>NC_138165.1:69531460-70731460 GCF_964165515.1 Mesoplodon bidens
GGTCTCCAGATTAGGTAATTAGTTATCACACCCCTAGTAAGTAGTAACTTGGGCCAGTCCACTTGTTGGATGCCAGTCCATGTGCACCCTAACCTGTCAAATTTCCTCTCAACTGTGTGGCCTGTACTGTATCAATGTTTAACACAATCAACACTTTGAAATGCAGATACAGCTTAACTATACACATATATAGAAACTACTGGGCCAAGACATGGAAAGAACCTAAATGTCCCTTGACAGAGCAATGGATAAAGAAGATGTGGTGTTTATATACAATGGAATATTAGCCATAAAAAAGAATGAACTAATGCCATTTGCAGCAACATGGATGGACCTAGAGATTATCATACTAAGTGAAGTAAGTCAGAAAGACAAATACCATATGGATCACTTATATGGTATCACATATATAATATATGACAAAATGGGCTTCCCTGGTGGCACAGTGTTAAGAATCCGCCTGCCAAGGCAGGGGACACAGGTTCAAACCCTGGTCTGGGAAGATCCCACATGCCATGCAGCAACTAAGCCCGTGTGCCACAACTACTGAGCCTGCACTCTAGAGCCCACGAGTCACAACTGCTGAAGCCCATGCGCCTAGAGCTCGTGCTCCGCAACAAGAGAAGCCATCGCAATGAGAAGCCTGCACACCACAATGAAGAGTAGCCCCCGCTCACCGCAACTAAAGAAGCCTGTGCGCAGCAACGAAGACCCAATGCAGCCAAAAATATAAATAAATAAATAAGTTTAAAACAAATAAATATGACACAAATGAACATATCTACAAAACAGAAACAGACTCACAGATATAGAGAACAGATGTGTGGTTGCCAAGGGGGAGGGGAGGTAGGGGAGGGAAGGATTGGGAGTTTGGGATTAGCAGATGCAATCTAGTATGTCTAGGATGGGTAAACAACAAGGTCCTACTGTATAGCACAGGGAATTATATTCAGTATCCTGTGATAAACCATAATGGAAATGAACATGAAAAATATATAAATGTAAAACTGAATCACTTTGCTGTACAGCAGAAATTCACTCAACATTGTAAATCAACTATACTTCAATAAATTTTTTTTAAACTAGAAAAAATTATCAATAGTTATCTTGGGCAGAGTAGAAGGACGTGCCCTCACTCCCTCTTGTGAGAGCACTGGAATCACAACTAACTGCTGAACAGTCATTGATAGGAAGACACTGGAACTCACCAAGAAAGATACCCCACATACAAAGACATAGGAGAAGCCACAATGAGACGGTAGGAGGGGCACAATCACAATAAAATTGAATCCCATAACTGCTGGGTGGGTGACTCACAAACTGGGGAACTCTTATACCACAGAAGTCCACCCACTGGAATGAAGGTTCTGAGCCCCATGTCAGGCTTCCCAACCTGAGGGTCCAGCAACGGGAGGAGGAATTCCTAGAGAATCAGACTTTGAAGTCTAGGGGATTTGATTGCAGGACTTTGACAGGACTGGGGGAAACAGAGACTCCACTCTTGGAAGGCACACACAAAGTAGTGTGCACATCAGGACCCAGGGAAGGAGCAGTGAACCCACAGGAGACTGAATCAGACCTACCTGCTAGTGTTGGAGGGTCTCCTGCAGAGGTGGGGGGTGGCTGTGGCTCACTGCAGGGACGAGGACACTGGCAGCAGAAGTTCTGGGAAGTACTCCTTGGTGTAAGCCCTCTCAGAGTCCACCATTAGCTCCACCAAAGAGCTAGGTAGGCTCCAGTGCTGGGTCACCTCAAGCCAAACAGAGAGGGAACCCAGCCCCACTCATCAGCAGACAAGCAGATTGAAGATTTACTGAGCTTTGCCCACCAGAGCACTCTACCCACCACCAGTCCCTCACATCAGGAAGCTTGCATAGCCTCATGCACCAGAGGGCAGACAGCAGAAGCAAGAAGAACTATAATTCTGCAGCCTGTGGAATGAAAAACACATTCACAGAAAGATAGACAAAATGAAAAGGCAGAAGACTGTGTACCAGATGAAGGAACAAGATAAAACCCCAGAAAAACAATTAAATGAAGTGGAGATACGCAACCTTCCAGAAAAAGAATTCAGAATGATGATAGTGAAGATGATCCAGGACCTCGGAAAAAGAATGGGGGCAAAGATTGAGAAGATGCAAGAAATGTTTAACATAGACCTAGAAGAATTAAAGAACAAACACCTAGAAGAATTAAAGAACAAACAGACAGAGATGAACAATAAAATAACTGAAATGAAAAATACACTAGAAGGAATCAATAGCAAAATAACTGAGGCAGGGGCTTCCCTGGTGGTGCAGTGGTTGAGAGTCCGCCTGCCGATGCAGGGGACATGGGGTCGTGCCCCGGTCCGGGAAGATCCCACATGCCACGGAGTGGCTAGGCCCGTGAGCCATGGCCACTGAGTCTCTGTGTCCGAGCCTGTGCTCTGCAACGGGAGAGGCCACAACAGGGAGAGGCCCACATACCACAACGACAACAACAACAACAAAAAAAAGCATAACTGAGGCAGAAGAATGGATAAGTGACCTGAAGACAATATGGTGGAATTCACAGCCATGGAAAAGAATAAAGAAAAAAGAATGAAAAGAAATGAAGACAGCCTAAGAGACCCCTGGGACAACATTAAATGCAACAATATTTGCATTATAGGGGTCCCCTAAGGAGACGAGAGAGAGAAAGGACCCAAGAAAATATTTGAAGAGATTATAGTCAAAAACTTCCTTAACATGGGAAAGGAAATAGCCACCCAAGTCCAGGAAGCGCAGAGAGTCCCAGGCAGGATAAACCCAAGGAGAAAAATGCTGAGACACATAGTAATCAAATTGGCAAAGATTAAAGACAAAGAAAAATTATTAAAAGTGACACAGGAAAAACGACAAATAGCATACAAGGGAACTCCCATACAGTTAACAGGTGATTTCTCAGCACAAACTCTACAAGCCAGAAGGGAGTGGCATGATATGTGTAAAGGGATGAAAGGGAAGAACCTACAACCAAGATTACTCTGCCTGGCAAGGATCTCATTCAGATTCGATGGAGAAATCAAAAGCTTTAAAGACAAGCAAAAGCTAAGAGAATTCACCACCACCAAACCAGCTCTACAACAAATGCTAAAGGAACTTCTCTAAGTGGGAAACGCAAGAGAAGAAAAGGACCTACAAAACAAACCCAAAACAATTAAGAAAATGGTCATAGGAACATATATATCAATAATTACCTTAAACATGAATGGATTAAATGCTCCAACCAAAAGACACAGGCTTGTTGAATGGATACAAAAACAAGACCCATATATATGCTGTCTACAAGAGACCCACTTCAGACCTAGGGACACATACAGACTGAAAGTGAGGGGATGGAAAAAGATATTCCATGCAAATGGAAATCAAAAGAAAGCTGGAGAAGCAGTACTCATATCAGATAAAATAGACTTTAAAATAAAGAATTTTACAAGAGACAAGGAAGGACACTACATAATGATAAGGGATCAGTCCAAGAAGAAGATATAACAATTATAAATATATATGCACCCAACATAGGAGCACCTCAATACATAAGGCAACTGCTAACAGTTATAAAAGAGGAAATTGACAGTAACACAATAATACTGGGGGACTTTAACACCTCACTTACACCAATGGACAGATCATCCAAACAGAAAATTACTGAGGAAACACAAGCTTTACATCATGCAATAGACCAATTAGATTTAATTGATATTTGTAGGACATTCCATCCAAAAACAGCAGATTACACTTTCTTCTCAAGTGTGCACAGAACATTCTCCAGGATAGATCATATCTTGGGTCACAAATCAAGCCTCAGTAAATTTAAGAAAACTGAAATCATATCAAGCATCTTTTCCGACCACAACGCGATGAGATTAGAAATCAATTACAGGGAAAAAACCAAAGAAAACATAAACACATGTAGGCTAAACAGTATGTTACTAAATAACCAAGAGATCACTGAAGAAATCAAAGAGTGTATCAAAAAATACCTAGAAACAAATGGCAATGAAAACACGACAATCCAAAACCTATGGGATGCAACAAAAGTAGTTCTAAGAGGGAAGTTTATAGCAATACAATCCTACCTCAAGAAACTAGAAAAATCCCCAATAAACAATCTAACCGTACACCTAATGGAACTAGAGAAAGAAGAACAAACAAAACCCAAAGTTAGTAGAGGGAAAGAAATCATAAAGATCAGAGCAGAAATAAATGAAATAGAAACAAAGAAAACAATAGCAAAGATCAATAAAACTAAAAGCTGGTTCTCTGAGAAGACAAACAAAATTGATAAACCTTTAGCCAGACTTATCAAGAAAAAGAGGAAGAGGACTCAAATCAATAAAATTAGAAATGAAAAAGGAGAAGTTACAACAGACACTGCAGAAATACAAAGCATCCTAAGAGACTACTACAAGCAACTCTATGCCAATAAAATGGACAACCTGAAAGAAATGGACAAATTCTTGGAAAGATATAACCTTCCAAGACTGAACCAAGAAGAAATAGAAAATATGAACAGACCGATCACAAGTAATGAAATTGAAACTGTGATTAAAAGTCTTCCAACAAACAAAAGTTCAGGACCAGATTGCTTCACAGGTGAATTCTATCAAACATTTAGACAAGAGCTAACACCCACCCTTCTCAAATCTTCCAAAAAATTGCAGAGGAAGGAACACTCCTAAACTCATTCTATGAGGCCACCATTACCCTGATACCAAAACCAGACAGAGATACTACAAAAAAAGAAAATTACAGACCAGTGTCACTGATGAATATAGATGCAAAAATCCTGTGCAAAAATCCTCAACAAAATACTAGCAAACAGAATCCATCAACACATTAAAAGGATCATACACCATGATCAAGTGGGGTTTATCCCAGGGATGCCAGGATTCTTCAGTATACGTAAATCAATCAATGGGATGCACCATATTAACAAATTGAAGAATAAAAACCATATGATCATCTCAGTAAATGCAGAAAAAGCTTTTGACAAAATTCAACACCCATTTATGATAAAAACTCTCCAGAAAGTGGGCATAGAGGGAACCTACCTCAACATAATAAAGGTCATATATGATAAACCCATAGCAAACATCATTCTCAATGTTGAAAAACTGAAAGCATTTCCTCTCAGATCAGGAACAAGACAAGGAAGTCCACTCTCGCCACTATTATTCAACATAGTTTTGGAAGTCCTAGCCACAGCAATCAGAGAAGAAAAAGAAGTAACAGGAATAGAAATTGGAAAAGAAGAAGTAAAACTGTCACTGTTTGCAGATGACATGATACTATACATAGAGAATCCTAAAGATGCCACCAGAAAACTACTAGAGGTAATCAATGAATTTGGTAAAGTTGCAGGATACAAAATTAATGCACAGAAATCTCTTGCATTCCCATACACTAACAATGAAAGATCAGAAAGAGAAATTAAGGAAACAATCCCATTCACCACTGCAACACAAAGAATAAAATACCTAGGAATAAACTCACCTAAGGAGGTAAAAGACCTGTACTCAGAAAACTGTAAGACACTGATGAAAGAAATCAAAGATGACACAAACAGATGGAGAGATATTCCATGTTCTTGGATTGGAAGAATCAATATTGTGAAAATGACTGTACTACCCAAAGCAATCTACAGATTCAATGCAATCCCTGTCAAATTACCAATGGCATTTTTTACAGAACTAGAACAAAAAACCTTAAAATTTGTATGGGGACAAAAAAGACCCCGAATAGCCAAAGCAAGCTTGAGGGGAAAAAATGGAGCTGGAGGAATCAGACTCCCTGACTTCAGACTATTCTACAAACCTACAGTAATCAAGACAATATAGTACTGGCACAAAAACAGAAATATAGATCAATGGAACAGGATAGAAAGCCCAGAGATAAACCCATGCACCTATGGTCAACTAATCTATGACAAAGGAGGCAAGGATATACAATGGGGAAAAGACAGTCTCTTCAATAAGTGGTGCTGGGGGGCTTCCCTGGTGGCACAGTGGTTGGGAGTCTGCCTGGCAATGCAGGGGGCATGGGTTCGAGCCCTGGTCCGAGAAGATCCCACATGCCACGGAGCAACTGAGCCCGTGTGCTACAACAACTGAGCCTGTGCTCTAGAGCCCGCGAGCCACAACTACTGAAGCTCATGTGCCACAGCTGCTGAAGCCTGCGCACCTACAGCCCATGCTCTGGAACAGGAGAGGCCACTGCAATGAGAAGCCCATGCACTGCAGTGAAGAGTGGCCCCCGCTCTCAGCAACTAGAGAGGGCCCGCGTGCAGCGGCGAAGACACAAGGCAGACAAAAATTAAATAAATGAATAAATAAATAAATTTATTAAAAAAAGAAAAGTAGTGCTGGGAAAACTGGACAGCTATATGTAAAAGAATGAAATTAGAACACTCCCTAACACCATACAGAGAAATAAACTCAAAATGGATTAAAGACCTAAATATAAGGCCAGACACTATAAAACTCTTAGAGGAAAACATAGGCAAACACTCTTTGACATAAATCACAGCAAGAGCTTTTTTGATCCATCTCCTAGAGTAATGGAAATAAAAACAAAAATAAAAGAATGGGACCTAATGAAACTTAAAAGCTTTTGCACAGCCAAGGAAACTATAAACAAGATGAAAAGACAACCTTCAAAATGGGAGAAAATATTTGCAAATGAATCAACAAACAAAGGGTTAATCTCCAAAATATATAAACAGCTCATGCAGCTCAATTTAAAAAAACAAACAATACAATCCAAACATGGGCAGAAGACCTAAATAGACATTTCTCCAAAAAAGACATACAGATGGCCAAGAAGCACATGAAAAGCTGCTCAACATCACTAAATATTAGAGAACTGCAAATCTAAGCTACAATGATGTGTTACCTCACACCAGTTAGAATGGGCATCATCAGAAAATCTACAAACAATAAATGCTGGAGAGGGTGTGGAGAAAAGGGAACCCTCTTGCACTGTTGGTGGGAATATAAATTGATACAGACACTATGGAAAACAGTATGGAGATTCCTTAAAAAAACAAAAATAGAATTACCATATGACCCAGCAATCCCACTACTGGGCATATACCCAGAGAAAACCATAATTCAAAAAAACACATGCACCCCAATGTTCACTGCAGCACTATTTACAATAGCCAGGTCATGGAAGCAACCTAAATGCCCATCGACAGACAAATGGATAAAGAAGATGTGGTACATGTACACAATGGAATATTACTCAGCCCTAAAAAGGAACGAAACTGGGTCATTTGTAGAGACATGGATGGACCTAGAGACTGTCATACAGAGTGAAGTCAGAAAGAGAAAAACAAATATCGTATATTAACACATATATGTGGAATCTAGAAAAATGGTACAGATGAACCGGTTTGCAAGGCAGAAATAGGAGACACATGTAGAGAACAAATGTATGGACACCAAGGATGGAAAGTTGGGGGTGGGGTGGTGGTGGGATGAATTGGGAGATTGGGATTGACATATATACACTAATATATAGAAAATAGAAAAGTAATAAGAACCTGCTGTATAAAAAATAAATAAAATAAAAATTTAAAAAATAGTTATCTTAAAATACTGGTAAATTCTCAGATTAACAGTAATGTTAGTAAAATATTATGTTATATTTTTTTAAAAAAGGAACTATTGGGCTATATGCACATGAGTATAGATCCACTGGTTAGTTGTTAGTCATGTCTAGATTCCAGCAAAAGCTTCCTAAAGGAAGTAAGTGTCGAGCCATTCTGAAGGCAGCAGAGAAGTTAAGGGGCATTACACTGCTTTAGGGCTAGCACGTATGAAAGGCCCAGGTTGGGCAGCAGAAAAGTCACATTCAGGTATCACTGGGAAATGTAATAGACTGGAGCAGAGAATTTAGATAAAACTTTAGAGATGAATCATCTAGAAAAAAAAAAAGCTCACTAAATGAAGTCTTTTGAAACTCATACAAAGTTCTCATTTAATTTGGGAAGCAATTAGGAGTTTTTGAGGAGGGGAGTGAAACAGTCCAAAAATGTTTGAAACAGGAAAAAGTAATATAAATCAGATCCTTAATATAAGGTATTCCAAGGAGCCTCCAAAAAGCTTGATTCTGGCTCTGACATGTGGAAAGACTGACTAGGATGCTGTTGCAGTGTTCAACCTTCAGGTGGTCAAACTAGACTCGAGCAGTGAGAATAAGGAGCAAGGGGAATAATAGTTAAGGCTGTCCAATCATTCAATAATTCATTAATTCAGCAAACATTTGTTAAGCCACCTGCTTAAAAATATCCAGGTACAGTGTTAGGAACTGGGGATGAAAAGATCATAAGATATGGTCCCCCCCTTGAGAGATACTCACTGTCTAGCAGAGGAAGACAGCGATTGTTGTTGTTGATGAATTGGCAGGACTTGATAATAGACTAAAATAAATGTCTGGCTCATGTGAAGGGAACATATTGGTCAACTGGATAAAAAATTATCCATGTTTGTGGCCCTGGGAAAGGGAGGGAATAGTAGCACCACTTTACAGAGGAATTTAGGAAGGAGAGTGAGTTTTGGTGTCCAATAATATTTTGTTTCAGACAGGTTCAATTTGGAAGTTGTTGGTATATGTGAGAGTGCTGCCCTGCAGGCAGCAAGAAATATCAAACCAATGATAATGATGGTCTAAGCTGGAGTTGACTTTTGAGAATTTGAAGTCATTTTCCTAGAGAGACTCCACCAAGGGCAAAGTTAGTTATAGATAAACTGATAATCCACAAATAAACCTAAAAGGACCCCTGAATAAAGGTTTAGGTATGTTTTGTGTGTGTCGTTTAGAGGGAAGAGAGGAAGGAGGGACTGAGTGAAGGAAAAAATTAGCTAGATTTCAAACCATGTTTCACTTCATTTGCGCCTCCAAATTTCACCCACAAATTATTTATTACAAAGGGAAAAAGCTAATTTTACAATTGTGAAATCTAGTTTATTATCCTTTCCTGAAATGAGTGGGAAAATTCTAGAAATAGCACCTTTATTTAAAGCTTGCAAGGCTATCTTTATCATTATAATTGTGACCTAATTAATCCTTCCCACAAACCAGCAAATTTGGCATTATTTTTCTCATTTTATGAAAGAAAAACTGCACTGAGAGGTTTAGGAGGTCACTGATACTTTGAGAAGGAATTAGTTTGCAGGTGACAATTGTTTCTGCTTTGATTTCTGTCTTTAATGAGGAAAGAAAATCAGACTGTGCATTTAAAAAATGTAGGCTGCCTCCAGCCCCTTTATGTGGACCAATGTGAGAGCTCCAATGAGACAATTACAAAAGGCTGAGGAAGAAGCAGCATAGGCACTGACGGCTTAAGATAAATTCAAAGTCAAATGTAAAGATTGTTACTTTGTTTCTTAAATGGAGAGTCTTTTTTTAAGATAGAGAAATCGTGTGTTGTTTTGTTAAATATTTTCTTAAAACTCAAGGGTTTTCTAAATCCAACAAAAATTATCATGAACATTTTTTAGGCATGCATCTAAGGACAAGGTGACCTTAAGAACAAATTAAGGTATGATTCCTGAACTTGAAACATTTATAATATAAAACAGATGACATTATTCTGAACAAATTTAACGAATAGAGAAAAAATTACAAACTGTGCCCACCATCCAGACCCATACTCTGCCTTCACTCAAGGATGTGCATACCAGGAATGGGTATCATTGTGGGCCATCTTGAAGGCTGCCTTCCATGGGGAGAAGGGGACAATGAGCTCTGTTTGACATGCTGAGTTTGAGAGGCCATCAGTTTATCTTAGTGGAGCTATTTAGGATTTACTTGGAAACAAAAGTCTGGAGATCAGGAAAGCCTGGAGCTCAGGTCAAGACTGGGATCATGGATTGGGGGGTTATAAATGGTAGTGTGTCTTATAAATGGTAGTTGAAGCCATGGGAGTGAATGAGAGAGGGTAGAAATAGGAGAAAGTTAAAGATAGAATCCTGGGAAATATTAACTCATATGGAGCATGTGGAATGAGAAGAACTGCCAGAGATACAAAAGAAAGGGCAGTTAGAGAGAAGAACAGAGAGAGAGAGTAACATCCTGGAGGCTACAGAGTAGAGGTCATCAGTAATGACAAATTAGGCAAGAGTCACTTAGGATGAGAACAGGCTGTTGGATGTGATTATTAAGTAGGGCGTTGTTAACCTTTAAGAGTGTGCTACCAAACAGGGTAATTGGGGAAAAGAATTGGTGCAACTGTTAAATGCAATTCGCTAAAGTAAAATACAACATACTGATAAAAGTAAAAAGAGTATGAAAATTAGTAATGGCCTTGATATAGGGCATCTTTCATTCAAATCTAAGGGTGGCCTATTCCTTGATAAACACCACATCCCTTCTTCATCACAGTTTAGACAGATTTACTTAGAGCTATTTGACACACCCCAGCTCACGATGCAAGCCAGAATTCAATGCATCTGGATCCCTTAAGCTCCTCAGCTCAGCCCCTGTCACACAGTCTGCATCTCAAAAGGCTGAAGTAGAATCCCACAACAACTGATCAGGAACACCAAACTTCACAGCAGAACAAATTTGTGTAAAAGAAAACATTTGGGTCTTTTGTTTGTTTTGTTTTTCTATGCATCTCAGTAAAATGAGCTTTTAACTGTAAAATACTAATGCCTCGACCCATGATGCCAGGCTACCAAAGTAAACATCTGGCTGTTTATAATAATCTGTGTTTATTTGTTCTAAAACACTTCATTTATTTTATCACTGCTTTGCAGTTTTTATGTCTTCAAAAATAGGTAGTAAAAAACAAGAATGAAGAGAATGTTTAGAAGAAAATGGTAAAAATTCACCAATGTATATGTATTTTTAAAGATTTAAAATACATTTTAATCTCTAGAATGTACTTGTTTTCCTCATGCTAAGGGCAGCTTTGAGTTATGATTAAAACACTCTAATAGCTGTAGTTTAGCCAAAACACATTCTCCCTGATCTCACAGAAATGATGAACTTGGTGACTTTAATTCTATGAAAGTAAATTGGATACATCTGCTCTTTGCTTCTGCCACCAAAGGGAAAGAATGTATACATAGCAGAGCCTAAGAAGGAATATGTGCCCAACCACATCCTGGCAGCTTTGGGAAGATAGGATCTGCCCAAACTCAACATTGGAATTGGGAGTAAAGAGCTATGAAAACTAATATTTTAGTAGCCTACAATCTGCTATTCTTGAACTATTCTATGTAGTAGCCTACAATCCACTATTCTTAAAGTACAAGGTCATTAACTTTTGTAAAAATCTTTGAGTTAGAAAATTACACTAGCCTCATTCTTTGTAATTTGTTATTTTTAACTTAATAAAAGTAGCTTTTGAAAGTCACTTTATTCTCTCAAAATCTCTCACAAGATGTCCATTTTATGTTTGTTTGACTGCAGATGGGGCACCAGAATTCTGAGGTAGAATTTATAACATGGGTGGTGATACATACATACACACGTATAGATGGAAGAATCTAAGGAACTGTTTCTATTGAAAGAGGGTAGAATGTTAAGATCATCTGCCCAATTCCCTAAATGAACCTGGGCCCAGCTGTTAAGTGACTTGTCAGAGGTCTCACAACTGAGAGGTGACAGACCCACGGCGAGACCCTAGGTCCCTGTCTCCCTAGTCCAGGGCTCTCTCTCCTGCACCATCCTGCCTCTCCACTAGGTGAAGAGTGTACCCCTAAACAAAACAAAAAACTTTACTATTAGTGGTTAGAGAAAATTCAGGAAACATGAATTTGAGTTTTGGCTCATCTACCATTTATTTGCCATCAACAAGTCACTTATATCTCTACACCTATAGCTGCATTTCCTTTAACCAGAGAAGTACACTTTGGTAATTCAAGGACATGTGCTATATAGGTTAAGGACTGGGGGTCAGAAAGCCTCTGCTTTTTTTAAATTAATTAATTAATTAATCAATTTTTGGCTGCGCGTTGGGTCTTTGTTGCTGCGCATGGGCTTTATCTAGTTGCAGCGAGCGGGGGCTACCCTTCATTGAGGTGTGCGGGCTTCAGTAGTTGTGGCATTCAGGCTCAGTACTTGTGGCTTGCAGGCTCTAGAGTGCAGGCTCAGTAGTTGTGGTGCACAGGCTTAGATGCTCCGCGGCATGTGGGATCTTCACAGACCAGGGCTCAAACCTGTGTCCCCTGCATTGGCAGGCGGATTCTTAACCACTGTGCCACCAGGGAAGTCCCCAGAAAGCCTCTGTTTTATAACTGGTTTTATCTTCAGGTGACGAGACTTTTAAACAAGTCATTAAAACTTTTTGACCTTCAGTTCTCTCATTTGTAAGATGTGGATCATAAGAGATGCTCTCCAAATCCAAGGACTGCAGTGGAATTATGGCATATAAAAGACATAAAAGTGTTGTAAACAGTCACGGTCTTTTATGAGGTACAGATATTGTCTTACCTGATTCCATGGGTATCCCCAAGAATCCAGGAGGCTATCCTTATAATGTTTAAGTTATTGCTAATAGTAACTGAGGGAAAAAAATTATTGGAGTCTGCAACCTTTCTTTCCTTAAAGAACATGCTTTGCTTATTTGTTACAATCCGATTTAAAAAATAAAAAGGGTTTTATTCAAGCACCTGGGAGGTGCTGTCCTGCAGCAAAAGAACACTGACTGAGGTTCGGGATGCTGGATTCCAGTCCTTGGCTCTGCCATTGTCTTAATGTGTGACTTATCAGATCACATCTTTGCTGTACTTTAATTTCCTCTTCAGTAAAAAGAAGGTTGGGCTTTCATTGGTTGTCAACTCATGTCCTTCTGATAATCTGATGAAGTATATTGATCCTCTCCTCATAATGCACCCAGGCCTTAACTTTTGCATAAATTTCAATGGACTCATAGCCTCACCCAATATAGAATGGACTCCAGGTTAGGAATCCCTAACCTCATTGGTCTCTTCTGGATTTAATTGTCTAGGAAAGCTACAACCAAGCTATGTCTATTTTGGACAAAGATAGCATTCCATTTTCAGTTAGCTTTTTTTATTCATTAGAGTTCAACCTGGATCCTACAGATGGTAGGAGATTTCTGGCACAACATCACCCCATAAGTAGTTGAAATTTGTGAGGAAAAGGATCTGATGGCCTCAGTATTATTTAAAATAGGAACTCCTGAATCTGTCATCCCATATCTTAAGCATAGGTAATTTTTGGCTCTCACATCTAGGCCAACAACTAAAATACAATGGCACTTTATATAACAAGTTCTTAAATCTTTGCTCATATTAAAAAGAAATTTAAGAAATTGAAAAACCCCTCTTTCCTTGAAAAGATACATGGAAAGGGAAGAAGTAAACTTGGATTATGTTCTTCTTCTTCTTTTTTTTTTTTTTTCTTGATATTAACCTGTTCTGAGAATCAGGTGAATGGGTGACAGACTACATACTCTGTCAATTATATAATGACTACTGTGAGCTCTTGGTTGACTGCAAAAGAGTCCATTCAAATCAGTTTAGGCACACAGGGAAGTTTTTTGGAAGAATACAAGTATATTGCAAGGAATCCAGGGCAGGATATCAGTACAGCCTCAGGAAGAACCAATGCCCAAGAAGCTGGGAATTCAGAAGTGATGTTTATTTGTTTCCACTGTCTCAGAGAAGCTAAATGTTTCCTAGTTTCCCCTTCCCTCTGCACATGTGCTTCATCTGTCCCACTAGCAGTGTCTGCTTCAGAATACTCATGGCTGCCCAGCTAAGCACGACTTTCTGTCCAGATCCCAGCAACGATTGAAAGCCCAATTCCAAATTTCCTCCAGGGGGGATTTGATTGCTCCAGCTTAAGGCAGGAACAGTCATGGGAGCAAAATTTCCCATAAGCTTTCCTTAAAAGAGGGTGTCAGGAAGAGTGAAAATAATAGGGAAAGGAAATGACTTTCATCCCTAGCATATGGCAGATCTCAAGTCAAGGCAAGGGAATCAACAACATCAGGAGCATCTGAGGCTTGTTGGTAGTGACTGAGGTTGGAGCACTGACGCTTGCTCCCAAAGTCCAGTCTCTTCCTGCTACTCTTCACACTCAGAGGGAGGCTTTATCTGGAGAAGACATCCATAGCCCAGCAGCTACCAGTTAGCATCAGGGAGCTAGTCTACTCTCTTGCCTGTATCTCTTTCCAGATGGATACCAGCACTTAAGATTTTATGTGACAACTGCATTCTGAACTCTTCATCAAGAAAATGTTAACCATAGAGTTGCAGTAAATAACACAGATTTTCACAATAAAAACTGTAGGACCATTTAACCATCTATTGATGTGTTTTAAAGTGTTTTTTTTTAAGACAGCTGGGAAAATGTAGATTAGCTTTGAAACTTTAAAACTATTCATTAGCACTGTTCTGGCTGCTAAATATGTAAGCTCATTTGAGCTAGCTTAAGAAAAATTAGAAATTTATTTAAAAAATATAGTGATGTTTAAGAATATGAGGATAAAAGGACAGCTCTAGTTGGGCAGAAACTAGGAAACTGACACTATCAGGTACCCACATAGTTCTGTTCCCACTGTCTTCTCTGCTTCTCTAAGTCTACTTCCTTATTATCCCTGCCACCTGGCTTTTACCTGTTCCTTAACACATGAAGTGGAATATGACTGCCAGCAATAGTGAGTTTACCCACTTAGGGGGTGATTTTTTTTTCTCCCCCCACTTTTTTTTTCTTTTTTTTGTGATATGCGGGCCTCCCACTGTTGTGGCCTCTCCCGTTGCGGAGCACAGGCTCCGGACATGCAGGCTCAGCGGCCATGGCTCACGGGCCCAGCCGCTCCGCGGCATGTGGGATCTTCCCGGACCGGGGCACGAACCCGTGTCCCCTGCATCGGCAGGCGGACTCCCAACCACTGCGCCACGAGGGAAGCCCCAGGGGGTGATTTTTTGAAATAAGAATTTGTGTGTGTGTTTCTGTTTTGTAGTTCTTTCTGCTCCTCCAGAGCCATCCACACTGACTGAAAGAGAATTAAGAATGTTCCAGCCAGTATGAAAAGATAAAGAAACAGTCAATGTTTGTTTTGTTTTTGTTTTTTGTTTTTTAACAAAATAAGCTCTTTTGTAAGAGTCTGTCAGCAACAATAGCACTGGAAGCAGCAACTTTTTTTTTCTTCTTTTTTTTGGTAAGTCTTTACCTTTTAGAATAGTTTAAGATTCACAGTAAAATTGAGAGGAAGGTACAGATATTTCCTATATATTCTCTGCCTTCCCCCCCACCCCACCTTCCCAAGGAGTTTATTTGGGCAGACTAGGGCGGGGAGGCTCTGCATCTAAAAGAGGTGTTGACAGGCATAGAGAACAGACTTGTGGTTGCCAAAGGGGAGGGGAGGTGGGAGAAGGATGGACTGGGAGTTTGGGATTAGCAGATAAAACTATTATGTAGAATGGATAAACAACAAGGTCCTACTGTATAGCACAGGGAACTATATTCAATATCCTGTAATAACCCACAATGGAAAAGAAAAAAAAATAGGAGGTTGTTGAGCCTCTTGATGGTGAAGCATGGTTCCTTCTAGTGACTCAGGACGCAATGAGGCAGTGGGAACTTGACCTTGGAGTCATGGAACCGCTTGACCACTGCTGGGCAGCATCAGAGATCTGGATCCAGTGGGCCTGGGCGCAGTGCCAGGTGCCACATCTTGGTAGCACTGGGTGATGGCACCCGCGGTGGTCAGGTCCCTGAACTCTCGGTATAGTGGTGGGTACCGCTCTGGGAGTCATAGCACAGCCAGATACCAAAGTTCTTCACCCATAAGGGTTATTTCTGGAATACCTGCCCACAGTAGACAAATTCCCCTGAAGACTTCATAGAAGTCTTGCATAAAAGCCAAAGTCTTCATGAAGACATGTATAGAAGCCAAAGCTTTTGATTTGAATGAGGTAGGTTTTGTTGAGAGAAGAAAAGATTGTGAGAAATGAAAGAAAGGCCTTGAAGGAAGCAGGGCATAGAATTTATATCCTAACAACAATACATTGGAAAGAGGCTGGAAGAAGACGCTGAATGTAACTACCCCCTACCCCCAGGGAGAAGGGAGGCAAGTCAGTGGAGCCGGGGATGAGGGACCGGGACCCTGGGGGAGCCACATGTATGGAGGCAGAGTTTGCCTGGAGAAGATGTGACTACCTTACTCAGCAGGGCTGGGAGCCACATGGGGGAGCCCAGCCAGGCCTGCAGACCTTGGGTCACCACTGGAGCGAGACTACACTTGCCCTGGTCCTTGTGTAAGGGAGCCACAATTAGCTGGGCTCTGCGCTTTGCTACCTGGAGAGGTCCGTCCATGACAGCAGCTAGCACATCACATCACCTTGGCCCAGCCAGCAGAAGGGGGCCTCCTGGACTTAAGAGATTAAGGATCTCCAACTGATCTGCCCATGTGAACTATCAGCCATTTCAAGAGTGGGACATTCCTAACTTTTTCACCACAGAGGGTGGGCCCTGACCGCAAAGGGGGGTAGTGACTGTGGGAGCAAGATGCCACTCTCCCTTTACTTGGATACTACTGGGCAGTGGAGAACCTTACCTCATCATAAGATCACACACATTGCTGCTTTCTATCTCTAAGTTAATTCCAAATTCCCAGGGAAGGAATTCTGATTGGCACAGCCTGCGTCAGGTGTCCACTCTAGTCCAATCAACTGTGGAAAAGGGAGTGGAGATTCATCCACTTTAGGTGGGGTGGGGGGGTGGGGAATATTTTAGGGGGATGTCATGAACTGGGCAGACACTCCAAAGTGCTTTCATATGAAACTCTTTACACAGTTATAACTCAGTATCAGATCATTAGACAATATGTTAGCATTCAGACATATAAAATTTAATCTTTTATGAACTACTATATAATCTTGGACATTTAATACTTCTGTGCCCCAGTTTTTTTCACATAAACTCTAAAGATAATATTTTAAGGATCTGTAAGATTTCTTAAGACTCTTTAAGATTCTATGATTATCTTAACACATCTGTAAATGTCTGTAGACAGGCTGATCATTCAGAGCTAGGACTGAAAAATCAACTTTTGTGCTAAAATACCAATACTGTCTATACATACAAACACACTACACACCTTCTCCCCACCTGCACAGCACTTTACCACCCACCCACCCACACTGCCCACCCTCACCACCCCACATATGTTTGTAAGCCAGAGGTTGCTTGTTTCCATTCCTCAGAGTTAAAGTCCCTGTCTTGAACCATGAGGACATTTTGTAGGTTTTATGGGCTGAGGTGGAGTGGGGAGAAGGTTGGAGAGGGCAGAATGAAGTCTCTCCTCCAAATCCCTTGGACTGATTTGGGGTCCTCTGTGTGGTGAGGTTTGGAGGCTGGAGCTGAGTGAGTTAGTCAAGAAGACTTTGTGAGACTTTGAGTACAGGCAGGGCTGCTTCAGGAGCTCAGATGACAAGTGTGGTTGGGAGCATGGCTGTGGCACCCCAAGGACTGGCAGCTGTGGGAGTAGACCCTGCACCCTGGACAAAGACTCTGGAGATCTCACAGGCTTGTGGCCACAGTGAGCCTTCTCCCAGCAGCCTTCTGAGGAGCAGATGTGATGAAGCTGGAGCTGAAGTAAAAAAAATAGAAGAAAGCAAGCCCAGGGTGCATGTCAGGCAGTACTGGTGTGGTTTGGGGACACATTTGGGACTCACTTTGCCTGAGAGCCAGTGTCTACACTGACTCAAATAGGGGCTAAAGACCTTTAAGATCCATAAAACCTTGTCTCCAGATGTTATGGGGTGAATCATGTTCCCCTAAAAATTCATATGTTGAAGTTTTAACCACTCCCCCCAACCCTAGTACTTCAGAATGTAACCATATTTGGAGATAGGGTCTTGAAAGAGGTAATTAAATTGAAATAAGGTCTTATGGGTGGGCCTTAACCTAATATCACTGTTGTCCTTATATAGATAAGGAAATTTAGACAGAAGACACAGTGTACAAAGGAAAGACAATGTGAAGATTTAGGGAGAAGGTGCCTATCTACAAGGCAAGGAGAGAGGTCTGAAACAGGTCCCTCCCTCACAGCCCTCAGAAGGAACCAACCCTGCTGACACTTTGATCGCGGACTAATAACCTCTAGAATTGTGAGAAAATAAGTTTCTGTTTTTTAAGCCACTGAGTCTGTGGTACGTTGTTACGGCATCCCTGGAAAACTAAAACACCAGAACGTTGTTTTCCAAAGGAAATTTCTTGGCCTCTGAATTTTATGGATTTCCTAATATCACAGATTAAAAGATTTATTGACTTATAAGTGTGGTTTTTTAGCAACAGGGAGAAGACATTGGTATTATCCATGTAAAGCTAAGCACATTGCTATAGAATAGAAGAAAAGGTACACCTTCAACCCAGCTAGTGACTGATGGCCTGGTAGGTAGCAAAATGGCCACATTTTCAAGTGATTTTGCAACAATGTTCTCTGAAACAAACCAATTAGCTGTTTAATGATTGAACCCTACATGATTTCCCACAACAGAAATTATTTTAAATTCAGAGCTGGTTTAAAAGGTAACTAGCTTGTTGACCATCTTGGGACTCCAGTCTATAGGAATTCATGTGGACACACTGGAATTAATTGGGAATATCATGCTGGTTAGTTAGGTAACTCCTTGAATAATAGGCTAAATGTAAGCTGTCTTGCTCCTTTGGTGTTCTTGAGTAGAAATACCAAACAACAATCTCTGGTGAGAATCTTGCAACACATAAATGCACACTGCACTGTGCAATTATAAGTTGGATATCAACCATGAGATTAGCTGACAGTCTCCTGAAGTCTCAGTCAGCTAAAATTATGACACTAACTACTGCAAGGCATGGTGCTGTTTACTGGGAACAAGTGATTTGTTTTATTGTCTAAATTTTGAACCCTTAATAGACTCCCAAGAAGTTTCCTATTCAAAAAACTGCAAAAGAAAACTGAAGAGAGAGGGACCCAAAACAAACAAAAAAGCACAGAAAAGTGGGATCTTTTGGCCAAATTTTTCCAGTCTTGATTTTCGGTTACAGGAGTAAATCCCTAAATGAATGTGTTTTTCTCTTTTTTCTGTAGACATTTCTCGTGCAGAATAAATTTCTTTTTCTGATTATGACATGGAAAAATCAAATAGAACAGTGTTGGATGTCTTCTGTGTCAGATGATTACTTTTAAGATTCTATAACTGAAAGCTGATTGAAATTGAAACAGTGTGCTTTTCCAAGTGAAGCAAATTCCAATGGGTTCAGCAAAATAAAATTTGAATGATATTATTGTCAGGAATGATTTAAAAACTATGAAATGTGAAAATATTATGTTACATTCAGGTCATGTAATAAATCAGTTCTTTTTAACATAAAAAGACATATAACTTTTGTTAATAAAAATATCAGTTTATTTACACCCCTACTAAACACATGTGGAACAATATTTAAAGAATATTAGCTTGAATTTATATCTTTGTTGGACTCTGCTTATATTATCTTCCTATCTAGCTGGAAGAATTCTGTAATCAGGAAAGAGGTTTATTCTTTCTCTTTCTCTGCTCAAATTACCTGATACAAATATTTTTAGCTGTATCAACTTCCCTAAAATGAGCTATTTCCACCAAAATATGCTCAGGGAAAACTTGAAGGGGAGACAAAGGAAAGGCCAACTGCTCTTATTCCTGATTGGTACCAACATTTTCCTCTTCACTTAGATTCAAAACTTGAATCATCTTTGAAAATTATCCTTCTTTATTCAGCCAGATACCAAGTCCTATTGATTCTTCATTTGTATCTTCTCATACATACATCCATTTCTTTCTAGTCTGGTTGTCATCCTTTAGTTCAGTCCCTTATCATCTCATGCAGTCTCAACCTCTATTTTTTTCTATCCTCCAATTCATTCTGAATATTGTTTCCAGAATAATTCCCCTCAACACTACTTTTCTCATTCATTGCCCTGCTAAAGAAAAGCAAAACATAGCACTACAAAAAATTTCCATGATTCTCTATTGCTAATAGCATAAAATCCAAATTCCTTAGGCAAACATTTTTTGGGGGGCAGTCAGTACCATTAAGAGTTTTCTCCCTATCCAGATATCAGTGCCCCTGGCTCACTAGAAAAAGCAAAGTATGTGCTTTGGCTCAGAGGACCCTTCTACCTGGCACTTGAAGCCTATCCTGTGCCCTATCACCAGACTTCCCATTGCCCTACCCCATTCTATTGATAGTGAGTTTGGATACCTGCTTGGCTTTCAACTGAGCTTCTTCCCAAAAGGTGCTTCTGGGATCTAGCTCCATATAGTGCAGCCAATGAGGTCCTCTGACAAACTTGACTCAGCTGGGAAGCAAAACCCTGGCATTCACCAGCTGGGAAAGGGAGATCAGATAGCCTTTAATGCTCTCTTAAGTATGACCTCCACATGTATTATTTGCCTTCTCTCTCTATGCAAATGATTTATTTCAGCAAAGAGTCCACCTATAGTTCTCTAAATTTCTACTCATCTGTACTAAGCCCCCAACAATGAGAGTCCAAAAGAAATTTTCCCTTATCAGAATCCCTATTATTCATCACCAGAGTGAGGCCACTCCTGTTGGTTTTTAGGATGTTCCCTGCTGACATGTGGATACAATCACCTGGAAGTCCAGTGTTACCATCTCTATGTTTCATTATGTTCTCCGTTTCTGGAGACAGTGGGTCTCCTTATCACTGCCATTAACCAGGTATGACAACTCCTAGTAACTCACTAGGGGGCAAAGTCCCCTCCAGCTCTGTTTCTGCCTGACCCCCTGGCCTGCCAGTCTGTACCTGATCAAACAGAGCCTCAGTCCAAGTCTGTGAAGTGTATTGTTGTTGTTTTCCATGGTTGTGTCAGATCTCAGTGTAGTAGGTCAGTGTGAAAGAAACATTGATTGTGGCTCTATCCAAGGCATTCCCTTGTCCCATCCAAGCAAAGGCCCTTCCCAGCATGGGTTTTAAAGGGAAGATATCATTTGTAGGTGCATCCTTATGTCTTTTTCCCTTCATTTTCCCCTACTGCCCATTAAAGTCCCCATCCCCTCTCTGGAGAAATTCTTTCCAATGAGGAAGAGGAAGCTCTGTCCAGAGAAACTTTTTTAAATCTTGAAAACTTGACATCTTCAGACTTTGAGAAGGTGTTCTTTGTGGTACTAATTCTGATTCAGTCAGCTCTGGAGGGAAGGGAGATGATCCAGACCCCTAAATGAGAGTGAAAGTGGCTGTTGTAATCCCAGTTCAGTCTCCTGACCATGAGAACTGCAGTAGATTTTCCCACTGGTTAGCCAGCAAGTAATCACACCTCACCAATGCAAGCATTACTTTTTGTCTGAGACAACATAATCTAAACTCACACCGAAGAAAGTATATTTCTCCTGTTACAACTATTTTTCTTATTCTTTTTTTAAAAAAATGGAACCCGCTGTTTTTTTGTGCCAAGGAACAATTGTTTCTTTACTGGACCTGGCCTGAAGATATGAGCCACCACACCAGCTGTCTAAAAGGGGTGGCTCAGGCTTTGATCAGATTCTTTGGATCCCACGTTTCCCCTTGATAGGATTGGGACAGTGATGGGGATATTCTAGTTTATTCCATCTCTCAGTATTGTGCTCACATAGCAATTACATAACTTCTTCTTATGCATAGGAGATACATGTGGAATTTGTGGGACATGCACAGATAAATGAGACAATCTGAAATCCAGGAGTATAGACGTTAATGGGAGATATAAGTATGTCAGCAACTAGTCATGATATACTATATCAAATAACTACTTTGATAGGTTGGAGGGGGTGTTGATTTTAATTGGGGAGGTTGATTTTGAACAGAAAAGGTTTCTTGGGACTGGTGTCATTTAATATCCTTCAATGTGAGGCAGGGTTTTGATAGGCGGACAATGCATTAGGGTCAGATGAAATTACATAAGCAAGGCCTAAAATGTAAGAGAATATGGCATTGCTGGAAAAACAATATGGGTAAAGAAGCCAGCTAGGGATTTCTAACTTTATTCTATAAGCAATAAAAATGCACTTCCAGTTTTTGAGAGGATGATATTCTCATTCAACTTTTGGTTGAGAAATATAACTATATGTCAGTGAGAAAGCTGGATTGGAAAGATACATATCAAATACTTGATAGAGCTGGTGAACTTTGCTTAGACAGATCATGCTTCCTTAAGGTCATCTGAGGTCAGAAGAAATTCAGTTCTTCCATTTCTTATGCCTTAGAGGGTCTTCTCTGTTGCTTGAGGCCTTGTGCCTCCCATCAGTGCCATTAACCAGTGTTGGTTACTCCTAGTAATCCATAGAGTGGGTCAAAGCTCTTCTTTGTATTGTGTTATACTAGAAATACCCTTGGAAGTATGTACATAGTACAAACATAGGTAACTTTTATAGATAAAAAAGAAAAGCCATTAAAGCAAATGTATAAAGTGCTAATGCTACTTTAATATTTAATTTTATTATTTATGATGGTTATTATGTATGTTTGAAGATCCATAAAATTGATTTTCTACCCACTGAGGAATAAATGGGCTATTTAAAACCATAGGCCACAAACAAATCTCCTGAGGTGCATGAGAGCACATTTCCCTCCTGATAATTGCCCACAATTAGAGCAGATTCTTTCAGATACATAAATTAAAGCAATAAAATGAGATAACTATAAATAGCACTGCTTGCTCACACTGAAGGAATTGAGCTGTAAACTACAACTTCTCGCTCAAAATAACTCTGTTCTGTAGCTGCAAGCATTGATAAGAATAAGTTACGGAATCACCAGATGAGAAGAAATCTTAGTCTAGTGCAAACCTTTTCTTCCAAACTAGATTATATCAAACCTCCCAGAGGTACAAGAATCTTGTCTTGCTCTGCTCATCCACATCAATGAGTATCCACAGGATACGCTAAAAAAGAATTGAGGTTGCTTGTGTGTTTCTTACTTACTGGTCACCCCTCTTCAGCATCCTTCCCCTAGGAGGTGAGAACTGGGCACAACTGGGCAGATCTCACATACTGTGGCCAGTGCTCTGGGACAAAGCATCTCTTCTTAGCCATGGCTGGGATGGTTGAGACCAGGTGGTAGTAGCTGAGAATTCTGTCTGGAAGAGGTTTCTGACATGCTAAATCCAAAACTGGGATGCCAGCATGGGGGCCTGAGGGGAGACTGAGGGTGAAGGTGTGGAACAAAAATAGGGCAGAGAGTCAAAATCAAGAATTCTGAAGGGCTTCAGTGAATGGGTTGGGTTATTTTAAAAGATTGGAATGAGGTGGACAATAACTCCACTCATGGGTATTAAGTACAGACATGTCTTCCTCAGAGCAAGTTTTGTTAACATGAATTGCTTGAAAGACAATTGACTGATTAGGGAACATGTTTTGCTTAACACAGATTTCCTTTGATTATAACGATTTCAATCAAGAACTGGCACCAAAATAAGAAAAATGAAAATGCTGTGGCTCACACAGTCTAGGAATACATTGCTGCTTTGTGTGGCTGGCTGCTCATTTAACTCTGCTTTCTTTCGTTGATCACTTACACCAATTTCGTTTAGCTTGTAATAACAATGAAAGTGATAAGAATTGTGTATAAGAGACTCTCTAGATCCTAACCCCACCTCACATGGAAACAATTAAGTTTATGACAAAATTTTTGATAACATAAGCTTTCCATAGGAGTACAATTTTTGCACTATGGCAGAAAATACTTTTTTAAAAAATTAATTAATTTATTTGTCTGCACTGGGTCTTAGTTGCTGCGTGTGGGATTCTTTAGTTGTGGCACGTGATCTCTTAGTTGCAGCATGTGGGCTCTAATTCCCTGACCAGGGATAGAATCCGGGTCCCCTGCATTGGGAATGTGGAGTCTTAGCCACTGGACCACCAGGGAAGTCCCAGAATAGACATTTTCATTTACATTTCTTTGCTTTAAATTTAATACCATTCATTTCAAAAACACAGAAAATGACAAGAAGTGTATCTAGGAAAACACCTCCCCAAGGACTTATAATCCAGTTTACATGAGACCTGCCCATTTCTCCAGCTATTCAATCAACCACAATTTTCTCAAGAAGTCATCAAGTCTTAGAGATGAAAACAAACCCAGAAATCCTCTGGTTTCAACTGTCCTCTAATGTACCTTTAGAATAATAATAACCAGAGAGAGACTAATGTATGAAATCTAATAAATCATGAGCCAAGGGAATGCTGGGGGTCACTGAGAGCTTGGGCAGGAACTGCCAATATTGGGTAAAATTTGGGCAAGGACATTTTAGAGGTGGAGTCAGAATGGGGAAGAGCCTCCTTGCTTGTTTCATCTAGTACTATAGAGAAGCCAATCTTTACTACACTAAAGATTTAATTATACTGAAGTTAGGATTCTCAGAAAAGATATGTTCACCAACTTCATGTGTAAATGCCATTTCCTTCAATGATGTGTTTTTGCAACCTAAATTTTGTATATTCCTTTGAGAAATGTTTCAGTACAATTCTGATGGTTTAAAAATTTGATGAGGGGACTTCCCTGGTGGCACAGTGGTTAAGAATCCACCTGCCAATGCAGGGGACACGGGTTCAATCCGTGGTCCAGGAAGATCCCACATGCCGTGGAGTTGTCTGAAGCCCGTGCACCACAACTACTGAGCCTATGCTCTAGAGCCCACAAGCCACATTACAGAAGCCCGCATGCCTAGAGCCCGTGCTCTGCAACAAGAGAAGCCACCGCAATGAGAAGCCTGCGCACCGCAACAAAGAGTAGCCCCCACTCACCGCAACTAGAGAAAGCCCGCACGCAACAATGAAGATCAAACGCAGCCAATAAATAAATAAATAAATAGTTAAAATAAATAAAATAAATAAATAAATAAATTTGATGAGGAAGTACAGCAGACAGCTCTTCATGATACATGCTAAAAGGATTTTTCATCAGTGAACTGTGCTAGAAAATTAGAAAAACATTAGATTTTAATCTAAGAATCTCAACTGTAATGAACTATATTCAGGCACATTTTTATATGAGACAGTTTGTGCTTTTAAATACATTTTTTTCCACTGTGCAATAGGGTTGCAAGACAGAGATTATTTTAGCAATGGAGACATAGAAGTCCAGAGTAGGTATAATCTGCCTGTGGTGAAATATAGCAGATATTGGCCAAGCAAAGATTTAAACCAGATCTGACCTACTGTAAAGCCAAGAAAAAATTCTGGGAGAAATAGTTGTTTCTTCAACTTTTATACTCATGTTATTTTAAAAGAAAATCTTTTTATTTACTTATTTTTTAAGCTCTTCAGCAGCATCTTCAGGATCCTCAAAATGAAACCCTGGTAGGGACTTCCCTGGTGGTGCAGTGGTTAAGAATCTCCCTGCCAATGCAGGGGACACGGGTTCGAGCCCTGGTCTGGGAAGATCCCACAGGCCCTGGAGCAACTAAGCCCATGCGCCACAACAACTGAGCCTTCACTCTGGAGCCCGCATGCCGCAACTACTGAAGCCCATGCCTAGAGCCCATGCTCCGCAAAAAGAGAAGCCACTGCAATGGGAAGCCTGCGCACCACAACGAAGAGTAGTCCCCACTAGCTACAACTAGAGAAAGCTCGTGTGCAGCAATGAAGACCCAACGCAGCCACCCCCACCAAAAAAAAAAGGAAACCCTGGTAAACTAATCTAATCATTCCTTGTAAATTGAAATTAAATATTCCTGTTGTCTCAATATCACACAGAGATTATTTTATATAAAACCCTACAAGGAGAGAACATCTATAAAAAAGTAACTTAATCTGTCTTCTTTTAAAAGATAATACTAATTTTATTAATTTAAACTTTTGACATTTCAAAACATGAATCATCAATTTTCTCATTATCAAATAATAGACCCACATTATATTTTTTAAATGTAGGAACTAGAGATGAAAGAAATCAATTCTAACTCCATCAGCTTAAAAAGGCAACTGCTTGCATGCTGGTGTGACTTTTAAATTTCATAGTTTTTTTTTTTCTTATGCATATTTTTTAAAGCTGAATATATTGTGAATAGAGAATATCCCTTTTCACCTCTTAACCTTAATATACAAGAATTGAGAATTTAATATCAATTCTTCTGTTAAAGAAAATAAGACTAGAAAGAGATGGGTAGAAAGAGGAAGAACATAAAGGATGGATAAAAGCTTCCTTCAGCCCTTAATTTGTTAAATTTTATTTTGGGGTCTTAACCCATTCTCAAGTATTGTGTAAGTGGGCATAAATATCTTAGTTAGCTTGGACGGCTATAACAAGATACCACAGACTGAGGGCTTAAACAACAGACATTTATTTTTCATAGTTCTAGAGGCTGGAAGTCCAAGATCAAGGTGCCAGCTGATTCGGTGTCTGGTGAGAGCACACTTCCTAGGTGGCAGACCTCCACTGTCTCACCGTGTGCTCACATGGCCTTTCCTTGTGCATGTACATGGAAAGAGAGCTTTGTCTTTCTTTTCTTTTAAGGGCACTAATCTCATCATAGAGGCCCCACCCTCATGGCCTCATCTAAACCTAATTACCTCTCAAAGACTCCATTTTCAAATACCACTGCTTGGATGTTAGGGGTTCAACATATGAATTTGGTGGGGGACAAAAACGTTCAGCCAAAAACGATAGGCAAACCATAGTTTAACATAGAGCAAAACCCCACTTTTATGCTATAAGCAGAGTCCAAAAAGTTTAATCAAGTAATATGAGAGTCGGTGTTATTGCAAGGCTAGTGAATGACCTGGGTGATGGAAAACAGTCACTGGTTGCATCACATCTGCACTTAATTATCACAAGGCATGTTATCTCTCTGTTTTGAGGGCCCCTTATAAGGAAGGTGTAAAAAAATAGGATCTGAGCTATTAAGAATGATGCCCTTCATCTTCCCTCATTGGACATTATTACAGCCATTTACACCGTGAGTTTAAGCCTGATAGGTTTTATTTTCCATGCCAGTTCCAGTTGGTTAGTAGTGGCCACCTGCATTGAGTGGCACTGCATTGAGGAGAATGCCAAGGCCATACCTTAGCTCAGGTGAATCCATTGCCTGACTGATTAGCACTGTCTAGAATGATTGTGGGAAGTATGGAGGTGTGAATACTGCCAATTGGCCTTTTGGGGCTTTAGGTATGTTAGTTTTATTACTAATGAGGACACTCAGAGAGACCCTTCCAGAGAACAGAGGCAGGGGAAATAGCTGCCTGAAAGGATCACCAGAGAAAGTCTGAGAGAGTAAACAAAGCTGGTGACCCAAGTCAGGAAGAACTTGATTACTACATGGACTCAGAGTAAGCCAATCACAAATGCCCTCAAAAGTGATGGAGAACTAGGATCTCTCTCCAACTGGAAAATAGTGGGCAGTTCAAGAGCGGGCTGAAAAAGAAAATGTTTGAGGTCCACTGTGGTGATTTATAAGAGCAGACGAGCTTGCAGAATAGATAACCATCATCAGTGCAACACAGCAGTGGGTGGAACAAGGCTAAGAAGCTGCATTTCACCTAAAGCAGTAGTTCTCTATGCTGGGTGCATCTTAGATTCACTTGAGGAGCTTTACAACCCTATCTTTGCCTGGGGACAACCTCAGGCATATTAAATCATTATCAACTGGGAGTGAGCCCAGGTATTTTAGTTTAAAATCTTCCCAGGAGATTGTGGGCCATTGGCCTAAAGGAAGAAGAACCAGGGCTTTAGAGTCTAATGCACTGGGTCTAAGTTCTGGATCTACCACTATTAGCTGTGTGATCTTGAGAAATGTACTTATCCTCTCTGAGTTACTATTTCTTCACCAATAAAATATAGGTAATAATACAGGCTTTTGAGGCTTACATGAGATCACATATATAAAGGCCCTAATACAATGCCTGGAATGTTCATGGGAAGGTTTCCTGTTGCTGCAGAATTAGCAACTGGAATCCAAAACTGAGAGCAAAGTATCAAGGACCAAAAAATAAATAATAAATGACCAGGGATCAGACATTCTTTTCAGGGCTTATCAAGAAGTAGCTGAACTTGCTTTGCTTCCCCAGCCTTCATATCTGCCACCTGCTTCCAGTCCACATAAGTAGACAGGAATCAGGAGGAGAGAATTCCGGGAAGTCATCTGCATCCTTGAGGGGCTGCATTGTGACGCTTTTCCTGCTCCTTCCTCATTCACCAATTGGGTGTCTGCTTATACCACAGATGGGCTGGTTTACCTCTGTCCAATTTAGTAAGTGGAATAGACAGTTGGAAGGAGAAGGCAGAGCAGAGACAAGGGATAGAGTGAAGCCGCTTCATGTCCCACATTTAGCATTTGGTGACGAATATGGGATTTTATTGCAGATCAAAGGGATGCTGTGGAAGGCAGCCAGGCTTGAGGCTGTCTCACCAGTATACCATACCATCCAAGATAACTGGTTGCCAGGAAAGTAGACCTGGTAACAAGAAACAGTGGGGTGAATCACCAAGGGTAGGAGCTGATGGTGCAGACGGTGAAGTAGGAGGTCTTCTATGAGGCCTCTGGAAAATTTACAAAAGCACCAACAAAGGAGTCAGATTTGGATGTCTGCCACAGAGAGGGAGCCAGCACTGGCCAGAGAGGCCTTCAACACCCCAGGCAGATAAGAAACACTTGTTTGTCTCTCCTGTCCCTCTTCCTTGTCTCCACACAGAGAGGAGGAATGCCCAGGAGCTGGTAAGCACCTCTGCGCTCTAAGTCTCTCTGGTGCGGGGACTGGCCAGGGCTGGGAGAGAGGGGATATGGTCATTGTATTGAAGCAAGGTTGACGTTTTAAATCGTATTAGGCCGGATGGGCTTTGTATTCCTGAGAGTGATGGGAACCCTCTGAGAGATCTGCCTGAGATGTTCTTGGGGGGTGGGGTGGGGTGGGCACAACCAGGAGATTGTTAACATTGCAGAGTTAAAGGCAGTGACTACAGAAACGTAAAAGCATTTCATGTTCGACTCTCCTGTGCACTAGGATTGCTTGATACACCAGACTTGGTAGCTACTATTTTCATTAACAACAAAGTGGCAGCAGGCAAGACTGAACGATACAGCTTTGGGGAAATGCACCGGTGATGAATCACTTTGTAATGTGGGTGGGGTTTCCCCTGAAGGGGCTGGAATTGCTCACTGCCAGCTGTCCTCAGAAGAGGTCAGCAGTGGGGCAGGGAATTAGAACTCTGGGATCTGGAGTCAGTCTGAGTAGATCTCCCAGGAAGGGCACCTCCTGAGACCCTGAGGTGCTTCCCGGAGCATGTGGGCCCCCAGGAATGGCGAGCTTCCTCCTGGGAGTGACTGAGCCCATGCTCGGGAATCAACTCATTCTCTGTGTGCCCTTTCCTTTCATTGTCCCTGAGCCTTCCTAAGATTTGATCAACATCTCGTATATTTTGACTTCTGATGTACTGAGGAGAATTAAAGAGAAAAGTCCACAACTACATGTGGGGCAAAGCTGTACAGAGGAGGGTCTTGACTCCTGTCCTGAGGC
Source organism: Mesoplodon bidens (assembly GCF_964165515.1). Taxonomy (NCBI): domain Eukaryota; kingdom Metazoa; phylum Chordata; class Mammalia; order Artiodactyla; family Ziphiidae; genus Mesoplodon; species Mesoplodon bidens. The sequence continues at coordinate 69,560,941 of NC_138165.1, forward strand.
TGCAGTGATGTTGGTAGTGGTCAGCCTTGGGCACTAGCTGAGAAGAGCTTTGCCCAAGAGTGACCATCTCACAGTAGCCGATTACATCAGAGGTAGTGGCCAAAATGGGAGTACTTGAGGGACTGGCTGCTGAAACACACGACAGGGGACCCTGAGCATCAAAATTCTTAAGCATAGCAGGGGACCCTCGGGGTGAGGGGCTAATTGATGCCAATAAAACTAGTGTGAGTCAAGCCATGTAGTTTGAGTTACACTATAATTAGAGTTACCTAGCAATGGAACAAGCTCCTTGTCACTACAAGTGTTTAAAGGATAAATATTTTCCTTTTAGTGAGTCTTCAAAGGGTGTTCCTATGATATTTATTTATTCAACATATAACATCTTATGGAAAAACCCGAACGAACTTTTTGGCCAACCCAATATTTTTGCATTACTGTGCTAAGTGCTTTACATACAATCCCTATTAGTAATTCAATTTTATAGATGGGGAAACTGAGACATAGAAGTTGCTTAAGATCTTAACAGCTAATAAGCAGTAGAGATAGGGTTTGACAATAGGTTGTCTAACTCTAACCACTGCCTTGTACTCACCCCAAAGGTAAGTATGCTAGTCTAGTGGGGGAAGTTGAAACAAACAGTTACAGACTGATTCATTGATGCAGATATGCACAAATTGTTAGGGGGCACATGACTTAGCATAATGACAGGGGAAGAGTGGAATGGAGGAGATGGTCAGGAGAGGCTTCTTAGAGGATGTCTCCAAGACTGTTTCTTAAATGATGTGTAGGAATTACAAGGAAGAAGCACCATCGGGGTGGGAGAAGAGGCTGACGTTCTAGACAGAGTGGCCAACAACCTCACAGAGAGGTAGTTCAATAAATACCCGTTGAGTAGTTGAATGACCGCATGGGCAAAGTCATCTAGTCAAGACACAACATTGCTTTGGGGGGATGGGGGTGTGGTGGGGATTCCAAGCATGTCAGCATGGAATGTAAAGGGCAAGGCAGGGAGTGCTGATAAGGTAGCAGATATCATGGAAGGCCATGAGCCAGATGGTAAAAAAAAAACAAAATAAAGAAAAAGCAGCTGTGGGCCAGCGGAAATGTTTGAAGGTTGTTTTCTGAGAGAAGATTTGGACTCTTAAGGTTTCTGAGTTGGAGCACTTCCAGATGATGAGACGATGCATAGGGTCACCCTGGGTGTGTTGGCTGAAATGAACAGGTGGTGAAAGTCATTAGGGTTTGAAGAACATCCCAACATTTTTAGGCTAAATAGATTCCTTACAACTCTAAGAATCTATAATTTATTAAGTACCAAGCTTTTCTTGAAATGAGTGAATTTGTAAAATGCTTTAGTGTCATTATACAAAAGCTGGTTGCCAAATTAAAAGTTGCTATTTTACTCAGCTTTCACAAATACACTGCCAGGGTGTTACGATCAAAGCCTGGGATTTTTGTAATAGTACTAAATTAAGCATTTCAGTTTCGTGATGTGTGGACAGAGTGTTTGTGACTCTAATGCCCCATAACCTGGTGCAATGAAAACATACAGCTCCACTTCATTGGTTTGCAGGCAACTGATCAAGCTTGTATATGTATCACCATAAGAAACAAATGGTCTACCTAGCTTTAAGGATACAGGCAAGCAGCTTAGCCAGAAGGCTCTTAAAGCCTTACCAGCCACTTAGAGGCATATTTGGTGTAGAAATCTTGAGAGGCTCCCACCAGTCCCATTCTTCCTCTCCTTAGGCACCTTCTTGGTGTGTGAGGCACAGGAGACAACTATCAGTATAAAAAGACACAGCTGAACATGGTTACATAAACAGAGCATATCTGAGCGCTTTAGTCTATGTTTTTGCCATTGAACAACTGACCCTATGGAGCACATGACTTTTTGTCACGTGATCACCTATTACATCCTGATATTCTTTGGTTCAAAAAAGCAAGAAAGGTCTCAACAATGTTAAGAAGCTCAATTAACTTGCCAATTGTAATCAATACAGCTTGAGCTTTTGCTTCTCCCCAGTAAGAAAATAACACAAAAATACAAATAGATCATTTGAGTCAAACTGAGGAAGCTATTTTTGATTATCAGCAAAGGCAATGTGACAGAAATTGGAGATTGTCTTTAACAAATCAGAGACTGTCTTTGTCAACTGCTACCCACTTCTACACAGCTCCAGAGCTTCTGGGAAAAAGATTGTTCTGGGATCTACAGAATCCCCATAATTTTCTCTGTCTTCTGGGTGAAACTCAAAAAGATGGTTCCTGTAGGACACAATTCACACCCAACTTCAGTCTTGGAGACAGAACCCTTTATTGTGTTGTACATCTCACAGCCACTCTCCTTCCCTGCAGCTCACCGGGAAAGGTCAGAGTGATCTCCACTCTATCATTTGAGAAAAAAGGTTCCCAGGTTCCCAGCCTAAAAAAAATATTCTCAAGTTTCAACTTGTGGTGAATTTTTATGGTTGACTTACAAAGGGCTAAAGACTGAGGGGGAACATGAGAGGTTTACAGTGGAAATGCTGACTGCTTTCTGGCTTATTGATGTTAACAAGCATCTACTCCACTTAAATCTCACAGATGCAAACATGAATCTTGCACTTCTGAGTTTCTTGTGGGGTTATCAGTGAGGAAGACAGCAGACATGCTGACTTCACTGGAAATTCCCTGGTAAAAAGACACGTACTACCATTTTGAAAATTGGATCTCCAGGCTCTGATACCTCCCATTGACTATCCAAGTAATGCATTCCCAACCAGTATTACCTGTGAGAACAAAGAGACATCAATCTTCTCCCTTAACTGCACGACCACTTGGGAGGAAGAAGACCCTGCCAGTACATAGATGCTTCTTAAGTGGTTGCCCAGGGTTTAAGAGGAAGGGTTCAAACCTGATCAGGACACAGCTAAGGCCTCTCTACACACGGCATGGTGTTCCAAGTGTCTTTTGCTTTTAGACAACATTTCTTGGAAACTTGGAATGAAAAGCTTCCATTATTTTGCTCTTTCAGGAAATGATTCATGGTCTTTCCAAAACCAACAGAATCTTTCTCATACAGCAGAATATTTGAATTCCCAAAGCAGGAATTGCTCTTTGCAGACCTCCACAATCTCCTTGTTCATTAAGTTTATGTCTGTTAGTCTCTCATTTGCTAGTAATTCTGGCAATTTGGCCCCAAATAAAACAAAGTAGAATTTTTCAATGTTAATTTTTTTAATTTAAAAAATTTTTCCTCTTTCTTTCTTTTTTTTTTTTTAAAGCACATGCAGTACCCTGGTTCTGTCTTCTAGGACAGGGATCTGACGATAATGCAGAGATGTGGGGTAGTGGAAAGAATGCTGGAGATCAGGCTAATCAGATCTCAGGCCCGCATCTATTACTTACTGGTAGTGGAATGTTGGGCTCATCCTGTAACCCCTAAGTCTCAATTTCCTCAGTTATAAGAACTGTAACACTGCCTGCTGAAATTTACATGAGATCAGAAGACCTAAAATCTATAAAAGAGATGTGAAAACCAAGATGTCAAGCAAAATGATGTGTGATTATCATCATGAGTATAATTACTTGGAAATTCGGTTCTTTCGTTCTCATTTAAAGGATAGGATGCTGGGACTTCACTGGTGGCGCAATTGTTGAGAATCCGCCTGCCTATGCAGGCGACATGGGTTCGAGCCCTGGCCTGGGAAGATCCCACATGATGCAGAGCAACTAAGCCCATGCACCACAACTACTGAGCCTGTGCTCTAAAGCCCACAAGCCACAACTACTGAAGCCCGCACGCGTAGAGCCTGTGCTCTGCAACAAGAGAAGCCACTGCAATGAGAAAACTGCGCACCACAATGAAGAGTAGCCCCTGCTTGCTGCAACTAGAGAAAGCCCCCATGCAGCAACGAAGACCCAATGCAGCCAAAAATAAATAAATAAATGAATGAATAAATAAATAAATATATTTTTTTTAAAAAAGGATAGGATGCTACTTCTGTCTGCCAGTGGAGCAGATTCCTTTGTCCTGGGGAAAGCATTCCAATGCAGAATTCCTCTAAGTGGCTAATGGGGGGTTGGTAATAGAATTTAGGCATATGCCAGTACCTGATCGGTAAAGCTACTCATACAATTTTCTAGAGAAAAGTCAGGGTTGTTCTGAGGGCCCTTAGGTGCCAAGATGTTTTAGAAACATTCTGTTCTATATAGCTTATATGCTTGTATTTAGACCCCCTGGAACTCAGTTTCTGCTATTAGAATTCTAACATTTTCAAAGTGGTTGGATCCCATTAGCAAAAAAGGAATGGTGCCACTTATACAACCAAGAGCACTCAGTTCATCATGTCCTCTGAAGTGGATGCTGGTGTGTGCTGACCATAGGACAAAACACTCACTGACCCAGCTTTCTGGGAGATTGCCTGCAGGGGGCTCAATTTTTTCCTTCCTTCCTCCTCTCTCCCTTCCTCCCTTCCTTCCTTCATTCTCTAAGAATTGCTCCCAGCTGAAGGGAGCTCACAATGCCTGGTCAATGTTGGGATAGGAAACTCTGGCCCCCTGGGCTTGATTTAGGATAGATTTGAAGGGTCACCCAGCTTCAAGCTATCTTTGGGATTGGCTGAGGTCTTTGATGCAACTGCCTCATGGTTTAAATTTTCTCTTTTCCCAGTCCCGCTTCCCTTTCCTCTACACAGGTGATATTCCACCTGTGCAGAAAAGAGCTGGCATAGCAGCCTGAGGCTGCTATCCTTCAAAACATCTGCTTAGAAGTTTGGTCCTTGGCTGGTATCTGGGAACTTGGGTTTATACCATTCCCAGAACTGACAGGAGCAGCTCACAGTGCCCAGACTGTTTGTAAAAACAACGTGGTTTATGCTAAACACCTGTTTTCCTTCTGGGATTCTGAAATTTTGTATGTGCTAGGTCAAGAATACCTACGTTACCAGCCACAAATAAAACCCTGGGCATTGAGTCTCTAATGAGCTTCCCTGGTAGGCAACATTGCATGCCTGTTGCCTCACAACTCCTGTGTGACTCCACTGGGAGAAGGCTCTTGGAAACTTGTGCCTGATTTCCTCCAGGCTTTGTCCCATGTACCTTTTTCCCTTTGCTAATATTTCCTTATATCCTTTTACTGTGATTAATTATATCTGTGAGTACAACTATATACCAAGTCCTGTTAGTCCTCCTAGAAAATCACCAAAATCTCCCAAACATCCTGCATGCAAATCTCCATCATTCAGAAAACCTAAGTCACCCCCCTCCTCACTGCTAACCCAAGAACTACTCTTCCTTGAAGCTCGATTTCAGTCAATGGTACCACCATTCTTCCAGTCCCCTAATCTTATAATCTCAGAATCAAAATTCTCCCATCCAGTTGGCTGATAGTGCTTCCAAACATATCTCTATAACATCTCCTGAATGTGTGCTCTGCATTCTCACCACCATTATTTTTATAATTTAGGCCATCATACTTTCCTCCGGACAATCATTCCCCTAACTGTTCTTTTCCCAGTCACACTGATACACAGTGCTGCCAACTTCATCTTCCTAACGTAAATCTTGGAATAAATGAGTTTCTACTTTTAAAATCAAAACAATTTCAAGTTTTTTTCTCATTGATTTCAGAATAATGTTAAACTGCTCAGCAAGGCTTTCAAGGCCTCCATGAACTGGCCTCAGCCACGTGCCTGTCTGATTCTCTCTCACTTATTGTACTATAATTTTTAGCCATATGGAACCTCACACGGCTCGCTGAAAAAGCCTTGCATTTTTACCTCCTTTTTCCTTTGTCTATGCTGTTAATTCCCTCTCAAAAAGTCCCTTACTCATCTTCTCTTATCAAGATTCTATTACCATTTTCAATGCCAAACTTCTTTGGAGAATCTGTTTCCATAAAACCTTCCCAATCTCTCTCAAAGCAGAACTAAAATTTTGTCCTCTTCTTTTCTACAGCGGAAGTAGATAACTGTGTCTCCTACCTCCCTTTGATGTGTCTCCAAAAATAATAACAAGCCTTCCCCTCCTTTCTCCTTTGACCTGGATCAACAGATTTGACTAAGCAAAAGGAAATTCTTAAGCAAGAATTTTTACTCTTTATGGGATAGAAAACCATCCATGGTTTATAAGCTGTATACTCTGGACCAGTGGTCTCCAAATGTTCTGGATTATGTACCGCAAAACAAATTTGAACATGTATCTTCAACTCTGAGTGTACTAATGTATATATTACATACATGTACATTACACTGACATTTTCTGTACATCACAGAACATACACAAGATGTTCAAAGGATGAGATAAAAAAACAGAGGTAGAACATCTTAATATTTTCATCCTATGCCCCAGCAAGTCCCCTTACACTGAGGTGTGTGAGCTCCTTTCAGGACTGTGTGTTTCGTTTCCCCTCTTTGCTCTCCCTTTCGTTTCCCCTTTGTGATCTCCCTGCCTTGAATCAAAAGACTTTTTTCAGTTGTGCTATGAGCAAAGCTAGGAAATACTAACTTCTTTGTGATCAGAATGCAAAAAGGTCATCTTTCTCATGGGAAAGGTGAATTTCATGAGCAGGGCAATATCCTGGTAGTTTAGCTGCCCCTCTAGCCTAGAGATTCTCCAAAGGGAATCAATCATTTTTATTAAAGAAGGCAGCATATTCAGATAGGCCCTGAAGACTTTTGTTATTATTTGATGGTTGTACATTCAAACCACACCTTCTGATATCCTATATATGATTAGAAAGACATTTCAAAGTCTGGGCTGGGCTGCAGGCAGGTTGAGACAAAATATTTTTCCCCTAGTGATGACAGATCCAGTTTGATAATGTAGAACTTTCAGTGGCAGTGACCTTAAGTACGTGAAGTTCTCAGCTCATTTCTGCTGTCACAACAGACTCTTGAGCAATCCAAGCAGAAAAACAGGAGTACAAGAAATACATAAAGGAAGGTGGTGGGTGGTGGCATAAAAATAACTATAGAAAGATTTTCGGGAAATATGGTCAAATGCATATTAGCATCAATCATAAATTTAAGAATATGACACAGAGTAAGTCTCAGAAAGAAATCATATTGCAAAAGGATATTTATACAATTTTGGATTAAATAAGATCTTTGAACTTGAATTATTAAAGAAAGAGAGCTCAGGAAGATGGAGATTTGATGTTATACAATAAATCTTTGGGCTGGTATTCTGTAAAATTTCCCTGCATAACTTTAATATGATTGCATTAAGATTAACATCAACTGAGACCTTTGTGTTTACAATGGATTCTCTTTCTACTCCTGCAAACAAGCCTTACTGGAAATCACTACATTGAAAGCCATTAAAAACATATAGATACCATGACTCCAAAAGGCAAGCTGAGCATCATTAATTGCTATTTCACATACATCCCACACACCCCACACAACAGAGGTAAAGAAGGGCTGCAGTTCACATGCTAGCTCTGAGTATAATGTTTCATATCCAATCACCAGCCCACTACTAGGAATGGACAGTTTGGGGTTTAAAGCAAAATACACTTTTCCCTGTGGAAATTTCATTTCAATGAAAGTCAAAATAAATGGGGCAGAAAAGATATATAATTAATTGCTTTCTTCTTCTCAGTCATGCTGGTATATTCTATGCCTACCCAGGTTCGCCAGGAATGAGCCTTTACCTTGAACACTTCTCCATTCTCACATGGCTCCAGGGGAGGTAGAGGCAAAGGGGAAGTGGAGAAAACCTCTGATACTCTCTAACAATCACTCCAGGGCATTATGAAGCAGATACAGAGCATGAGGCTGCAGTTTGAGTCTGCTGTGTCGTCGTGTTCTTGCACAGCAAACCTAGTTTGCACATAAGCAAATGTACATTAAGTTGTGAAGGTAATTAATATAGGCATATTTGCCTTTTCTGCAAGTATTTGAGGAATTAAAAAAATTTTTTTAATATTTATTTATTTGTTTGTGCTGGGTCTTAGTTGCGGCAGGTGGGTTCCCTGGTCGCGGCTCGCAGGCTCCTTGGTCACAGCTCACGGGCTCCTTTGTTGCGGCACATGGGCTCCCCATCTGTGGCAATGCAAACTCTTAGTTGCGGCATGCATGTGGGATCTAGTTCCCTGACCAGGGATAGAACCCAGGCCCCGGCATGGGGAGCATGGAGTCCTATCTATTGCACCACGAGGGAAGTCCCTATATGAGGAATTTAAGAGTGAAATATAATTCACATGATATCTTAACCAATAGCTGACATTTCTGGAAATGCTACAAAATATCTTGGAATGCAACTAATCAGTTGATACAGAAAGAGTCTAAAAATGAAGTGATTTGGGGACTTCCTTGGTGGTCCACTGGTTAAGAATCCACCTGCCAATGGAGGGGACAAAGGTTTGATCCCTGGTCTGGGAAGATCCCACATGCTGGTGGGGCAACTAAGCCCATGCGCCACAACTACTGAAGCCTGCGTGCCTAGAGCCCGTGCTCCACAACAAGAGAAGCCACCACATTGAGAAGCCCGCACACCGCAACGAAGAGTGTCCCTCGCTCGCTGCAACTAGAGAAAGTCTGCACGCAGCAATGAAGACCCAGCGCAGCCAAAAATAAACAAACAAATAAATAAATAAAAGCAAAACCAAAAAAAGGTAATAAATAAATAAAAATGAAGTGATTTTTATCTCTCTCTAGAGTTATAGTGTGTATTTTAAGAACTTTTATTCTGTTGACCTTAGATCAAATAAGGAATGAAGAAAGCACCTCACTTATTCAATAGCTGGTGAGCCAAGAGAAGGGCCACACCAATATATATGTTATTCTCTAATTCTGGGGAAATAATAATATTTGACATTTGTAATTCAGGCCATCTGGATAAATTGATTCAACATGCTCTTTAGAGGTAATAATTTTCTAATGGGATGCAAAGCTGCTAATAATACCAAGTAAGAAAACACCAAAGAAAAGTATAGACTGTAACTAACAGATGAGATTGCAACTATGAGAGATCAGCAGTACAGGAATATTTTTTTGACACCAAGGTCAGTTTTGAAGGAGGAGTCCCCATCCAGATAAACAGAACTTGCCAGTGGCTCTTAAGGGTCCACTCAGTAGATTTGTAAGTCATTTGCTGCTACCATCCTTCTTTCTTTGTCCACTGCCTATCCTCAGTGCCCTCTCTCCATGCTTTAGGAAAAAGGGGACAACCTGGAGTGACATGTCTTCAAACACGCCCCATGGACCCAGATTTAACCCAACCTTCCTGTCTCCTTTCCAAGGAGCTGTCAGGGCCTTTCAGAGTAGAAACGTAATTCCTCTTCACATAAAACTCAATATACTGTTCTGCATTCAGTCAGGAAAATGGAAACCATGGTAGGTATTTCAAACATGAGGGATTTAATACAAAGTATCAGAAGGGCTGAAGGAGCAAAAGGAGGAAAATGTGATACACAGAGATCTGAAAGCTCCTGGTTCTTCTTGTTTGGACCCCATGAACCTGTTCCAGCCACTGGGCAGCTCAGTATGCTGCCACTTCTGGGACTGGAATTGTCACAGTTGTCCCTGTAATCAATTAAGGGCTAGGGCTGTAATCAACAAAGAGATTCTGCTGCTGCCTGGCTGCTGGAGTCTGTAGCTGAACAGCCCCTCTGCTGCCATAGTAGCTGCTGCTGTTGAATCTTGAAGTAGAACATTTCTCCCTTGCTCCAACCTTCTGATCTTTCCCAATGCCTGCCATTGGCAGATACTAACAGGAAGCCACTGGCAAAGAGCCTGAGAAATGTAATTTGCAGACCTCCAGATCTAAGCAACACAGAGCAGATTATAAAATGTTAAGTAAAAAGCTGAGAAGCAAACTTTTTTTAAGGTCATAGCATATATTAAAATTGGGATAAACCAGAGGAGATTTGGGGACCTCTATGTTGGACTTGGTAAAACCACCTATCACATTTTATTTATACTATAATTATGATAAAGAAGTACAATACAAAGTATAAGGGAAGCTATTAGATCTTGAATTTATCTGAAATTTCCAAATAAAATATTTTGAAATTTTAATGATAAATTTGATCTTGCTTCCATAAACATGACTCATTTTTTGTTGCAATTTATGCTTGAGATGGCTACATGTAATTCTTAACAATGCTCTTCAATTAAGAGCTCTTCTGATTTTTGATAGTCTCTATTAATGAGAAACTGTTCACAAATAGGTGAGAGAAAAAGTAAAACCTTTTAAAAATAGCAATTCAAAAATTCACTGCGGTTGAAAACATATTTAAAGACTAATAGTTCTTCCTTTCCTTCACTGACAAATATAATGTTGACATTTGTTGTGATACTATGAATGGTTTTGAATTTTATTAAAAATTTACAAATTCACTTAGTGTGTTACTATCATGCATGCACTGTAGTGTAGTTACCGTGCAGCTAGCTTAGATATCCCTAAAAAAAACCATATTGACTGCAAATGGATGGGAACATTGAATAAATATGAAAATAGAGATTTAGGGGGCTTCCCTGGTGGCGCAGTGGTTGAGAGTCCGCCTGCCGATGCAGGGGACGCGGGTTCGTGCCCCGGTCCGGGAAGATCCCACATGCTGCGGAGCGGCTGGGCCCGTGAGCCATGGCCGCTGAGCCTGCGCGTCCGGAGCCTGTGCTCCACAACAGGAGAGGCCACAGCAGTGAGAGGCCCGCGCACCGCAAAAATAAAAAAAAAATTAATTAAAAAAAATAGAGATTTAGGGCTAATGTTGGGTCAGGAGCTACACAGGTCAGAAACCTCCATCCAAGCTCCCCAATCCCACCCTCTCTGCAATTTGGGCACCCAGAGCACATACTCCCCCAGCAGGACCATAGCCTCATCATTCATGTTGAGTCCATGTTGGTGTGCTCTAAGCGGCCTGCTGAAGGAGGTGCCAGGTGGTAAAGCACCTCCTGGACTGCAATTCTTGCATCTTGACAGAGTGGAAGTAAAGGACATTGCTCTGTTTGTCATTTGCAGGAATTTTGGGGCACACCATCACACCCCATTCCACTAGGGAATCAGTATCTAGAGTACAATAACATCCACTTGTGGGCAGCTCTACCCTGAAGACCAGGAAGAACCACATGGTTTTTCTTGCTGTGGGTTTTAAAAGTTTGAGTTTAGTTCTGCTTGGAACTCTTTTCACTGATTTGTAAAAGCCTATACCTATCCCCAATATACAGAGGCGTATGTTGACAAAGATGCTGAACAGATTTCTGTATTTCTGTAGCAGAACTTTGCATACAACTTTGAAATAAGAATGCTGGAAAACTATGCTTTGGTTAGTGTGGTTGGCAGCTCTGAGGTGGCTCCCGAGGATCTTTCCTCCAGGTATTCATGCCCATGAGTGTGGGTTGGACTTAGTGACTTGCTTCTCATGAATAGAATAGAAGCAGTGATAAGATGTCACCACCAAGATTAGGCAACAAAAGGCTTGCATCTTGCTTACCTTCTCTTGGTCTCTCACTTGCTCACTCTATTTGAAGCCAGTTGCCATGTTATGAACGGCCTTATAAGGAGGCCCTCATTGCAAGAAACTGAGGGCGGTCTCCAGCCAACAGCCAGAGAAGAACTGAGGTCCTTAGTCTAACAGCCTGGAGGAAATGAATCTTGCCAACAATTGTGTGTGAGTTTGGAAGCAGATCTTCCCCAGCTGAACCTCAAAATGACTATAGTTTATTACATTGCAGCCCTTGTCAACACCTTGATTACAGGGAACCCTGAGCCAGAGGACATTAGCTGAGCTGTACCCAGATTCCTAACCAGAGAAATAGCAAGATAATATTTGCTGCTTTAAGTTTTGAGCTAATTTGTTCCTCAGCAATAGATAACTAATACCATCAGTTATCTTCAATGGGCAGAATGAAATTCATAAAGCATTTGATAGCCTTTCACAGTATACCAGGAGCTCACTAATTGCACAAATAATGAGATAATTTGAAGAATGCCAATTTTTGAAAGAGGAAACCAGCAGTAACTCTTACTGAATCTCATGATTCTTCTATCTCCTTCAAAGACTTAGGATTGTGTTTGATAATTCATAAATAAAAATGCCTTGCAATAGATTTGGTGACAAATAACCAAACAAACACAATCTTAAAGAATACACAGAAACTTCATATTGGTTTGCTGCAAAATAAGATAGCTGGGTTTTATCTCAGAATATTTTCTAATTGAAAGGGAGCTAATAATTTTTAAATATAGTTTAAGGCATTTACTTACTCAAAACAAAAGTAATAAGTTTATTATTAAAACACTGGAAAATACAGAAGAGCCCTTTTATGGGCTCTTGGAAAATTAACTGGAAAATTAATTGGAAAATTAAAATTTCTTATTATCCTACATTCTAAAGCTAATCACTATCAAGATTTTGGTGTGTATTTTCAGTCATTTTTTCCTGTGTGTGTGTGTGTGTGTGTGTACAAAACACCTTTGTAACACATATACATTTGTGACACTTTTTTTTTTCAAAATAGGATTATACTACCCATTTTGTTTTGGAAGCTTATTTATTTCAGCTTAATATAAAATGAGTACTTTATATGTTAGTAAAGGTTTTTCTCCAAATTTCTATGGCTATATAATATTCCATTATATGAATGGACTATGATTAATTTAGCTGCTTATATTCTATACATTTTTGTATATTATGAAAGTGAGAAAGAGAATGCGTAATCCTTTTTTTCCCTATTGCTCATGGGTCAAAAGCAAATATAGGGATGACTAAGTTGTAGCTAGCTGTGAGAATAAACAAAAGTGGTGCACGAGGCTTCCCTGGTGGCGCAGTGGTTGAGAGTCTGCCTGCCAATGCAGGGAACACGGGTTCGTGCCCCGGTCCGGGAAGATCCCACATGCCGCGGAGTGGCTGGGCCCGTGAGCCATGGCCGCTGGGCCTGCGCGTCTGGAGCCTGTGCTCCGCAACGGGACCTCGGCCACAACAGTGAGAGGCCCGCGTAACGCCAAAAAAAAAAAAAAAAAAAAAAAAGTCGTGCACAACAGAGACTGCTTTTTACTCATTATCCCTTGCAATATTCTCTTTTTTGCTCCAGGAACCCTTATTTTATTGGGGTAGCAATGATCCCAGTTTGAAAAAACAAGACAAAACAGCAAAAATCCCTGGATCTCCCATATAAGCAGAGTGATGGGATCCCGTTCTAGGCAATAAGAAGTCAGCAGAGTGATTGGGAGGAACATTTAGGAGAGCATCGTTTTTAGGGGGAGGGCAAAATCAGTTGGTAGGTGTACTTTTTCTCTTTGCTTTTCCCTCTGCTCCTGGTTAAAAGTATGAAGACCCAATGAGCAGCTCTGGCAAACATCTCGAGAGCACAAAGATGAGGATCTCGAGGATGGAATGAAAGCCATTTCTCGTATGATGATCACTTACTTCAGTGCCTAAGCATATGGAGTAGAATGGAGAGCAGAATCACTCTCACTCTGTAAATTGTTCTTTCTTTCTTTCCCTCTCTCATGTATATCTAAAGTTGCATAAGTTAAATGTACATATACCCTCTCTGTATTTATATCTGTCTTAATCTGACACCACTTCAGAAAGCCAATGGTTTCTATTGTATACCTACATGACCAAAGACTTCTTTAAAAGGGTTAAAAATTCCCAAAGACCAATGGTAATTTGCATGGTGGACTTATGAGTTAAGGGTGTTTTTTGCATTTTATGTAGTATGTGTGCTTATGTGTACTGGGTGATGAAAGATAGGAAGAGGGGAGAGGGTTTGCCTCACTACCAGTAGCCCTATCCATCTTTGAACTCCTTAACTATCAGCTTAGATTCACTGAGTTTGACAGGTTAGTTCAACTGTGATAACCTGACTTAGCCATTAGCCGGATTGCCCAGGAATGTGCTGACATCAAGGGTAAATGTACGAGGTGCAGAAAGTTGTTTAAGCATAAGGTAACTGTTCAGGTGAGACAAAATAGTTCCTATAGCCTTAGACTGTGAGGAAAGATGACCTAGTCTTGGGCCAAAATTGGGATAGAGCCATGTAACATTAGAATTCAAAGGCATCGTTGAGAGAGAGAGCATCCAATCCAGACGTGAGCAAATTTTACCTGGAATCAAGGAATATAAAAGTGTTTATAGGTTTCAGTTTTCCCCTTCCAAGCTGAAAACAGTTTTTTAAGGTTTCATGGAGAAATGTAAAGTCTTAGAACTTACATGACCCAATTAATTGAATTGAAAAACATCAATGAGAGAGTAACACTGCTTTTTAGCCACTAAAATGTTAATATATGGGCATATTTATGAAGCAGCTCACTACACGCAGCTTTATAATTTTTCATCTTGAAATTATATTTCAGGCTGTATTGCAAAGGCAGATGATGGTCCCTGGATTGGGACTGATAATCATTTGATGAGAAAGGTACATAGGTGTGCCCAAAGTCACAGTGCTGATGGATGTCTCTAGGCCTGGAACACTAGTTTCTTGACTCCCAATTCAAGGCTTCCCAGAACCATTTTAGTAAATTCAGGAGTGGACGGGTAGAGTAGTTTGGGACTTGAGTGACTATTATTTGCATAGAAAGCGTTTTATATTGGACAACTGTTTTTGTTTAATTGTTACAGCAACTACTGTCAATTCCCTTATTAAAAATTAAGGTAAAATTAATAAAGTGGGCTTGGGTTTGTTAGGTTTTGATCTTCATTGTGAGTTATTTTTAAAATAAGCATTAGTTCTGGATATTTGGGGGAACATGCCACCCAATACTTTACTATCAAAACAACATCATTTTATACTGTTTTTGTCCCTTTCAGTCCAAGCTGGCAGTGTTTTAGTAGATAAAATGCTCTCAAAAAATTTGTGAGACTCTTGTGAATCTCACTGCAGTTCATCCATTAGACAAAAGCAATACCTACAAAATCCCTTCTCTACCTTTTGTCCTGCAGAGACTTCTGAGGGACAAGTTCTTAAACTTCTTGGAGGCCGTAGTGTTTGATTAGGAGGATCTGTGAGGCACACTCTTCATCTTTTTAAAGGCCATTGTGTGATTGCATAGTACTCTGAGGATCCACTTTTGACCTTTGAAAATCTTAACAAAGGGTTTTATAGTCATACTTGTGGCTTTATCTTTAGACTTTTTCTCCTGGAAGTGCCTTGGATCTCAACTTTACTCAAAAACCATTTCCTCATTTAGAGAACAGCTAACACCTATCCTTCTCAAAATCTTCCAAAATATAGCAGAGGGAAGAACACTCCCAAACTCATGCTATGAGGTCACCAGCACCCTGATACCAAAACCAGACAAGGATGTCACAAAGAAAGAAAACTACAGGCCAATATCACTGATGAACATAGATGCAAAAATCCTCAACAAAATACTAGCAAACAGAATCCAACAGCACATTCAAAGGATCATACACCATGATCAAGTGGGGTTTATTCCAGGAATGTAAGGATTCTTCAATATACGCAAATCAATCAATGTGATATACCATATTAACAAACTAAAGGAGAAAAACCATATGATCATCTCAATAGATGCAGAGAAAGCTTTCGACAAAATTCGACACCCATTTATGATAAAAACCCTGCAGAGAGTAGGCAGAGAGGGAACTTTCCTCAACATAATAAAGGTCATATACGACAAACCCACAGCCAACATCATCCTCAATGGTGAAAAACTGAAAGCATTTCCACTAAGATCAGGAACAAGACAAGGTTGCCCAGTCTCACCACTCTTAGTCAACATAGTTTTGGAAGTTTTAGCCACAGCAATCAGAGAAGAAAAGGAAATAAAAGGAATCCAAATTGGAAAAGAAGAAGTAAAGCTGTCACTGTTTGCAGATGACATGATTCTATACATAGAGAATCCTAAAGATGCTACCAGAAAACAACTAGAGCTAATCAATGAATTTGGTAAAGTAGCAGGATATAAAATTAATGCACAGAAATCTCTGGCATTCCTATATACTAATGATGAAAAATCTGAAAGTGAAATCAAGAAAACACTCCCATTTACCATTGCAACAAAAAGAATAAAATATCTAGGAATAAACCTACCTAAGGAGGCAAAAGACCTGTATGCAGAAAATTATAAGACACTGATGAAAGAAATTAAAGATGATACAAATAGATGGAGAGATATACCATGTTCTTGGATTGGAAGAATCAATATTGTGAAAATGACTCTACTACCCAAAGCAATCTACAGATTCAATGCAATCCCTATCAAACCACCACTGGCATTTTTCACAGAACTAGAACAAAAAATTTCACAATTTGTATGGAAACACAAAAAACCCCGAATAGCCAAAGCAATCTTGAGAACGAAAAACAGAGCTGGAGGAATCAGGCTCCCTGACTTCAGACTATACTACAAAGCTACAGTAATCAAGACAGTATGGTACTGGCACAAACACAGAAATATAGATCAATGGAACAGGATAGAAAGCCCAGAGATAAACCCACGCACATACGGTCTTCTTATCTTTGATAAAGGAGGCAGGAATGTACAGTGGAGAAAGGACAACCTCTTCAATAAGTGGTGCTTGGAAAACTGGACAGGTACATGTAAAAGTATGAGATTAGAACACTCCCTAACACCATACACAAAAATAAGCTCAAAATGGATTAAAGACCTAAATGTAAGACCAGAAACTATCAAACTTTTAGAGGAAAACATAGGCAGAACACTCTATGACATAAATCACAGCAAGATCCTTTTGGACCCACCTCCTAAAGAAATGGAAATAAAAACAAAAATAAACAAATTGGACCTAATGAAACTTCAAAGCTTTTGCACAGCAAAGGAAACCATAAACAAGATGAAAAGACAACCCTCAGAATGGGAGAAAATGTTTGCAAATGAAGCAACTGACAAAGGATTAATCTCCAAAATTTATAAGCAGCTCGTGCAGCTCAATAACAAAAAAACAAACAACCCAATCCAAAAATGGGCAGAAGACCTAAATAGACATTTCTCCAAAGAAGATATACAGACTGCCAACAAACACATGAAAGAATGCTCAACATCATTAATCATTAGAGAAGTGCAAATCAAAACAACAATGAGATATTATCTCACACCAGTCAGAATGGCCATCATCAAAAAATCTACAAACAATAAATGCTGGACAGGGTGTGGAGAAAAGGGAACCCTCTTGCACTGTTGGTGGGAATGTGAATTGGTACAGCCACTATGGAGAACAGTATGGAGGTTCCTTAAAAAACTGCAAATAGAACTACCATATGACCCAGCAATCCCACTACTGGGCATATACCCTGAGAAAACCAGAATTCAAAAAGAGTCATGTACCAAAATGTTCATTGCAGCTCTATTCACAATAGCCCGGAGATGGAAACAACCTAAGTGTCCATCAGCAGATGAATGGATAAAGAAGATGTGACACATATATACAATGGAATATTACACAGCCATAAAAAGAAATGAAATTGAGCTATTTGTAATGAGGTGGATGGACCTAGAGTCTGTCATACAGAGTGAAGTAAGTCAGAAAGAGAAAGACAAATACCGTATGCTAACACATATATATGGAATTTAAGGGAAAAAATGTCATGAAGAACCTAGGGGTAAGACAGGAATAAAGACACAGACCTACTAGAGAATGGACTTGAGGATATGGGGAGGGGGAAGGGTAAGCTGGGACGAAGTGAGAGAGAGGCATGGACATATATACACTACCAAACGTAAGGTAGATAGCTAGTGGGAAGCAGCCGCATAGCACAGGGAGATCAGCTTGGTGCTTTGTGACCACCTAGAGGGGTGGGATAGGGAGGGTGGGAGGGAGGGAGACGCAAGAAGGAAGAGATATGGGAACATATGTATATGTATAACTGATTCACTTTGTTATAAAGCAGAAACTAATACACCATTGTAAAGCAATTATATTACAATAACGATGTAAAAAAAACATTTCCTGATTTTATCAACTTTTGCTGTCTGAAGAGGCTGAGAATTCTTTAAATCATCAGTTTAACAGTGCTTCTCTCAATTTATCTCTTTCCTTTCACATTTTACTATAAGCAGGCTGTATCTTCAACACTTTGCTTGGAAAGCTTCTTAACTAGATCATCAAGTTCATTAGGCATATTCTCTGCTTTCCACTTAACTGAAGACAACAGTGTTGCTAAGATTTCTGCCACAATATAACTAGCATCTCCCTTCCTCCACTGTTCCTCACTTCCCTTCGAGCCTTCACCACCAGCATTCTCAAAGTTCAGCTTTCTACTAACAGTCTACTCAAAGCAATTTAGGTTTTCTTTAATATGCTTCTCAAAATCCTTCTAGCCTCCACCACCCATTGCTTGGTTCCAAAGCTATTCCCACACTTTTAGGCATTTGTTATGGCAGCACACCACTCTCAGCACAGGGTTCAATCAGACAAAAAGAACCACTAGGATGGATATATGTATGCATGTATGTATACACAGGGGTTTGATCTTCCTGAATTGTGGGACCTGGTTAAGAAGTCTCTTAAGCCTGTTGTCTTCACATCTGAACCTGGAGCTTGAAGTCTAACAGTCAGGCAGAGTCTGGAGGGGATGATGGAGATCAAGAACAAGCTAAAACCCAAAAGCATGAGGTCTGAGCCCCATGAGGACAGACTGAAACCCCTGCCAATTCTTATTGCCTCTAACCTTGGTGGTGTGAATATCCTGCAGAAGCCAAGGCTCATTGTCACAGAGATAAACACTCACACCTGGTCCAGGAGTCAGCCACTCAAGGAGAATCCAGGGGAAGATGGAGCTGTTGCTGCCTTACACCCAGCTGCTGCCTCATACCAATGAGGTGAGTCAGCAGATCAGCAACAGGTGTGAGAGCTACAAAATGGCTGAAGCACTCTAGATCTCCCACAAAAATCTTGCTGTGGCCTGCCCTAAATGGAAACATGCAGGAAA
Organism: Mesoplodon bidens; assembly: GCF_964165515.1. NCBI lineage: Eukaryota > Metazoa > Chordata > Mammalia > Artiodactyla > Ziphiidae > Mesoplodon > Mesoplodon bidens. Next base: position 69,579,789 of record NC_138165.1, read on the forward strand.
GGGAATTCTGTGGAAAGTAATTCATACTGGTTAAATTGGCACATTCTAAGTCACCATAATCCACTGCAGTCCAGCCAGTGAGGAGGAGGAAGGAAATGAAGAAAAGCTCATCCTCCTCCATTTAAAGACACTACTTCAAAGGGATACTTAACCCTGTGGGCTAAAACCTAGTCAGGGAGATGGGAAATATAGTCTTCACTCCAGTGGTCATGGGCATAGGAATTCTGTTCCTGGGAAGGGAAGAAGGATGAATATTGAAGACAACTCACAGTTTCTGCCACAACACATTTGGCTCTGCACAGAATGTCTTTTCCTCCTTCTCTGCTTGGCAAGCTCTAGTTCACCCCTATAGGCTTAGCTCAGTTATCATCCTTCCTGCAAAGCCTTCACTCTGTTTTCCCATTGGGTTTTAAAGTCCCTCCATCTTGGCATTTTCTTGTTTATTCATTTAACAAGTTTGAAGTCCTTCCATATGTCAGGCATTGTTCTGGGAACTGGGGATTTAGCAGTGACCAAAACAAAATCCTTTCCTTTGCAAAGCTTATTGCATCGTAATTATTTAATATCCTTTTTACTCTAAGGCTATCTCAAATTAAGACAAGAAGGGCAAGATTCACGGATAACTTCAAACATTTTTATTCCCAACTAAACGTAAAAATCTGTTATCCAGAATTAAGATTAAATAATTGGGTAAGGCTTCTAAAGTACTTCATATTCTTTCCTATTCATCACCCAGGTAATATTTGTGATTTACAAATTACATCTCTTTTAGGAAGTCATGGACCTTGAAAGGACCTTGGAGATTATGTAATTAAACCACCTCAGTTTAGATGAGAAATCTGAGTCTTGGATCACAAGATTATTTACTCAGGATTATGTGCCAAGTTAGTGTCAGGACTAGAAGTAGAATCCAAGAATACTGATTCTTGTACAGGTGCCCTTGATGTATTGTATTTTTGTGAAAAAATCACAGTAAAAAATATACTCCCATTATGTTTATAAAAATCAGTCTTTCCAAAAATTATAGCATCAGAATTTATGTTAAAAAAACTGCTACAAGAATAGGGGTATTTGAGGTGAGTGTGTGATAGTATTAAGGACATTTTCTAGTTCCAGTATGTGGAAAAAAAGATATAAATAATTTGAAAATAAACACATTAGAGAACAGTAATATAGAGTTGTAAAATGTCAGCTACATTTTAAGGGTGACAGATGACACTTTACATCAAGGTCTATGTAGCCCTTTCCTAAAATTTCCTGGATTCTATTAGATCTGCTTTATGTTAATTTGAGATCTGTAACAGTGCACACACACACACACACACACTCAAAAACAGAAAAGCAGAGTTTTAATTTAAGACTGATATAAAAAATAAAGCCATTATGCAGAGTTTTGGGCAGCCACTGAATTCTAACACATATCCTTGCTCTTTGACCTTTGCTCCCACACACCAACAGATGCAGTCTAAAACACATGCCCCCACGTGCACACCTACACTTTCAGCCATCACATGTCCCTCACACACAGTTCTGACGTCTTTGTTCCACCTTCTTCATCTATGGGAGATAGCACGAAGGAGAAATGAAATGAAAGACACGAGCACAGATGCATAATGTATAAATGTGTGTACTACACAAAGCCTGTGGAGAAAAGCTTTCAGTGAAATAAACTTTAATTTATTTCAGAAAAATTAATTTTCAGTAGAATCAATGAAAATATAGCTAGCTCCTCCAGACCAAATTCATGAGCCTAGATGGGAAGATTGTGATTCAGTTTCATCCACTCCATTTTTATAACAATATATCTGAACAAATACAAAAAATTGATGGTTTCCTGAGAAAGGGGTTTAAAACAGTACTATTAAATTAGCTCTAAAGAAAATAATAGTTTTATCTTTTTATGATGGTGCAGGAAGACTTTAAATTGAATGCATTAGGGGTTTTGCCCCAAAGCCTGAAGTTTTTCTGATTCTCTACTACATTTAGGTTTAGGAGGATAAAATTAGGTCAAATATTAGATTTCAAAGCACACAAATATGGAAAGTCAACAATGCTATTGCTAAAAATACACAAGCCAGGAACTGTGGCAAATTCAAAATTATCAAATAAGATGAATGTTATAAAATCTCTCTAAAAGTGGTGGCCATTGACTGTATATTACTCCTGCTGACAAAGCATCTTGTACTTTACATGACAAATTTTTGTTTATCAAGAATCTTAAAGGTTCTGGAAACCAATAAAATTGTGAAAAACGGACTAGAAAGGTGTATATTTCCTCCACTAATGAGTAGAAATAGCTCACCTTCAGCACAGGCTAAGACTCTAGGGAATGAATGGACTTCTTTTGTTTACAAGTAGCAGAAAACCTGACCCAAACTGGCTTAAGAGGAAGTTTATTGTCTCCTGTAACTGAAAGGCCCAAATGTAGGTTCCAGACTTCAAGTATAGCTGGATTCAGGCTAAACAATTCACAAGTGCGTGGTTGCTCTCCATCTTTTAACTCTGCCTTCTTTGTGGCTTCGGTATCATGCTCCACACAGTTGTGCTCCAGTCCTACCATCCTCTCAAGTTCAAGACCAAAAAGCAAGAGCAAGTCAGCTTCCCCAGGAACTCAGAGTTACTGACTTGAGTCTTGTGCTCATTCCTGAGCCAATCACCATGGCTAAGAGAATGTGATGTACTGACTGTTGTAGGCCTAAGAAGTATGTTTTACATCTGAGTGAGGACAAAGGTGTGGTCTTCGTCAAGCACATGGACTAAATTGGGGAAGAGTGAGGAAAGGGTAAAATTCAGTATGAAAATGGGGAGCTGTTGCTGGAAGATGGAGAGTAGATGGGATTCTGGAATACAAAACACACATTTATGGGGTAATCTGTTATAGGGGGAAAACTCAGTCGTGGCCATGGAGATATGGTTTTACTGGTTTGGTCAGGACCAATTAACAAGTTGTCATAGATCAAAGGTGATGATAAAAATGCAGAGTGAACCCACTATATAGCCAAGGAAACTGATGATCAGTGGCATATCTACCTAATAAATGGGTGAACCTTGGCTGTACAATGACAATCATACCACTTACAACTCATTTTTTTGGTGAGGATTAATAAACCAATGCATGTGAAAGTATAGGTGGTTAAAGAATACCCTTTGAGTCAAATTTTCCTTTCTTAGGTTGAGAGTTCTTTAGACTAGGAAGTATGCCTGATTCTTCTTTTTAAAAAAAATCTCTAGAACCTAGGATAGTATCTAATATATAGTAGAAATTTAATGTGTGTTGAACAAAGAGGTGTTAGGTATATTAGTTAGGTTATAGGATAAGCTGTTGCAACAAAGAGACCCCAACATATACTGGCTCAAACAAGATACACGTTCATTTCTCTCTCACAGAGCAGTCTGGAGCCTCTGGGCAGTTTTGGTAGGGAGGTAGCTCCGCTCCTGTAAATCATGCAGCTTCCTTCTCTTTTATTCTACCACCTTTTCCTTGTTTTCCTCATAGGCATGGTTGAAGCTGGCTAACCACCGTCGCAACTGTGTTCCAGCTCGTGGGAAGCTGCAAGAAGATTTGAAGGGCAAACAGCTTCCTTTTAGGAATGTGATACAGAGAGACGGGGGTGGGTGTGTTTCAGTGGGCTGTCTGTGCAGTGCCCTGGGGGTTGTTAGCCTATCAAGAACTGTCTCTTTAATTGTTACAGACCTGTTGGACCTGGGAATGCAAGCGCCCCTGGCCACCAGAGCCAGGTAATCAAGGGACATCCTCTGGGTAGCAGCTGAAAAGACCTGGGCACTGGAAGTAAAAACCAGGGCACCAGATATGTGTAAAAACTCCCCTCCCGGAGATACTGGCACTCTGGAGCAAGGCAGCGGGAGAGCATGAAGATAGCACCTGTCTTTCAAAGTCTCTAGAAAGGATTACAGTCAGCTCTTAGACTGTTTAACTAGAAGCCTGTCCCTCTCAGGCTGCAGCTATGATGATAAGCTAATAGGCCTCTTTCACAGAAAGACTGAATGCCTGGGTCTATTGCTTCTTGCTGTGCCCTGAAGGAGGTAGCCTTTTAAGAATTCTTCCTCCATTATAAGCCCCACTAGCCAACAGAGCCAAGTTATGTAGAGGTATCCTCTGGTGGCAGACATAAAAACTGGGGCACCAGATGTAAAGCCAGGGCACCAGAAATGTATAAAAACTCCCCTCTGGGAGATACTGGCACTACGGAGAACAGCAAAGAGAGGGTTCAGAGATGGCGCCCACTGGCTGAAGTGAGGCAGACAGAGAGGATAGAGATGGCACCCACTGGCTAAAGGAGAAAAGAAAAAGCCTTAAATTAAAAAAAAAAAAAAAAGATGGCATCCACCGACTGGAGAAAGGCCAAGGGTTAAGTGCAAAATGATGCTCACCAGTCTCCATCCCTGGAGAGCACCTAAGCAGGCCCCAAATATGTCAAATCAGATGCCTGCCCCTCAGGTCAGTGCTCCCAGACAAGCAAATGAGCTTCTCCCATACAGAATGGATGACTGCTGTGCTGGGCCCTGGGGGCAGGTGAGCCCTTTAAGAGCCATTCCTCAGACTGCTATTCTGTGGGTCTCGTTGGTTTTCAAAGCTAGATGTTTTGGGGCTGTCTCTCAGGTGCAGGTCTTAAAAGTTGGGGTGCCGATGTGGGGTTCAAACTTTTTGCTTCTCAGTGAGAAGCTCTGGGTTTTGAGTTCCCTCCAGACTGTGGGTAGCTATGCTGGGGGTGAGGCTTAAAGTGGATTGTGTCCCCCACTTAGATGTGGGCCTTCTCTCATTTGCCTGATGCATAGGAGCCACTCAGCCAGTTTTCAGGGTTTGTTTGTTGGTTTCTTTTTTTCGCAGAGAACGTTGTTCCAAATATAGCTTTAGATTTGGTGTGTGTATGGAAGGAGGTGAGTTCAGCATACTCTTACAGCACGATCTTGGACTATCTTGAACCATCTTGAACCACCATCTTGATGCTCTTACATTCCCCTCTCATGAACATGGGTTTTATTTTTAAAGAGTTAATTTCTAGGAATGATTAACCTGATTTTGTCATTTCTCCATATGAAAGTTCTAAGGAATGTAGGAAGTATTATTTGAGTTAAGAATTATATTTTCAGCTAAAGAATTGATAAATATACTTACAGTCTGTTCAATGTTGAAAGGACTTGTCCTAAATCAATAAAACATATTTAAGGCAATTAGACTGCCCCAGATTTTCTGCCCCAGATTTTCTGAGGCAGTCTAATTTTAGATATCTGGTATTGTCACCAATCCTATAAAATATTGTAGAGCATGCACCACCTATATATGTATATTTATTTATCTATATATGTATGTACTAACATAGATATGAACTGATGTGTCATGTCACAAAACATAAAGCAAAACAGAAAAATTTAAAGGATGAGCTAAAATAATTGTAAATAAAAGTTCTAATATTCACTTCTCACATTCTCCTGGGGCTCATACACATACAACATTAAACCACTGTACCAGTCAGTGAGAGAATCTGGGCCAGAACCCAGGTCTCCTGACTTCAGAGGTGTTTCCTCTGAACTTACTGCTTTTCATCTTTCTAATATCTAAGGAACTAAAGTGTAAGGCAGGCTTTGTTCCAGACAAGATGGAATAAGTGCATACCTCCTGCTAACAACAACAATAATAATAACAAAAAACCCTGAACAGGGGGAGAGATAAGTTAAGAGTTTGGGATTAACATATACACATTACTATATATAAAATAGGTAAACAATAGGACCTACTGTATACAGGGAACTATACTCAGTATTTTGTAATGACCTACAGTGGAAAAGAATCTGAAAAAGAATACATATATATGTATATATTTATGGGTGTGTGTGTATGTAAAACTGAATGACTTTGCTGTACACTTGAAACTAACACAACATTGTAAATTAACTACATTAACAACAACAACAAAAAACCCAGCAAAAAAACCCTGAACAAAACACACATCTCTTACCAGAAGATCTGAAAAGTGGAGAAAAGAAGATGAATTAGCTAGAAAACGTGAGACCTGAGGAATAGGTTTCCTGAGTTTTTTTCTTGCCCTCTATATATCCAAGCCTGTGTGTTAGAAAAGTTTGCAATCTGGAAATACCAGTGGGAAAGGACAAAAACATCCCCAAGAAAATTCTGCCCTCTCCAGCCAAAGGACCAGGAAAGGGGCAGCCCAGTAAAACAGAAATCTTTTAGCTGTATGTGGTAGGCAGAATTCTAAGCCATCCCCCCACAAATTTCCTGCCAGTGATGCCCTGACCTGGAACTGGGAATTTGATGGACTTTACCTCTGTGATTAGTTTATGTTATACGGTATGGTTGATCTTAAGATATGGAGATTATCCAGGTGGTCCTGGTCTTACACATGAGTCTTTTAAAAGTCAAGAATTTTTTTCTGGGTGGTGGTAGAAGAGAATTCAGAGAGATTCAAAACATGAGAGGGATTCAACATGAAGGAGGTTTTCTTTTGCTAAGATGCAGGGGCCCACATGGCAAGGACCTGAGAGTGGTCTCTAGGAGCTCAGGATGGTCCCCAGCTGACAGCTAGCAAGACATGGGGACCTCAGTCTTACAACTGCAATGTAATTAATTGAATTACAAGGAAATTAATTCTGCCAACAATGTGAAGGAGTTGGAAGCGGGTCTTTCCGTAATTGAACTTCCAGGTGGAGATACAGCTTGTCCACATCTTGGTTTTAGCCTTATGAGATCCTGAGCTATGGGACTCTTGACTCAGGGAAACTAAGAGATAATAAATTTGTGTTCTTTTAAACCACTAAGTTATTGGTAACTTGCCGTTCTTGAGACAAACACTATGAAAAAGCCATGTCCTCCTTCACCCCGGTGGTGCTGCAGTAGTGGAGCTGGGTGGCAGAACTCTGACTTCCACTGCTGTATTAGTTTCCTGTTGCTGCTATAACAAATCACCACAATCTTGGTAGTTTAAAACAACATAAACTTATTATCTTATAGTTTTGGAGATCAGATAGCCAAATGGATCTAAAACCAAGGCTAAAACCAAGGTGTCCACAGAGCTGCATTCTATCTGGAGGCTGTGGGGAGAGTCTGTTTCCTTGTTTTTTTCCCCAGCCTTTAAAAGTTTCCTACATTCTTTGGCTCATTGTCCCTTCCTCCATCTTTTTTTTTTTTTAAATAAATTTATTTATTTTTGACTGTGTTGGGTCTTTGTTGCTGTGCACGGGCTTTCTCTAGTTGCAGCGAGAGGGGGCTATTCTTCGTTGTGGTGCACGGGCTTCTCATTGTGGTGCACGGGCTTCTCATTATGGTGACTTCTCTTGTTGCGGAGCACAGGCTCTAGGCATGTGGGCTTCAGTAGTTGTGGCACATAGGCTCACTAGTTGTGGCTCACAGGCTCTAGAGCACAGGCTCAGTAGTTATGGCGCATGGGCTTAGTTGTTCCGCAGCATGTGGGATCTTCCCGGACCAGGGCTCGAACCTGTGTCCCCTGCATTGGCAGGTGGATTCTTAACCACTGCGCCACCAGGGAAGCCCCCTTCCTCCATCTTTAAAGTATATCACTCCAACCCCTACTACGGTGATCACATCCCCCCTCCCTTTTTTGACCCTTTTATCTTCCTCTTATAAAGACGTTTGTGGTGCCATTGGGCCCACCTGGATAATCTGGTATAATTAAGATCCTTAATTTAATCACATTTGGAAAGTCTCTTTTACCATGTAAGGTAACATATTCATAGGTTCTGAGGATTAGAATGTGGAATAGCTCTGTAGAGGCTTAATAAACCAAATTTGAACCACAGCCCACAAAAGCAGGCCAGGATATACATTCTGGATATAAGCAGCTTAACTACATACTAAACTAGGAAATGTAAATAAGAACCAGAGTCTTATCATATAAAATGTTCAGGATATAGTCCAAAATTTCTCACCATATCTGGAAAATTTTCACTCAAATAAGAAAAGACAATCAAGAGTTACCAACACCAAGATGACAACAGACGTCAGAATTATCAGACAGGGATTTTAAAGCAGCTATTACAAAAAGGTTGTAATAAGCAATTACAAATACTCTTGAATTAAATGAAAAACACAGAAAATCTTAGAAAATATTTATAGAATATATAAAGAAGAACCAAATGGGAATTTTAGAATTTAAAAATATAAAAACTGAAATAAAAACTCATTGGTGGGTGTTTTGATAGTACCCAGGATTTAATTTATAGAGGAAACTGAGTGAGGACACTGAGAGGTCAATGCTATTGAAGGAAGAGTTTATTTAAGGGGCATGCTGTGCCATGCAGGGCTAGATGAAGAAGTGCCAGGGTCAGGTAGGAGGCAGGAGGTGTGAGGGGAAAGCATGGGCACAAGCCATTTTAGCTTCCAAAAGAAGGAATGGGTAGGCAAGTTTGAGCAACCTTAGGATTGGATAGTTTTAATGACTTCAGGGGGCTCAGGGTTACAGTGGTGGTCTCTACTTGTCCAGTCCTTGGCCCTGGGGTTGATTTAGGGCAGGGGAAATATTGGCTTGATGTGTGAATGCTAGGTAAAAGAGGTTGTTGGGTGTATGGGCTCTGGATTGGTTGGCTTGCTTATAAAAAGCACAAGGTAGGGGAGTCATTTGTTATCTCAAGGAATTAGTTAGTTCTGGGAGGGCCAGTCTCTCTCTGCTTGGCATGGCCCCCAAGATGTGAAAGCATCATAAAGTATGAAAAATAAAAAACATAATTAAAACAATGGCTCAATAGTGAAATGGGATGCCAGAAGAATCAAGTGAACTTAAAGATAGAGCAATAGAAATTATCAATACAAACAACAGGAAGAAAAGAGATTTATAAAAAATGAATAGGTCCCTGGGGACCTGTGGGGTAGTAACAGAAGATCTAACATTCATGTTATCAGTTTCAGAAGAAGGAAAAGAACACTGAGCAGAAAAACATTTGAAGAAACGACGGCTCAAATTCGGTGAAAGATATAAACCTCCAGATTTGAGAAATTGAGTGTACCTCAAATAGAATAAATTTTAAGGGATTCACACCCAGATACATCATAATCAAACTTCTGAAAATGAAGGACAAAGAAAAACTTTTGTAAGCAACCACAGCCAGAGAGAAACAATGCATTACCGACTGAGGAACAATGATTCAAACAGCAGCAGATTTCTCCTCAGAAACTTGAAGGACAGAAGGAAGAGGCAAAGATTTTTCAAGTCCTGAAATAAAAGCATTGTCAATCCAGAATTCTTTATCCAGTAAAATATATCCTTCAGGAAGGAAGGTGAAGAAACACTAAGAGAATTTGTCACCAGCAGACCTGTTCTACAAGAATGGTTAAATGAAATTCTTCAGACAGAAAGGAAATGATAAGGAAAGGACACTTGGAACACCACGAATGAAAAAAAGAGCAGTGGAGTCATATGGATTACATATTGTATAACACTCTCAAAGTGACAAAATTATAGTGATTGGAGAATTGATCAGTGGTTGCAAAGCGTTAGGATTGGAAGAGGGTGTGATTATTTAAGTGTAACACAAAGAAGTTTCTTTCTTGTGATGGAACAGTTCTGGATTCTGATTGTGGTGATGGTTACAGGAATTCACAATCGTGGTAAGATTTCAAATTTTAGCCCCTAAGAAGAGTGTATATAAAGAAAGACTTGTAAAATCCAAATAAGGTCTGTATCTGAGTGAATAGCATTGTACAATACCACTATGAATTTCCTGGTTTTGACATGTTACTGTGCTTATAGGAGATACTATCACTGGGGCAATATTAGGTACACAGAAACTCTCTTGTAATATTTTTTGCAACTTCTTGTCTTAAACATTTCCAGAACAAACTGTTATAATGACAGTATAGGACATATTTTAGTTTTTAAAAAATTTAATAATTTATAAAGGTAGGAATAAGAGCAGGTGAAAGCAGAGTTTGAAGAAAAACAGCTGAACTGGCAATTGGTATAGGAAAGATTTTAGTTCAGTGAGATCATCCTGTGCACACCCCCTCTAATCTACACATGCATATGTACATATGCACACTCACGCACACATGCACACACACGAACACAATTATAGCCACCTAGGTTTCAGTATTTCCTTGTTGTTTCTACTATCCTCTTTCTAGCCATCTACCTTAGATGTTTCTGTGCTTACATTAGGAAAGATCTCTCAGGAGATTATTCATCTTTTCCTATTGGTGGTCTCACCCATTTAACTCCTCCCTCACCCCCTTATGCTTCATCTCCTAATTCTTTTGAAGGCTTTATAATTCTCACTGCCATAAAATTCTAGCCTCCATTTCTAAGAATAATATTGCCAGCAGCCTATTTAACATCCCAGAATTTGCTACCACCTTATTGGATATGACAGAGTGAGAGAACACTGACTCAACACTAAGTGATGTCAGACAAAGGAGTCACCCTAGAGGTGCTCACAATCTCACCGTCACATTCCTAAAGCCCATATGTCCTCTGGAGGGTTGTGGTGGGGAGAACGGCTCCAGAAAAGTCTGAGGAAACATAGCAGGTAAGTAGAAAGTAGGAAGAGAGGAAAGGAGTGGTGAGAAGTCATCCCATTTATTAGAACATTATTCAGCTCAAATCCTTTGATGATCATTCAGGCTGGGACTGAGAAAGGAGAAGAGCAGTCAAGAGAAAAGAAGGAACAGAAAACTTCTTATAGCCAAGAAGTCTATTCCCATCTTGTTCTGAGGCTAGAGGGAAAAAAGGGTCAAGGATGGTAGACCCAATTCTGAGGTTGCTGGGAGAAGGAATAGAGAGAGCTCAGTAGGTGTTGATGACTTTGAGGATCCAGTCTGTATAGTGAGAAACCTTGGTGTAGTAGCCAACATCACCTCTCAGAATATACCCTTCTGACCAGGATAAGATCCCTTGGAGCTGATATTGGCACAGAATTGGGGCAGCAGCTACTTCCTGTTAGAAAGAGGAGAGATGGGTCAGGAAGAGTAGCCAGAACAAAGATGACCTAGTACCAAGTCCCCATCTGAGGAGCCCAGAACAGAAAGATTTAGGTGATAAAGGTTGGAAGAAATGTCTGGTGGCTATCTTGGGCCCATCCCATCACTCACCCTAGGCTACATCAGAGGAAGCCATGGAGAAATGAGAACACTCAGCTGTTTCCACCTTGACATCTAAGTTCATTCATGATTGGAAGGAGGACACATTCCTTCCTGGACTGTAATTACCTTCATCTCTTCTTGGATGTAGACAGGGAATTGGATTGGGTTGAGGGAGATATGTGGACCCCAAAACAGTGTCCCAGAGCAAACTTAGGAGGGGCTAAGGGAAAAGAGTTACCTTACATGAGTGTGTGCTATCCAGAGATGATCCTGCACAGAACATGTTCTCTGTGATTTTAACAGGCATTTTTCCTATAGGGGAATCTTGGCAATATTCATTAGGGAAGCAAAAGACAGTCTGGTTTATCTCGACATCAGGTTTTACATCTGAGCACATGCACATACATGGGGTGGGGGGGAGGGGAGAGAGAGAGAGGGACTTTGTTTTCCTTTGATCCTTCACACATCCATCTCCCTTTCTTCTCTCCTTCCCTCCCTCTTACCTGTAATTGACCTCTCTATCATTCAATGAAAGAAAAAAACAAAATGAAAAGGAACCAGAGAAGAAGAAAAGAGACAAAATGAGAAAACTAACATCTGGTTCCAGTGTTGTAAACTACATGCCTTGGGCTTGTAACCATGCATGCTTTTACTTGTAAATGCATGTCTGTAGGTTTCTAATGAATGAGCCACATTCAGCATTACCAGCAGGGTGACCCTCCAACCCCTTCCTCACCCATACACCCCTTCACCCACATCTGAGTGGTAAATGAGTCAAGAATACTGGATTCCAGAGACCTCCAGCCATAAATAGTCATGTTACCCCTAGGTATATCTTATCACCAATTTGGGCCTCAGTTTCCACATGAATAAAATTAGAAGTTAAGATATATAAGTTCTCAGGACCCTAACAGCTTTCTTGATCTATAGTAAAAAGTATCTGATAATCCTCACTGAGCGGACATTCAAGGAGCACTAAGCGTCTGTCCTGAGGGTCACTCACTGGAATTCTTCCATGACCAGCCCCAGCCAAAGACTGTGCAATTGTCTTCTGTCAGTCGTGGTATGGGGCAGAACCACCAGCTTCACCTGATCATTGAGCTTTAGGGGATCTGTCAGCTTGATGAGCATGATGTCATGCTCAGCAGAATCCCAGGTGAAACTTGGATGTTGGATAGTAAGCATGGGTCTTAGGTTCTTCATCTTGTTTTGGAAACTCCCTTTTAAAGTAGCAATCTCTATCTCAAGAAATCTAGAACAGGCCATGAAGGATTAGTAGAGGAAATAGATATTATTCTATTGTTCAATTTGCATCCTTTCGCACCCTAACTTGCTTTGTGACTTTACACAAGTTCCTTCCTAAACTTGCCAAGACCCCCATCTCCTTGCCTGGCAAATGACAATTTCCATTGCTGTTCTATAATTCTTTGATCCGTACCACATTGCATATAGTCTTTTCTTCCCTATTGGTTCATTCCCTGGTCCTCAGCTTCCCCAATCCCCTCCGTCTACATCATCCTACCCAGAAATCTAACTCATAACCACCTAGAACTATTTCCTTCCTCCTTCCAACCACTTCTTAGGCTTGAGAGTCCCCTGGGCAATTCTCTTCAGGGCTGAGCAATCCCAGTGACTAAGGGGGAACACCTCTCCCTCCAGGAGCCCCATCACTCACGGTAAGAAGCAGTGCACTGCAGTGGGAACCCACTGTTTGTGGATCAGGGTCCCCAAACAAGCCTCATTTTCTGAGTTCAGGAAAACTAGAAAAGTTGACACAATTTTGCTGTTCGCCTGACTGAATTGCCTGACTGATTTTGCTTGTTCTGGTGTTGGTGTTACGGTTGTTGTTGTTACTGCTGTCAGATGGGGAAGGAAGGCAGAATCTTAGAGACAGGGGCAGACGTTCCAGAGCATGGACGTCTGAGATGTTTTATGTGGAAGTGCTTTGAAATGGTCAATGCGTTTTTGGTACTTAAAGTACTATTAAACTATTTCAGAATCCTTCTGTTAATTTCTCCTTGGACTTCCTTCTGCATTTGTGTCCTCCTTCTTACTCACTCCTCCTCTCTCTTCCTTTCTTCCTTTTGATTCTTCCTTCTTTTCTCCAAGCTTCCTTCCCAGCTATACAGCAAAATCACATTTTTTGCCAATATCCACCACCTATTTGTGTAAAGTTTCATCTTGGTCTGAATCTTCTCCTGTGCTGATGGAGCCAGGGGAAAAATCAGTGGACTCTAGTTATCTCTGAATGTTCTAGGAAACTACCAATCCCTGGGGTCCTGAATTCTTATCTTTCTGATGATCTCTTCACCCCTGTTATCTAGGGGTGAAGAGATCCTACACTTTCTTCCAATATGACCTTTTCAAAATTTTAAGCCAAAATAGGAACCTGCACTCACCAGTCACTGTCAGAATAGTGAGGAGGCTCTTCATGTCTGCTGTCTCCACACCCTCTTCCAGCGAGAAGACCCGGGAAGGGAGTGAACTACCAACCAGCCTGATGCTCTGGAAGCTTTGCAAGGGGAGAAATTACAAAAAGGGGTGGGGAGGTTCAAGGGAGCAAGTGGCGCTGAACTAAGGGAGGATGACATCAGAGGGAGGAAAGACAGTCCCTATCTCTCTAGAGGGTCTGCCTTCCCACTGCAGTCTGGGAAATTTATCCAGGGTGAGATGCCTGACCCCCAGGGGGATGTACTATAAACCAAGAACTTTGTTCTCCTTTATTAGCAAAGAGAAATCTCAACTGGCCAATCCTGTCTGCCCTAGTCTACTGTCTCTAGTAATACTTCAGCCCCCTGGTTCCCTTAGGTTTACTCACCTGTCCTCACTCAGTGTGGCTGATCTCTACCTCTCTGTGTGACATTTACCAGCCCTCAGCTTAAAAATAAACTCCCTCTTCTATGAGGTACAGACCCCCTCACCTAACACACTGAGCCCTCCCCCATGTCACACTGACCCTTATCGTGTGAGGACCCTTGCCCTCATGTCACACTGGCTCTACCCCCATGTCATCCTCTCCTTATGTCACACTGTCCCCATCCCATGTCATCTTTCTCTATCCCCAAGATATCACTGACCTCTCCCTGAATATTTGCAGAACCAGTCAGAGACAGACAGGATATGCTTAGCGCAGACCTCCCTTGGAATGAAGTCAAAGGGATACAGAGTAGAATGTACCAGCCAGCATTTGCTACACAGCAAATTTCCTCAAAACTTAGTGGCTTAAAACAGCAGTCAATTATTTGCTCACAATTCTTTGGGTTGCCAATTTGGGATGGACTCAGCGGCGCAGTTCTTCTGCTCTCAGCAGGGCTTAGTCATTCATCTGTGATCAGCTGACAGTCAATGGTCCCATGAACACGCCTGGTGGTTGGCTGGAGTGATGGGTGTAACTGGGCCACATGTCTATCATCATCCAACAGACTAGCCCAAGATCATTTATATGATGGTAGCTGACAGTGTTCCCAAGATCAGCAAAATGCTAAGTTCCAATGCCCAGCACTTTTAAAGCCTCTGCATATGTCATATTTGCTAATGTCCATTGACCAAATCAAGTTGCATGGCCAACCCAGATTCACAGGGCCACTTATCCCACTGTAGTCCCTGTGTATCCTAACTTCTTTTTAAAAATTGGCTGTAATCTTTGGCTTTTATCCCTCTTAGTTTGGCCTCCCCCGCCACACCTGAGCATCTCCCATCAGTACCCCACAGGCAGCTATTTCTGCCCTGATCTGAATACCTTCTTCTCCTAGGCTCCTGGTCAAAAGCCCCTTGACTTCCTTCATCAAAGGTCATCTATGCATTCCCTGCCTAATGAGCAAGGACTGGCTCCTCCCCCTATCATTTGGTTAAACAGTGGCCCTGACTCTTTTTAATGTATTCCCCTGATTGGCTGTGAGTCCTTGGCTATTCTTTCTGAGTTCATAGCCACAAGAAAGTCTTCCCATTCATCCTTTGATCTGGCTACAACCCTAACTACACTGAGGAAGACTCTGCTTCTCTGCTCTCCATTGTGCTAATCCCTGTCTGGTACCCACTGAGCTCCACTTGTTCAGACTGGATTTTAAGAGCCCCTTCGATTCCAATTTGAGTCTACTCCTCCAATCCCCAAACTGTTTCCTGGAGCATTATTTTTCTCTCTTCTCTGCTATGAACTTTCTACTCTAGGCCAGCCAGTTTCTTCAGTATTCTTCACTTTGACCATTACCATACATGTGCCCTTTCATTCTTTGGCTCATTGTATAGACATATTTGGGGGCACCTACGCTACCCACTCCTTGTCAGGGAGTCTGTCGCTGCCCACAACCCTTGCTGAGTGGCTCAAGATTAGATGTCAAAAGGCCAGAAACTGGATCCTTAGAGATCCCCTTGGATCAATGTAGCTCTACCTCGGTGCCCAACCCTAGTTCTGCCTGATCTCGGTCTGACACTTCCATGCTCACAGCTCATCCTATCAGACCCTCACATACTTCTGGATGGTCTCAAACTTAAGAAGCTCCATTTACCTGGTTCCTAACCTTGACTTCCTTAAGGATAGGATTTATATCTGATTCAGCTCTGTGTCTCCAGATCCTAGCATAATGTCTGGCCCCACACAGATTTTACACACACATACACACACACACAACTTTTTTAGATGAATGAGTGAATACCATCTGCTTATCTCTTGACTTAAAACTCTCAACAATCTGCAACACTGACCTGACTGACTCCAGGGAATCTAAGCTCCCTGGCTTGACTTAGGTCACTTCCCTGTGAGTTATAGTGGGAATAGCATTCCCAGATCATGGTATTTGATCATACCAAGGGTGACATACTGGATGTCATTGACATGAGATTTAATCTTTTTTTCTTTTAATAGCTTAATTGAAGCATAATGACATACAATACAATAACTATACATATTTCAAGTGTACAATTTGGTAATTAATATTCCCAAAAGACTCCTTATGTCCCTTTGTAATACCCTCTTCTTTCCCTCTCACCCACCACCTTGGCAACTACTAATCTGCTTTCTGTCACTGTAGGTTAATTTACATTTTCTAGAATTTTAGATAAATAAATCATACAGTATGTTCTCTTTTTTCATCTGGCCACTTTCACTCAGCATAATTTGAGATTCATACATGTTGCTGTATGACTCTAGAGTTCATTTATTTTCACTGCTGAGTAATATTCCATTGTATCGGTATACCAAAATTTGTTTATTTATTTACCCATTAATGGACATTTGGGTTGTTTCCAGTTTTGGGCTGCTACAAATAAAACTTCTATGAAATCACTATATACATGGGTCTTTATGTAGACATATGTTTCCTTTTCTCTTGGGTAGATAACTAAAGGTGAAATGGCTGGATTACATAGAGTAGGTAATGGTTTAATTTTGAAAGAAATGGCCAAATTATTTTCCAAAGTATTTTCCATTCTCACCAGAAGTGTATGAGAGTTCCAGTTCCTCTATATCTTCACAAACACTTGATGCACTCAATCTTTTAAAAATTTTTTTTTTTTTTTTTTTTGCAATACGCGGGCCTCTCACCGCTGCAGGCTCTCCTGTTGCGGAGCACAGGCTCCAGACGCGCAGGCCCAGCGGCCATGGCTCACGGGCCCAGCCGCTCCGCGGCATGTGGGATCTTCCCGGACGGGGGCACGAACCCGTGTCCCCTGCATCGGCAGGCGGACTCTCAACCACTGCACCACCAAGGAAGCCCCTAAAATTTTTTTTTTAAATTGAGATATAGGGCTTCCCTGGTGGCGCAGTGGTTGAGAGTCCGTCTGCCGATGCAGGGGACACGGGTTCGTGCCCCCGTCCGGGAAGATCCCACATGCCGCGGAGCGGCTGGGCCCGTGAGCCATGGCCGCTGGGCCTGCGCGTCTGGAGCCTGTGCTCCGCAACGGGAGAGGCCACAACAGTGAGAGGCCCGCGTACCACACACACACACACAAATATATTGAGATATAATTGATAAACAACATTGTATTGGTTTTAAGTGTACAGTGTGCTCAGTCTTTAATTTCAGCTATCCTCATAACTGTGAAATAGTGTTTTAAATTTGGGGTTTAATTTGCATTTCCCTAGTGACTAATGACATTAAACATCTTTTCATGTGCTTGTCATTCATGTATACTCTTTGATAGTGTTTGTTCAAATCCATTTAAAAATTGGATTCTTTCCTTATAATTGAGATGTGAAGGTTTTTAAAAATATCTTCTAGATGGGAGTCCTTTAATACTTCCAGAAGCTGGAGAAATGGACTCCTACAGGTCCATCCACATGCCTCTTCCCTAGATCTGCTTCTCAATTTTCTAAGCTTTCTCCTTCCAAACCCTGAAGCAAGCAGCCACACTATTCATCACTGAGATGAGTCCCATATATTTTTTTTCAGGCTACTTTTCTTTCCACACAAAGTAGATGACTAGGTGTACCATAAATCTCTTCCTATTGGAAGAGTTTCCTTTCACTACTGTCTTCTAGGGCCATGTTTGAATGGGGTTATAGTGTAACAGTCCATTTCTGACTTTACCACATATGAAGCTGACCCATCTGTGTACCAAGCACAGATTTTTTCTCTTACAAGGGCTGGTCATAAGGGAATCTCCCTGCCTGCCCCCCAAAACAACCATATGTGTAAACTGGGGAAGGGGCAACAATGCCATAGTGGTGGGTGACACAGAAATCTGAGCCATCTACTTATGCAGCTTACTTGTCCTCTGGCCCTGCTCAGGACCAATCCTAGATATATCACTTCTGTCTTACTGGACTTCTGCTGGGGCTCACATGACCATGACTTAGTGGATCTGACAGAACACACCTTACAATGAATAGTTCTGGCTGCATGGTTGCTGGATATTCCAAGATCAGGTACTCTGTCTCTACCATGGCACAGCAGCACATCAGGGACTATTTTTTGAATGGTTGCTGCTGCAGATGGCATGACATTGTTCCAGAACTCTACAGTTTACACGGTGATTCTCTTACTAGGGCTCGCTGAAAGCGCCAAAAAATTTCTTCTCCCACCACAGATACCTCTAATAGGTCTGCTAGGTAGTATGGCCCAAGTAGCGGTGCTCCTCGTACCATAGCCTGAGACTTCTTCAGAGCTTTTCCTCTGGACCCCACTCAAAGCTGGCAGACTTCCATATCACACAGGAAATGGTTAAATGCAATATTTCCAAGGGTTGAATATGCTGACTCCAGAACCCCAAAAGCCCACTGGGCACTATGCTTCTTCTTAGTGCTGGGACACCTGGCATGTCCCAGTCCACTAGACAGTGAGGTGGAGAACCTCTGAATCTTCTTAGGATATATCTTTTACCCTCTAGAGCACATGTTTCTTGCCAAGGCCTCTAACATTCTTGACACTGCTTAATCACCTGCTCTGATTAACCTGATATAGTAGTTATCTGCTGCTCTCTTTGAAATTACATAGCAGCTTAAAACAGTAAATGTTTATTATCTCACAGTTTTTGTAGGTCAGGAATTCAGGAGTCATATACCTGAGTGATTCTGGCTCAGGGTCTCCCATGAGGTTACAGGCAAGATGCTGTCCAAGGCTGCAGTCATCTGAAGGTTTGACTGGGCTAGAGGATCTGCTTTTATGATGGCTTAAATGGCTTTTGGCAGGAGGCCTCAGTTCCTTTCCACATGACCCTCTCTGTAGAGCTATTTCAGTGTCCTTATCACATGGTACCTGACTTCCCTAATAGCAAGTGACCCAAGAGAGAGCAAGGAATGAAGCTGTAATGTCTCAGAAGTCACACATCATCACTTCTGCACTAATCTATTTGTTAGAAGCAAGTCACTAAGTCCAGTCCACACGCAGGGGGAGAGAAATTAAGCTCCACCTCTTGAAGGAAGAAATACCAAAGGATTTGTGGGCATACTTGAAAATCACCACACATGATATCACCAATATAGTGGATCACTGTGATGATATGCAGAATGTCCAGGCAGTCCAGGTTCCTTAGGGCTATATCATGACCAAAGGCAAAAGAATTAACCCTGGTCAACAAACACATGAAAGAATGCTCAACATCATTAATCATTAGAGAAATGCAAATCAAAACTACAATGAGATATAATCTCACACCAGTCAGAATGGCCATCATCAAAAAATCTACAAACAATAAATGCTGGACAGGGTGTGGAGAAAAGGGAACCCTCTTGCACTGTTGGTGGGAATGTGAATTGGTACAGCCACTATGGAGAACAGTATGGAGGTTCCTTAAAAAACTACAAATAGAACTACCATATGACCCAGCAATCCCACTACTGGGCATATACCCTGAGAAAACTATAATTCAAAAAGAGTCATGTACCAAAATGTTCATTGCAGCTCTATTTACAATAGCCCAGAGATGGAAGCAACCTAAGTGTCCATCATCCGATGAATGGATAAAGAAGATGTGGCACATATATACAATGGAATATTACACAGCCATAAAAAGAAACGAAACTGAGCTATTTGTAATGAGGTGGATAGACCTAGAGTCTGTCATACAGAGTGAAGTAAGTCAGAAAGAGAAAGACAAATACCGTATGCTAACACATATATATGGAATTTAAGAAAAAAATGTCATGAAGAACCTAGGGGTAAAACAGGAATAAAGACACAGACCTAGTTGAGAATGGACTTGAGGATATGGGGAGGGGGAAGGGTAAGCTGTGACAAAGCGAGAGAGAGACATGGACATATATACACTACCAAACGTAAGGTAGATAGCTAGTGGGAAGCAGCTGCATAGCACAGGAAGATCAGCTCAGTGCTTTGTGACTGCCTGGAGGGGTGGGATAGGGAGGGTGGGAGGGAGGGAGACACAAGAGGGAAGGGATATGGGAACAGATGTATATGTATAACTGATTCACTTTGTTATAAAGCAGAAACTAATACACCATTGTTAAGCAATTATACTCCAATAAAGTTGTAAAAAAAAAAAGACTGTAAATGTCTGTGTTATTCCACGCAACTGTTCCCTCTCCTTGATAGGAATGGAAATGAAGGCATCTGCTAATCAACACAAGGTACCTGAGGCCATATTAATGTGTTCCAGCAGAGATATTATTGATACATCTGGCATAGCAACTGCAATTAGGGCAACTATTTGGTTGAGTTTCGTATTCCCCAGGATCAGACATTTTTGTCAGGGCAAGACTGGTGAATTAAATGGGGATAAATGAGCATTATCACCCTACATTCTTTGGGTCTTAAAGGGTAGCATTAATCTCTGCCATTTCCCCCAGGATGTGGTATTATTTTTAATTTACTATCTTGGTAAGGGAGCAAATGTTTCAGATATTCCACTTGGTCTTCCCCACTAATGTAGCTTTTATCCCACAGTACATTCTGAGCCTCTTAGAATGGAGTTGCTTGTTTTTAAAGCACCGAATTATTCATAAAACATTGCGGCTTCCCTGGTGGCGCAGTGGTTGAGAGTCCGCCTGCCGATGCAGGGGACACGGGTTCATGCCCCGGTCTGGGAAGATCCCACATGCCGCGGAGAACCTAGGCCAGTGAGCCATGGCCACTGAGCCTGCGCGTCCGGAGACTGTGCTCCGCAACGGGAGAGGCCACAACAGTGAGAGGCCCGCATACCGCAAAAAAAAACAAAACAACAACAAAACATTGAAATACTTTCAGACTTCTTTTGACAAATTGGAAGATCTGGCTATTGCCATTTTTTTCTGGTGCTTAGAAGTAGATACTCATTTCAGATGGGCATATGCTTTTCTATTTTATCACAGTCCTCACCACTCCTTATTGTCTCTTTCACACTAAGGCTAAGTGAGAGTTGCCATTCATCAGTGTATGAATAGGATCATTTTTCTTAAAGTAAAGAAGAAAGTGATATAGTTTTATATCCAAGTCCATATAAACACTGGGAAGAATGAAACGTAGACAGAGAGAAGTATACATTTCAAGAAAATGGGAAGAATGTTTTTGGAAGGTAAGAGAGCACAAAGATCATTCCTAAGCATTTAATACATAATATGCAAACAAAATATGACTGGGAACATAGTGTGCAATTCAAGATATAGGGAGCCTGAGTTTGCAATCCTTTTTAATCCAATAAAGAAGAACAAATAGTATATTCCACTTAATTTGCAAGGTACTTATTTCTCTTTAAAAGAAATTCTATAATTCACATTATTATGCAAAGGAATTTTAGTTTCTTTTCTTTCCATGTCGATATCCTCCCTCCAGGATATATACTGTCCCACTTCAACTCCCAAATTTTGCCCTTTGGGAATGGAAATAGAAATCATTGCTAGTTCATATGCTTAATAACTGTTGCTTCCTTATTTACAAAAAGAAAAAGTTTTACAATTCCAGTTCAGAAAAGAATTAAAATCTCATCTAAGGACACTTATTTTCTTCAATTTTAATATGGGCGGAAAGGTGATTTATTCTTCCAGTTGCTTTTTAAGTTGATGGCTTTAGGATCCAATAACTGTAATTATAACAGTAAAAGTAAAATTTCTCATTAGTAATTTGAATTCTGGGATGTCCTTAGCTAGAAAATACACATGATGACTAGAAAAATGTAACACTATTAGGTAAAATTATCCAGATGTTTTTTTAAAGGCCAAATACAAATTCATCACAATCTGGCATCGAGGTAAGCTTAAATGGTAGTTAGGTTATGGTGCATAGTTGTCAAACTCTTGTAAGGAAACAAGAGTGTTCTTATATTTAGCTGAATATGTCTTTCTCCTTCTACCACCTTCTCCATCTTCATTCAAGTCAATTATAAAATAAGGCAAGTTATTGAGCCCAATATTCATTGATAGCCAAGCAGGCAGCTTTTGGGTGTGAACCAGACTGGGGATGGCTCACTGGAAGCCAAATGTTTGTATGGAAAGCTCCCCCTAAAATGGCACAAAAGCAAATATTTATAAACATGTTAAAAAAGTGTGGTGGAGCTCTTGGGAGGAGGGGTTTAAATACTGCCACACATTCCTAATTATACCATTTTGATAAAACATTGCTTTGCTACCATGGAGGCTGGCCCAGGCCTTAAGCCTTTCAGAAACAGGGTGGCTATAATTGGTAGGGCTGTCCTGACTCACAGTACTTCTTATTTTGAAATATGACTCTATTTTGATAACCTCAGACTAATCTGTATTTTGAATGCACTGAAAATTCATGTGCTACTTCTGAAAATGTTAAGGTTCCTATAGATAGGTTTCTCAATTGCAATCTACACAAAGGTCACAAGAAAAGAGTGGTTAAAAATGGAAATCTGTTTCTTGCTGAGCAAGCATTTACCTCAAATGGTGTAAGCATATATTTAAATTCTGCACCGTGATGTTGACTATTGTTTTAAATGCCCTTCTTTATCCCTCAATCTAATAAAAAAGTTGTTTTCATTCTGATAGATATTTTTGATACACATCAGGCTCCTGTTAGACTTATCAGGCCCTAGAGCCCATGACTCAGATGATTTGGGGCCCATGGGAAGGGAGTCAGCTCTGTTAGAAGTTGTCTCTGAAGATAAGGTGATGGTAATGGTGGAAGGTTGGTGTTTTTCTATTTGGTCCTTATTTGAAAGGGAACCAGGTGATCAGGAGGTAATCAGGTCAAGAGGCCAGCCCTCCTGCTAAACCAAACTGCCTACCCTATTCCTATGACCCCTACTAGGGTTCCTAGGTTTGTTGGCATATTTTAAAAAGGACATTGAGTCAACCAAGCATTGATGATTGAACTCATTGAACTAAGTAGCAGCACTTTAGAATTTTGTCTTGCATCCAAGAAACCAATAGCGGCCCCTTTCAATCGTACCTGAATTGTATATGCTAACGAGGTGACTCTTGGTAGGCCCCTAGATAGCTTCAGGATGAGGGCTGGTTGTGGAACCAACCTTATGATTAGAGAGAGAGAACTTTCAAGCCCACCCCACTGACCTCCAAAGGAGAAAGAGAGGGGCTGGAGATTGATTTAATTACAAATGTTCAATGATTTAATCAATCATGCCCATGTATGGAACCTCCATTAAAAACCCCTAAATGATAAACTTCAGAGAGCTTCCTAATTGGTGAACACATCAAGGTGTTGGGAGGGTAGTATGCCCAGAGGGCTCTGTGCCACCCCTTCCCCCCCACCACCTTATACTTTGTCCAGTGCACTCCTTCCAGTTGGCTGCTCCTGAGTTGCATCATTAGTAATAAACTGGTAATAGCAAGTAAACTATTTCGGAGTTCTGTCAGCTGTTCTATCAAATTATGGAACCTGAGGCGGGTCATGGGAACACCCAATTTATAGCCTGTTGATCAGAAGTACAGGTGGCCTGGGACTTGAGACGGTTGTCTGAAGTGGGGACAGTCTTGTAGGAATGAGTCCTTAACCTATGGGGTCTGCACTAACTGGTAGCTAGTGTCAGAACTGAATTGTGGGTCACTTAGTTGGTGTCTGGAGAGTTTGAAAATTGGTTGGTGTGAGGAAAAACCCCATACATTTGGTGTCAGAAGTGTTGTCAGTAAAAAAAATAGCTCACCAGGCTTTTATGATTTCCATATGCTAGAATATGAATCGGGTTTGCCAAATCCATATGAAAAAACATACATGTAGGCTCTAGTCTACTGGGTAGATCGGACAAGACTCAGTTGACTCACAGATACATGGAAATAGATCAGACAAATAGCATGTGTTTGAAAGGAACACTTTAGTTAGACAAGGAGCGGGGATTTTTTGACAATCGTTTTGAATGTGAGTCAGAGTGTAGGTTTGTGTGGGTGAGTGTGTGGGTGTATATACATCTGTGGGTGTCAGAAAGAGACAGCCAGAGATAGATGGCTGCAGTTCCTTAGCTAGTAAAATGACTATAATAGTAAGGTAAATTTAAAGGCATAGAGCTTCATAGAGCCCTTTAAAATAGTTTTAGACACATGATGTCTACAGACAGGCTTATTTAAAATACCAATTGCTTCCCACAAAGACTCTAAATTACCCCCTCCTTACATAATACCAGGCAATTGTCATTTACCACTTACTTGAAATTTGGTAATTATCACAAATTAAACCCTATCTTACATTCCTGATAGTCAAAACTTTTTAAAAATGGGAAAATTGAGATACTTTGGCTGCATTTCTTATCTAAAAAGTGACCTTCAGCTGTTCATAGACCAAGAAATGACAGCAAATGACAGCCACAGAAAAAGGAGCTAAATGGGTAATAGGATAAGAAGAATTTTATTTACAGCTATAACAAGATAATTTCTGATATACTTATCTACATGCAGTAAATAGGCAATACAAAGATGTAAAAAGATAGGGAATTGGCAATGTAATTGCTTGTCTTGTTTAACCTGGGAGAATAATGATGATGGTGAAGTGAAGTCTATGCACAGAGATTTTACTTAACAAGAAATTCACAGATTTTCACTGTTTTGGGCAATTCCATGATTGCATCTCTAGACCCTGGCAAGTGTGAATTCATGAGCAAGTCCAGAGCCCACAAAAGCTACTAAGAATATCATTTGAAACTAAATGAAATAATCCCAGAATGACAGAGATGATGGATCAATAGGCACAGGGTAGGTAGTCATTCAATATGCAACTCCCATATTTGAGCCTCTATGATGTGCCTCCCTGCTGTGCTTCCTTCTAGAATTACAACCTGCATCTGCCGTCAAGGAACTCAGCCCTTGAATTATAGTTAAGGAAGCTGATAAGCACTGTTTTTGCCAGGTCAATGGAGGAAACAATTCTTTTTTTTAAAAATAAATTTATTTATTTATTTGTTTTTATTTTTGGCTGTATTGGGTCTTCGTTGCTGCACGCGGGCTTTCTCCAGTTTCTCCAGTTGCGGTGAGTGGGGCTACCCTTTGTTGTGGTGTGCGGGCTTCTCATTGTCACGGCTTCTCTTGTTGCAGAGCGCAGGCTCTAGGTGTGTGGGCTTCAGTAGTTGTGGCACATGGGCTCTAGAGTGCAGGCTTACTAGTTGTGGCACACGGGCTTAGTTGCTCCGGCATGTGGGATCTTCCCGGGCCAGGGATCGAACCTGTTTCCCCTGCATTGGCAGGCGGATTCTTAATCATTGTACCACCAGGGAAGCCCCAGAAACAATTATTAATTCTTCATTCACCAACAGTGATTTTTTTTTCCCAAATAGAAATACCTTTTTCTAATTATAAAAATAATAGGGACTTCCCTGGTGGAGCAGTGGTTAAGAATCCACCAGCCAATGCAGGGGACATGGGTTCGATCCCTGGTCCGGGAAGATCCCACATGCCGCGGAGCAACTAAGCCCCCCGTGAGCCACAACTACTGAGCCTGTGCTCTAGAACCCGCGAGCCACAACTACTAAGCCCGCGTGCCACGACTACTGAAGCCTGCGCACCTAGAGCCCATTCTCCACAACAAGAGAAGCCACCGCAATGAGAAGCACACATGCCGCAGTAAAGAATAGCCCCTGCTCGCCGCAACTAGAGAAAGCCCACGTGCAGCAACAAAGACCCAACACAGCCAAAAATAAATAATAAATAAAAATAAATAAATTTAAAAATATATTAAAAATATACACGCTCATTATAAAAAATTCAGATACAAGAGAAAAGCATCATTCAATGAGTTAAGGAGAATTCATTTAAAGCCATTAGATACCGAAGGAGTATAAAGGGTCTGTGCTTCATCTCATACTCCCTTTTTGTAAACTAACTTCTCCACTCCTTGCCATACATCGCTTTTCATGATTAACTGGTGGAGAGTAAGTGATACAATGTACTTGCCTAGTAGAGCAATATGCCCATATACCATTATTGGTTCTCACATACTGTAAGCATAATATACATTTTTTTCATAAGTAACTTTAGGCCTGGAAATATCCAAAACTATACCTGCCTCTTATTCGCATTAATATCACTCCTGCACTCACAAGAAGGGAGCTCTCACCTGTCCCTGCTCTAAGGTCCTGATTCTTTACCTTTATAGCTAGGAAATCAAATCCCATGTAACCAGTCTGAGAATGATTAGTGGTAGCTTTGAGCCTCCACAACGTTTGGAATTTTTGATGTGGAGATTGAACAAGATACATAGAATGTGTGAGCCTTGTGTAAGTCAGGACAAGATAGGCTAGTGTTGCAGTTACCCAACTAATCTGAAATCCCAGTGGCTTAACACAAGAAAGGTTTACTTCTTGCTCTTGCTACATACCCATTGCAGATGGGGAGGCCATCTTATTCAAGGACCATGATGATGGAGTTTCTGCCATCTGTGGCTACAACAGCTCCTTGGTCACTGCAGCAGGGATAGAGAGAGAGGAGAATCTCAGATGGGTTTTTCACTGCCTCTGCCCAGAAGGACCACCTGTGGCTTCTGCTCACATTTCATTGGCCGCAGCTAATCACATGGTCTTCCTAACTTCAAAGCTGAGGAATTTGGGGAACAGACGGAATGATTAGTTAGTCTCTCCCTTAAACCTAAGTATGCATTTTTGACACAGGCTGACATCATCCAAAATCAGATAAGTGATATTATGTCAAATTTTTTGGGGTTTTCTCACCGCTGTGGCTTTTCCTGCCGCGGAGCACAGGCCACGGAAGCACAGGCCCAGCGGCCATGGCCCACGGGCCCAGCCCCTCCGCGGCATGTGGGATCCTCCCGGACCGGGGCACGAACCCACATCCCCTGCATTGGCAAGCGGACTCTCAACCACTGCGCCACCACGGAAGCCCCTACTTATGTCAATTTTTTACTCCTTTGACATGAATATTTGAGTGTGAGAAGAATGTAAAGAAGAATATATTATACCTTACACATAAACAGTTTTTTATACATAAGATAATTACTGAATACATAATAGATTTTTATTTTCCATAACAGGTATTCGAGAAGGAGGGAGATGATTGTGAAAGAGAACACATTACCAAACCCTCATTTTTAACCACTGATTCCAATTTGGGTTGACTAAAAGCAGCAACAGGCTTGGATTTGTCAGGGTAGAGTAATTTCTGTAACAATTAGTTTTCTCTGGTCTTTGGAATTCTGGGTATTTTTTTTCTTTTGAATACCTGAATTTTATAGTTTTTCTATAATCTCTCTGGTTAAGACAATAGAATTTATTAATTGCATATGTGACAGTTCTGTGTACATACTTGATGAGTGGCCTTCCATAAGGCGATTCAGGGAACTGGGCTCCTCCTTCCTGAGACTGACATCTTCCAGGGTTTTAGAGTCCTCTGCAGGTTCCCCTGCCTCAGACAGACAAAGGAAGAGAACAGCTGGGAGGATCAGGGCCCAGGCTTGGAAACAGCATATATCATTTCCACCCACATTCTGTTGGCTGGAACTCATGATCACACTTCCCCCAAAGGGTTCCTGGGAAATGTAGTCCAGCTGTGTGCACAGGAGGAAAAGAAAACAGGTTTGGTGACTGTCTCTACCACAATGTCCCTAACATGACCTAAGTAAATAAGTAAATAAAAGAGGAATCTGACCAGAGTTGGATATGTCGGAGGAAAAGAGCATTATTTCTATTGCCTTATTCTTATTTCCTTCATTTATACTTATATATTGCTTCTGTGCAAGTTCTTCCTTTTATTTTCTTTTAAAATGAGATTTTAAGAATACCCCACTTTCTTGAGAGTATACAGAAATGAACATGATGCCACTCATCTGGTTGGAATGTAAACTGAAAGAACTTTACTGAAGGGAAATTTGTCTATATGAATCAAAAATCTTAAGAGTATAGCCAACAATTCTACTTCTAGAATTTTGTCCCGAGGAAATAAACAGGTAATATAAACAGATGCATATACAAGTATGTTTATCATTGTATTGCTAATAATGGGGAAACACTTTCATGAGATACATGTCCAGCAATTGAAGGTAAATTAATAATGTTACTTCTAGGGCTTCCCTGGTGACACAGTGGTTAAGAATCCGCCTGACAATGTAGGGGACACGAGTTCGATCCCTGGTCCGGGAAGATCCCACATGCCGCGGAGCAACTAAGCCCGTGCGCCACAACTACTGAGCCTGTGCTCTAGAGCCTGTGAGCCACAACCATTGAGCCTGTGTACCTAGAGCCCGTGTTCTGCAACAAGAGAAGCCACGGCAATGAGAAGCCCGCACACCATGGCGAAGAGTAGCCCCACACAACTAGAGAAAGCCCGTGCGCAGCAACGAAGACACAACACAGCCAAAAAATAAATAAATAAAATAATAATAATAATAATGTT
The DNA here is from genome assembly GCF_964165515.1 of Mesoplodon bidens. Lineage (NCBI taxonomy): Eukaryota > Metazoa > Chordata > Mammalia > Artiodactyla > Ziphiidae > Mesoplodon > Mesoplodon bidens. The sequence continues at coordinate 69,608,033 of NC_138165.1, forward strand.
ACTTCTAATAAAATATCATGTGGTCGTGAACGATGCCATAGATGTCTATTCAGTAATGCTGAACAATGTTCCTTATACATTAAGTAAAAACATCAGTTTACAAATCTCTATGTCTAAAATATTCCCATTTTTATTTTAAGAAAGATTATATACATAATATATATCAAATCAAAATCAGAATGGGAATATTCTAGACATGGAAGGTTTGTAAACTGATATTTTACATATACTATTTTTTATTTACCTGTGTTTTAAAATTTTTCTATGTAAACAAGTGATATTTTTCTAAAAAAAGAAATTTATTTTTTTATTTTAAAGCAAAAAACGAAAACCCCTAATGTTTAAAGCAAAAACACAGAGTTTTAATCCATAGGCATCTCAAAGAAAAAACAAAACAAAATACCACCTGGCTACCCACACTGGCTCTGTCTTCCAGACAGCCCCCTTGCCTGAGCACCTGATGGAGCCCCAGACATCATGGTGGGGGTGGTGGGGAGGTGGGGGAAGCCAAATTCCCGGTAGGCCCTCGTCTCAGCGCCCGGCTTAAGCTAACTGTGGAGTCCATACATAGCTGCTGCTCTTCATTCCTCACCTCCCTCACTCTGACAATGGTCTGCTTTCTTTCCTCTGAGTAGGAAACCTGCAGAGGCAGCTGGCTTGTGATATTTTGTGTAGGCATGTGAGTTATATGCAAAGATACGAAGAATCGTTTCTCAGATGGCACAAGTCAAGAATATTTGTCTCCAGTTTGTTACACCTAAAAGAGAGCACATGCTTCTGATATTTCTCTTACTTAATTTATTCCAGAATAAGTCAAGCTGCTGTCAGAAGAGGTTCAGCTTTTCAAGTTCATATTTGTTTTTGGAGTTATACATGCATGCATGCTTACAAAAGTTAAATTATTTTCAAAGAAATTCCACCACAATTGAATTCAAAGTAAGTGAAGAGCCAGAACATGATAATTTTATCCAAGAATCAACATCCTTTACAGTTCAAATAATGTAATATGGATTTATAACAGCCCAATGATGAAAACATTTTTTAATTGCTTTCAATATTAAGAATAGTGATTTTATGACCTGTAGACTTCACTCAGCAAAATCATATATCTCTGTCACTTACACATGCAAACACACATCCCAAATTTTATTAATATTTGTTAAAATTATAGCAGCTATATTCATTTAAAAATTAATTCAAAGTAGTATACTTTTAAAAAAGATAACACCTACACTCAAAAATCAAAGCCAGTCTTGCTTTTCTATTAAAGACCAACTTTTATTAACCAGTATACTCTCTTCCAAAACTTATGAAACTCAGAAAAAAAAAAAAACAGAACACACCAAGATGTCACTTTGTTTGCTGAATTATAATTATAATTAGCCTATACTAGCCTAGGCTGTTTTTTGGTTTTCAGAAGCAGGTTGAAAAAGAGGAAATACTGATAACTGTATGTAACTCATTCTGATTTTACTGCTTAGCAGTAAGTTAAGAAATCTCTTTCCTAACAGAGAAGGATAAGATGTTAATTATCATAATCACTCAGGATTTTAATAGGAGGTAGAAGGGAATTATTCCCCGAGGGGTAAGGAGATAAAGTGTCAGTGCTGAGGTGAAAAGGCCGGGAAAAGACTAGTGGCAGGACCCTTTGCCTCCTTCATGATTTCCTGCAAGACTCTAGCTAGTATTGCCATAAGTAAGTCTCTTTCTAAGGTACAGCTTTTGTTACCACAAAGGACAACAGGATCAACATAAAAGGTGTGTTCTGGGGGAGGCCTTGCGCTTATACCTCAATGTTACTGCTCCTCTGGAGGATCTTGTCTCCCCTTATTGGCTACCCCCTTTGAGCACCAGCTGTAAATGCTGATCATTCGCTCCTGACTCACCATTCCCAGCATCTCACTTCCTCAGCTGGACCATCATTAAAAAGACCTTGGTCAGTCTGGATAGCCCCTCCTCACTCTGGGTCCCTGACTGGCTGCCAATGGGCATGGCGATTTTCCACTGCCGAACTCAGACAATGTATGAGGAGGGTCTACTGTACAGGGCAGAAAAAATACTAAGCAGCTCACTGATTTCACCTAAGAGCTATCCTGGAATGTTGTTGGGACCAGTTGAAGGGACTAGTGCAATTATAAAAGTAAGTAAGTGTACAGCTTGTTCTCTGACAGCCAGAGATCGGATAGTAAGAAATAGAAGAGTAAAATTTGGCAACTCAAGCTTATCGTCTTGAATCTCTTTGGCAAAGAAGCTGCATAATGCTTTCTTATGATCCCCACTCATTTTCCTGCTCACCCATATCAGTCATCCTCCCTTCCACACAACACTCAGCTTTTTGCTTACTACCCTGCTTCTCCCACCTACCAATCAGTGAACCCATTTACATGCCCTTGAACCCTTTTACTGTTACATCATGCATCAGGGTATTCTGTGGAATATCTTTCTGTATGTGTAGGCATTTGTTTCCTTTCACCTCTAAAACATGATTTTCTTTAGTTGAACAGGTTCTTTGGTTAACCTGTGTGGCTATATTGCTTCATGACATAATGTGTAGGTGTGTGCACCTCTACTGAGGAGAAGGTTAAATCCTGATGATGGTTTAAATCAACCTTCTGTATATACAAAGTGCAAACTGTATGTTTGTAGGTATGTGCATACCAAGAGGTATAAACTCTTGTGTTTATCTGGGTATCTGTGTTTAGGTACCTGGGTTATGTTTATGTATGTATAAGTCCACATCTGTATTCATCTGTATGTGTGTCTTAAGGCGCAGCCAATAGCTTCCTATAAAGTATGACCATCTGCCTCCAAATTTCCCTATCTAGCAGTGCTATCCTCCTGGGTTTAAAAAATTTTTATTTTTATTGTGGTAAAATACATGCAACATAAAATTTACCATTTTAACCAATTTTAAATGTATAATTCAGTGGCATTAATTACATTCACAATGTTGGACAAACAATCACCACTATCTGTTTCCAAAATTTTTCATCACCCAAAATGAAACTCTGTATTCATTAAGCAGTAACTCCCTGTTCCCCTTCTCTCAACCCCTGGTACCCTCTAATCTACTTGCTATCTCTACGAATTTGCCTATTCTAGATATTTCATATGAGTGGAATCATATAATAATTGTCCTTCTTATGTCTGGCTTATTTCACTTAGCATAGGTTTTCAAGGTTCATCCTTGTTGGAGCATATATCAGAACTTTATTCCTTTATGTGGCTGAATAATATTCCATTACATGTATATACCACATTTTATTTCTGTTTATTTGTAATGGACACTTGGGTTGTTTCTACCTTTTAGCTATTGTGAATAATTCTGAAATTAGCATTTGCATACGAGTATCTGTTCAAGTTCCTGTTTTTAATTCTTTTGGGTATATAACTATGAGTTGAATTTGCTAGGTCATATAGTAGTTTTATGTTTAGCTTTTTGAAGAACCACCGAACTGTTTCCTCTTTGGCTGCACCATTTTACATTACCATCAGTGATGGATGAGGGTTCCAATTTCTCTACATCCTTGCCAACATTTGTTATTTTCCTCCCCCTCCTTCCCCTCCTCTTTACTCCCCACCCTTCCCCCCACCTCCTTCTTCTTCTTTGATAATAACCATGCTAATGGGCTTGAGGTGGTATCTCATTGTGATTTAGACTTGCATTTCTTTAATGATTAGTGATGTTGAGCATCTTTTCATGTGCCTATTGGCCATCTGTATATCTCTGGAGAAATGTCTATTCAAGTCCTTTGCCCAGTTTTTAATTGGGTTGTTTGTTTTTTGTTGTTGAGTTAGAGGAATTCTTTATATATTCCGGATATTAATTCTTTATCATATATATGATTTGCAAATATATTCTCCCAGTCTTTAGGCTGACTTCTCACTTTCTTGATAATGTCCTTTGAGGCACAAAAGTTTTTAATTTTGATGAAATCCAATTTATCTATTTTCTTTTGTTGTTGCTCATGCTTCTGGAGTCATATCTAAGAATCTATTGCCAAATCCAAGGTCATGAAGATTTTCTACTATGTTTTCTCCCAAGATATTTATGTTTTCAGCTCTTATATTTAGGTCACTGATTCATTTTGAGTTAAGTTTTGTATATTGTGTGAGGTAGGGGTCCAACTTCATTCTTTTGCATGTGGAAATCCCAGAACTATTTACTGAAGAGACTGCTCTTTTCCCATTAAATGGACTTGGCACCCTTGTCAAATACTGACTGTAGATGTCTGGGTTTATTTCTGAACTATCAATCTTATTTATTGATTTGTATGTCTATCTTTATGCCAGAATCACACTGTTTTGATTACTGTGGGCTTGTAGTAAGTTTTGAAATCAGAAAATGTGGGTCTTCTGACTTTGTTCTTTTTAAAATTGTTTTGGGGGGCTTCCCTGGTGGCGCAGTGGTTGAGAATCCGCCTGCCGATGCAGGGGACGCGGGTTCGTGCCCCGGCCCGGGAGGATCCCACATGCCGCGGAGCGGCTAGGCCCGTGAGCCATGGCCGCTGGGCCTGCGCGTCCGGAGCCTGTGCTCTGCAACGGGAGAGGCCACGGCAGTGAGAGGCCCGCGTACCGCAAAAAAAAAAAATAAATAAATAAATAAATAAATAAATAAATAAAATTGTTTTGGTTTTTCAGGGCCCCTTGAAATTCTATATGAAATTTAAGATTGGCTTTTCCAGTTCTGCAAAAAGGGCCGTTGGAGTTTTGATAGAGATTTTGTTGAATCTGTAGATTGCTTTGAGTATGATTGCCATCCTCACAACGTTAAGTCTTGCCACCCATGAACATGGGATGTCCTTTCATTTATTTAGGTCTTTAATTTCTTTCAGCAATGTTTTGTAGTTTTCAGTATATAAGTCTTTCACCTTTTTGGTTAATATTCCTAGGTATTTTTTTACCCTCTCCTTTTAATTGACTTGAAATCCTCCACTGCAATTACTAGACTATAATGTGCCCATAGTGCATAAAATAGTGCCTAGCACATAGCAGACATTGAGCAAATGCTAATTGAATAAAAGGATCTTTAAAATCATAGGCTCTTAGAACTTTGAGGAAACACTCATACCAATTCTATTCTTCTAAAGATGAGGTAACAATGTTCAGAGAAGATAACAATTCTGTTTGGATTGTGCCACATAGCAGTTAGCTAGTGGTAGAACCAGAAGTTCACATCTCCTAAGATTTTCCTGTGGATCAAAATGTAGTCATTATAAGCCAAGATTCTGTCTGCTGGAGTAAATAAATGAGTGTGTTTATAAACTTGGATGCTTGTCTTTGGGTATGGAGATTTTTTCAGTATCTGGTTTTGTATACATTTAAATGAACCTTAAGGCTCATTTAGGATTCAAATGAATCTTGGGATACACAGAGGATTGGTATATTTACAAAAGTGGCCAATATGTACACAAAGGTGTACATATTTCAGCAAATTCAAATGGATAATTTAAATGGATTATCTGGAGATATGTATCTATGAGGGCATCATATATGGGAGTTTCCAGGAGTGTCATTTTGGAAATAAATTTAGCCCATTAGATCTTTCCTCACTGACAGCAGATGACCCTCTACTAGGCTTTACCTCCTAAAAAACTAATTTCATTATAGAATTACTTCCATTAAGAGAAAGAGTGGAGAAAAGAGAAAAGAACTGTGTCCTTGTTTACAAACTGGGACATTCCTTAATGTGCTTTTTAAAAAAAATAATTGCTTATTGGGTTCTTTTTTGCTCCCTCCCGAGGTAAGGGTCAATCAGCCTGGGACAGAGGTTTAGTGTTGCTTTATTTTGGCCCTTTTTCATAGCTGGTCAGTCCCTCTGTCGTTCTCTTCCTTTTCCTGACATGGGCGTCTCCCAGGACCTCTCAAAGATGGTCAGTAACCATCAGTCTAGTAATTGTCTCTGAGTCAATGGTGGGAGATCAGCAACTCTCTGACTCTGGAATTTGGGAGCTGTATAGGAGAATTGCTAATTGCCTACCCAATATCCCCCTCACTTCTCCTACTTCCCCAATTTTGTTGTGGGCAATAATGTGCTTAGGAAAAACAAAACAAAACAAACACCAAAAAAATACAGCACCGTACATTTCCCATTCTCCTTTCAGCTAGAGATTGTCATTAGCCCAGCTCTGGACAATCAGGCATAAGGAAAAATTTTTGCATGGGGCTTTCAGGAAAGATCTTTAAAATGGAGTTGATAGTTGACAAATGTTTTTTGCCCTTTGCACTCTGCCTCTTCCCAGCTGGCTTCTAGATGTATGATGAAAGTGTAGTAGCCCTCATAACTATGGCCACCATGAGGGAAAGGTTAAGATGTCACAGAGATATCAACATTGACATCACTGTGCTGCTCAACCAAGGCCCACTACCACCTACCTCTTGTTTCACAAGAAAAACCCCTATTTAGTTTAAACCACTGTTTTCTGGGTCTCTTAACCAGCAGCCCAATTTAATTCTTAACTGATAAAAGCTTAAAAAGCTCAATGAGATAATCTGAGTCAGTGGACTCCTAGGTATTTTGTTGGCAAATTAGAGAGACTTACAGTGAACATTGTGGAGGAATTCTAGGTAGCCAAGATAATGGTGGTGGCGTAAATCTAAATCTCCCAACATACTGCCCTCCCCTGTAAAAACACACAATCACACACACACAGAGAACAAGAGATCAAATAAAACTACATAAAACCCATGTCTTCAGCATAACTAGAAAACAGAGAATGTCCAAATTTCAAATTAACTATAAATAGAAAAACAAACATTAAATCCCAGAAAGCTGCCTTCCATACTGCTGATGAATCCTCTCAGGTAAACAAAGTCAGTTTGGGAAAAACCATGGTGGTGGACTTAGGATTGATTTAAAACTACCAGAAAGAAAAAGTCTGCATCTAAGTAGAGCACTTACTACATGGAAGGCACTTAACTGTGTGTGCAGGGTGCAAGGAGACAGTCTTGGAAAAATAAAGCTTCCAAGTGAAAAGGGTCCAAAGGAAAAGGGTCTAGAGGGCTCCTCTGGAAATCATGAAGGGTGGGGGTGAAAACTTGAGGGGGGAACTAAGGAACCTGTCAGACCCTCTCTCCCTCCAAAATGGAGGTAAACCCAATCCCTACCCCTATTATTTCTTTTCCACAAGAAAAAACCGTACAAACAAACAAAATTTTAAAAAGAAAAAAGAAATCATACTTTGCTACACTGACAGAAGAGGGCACTCTTGATCTAGGAATCCTACAACCCCACACCTCCAGCTCTGTCCATAGAAATGCAGATTAGTCTCCATCTAATTACTAAAATAGGAAAGAATCCAGTTCAACTGATACAAATTTCTGCCCCCACTAATGGCAGAGTACAATAGAAGAAAACTCCCTAACTGTAACACAACTCTCTAAACTGAATTATACATCCTCAAACAAGCTTTTGAGAATAATGAAAAACACTTTGAATGACAAATTCAGAAGCTAAGTACAGAAATGCACACACACACACACACACACACAAAACCAAGGAAGAAATAAAATGAGAGTTGATTGAACTCAGGAAAGAAATAGAAGAAACAATAAAATAAACATTATACTGCATTACCTGTAAGATTTTAGATAATACATACTAAGACATTTTAAATATATACATATATATCCATGCCATCCTTCAAGTTACAGTCAAATGATTTCTTCACCATGTAGCTTTTCAGAATTTATCCTAACTGGATCTGATCTTTGAGGCACGCAATAAATAGTGTCTGCCATTATTGCTATTATCACCATTATTGGCAATGACTGGTTGAAGACAGCAAGGGAGGGCAGAGAATACCAAATAAAATGTCTAGAGCAAAAAATTATAGAGTTTGTCATACTCTGTGTCCACCTAGGCCAACGACTTGACTTTATGGATGAGGAGACTGAGATTCAGGGAGGTAACATGGTGGTCAATGGAGAAAGCCTTCCTTTCCTTTTCTCACCTCTTGTCTTCCTCGTGCTTCAAAAGACAATTCCTCTCTCAATCCAGCCTTCAGCACCCTCCAGATGCTATGACTCCCCTATTAGCATGATCTCTTTTATACTTACCCTCCCCTTTTCCTCTAACACATTCTCCCAGACAGAAGCTCTGCCTAAGTCACTCTCATTCTAAAATGCAAATAAACCAAACCACCTTCCCCAGGCTCTGTCATCTCTGATTTTCCTCTTTTCATTAAACTTCCGAAAGTGTGTTATACTAGCTGTCCTCTTTTCCTCCCTGATCATTCCTAAAACTCTTGCTGTTTCTCTCTCCATTCTCTCTGAAAACTCCTTGTTCAGAAACTGTTGGCTACCATCTTTAAATACCTTTGCCCCTTGTCTTCTTGGAGCCACAATCTTTTTCCTCCAGTCAGTTCTACAGCTCCTTATTCTCGTGTTCTGGCTTATCTTCTTCCCTCTTCAATGTAGGTATTCCACCAAAGTTTTCCACTACCTTCTTTTTCTGCGCTCATAGCTGCAAACTGCAGTATACACAACCAGGCACATCTGCTTCTTGGGTGTCTCTCTAGACATCAGAGAGGCACCCCTGGGTTTCAGCAGGCACTTGGAGATCAACATGTCTAAAACTGAATTCCACACATTCTTTTCAATTCTGTACCTCCTCCCAACCTCCAACCCAGCTTCAAATGGTCCTTGATACCATCCTTTCCTTTATCTTCTGTCCCAAATCATATGCAGGCACTGGCCATGGGACTGGGATATCAACAAGACTCACTTTCTACACTCTACTTACAGACTCAATGAAAAGTCCTGTCCAATCACTGCATACAACTCTCCTTCCATTCCACTGTCAATCCTTTTCATTCCCACTGTCACCCTCCAAGTTCAGGTCAGCATTACCTCTTTCCTAGGCTAATAAATCAGCCTTTTATAGATTTCTCTGAAGCTAGCCTGGTCAAATGAAGTTGATCTCTTTTCTCCTTGCACATTTTGTAGTTTAACACATCTGTTCCTGTTTCTATGTTTCTCTCTACCTGGAATACCCTCCTCTGATCTCCCTATGCTATACTTTACCTGTCCTTTAAGGCCTATCTCAAATGCCAGTCTTCTTTGATGTTTTCCCTGACTTCCCAGGCCAGGAATATGTCTTCTTTCTCTGAATTCATGCAGACTTATCCTCTGCACCTATGCTTTACCAGCCATCCCTCCTGTCCAAGCTGGTTGCTCCACAATCATGATTAGAATATAGAAACCAGTTTTATGTGACAGGAAAGTGGCTCAGTGATCGACTTCAAGAGAGATTATTCCATCATCAGTTAATTTGTATAACTTTTTTCCTGGAGATTTGATAAACTAAACTCCTAAGAAGCTGAATATGCTAGGGTTACTAAATTTTGGTTGGTGCTTCAAAGGAAATAATACACGACTTCAAGGAAGTCGCATGAGTTCTCGGGACCTTGGCTTCATTACCTAGAAAATATCAATAGAAAGTTGTACTGAATGACCTTTAGTTTCTGAAGATTCTAGTTTTCTAGATCTAACATTGTATAATTAAGGTCTCTAGGAGATCTGACGGGGTGATTTTGTCTATTAATAGACTAATCCAATACCCATTCCCATCCCCTCTCCTTTCCTTGCCTTCTCTATAGAAGTTGGAAGAACCAGATATCCTCCTTGCCAGCCTTTCTTACAGCTAGAAGTGGCCATGTGATATAGTTCTAACCAATGAGATGTAAGCAGAACTCTATTAAAAGGGAATTCTGGGAAGCCATTGCTTTCCAGATGAAAGAGAAAGGCACAGTTGACATCACTCCTGTGGAAGGCAGACTTCTCAGATGGCCTCCTGATATACATGCCCTGTATAATCCCCTCCCTTGGAGTATGGGCAGAATCAAGAGACATTGTCCCCATGATTAGGTTACTAATAAGTTGGCTTTGAGTCAATCAAAGGGAGATTATCCTGTGTGCGCCTGACATAATCAGATGAATCTTTCAAAAGAGAGACAATTTCCTGTTGGCTTCTTACAGGAAAGCAAACAGCCATGTTGTGAACTGCCTTGGAGCAGCCTCCAGAAGCCGAAGACCTCAGCCCTAGGAAATGCATTCTACCAACAACCAGTGAGCTTGAAAGAGGACCCTACGCCTCAGATGACACGCAGTCCCAGTTGACACCTTGATTGCAACCTGGCGATTTCTTGAGCAGAAAACTCAGTTAACCAGTGACCAGACTCCTGACATATAGAAGTTGCAAGATAAACTGGTGTTAGGTTGCTATGTTTGTGGTAATTTGTTACGCAGCAATAGAAAACGAATACAACCTCTTTCCACTTAATCTCAAAAGCTGGGCACTTAGGGCTTCCCTGGTGGCGCAGTGGTTGAGTCCACCTGCCAATGCAGGGGACAGGGGTTTGTGCCACGGTCCAGGAAGATCCCATATGCCGCGGAGCGGCTGGGCCCATGAGCCATGGATGCTGAGCCTGCACGTCCGGAGCCTGTGCTCTGCAACGGGAGAGGTCACAACAGTGAGAGGCCCGCAAACTGCAAAAAAAAAAAAAAAAAGAAAAGAAAAGAAAAAAAGAAAAAGAACTATCTTGTGACCATAAAGGAAAGACCAAGTGAATGACAGAGCCCCTGACCCTGACCACTTGCACCTCTAAACCACAGTCAGCAGCTGCTTTTCTCCAAAAAATTTTTTACACCAGAAAAAGAAACGTCTATTTATACAAGCCAATACAAATTAGCTAGCTTTTCTTTTACTTGTAGTTGATATTTCCACCTGATAAAGCAGACTTCCAAAACCAGCACGAGTATATTCTTATTTATTCACTGGCAAACATTTATAAGGAATCTATAATGTTCCAGACACCAGAAATAAAAAAATCTTTGCCTTCTATAGGCTCATAGCCTAGTGTAGGGGGAGAGGTGGTGGGGAACAAGGTGGGGAAGTCAGGATACAATTAAAATACAGAATGGTTAGGCTATGATAAGTATAAGCAGAAGGTCTTAGGGAAGCTCAAAGAAGGGACGCCTAGTGTAGACTTCAGGGCTGTCCAGGAGGGGAGGGCTGGCTCCGGAGCTTTAAAAGGAGGAGCAGAACTATGAGGGATGAGTATGAGGCTCACTCAAGAGCAGTAGGGGAGGGAAGTTCTGGCACAGAGAGTGGAGGTCGATCAGTCAAATAACTGACAATCACCAAAATAGCTAACGTGAGGCTGAGGAATGTGCTAGATGCTACAGGGAAACAGAGACCTAGAGCACTTGGTGCCCACCCCAGGTTCTTATAATCGTCCTGCATCACCCCCACCCCCTTCAATAGAGCAGAATGAGTGCTCTCCCTTGTCACAAAGGGAAATGCAAACGGCACCTGCCACTCTGTCCTGCGGCCTGCTCCCAGGATTAGTGCCTTTGGAAGCTGCCCCAGATGTAAGCACATCCAGAGAGAGGCTTACCCAAGGGAGAATCTAGGTCAAGGTCCTTTAAGAATGTGCTGTGCGTAGGGAATTCAAGAAAAGAGAAGTGGATTTGACAGAGAAGACAAGCCCTTCAGTTTTTGAAGTAGAATCTTGGGTCCTACAGGCTCTGTCAAACCATGTTAACTCTCCTCCTGACTTACGGTTCTTATAGCCTAGGATTTCACTTGGAAATTAGAAAGCTTCTGTAAATCTCCTTTAAACAAGTAAAAGAACAAATATGTCGAAATAATAAAATGTGAATTCTGAAATAGGACCTAGAGAAAAACACTGGAGGTAAAAGGACTAAGGCAGAGACTGTTGCAGGAAGTCGAGAGCAGCAACAGAACGAGTCTTATTTCATTTATTGACCTATTTTATCATATTTGAGAAGCAAAGAGCGTTTTTTTTTTTTTGCGGTACTTGGGCCTCTCACTGTTGTGGCCTCTCCCCTTGCGGAGCACAGGCTCTGGACACGCAGGCCCAGCGGCCATGGCTCACGGGCCCAGCCACTCCGCGGCATGTGGGATCTTCCCGGACCGGGGCACGAACCCGTGTCCCCTGCATCGGCAGGCGGACGTTCAACCACTGTGCCATCAGGGAAGCCCTCAAGCTACACTTTTATAGTGCAAATAGTAATAGTGGTACAGTGAATTTATACATGAATATCTCTGTTTATTAGCATTTAGAAATGCATAATTGCATTTTAATCAATCAAGAGTATTTACAGGCCTGTGCTACTGCCCTCAAGGACCTTGCAGAGATAATTTAAAAGATAGCATATACTTAAATTATAGACTTTCATTGCTGCAAAGAGTTTAAGGGATCATCTAGTCATAGCATCACAGATTTTCACAGTTGGCAGTGACCTTCACACCTGCTTATCATCTTAGATTTGAATTTCCTCCAGGGGTGGCAAACTCCAAGAGTGGATGAGAAATGTAAATGTATGAAACTAGCCAGGAGAGACTGATGGGGCCTGAGGCAAACTGGAGAGAGCATGGTAGTACCCACAGCCACTCAAATTCAATTTAAAAACAAACACTGAAAAAACAGTAAGTACATATATCTGGGCTTGCTTTAGTCCTTGGGTGGTCACATTGCAGTCTCTTCTATAATAGCCTTCCCAAGTTTTTAGCTAGTATAATAGATACTCCTGAGACCCTGACCCACATCCTTTCACTCTTACCAGTTCAGTATGTGCCAGTCTGGCTTTCAATTGCCAGCATAGCATTTAATTGCTGTAGGATTTCTTGAAACCCCAGTGCCGGCTTTGCCCCCCTCCCACCAGGCAGGCCGGAAGTGGCAGGAGAATGATACCCTCCTGGAGTAGCTTTCAACGACCATTGATGGAAATTCGTGTATAAATATCCCAGCTCTCTCAGCTCGTTGGGGGATTAACTAAGGTGAGTATTTTACACTGGCCACCAGAATTCCCAAGTGAAATTAGAGTTCCTTTTATCACAGTGGACTCTTGTGTGACAGTATATCCTTTATTTCCAACATCCTTTTTTGTTTTACTTCTTCATCTCCTACCACTCTTTCCTGAGATCACCTGCCAGATAAGCTACTTGTATGTGAATCTTCATCTCAGGTTCTGCTTCTGAGAGTTGATTTCAAGTTAATGAAGCCAGTGAATACTTGAATAACGCCAGAGATGAGGGACTTACTGCATTCCTAAACCCTAGAGAATATCTTGAGAAATCTCTGACCCACAGAAATATCTTCCCCTTACTGAGATGAAAGTGTCTTTCTATGGCATCTAAAGCTTCACTCTATGGGACCATATACTGTCGTGTAAACCTGTCTAGAAATCTCCCTTTTTAGAAAGAATCATTCAATCCAATTCTTAAACTGCTTAATTGTCTTTGAATAAGTCCAACATTTCACTCACCTTATTTAGGAAGAAAATTGTCAACTGGTACACAAAACCACTAATGAGAATCTGGAATGAAAAATGCCCAGGAGAAGGAAAACCCCCAGAAATCTGGGGGGTGTAGGAGGAGACTGGACTTTCCCTTTTATGTGAGATGGAAACTAGAGCCATTTTTAGTTAAAGGTTAAAAAAAGGATCAATCCAAAGGACATGGGATCATTTTGTTTACACATATAATATATGTATTATATGGAAAATTTATGGTTTTAGTTTTTCACTTGGGAAAGGATCATGAAAAATGTACTATGTCTTCATTTTCAGCCTGACAGTTTTCAGGCTTCTACATTTCCCAGTCAAATGTTTAACGTTTGTTCCCGTATATACTACCTAACAGGGTGTCACACACTGTGTAAGCGTGCTGGTATAGTATTAAATTCTCAGCTTCTTTCCAAGAGGCAACTTTTGGGCTTCTTTAAGAGGCAAAAATGGTTCTGAAATGTCTGAGCAGTGTCCTGAGAGCATCTCCTACACATTCCTTCCCATTTTAAGAGAAAGGAGAGTTTCAGGGGAACCAAGAGCTGGGCGAAATACAGTGCAAAATAGTGTGACAATTAGATTTCAGAGCTCTTATGAATATCCCTTCTGACATTATATTTGAAATAAAGTAATTGTTGGAGAGTTAAATGTACTAGATTTAAAACTTTGAGAGTACTTTGAGGATATCCATGTCCATTTATTTCACAACCTATTTCTGGGACACACTGAAAGGACTGATTACTTGCTAATATGTCTTTTGTTTCACAAAACTATTCATGCGCTTCCCTGGTGGCGCAGTGGTTGAGAGTCCGCCTGCCAATGCAGGGGACGCGGGTTCGTACCCCAGTCCGGGAAGATCCCACATGCCGCAGAGTGGCTGGGCCCGTGAGCCATGGCCGCTGGGCCTGCGCATCTGGAGCCTGTGCTCCGCAACGGGAGAGGCCACAACAGTGAGAGGCCCGCGTACAGAAAAAAAAAAGAAAAAACTATTCATGACTATGCAGTTTGAGTATTTATGAATAGTTTTTCTTTAAAATTTTTTTCAAAAGAGAGATAAACAAGTGATTACTGAATTCAAGGCTACACCTATTCCTCCCACTTCTCCTCCATCTGATATAATTACAGTAAATGTGGGTTGTACATATCTGAACATCTTCTGATTTTGATTGTCAAGCAATCAAATAGCATTTCTCACCCCCACTCAGACCCATAATTTAGAAGCTTCTCTGCAGTGACACTTGGTGCAGTTTAATTATAATGCTCTTCAATCCAGAAAGCTATTTAAAGGACAATGGAAGCTAAATTTGCAGTCCTTTCTCTTGAAAAAGATTCAGAAATATATATGTGTAGCTGATCCCAAACTGAAACTTGATAGCTTGTGTGATGAATGGCTTTGAACAGCAATGCTTTTTCCTTTGAAAAAATGATTGATATTTTAACGTATATGTTTCTTTCTAAGAAAGTATACAGCACACTTATGCCATTTAAAAACTTTTCCATCACAACATTAGAAGCAAGCATGTACAATTTCACAATCATCTGCATTCTGTTTACAGCAAATATTTTTTCATTTCAAAATGAAATTGTCAAGCCTCTAATGGGTAGGTGTTTTAATTCAGCATTGAAATAAAGAGCTGCTTTTTCTAGATATATTCTCTTCCCTTCCCTGGCAGTTACTGGTACCAACTTGTTCTTAATTATCTTCCATTCAATGCTAGTCATAGCTGCCCGCCTACTTCACACCTCGGCAGGCCAGCCCACAGTACTCACCCAGCCCCCTCTGGCTGAATCATCTTCCACCCCCATCCTTTCTCACTGCCGTTTCCTTTTCACTTCAGTGTTCTTTGTAGAGGGACATTCTTACTTTTCGGAAGTTTTTTCTTCATTCTGTATTATGTCCCCTTTATATTCTAGAAAACGAAAACTCTTAAGGAATTTTCTTCCCATCACTGAAGACAACTCGTGTTCAATATATCATAGAATCTGTGTTCATTAGCTATCCATTAATTCTTGCATACTTTAGGGAAAAGTAGGATTTGAGACCCTGGACATTTTATCACCTTCCCTCCAAAATACAAAGGAGAAAATGGAGTCATTTTCATAAGTTTCCACCTTGGCAGAGACACAGGAAATCCCAAGCCTGGGCAATTTAAACAGTCAACCTAGAGGTTGAGATTCCTGCTTTCAACATTCTGTTCTCGTTGATTTTTTTTTTTTAATGTTACAGTTAAGTCCTTTCAAGTTAACTCTCGAATCTCCATTTTTCTCAGGCATAAATGCTGACCCAATGGCTCCTACAAAGTGTGGGAAGTTGGGGGTTTTAGGGTTGGGTACTTGAAGGTATCTGAGTCTGACCAACCAAGAGAAATATTGTGCTGCTACCAGGCTAGGCCATGAAGACACAACTGAACATTTTATCTTTATGTGTTATTGACTTATAATGATCTCAACATTTTCTGGAAGTATCCATGCATGTAGATAAATTTCTCCCTATCTGTAGACAAGTCACTCATCATCATCTCACAAAGATTCCTAACACAGATCTCACAGCGACCCCAACAAGCAATGGGAGAAAAGAGGAAGGCAAGTTCAAATGATCACTGATGGCCCCATTGAGGGGGTCACCTTTTGCTAAGAAGTTTACAATTAAAAGAGATACACTTGTTCCAACTCTTCACTTTGTGTGAGAAAAATGAGCTCGAAAGGCCTGATATGACTTGCCCAAAGTCATTAGGGAATTAGTTGACAAAAAAAAAGCTAAGAGTAGAACCCAAGTTTGTCCACTAGACAAAAGGAAGCCTAGATACCAGGTTCAAGATGGCGGAGTAGAAGGACGTGCTCTCACTCCCTCTTGCAAGAGCACCGGAATCAAAACTAACTGCTGAACAATCATCGACAGGAAGACACTGGAACTCACCAAAAAAGATACCTCACATCCAAAGGCAAAGGAGAAGCCACAATGAGATAGGAGGGGCACAATCACAATAAAATAAAATGCGATAAATGCTGGGTGGATGACTCACAAACTGGAGAACACTTATACCACAGAAGTCCACCCACTGGAGTGAAGGTTCTGAGCCCCACGTCAGGCTTCCCAAACTGGGGTTCCGGCAATGGGAGGAGGAATTCCTAGAGAATCATTCTTTGAAGGCTAGCAGGATTTGACTGCAGGACTTCAACAGGACTGGGGGAAACAGAGACTCCACTCTTGGAGGGCACATACAAAGTAGTGTGCTCATTGGGACCCAGGGGAAGAAGCAGTGACCCCATAGGAGACTGAACCAGACCTACCTGCTAGTGTTGGAGGGTCTCCTGCAGAGGCGGGGGGTGGCTGTGTCTCACCATGAGGACAAGGACACTGGCAGCAGAAGATCTGGGAAGTACTCCTTAGCATGAGCCCTCCCAGAGTCCTCATTAGCCCCACCAAAGAGCCTGGGTAGGCTCCAGTGCTGGGTTGCCTCAGGCCAAACAACCAACAGGGAGGGAACTCAGCCCCACCCACCAGCAGACAGACTGGTTAAAGTTTTACTGAGCTCTGCCCACCAGAGCAACAGACAGCTCTACACACCACCAGTCCTTCCCATTAGGAAACTTGCACAAGCCTCTTAGAGAGCCTCATCCACCAGAGGGCAGACAGCAGATGCAAGAAGAACTACAATTCTGCAGCCTGTGGAATGAAAACCACATTCACAGAAAGATAGACAACATGAAAAGGCAGAGGGCTATGTACCAGATGAAGGAACAAGATAAAACCCCACAAAAACAACTAAATGAAGTGGAGATAGAAAACCTTCCAGAAAAAGAATTCAGAATAATGATAGTGAAGATGATCCGGAACCTCGGAAAAAGAATGTAGGCAAAGATCAAGAAAATGCAAGAAATGTTTAACAAAGACCTAGAAGAATTAAAGGACAAACAAACAGAGATGAACAATACAATAACTGAAATGAAAACTACACTAGAAGGAATCAATAGCAGAATAACTGAGGCAGAAGAACGGATAAGTGACCTGGAAGACAGAATGGTGGAATTCACTGCTGTGGAACAGAATAAAGAAAAAAGAATGAAAAGAAATGAAGACAGCCTAAGAGATGTCTGGGACAACATTAAATGTAACAGCATTTGCATTATAGGGATCCCAGAAGAAGAGAGAGAGAAAGGACCTGAAAAAATATTTGATGAGATTATAGTCAAAAACTTCCCTAACATGGGAAAGGAAATAGCCACCCAAGTCCAGGAAGCACAGAGAGTCCCATACAGGACAAACCCAAGGAGAAATACGCTGAGACACATAGTAATCAAACTGGCAAAAATTAAAAACAAAGAAAAATTATTGAAAGCAGCAAGGGAAAAATGACAAATAACATACAAGGGAACTCCCGTAAGGTTAACAGCTGATTTCTCAGCAGAAACTCTACAAGCCAGAAGGGAGTGGCATGCCATACTTAAAGTGATGAAAGGGAAGAACCTACAACCAAGATTACTCTACCCAGCAAGGATCTCATTCAGATTGAATGGAGAAATCAAAAGCTTTACAGACAAGCAAAAGCTAAGAGAATTCACCACCACCAAAACAGCCCTACAATAAAGGCTAAAGGAACTACTCTAAGTGGGAAATACAGAGTACAAACCCAAAACAGTTAAGAAAATGGTCACAGGAACATACATATCGATAATTACCTTAAACGTGAATGGATTAAATGCTCCAACCAAAAGACACAGGCTTGCCAAATGGATACAAAGACAATACCCATAAATATGCTGTCTACAAGAGACCCACTTCAGACCTAGGGACACATACAGACTGAAAGTGAAGGGATGGAAAAAGATATTCCATACAAATGGAAACCAAAAGATAGCTGGAGTAGCAATACTCATATCAGATAAAATAGACTTTAAAATAAAGAATGTTATAAGAGAAAAGGAAGGACACTACATAATGATCAAGGGATCAATCCAAGAAGAAGATATAACAATTATAAATATATATGAACCCAATATAGGAGCACCTCAATACATAAGGCAACTGCTAACAGCTATAAAAGAGGAAATCAACAGTAACACAATAATACTGGGGGACTTTAACACCTCACTTACACCAATGGACAGATCACCCAAACAGAAAATTAATAAGGAAACACAAGCTTTAAATGACATAATAGACCAGATAGATTTAATTGATATTTATAGGACATTCCATCCCAAAACCGCAGATTACACTTACTTCTCAAGTGTGCATGGAACATTCTCCAGGATAGATCACATCTTGGGTCACAAATCAAGCCTCGTTAAATTTAAGAAAATTGAAATCATATAAAGCACCTTTTCTGATCACAATGCTATGAGATTAGGAATCAATTACAGGGAAAAAAATGTAAAAAAAAAAACACATGGAGGCTAAGCAATATGTTACTAAATAACCAAGAGATAACTGAAGAAATCAAAGAGGAAATCAAAAAATACTGAGAGAGAAATGACAATGAAAACACAACGATCCAAAACCTATGGGATGCAGCAAAAAGAGTTCTAAGAGGGAAGATTATAGCAATACCATCCTACCTCAAGAAATAACAAATATCTCAAATAAACAATCTAACCTTACACCTAAAGGAACTAGAGAAAGAAGGACACACAAAACCCAAAGTTAGTAGAGGGAAAGAAATCATAAAGATCAGAGCAGAAATAAATGAAATAGAAACAAAGAAAACAAGCAAAGATCAATAAAACTAAAAGCTGGTTCTTTTTTTTTTTTTTTTTCTTTCTGCGGTATGCGGGCCTCTCACTCTTGTGGCCTCTCCCGTTGCGGAGCACAGGCTCCGGATGCGCAGGCCCAGCGGCCATAGCCCACGGGCCCAGCCGCTCCGCGGCATATGGGATCCTCCCAGACCGGGGCACGAACCCGCATCCCCTGCATCGGCAGGCGGACTCTCAACCACTGCGCCACCAGGGAGGCCCTGGTTCTTTGAGAAGATAAAGAAAACTGATAAACCATTAGCGAGACTCATCAAGAAAAAGAGGGACAGGACTCAAATCAATAAAATTAGAAATGAAAAACAGAAGTTATAACAGACACCACAGAAATACAAAGCATCCTAAGAGACTACTACAAGCAACACTATGCCAATAAAATGGAGAACCTGGAAGAAACAGACAAATACTTAGAGAGGTATAACTTTCCAAGACTGAACCAGGAAGAAATAGAAAATATGAACAGACCAATCAGAAGTAATGGAATTGAAACTGTGATTAAAAACCTTCCAACAAACAAAAGTCCAGGACCAGATGGTTTCAAAGGTGTATTCTATCAAACATTTAGAGAACAGCTAATACCCATCCTTCTCAAACTCCTCCAAAAAGTTGCAGAGGAAGGAGCACTCCCAAACTCATTCTATGAGGCCACCATCACCCTGATACCAAAACCAGACAAAGATACTACAAAAAAAGAAAATTACAGACCAATATCACCCAAAATATAGATGCAAAATACCTCAACAATATACTAGCAAACACATTAAAAGGATCATACACCATGAACATGTGGGATTTATCCCAGGGATGCAAGGATTCTTCAGTATATGCAAATCAATCAATGTGATACACCATATTAACAAACTGAAGAAGAAAAACCATATGATCATCTCAATAGATTCAGAAAAAGCTTTTGACAAAATTCAACACCCATTTATGATAAAAACTCTCCAGAAAGTGGGCATAGAGGGAACCTACCTCAACATAATAAAGGCCTTATAGGATAAACCCACAGCAAACATCATTCTCAATGGTGAAAAACTGAAAGCATTTCCTCTCAGATCAGGAACAAGATAAGGATGTCCACCCTCGCCACTATTATTTGACATAGTTTTGGAAGTCCTAGCCATGGCAATCAGAGAAGAAAAAGAAATGAAAGGAATACAAATTGGAAAAGAAGAAGTAAAACTGTAACTGTTTGCAGATGACATGATACTATACATAGAGAATCCTAAAGATGCCACCAGAAAACTACTAGAGCTAAGCAATGAATTTGGTAAAGTTGCAGGATACAAAATTAATGCACAGAAATTTCTTGCATTCTTATACACTAATGATGAAAAATCTGAAAGAGAAATTAAGGAAACACTCCTATTTACCACTGCAGCAAAAAGAATAAAATACCTAGAACTAAACCTACCTAGGGAGACAAAAGACTTGTATGCAGAAAACTATAAGACACACTGTTGAAAGAAATTAAAGATGATACCAACAGATGGAGAGATATACCATGTTCTTGGATTGGAAGAATCAACATTGTGAAAGTGACTATACTACCCAAAGCAATCTACAGACTCAATGCAATCCCTATCAAATTACCAGTGGCAGTTTTTACAGAACTAGAACAAAAAAATCTTAAAATTTGTATGGAGACACCAAAGAATCCGAATAGCCAAAGTGGTCTTGAGGGAAAAAAATGGAGCTGGAGGAATCAGACTCCCTGACTTCAGACTATACTACAAAGCTACAGTAATTAAGACAATATGGTACTGGCACAAAAACAGAAATATACATCAATAGAACAGGATAGAAAACCCAGAGATAAACCCACACACCTATGGTCAGCTACTCTATGACAAAGGAGGCAAGGATATACAATGGAGAAAAGACAGTATCTTCAATACGTGGTGCTAGGACAACTGGACAGCTACATGTAAAAGAATGAAATTAGAACACTCCCTAACACCATACACAAAAATAAACTCAAATGGATTAGAGACCTAAATGTAAGACCGGACACTATAAAACTGTTAGAGGAAAACATAGGAAGAACACTCTTTGACATAAATCACAGCAAGATCTTTTTTGATCCACCTCCTAGAGTAATGGAAATAAAAACAAAAATAAACAAATGGGACCTAATGAAACTTCAAAGCAAAGGAAACTACAAGCAAGATGAAAAGGTAACCCTCAGAATGGGCAAAAATATTTGCAAATGAATCAACGGACAAAGGATAACTTCCAAAATATATAAATATCTCATGCAGCTCAATATTAAAAAAACAAACAACCCTGTCCAAAAATGGGCAGAAGACCTAAATAGACATTTCCCCAAAGAAGACATACAGATGGCCAAGAAGTACATGAAAAGCTGCTCAACATCACTAATTATTAGAGAAATGCAAATCAAAACTACAATGAGGTACCATCTCACACCAGCTAGAATGGGCATCATCAGAAAATCTACAAACAACAAATGCTGGAGAGGATGTGGAGAAAAGGAAACCCTCTTGCACTGTTGGTGGGAATGTAAATTGATACAGCCTCTATGGAGAACAGTATGGAGGTTCCTTAAAAAACTAAAAATAGTATTACCATATGACCCAGCAATCCCACTACTGGGCATATACCCAGAGAAAACCATAATTCAAAAAGACACATGCACCCCAGTGTTCATTGCAGCACTATTTACAATAGCCAGGTCATGGAAGCAACCTAAATGCCCATCGACAGACGAATGGATAAAGAAGATGTGGTACATATATACAATGGAATATTACTCAGCCCTAAAAAGGAATGAAATTGGGTCATTTGTAGAGACGTGGATGAATCTAGAGACTGTCATACAGAGTGAAGTAAGTCGGAAAGAGAAAAACAAATATCGTATATTAACGCATATATGTGGAACCTAGAAAAATGGTACAGATGAACCGGTTTGCTGGGCAGAAGTTGAGACACAGATGTAGAGAACAAATGTATGGACACCAAGGGGGGAAAGTGGCGGGGGGTGGTGGTGGTGTGACAAATTGGGAGATTGGGATTGACATGTATACACTAATATGTATAAAGTGAATAACTAATAAGAACCTGCTGTATAAAAAAATAAAATAAAATTCAAAAATTCAAAAAAAAAAGCCTACCTTTGTGAAGTGCCTGGCAGTGTACCCTTCTCTTTTATCATTTCACCCAATCTTCACAACCACGCCACAGAAAGGCATCATTTCCCCCACTTAACAGGTAAGAAAACTGAGGGTCATAAACCTAAGTAATTATCACAAGTTCACCCACTTGGAAAGTGATACTGCCACATGGAATTTCTAGCAAATGTTTGCAGCAAGCATTTTACAGCTTTGTGAGCACTCACACAGGAAGTGCCACGCATTGAAATAAGCTCATTACTATGTCACCTGACTAAAGTCTCACAACAGCCCCTTGTGATGTTTATGTATTGATAATATCATCTCCATAATGAAAACATGGAATTTTAGACTTCTTTTGTGCCTTTTCTGCTGTTTGTTATGTTTTTTGTTTTGTTTTGTTTATCTCTTTAGACATAAAGACCATTCAAAGAACAGAAGACAAATGGGTTTTTCTCACATATTATTTTTTGGAGTCCAAATAGTCAATAGGTTTTAGGAGACAAGAGACTAATCATACTCTCACAGCTCTTAGCATTTTTCCCCTATGGATTGAATGTAAAGTATTTCTGTGGGAAGATGGATGAGGGACCAAAAATGGTAGCCCCACCTATCCTTGGAATTTTGTCAGGAAAAATAAACTGTAAGGTGATGCTTGATATCTTTGCTCTTACTCAAGGTTTAATTGGGTGGGAATACTGAGATAAGAGAGGAAATGTGCTTTTATTATTTTAACTTATCTGCACTTACCAGGATATACATGCAGCACAATTCTCAATGGTTTGTTCAGAAAATAAAGGAATTTATGTTTAAATAAAGCTATAGCTTGTGTCTCCTACAACCTATTCATCAAAAACTAGGTAGGAAAAATTGGGGGATATAGATAATAATAATAATAAAATTTAATGTGTAGGTTTTTTTGATTTGTGAACAGACCTTCCAAATCACAGTAACAAATTTTTAATGTGCACACATCGGCTCAGTCATCCATCTCTGTCTCCAAACCTTCCTGGATGCCCTACCCAGTGTCTAGAACACATTCCCATTCTCAGCTGTATGAGCTCGTGCCTTTTCAATTGTTCAATCATCCCCCCAAATTATTACCTTTCAGGATGCTTTTTGATATTAACTAGAAGCATGATGGTAATTTCCTTTAGAATATCTGTCTGAATAACCTTTTCAGACTGCATTTTCTTCACTTGTAAAATGAGAGTCTGGATTAGATCATCAGCAAGGTGTCGTCCAGGTCTTAAATTTTATAGGTTTCTAGTATAATGTATTAAATCAACAAACGTATTGAGCACCTACTAATGTCAGGCTCTGTATAAGAAACTGGGGGAACCAGAATGCAGTCCCTCCCCTCAAACACCTTATTCTATAGCAAGGGGGAGGGGCTCGGATATGGCTAATTATCATTCAATATCAAAAATGATGAAATCAAGGTATGTGCACAGAGATGTAGTGATTATGGTTAAGTAAAACACAGAAAAGATGACATCTGAGTTGAGCCTTGAGAGATGAGTTAATAGGCCCAGACACAGAGGAAAGAACCTTCTACATAGAAGGAATAGCATAAGCAATGGCATAGGAGCATGAGAATACATGGGCAGAGAAAGAAGAGCACAGATGAGAGGAGCAGTAGAGCAGTAGGACAAGGACCACGTCCTCTGAGAAGTCAGTCATTCAGTGTAAGTCATCTGGAGCTGCCATATAGAAATCCAACAACTGGATGGCTTAAACCAGGGGTCCCCAACCTCCGGGCTGAGGACCATTACTGGTTAGGAACCAGCAGGAGGTCAGCACCAGGCGGGAGAGTGAGCGAAGTTTCATCTGCTGCTCCCCATCGCTCCCAATACCGCCTGAACTGCCCCCCGCCCCGCCCCCAGGTCCGTGGAAAAACTGTCTCCCACGAAACCGGTTCCTGGTGCCAAAAAGTTTGGGGACTGCTGGCTTAAACAATAAAAATTTATTTCCTCACACAGTTCTGGAGGCTGGAAGTCCAAGATCAAGGAGTTGGCAGGTTTGGTTTCTCCTGAGGCCTCTGTCACTGGCTGCACTATTTGGAAAACAGTGAGGAAAAGCCTCAGGGCAGCCAGAGTGGCTACCATCAGGTGCATATATTAAAACTCAGTCACCTCATTCATAAGAGAACCCTTATGACTGCCTCAGCTAAATGACTGCATATTTGATTTTACATTCAATTTTGGAAAGCTAGTTTGTTTTGCCACTTCAGAAGTTTAGAAGTGAAACCTTAAGCGTTTGGGAAGCCTACAGGGGAGATATGTCAATAACCATAAGAAATGGCTGCTGACAGATTGTATTTTTCAAAGATGGTCCCAGCAATCTCTCCCATCCCTCATGCTCTCCTGCACTGTAACCTTGCCACTGCACCATTAGTAAGTAAACTCTAAATCTTGTTTCCTTGAATTTGGGGCTGAACTCATGACTCATTTGTTGCTAAAGAATGGTGCTGTATGATTTCTGAGGCCAAGAGGAAAGGCCGTGAAGCTTCCACCTGTTTCTCACCCTCTGGAAGCCCCATTTTGGGGCTTTCCCTCTCAGAACTCAGTCACCATGCTGTGCAAATCTTAAACCATGTTAAGAGGCCATGTGTAGAGGTGTTCCAGTCAATAGTTGCAGCTGAGACCAGCCTTTAGATGTCCCAGCCCAGGTGCCAGACAGGTGAGTGAGTGATCATGGAGAGAGAGCCTCCAGTCCCAGCTGTTCCAGATTCCAGCTATTAAAGTCACTGCTAGTCACCTGAGTCTTCCTAGCTCTATTAAAGTCACTGCTAGTCACCTGAGTCTTCCTAGCTCAGGGGCCAGGTGTGGTAGAGCAGAGAACTGTCTCCACACACCCTTTCTTAATTCTGGATCTACAGTATCTGAGAGCATAATAAAATAATTTTTATGCCACTAAATTTGGGGTGGTTTACTGCAGAGCAATAGTAACTTAGTGGGACAGTTAAACCACTAAGGGAACAAGATTTTTAAAAATACTTATAATAAGTAAAAAGATGAACCAAAAAAGTATAGTCTGAGTCCATTTAGTATGGAAAAATAGCTCTGCACACCTCAATATTGTTCCTGAAAAGTTCCCTATTTACAGTACAGCATACTATGCTCACAATGATATTCCAGTCTCACTAAGAAAATATTAGATTTAGTTCAGGATATATAATTTTACAACACAGGGGAAATAGATCATACATTTTAGAAAGAAAAACACCTTTCATTGGTTAATATTTTAAAAGATTTGGTGCTTTAAAAGGAATAACATTTCCATTATCAGAAAAATTAAAACATAAATATTTTCATTCTTTGATAATACTGGATAAATTAGGCTTCACTATAATTTTTAACTGAACGTATTTAATATTTTTGGTGTTTGTGTTGCTTGTCAAGAGTAAGTCTTGGGAACTTGCATATTATTATTTATTTATTTATATACATTTTCTTTTTCAAGAGGATTTGAGGAGGCTTTGACGTTTGCTTAACCAGCTTCATACCCCATCCAGCTTACTGTGTATGATGGAATCATTAAGAAATACACTTCGACAATGGTGATGATGTTAAATTATGGCCTCTCTAGAGACGAGGGACTATGCCCTATTACTTGTTTATGTATCCCCAATATTGCCTAGTTCAATTCTTTGTAACAGAAGCTCAAAAGAGATATGGTGAATTGAATTGACAGAATTGTGTTCAGATCTTTATATAACTTATGTCTAAAATTTCTCTCCAGAACACTACGGAGAAATCAGCAAAAAGGTCTGAAGTAATCATTATCCTCAAGTAATACCAAAAAGCCATGTAAAATACCACTCACTTCTAAAATGGATATACCTATGCATTACAATAAACACACCACATGATGGGCTTTTCTAATTTTATTTCCATGGAGTTTTACACAATTCAAGTGGTATTATAAAGAGCCCAATTATAGTTCAGGTCAGGACTAACATTGAATGAGGAGGATGGTGCATGTGGTTGCATGTGGTTGTGTGTGTACCTGTGCATGAGTATGTATGTTTAGAAGGGAAGCAGATTTATTAGCAGAAATAGGACTTCAGGTCTCATAATACCATCACAAATATTCTTTGCAAGAGCAGACAGTGACTGGGGCAAAGTGGGGTCTGGTGGCTGGCCCCTAGGAAGACACAGGGTGCCAGCAACCATGTTAACATCAGGAGTTCTGGTTACTCCTTTCCTCCTGGAGACCAGCAAAGCCCAGGTCCTCTTCCCACCCTTTGAAGGTTCTCACCCTGCAGCTCCATATAGGACCCCCATTAGCATTCATCCTAGAGCGCTGGGTCCCCGACTAGAGACAGGTCAGGTGGAGGTTCCCTCCCAGTTGTTCCATTGTACAACTCAAGATTGCAGAGATGGACTGCTGACTAAAATTTTATCTTTGCTGGTCATTAAACTATATGCAGGCAGTGTAATTGCAGTTGGGGATGCAATTAAAATTCAATTCAAAATATATGGTCCGTATCCTTCAGAATTTATAATCTAGTGGGAAAGACAGGCTCAGACATTTCTAGCTAGCCATAGTCATTTCTGACTATAGACATCAGATGCTAGTCTTTAAGTATGAGTGAAGTGCTGTGTGGGGAATCTGTGGAGGGAGGTCGTTACCTCTGGTACTGTGGAGGAAAATACAGATCTCACTTGACTCTCAATTTTGACAGATGGTTCTGATTAGAACAGCTAGTGCTACGAATTGTAAAATGTTTTTAATAAAATAATTATAATAGTATTTAATTTATTGAACATACACAATGTCCAAGATTCTAGCATTATGCTATACACTTGACTGCATTTCTTATTTTACCCTTAAAAGAGCCCTAGAAGTAGGTACTATTATTATACTTGTTTTATAGATAAAGTAACTGAAGTTTAAAGAAGTGACTTACCTAAGGTCACACAATTAGAAAATGGCAGAGCCAGGACATCCACAGAGTTCAGGATATTTCAAACCAAATTTTGCACTGCTCAATGTCAGGAAAATATCTGGATTCCTTGCCTCCATAATATAATGATTCTGATATTTTAAAATATTTCTGTGTTCTGATTTCCCCTTACCCTCAAGAAAGAAAAGAAATTTAACACAAGACTTAATTTGTAACTCAAGATTTATCTGTCTTTATCGATACAATGGAGTATTAGTTGTCTAACAATTTTTCTAGTTAATTGCTGATTAATTATATATTTCAGATTGCTTGTAGTATGTTTCTTTAAGAAGAGTATAGACAGCTTTATTCGTAGGTTACAATTATAAGATTATACAGTTCCCACCACTGATTTAAAAATAATTAATGAAGGCTTATATGGCTGTTAGCATAACTGACACAACCTTGTGTTTTACAGTTCCTCCTGTCCTTTCACTGACCCTACCCAGGACTGTACTGTGTGGTAAATCACTTCTCTGTCGTCAAGGGCTTTGCAGTTAACAGGTATTGTTTAGTAATCATTAGGACCAGGTGGCCTCTATGCTCTGTTAGTCCCAAAACAATGATGGAAACCCTTGCTGACATATTCCTGGTGAGCACGAGACTAGTTACCCACTCATAAATCTTGATTTAGGAATGCATGTCCTGCTTCCAAGCACCTACTTTCATACCCCAGGTTAACTATAAAATTATCCAATGGCCCTTCAGTGGTGAGGAGTGCAGCTGTGAATGCTTCCAGACTGTTGTCCACCCAATCCAGATCCTACCCTGTGAGTAAGTTACCCTATGATAAACTGATCCATTGATTATATGGAGCTGCCTGCCTCAATTTTTGGTCTCACAATGACTTCTCAGTTCTGTGGACACTTTCATTCCCTCCATCTTCCAACAAGGCTCAAGTTTCAAGATGGCAAGGACATTATTTCAAAAATGTTGATTTCTAGTTCACTGGAGGAAGCAAGAACCTCTTCAGACATTTTATGTTCAAAAGTGTCAAAATTTCCTATACCAAAATACACAGGCCACAATTTTTGAACAAGATGTCTATGGCACACAAGTTACATACCACACCACACCACATCAACCATTCCACCCACCTGGAGCAGAAGCAAAGAAGCTTCTATAGCTTGTATTACTCCCTTCGAAGCCCAGGAGACCATAATCTCTTTCCACTTGAGAATAAAATTATAGCCTTTATCCAGTAGGTTAGTTTATCAACTGATCTCTGGTTTCCAAATTAATCAACAAGTATACAAGTAGAGCACAATGCCAAAGAAAATGTACAAATGCATCTGGTATCCCAGACTGGATTAAGCAAAGAGCAAATTTAAGTATGTGCTTAGGGTACCACAAAAAGTTAAAATAGCATGTAAGCTGTCATTAGGAGAGAGAAGTATACTTTAATAAACTACATTACACTGATTTTATAAATCAGATTAAAACATTTTTTTGAAATATGTTTGAGAGGTTGAGGAGACGGGGAGGCATCATAACCTTTACAGAGGTTGAGGCCACTAAAGGCAATCAACCCTTCTTTATATCTCAGAGTAGAACAGTTTGGCATAGAATACAATTGATCAACCAGAATCCCTCCAAATTCTTTATTTGTGACAGATATTGGGAGGTTTTAATATAGTTCACAAAATGGTTCTAGTCAATAATGGGGTCTATTTCTAAGTACTTGCCCTCATGTGGCTTAGAGTTTCAACAGTGGGTTGCTTCGACTGAGGTTTCAATAGGAGAAATTGTGGACATACTTCAGTGGATGTTTATTGAATTAATGAACCAGAAGCAACAGACCTGGATTCAAAACCCACTTTCTTTCATTTCTAACCTGTGACCGTGGATCACTTACCTTGAGCTTAGGTTTCTACATCCATAAAATGAAAATCACATTATGTACTTCATGGGGTTGTTATGATGATTAAATGAGATAATGTAAGTGAGATTATCTCATTAAAGTAGTTGAATCTCTTATTTGGGGTTGGGAGGATTAGAAATGAGACACTTATTTAAGGAACTGTATTAAAATCCTTCATAAACTCCCCATAATGATTCATTCATTCATTCATTAAAAGTATATAGAATACCTACAGGTACAGTATTAGGTACAGAGAATCTTCCATGATAAAACCTTAGGAAAGAGGACTTTATATGTCCATTTGGACATAGTTTACAAACTACGTAGTCTTTGATAGAGTCTGCAACAATTCATTGTAGTTTCAACCTAACCATCCCTCCCTAGTGCCGCCCTCCCAACTTTGAATAAGAGAGGGAGTGAGAGTGTCTGTTTTACACTTTACAATACAAATTACCTAGTGATTTTCAAAAATTAAAGTTTAATGGCTTGGTACTTTTAGAGTCACGAAATAGGTGCAAATGTCAAAACTGCCCAACTAAAATGTCACCCCCTCTGCGAACTCGCACCCAAAATGTCACCTCCTCTTGAAGGCACCCTCCTCTCTGGTCTCTAAGATTTCACAAATGCTGCTCCACCTGTCTGAATCATGCTCTCCTGACTCCCTATCTCAGGTCATTGGCTCCTACCCAAACTTCAGCACTCTCTTCAGTCATTCTCTGTCCTGGATGGCTCCTCTGTTCTCACTCCTACTGTCCCCAGTCTAAATAGGGGCCTTTCTCACCCTTATAGTAGGGTATTAAAATGAAATCAAGTTTGTTTTTTCTTAACTGGAAAGATCATTTAAAACATGTTAGTAGTGGAAACAATCATTCACCTTTGAAGCAGATTCTTTTGCTTTAGGAAAATCACTAGAATACTTTTATAAACATAATAACCACCATTGTTCTTGGAGAAAAATATTAAGTCATCTTTAATCTGAAAGCTAGTACTTCAGACAGAGATGTGAAACAAGCCACTGATCATTGTACATTCTGTTGTCTTTAGCATAAATACACCCTTGCAGAGACAGAGACAGATAATGTTAAGTTTTTTCCTAAGTATTTAATCTTGCCTCTGAACCCACCTCCCACCCCTGACCCAGGAGATATGTATATCTTTTATAAAAGAATTTTTTTCTCACAGACTGGTTTGGAACAGTCCATTTCGGGCTTTCACTTAACGTCATGTTAGAGTGAAGATCTGGGATGGCCTTGGAACAGCTTTACCATGGCTGAACTCTTGGCAATGCACCCATGGGTTTTTTTATTGAATAACCCAGACTTTGAAGTATGTCTTCTAAACTGTGGCATTGTCTTGTCTATTCCCCTGAGGCTAAAGAGTACCTGCTGGGTGAGGATGAAGGAATTGGGTGTTTCCACTGTCAATCATCCTTGGGTGGGAGATGAGGTAGGCCTGGGCATGGACTGGGAGAGGGCAGACTTCTTCCTAGTTAATAGACAAAGGAGAGGTAAGTGTAGAAACTCCACAATGTGTAGATGCCTGGGGTGACCTGCCACATGGAACAGTCTCTGACATACAATATCAATTTATTTATATTTAATATTGATGGAAGATCCTAAGAGTAGCAGGTCTCTTTTAATGGCAGCTGAGTTAAAAGGTACTTTCTATGTTGTGCTTGAATTATCCCTAAGCCTTCAGTTAAGCGTTAAGTATTTCAGTAGGCTTGGCTGTGCTCTGCGGAATTAAGGGAGAACTTTGTGCACACATCTAGTGTGAAGCAAAGAAGAGCAGCAGCAGCACTAAAAGGCACTTACAGGACATCAAAAAATAAACTGTGGAATATGGAGCTATAACGTCCAGATCAAGATGGCTAGTCAATTGGTCAGTGATCATTGGGACAGATTGTGGAACATGGAAGTGTTCCTTGGAGATTTATAGAACTTATTTGGGAAGCAAATCCAGTAAAAGAACAGATTTCCCACAATTCTCCCCAAGGGCTATTGCTATTGTTTGTGGGAATATTGATAGAAAAGTATGTGCTTTTTAAAGGTTAAAAAACTTGGACTCCATTCTTCATTTTGTCTTTTCTACAGAACCATCAACTTATTGACAATAAGGACTGTGTCTCTATTATCTTTGCATCATCACAGTTTCTAGAACAGTGTCTGGAACACAATAGGTGCTCAAAAATATTTGCTGAGGGCCTCCCTGGTGGCGCAGTGGTTGAGAGTCCGCCTGCCGATGCAGGGGATACGGGTTCGTGCCCCGGTCTGGGAGGATCCCATATGCCGCGGAGTGGCTGGGCCCGTGAGCCATGGCCGCTGGGCCTGCGCGTCCGGAGCCTGTGCTCCGCAACGGGAGAGGCCACAGCAGTGAGAGGCCCACATACCGCAAAAAGAAAAAAAAAAAAAAAAAAAAAAAAATATTTGCTGAGTTACACATGCATAAAGTCTGTCATAATATTGTCTTCAACTTGATGAGTTGACTTAGGTCAATAGTCATTTAAAACTGGTTGTGAAACTGGAAACCAAAAAACTCCTAGAAGAAAACATAGGCAGAACACTCTTTGACATAAATTGTAGCAATATTTTTTGGATCTGTTTCCTAAGGCAAAGGAAACAAAAGCAAAAATAAACAAGTGGGATCTGATTAAACTTAAAAGCTTTTGCACAGCAAAGGAAACCATCAGCAAAATGAAAACACAACCTACTGGATGGAAGAAAATATTTGCAAATGATGACCAATAAGAGGTTAATATCCAAAATATACAAACAGCTCATACAACTCAATATCAAAAAACCTCAAACAACCCTATTAAAAAATGGGCATAAGACCTGAATAGACATTTTTCCAAAGAAGACATACAGATGGCCAACACACATGTGAAAAGATGCTCAACACTGCTAATCACTAGAGAAATGCAAATCAAAACCACAATGAGATATCACCTCACACCTGTCAGAATGTCTAAAAGACCATAAATAACAAATGTTGGCAAGGATGTGGAGAAAAGGGAACCCTTGTACACTGTTGGTAGGAATACAAATTAGTGCAGTTCCTATGGAAAACAGTACAGAAGTTCCTCAAAAACACTAAAAGTAGAACTACCAGATGATCCAGCAATTTCATTCCAAGGTATATATCCGAAGAAAACAAAAACAATTTAAAAAGATACATGCACCCCAATGTTCATAGCAGCATTATTTACAATAGCCAGGATATGGAAGCAACTTAAGTATCCATCAACAGATGAATGGATAAAGAAGATGTGATACACACACACACACACCCCCAAAACGGAATGAAATACTACTCAGCCATACAAAAAGAATGAAAGTTTGCCATTTGCAACAACATGGATGGACCTGGAGGGTACTATGCCTAGTGAAATAAGTCAGATAGAGATAGACAAATACTGTATGTTATCACTTGTATGTGGAATCTAAAAAATAAAACAAATGAATGAATATAACAAAACAGAAACAGACTCACAGATATAGAGTACAAACTAGTGGTTACCAGTGGTGAGAGGGAAGTGGGGAGGGGCAAGATAAGGGTAGGGTTTCAAGAGGTACAAACTACTATGTATAAAATAAATAAGAAAAAGGATACATTGTACAGCACAGGGAATATAGCCAATATTTTATAATAACTTTAAATGGAGTATAACCTATAAAAATTCTGAATCACTATGTTGTACACCTGAAACTAATATAATATTATAAACCAACAATACCTCAATTTAAAAAACTGGTTATTAGAAATATACTGAAATAGAATTAGTAAGATACCTTGATACCCTCTATTGTAAGGCTGTTGCTATAACTTTCAAACTGGAAAATATGTTTTAAGCACAGATTCCTGCAAAAAGCTGCACAATCATCACATATTGCCAGAGAATCAGGAAACCAGAAGAGACCTGAAGGCCATTTAGTTCCCTCACTTTATGAATGAAGAAATTAAAGTCCAGAGTGAAAAAGTAACTTGTCCAGAGTCACACATCCCACCAATGGTGGAGCCAGGGCTAGGTTGCACCTGTTCTGATTCATTGCTCTTCTTCTTAGTACTACATCATACACTTCTACTAAATCATACCAATCATGGGTCTGTGGCTAGATGGGCAGTTGATAGAATTTATTTGTATTTTATGTTTAAAAAATACTCTGAAACAATAGATGGTGTTGAGATTTTATTACATCATACTTTGCTTGATTTTATGAGCACTGAAGATCCTTAAAAGTCCTAAACAGTGATTTTCATACCTGGCTCTAAAAAGACCTATGCCAGGGTCGTAGCCCAAGCCAGCAGGACTCAGGCATTGGTATTTTTGAAAAACCTTCCCCAAATGTTTATAATTGCAACCAAGACTGAAAATCATTGTTCTAAAATAGTTTTATTTAATGTCCTTATCCATTTTTCAATCTTTTTGTTTACATTTCCCAACTTCTCCCGGATGTCCTCCTCTATGATTAACTGGGAGACAATGAGAATGCACAGTCCTCATTTGGATTTCACTGATGACCAGTGGGAACTTCCTAAATTAGTGTAGTTCAATGCTAAAACCATTTAATTTACATTAAACACAAAAGACATTTCCACCTGCTTGGGACAACACAGTATTGCATTATTTTAGAGAATAGGTTTCCATAGAATCACATGATCAGCAAGAAGCATATCATTCAAATCTCAGCCACTAGGGAAATTTTTACCTATAGTACATGTCCTCTTTGTTCAAAATCATCAAGGAGAAGTATTTTGTATTTTCTTTTGTTATTCTTTGCCACACTGCTGAGAATGTTCTTTACTTAACCAATTTAATGTAACTGCTGTCTTCTGTGGAAATGAAGAACAATGAATAGATTGCCTGCTTACATATCTTTTCTTTAGTTGTGGACTCACAAATTCGAAACTTAGCCTTCTTTTCTTCAGGCTAATAATAACTTAACCTGTCATTATGGCCTATATTTTATAACCATTTATAGTTTTCATTCCTTCCCTCTGAACATAATTAGAGCACTATGTAATAAAATAGTCATTTACCTTTGCTTTAGCATGTCATCTAAAGGTGAAAAATGCAATGAGGTCAACATTTTTAAGTATCATTACCTTCATACTCAAATACTTTCCATTTTATACCTTATTTTTCAATTTTAAGACATAAAATACAGTTACTGGGTAATAAATTATAATTATCTTACCTTGTATTTGAAAATAGAATGCAAACATAAAGCTTTCTTGCTTTGGTAATTTCTGTAATTTATACACAGCATTGATGAGGCCCTAGGTATAATTCAAATGTACAGACTGCACCCAAAATACCATAAACATAAGCTTTTCTCAGAGCAAATCGTCACTGAAGCACCAGCTCAGACAAGAGAATTAGTCATTAACTCTTCAGGCAGCCTTTACATTTTCTTTATATAGTGTTATCTATACTCATCGTAATATTGTGCCATTTT
Organism: Mesoplodon bidens; assembly: GCF_964165515.1. Lineage (NCBI taxonomy): Eukaryota > Metazoa > Chordata > Mammalia > Artiodactyla > Ziphiidae > Mesoplodon > Mesoplodon bidens. The sequence continues at coordinate 69,642,500 of NC_138165.1, forward strand.
TACCAGCTAGTTAAGATTTCATTGTATAAACAGTAGCTGAATATATTCATGTCAAAGATAATCATTCCTTTAAAAGGTTTCTTTGTCAGGTGTTCATTAAAGTGGATTTCACATCAAAATGATAGTCACTAATATAGGGCAAACATCTTACCCATCTGGCAGGTCTTTTTAAAAATTTAATTTTATTAGCACTGTATCAAATCCTCAGCCTGTATTATGTCTCCTTAACAGCACAAAAATCTGTTTTATGAATGCACACAGTTGGTGGGCATCCAAAGTGGAGTAATCTGTGTATCATTTACAAATATAGGAGACCACAATAGAAGTGATGCTGCTCATGAATGCATCAGAAATTCACCATTAAAAATATCCATTTTCACCAATGGTATACTTTGTAAACAGTGCTTCCACTTTCTTAATATTGGTCTTCAGAAATTCATTTTGTGATAAATTCCCTAAATAAAGCCTTCTTCCCAGCTGATGTTTACCACTCCGGGCTGCATGAAGCACTGGCATTTTGCTTCAAGACAGGAGGTAACAGGAATAAATACAGCACCAGCTACATTTCCTCTGCATCAGATATGTGAATGTTTTGAGCATTGTAATGGGTAGCGTGGGTGACACAGAATTTCACAAAATCGCCCACACAAAGAGCAGCCCTTCTTCAGAAGGCACAGCAGACACCATTTTGTCTCATTCCAAAGCAGTTCACAACCTTCTCCAGTTTTTCAGTTGAAGCGTTCAGACACAAAGTTTTTAATCTAAACCTGATGGGACATGATGAATTTTTAGGAGGGCAATTTGATTTCTAGACAGTAGGAGGGAGAATAGAAAAGGGCAAGAATTGAGGTCACAGCTGTAAATATCTCTGAGTTCTCTGAAGGAGTAAATTAAAGTGAGAATAGCCTTTATTTTTAGTTACATAGACACTGATAGGCATTATATTAATGCCAGTGTAAGATTTCATTCTTACATTTCTTCATAGGAGGGACCATATTTGCCCTGGGGGCTTGGTGGCAAAGGGGTCAGGGTAGGGATAAGTCATGAAACCCACTCCATGTCCTTCCGTGGAGATACGTGAGAAACCAGTTGTGGGCTGCTGCCTAGGAAGCCCCACCCAGTAAGAAGACCTCTTGGGACTCTGATTGGCCTATGAATGTGTTAATCACAATTATATCAACATATGCTGTGCTGTAGCTGTTTGTGGGGAGATTTTAAGGGATTTTTAGCTTTGTTTGCTTTTACTTTAGATTTTGGCAAGCCAAAGGATATATCTAAGTGAGAGCTGGCTTTTAACATTGTAACCTGACTCTTCCCAAATTTACTGTCACTGCTTAAAACACTTTGGCGTATATTATTAGAATTCCCTTCTACTCCAACGGCTCATCTTTTTCTATATCCTGAGTACTATCAATCTTCATCCTTTGAGGGAAGATTTTATTTTGTGTATGTATTTGTTTCTTATTGTGGAAAACACACATAACATAAAATTTGTCATTTTAAAGTGTACAATTTAGTGCTTTCACAATGTTGTGCAACCATTACTACCGATCTAGTTCTAGAACATTTTCATCACCCCTGCTCAAAAAGCAGTCACTCCACATTACCCCCTCCCCTAGCCCCTGACAATGGCTAATCTGCCATCTCTATGGATTTGCCTATTCTGGATATTTCACATAAACGGAACCATACAACATGTGTCCTTTTGTGTCTGCATTCTCTCACATGTAATGTTTTTGAGGATCATCCATGTTGTATCTGTATTTGTTTTGAAGCAACAGGAAGTCAAATAGAACCTAGTCTGGTCAGTTGGCTGAGTATATACTGTTTGAAAAGAGTTTAAGTGATATTACAAAGTAAATGAGATTAATTTCCCTATGTGCTTATGTTTTGGTTTTTTTGCCCTTGAATATATAGGTTCTATTTACACTAAAAAACAAAAAACCCCCACACCAAATAAACACCACAATACATTATTACCTATACTCAGAATATAAGTATTGCTTGATTACTGCCAAGTAGACTTAGGTTCTCTTTTTCGGGGGTGGGAATTGGCCAAAGGATGTGATGCTGAAGATGTTACACAGAAACTGACATCCCCCTAATGAAAAATATGAGGTACTGTATCTGAATTCAGATCTTAGGTGACTATAAGGCAAAGTATTCAAGTTATGCTTTTGTAGCCTCTCTTTGTAACATCCTCCCTTTTAATTGCCCACTCTCCTAGTTCTCCCATTAAGATAATAACATAAATTCACTCTAAAATATTTATGACTTAATGAATTTAGAAACTAATGAAGATATCCTTGCTTAATTCTACAAAGTAATTAACTTTTGATCAATAAGTGGAGAGAGATGTTAAGGGAAGGATCCTTTCTTGTTCTCTCAAATCACACCACATGGACCAGTGTGGTTCTCAAACTTTTTTGTGTCTAAGAATCACTAGTATATTTGTTTTAAAATATAAATTTCTAGACCCCAGAAATTCTGATTCAGTCTGGGTGAGAAGCAGAAATCTCTACTTTCAATAACTATCCTAGTTTGGTGGTCCTCAGACTTTAGTGTGTATCAGAATCACTCTGAGGGCTTGTTAAAATACAGATTTCTGGACCTCAGAATCTAGAGTTTCTGATTCACAGGTCTGGAGTGGGGCCTGAGAGTTTACCTAACAAGATCCCAGGTGATGCTGATGCTGCTGGTTGGGGACCATGTTTTGAGAACCACAGTCTTACGTGATTCTAAAATAACTGTGCCTTGGCTACATTTGGAGCCATACTGATAAACTTATCACAATTCTGCAAATCAAGCTAAGCCTGTATGGCAGCCTGTGATAAAAGGGCTTGGCTTTCACAGGGGTGGAATAAAATAAACCTTTGTCCCTAGCTGTGGAAGCATCAGTAATTTTCACAAACAATTTTAATAGGGTACTATTTTAATCTAAAATATCAGTTAAGGACCTAAAACCAATGCATGAAAAACAATATTTTCTTTTGACTTTCAGGTGTACATATAAAAATTTGTAAATTATTGTTACAGACTTCATTTAAAATAATTTATATATAAAAAAAACAACTGGGGACTTCCCTGGTGGTGCAGTGGTTAAGAATCCGCCTGCCAACGCAGGGGACACGGGTTTGAGCCCTGGTCTGGGAAGACCCCACATGTCGCAGAGCAACTAAGCCCACGCGCCACAACTACTGAGCCTGCGCTCTAGAGCCCGCGAGCCACAACTACTGAGCCAGTGTGCTGCAACTACTGAAGCCCATGTGCCTAGAGCCCCTGCTCCACAACAAGAGAAGCCACCGCAATGAGAAGCCTGCACGCCACAAAGAAGAGTAGCTCCGGCTAGCCGCAACTAGAGAAAGCCCGCACGCAGCGACAAAGACCCAACACAGCCAAAACTAAATAAAATTAAAAAAAAAAAAAAAAAAAACCCTGAAGCACTTAAGAAAATCACTGTTTAATGGCTTGGGGTTTCGGTAGAAAACTGATTCAGGGGTACAGCCTACTGGATAATTCTGAGATTGCAAAGGAAAAAATTGTCATGGGAGTTTTAATATTTAATATCTTTCTTTTATGTATTAATTTCTTTCCATGTTTCTTTATAAGCATGGTATAATGGAAACATCATGAACTTTGGAGGTTCAAGATCTTTCTTTGCCTTGTGACCTTCCTTGCTATATGACCTTGGGCAAGTTACTCAAGCTTCAGGTTCCTACACTGTATAATGGGGTAACACAATAATTACTACCCAGCAGAGCTATTATGACAATTAGGAAATAAAACATTTAAATTTCCAGCATAATGTTGGACTTATTGCAGAAACTATGTCCTTTACACACACACACACACACACACACACACACACACACACACACACACCAACAAACATAAAAGAAAAAAACTCAGTTTCTGACCTTCTTTCTATACAAGTTCCCTAAACTTAATTCTGCTTTGAAGCAACAACATTTACCAGCACATGTGGGGACTCCATGTTGGTGTTTCTCTGCATTTTGACTTCTGATAGTTCCATGCTTTAATGAGTTAGGGAAAACCAGGCAGTGGAAGAGCCTCATCACCCTTTGCTGGTATTAAAACATAATGATGGAGGGCCGCGCCACGGCCTGAAAGGCAGCTGGGAGGCTGCCAGAGGAAACACTGTCTCTCTGGAAACGGGAGCAAGCCCTGTTGAAGACCCTTGTCGTGGACTGGGACACGGAGGCGTGGCAATGGGACCCCGCCTTTTCGGGCCTGCAGAGGGTCCAGGGCGTGGACGTGTCCTTTGTGAAGGGCGACGGTGTCAGCACCTGTGCCTCCCTGGTGGTGCTCAGCTACCCTGAGCTTGAGGTGATGTATGAGAACTGTCGCATGGTGAGCCTGACAGACCCCTATGTGTCAGGCTTCCTGGCCTTCCAAGAGGTGCCCTTCCTGGTGGACGTGGTACAGTGCCTGCAGCAGAAGGAGTCCCGCCTCATGCCCCAGGTCCTTTTTGTGGATGGAAATGGGGTGCTCCACCACCGAGGCTTTGGGGTGGCCTGCCACCTTGGTGTCCTCACATACCTGTCCAGCATCGGGGTGGCCAAGAAACTCCTGCAGGTGGACGGGCTGGAGAACAACGCTCTGCACAAGGAGACGATACGGCTCCTAAAGGCTGGAGGAGATTCATTTCCTCTGATGGGAGGTTCCAGGACCATCCTGGGCATGGCGCTGAAGAGCCACGACCACAGCACCAAACCCCTCTATGTCTCTGTGGGGCACAAAATGAGCCTGGAGGCAGCCGTGCGCCTGACCCATGGCTGCTGCAAGTTTCAGATCCTGGAGCCCCTGCACCAGGCTGACATCTGCTCCCCAGACTAGATCCGCAGGACCCTGGGAGTCCAAGGGGCCCCTGCCTTGCGGCCGAAAGGAGCAAGAAAGCACAGAGGCCAAAGCCGTGCCCCCAGGGACTCTCAGAAGAGCCCGCAGATTTAGAAATTATCCATTGACTTTCTATCATGGGGCTTGAGAGTTTGTTCCCTCTCACACAGCCTCTTATACACTTTCCTTCCACCCATCTTCTCATTTTCATTGAATCAGAATTCAATGTCTGCGTTATTCTTTTTTTGCACATACTACTCATAGCTGAGTAATGTAATGTGATTACCTCTCCTTTTTTGTACAACCTCTTATTTTTCCTGCACTTGATAACTGCCTCATGTTTTGGGTTTGGTTTATTTTCTCTGTATCCATTCCTTATTACCAAACCCTGCAATGGAAATATAAATTGGTACATTAAAAGCGTCAGGCCATCTTGAATTTATTTTTTTCTCAGAGCCTGTGGTAGCCAGCTTCCAAGATGGCCTCCTAGGGCTGGTGTAGCCCTATGGCCACACTGAACCTGGTCCATCTGTATGACCAATGGAGGTGTGGGTATGTGAGGGTGTGTCACTTCTGATACTAGGCCTAAAACACATAGGGAATTTTGTCTGGATGGTGCCCCCTCCTTCTTTCTCCCCCCTCATCATTCACTTTGAGAGAAGTCAGCTGCTGTGCTGTAAACTGCTCTGTGAAGTCCACATGGCAGAGAACTGAGCCCACCTGCCAGTCACCATGTGAGGAAGTCATCTTGGACAGCCTCCAGCCCTGCTCAAGCCTTTAGATGCCCCCAGCCCTGGCTGTCATCTGACTGAAACCTCAGGAGCGACCCTGGGACAGAACCACCTAGCCAGTCTGCTTCCAGGTTCCTATCTCACGGTTTCTGAGTATCTCACCTTTGTTCTGGAATAATATTTTTATGCAGCAGAACACAACTAATACAGAGCCACTACTCCCATAAAAATAAAAACAAAAAAAAAACCTTAATGATTAAATGAAGCATCTCAGCTAAGTACTTTCCTGTAAAAAAATTGTTTAAGTAGAAACCATACTCAGTGCCTTCAGTCAATTAATTCCCTCTGTTCATTCTCAGAGAAGACACTTATAAATTGATCCTTGTCTAAGATAAACAACAGAAAATGAGATCACATTAATGACAAGGCCCAAATTGTGATGTTTCTGGACATGCTTAGGAACTCACATCTTGAGTTCTTCAAATCTCCCTGTGATTCGTGGAGTGTCCGTGGTGGTCTCAAGTGTGCTTGGAAATGGGTTCACTCATGTTTTCGGCTCTGGCTTCCTGGTCAAGCAATCCAGTGTTGTGATTCAGTGATATCCTGTTGGGCCCGGGGATCTGCATTAAAACAAGTACTCCAGGAGATTCTGAAGAAAGGCATCTTTTTCTTTTTAACATCTTTATTGGAGTATAATTGCTTTACAGTGGTGTGTTAGTTTCTGCTGTATAACAGTGAATCAGCTATATGTATACATATATCCCCATATCCCCTCCCTCTTGCATCTCCCTCCCACCCTCCCTATCTCACCCCTCTAGGTGGTCACAAAGCACCAAGCTGATCTCCCTGTGCTATGCGACTGCTTCCCACTAGCTATCTATTTTACATTTGGCAGTGTATATATGTCCATGCCACTCTCTCACTTCGTCCCAGCTTACCCTTTCCCCTACCCATGTCCTCAAGTCCATTCTCTACATCTGCGTCTTTATTCCTGTCCTGTCCCTAGGTTCTTCAGAAGCACTTTTTTTTTTTTAAGATTCCATATATATGTGTTAGCATACGGTATTTTTTTTTCTCTTTCTGACTTACTTCACTCTGTATGACAGACTCTAGGTCCATCCACATAACTACAAATAACTCAATTCCATTTCTTTTTATGGTTGAGTAATATTCCATTGTATATATGTGTCACATCTTCTTTACCCATTCATCTGTTGATGGACATTTAGGTTGCTTCCATGTCCTGGCTATTGTAAATAGTGCTGAAATGAACATTGTGGTACATGACTCTTTTTGAATTATGGTTTTCTCAGTAGTGGGATTGCTGGGTCATATGGTAGTTCTATTTTTAGTCTTTTAGGGAACCTCCATACTGTTCTCCATAGTGGCTGTATCAATTTACATTCTTACCAACAGTGCAAGAGGGTTCCCTTTTCTCCACACCCTGTCCAGCATTTATTGTTTGTAGATTTTTTAATGATGGCCATTCTGACTGGTGTGAGGTGATACCACACTGTAATTTTGATTTGCACTTTTCTAATGATTAGTGATGTTGAGCATCCTTTCATGTGTTTGTTGGCAATCTGTATATCTTCTTTGGAGAAATGTCTATTTAGGTCTTCTGCCATTTTTGGATTGGGTTGGTTTTTTTTTTCATATTGAGCTGCATGAGCTGCTTGTATATTTTGGAAATTGATCCTTTGTCAGTTGCTTCGTTTGAAAATATTTTTTCCCATTCTGAAGGTTGTCTTTTCATCTTGTTTATGTTTTCCTTTGCTGTGCAAAAGCTTTTAAGCTTCATTAGGTCCCATTTATTTATTTTTGTTTTTATTTCCCTTTCTCTAGGAGGTGGGTCAAAAAAGATCTTGCTGTGATTTATGTCATAGAGTGTTCTTCCTATGTTTTCCTCTAAGAGTTTTACAGTGTCTGGCCTTACATTTAGGTCTTTAATCCATTTTGAGTTATTTTTGTGCATGGTGTTAGGGAGTATTCTAATTTCATTCTTTTACATGTAGCTGTCCATTTTTCCCAGCACCACTTATTGAAGAGGCTGTCTTTTCTCCATTGTATATTCTCGCCTCCTTTATCAAAGATAAGGTGACCATGTGTGCATAGGTTTATCTCTGGGATTTCTATCCTGTTCCACTGATCTGTATTTCTGTTTTTGTTCCAGTACCATACTTTCTTGATTACTGTACCTTTGTAGTATAGTCTGAAGTCAGGGAGTCTGATTCCTCCAGCTCTGTTTTTCTTACTCAAGATTGCTTTGGCTATTCGGGGTCTTTTGTGTTTCCATAGAAATTTTAAGATTTTTTGTTCTAGTTCTGTGAAAAATGCCAGTGGTAGTTTGATAGGGATTGCACTGAATCTGTAGATTGCGTTGGGTTGTATAGTCACTTTCACAATGTTGATTCTTAATCCAAGAACATGGAATATCTCTCCATCTGTTTGTATCATCTTTAATTTCTGTCATCAGTGTCTTATAGTTTTCTGCATACAGGTCTTTTGTCTCCTTAGGTAGGTTTATTCCTAGATATTTTATTCTTTTTGTTGCAATGGTAAATGGGAGTGTTTCCTTAATTTCTCTTTCAGATTTTTCATCATTAGTGAATAGGAATGCAAGAGATTTCTGTGCATTAATTTTGTATCCTGCTACTTTGCCAAATTAATTGATTAGCTCTAGTAGTTTTCTGGTAGCATCTTAAGGATTCTCCATGTATAGTATCACATCATCTGCAAACAGTGACAGTTTGACTTCTCTTTTCTGATTTGGATTCCTTTTATTTCTTTTTTTTCTCTGATTGCTGTGGTTAAAACTTCCAAAAGTATGCTCAATAATAGTGGTGAGAGTGGGCAACCTTGTCTTCTTCCTGATCTTAGTGGAAATGGTTTCAGTTTTTCACCATTGAGAATGATGTTGGCTGTGGGTTTGTCATATATGGCCTTTATTATGTTGAGGTAAGTTCCCACTGTGCCTACTTTCTGGAGGGTTTTTATCATAAATAGGTGTTGAATTTTGTCAAAAGCTTTTTCTGCATCTATTGAGATGATCATATGGTTTTTCTCCTTCAATTTGTTAATATGGTTTATCACATTGATTGATTTGCATATATTGAAGAATCCTTGCATTCCTGGGATAAACCCCAATTGGTCATGGTGTAGGATCCTTTTAATGTGCTGTTGGATTCTGTTTCCTAGTATTTTGTTGAGGATTTCTGCATCTATGTTCATCAGTGATATTGGCCTGTAGTTTTCTTTTTTTGTGACATCTTTGTCTGGTTTTGGTATCAGTGATGGTGGCCTTGTAGAATGAGTTTTGGAGTGTTCCTCCCTCTGTTATATTTTGGAAGAGTTTGAGAAGGACAGGTGTTAGCGCTTGTCTAAATGTTTGATAGAATTCACCAATGAAGCCATCTGGTCCTGGGCTTTTGTTTGTTGGAAGATTTTTAATCACAGTTTCAATTTCAGTGCTTGTGATTGGTCTGTTTATATTTTCTCTTTCTTCCTGTTTCAGTCTTGGAAGGTTATACTTTTCTAAGAATTTGTCCATTTCTTCCAGGTTGTTCATTTTATTGGCATATAGTTGCTTGTAGTAATCTCTCATGACCCTTTGTACTTATGCAGTGTCAGTTGTTACTTCTCCTTTTTTGTTTGTAATTCTGTTGATTTGAGTCTTTTTCCTTTTTTTCTTGATGACCCTGGCTAATGGTTTATTAATTTTGTTTATCTTCTCAAAGAACTAGCTTTTAGTTTTATTGATCTTTGTTATCATTTCCTCTATTTCTTTTTCATTTATTTCTGATCTGATCTTTATGATTTATTTCCTTCTGCTAACTTTGGGGTTTTTTTGTTCTTCTTTCTCTAATTGCTTGAGGTGTAAGGTTAGGTTGTTTATTTGAGATTTTTCTTGTTTCTTGAGGTAGGATTGTATTGCTATAAATTTCCCTCTTAGAACTGCTTTTGCTGCATCCCATAGGTTTTGGGTCATCATGTTTTCATTGTCATTTGTTTCTAGGTATTTTTTGACTTCCTTTTTGATTTCTTCAGTGATCTCTTGGTTATTTAGTAGTGTATTGTTTAGCCTCTATGTGTTTGTATTTTTTACAGTTTTTTCTCCTGTAATTGATATCTAGTCTTATAGCACTGTGGTTGGAAAAGATACTTGATTCGATAAGGGATCCATTTTTTAACACAGTGTGAAAAAAATCTTGCTTTAGGAGCACTGCCCTGAGATCCAGCAGAAATCAGTTGTTCTGCTCCCACTTGCTGTAACTACTGGAATAGAATTGAGCAGTACTCTACATTCAGTGAGAACTCTTCACTGGTTAAGTAGAATATCACTTATAATGGCCAGGGGGCACTGTGGTTCAAGTTAAGTGGCCTTTTGATTCTAGTGTGACAAACCACAGTGATTTATGAGGCTCTTGCTGCAGTAAAAGACCACTATTGAAGGGGACACTATTCCTTCCTCCTTATCTGCTGCCCCAACGTTATAGAGCCAGATTGTTGAAGTTAGCTCGGGAGTCAGCACAGTGTTGCACAAAGAAGGCATTCAATAAATATGTATTGAATGGAATCCTTGTGGTGCTATACTACCAGTTATATCAATTGATTAGTTTAATTGGAGTTTAATTGGAAGATAAATTTATTTGTCTTTGTAGTCATGACTAAGAAGTCATTCCAAGACTTGGGTTCCCATCCAATGTAGCTCTACTCCAGGTAACTCAGGACTAGGAGTTTGGAGAAGTTTGTGCCCTGATGTGTATTTTCCAGATACAGCTTTGGCTACACACAATTCACTTATGGTAGCTTATCAAACATCACATTCCATCAACATTCGTAGAGTTAGACTAGGGTTTGGGTGAGGTTCATGTGAAGAGGAAATTTATTAGGACTCCATGTTTTGAGTAATTGTATGGGGATTAGACAGGTACTGTTATTAACGGCCAAGTGTTAGAGAATAGTGTTGGTAGGGTTTCTTTTTACCTTGGGCAATAATTATTAGTGTTCTTAAAGTAATGTGGACTGACTTACACAGGTCACATGATAATTATCCCTTACTCCTAATCAGTAAATATGTATTGCTTCACTCTTGATGGCTCTAAAAAGTCTGTAGGTCATGGATGATAGTGCCTTGTCTTCAAGGGTCACAATAATACAGAATTATTAACTTTTATTTTCTTTCCCAAGTCAGGAATCTGTGAGAGTGATGCCACTCAGATAAACTCTGACTTGGGCTTCCCAAGAACCCATCTCGAAAAATGCTAGCCTACAAAAACTAAGAATGAATTAAAAAAAGCAGTTTGATGAAAAAAGGATGGTCTTAATCTATTTCAAAAAAGAGTTTAATAAACTTTCACCATATTCTCCTATTTGCTATGAATTTTAAACCACATACATTTATTACCTACTTTAAATCATTGTTAATAAAGAAATATAATTATAGAGATATTATTTATAGAGTATTTGCTTTTAGGAGTAAATGCTCAGAATTATGCAACCGTAGAAATAAAAACTTTTTATTGAGCCTAGTATGAGAATTAGGTATTATGCTATTCTAAGTTCTTCCTATGCCATCTAGTGGGAGACTCAAATGGTTTTATCTGAGTTTTGTGTAGATTATTTACCATCAATTTTTCCAACTTTTCATTTGTAGCAAATCAACTACATTATACCTGGTAAATGGTACATTTAACAAATTATTGGTTGAAAATAAAACTAAAGCAGATAAAAAAAAGTGTAAACCCTGCCTTATGTTACAAATAACTTTATGACAGGATATGTTCAGGTTTCCAGCTCACATCACTAATGACACCAGTGGGAGATTCCACGGTTACAATATAGGTCATTACTGCTATTGGTAGATCATTATATTATGGTATGATGATACATCCTGATTTCTTCAGCCAAGAATATCCTAAGGACAGAATTCCTTGACTTAATAGACTATAATGTCTTTTCACAAGCTATTTCCTATCCTTCCTCTCCTCTGCCTTTCCTCCTCTGACCCGTCTTTCAAAAGTCCTCTAATATCATGTCCTTTGTGAAACTTGCCTTTTGTCATAGTCTGCTTGCATACAACACACAGACACACAAACGAAAAGACACACCCATAGGACTAATTGGTCACTCCTTGTCGCATCCAGAGTACCTTGTTCTCACACTTCTGCTACCTCATTAACTATTATGGTTTTAACAGGGAGAGCAGTTTGACGACAAGGATTGTGTCTTCATCTTTGGATTAGACACCATGAGTGAATGAATGAATGAACAAAAGTCTTTATATAGTCAATACTACTGCTCATTTCTCTCACTTGGTTGGTTACAGAACCACTCATATTCAATTCTCAGTGACTGGGCTAGAAACAGAGAATTATAGAGTATATGAGAAAGGAAGAGACAAGGGCATGGATGGGAGAATAGGAAGTGATGGATCAGCAGAAATAGCTTTTCAAGGGATATTTAATGAGCTTCCCCTTTCTTTACCTTCTCCTTTCACCCTCAATCTTCTTCTTCCCTATGACTGAAGGGACAAACTATCTCACAGCTAGGGATTTGGTTTAGTTCCACTTACACATGCTTATGGATGGCAGTGATGATCACAGAGGACTCAAGTGCTAATAATGGCAGTCGGAAGTGAAGGAACAAACTACAGGACTTCCCCTAAAACATAATATGTATTCACATGCAAATCCTGTCTTTTGGGACCAGCTCCAGGTATCTGACCTTTCTAGGGGTTCTCTTTTACTGTCCCCAGGTAGACACAGGGCTCCTCCCATGACCATGTTCCAAATGAAATAGCCATCCCTCCTGGGGCCCATGGGGAAAACTATCATAGGCTGACCACTCCGGGCTGACAAAGCAGCTTCATCTCCAAGCCCTAAAGCATTACTAGTGTGGTCTAATCCTGTTAGAGAATCATTGTTCCATCTGCATTGAGTATCCATGATTGGACGGCAAACCTCCTAAGATTAAGGGCCGTATCTAATGCTTCCCGACTGAACTCGTACAACAGTGAAGCAAAGGTCTTAAAGTAAAACCCTGATATATACTCTCTTTGGTTAACTGATAAATAAATGACCAACTATCATATCTTTTTCCCCCTTTTTTCACACCTACTCATCTCTCTCTTTCATTCATATTACTTCTCTTTCCTGTACCTTGTCTCTCTTTCACAGGGCATTTTTTTTCAAAGGTCCTAGTTACTCAGCTCTGTCAGAGGCACCATGGCAAGGGAAGCCCAGTGCAGAATGAGATAGACAGAGTCCTGCCCTGAGACACTGTGACACTGAGTAGACTCACATTCAGAGGACACAGAGGGGAAAGGAAGCAATAAACATAAATCCTGTCAGAGCTGTTATGGTCATAAAGTGTGTTGTAACCATGCTCCACTCAAGGTCAGCCCAGAACTAACAGAAACCCTATGATTAGCACCATTACCTTATTTCCCAACTGCAGACATGAAAGACACAATCCTTCTCTATCTGTCCTCCAGCATGATAATAATGAGAAAAGTATGCTCCGCAACGGGAGAGGCCACGGCAGTGAGAGGCTCGCGTACCGGGAAAAAAAAAAGAATGAGAAAAGTAAATCAAACCCATGTGAGGTTAAAATTGTCATTTTTCATGTTTACAAGTTTCTTTTAATCAAGTTGTCAGTTGTTCAGGCTGAGAGAGTGTAGGCCAAGTTTTTCTTTTAGCATCAACACATGAAATATACGTGGGGTCTTTAGAGTATGGATGAGACCACAAGTGATAAATAATGTGGTCTAAGGGCCACGGCTGGATCGTTCAGAGCGAACTGAGTTGACTAAGAGAACTGTAAGCAGAGGAGATTTTTGAGAGTTCTGGTCTCCATCTGAAAAAATGGAATCTGTTTTTTCAGCGAGTTCAAGCTACAAACCACACAATCCTTGGTTTTGCTCTACTGGTACACCCAACATCCAATCCATCCATATACCTTGCTGGTTTCAGAGAAAATTCTTCCAAAATATACCTAGTATCTCCACTTTACACCACTCCGATGCCGCCAACCAAATCTAAGTCATCATCAGTCCCATTAGGACTACTTAACTGGTCTCCCTGCTCCCACCTTTGCTGCCACCCCCTAGCACTTCCAAGCTGTTCTCCATACAGCAGCCAACATGATCCTGGCAAAGCGTAAGTCATGTGACTTGCATTGTTTAAGGTAACAGTAGCTACTGTAACAAGGAAACCCCCAAATCTGAGTAACATGCGTTTTATTTCTAGCTCACCTAATAGTCCCATATAAGAGTTCCTTGTCAGTGCCAGGTGGGGACAGGGCAAAGCACAATTATCTTCAATACATGAAGTTAACATCCATCTAGCTGGTAGAAGGGGGAAGAGGAAATGAAGCAGGCACATCTACTCCTTTGATACTTTTGCCCAAGAGTGATGCATAAATTGCTCCTGCTCCCATTTCAATGACAAGAATTCATCCATGGCCTCTCTTGATGCAGAGAGATGCTCTGGCTGGGCAGCTGCTTCCCTGCAACAACTCCACAACTCTACAGCTCTTTAGTGGGCAGCTGCCATCTGTTAAAATGTAAGGCAGGGATTATTACTCATCTCTTCTTACAACTGACCTGGAGCTTCCTGTTTAACTAAATGAAATATCCAAAGCCTCTGGATCCCCATGATCTGGCCCTCTCCGTCTCTCTGGTCTCCTTGTGCTCCAGCCTCACTGGCCTTCATTCTGGTCCTTGCTGATTCCCATCTCATCAGGTGCTGTTCTCTCTGCTTAGAATATTCCTTCACTAGATCTTCATAAAACAGGCTGTTTTTCATCATTTAAGCAGATATGAAGTGGGACCCAGGAATCTGCACTTTAACAGGCACCCCCAGGTGACCCTGATGCAGCTGGTCAATGGGCCATGTTCTGAGAAGCACTAGCACAGTGGTTAAGAATACAGATTCCAAGATAGAGACACCTGAGTTCAAACACTGCTGAGACCCTTACCAATCTATAACCTTGGGCAATTTACTTGCCCTCTCTAGTTGAGAATGGCAGCTTCTAGGGATGGAAGTGGTGCAAGGGGAAGGGGAACAAAGTTGTAAAGAGACTCAAAGCCCTAGATGTGGTTAAGAGATGGATGTCTCAGGTAAAATGTGTGTTCAAGGAACACTAACGTGAAAGGGAGAGATGGAGCAGCAGTGAAAAGGTGGCAAAGGGTAAACTTTGATTCCTCGATGCTCATTTGCTAGTAGCTGGGAGCCACTCTTTTATCCACAGGTACCACCTGCACATATGCTCGTTCTCTCTTGTGCATATACTTTCCACGTGCTTCCATACAAAGTCCCTTTGACTCTCCATACCGAAGCCACCCACATCCCTACATTATAAACTGACATCTGACCTAGTTTGAGTATAATTAAAATTCCAGGCAGGTAAAGTGGATCCCAGTCTTCTGGGGGCTAAAGCTGATATTATTTGGTTGATCCTTTTTAAGAAAAAGAATATAAAATTACAAATAGAAAGTTAGGTACAAAATTGAATATTTATAGGATAAGAAAAGGATTCTTGACAAATTACAGGAGGCTTGGAAGTCCAGATCCCTTTTTTTTTTTTTTTTTTTTTTTTTTTTTTTTTGTGGTACGCGGGCCTCTCACTGTTGTGGCCTCTCCCGTTGCGGAGCACAGGCTCCGGACGCGCAGGCCCAGCGGCCATGGCTCACGGGCCCAGCCGCTCCGCGGCATATGGGATCCTCCCAGACCGGGGCACGAACCCGTATCCCCTGCATCGGCAGGCGGACTCTCAACCACTGCGCCACCAGGGAGGCCCAAGATCCCTTTTTTCCGACTTCTCTAGGCAATTTACCAGAAAAGTTTACATAGAAACGCAATCTGACTTCTCTCTCTACTTAGAACATTCTCAACGCCCAATGCTCACAGAGATCCAAGCAAGCAAGAGGTCTCAAGCTTTGGCTTCAATTACTTCATAGAAAGCCTGCCTTTCTGTCTAGGCATTTCTCTTCTGCTCCAAGATGGGGAAACCAATACTTAACTAAAATGAAGGACTTCTACATGCATGTCCTCCTTTCTATAAAATCACTATGTGCCCTTTCCTTGAAGGTGGAGGGCACTAAACACTGACTATCAGGAAAATCCCTGCAGAGAGCTGTAACCTTGGCAGGCATGGGCTCATGGTGGTTAGCAGAGGGTTGAGGTCCTGAGCTCTTCCAAGACACATTGCTGCATTCCTAACAGTACAAATACTGCTCAAGCACCAGCCATACTTTAAAAAAGAATTTACTTTCTGTGGTTTCTTCCATTAGCCCCTCCAGACTCAGTCTCTCCTCAGCTCCACCCTGCTCTGTGCCCCAGGAGGCTAACCCATACAGATGTCAGCCTACTCCCTTCCTGCCCAGTTCATTGTCAGGTTTGGCAGTGGGAGGCAGCAGCAGAAGAGTGAGGTTGGGCTATTTCTTCCCTTGGCTCTCTTGCTGTGCATTGGCTGCAAACTTTCCTTTCAGGCAGTCCTCTCCATATAACCACCCTCTCCAGGGTCTGAAACAGCTCCAGCCCTTGATCTTCAGGCCTGGGGTGGTAAAGGCTCCCATTACACAAGTCCTGGGGGACTGCACCATACCTTGCTAGTTTCTGTAAACCCTGCCCACACTTTTGTAAGCAGGTCCTTTATTAAACTCTCCTCAAATTACCCAGTTTGACTGCTTGTCTGTTTCTGCTTGGACCCTGCCTGATATCATGTTATAATTAATAAGGAGGAGAAAAGGCCTTCAGAAACTTTTGCTGGGGGCCCAGAATTAATAATAGGTAAGGAGAAATAAAAAGCAGTAGCTGACACTGAACACACCAGCCAGTGGAATGTGACAAAATGACAGTCATCACAAGCATGTCTGTCTTCCTTTCCTCCTGGCCGGGGGTGGGGGTGGGGTGCTGGGAAAGTAGTCCCCAGGGAAGAAGATCAGAGCACAGCATCATGGCTGTTAGGACCTGAATTCACTGTCCACAAACCACATGTTCCTCCAGTCAGAAAGGACATTTTAAGATAAAAGAAACCATTCTATTATTAGTTAGTCGGGTTATTGAATATCCTCTGCTTGAATACTTGCAAAGATGGGAAACATTACTTTATAATAGCCCATTCTGTTACAGGGGCACATCTAATTGGCAGAACATTACATTCAGCAAGATCTGCTTCCCTCTAACTTTCCATGGGTCTATTTCTTTCTTTTGAACAATTTAGAGCCAAGTGTGATCTTTCTCCCATTGGCAGGTGTTCAAGAAGAGCTGCCATGTCACCTTAACTCCCTAGGTGGAGGCACCATTGACGCATTTTTCACCACACTGATGTCTTGAATGACCTCCAGTTCATCAATGCTCCTATGAGAGCCCCGTGTCCAAAAATGGCCATAACACTCTAGGAAAACTTTTGCTTGAAATAACCATATAACAGTCAAACAGGTTTTTCTCATCAATCCTCCCCCACCCCTCAAAACATTTTTTCTCTTACTTCTGAGACACATTTAAAATTAATCCTCTCTCTTCACACCAATAGCTGCTACCTCATTTAACTATACTAAAATTATCTTCTTCTCTCACATCATTTCCTATTTCAAATGCCCCTTTTATAGCTACCTATGGTTTTTTCCGTCAGATTCAAGTTTTTTTATTTTATTGTTACCGCCTGACACCAATCATTATTTTTACTGCTTCCTGATTTTCTTGTTCTCCTTTCTCCTCCACAACTTTGTGCCCTGTCAGCCCCACTGAATATACTACTGATTTCACACTGAACTTTGTTTGAAATGTTCAGCCCATTTTCATCCTTTCCTCTTTTAGAAATCTCCTTTATATAACCACCTCATGTTTAAAATTTAAAGGAAACACACACACACATACACTTGAAATCCCAATGATCTTTTCTCCTTCAAAGTTCATGAACATCCCGTTTTAGCACTTTGATCTCATTCTCTGAGTTAAATACTAATGTCAAGGATAAACTGTTAGAACCAAAATCATGTCTTAGAATGTTTCATGAAAATTCCAAGCCCTTTATATTGATAATTATGTAAAACGTATAGAACTTGAAGTAACATTGAAATAACACTTGAAATAATATTGGTTGACAATCATTTCACTGAAAGATGTATTATAATAATTCAAACTACATATAAAGTTCTCATTAGAATATTTGTCACACAGGAATCACTTAGCTTTACTTCTCACTGTGAGGGAAGCCTACAGTTCAGGTCCCTGAGCTTTGATGAAAATCTGCTCCATGCCCTTGTTTTAAAGGATGGGACTGAGTTAAATACGCACTTGCTATCTATACCTGTGCAGACCTCTGAACACAAACCAAGTTTAAAAAATTCTGAATATAGATACAAAGCTGATCTACAATATCGCAATGTTTGTCTACCACAATTCCTTCAGTTATATTTATACAACATTTTTATTGAAACAGCTCAAAGTCCTCCACAGATATTATCTTTAGAATCCTCATAATATTCTCTTTAAACAAGTAGAAACAAGAAGGGATTATATTGCCTCTTTCTTGAAGAATAGCCTTTTAAGTGGAGGCAGCAAGGCCTTACCCCTGGGGTCATTCCTCTTGACAGGTGGATGGCTTGCCTTAGGTAAAGGTCACACATTAAGGTACTAGTGTGCCAAGAAAATAATTCTAGTTTAATGACCCACCCATGAGATCTGGCTGACTTCCATGTGTACAAAGTCAGCCCTAAGACACTGCAGAGTAGGATGTTTGCTAAGGCTCTGTCTACAAAACTCACTAAGTTTTCTATTAAAACATTTCTGGAAGGTGAATCAAAACATACAAGTAGCATACGAATGCTAGTCACAGAGCTATGACCCCTCAGGGTCCATCCTTCCTTGACGTCGTAATAAAAGACCAGGTTGGCCAGCACACTGTCATGGATTTGCTCCCCTTGTCCCAAACTGCCATTCAGTTTCTTCCCCAGACCCTGGCCTCATTCTTGACGTTTCTAACAGGCAAATAGTTAGCCTGTCACTGCCCCTCTCCTGGAATTAAAAAGTCAGTAAATTTGCACACTGATAGTCTTTTTTTTTTTTTTGCCGTACGCGGGCCTCTCACTGTTGTGGCCTCTCCTGTTGCGGAGCACAGGCTCCGGACGCGCAGGCTCAGCGGCCATGGCTCACGGGCCCAGTGGCTCCGCGGCATGTGGGATCCTCCCGGACCGGGGCACGAACCTGCGTCCCCTGCATCGGAAGGCGGACTCTCAACCACTGCGCCACCAGGGAAGCCCAATAGTCCTCTTTAATCCCACAAAGTAATGGGGTTTGGAAACAGTCATAATAGGCAGTGACTTAACTGAAAAGTCACTTAACTGAGAAGCAGGCTAATACCACTGTGGGAAGGTAAAGTTACCTCTCTAGGATCTTCTGCCAGGGGTTTCTCTGTATTTCTCAAGATCACAGGTACCCGAGGAGGGGCCCTTTCTTTTCTGAGCCACCTGACTAACACTTCTTCCTTCTACCAGTGTTTTAGTGCCTTGAAGCTAAGTCTTCCTCTTCTTCCTTCCTGCTCTGTTTCCCCACAGATTTCCTGGAAGTATCCTGTCTTCCTTGATCCTTCTACCTTCTCTGTTCTAGACTTCTGAATATGTTCCCTCATCTAACCATTCCATTAACCTTGGACTTAGCCTTTCCTTGGACTACCAATGTTTGCCCAGAATGTGTCTGAATTTGCTTTTCTCTTATTAGGACTTGCTCTCTGAAAGCTAACCTTCTCCATGGATACTGTGGCCAGCATTCCCATTTCCCCCCAAGTTCCTGTTAGTTTCTTACCAATCCCCTCTTTTTCCTGACTTCTTCTTTCTCCTTGCTCCCCAAATGCCCTGCAGCAAATGCCATAAAAGGGTATTCTAATCCTTGCTGGTGGCCAGAATTGACATTGCCTTCCTTATTTATTTATTTATTTTTTATTGAAGTATAGTTGATTTACAACGTTGTGTTAACTTCTACTGCACAGCAGGGTGATTCAGCAGTATGTATATATACGTTCTTTTTTATATTCTTTTCCATTATGGTTCATCACAGGACACTGAATATAGTTCCCTGTGCTATACTGTAGGACCTTGTTGCCCATTCATTCCATACATAATAGTTTGCATCTGTTAACCCAAAACTCCCAATCCATACCTCCTCCACCTCTCCTCCCCCTTGGCAACCACAAGTCTGTTCTCTATGTCTGTGAGTCTGTTTCTGTTTCGTAGATAGGTTCATTTGTGTCATAGTTTAGATTCCATATATAAGTGATATCATATGGTATTTGTCTTTCTCCTTCTGACTTACTTCACTTAGTATGATAATCTCTAAGTCCACTCATGTTGCTGCAAATGGACATTACCTTCCTTTCCATATAATTTCTTTCCTTCCAGACAGAGTCACCCCAAACTATGTACAATGGGCTGTTCATACACTGCAAGTGGTTCTTCCTAACCAGAAGTATGTAAAAGAACCATGGCAGGGCCAGACCTTCTGCCTCTGAATGAGATTCATAATTCAGCACTCTCATTGCTGACTTGTTGACCTCAGTCACCCAACTGACTGGACTTGGGACACTTTGTTGCCTCTGAACTCAGATACTTCCTACTTAAGAATTGCTTCTTAACTGGGAAAAAATTTTTGCAAAACATATATCTGATAAAGGATTTTTACCCAGGATATTCAAAGCACTCTTACAGCTTAATAAGGCAAAGAGCCAAATTTAAAAATGGAGGGCTTCCCTGGTGGCGCAGTGGTTGAGAGCCTGCCTGCCAATGCAGGGGACACGGGTTCGAACCCTGGTCTGGGAAGATCCCACATGCCGTGGAGCAACTAGGCCCATGAGCCACAACTACTGAGCCTGCGCGTCTGGATCTTGTGCTCCGCAACAAGAGAGGCTGCGACAGTGAGAGGCCCGCACACTGCGATGAAGAGTGGCCCCCACTTGCCGCAACTAGAGAAAGCCCTCGCACAGAAACGAAGACCCAACACAGCCAAAAATAAATAAATAAATTAATTAATTAATTTAAAAAAGATGCCTCTCTTTAAAAAAAATGAAAAATGGAAAAAGAAATGGACATATTTCACACAAAAAAGTATTCTAATGGAAAATAAGTACATCTAAAAGATGCTCAACGTCATTAGTCATTAGGGAAATGCAATAAAACCACAACAGGACAGCACTACACATGCATCAGAAGGCCCAAGTTACAAAGACAAATAATACCAAATCTTGTCAATAATGCAGAGTCTTTGGAACTCATATATTTCTGTGGAAATGCAAAATGGTACAGCTACTTTGGAAAATAGTTTTACAGTTTCATGTAACATTAAACATGCATTTACTATATGAGCCAGCAATCTTAGTCTTATATACTCACGAGAAAAGGAAAAACTATGTCCATACAAAGATTTGTACTTAGTGTTTATAACTTTATTCATAATAACCCAAAATTGGAAACAATCCAAATGTCTATCAACTGGTGAATGGATAAATTATGGTATATCCATACAAAGGAATACTACACAGCAATAAAAAGGAATAAATTGTTGATACAAGCAACAAAATGGATGAATCTCAAAAGTGTTATTGGGGGCTTCCCTGGCAGCGCAGTGGTTGAGAGTCCGCCTGCCGATGCAGGGGACACGGGTTTGTGCCCCGGTCCGGGAAGATCCCACATGCCGTGGAGTGGCTGGTCCCGTGAGCCATGGCCGCTGGGCCTGTGCGTCCGGAGCCTGTGCTCCACAATGGGAGAGGCCACAACAGTGAGAGGCCCGTGTACCGCAAAAAAAAAAAAAAAAAAAAAGTGTTATTGTGCTCATTTAAAGAAGCTGGACAGAAAAGAGCACACACCATTGATACAAAATTCTAGAAAATGCAAAACTATAAATGACAGAAAGCTGATGAGTGGTTTTCAGGGGCTGATGGGGAAGATGAGATTGGCTCTAAAGGAATATGAGTACATTTTTTAGGTAACATAAATGTTCTATATTGTGATCATGGTGGTAGTTTCGGACAGTTTTTTTGGTTTTGATTTTGTTTTTAACAAAACTCAATTGTATGCTTTAAATAGGTGAATTTTATTGAAGGTAAATTATACTTCAATAAAGATGACTTAAAAAAACAAGCAAATGCATCAAATGAGTAAGATTAATGAATATTGTTTTAAAATGTAAGTTTTATTATTATTCAGGTATGGTGAGGCCAATAGACCAAGAGATAACTGCCACTGAAAAAATAGTTTGCTCCTTACAGTTCCTAAGAGGAGGGGACATGACATGCCACACAGGCCACAAGGAGAAGTACCAGGGCTGGTTAGGTGGCAGACAGAGCCAGGGAAAACGTGGGCAAGAGCCTTGATTGTGGCTTCCACGGAAAAGAATTGCGAGGAAGGGTAAGCAGGTTTAGGATTGCTGGTTTGATTAATTTCAGCATCCTCTGAGATGTAGGGGCTCTAATTGCCTGGTACCTGGCCCTGGGGTGATTATGACAGGGAAATAGCAGCCCTGAGGGTGAAAGCCCCACAGAGGAGGTGGTGGGGATGTGGGCTCTGGATTGGTTAGTTAGCAAACGAAAGGCAAGTTTGCAGACTAGTCACGTACTATCTCTAGGAATTTGTTAGTCAAAGCTTCAGAAATACAGAAAATAAAAAGGCACGATTAGTATAGATACAAGGATGCATAGAGAGGTGATAAAACAAATATAGAAACATATTAACTGTAGAATCTAGGTGCTGGGTGTATGGGTGTTTCTTGTGCAATTCTTTTAAGTTTTTTTATATGTCTGAACATTTTCATAATAAAAGATGAGAAAAAATGCTTCTTTAGATATCTTATCTCTTGCCTTCTCATGTCTTCTAAAAGCTCTGTTTCTCTACCCTTGTCTTATCTGCTTGGATTCCTGACCTCCTGACTGCTCTGAATGTGACTGCTGCCTGACTCTCTTAGTTCTGACATTCACATGATCCTCCTGATCAGCTAACTTTCTTGATTTCACGAGTCACACCTAAACTAGCTAAGCTTCTTCATGCACAAGGTCACTGAACAGGCAGGGCCAACCAAAGGCATAATGTGAATTAGCTAAGTTCTGTATTCAAGTATCTTCACATACTTTCTCCCTCAGACCCTGCCCAACACATACACATACTTTTATTACAGATTGAATTGTGTCCTCTCCCAAATTCACATAATGTAGTCTTTTTTTTAATTAGTTTCTGCTTTATAACAAAGTGAATCAGTCATACATATACATCTGTTCCCACATCCCTTCCCTCTTGTGTCTCCCTCCCTCCCACCCTCCCTATCCCACCCCTCCAGGCAGTCACAAAGCACCCAGCTGATCTCCCTGTGCTATGCGGCTGCTTCCCACTAGCTATCTACCTTACATTTGGTAGTGTATATATGTCCATGCCTCTCTTTCGCTTTGTCACAGCTTACCCTTCCCCCTCCCCATATCCTCAAGTCCATTCTCAACTAGGTCAGTGTCTTTATTCCTGTTTTACCCCTAGGCTCTTCATGACATTTTTTTTCTTTTGTAACAATCTCATTTTTTTTTGGGGGGGGTCTTTTTTTTTTGCGGTACGTGGGCCTCTCACTGTTGTGGCCTCTCCCATTGCGGAGCACGGGCTCCGGACGAGCAGGCTCAGCGGCCATGGCTCACGGGCCTAGCCGTGACGCGGCACGTGGGATCTTCCTGGACTGGGGCACGAACCCGTGTCCCCTGCATCGGCAGGCGGACTCTCAACCACTGCGCCACCAGGGAAGCCCGACATTTTTTTTTCTTAAATTCCATATATATGTGATAGCATACGGTATTTGTCTTTCTCTTTGTGACTTACTTCACTCTGTATGACAGACTCTAGGTCCATACACCTCATTACAAATAGCTCAGTTTCGTTTCTTTTTATGGCGAGTAATATTCCATTGTATATATGTGCCACATCTTCTTTATCCATTCATCCGATGATGGACACTTCGGTTGTTTCCATCTCTGGACTATTGTGAATAGAGCTGCAATGAACATTTTGGTACATGTCTCTTTTTGAATTATGGTTTTCTCAGGGCATATGCCTAGTAGTGGGAGTGCTGGGTCATATGGTAGTTCTATTTTTAGTTTTTTAAGGAACCTCTATTCTGTTCTCCATAGTGGCTGTACCAATTCACATTCCCACCAGCAGTGCAAGACGGTTCCCTTTTCTCCACACCCTGTCCAGCATTTATTGTTTGTAGATTTTTTGATGATGGCCATTCTGACTGGTGTCAGATGATATCTCATTGTAGTTTTGATTTGCATTTCTCTAATGATTAATGATGTTGAGCATTCTTTCATGTGTTTGTTGGCAGTCTGTATATCTTCTTTGGAGAAATGCCTATTTAAGTCTTTTGCCCATTTTTGGATTGGCTTGTTTGTTTTTTTGCTATTGAGCTGCACGAGCTGCTTATAAATTTTGGAGATTAATCCTTTGTCAGTTGCTTCATTTGCAAACATTTTCTCCCATTCTGAGGGTTGTCTTTTGGTCTTGTTTATGGTTTCCTTTGCTGTGCAAAAGCTTTTAAGTTTCATTAGGTCCCATTTGTTTAT
The DNA here is from genome assembly GCF_964165515.1 of Mesoplodon bidens. Lineage (NCBI taxonomy): Eukaryota > Metazoa > Chordata > Mammalia > Artiodactyla > Ziphiidae > Mesoplodon > Mesoplodon bidens. Next base: position 69,666,676 of record NC_138165.1, read on the forward strand.
CTTTGTTTTTATTTCCATTTCTCTAGGAGGTGGGTCCGAAAGGACCTTGCTCTGATTAATGTCATAGAGTGTTCTGCCTATGTTTGATAGTTTCTGGCCTTATATTTAGGTCTTTAATCCATTTTGAGCTTATTTTTGTGTATGGTGTTAGGGAGAGTGCTAATCTCATACTTTTACATGTCCCTGTCCAGTTTGCCCAGCACCACTTATTGAAGAGACTGTCCTTTCTCCACTGTACATTCCTGCCTCCTTTATCAAAGATAAGTTGACCATATGTGCGTGGGTTTATCTCTGGGCTTTCTATCCTGTTCCATTGATCTATCTTTCAGTTTTTGTGCCAGTACCACACTGTCTTGATTACGGTAGCTTTGTAGTATAGTCTGAAGTCAGGGAGCCTGATTCCTCCAGCTCCATTTTTCATTCTCAAGATTGCTTTGGCTATTCGGGGTCTTTTGTGTTTCCAAACAAATTTTGAAATTTTTTGTTCTAGTTCTGTGAAAAATGACAGTGGTAGTTTGATAGGGATTGCATTGAATCTGTAGATTGCTTTGGGTAGTAGAGTCATTTTCACAATATTGATTCTTCCAATCCAGGAGCATGGTATATCTCTCCATCTATTTGTATCATCTTTAATTTCTTTCATCAGTGTCTTATAATTTTCTGCATACAGGTCTTTTGTCTCCTTAGGTAGGTTTATTCCTAGATATTTTATTCTTTTTGTTGCAATGGTAAATGGGAGTGTTTTCTTGATTTCACTTTCAGATATTTCATCATTAGTGTACAGGAATGCCAGAGATTTCTGTGCATTAATTTTGTAGCCTGCTACTTTACCAAATTCATTGATTAGCTCCAGTAGTTTTCTGGCAGCATCTTTAGGATTCTCTATGTATAGTATCATGTCATCTACAAACAGTGACAGCTTTACTTCTTCTTCTCCAATTTGGATTCCTTTTATTTCCTTTTCTTCTCTGATTGCTGTGGCTAAAACTTCCAAAACTAAGTTGAATAAGAATGGTGAGAGTGGGCAGCCTTGTCTTGTTCCTGATCTTAGTGGAAATGGTTTCAGTTTTTCACCATTGAGGATGATGTTGGCTGTGCGTTTGTCATATATGGCCTTTATTATGCTGAGGAAAGTTCCCTCTATGCCTACTTTCTGCAGGGTTTTTATCATAAATGGGTGTTGAATTTTGTCAAAAGCTTTCTCTGCATCTATTGAGATGATCATATGGTTTTTCTCCTTCAATTTGTTAATATGGTGTATCACGTTGATTGATTTGCGTATATTGAAGAATCCTTGCATTCCTGGAATAAACCCCACTTGATCATGGTGTATGATCCTTTTAATGTGCTGTTGGATTCTGTTTGCTAGTATTTTGTTGAGGATTTTTGCATCTATGTTCATCAGTGATATTGGCCTGTAGTTTTCTTTCTTTGTGACATCCTTGCCTGGTTTTGGTATCAAGGTGATGGTGGCCTCGTAGAATGAGTTTGGGAGTGCTCCTCCCTCTGCTATATTTTGGAAGAGTTTGAGAAGGATAGGTGTTAGCTCTTCTCTAAATGTTTGATAGAATTCGCCTGTGAAGCCATCTGGTCCTGGGCTTTTGTTTGTTGGAAGATTTTATTTTTTTAATTTTTTAATTTTATTTTTATTTTTATTTTTTTAATTTTTTGCTTTATAACAAATTTAATAGGTTATACATATACATATGTTCCCATATCCCCTCCCTTTTGCGTCTCCCTCCCACCCTCCCTATCCCACCCCTCCAGGCAGTCACAAAGCACCGAGCTTATCTCCCTGTGCTATGTGGCTGCTTCCCACTAGCTATCTACCTTACGTTTGGTAGTGTATATATGTCCATGCCGCTCTTTCACTTTGTCACAGCTTACCCTTCCCCCTCCCCATATCCTCAGTCCATTCTCTAGTAGGTCTGTGTCTTTATTCCTGTCTTACCCCTATGTTCTTCATGACATTTTTTTTCTTAAATTCCATATATATGTGTCAGCATACAGTATTTGTCTTTCTCTTTCTGACTTACTTCACTCTGTATGACAGACTCTAGGTCCATCCACCTCATTACAAATAGCTCAATTTCATTTCTTTTTATGGCTGAGTAATATTCCATTGTATATATGTGCCACATCTTCTTTACCCATTCATCCGATGATGGACACTTAGGTTGTTTCCATCTCCGGGCTAGTGTAAATAGGGCTGCTATGAACATTTTGGTACATGTCTCTTTTTGAATTATGGTTTTATCAGGGTATATGCCCAGTAGTGGGATTGCTGGGTCATATGGTAGTTCTATTTGTAGTTTTTTAAGGAACCTCCATACCGTTCTCCATAGTGGCTGTACCAATTCACATTCCCACCAGCAGTGCAAGAGGGTTCCTTTTTTTCCACACCCTCTCCAGCATTTACTGTTTGTAGATTTTTTGATGATGGCCATTCTGACTGGTGTCAGATGATATCTCATTGTAGTTTTGATTTGCATTTCTCTAATGAGCAAAGATGTTGAGCATCCTTTCATGTGTTTGTTGGCACTCTGTATATCTTCTGTGGAGAAATGTCTATTTAGGTCTTCTGCCCATTTTTGGATTGGGTTGTTTGTTTTTTTGTTATTGAGCTGCATGAGCTGCTTATAAATTTTGGAGATTAATCCTTTGTCAGTTGCTTCATTTACAAATATTTTCTCCCATTCTGAGGGTTGTCTTTTGGTCTTGTTTATGGTTTCCTTTGCTGTGCAAAAGCTTTTAAGTTTCATTAGGTCCCATGTGTTTATGTTTGTCTTTATTTCCATTTCTCTAGGAGGTGGGTCAAAAAGGATCTTGCTGTGATTTATGTCATACAGTGTTCTGCCTATGTTTTCCTCTAAGAGTTTGATAGTGTCTGGCCTTACATTTAGGTCTTTAATCCATTTTGAGCTTATTTTTGTGTATGGTGTTAGGGAGTGATCTAATCTCATACATTTTTTACATGTCCCTATCCAGTTTTCCCAGCACCACTTATTGAAGAGACTGTCCTTTCTCCACTGTACATTCCTGCCTCCTTTATCAAAGATAAGGTGACCATATGTCCGTGGGTTTATCTCTGGGCTTTCTATCCTGTTCCATTGATCTATCTTTCTGTTTTTGTGCCAGTACCATACTGTCTTGATTACGGTAGCTTTGTAGTATAGTCTGAAGTCAGGGAGCCTGATTCCTCCAGCTTCATTTTCCGTTCTCAAGATTGCTTTGGCTTTTCGGGGTCTTTTGTGTTTCCATACAAATTGTGAAATTTTTTGCTCTAGTTCTGTGAAAAATGCCAGTGGTAGTTTGATAGGGATTGCATTGAATCTGTAGATTGCTTTGGGTAGTAGAGTCATTTTCACAATGTTGATTCTTCCAATCCAAGAACATGGTACATCTCTCCATCTATTTGTATTATCTTGAATTTCTTTCATCAGTGTCTTATAATTTTCTGCATACAGGTCTTTTGTCTCCTTAGGTAGGTTTATTCCTAGATATTTTATTCTTTTTGTTGCAATGGTAAATGGGAGTGTTTTCTTGATTTCACTTTCAGATTTTTCATCATTAGTATATAGGAATGCCAGAGATTTCTGTGCATTAATTTTGTATCCTGCAACTTTACCAAATTCATTGATTAGCTCTAGTAGTTTTCTGGTAGCATCTTTAGGATTCTCTATGTATAGTATCATGTCATCTGCAAACAGTGACGGCTTTACTTCTTCTTTTCCGATTTGGATTCCTTTTATTTCCTTTTCTTCTCTGATTGCTGTGGCTAAAACTTCCAAAACTATGTTGAATAAGAGTGGTGAGAGTGGGCAACCTTGTCTTGTTCCTGATCTTAGTGGAAATGCTTTCAGTTTTTCACCATTGAGGACGATGCTGGCTGTGGGTTTGTCATATATGGCCTTTATTATGTTGAGGAAAGTTCCCTCTATGCCTACTTTCTGCAGGGTTTTTATCATAAATGGGTGTTGAATTTTGTCAAAAGCTTTCTCTGCATCTATTGAGATGATCATATGGTTTTTCTCCTTCAATTTGTTAATATGGTGTATCACGTTGATTGATTTGCGTATATTGAAGAATCCTTGCATTCCTGGAATAAACCCCACTTGATCATGGTGTATGATCCTTTTAATGTGCTGTTGGATTCTGTTTGCTAGTATTTTGTTGAGGATTTTTGCATCTATGTTCATCAGTGATATTGGCCTGTAGTTTTCTTTTTTTGTGACATCCTTGCCTGGTTTTGGTATCAAGGTGATGGTGGCCTCGTAGAATGAGTTTGGGAGTATTCCTCCCTCTGCTATATTTTAGAAGAGTTTCAGAAGGATAGGTGTTAGCTCTTCTCTAAATGCTTGATAGAATTCACCTGTGAAGCCATCTGGTCCTGGGCTTTTGTTTGTTGGAAGATTTTTAATCACAGTTTCAATTTCAGTGCTTGTGATTGGTCTGTTCATATTTTCTATTTCTTCCTGATTCAGTCTTGGCAGGTTGTGCAGTTCTAAGAATTTGTCCATTTCTTCCAGGTTGTCCATTTTATTGGCATAGAGTTGCTTGTAGTAATCTCTCATGATCTTTTGTATTTCTGCAGTGTCACTTGTTACTTCTCCTTTTTCATTTCTAATTCTATTGATTTGAGTCTTCTCCCTTTTTTTCTTGATGAGTCTGGCTAATGGTTTATGAATTTTGTTTATCTTCTCAAAGAACCAGCTTTTAGTTTTATTGATCTTTGCTATCATTTCCTTCATTTCTTTTTCATTTATTTCTGATCTGATTTTTATGATTTCTTTCCTTCTGCTAACTTTGGGATGTTTTTGTTGTTCTTTCTCTAATTGCTTTAGGTGCAAGGTTAGTTTGTTTATTCGAGATGTTTCCTGTTTCTTAAGGTGGGATTGTATTGCTATAAACTTCCCTCTTAGAACTGCTTTTGCTGCATCCCATAGGTTTTGTGTCGTCGTGTCTCCATTGTCATTTGTTTCTAGGTATTTTTTAATTTCCCCTTTGATTTCTTCAGTGATCACTTCGTTATTAAGTAGTGTATTGTTTAGCCTCCATGTGTTTGTATTTTTTACAGCTCTTTTCCTGTAATTGATATCTAGTCTCATAGCATTGTGGTCGGAAAAGATACTTGATACAATTTCAATTTTCTTAAATTTACCAAGGCTTGATTTGTGACCCAAGATATGATCTATCCTGGAGAATGTTCCATGAGCACTTGAGAAAAATGTGTATTCTGTTGTTTTGGGATGGAATGTCCTATAAATATCAATTAAGTCCATCTTGTTTAATGTATCATTTAAAGCTTGTGTTTCCTTATTTATTTTCATTTTGGATGATCTGTCCATTGGTGAAAGTGGGGTGTTAAAGTCCCCTACTATGAGTGTGTTACTGTCGATTTCCCCTTTTATGGCTGTTAGTATTTGCCTTATGTATTGAGGTGTTCCTATGTTGGGTGCATAAATATTTACAATTGTTATATCTTCTTCTTGGATCGATCCCTTGATCATTATGTAGTGTCCTTCTTTGTCTCTTCTAATAGTCTTTATTTTAAAGTCTATTTTGTCTGATATGAGAATTGCTACTCCAGCTTTCTTTTGATTTCCATTTGCATGGAATATCTTTTTCCATCCCCTTACTTTCAGTCTGTATGTGTCTCTAGGTCTGAAGTGGGTCTCTTGTAGACAGCATATATATGGGTCTTGTTTTTTTATCCATTCAGCCAATCTGTGTCTTTTGCTGGGAGCATTTAGTCCATTTACATTTAAGGTAATTATTTTTTATTTTTTTATTTTTTTGCTGTACGCGGGCCTCTCACTGCCGTGGCCTCTCCCGTTGCGGAGCACAGGCTCCGGACACACAGGCTCCGTGGCCATGGCTCGCGGGCCCAGCCGCTCCGCGGCACGTGGGATCCCCCGGGACAGGGGCACGAACCCGTGTCCCCTGCATCGGCAGGCGGACTCCCAACCACTGCGCCACCAGGGAAGCCCCTAAGGTAATTATTGATATGTATGTTCCTATTCCCATTTCCTTAATTGCTTTGGGTTGATTATTGTAGGTCTTTTCCTTCTGTTGTGTTTCTTGCCTAGAGAAGTTCCTTTAGCATTTGTTGTAAAACTGGTTTGGTGGTGCTGAAGTCTCTCAGCTTTTGCTTGTCTGTAAAGGCTTTAATTTCTCCATCAAATCTGAATGAGATCCTTGCTGGGTAGAGTAATCTTGGTTGCAGGTTTTTCTCCTTCATCACTTTAAATATGTCCTGCTACTCCCTTCTAGCTTGTAGAGTTTCTGCTGAGAGATCAGCTGTTAACCTGATGGGGTTTCCCTTGTGTGTTATTTGTTGTTTTTCTCTTGCTGCTTTTAATATGATTTCTTTGTGTTTAATTTTTGACAGTTGGATTAATATGTGTCTTGGCGTATTTCTCCTTGGATTTATTCTGTATGGGACTCTCTGTGCCTCCTGGACTTGATTAACTATTTCCTTTCCCATATTAGGGAAGTTTTCAACTATAATCTTTTCAAATATTTTCTCAGTCCCTTTCTTTTTCTCTTCTTCTTCTGGAACCCCTATAATTCGAATGTTGGTGCGTTTAATGTTGTCCCAGAGGTCTCTGAGACTGTCCTCTGTTCTTTTCATTCTTTTTTCTTTATTTTGCTCTGCAGCAGTTATTTCCACTATTTTATCTTCCACCTCACTTATCCGTTCTTCTGCCTCAGTTATTCTGCTATTGATCCCATCTAGAGTATTTTTCATTTCATTTATTGTGTTTTTAATCGATGCTTGATTCATCTTTAGTTCTTCTAGGTCCTTGTTAACTGTTTCTTTCATTTTGTCTATTCTATTTCCAAGATTTTGGATCTTGGAAATAGAATCTTGGATCATCTTTACTATCATTATTCTGAATTCTTTTTCAGGTAGACTGCCTATTACCTCTTCATTTGTTAGGTCTGGTGGGTTTTTATCTTGCTCCTTCACCTGCTGTGTGTTTTTCTGTCTTCTCATTTTGCTTATCTTACTGTGTTTGGGGTCTCCTTTTTGCAGGCTGCAGATTCGTAGTTCCCATTGTTTTTGGTGTCTGTCCCCAGTGGCTAAGGTTGTTTCAGTAGGTTGTGTAGGCTTCCTGGTGGGGGGGACTAGTGCCTTTGTTCTGGTGGTTGAGGCTTGATCTTGTCTTTCTGGTGGACAGGTCCACATCTGGTGGTGTGTTTTGGGGTGCCTGTGGCCTTATTATGTTTTTAGGCAGCCTCTCTGCTAATGGGTGGGGTTGTGTTCCTGTCTTGCTAGTTGCTTGGCATAGAGTGACCAGCACTGTAGCTTGCTGGTCGTTGACTGATGCTGGGTGCTGGTGTTGAGATGGAGATCTCTGGGAGATTTTCGCTGCTTGATATTATGTGGAGCTGGGAGGTCTCTTGTGGACCCGTGTCCTGAAGTTGGCTCTCCCACTTCAGAGGCACAGCACTGACTCCTGGCTGCAGCACCAAGAGACTTTCATTTACCCGGCTCAGAATAAAGGGGAGAAAAAGTAGAAAGAAAGAATTAGTAGAAGAAAGAAAGAGAGAGAGAAGGAAAGGAAGAAGGAAAGGAAGGAAGGAAGGAAGGTAGGAAGGAAGAAAGAAAGAAAGAAAGGAGGGAGGGAGGGAGGAAGGAAAGAAAAAGAAAGAGTGAAAGGAAGAAGGGAGGGAGGGAGGGAGGAAGGAAAGAAAGAAAGAAAGACAGGAGGGAGGGAGGGAGGAGGCAAAGAAAGAAAGAAAGAAAGGGGTGGAGGGAGGGAGGGAGGAAGGGAAGGTAGGAAAAAAGAAAGAAAGAAGATAAAATAAAATAGAATAAAGTATAAAATATAGTAGCGTTCTTAAAAATAAAAAAGTAATTATTGAAAAAAAAAAAACGGACGGATAGAACCCTGGGACCTATGGTGGAAGCAAAGCTATACAGAGAAAATCTCACACAGAAACATACACATACACATTCACAAAAAGAGAACAGGGGGAAAAAATCGAAAATCTTACTCTCCAAGTCCACCTCCTCAATTTGGGATAATTCGCTGTAAAAAGAGGAAAAGGGGAAAAAGTCTGAAATCTTGCTCTCAAAGTCCACCTCCTTAATTTGGGTTAATTCATTGTAAAAAGAGGAAAAGGGGAAAATATCTTAAATCTTGTCCTCAAAGTCCACCTCCTCAATTTGGGATGATTCACTGTCCATTCATGCACTCCACAGACGCAGGGCACATCAAGCGGACCGTGGAGCTTTAATCCGCTGCCTCTGAGGCTGCACAGAGAGTTCCCTGTCTCTTCTCTGCTCTCACAGCTCCCGGGTCTCAGCCTTGGACCTGGCCCCACCTCTGCGCGTAGGTCGCCGGAGGGCGTCCGTTCTTCGCTCAGACAGGACGGGTTTAAAGGAGCCGCTGATTCGGGGGCTCTGGCTCACTCAGGCAGAGGGGAGGGAGGGGCACGCAGTGCGGGGCGGGCCTGCGGCGGCAGAGGCCGGCGTAACATTGCACTAGCCCGAGGCGCTCCGTGCGCTTTCCCGGGGAAGCCGTCCCTGGGTCCCGGGACCCCGGCAGTGGCGGGCTGCACAGGCTCCCCGGAAGGCGGGGTGGACACTGACCCGCGCTCGCACACAGGCCCGGCGGCGGCGGCAGCAGCAGCCCCAGTGTCCCACGCCCGTCTCCGGGGTCCGCGCCTTTAGCCACGGCTCACGCCCGTCTCTGGAGCTTCTTTAAGCAGCACTCTTAATGCCCTCTCCTCGTGCACCAGGGAACAAAAGGGAAGAAAAAGTCTCTTGCCTCTTCGGCAGCTCCCACATAACTTAGTCTTAACGTTCATTACCTGTGACGTTATTTGGAGATGGGGTTTACAGAAGTAATCAAGCTTAAGTGAGGCCCTAACTCAATATGACTGGTGTCCTTATAAAAATCTGAAATTTGGACACAGAGATACACACAGAAGGAAGACAATGTGAAGGGACATAGGGAGAAGATAGCCATCCATGTCAAGGAACACCTGAGGCTACCGGAAGCTAGAAGAGAGGCTTGGAACTGATGCTTTCCTAGCGCATCTTTGAGGATGTCCTGCTGACACCTTAATTTTGGACTCTGGCCTCTAGACCTGTGAGACAAATTTCTTTTGTCCTAAGTTACCCAGTTTGTAGATAATTTTGTTATGGCAGCATTAGAAAACTAATACAAACTGTAGGCTCTCTTCCCTTTTGCCTAGTCACTGAGTGCCCTTGTATGGTGCCCCACCTAGACTTGCAGTCGTGAGCAGTGTCTCAAGTACCCACCCAACAAAACTCTAATTTCCAAAGTGCCTGCACCTCAGTGAGTTAGCAGGGAAGAACTAAGATCTAATCAGCTAAAGTCAAGCCATAGAGTACTGACTGACACCATCACAATGTGTCTTATGGGATTTGGCCCAGATGCTTGTTAATTCATAGGAACAAGTCTATAAGGATGCAATCTCAGGAAGTATAAGGGGTGGGGGGAAGGCAGGGAAAATAATTTTAGGTGGAGGAAACATCTCATAGTTTCTTAAATCACACCAATTGAATGGCCATTCATTTTACTTGAAGCATCCATGCTGGCCAACAAACAACTTCTCTCCCAGAAGAAGGTGCAAGTCAATGTACAGGTCAACAGACAAATGCCTGATTGCGTCTATGGTGGCGCTCAATGTGTAAAGGTATTCTAATCTGTGGTAAACCGTCCAAAAAATTCATATTGTCATTAGATTACTTCTGACCTCCTTTCCTTCCATGCTAACAATAGAAATGCTGAGACCAGAATGGCATGTGTAAAAAGATAGTTTTCTGGTTCTATTTACCAAGGAAGGGGTTAAGTCAAAGGACTGATCTTGTCTCAGCTTGCAGAGAGCTGAAAAATGTCTGCACAGAGGATTGGGGACACATTTGTCACACTGGCCAAGGGAAAGCATTTGATAGAAACAAGCAACAAAAGTAAAAAATATATATATAGCAGTGACTGATTTCTGTAGCTTAAAAAAATCATTAGTGAGAACTGACATCCAAGTTCAAAGTGTTCATCATTTGCAATAAAAAAATTTTTAAAGGCAATGTTCCTAGTTAAAGAGGAAAAATGAGTTACTAGTTCATTTCAGTGCTTTCACTGAAGGGTGAAGAATAAGAGGCAGCTCTTGTTCTTTTGGGTGGCCATATTGGATTCGGATATTGGATTTTATGGCTTCCTAGGACAAATCTGTAAACACAACATGCTACAGTCTTCTAAGAAGAGCACAGAGAGACAAATTTTGAGATACTATGGCAATATTTACTAGAAAAACTAAATATACTTCTGTTTCCATCATTGATACCATTACTTTTTCAACATCTCATCATTTGAACATTATTTAACAATTTGATGTTTTCAGATACAACCTTTGTCATTTCAACAATCTTATGGTTTAATTTTACACCTCTACATATTTGACACTTTGCTCTTAGTTGAGAATGGTAGTGTCAATTCACAAGGGAAAGGTGATTGTTCATCACTTGCATGCATTCTTTTGGCATTCATTAGATGTGACCATATTTCATCCTGAATGAAGTACAAAGCTTAAGAGCTTGATGGACCAGAGTGGTCCATCAGGTCAAGTGGTATGTGTTTTCTCTTTCCCTAGAGATCAGACTGACTGGCTTCTTACTTCTTTACATCCTTCCTTCCTTTCTCATTTTAGTCCGTGCCTGGCATAGGGATCCATGATCACGTAAGAGACAAAGTCCCTGCTTTATATCACTTATTGCTAGAGCTTCCAACCCACTCTGAGGATTCAGTTAAAAAAGTTCAGTCTTTCTCTCTAATTCCATGTAGCTAAATCCTACCCTGCATTCAGTGTCCTCTCAAATGGAACTATCAGCCAGAAGCTTCCCTTTACCACCTAACTCCTCTTCCTCTGAACAACCGGAGTCACTAGTTACATTACTCATGTACTATCATCTACTCTGTGTCTTGTTTTACAATTTTTAATCTCATCTCCCATACTAGACACTTTGGGGACAAGATTCATCTTCATATCCTCATAATACCTACCATATTGCTTTCTGTAGAGTACGTGCTTAAAACACACTGCTAAATGGTTGTGTATATCCAAAAACTAAATATAGGAAAGCAACATAAAATTTTTTTGATAGACTACACCTTTAGTCCAAAAACTTGCTCATTCCTAAGAGTCCTTGAATGAAAAGCACCAGGTGAAAAAGGTGTCTTACAATGGATGTGTAGTAATTTCAATGCCAACAAATTTCTAGCACTTTGGATTCACTTTTTGGAATCAGGTCAGTTCTGAATCTCTGAGCCCCTGAACAGGGAGGGAAGAATATATAATTAAAACTGGGAGTGTTCAGGTTAGTGTTAATTGCATTCTGCTAAAAATCCATACTTGCTAAGGGTCGTTTCCTGATACATGATGAGAATAATTGTTTAACTATAAGTTCTTTAAAGTCACTGACTTCTAATAGAACTTCAGTTATACCTTTATTTCGCAGAGAATAATGTTTCAATTAACAGATCAAACTTAGCATTATGCTTCTCCAGCTAAACCTTAAGCTCTTTTCATTAAATACAAATTTGCACAATATTATCCTGCTGTGGTTAAAGATTTTGCTAATCCAGGAACGAGAAGCACATTGTATTCTGTTGCATAGCTAACTCTGGTGAACAAGGCTAAAGTTTAGTGTTTACGCTTCATGAATTCTGGTGCCTTGTGGCCTAGATTCACATCCTGCTCTCTGGTCTTCTAGTTTGGAATCTTTGTAATCTAGTTAGCCTCTCTGTCTCAATTTCCTCATGTTTAAAATGGAGATAATAATTGCCTGTTGGCCTGTGGCGAAGATTAAGTGAGTTTATGTAGCTAAAGCTCTTGGAACAGTGCCTGGAACATAGTAAACATCATGTGAGTTATTGTTAAGGATATAGGGATAGACAGTAAGAACTTGAATCCCTTCTCTCTGAATATGAGGAATGATTCAAATGAACAAGAATCTCATTTTAAGGTAGGTAAGTGGCTACTTTTTCTGACATCTGAACAAAGCTACCGCTAAGGCCTGAAAGCTATTTCAGCAAATGGAAGTCTTATTTCTGGTATCTCTCCCTACTTCCTTTTAACTCTTTCTGTACCATCTGTGTTCAAAGTGCTATGCTCCCCTCAGGGTCAAATTTCAGAGGAAGCAGTTATATTTTGTATAACTGACTATAATTTTATATAACATATCCCCTCTTTGATCTCCTGTGACTCCCATTCAAAGGGGAAAAGTGAAATTGTAGCTATTTCTTGATTAGTAATACCTACATGGCTTAAGTGGAATTAACAGGATCTTTTAACACCTCAACCATGCACTCCATGTGTTTGGCATATAAAGGGAAGCAAATTAATGGTGATATTAACTAATTTCAAAAAGATTAAATAAAAGAAAGAGGGTTAGTCCAAGAGTTGGAGATAGAGGTAACACATGGCAACTGAGGTGTCTATCTTACCTCATTAAGCACAGGAGATAAAGATGGCCTCTGATTTGTGGAGGCAAATAGAGGCAAAGACTCCCACTAGTGTTTATCAATTGTTTGGCATGCTTCTATAAAATGCCGATTCCTAGAGTTCACCCAAGCAAATAGGATTCTGGGGATGGTAGAACAGGAGGGAAGGAGGCAGGGTACAACCTTTGAAAGAATGACATAGCCCAAGGACATGACATAAACTGATTAGAACCAAATGGGTCCAAGATGGTGGACAAGTCAACTTTCCACTAGACCTTGAGCCTCAGTATATGCTCACTGTAACACATCAGCAAGCTAAATGACACACCCACAGGTGCCGTGACAGTTCCAAGACCAACCATAAGGATCAAAAAGTGGGCAGTGGGGCTCCCCTGGTGGCGCAGTGGTTGAGAGTCCGCCTGCCGATGCAGGGCACATGGGTTCGTGCCCCGGTCCGGGAAGATTCCACATGCCATGGAGCGGCCGGGCCCATGAGCCATGGCCACTGGGCCTGTGCGTCCGGAGCCTGTGCTCCACAACGGGAGAGGCCATAGCAGTGAGAGGCCCACGTACCGCAAAAAAAAAAAAAAAAAGTGGGCGGTGGCCCAATTCCTGGAAATCCCCTCCCCTTCCTAAAATAGCTGGAATACTCCTCCCACTCATTACCCTATGAAATTACCCACTCCTATAAAAACTGACAACCCCATACCCTGGTGCCTTTCTCACCTTCTGAGATGGCCCACACTCTGTTTGTGGAGTGTGTTTCTCTCTAAATAAATCCACTTCTTACCTATCACTTTGTCTCTCACTGAGTACTTTCTGCGATGAGACATCAAGAACCTGAGCTTCATTAAGTCCTGAAACCAGGTGTGTGATCTCAGCTGGAAGACTGTGGGTTTTGGCTGGGTTCAAGTCCCAGTGCATGGGTTCGAGTCCCAATCTGGGTTTTGGACGGGCTCAAGTCCCAGCCATGTAGGTTCAAGTCCCAATCTGGGTTTAGGCTGGGTTCAACTCCCGGCATGTGGTTTCAAGTCCCAATCTGAGGTGCATGGTTTCAGTAGGACCTAGCATCTCCATTTCTAACATGTTCCCCAAAGGTCATTCTAATGCCCCCAGCTCTCCTTCTGCTGGCTCATTTCTCAGAGTGATGTATAGGACACAAGATGTTGGCTGCAGGTATTTGGGATGAGAGGCAGCCCTAGATATTATCTAGGGTACCTCCCCTTCATACACAGGACAAGGAGATCCCTAGAAGAAGAAACGGCCCAGGGTCACTCAGATTCGATATGTTAGCACTTCTGAGGGGTTCCAAGAGCTAAGGAATTTCTCACCCACAAAATGTGCTTAAACTGCAAAGTATTTGTTTTTCTAACATACACAGCATTTCTTTTTTTTTTTCTTACTTAAAATTTTTTTTATTTTACTGACATACAGTTGTGTTAGTTTCAGGTATACAGCAAGGTGATTCAGTTACACCTATATATACATTATTTTTTTCATATTATTTTCCATTATGGTGTATCACAAGATACTGAATATAGTTCCCTGTGCTCTACAGTAAGACCTTGTTGTTTATCCATTCTTTTTTTTTGAATTTTATTTATTTTCTTATACAGCAGATTCTTATTAGTCATCCATTTTATACACACCAGTATATACATGTCAATCCCAATCGTCCAATTCATCACACCCCCACCCCCACCCCCCACAGCTTTCCGCACTTGGTGTCCATACGTTTGTTCTCTACATCTGTGTCTCAATTTCTACCCCGCAAACCGGTTCATCTGTACCATTTTTCTAGGTTCCACATATACGCGTTAATATACAATATTTGTTTTTCTCTTTCTCACTTACTTCACTCTGTATGACAATCTCTAGATCCATCCACATCTCTACAAATGACCCAATTTCATTCCTTTTTAGGGCTGAGTAATATTCCATTGTATATATGTACCACATCTTCTTTATCCATTCGTCTGTCGATGAGCATTGAGGTTGCTTCCATGACCCTGCTATTGTAAATAGTGCTGCAATGAACATTGGGGTGCATGTGTCTTTCTGAATTATGGTTTCTCTGGGTATATGCCCAGTAGTGGGATTGCTGAATCATACGGTATTTCTATTTTTAGTCTTTTAGGGAACCTCCATACTGTTCTCCATAGTGGCTGTATCAATTTACATTCCCACCAACAGTGCAAGAGGGTTCCCTTTTCTCCACACCCGCTCCAGCATTTATTATTTGTAGATTTTCTGGTGATGCCCATTTTAACTGGTGTGAGGTGACACCTCATTGTAGTTTTGATTTGCATTTCTCTAATATTTAGTGATGTTGAGCAGCTTTTCAAGTGCTTCTTGGCCATTTGTATGTCTTTTTTGGAGAAATGTCTATTTAGGTCTTCTGCCCATTTTTGGATTGGGTTGTTTGTTTTTCTAATATTGAGCTGCATGAGCTGTTTATATATTTTGGAGATTAATCCTTTGTCCGTTGATACGTTTGCAAATATTTTCTCCCATTCTGAGGGCTGTCTTTTCATCTTGTTTAAGGTTTCCATTGCTGTGCAAAAGCTTTGAAGTTTCATTAGGTCCCATTTGTTTATTTTTGTTTTTATTTCCATTACTCTAGGAGGTAGATCAAAAAAGATCTTGCTGTGATTTATGTCAAACAGTGTTCTTCCTGTGTTTTCCTTTAGGAGTTTTACAGTGTCTGGTCTTACATTTAGGTCTCGAATCCATTTTGAGTTTATTTTTGTATATGGTGTTAGGAAGTGTTCTAATTTCATTCTTTTACATGTAGCTGTCCAGTTTTCCCAGCACCACGTATTGAAGATACTGCCTTTTCTCCATTGTATATCCTTGTTTCCTTTGTCATAGATTAGTTGACCATAGGTGTGTGGGTTTATCTCTGGGCATTCTATCCTGTTCTATTGATGTATATTTCTGTTTTTGTGCCACTACCATATTGTCTTGATTACTGTAGCTTTGTACTATAGTCTGAAGTCAGGGAGTCTGACTCCTCCAACTCCGCTTTTTTCCCTCGAGACTGTTTTGGCTATTCAGGGTCTTTTGTGTCTCCATACAAATTTTAAGATTTTTTGTTCTACTTCTGTAAAAACTGCCATTGGTAATATGATAGGGATTGCATTGAATCTGTAGACTGCTTTGGATAGTATAGTCATTTTCACAATATTGGTTCTTCTAATCCAAGAACATGGAATATCTCTCCATCTGTTGGTATCATCTTTAATTTCTTTCAACAGTGTCTTATAGTTTTCTGCATTCAGGTCTTTTGTTTCCCTAGGTAGGTTTATTCCTAGGTATTTTATTCTTTTTGTTGCAGTGGTAAATGGGAGTGTTTCCTTAATTTCTCTTTAGGATTTTTCATCATTAGTATATAGGAATGCAAGAGATTTCTGTGCATTAATTTTGTATCCTGCAACATTACCAGATTCACTGATTAGCTTTAGTAGTTTTCTGGTGGCATCTTTAGGATTTTCTATGTATAGCATCATGTCATCTGCAAACAGTGACAGTTTTACTTCTTCTTTTCCAATTTGTATTCCTTTTATTTCTTTTTCTTCTCTGATTGGTATGGCTAGGACTTCCAAAACTATGTTGAATTATAATGGCGAGTTTTTATCATAAATCGGTGCTGAATTTTGTCAAAAGCTTTTTCTGCATCTATTGAGATGATCATATGGTTTTTCTTCTTCAGTTTGTTAATATGGTGTTTCTGGAGAGTTTTTATCATAAATTTTATCATAAATCGGTGCTGAATTTTGTCAAAAGCTTTTTCTGCATCTATTGAGATGATCATATGGTTTTTCTTCTTCAATTTGTTAATATGGCGTATCACATTGATTAACTTGTGTATATTGAAGAATCCTTGCATCCCTGGGATAAATCCCACTTGATCATGGTGTATGATCCTTTTAATGTGTTGTTGGATTCTGTTTGCTAGTGTTTTTTTTTTTTTTTTTTTTTTTTTTTTTTTTTTTTTGCTGTACGCGGGCCTCTCACTGCTGTGGCCTCTCCCGTTGCGGAGCACAGGCTCCGGACACACAGGCTCCGCGGCCATGGCTCGCGGGCCCAGCCACTCCGCGGCATGTGGGATCTTCCGGGATAGGGGCACGAACCCGTGTCCCCTGCATCGGCAGGCGGACTCCCAACCACTGCGCCACCAGGGAAGCCCTGTTTGCTAGTGTTTTGTTGAGGATTTTCGCATCTGTATTCAACAGTGATATTGGCCTGTAATTTTCTTTTTTGGTAGTATCTTTGTCTGGTTTTGGTATCAGGGTGATGGTGGCCTCATAGAATGAGTTTGGGAGTGTTCCTTCCTCCGCAATTTTTGGAAGAGGTTGAGAAGGATGGGTGTTAGCTCTTCTCTAAATGTTTGATAGCATTCACCTGTGAAGCCATCTGGTCCTGGATTTTCTTGGTTGGAAGATTTTTAATCACAGTTTCAATGTCATTACTTGTGATTGGTCTGTTCATATTTTCTATTTCTTCCTGGTTCAGTCTTGGAAGGTTATACCTTTCTAAGAATTTGTCCATTTTATTGGCATAGAGTTGCTTGTAGTAGTCTCTTAGGATGCTTTGTATTTCTGGTGTCTGTTGTAACTTCTCCTTTTTCATTTCTAGTTTTATTGATTTGAGTCCCCTCCCTCTTTTTCTTGATGAGTCTGGCTAATGGTTTACCAATTTTGTTTATCTTCTCACAGAATCAGCTTTTAGTTTTATTGATCTTTGCTATTGTTTTCTTTTTTTTCTATTTCATTTATTTCTGCTCTGATCTTTATGATTTCTTTCCTTCTACTAACTTTGGATTTTGGTCCTTCTTCTTTCTCTAGTTCCTTTTCATGTAAAGTTAGATTGTTTATTTGAGTTTTTTCTTGTTTCTTGAGGTAGGCTTGTATAGCTATAAAATTCCCTCTTAGAACTGCTTTTGCTGCATCCCATAGGTTTTGGATCATCGTGTTTTCATTGTCATTTGTCTCTAGGTATTTTTTGATTTCCTCTTTGATTTCTTCAGTGATCTCTTTGTTATTTAGTAATGTATTGCTTAGCCTCCATGTGTTTGTGTTTCTTATTTTTTTCCCCTGTAATTGATATCTAATCTCACAGCATTGTGGTCAGAAAAGATGCTTGATATGATTTCAATTTTCTTAAATTTACCAAGGCTTCATTTGTGACCCAAGGTGTGATCTATCCTGGAGAATGTTCCATGAGCACTTGAGAAAAATGTGTATTCTGTTGTTTTTGGATGGAATGTCCTCTAAATATCAATTAAGTCCATCTTGTTTAATGTATCATTTAAAGCTTGTGTTTCCTTATTTATTTTCATTTTGGATGATCTGTCCATTGGTGAAAGTGGGGTGTTAAAGTCCCCTAGTATTATTGTGTTACTGTCGATTTCCTCTTTTATAGCTGTTAGCAGTTGCCTTATGTATTGAGGTGCTCCTGTGTTGGGTGCATATATATTTATAATTGTTATATCTTCATCTTGGATTTATCCCTTAATCATTATAGAGTGTCCTTCCTTGTCTCTTATAACATTCTTTATTTTAAAGTCTATTTTATCTTATATGAGTATTGCTACTCCAGCTTTCTTGTGATTTCCATTTTCATGGAATATCTTTTTCCATCCCCTCACTTTCAGTCTGTACGTGTCCCTAGGTCTGAAGTGGGTCTCTTGTAGACAGCATATATATGGGTCTTGTTTTTGTATCCATTCGGCAAGACTGTGTCTTTTGGTTGGAGCATTTAACCCATTCACGTTTAAGGTAATTATTGATATGTATGGTCCTATGACCATTTTCTTAATTGTTTTGGGTTTGTTTTTGTAGGTCCTTTTCTTCTCTTGTGTTTCCCACTTAGAATAGCTCCTTTAGCATTTGTTGTAGAGCTGTTTAGGTGGTGGTGAATTCTCTTAGCTTTTGCTTGTCTGTAAAGCTTTTGATTTCTCCATCTTATCTGAATGAGATGGTTGCTGGGTAGATAATCTTGGTTGTAGGTTCTTCCCTTTCATCCCTTTAAATACATCATGCCACTCCCTTCTGGCTTGTAGAGTTTCTGCTGAGAAATCAGCTGTTAACCTTACGGGAGTTCCCCTGTATATTATTTGTCATTTTTCCCTTGCTGCTTTCAATAATTTTTCTTTGTCTTTAATTTTTGCCAACTTGATTACTGTGTGTCTTGGCATGTTTCTCCTTGGGTTTATCCTGTATGGGACTCTCTGCGCCTCCTGGACTTGGGTGGTTATTTTGTTTCCCATGTGAGGGAAATTTTCGAGTATAATTGCTTCAAATATTTTCTCGGGTCCTTTCTCTGTCTCTTTTCCTTCTGGGACCCGTATAATGCAAATGTTGTTGCGTTTAATGTTGTCCCAGAGGTCTCTTAGGCTGCCTTCATTTTTTTTTCTTTATTCTGTTCCACAGCAGTGAATTCCACCATTCTGTCTTCCAGGTCACGTATCTGTTCTTCTGCCTCAGTTATTCTGCTATTGGTTCCTTCTAGTGTAGTTTTCATTTCAGTTATTGTATTGTTCATCTTTGTTGATTTGTTTTTTAATTCTTCTAGGTCTTTGTTAAACATTTCTTGCATCTTCTTGATCTTTGCCCCCATTCTTTTTCTGAGGTCTTGGATCATCTTCACTATCATTATTCTGAATTCTTTTTCTGTACAGGTGCCTATCTGCATTTCATTTTGTTGTTTTTCTGGGGTTTTATCTTATTCCTTCATCTGGTACATAGCCCTCTGCCTTTTCATGTTGTCTATCTTTCTGTGAATGTGGTTTTCATTCCACAGGCTGCCGGATTGTAGTTCTTCATACTTTTGCTGTCTGCCCTCTGGTGGATGAGGAGCATTTCTAAAAATATCAAGGCAAGACAATAATGTCCTGTTTTAAAAGACTACCATTGCCACATATATATCTACTTAATTCGGAGCTCCTATAACTAGTATAATGTGGGAATTTTCTAATTAGCTTTCTTTTTAAAAATCAACATGATTTTATTCTTTCTCTTGGTTTCTTAGATCAGGATGCCAGGAAAAGCTCAAGTGGGTAGTTCAGGATCAGGGTTTGCTTTTTAAAAAATATCTTTATTCACACATCATAAAATTCACTCATTTAAAGTGTACAATTAATAGTTTTTAGTGTATCCACAAAGTTGTGTAAGAATCACCACAATCTAAGTTTATAACATTTTTATCATCTCAAAAAGGTACTCCGTATCTGCTGAGTCACACCCCATTCCTCCCTACCTTTTCCATGCCCTCAACCCTACCTACCATGCACTACTGTGTCCTGGGAAGCCACTAATCTACTTCCTGTTTCTATAGGTTTGCCTATTTTGGCATGTCATATAAACGGAATCATACAATATGTGGCCTTTTGTGACTGGCTTCTTTCATTTAGCGTAATGTTTTGAAGGTTAATCCATGTTGTAGCATGTATCAATATTTTATTTCTACTGCTGAATAATATTCCATTATGTGGATATACCACATTTTTAAAATTTGCCCAGCATTTGATGAACATTTGGGTTGTTTCCACCTTTGGGTTATTTTGAATAATGATTCTATAAACATTCAAGTACAAGTGTTTATTTAAATACCTGTTTTCAATTCCCTTGGGTATATACCTAAGAGCGTAATTGCCAAGTCATATGGCAACTATATGTTTAACATTTTGAGGAACTGCAGTCTATTTTCTAAAGGACTGCACTTCAGATTCCCATCAGCAATGTCTGGGTGTTCCAATTGCTCTGCAGTCTCACTGACAGTTATTATTGTCCATCTTTTTAATTACACCCATGTGTACTGTTTTGCTAAGGCTGCTGTAACAAAGTACCATAAACTGAGTGGTTTAAACAACAGAAATTTATTGTCGCACAGTTCTGGAGGCCAGAAGTCCAAATCAAGTTGTCTGCAGGACCATGTTTCCTTTGAAGATCCTAGGGTGTTATCTGTTCCACACCTTTCTTTCAGCTTCTGATAATTCCTTGACTGTGGCAGCATAACTTCAGTCTTCACATGGTGTTCTCCCTCTGTGCAGTCTGTGTCCAAATTTCCCCTTTCTGTAAGGACATCAGCTATATTGGATTAGGAGGCCCACCTTATTCCAATATGACCTTATCTTAACTAATTACATGTACAATGTCTCTGTTTCCAAATAAGGTCACATTCTGGAATTAAGACTTTAACATGAATTTTGGGAAATACAGTTTTACCTATGACACCATACTAGTGGGTCTAAAAGGTATTTCACTGTGGCTTTGATTTGCATTTCCTATGACTAATAATATCGAGCATGTTTTCATGTACTTATTGATCATTTGTGTATCTTCACTGGAGAAATGTCTATTCAGGTCCTTTGTTCATTTTTAAATTGGATTATTTGTCTTCTTTTTGTTGCATTTTCAGAGGTTTTTTTATATATTCTGGATATAATCCTTATCATGTATATGATTTGCAAATATTTTCTCCCATTCTGTGGGTTATCTTTTCACTTACTTGACAGCATCTTTTCATGTACAAAAGATTTTAGTTTTGATAAGATACAACTTATCTATTTTATGTTTTGTTGCTTGTGCTTTTGGAGTCATATATAAGAAATCATTGCCAAATTCAAGGTCACTAAGATTTATTCCTGTGTTTTTTGTAAGAGTTTTATAGTTTTAGCACTTAATTTAGTTTGTTGGTCCATTTTGAGTTAATTTTTGTATATAATTGTGAGGTAAGAGTCCAACTTCTTTCTTTTACTTGTGGATATCCAGTTGTCCTAACACCATTTGTTGAAAAGATTATTCTTTCCCCATTGAATTGTCTTGGCATGCTTGTCAAAAATAAATTGACAATAATTTAATTTCTGGACTCTCACTTCTATTCCAATGATCTATATTTCTAACTTAATGCCACACTGTCTTGATTACTGCAGCTTTGTATTATGTCCTCTAACTTTGTCCCTCCTTCTCAAAACTGCTTTGATTATTCTGGGGTCTCTTGAATTTCCATATGAATTTTAGAGTCAGCCTTTCAATTTCTCCATGAAATCTAGTTGGGATTTTGATAGGGATTGCATTGAATCTGTAGATAATTTGGAAAGTACTGCAATTTTTTTAAAAAAAAAAATTTATTTATTTTTGGCTGTGTTGGGTCTTCGTTGTTGAACATGGGCTTTCTCTAGTTGTGGTGAGCGGGGGCTACTCTTCGTTGTGGTGCGTGGGCTTCTCATTGCAGTGGCTTCTCTTGTTGTGGAGTACAGGCTCTAGGTGCACAGGCTTTAGTAGTTGTGGCACATGGGCTCAGTAGTTGTGGCTCGTGGGCTCTGGAGCGCAGGCTCAGTAGCTGTGGCACATGGGTTTAGTTGCTCTGCGGCATGTGTGATCTTCCCAGACCAGAGCTCGAACGTGTGTCCCCTGCCTTGGCAGACGGATTCTCAACTGCTGCGCCACCATGAAAGCCCAGTAGTGCAATTTTAACAATAATATGTTTTACAATCCATGAAAATGAGGTGTCTACATTTATTAAGATATTCTTTAATTTCTTTCAACAATGTTTTGTAGCTTTCAGTGTACAAGTACTTAATTTTGTTAAATTTTTACCTATTTTATTGTTATGAATGTTATTGTACATGGAATTCTTTTCTTAATTTCATTTTCAGATTGCTTATTGATACCATATAAAATACAATTAACTTTTGAATATTAGTCTTGTATCCTTCAACTCCACTAAACTTGTCTATTAAGTCTAGTAGTCTTTTAGTGGATTCCTTACCTGTAGTAAAATTGAAAAAAAAAACAATAATAATAAGGACTATGTATAGTCCTTTCCCCCAGTTCCTGACATATAGCTCAAAAATGCTTGGAATTTCCTGAGTGATAGGAGTGTCTTTTGTTATTCATTACCATAACTGAGTTTTGATAACAAGGTGACTCATGGTGGACCCTCAGATAGTTTCAAGGAAGGAGCTGGCCACACAGTGATTAGAGGGTTAGAACCTTCAGCCATACCCCCTGACCTCTGGAGGGGGGAGGGGGCTGGAGATTGAGTTCAGTCATGTGGCCAGTGATTTAATCAACCATGCCTACATAATGAAGCCTTGATAAAAACTCTTGAACAATGAGGTTTGGGCAGCTTCTGGATTCATGAACACATTGATGTGCTGGGCATGTTGTGCTCCTGGAGAGAGCATGGAAGTTCTGCATCACCACTTCCATACTTTGTCCTATGCATGTTTTCCATTTGTCTGTTCCTGAGTTTATTTAAAACTTTATTTTAAAAATGTAATTGTAAGTATAGCACTTTTCTGAGTTATGTGAGTTGTTCTAGCAAATTACCAAATCTGAGGGGGTCACAGTAACCCCCAAATTTTTAGTCAGCTGGGCAGAAGTGTGGATAGCCAGGGTATCCCACTTGAAGCCGGTGTCTAAAGTGGGGGCAGTCTTGTGGGACGGAGCTGTAACTTTTGGGGTCTGTACTAACTCTGGGTGGTTAGTGTCAGCATTGAATTTAATTCTTGGACACTCAGTTTATGTCAGGGTATTGGAAGAGTATACCTATTAAACTTATTAATTCTAAGAGTCTCTTAATGGATTCCATAAGATTTTCTACATTTAATATCATGTGATATGAAAATAGAGATAGTTGTGGGAGGGAGGGAGATGCAAGAGGGAAGGGATATGGGAACAGATGTATATGTATAACTGATTCACTTTGTTATAAAGCAGAAACTAATAAAAAAAAAAGAAAAGAGATAGTTTTACTTCTTCCTGTCCAATGTGGATGTCTTTAATTTCTTTTTCTTGCCTAATTGTTTTGTCTAGAACCTCCAGTACAATGATTAATGTAAGTGGCAGG
The DNA here is from genome assembly GCF_964165515.1 of Mesoplodon bidens. Classification (NCBI taxonomy): domain Eukaryota; kingdom Metazoa; phylum Chordata; class Mammalia; order Artiodactyla; family Ziphiidae; genus Mesoplodon; species Mesoplodon bidens. The sequence continues at coordinate 69,690,012 of NC_138165.1, forward strand.
AGTAGACAACCTTGTCTTTTTCCTAACCTTAGTATGATATTTTTAGATGCCCTTTATCAAGTTGAGGAAGTTCCCTTCTAATACAAGTTTGTTGAATGTTTTATCATTAAAAGATGTTGATTTTGTCAAATGCTTTTTCTGCATCTATGAGATGATTGTTTGATTTTTGTCCTTTGCTCTATTGCTATTGTGCTTTACACTAATTGATATTCAAATGTTAAACCAACCATTCCTGGAATAAATCTAACTTGGTCATGGAGTGTAATCCTTTTTATATGTCACTGGATTTGGTTTGCTGATATTTCGTTGAGGATTTTTGTGTTTATATTCTTAAGGGATATTGATAGGTAGTTTTCTTTTTGTGAAATATCTTCATCTCAGTTTGGTATCAGGTTAATATTGGTCTCATAGAATGATTTGGAACAAGTTCCCTTGTATTCTTTTTTTGGAAGTGTATATGAGGCATTATCATTAATTCTTTAAATATTTGGTAGAATTCACCAGAGAAGCTATCTGGTTCTAGATTTTTCTTTTCTATTTATTTATTTATTTATTTTTGGCTATGTTGGGTCTTCATTGTTGCATGCAGGCTTTCTCTAGTTGCAGCGAGTGGGGGCTACCCTTCATTGTGGTGCATGAGCTTCTCATTACGGTGGCTTCTCTTGTTATGGAGCATGGGCTCTAGGTGTGCAGGCTTCAGTAGTTGCAGCGCATGGGCTCAGTAGTTGTGGTGGGTGGGCTCTAGGTTGCACGGGCTTCAGCAGTTGTGGCTCGTGGGCTCCAGAATGCAGGCTCAGTAGTTGTGGCACACAGGCTTAGCTGCTCCACAGCATGTGGGATCTTCCCAGACCAGGGCTCAAGCCTGTGTACCCTGCATTGGCAGGTGGATTCTTAACCACTGCACCACCAGGGAAGCCCCTATACTTTTCTTTGTGAGGACTTTTTTTTGATAACTAATGCAATATCTTGTTATAGATCTATTCAGATCTTCAGTTTTTATTTGAGTCAGTTTTAGTAATTTGTATCTTTCTAGGAATTTGTCCATTTCATCTAAGTTATCTATTTTTTTGATATACACTTTTTCATGGTTTTTATTTTTATTCTTCTCAAAGTATTTTCTAGTTACCCTTGTGATTTCTTCTTTGACCCACTAGTTATTTAGAAGTGTGTTGTTTAGTTTCCACATATTTGTGAACTTTCCAAATTTCCTTGTTATGATTTCTAATTTCATTCCATTTGGTTGGAGAACATACTTTGTATGATTTCAATCCTTTTAAATTTATTGAACCTTGTTTTATGGCCTAGCATATGGTCTATCCTGAAAAATGTTCCATGTGCATTTCAGGAAAAAAACATTCTGTTGTTGTTGGATGGACTCTTCTATAGATTCATTCACATTCACATCTGTATGCTTATATTTTGTTAGATATGTTTAGATTCACATCTGCCATTTTGCTTTTTATTTTCTGTATTTCTCATGTATTTCTGTTCCTCTCTTCATCCTTACTGTCTTCTTTTGTATTAAGTGGATATTTTATAATGTAATGTTTTAATTCCTTTAATGGTTTTTTAAAGTATATTTTTAGTTACTTTTTAATAGTTATTCTAGACATTACAATACACTTCTTAACTTAGCAAAAGCTACTTCAGAGTTATACTAACCAAATTCTAGTGAAATATGGAAATAAGTGCTGTCATTACACCTATATAGCCTATGCCCTTCTCCTTTTTTGTGCTATCATGGTTATAGTTATTATGTCTACATAAGTTACAACCCAACAATACATTATCATAATTATTACTTTATATAATCTGATGTATTTTAAAGAAGCTGAGAGAAGAAAGGACAGCAAGTATATATTTATAGAAAATTACCATCTGGTGTCATTTCCTTACACAATACAGCTTTGTTTCCACTTTGTACTGTTTTTGGCAAATATATTACATTTCCATAAGCTAAAGGCCCAACAATACATTGTATATATACATATTGTACATATATAAGCATATTATATTATTATGTGTTATGCAATTGCTTTTTAAATCATTAAATGAAGAAAGGAGAATAAATATACAATTATACTATTATAATTACCTACATAATTATCTTTCTTGCAAGGCATGTTGGCTAGCAATGAATTCTCTCAGCTTTTGTTTATCTGGGAATATATTTTGCTTTCATTTTTGAAATATAGTTTTGCTGAATATAAGATTCTTAATTGACAATTTTTTATTTTTAGTACTTTTTAGTATTTTTAGTACTTTAGTACTTTAAACATGCTACTGCCTTCTGGCCCCCATTGTTTCTAATGGGAAATGAGTTGTTACTCTTATTAGGATTTTCTTGTATATGATGAGTTGTTTTCTCTTACTGCTTTCAAGAATTTCTGTTGGCTTCCAACATTTTGACTATGATGTGTCTGGGTGGGGATTGTTTTATAACATCTTAATTGGATTTTGTTGAGCTTCCTGGATGTGTAGATTGTTTTTCATCAAATTTTGAAGTTTTCAGCCATTATATCTTCCAATATTTTTTTTCTGCTTCTTTTTCTCTCTCCTCATATTCTAGTACTCCCATTACATGTATGTTGGTACACTTAGTGGTACCACACATTCTTCTGTGGCTATGCTCATTTTCTTTCTTTCTCTCTGTTCTTCAGATAGTACAATCTTTAGATAGCACAATCTCAAGTTCAAGTTCCCAGGTTCTTCTTCTTTTTTTTTAATATGAACAAAAATGTTTATTACATTATTAATATTCTAAATATTAGAAGGGTTTAATAAGGTATGACACACTTATCCCATGAAATATACTATAATTAAAATAATAACTATGATGACTATGGTACATGGAACACTTTTGATGATATAAAAGTGTGGAAAATAGAATATGATATTATATACACATCCACATATACATACATATAGATTATGTAGCAACCATTAAAATATGTGCATACAAACATAACGTTGAACAAAAGAAGTCAGATACAAAAGAGTATGTATGGTATGATTTCATGAATACAAAGTTCAGAACCAAGGTAGAATTAATCTATGGTGATAGAAGTCGGAACAGTGGGTTCCCTTGAGTGGACAGGGGATAGTGATTGCAAAGGGCACCAGAACTTCTGGGACACTGATGGGTGGCCTGATTCCTCATCTGGGGGGCTAGTTACACAGCTGTGTGCACTTTGTGAAAACTCGTCCAGCTGTGCACTTATCATTTGGGCACTTTTTGGAATGTATGTAATGCTTTTATAAAAAGTTTACTTAAAAAAAAAACAACTGTGCAATTATTCACAGGAAGAAATACAGAGGGAAAAACGGAGGGGGTGGGAAATCCATCATGGAGTTACTCGTTTTTCTTTCCTTCCTGGGGAGTCCAGTGGGTTTTTCAACCTCGGCTGGATAATTCTGTGTTGTGGGGACTGTCCTGTGCATTGTAGGATATTTAGCAGCATCCCTGGCCTCTACTCACTAGATACCAGTAGCACTTCTCCCCCCACAATCCCAGTTGTGACAACCAAAAATGTCTTCAGACATTACGAAGTGTCCCATGGTGGTAGGGTTGCCAGATAAAACATAGGATACGCATTTAAATTAGAGTATCTTACAAACAATGAATAATTTCAAAATATTGCATGGTATATCCTTATACTAAAAATCTATTAATTGTTTATCTTAAATTCAAATTTAATTGGTATCCAGGTTCTTCTTTTACCAGCTCAAATATGCTGTTAACAGTTATTATACTTTTCAGTTATTGTAATTTTCAACTACAGAATTTCCATTTGGTTCTTTTTTATAATTTCCATTTCTTTATATTATCTATTTGATGAGACATTGTCATCATAGCTTCCTTTAGTAATTTAAGCATGGTTTCCTTTAGTTCTTTGAACATGTTTATAATAGCTGCTTTGAAGTCTTTGCTAAGTCCAAGATCTGTGTGCTCCTCCCTCAAGGCAGTTTCTATTTGCCTGTTTTTGTTCCTGTGTATAGATCACACTTTCCTGTTTCTTTGCATGTCTATTTGTTGTTGTTGTTGAAATCTGGACATTTTAGAAAATATATTGTAATTACTCTGGATACTGATTTTCCCTGACCCTAGGGATTGATGTTGTTTTTGGTTTTTGCTTGGTCATTAGTTTATTTGTTCAATGACTTGACTGAACTAACTCTGTGAAGTCTATTTTCCATGCAGCGTGCAATTTCTGATACCCCTGCTCAGATTTTTCTCTCTTGTTTCCATATTTTATCCTTGCTTTTTATCCTGGATATCTAGAGTTTATTCCTGGGTCAGCACAGGTCACTTATTGTTTAAATGTTGTGCTTAAACACTCTTAGCTAGTTGATTCTTACCCTTTACTACTGGATGTGTGTGTGGCTTGGAGGCTGCTACTGTAGTTCAGAGAGTTTACACTTTTTACTCAAATTCAACCAGGGCTTAGAATCTTAGGAATTCCCTTTCATATCACTCTTGAAAAAGTGCAGCCTTGGGCAGGCACATAGTCTTCCAGACTGCCAAGGATGTGATTTTATTTTCAATTCTGGCTTCATGGGAGTTGCTCCTGAATCAGAGTAGCTTATTGTTCAGTCAGTGTTTATGCAGAGATTGCATTTAAGTCCTTTGTGCCAGTGATGCTTCTGCCCTTTGTTGATGGATCTCTGTGTGACTTGGGAATGCTTTCAATTCTGTCCCACATCCTGCTCTGATTGCTCCTGAATGGGTGCAGTTTAGCACATTTGCACAGTCTTCTTGATCTCTGAGGCTGACTGTAGTCCCAAGAGGGCTTTTCTTGGCTGTCTCTTTCCCTGTTTCTCTCTGTTAAATATCTGGCTGCTTTGGCATTTTGCTTGTTGATACTAGTGTCATGGAACTAACAGCACTCTCTCAATTGTTCTCCACCAAAATCTTCATTATTTTGAAAACAACCTTAAGCATGGAATTTCCACATTCTGTTCCAAACAAATCAGCAGTTCTTATGGCCTGCTTCTCTCCCTGAACATAATCTCTGAAGCACTGCAAAGAGCTGGGGGCAGGGACAGAAGCCTGTTTCCCCCAGAATGACAATCTAGCAACACGTGTGGTTGCTGGGAGTGGAGGATGGTAAGCTTATCATCTCTGCTTGGCCCTCCCAGTGTAGAATCTCTGCCCTATGAGTGAGCTCTGGAAGGCATAATCAAAACCGCAGTGTTTTGGGCTTGCCAAGCCTGGAGTAGAGCTTCTCCCCTATGACTAGGGGCTGAGTGGGTGAAGGAAGTATCAGTCCTTTCAGCTGCATTGTCCAAAATAGAGCTTCTAAAACACAGGGATGAAGGTGTGAGAAATGCTGATGGCTTGCCTCTGCTGGGGTGAAATTGCAGCTCTAGACTGTGAGCTATGGGGAGAATGAGTTACCACTTTTTGTCCACACCATCCAGGAGTAGATAACCTAGAGCAGAGTTTCCATAACATGGAGATGGGGCAGAGGAGGGAGCAGGTCATGGCTCAAATGCAACAGACTCTCACATTCATATGGAGATTTAGTAGATTTTCTTGAATGAATGTTTCTCCATTTTCTCTATGCACTTATCTAATTTCCAGAGATATTAGATAATTTTTAAAAAAATAATTTTCACCAGTTATATAGTTGTTTTGCTGGGGAGAGGGTTTGCTAAACTCCTTACTCTGAAAGTCTCACTCCCTAATTTGCTTTTAAAAAGGAAACTTTCATAAACTCCATTGGCCTGGGCAGTTTCTCATATACTCCTTGACAACATTGACTATAGATTTTATAAAATAACATCATCAGGCAAAGAAAAACAAACTGCACATTTGGGAGAGAGGGGTGCTGTCTGAGGTCTGGAGTGGGTCATGTCCCCAGGGATAAGTCAGGCACCAGGAGGAAGAATCCAGCTGCAAACAAGTGAATAACTATCTGGGTAGGTACAACATAATATGCAGAGTATAATGAAAAGCAACAAGAGGTAACCCAAGGTAGGGTTCAGCATCACAGTAGTCCCAAGAAGTACTACCTGATGTGTGAAGATGATGTGTGGATCTAAGATTAACTAATTTGTGAAAATACAGAAAGGAAACACTATTATGTAGCAGCACCCATAGAAACAAGAAGGCAAGATTCCATTTTTTAAAAAGTGTAAGGTAAGGCAATTTGTGTTGGGAAAAAGGCAGAAGCCCAGTTTTTGGAATTACAAAAGTAGGTAAGAACCAGCAAAGTTAGCGTGCTCTGAATTAGAAGTCATTATAATTCTCCAGTCTAAGCTTAAATTACTCCCAAAGTTATGGGAGGTGCTGAGTCCTTGGCTGCACATTAAAATCACCTGGGGAGCTTTGAAAAAAATCCTGATCACAAACCAATTACTTCAGAACCTCTAGAGTAGGGCTCAGGAATGAGTAGTTTTTAGAGTTCTTCACATAATTCCAATGCACAGCCAATTTAAGAACCACTATGATATGTGGGTGGGGAAGGGGCTCAGCTACAATCAAAGGAGGGTTAGAGGGGCAGGAAGACAGGCAGATTGTATGTGGCTTTTTTCTTTTTGACAATCTCACCAAAGGAGTCTCCTCCAAACTTCCAGTCTTAGGTTAATAAATTTCTGTACATATGTGCCAGTCTTCTAAATTGATTATGCCACTTATTACCTTACATTGCATACTCCTCTTATTTTGAATGTCTTTCCATTAGAAAACAAACTGTAATATCTAACACTGTAATTTTCATTTTGAATAAATGTGTTTTTATATGTACACATTTTATTGACATATCTATTATGATATGATATAGGATATCCAGCAGGGATCCCAGCAGAAATTCAGGCTTACATGGGCATGGTTTTTAAATTGGTGAGGATAATCTAAAAGAAGTCTGTTCAGTGGGAGTAAGAGCTTCATGGAGAAAGCCTACCCTCAGCAAGGAAATTATGGGGGAAATTTTAGATATTAAATATTGACATATGTTACATATATGTCAATAAACATTGACATATATTATTATTATTTGATATATAAATATCCCTTAAAAATCAGATAAAAAAATGAACACCCCAGGGACTTCCCTGGTGGTGCAGTGGTTAAGAATCCACTTGCCAATGCAGGGAACACGGGTTTGAGCCCTAGTCCGGGAAGATCCCACATGCCGCAGAGCAACTAAGTCCGTGTGCCAAAACTATTGAGCCTGCGCTCTAGAGCCCGTGAGCCACAACTACTGAGCCCATATGCCACAACTACTGAAGCCCGCGTGCCTAGAGCCCGTGCTCCGCAACAGGAGAAGCCTCCACAATGAGAAGCCCGCGCACTGGAACGAAGAGTAGCCCCCGCTTGACACAACTAGAGAAAGCCTGCGCAGCAACAAAGACGCAACACAGCCAAAAATTAATTAATTAAAAAAAAAAGAATACCCCAATGTAAATGTCCAAATTATATGAACAGGCAAATTAGAGAAGAATTAACAATATGGAATGTTCAGTAAAATTTTTTAAAATTTCAAATTAAAACAAGAATGCAGAATCATTTGTTTAAGTCTCTCAGACTGGCAAAGATGAAAAAGGTTAGTAATATGGATATTAACTAGTGAAGATGAGAGAAAATAGCTAGCCTTATTTACAGCTGACAGAGGGTCTCAGACCCTTCAACCATCCTCCACACTGGTACAAAATCTGTAGAGATCATTCTCTCCTATATTCATCAAAACTGTCTACTTACCATTGATTCACCAATTCTTCTTAGAATTTCTCCGAAAGAGCTAAGAGATATATGTACACAGATGTTTACAACAGCACTGTGTATAGTCAGGCAACTATAAACCACATGGAAGTCCATTAAAAGGGATCTGGCTAATTAAGTTATGGCACCTCCAACAAAATACTACATGACCATTCAAAAAATAGTAAGTAGATTTTAATTTGAAATAAGTTTATAGAATATGATGATTCCATTTATGTAAAAATTAAATGTTTATGTAGACATTTAAATGTGTGCCAAATTGTTAGTCCATTTTCTCCATTATTATTTTAATGTTTTTTCTATGTTCACACATAATCAGCGAAAAAGGAGTAATGAGGGAAGAGGTGACTCTGAGCCATTTATCCTTGGTCCAGCCACTCAGATTTCTATCTGTTAAAGCTGAAAGGGTTGTTTCCTAACCTGCTATATGACATCCGGGCACAGGCAGCTCCCCCTCTTAAGATTGTAAAGTAAGATGGAGAGATGTGTCCCCGCCCACTTTGCCACAGATCACAGAATAAGTTCGGCCTCCCAAGGGAAGTAAACTCTATTAGTCAGGGTTCTCCAGAGAAACAGTACCAGTGTGATATATGGATATATAGAAGAGGAGATTTATCATGGGAATTGGCTCTTGCGGTTATGGAGGCTGAGAAGTCCCACAATCTGCTGTCTGCAAGCTGGAGAACAAGGAAAGCTGGTGGTGCAATTCAGTCCAAGTCCAAACGCCCAACAACCAGGAGCTCAGATGTCTGAGGGCAGGAGAAAATGGCTGTCCCAGCTCAAGAAGAGACAGTGCAAATGTGCTCTTCCTCAGCTTTTCTGTTCTATTAGAGTTCTCAATGCTTTGGATGATGCCCTGCAAGGGCGGAGCTTCTTTACTCAACCTACTGATCCAAATGCTAGTATCTTCCATATACACCCTCCCAGACACATCCAGAAATAATGTTTTACAGCTGTTTGGGCATCCCTTAGCCCAGTCAAGTTGACACATAAAATTAACCATCACAGAGACTCAGGTACTGACCAGCAGATGGTGGTGTGATTGAGAAGCAGTGGGGTGTCAGCCAGGAAGGCAGCAGTGCCTGGCAGAGAATGAGGCAAGACTGGTGGAAATAGCAGTTCTTCCAGGAGAGGCACCCAGCAGAAGAATGCCTTATAGCTGATTGGATGCTCTGTAGATTCCCAGAAATACTTTAGGGCAAGCATTTCAGGAATCTGAGGTCCTACATAGGCAAGTGGGATAAATTTGGGGTAATATACTTTAAAAAAAATAGAATATACTTTTTAACTCCTTTTATAAAACACAAAGGCTGGTGAGACCTAGGGAAACTCAAGTAAGAGATGACTATGTAGTTAAGTAAATAGAATTTTAAAAATCTATGCACCAGCTCTATTTACAATAGCCAGGACATGGAAGCAACCTAAGTGTCCATCGACATATGAATGGATAAAGAAGATGTGGCACATATATATAATGGAATATTACTCAGCCATAAAAAGAAACGAAATTGAGTTATTTGTAGTGAGGTGGATGGACCTAGAGTCTATCATACAGAGTGAAGTAAGTCAGAAAGAGAAGAACAAGTACCGTATGCTAACACACATATATATATATGGAATCTAAAAAAAAAAAAGGTTCTGAAGAAACTAGGGGCAGGACAGGAATAAAGACGCAGACGTAGAGAATGGACTTGAGGACACGGGGAAGAGGAAGGGTAAGCTGGGAAGTGAGAGAGTGGCATGGACATATATATACACTACCAAGTGTAAAATAGATAGCTAGTGGGAAGCAGCCGCATAGCACAGGGAGATCAACTTTGTGCTTTGTGACCACCTAGAGGGGTGGGATAGGGAGGGTGGGAGGGAGACACAAGAGGGAGGGGATATGTGGATGTATGTATATGTATAGATGATTCAATTTGTTATAAAGTAGAAACTAACACACCATTTTGTGTTAGTTTCTACTTTATAAAAGCAGAAAAAAGCAAAGCAATTATACTCCAATAAAGATGTGAAAAACAAAATCTATGTGCCAGTCAACAAATTCATCATATAATAATTTCCTTTTATCTTTTAATAAATATACATTATTTATCAAATACCCAAAATTATCAAAGTTATCAATCTCCCTGAGTTCTCCCACATCTTTCTAACTTCCACCTTTGACTGCTGACCTGGCACACAGGCTCTCAAAGGCCAAAGCAGTTTGTAGATAAATTATGATATCAGACAATGCCAGATCAACCCAGGAGTGAACACTGAGTCTAGTCCAATTCTACCTGTAGGGCTATAGACCTCCTTTTCAAATAAACAAAAAGCAAGAAGAATCTGCTTACTCCATATTCCCCAATTTCCTCTCCCCAGTGTGTTTAAGGTTCCATCCAAACTATAGATGGAGCCAGGAGTTTCACCCACTATTTCCTACAGTACAGTTCCTTACAAACTTTGATGCCTTCAGGGTTAAGAGGGCAACACTGACTTCCCACGCCTGTGCTTGGAAAGAGTAACTTCCTCTGTGAACTATGTCAGAGACAAACCAAGTTCTGATCCTGGGAACTACTGCTGCTCCTTGAGTAAAGAACAGTTTGTCAGGGAAGACTCAGACCTTTAAAGAAGAGGCAAAGCAAGAAACCCAGAAAACAAAAAGGAGATGGGTAGGGAATATTAATATAGAAGAGGGGTGGGGATCAATAATTGGTGTGTGTGGTGGGGAGGGAAGGAGCAAAAAAGAGAAGCAAAAAAAAAAGGAATATTTAAAGAAATAGAAATGTAGGGGGAAACCAGTAAAATCTTCATGTGATACCAACACGTGGACATTATTCCCATTTACAAACCCAGCCATTTAGAACTTCTCCCTTGGAGCTAATATTTAAGGTTTAAGTCCTATCCTATGGTTTTCAGTCTTTTTCTGAGTTGTTTTAGTAAAATACTCTTTCCTAATAACTAATTTAGTTCCTTAAATTAGCTATATGACCTCAGGCAAGTACTTTTAATACACTTTTCATCATAAAAGTAGTACAGGTGTTTGCTAGAAAATAATAAAATACCATGAAACAAATCAATTAAAACACCATATTCTTATCACTCAAGATCACACACCTCATATGATATTCTGCCATATATTTCACATGCTAGCACAGTCACCTTTTTATGTTATTATTTTTTGAAAAACATCAGTCCACTTGTCCTACAGATTGGGCCACTTTCTGGGTTTGTCCCGTAACTCACTTGATATCATTTAGCTTGTTTCTCTAGTGCCTGAACCAACTGTAAAATGAAAGTCACATCTAAAACTTGGTGTATTCTTTTTTTTTTTGCGGTGCGTGGGCCTCTCACTGTCGTGGCCTCTCCCGTTACGGAGCACAGGCTCCGGACGCGCAGGCTCAGCAGCCATGGCTCACGGGCCCAGCCGCTCCACGCCATGCGGGATCCTCCCGGACCGGCGCACGAACCCGCGTCCCCTGCATCGGCAGGCGGACTCTCAACCACTGCGCCACCAGGGAAGCCCGGTGTATTCTTTTTTAAAAAAAACTTCTTTACTGAGATAAAATTCACATAACATAAAATCCTCCATTTTAAAGTGTATAGCTCAGTGGATTTTCGTGTATTCACAGTGTTGTGCAACTATCACCACTAATTACAGAATACTATCACCCCAAAAAGAAACCACAAATCTCCCAATATCTTCCTCCCCCAATCCTTTGGCAACTCTAATCTACTTTCTGTTTCTATGAATTTGCCTGTTCTGGACATTTCACATAAATGGAATAATACAATATGTGCTCTTTTGTGTTTTTGTATTCATCTTCTTTCACATCATTTAATGTTTTCAAGGTTCATTTATGTTGTGGCATGTATCAGTACATTATTACTTGCTATGGCTGAAAAATATTCCATGGTACCACATTGTGTTTATCCATTCTTCAGCTGACGGACACTTGAGTTACTTTTTGGCTATTATGAATAATGCTGATATGACAATTCCTGTACATATTTTTATGTGAACATAGATTTTCAGTTCTTTTGGCTATATAACTAGGAGTGGAATTGCTGCATCATATAGTAGCTCTATCATTAATTTTTTGAGGAACTGCCAAACTTTTCCACAGTAGCTGTACTATTTTACATTCTTACCAGCAATGTATGAGGGTTCCAATTTACATCATCACCAACACCTGTTACTTTCCACTTTTGAAAAACTCTTATTCACCCTAGGGGGTGTGAAGTATTTCACTGTGATTTTGATTTGCATTTTCCTAATAACTAATGATGTTGAGCATTTTTTCAGGTGCTTGTTGGCCATTTGTATACCTTCTTTGTAGAAATGTCTATTAGAATCCTTTGCTCATTTTAAAATTGGTTGGTTTCTTTATGTGTTCTGGATACTATAACCTTATCAGATATATGATTTGCAACATTTTCTCACATTCTGTAGGTTATGTTTTTACTTTTTTGGTAATGATTTTTGATACAAAAAAGGTTTTAGTTCTGATGAAATTCAATTTATCTATTTTTTTCTTTTTTTGCTTGAGCTTCTTGTGCTTTTGCTGTCATATTTAAGAAACCATTGCCTATAGCACAGGGAGATCAGCTCGATGCTTTGTGACCAGCTAGAAGGGTGGCATAGGGAGGGTGGGAGGGAGGGAGATGCAAGAGGGAAGAGATATGGGGATATATGTATATGTATAACTGATTCACTTTGTTATAAAGCAGAAACTAACACACCATTGTAAAGCAATTATACTCCAATAAAAATGTTAAGAAAAAAAAAAAAAAGAAACCATTGCCTAAAGCCACAAAGATTTACATCTATGCTTCATTCTAAAAGCTTTATAGTTTTAGGTGCTTATATTTAAGTCTTTGATCCACTTTGAGTTAATTTTTGTATGTAATATGAGGAAGGGGGTGCAAATTCACTCTTTCACATGTGGATATCCAGTTGTCCCAGTACCATTTGTTGGACTTTACATATTCCAATTACATATTTTTGCCTAGACTACATCATAGGTGATGTTAAATCCTATCAGAAGATATTTTCTGGGTGAACCATCATTAGCAATGTGAAACTTAACTATTCATTTTAGTGTGATAACTACCAGATCCCTCCCTTATACAGTGATATTTTCCTTTATGACTAGAAAATAATCTGGTGGCATGATAGGAATGTCTAGTTACCCGTCAACTATTCTCCTAATGGTTTTAGCAAATGATTTTACTATTTGTCATCATCATGTAGTCATCTGTTGCCTAGTCCATAAAATGAAGGGGTTAGACAAGATCATCTTAACTTTCAATTCTAACATTAATTTATTCTCTTGGTCTAATGTTAACTTTATTTGAATCAAGCCATATCTTGTTTTCTTCTGCAGTAATAAAACCAGACTGTTACTTCAAATGACTAAGGCAGTGGAAAAGGGCACAATCCCTTGATGAATAATATTTTAAGAATATATGCTATTATTTCTCCAACGTTTGTTTTGTCCTCTTATTCCTTTGTTGGGGCTGCTGATGAGGCTGATATGCTAACAGCTTCAGTCAGAGAGCTTCATATTTTAAGATGATGGCACTATATGTTTCTGACACCAAATCCAACCTCTGGAGAAATGTGAAAAGCTGCTTTTTATATATGTCAGCATTGTGACTAACAGAGATTTTGTCAGGATTTTCCTGAAGACTTGGAAATGTTTTGAGGGAAGACTGGAGGAGACTAAAGAGAGACAAAATAGTTGTTTCTAAGAATATAGAGGACTTGGGCTTAGACCTAAGAAAACAGACCTAGTCTTTGCTGAATAAAGAATTAAGACCAACAGGTAGAATTTAAGGGCAGCCAGATTTCAGGTCAATGTAAAGAAGCTCTCTCTAAAATCCAAGTTGTCCAGAATGGAGCAGACTGCTGCCTTGTGAGGCAGACAGCATCCCCCCTTAGAAGAGTCCCAGCAGAGGCTAGTGGGCCACCATTTGGGAATACTGTGGGTGAGATTCCTGTGTTGAGTGAGAAATGGAATAAATAAGACCTAAGGTTCTTTCCACACTTAGAGACTTGGAAGTCATGTTCACCTTCTTCTGTATAATTAAACTCTACCTGTCATTTCATTTCCTCAACATCTCTCATACTTAGCCATTCCTATTTTTAGTTCTGCTGCCGCTAGGGCTAAAATCTCCTAACAATCCTCTACATGAACTCCCTGTTCACAGCAAATTTTACTAGAGTGATTGTTCCTGCTTCTCCTTTTGTTGTGAATTCCATTATTTCTCATCACTCAGCTCAAACTCTCCCACTCAGGGAACTCTTTTCTTCCTCAGCCTAACAGAGTCCTTCACTACTTCCACTGAACAAAACAATACCTTGTACATAATTCCATTTTGCACTTATCATTCTATATTGCAATTTTGTCTCAGCTCTTTGGAAAGAGAGGGAGACATAACCCTCCTGTGAATGTGGGAAGGTGCATTGACATGGTTTTTCCAATTCTTGCTTCAGTCAGAAGTCACAAAAGGATTGAACTTCATTTTGGCCGCTGATGCTTCAGCGATGACTGTAAAAGGGAAGAGCTGGACCAAATTGTTAATGACTGACAGCGGCTTCAGTTCTTTTTTTTTTTTTTTTTTTTTTGCGGTACGCGGGCCTCTCACTGTTGTGGCCTCTCCCGTTGCAGAGCACAGGCTCCGGATGTGCAGGCTCAGCGGCCATGGCTCACGGGCCCAGCCGCTCCGCGGCATGTGGGATCTTCCCGGACAGGGGCCCGAACCCGTGTCCCCTGCATCGGCAGGCGGACTCTCAACCACTGCGCCACCAGGGAAGCCCGGCTTCGGTTCTTAATGTGTTATTCTTTCCAAATATGCGTTCTGCTAGAGATTTTCAGTGGCTTCATCAAAAGGTGTAGTGAATATTAAAAGCTAAATAAAGGAAACTGTTTGCAAAGCTAACCCACACTATGGGTTAAGGAGCTTGAGATCCTTAAGAAATAGTTTAGCATTTCATATTTCATTAAAATAAACAGAACACACAGTACTTCAGATTTTTCTTTCACTCTAATGATTTTGATCGTGGCTGATGTTAATTGGGGAGGAGCATATTTGTCAAAGCAGCTAATCATCTTGCATTAACAAAAAAACCAAAACAGAATGTAACAGGAATTTGGAAATCTGCCCAGCATGCTTTCTGAGAAATGGATGGCGATGGTTGACATCTCTTTTTTTGTGCCTCTTCCTGAAACTCCCTCACGGGGGCATACCCTGCCCATTTTCAGGGTAAATCTAAAGACGGTTTGTTGTCTAACACTTTAATGACACAGAAATATGTTCTTCCCAAACTACACTGAAGGAGAATCAAATGAGGCAACCATAAATTATTAATGGCTGCTCTTATGAACCTGCTCTTCAAGAATGTAATACTGGTTGCTTTTAATGGTGTTGGAAATCTTTTCCTCTGTGTTAAGAGCAAAAGAAAAAAAGTTTAATGAAAAAAAAAAAAGGAAGCAAACAGGAAGAGAGGGTGGGGAGGAAAAAAATGCAGGAAGGAATACTTTCACTCTCTACTCTTAAACAGTTCTGTATCTTCAAGATGTCAAAATTTTGAAATGAAAGCTTCTTAGAATATTTATTTTTTCCCAAGATTTAGCCAAGGGCTTTGATTAGCAGTACTTGCTCACTGTTTTTCCCATATATTTATATTTATACTTATATTTTCCTAACTATTTAAAAAATAATTATGTACCTATTTCCACCTTTCGTTTTATCCCTATGGCTGGCTCTGCGTTGGGACATCTGAAATAACTATTTAAGGCATTTGTTTTTCCTCTCTCCAATAAAAGCTATCTCCAATTCTCTTTTTGCCTTTGCCTATATTCTTTTGACAGTAATAAAAAACTGACCAAAAACAGACCCGATAATGAGCTTTGATTGGGCTGAGCCTCAGAAATGACTTAGGATTCAGGGGTCAGTATACCATGGCCCACAAACCAAATCTAGCCTGCTGCCTGTTTGTTTGTTTGTTTGTTTGTTTTGCGGTACGCGGGCCTCTCACTGTTGTGGCCTCTCCCGTTGCGAAGCACAGGCCCCAGACGCGCAGGCTCAGCGGCCATGGCTCACAGACCTAGCCGCTCTGCGGCATGTGAGATCTTCCCTGACCGGGGCACGAACCCGTGTCCCCTGCATTGGCAGGAGGACTCTCAACCACTGCGCCACCAGGGAAGCCCTGCTGCCTGTTTTTAAAACAGTTTTATTGGAATACAGCCATGCCCATTCATTTACATATTGTCTATGGATGCTTCCTTGTTATAATGACAAAGTTGACGGAGACTGTATGGCCCTAAATTTTTTACTATCTGGTTCTTTATAGAAAAAAATTTTTTTTTGCTTATTCCTAAGCCTTAGGTCATTGCTATCAAAAGTGTGGTTTACAGACTGTAATTGGTCTATGTACTATTTATTTATCACCAATTTTCAGTAATATGAGGAGCTTGCATGAACTATAAATAGAAACCAACTAGGTCATAGGCACACTATTGAATTAAGCTGATGTTCTTTTTGCACTAAGACTTTGTTGATGAAGAAAGCAGTGGATAGATTTACATTCTGAGGCAAGCTCTGTATCTCTCTGTGGATCAGCATTTTAGTGACACTGGCTTAAGCGACAATAAAACTTTAACTTACTTTGAGGAAAGTATTTACTTTAAAACATTTCTAAGCTGTATGACTCATAGAAATATGTAGAGCTATCAGTTAGCTTTTGCTATTTAATAAACTTCCCCAAAACTTTTAACTTAAAACAAATTGCAGTTTGGCAAATTAGACAGGGCTCGGCTTGAAGGTTCTAGCCTTGACCAGGCTCAGCTGATTGTTCAGCTGGGCTTGCTCATGTGTGTGTGTGGTCAGTTGGCAGGTCACCTAGGGCTGGTTGGTCTAAGATGGTTCAACTAGAATAGCCTTCTGATCCACATGGTCTCTTCGGATGCTCAGGCTATCCCAGGAGAGTCTCAAGAGCAGGAAAGAGGAAGCTGAGAGGTCTCTCAAGGCTTAGGTTCAAAACTCACAAAATATCACCTCATTACAAGAGCTGCCCACCTCATCTTGAGGATGGGGAAATAGACCCTACCTCTTGATGTAGGAGCTGCAAAGTATTGTTGCTCACTGTATTTCCCACATATTTTTGCAATCAACCACAAGGAGGAAGGGAAAAAGAAGATTGCTCCTCTAACTCCTTTCTTACTACTTTTCCAAACTTTGGTCAAATTTCACTATTCTAGTGAACATTATAATATTGCTCAGTTCACCTGATCCAATTTCAGAGTTTTATGTGACCTTTATGAAAGACTCTTATATCTAAAAGCAGACACCTGAATTATAATAAAAGCAACAGAAACAGAATGGAAGTTTAGGGTCCAGGCCCCTCTGCTGCAGAATTTAGGCTCTATAGTGTATAAGATTACAGCATTATAAACTTCATATAAGCACATAAACTTCATTTCTATAGGTGCATCACATTTAGCAGATTGTCAGTGCTTATTGATCTATACAGTCCAGGTGTAGTCCCCTACATTTTATATTCTACATTGTGGGAGTACCAAACTTTAATGATGTGAACATAAAATGCTAAATAATAATGTACCTTAGGTAGTTCTGTGAGTTTCCCACTCCTATCATTCGGGTGATATACTTTGTATAGCATATATGACTATAAGTGCGTGGTGTATTTGTTTCTGTGGAAATATGTGTATGGCTGTATCAGTATTTTCACAAATATCTGAGAGGAAGGAAAGGATGGATGAGGATTGGACACTATATAACTTAGCATTTCTCACTGTTTTCATCTTGGAAATCTCTCATAAAGTAGATGCATTTTGTCAGGGAAATTAGCTACATAGATTGTTTCTGGGGCATGCATTCTACCCCATATTACTCTTAAGATGACCTGAAATGTTGGCCGCTTTTACCAGAAAGAAGACAATAGAAAAATTGGGTAGCACATATATCAGTTATTAATTAAAGCATGTGCAGATATAATTAGACACAGAACTGTTAAGTGCCCTGAATGTAAAATCCTATTCACTATGTTTGTGTTGAAAACTTTGACTCATACCCTATTCTGTGATATGACCTCTAACCTTTCTTAGAGCTCTCACACAAACACCATCTTCAGTGTTCCCTGAAGCAGGCAGGGGCCATAACACAGAAGTCCCAGTCCTTTCCAGCCTAGAAGTCACTCTTCTCTTTAGGGTATCAACAATAGTTCAAGCCTCTAATCCTGCTTGACTGTAGGAAGTCCAATTTTTACCAGCTTCTGCTTCCCAAATGTCCCTGAAAATTCCCAGGAAGGGCTTTCTTGTTCCACAAATACACCCTGACTTGACATCCCAGCCCATTAGCTGATTCTGGACTGCTGCTCTATTCCTCTGCAGGTCAAAGTTCATTACTGTCAGCCAGTGAGACTTCCTCTTGTACCACTTTACCACCATGGAGATCCCAGGCCCTTCATTCAAATCCACACAGTAGTATCTAAGACCAGGATGTAATCCTTAACAAGACTTGCCTAGAGGTTTAGTAAATAATAGAGGGGAACTTCCCTAATAGCTTAAAACTTTATGCCAGATGTATTATAGTAGTTCTCAGCATCTACAAGCCAAGGACCTTCCAGAGGAGTTTCCTACTAGACATCTCTCACTTTGGCTCCTGGCCTGCCCACATGGTACAGGGCTGGCTTACTCCCCCATTGAGAGTTTTCTTGAGGACTCTGTTCTCTCCCAGAGCTGAAGCTCTAATGCATGCCCAAGGCCAAGAGAGAGGAAACTCTTTCTCCTTCTTCTATTTCCTACTCCAAGACTCATTTCTCCAGTGATAGGACACCAGGAGAGAAGACATAAGCTCCAGAGAGCTTTTTTTGTCTGCTTTGTCACTGACATATTCCAAGTGACTGAAACAGTACCTTGACATAGTAGGCCTTCAATAATAATTCAAGGATTGAATTAAATGGTTTGTTTTTCTAAAAAAATTAATCAAGACTCAATAATGGGTACATTTCCAGAATTTATTTATTTCAGTATAACCCCAGAGAAGCCTGGTCTAATATGGGAATTTGCAAGGCCAGGTCGCTCCTCTCTAGGGTTTCTTCTTTAGAAGAAGGTAAATGTGTATCTCCAGATCCTTTCTGCCAAAGTTGCTCTCCACTCCTAACCTGCATTCTGAATGCTTGCTCAGAACGACACAAAAGCATCACTCAAGAACAGTTTTCAAAATCTAGAAACAATAAATGCTGGGGAGGGTGTGGAGAAAAAGGAACACTCTTGCACTGCTGGTGGGAATGTGAATTGGTACAGCCACTATGGAGAACAGTATGGAGGTTCCTTAAAAAACTACAAATAGAACTACCATATGACCCAGCAATCCCACTACTAGGCATATACCCTGAGAAAACCATAATTCAAAAAGAGTCATGTACCAAAATGTTCATTGCAGCTCTCTTCACAATAGCCCAGAGATGGAAACAACCTAAGTGTCCATCATTGTATGAATGGATAAAGAAGATGTGGCACATATATATAATGGAATATTACTCAGCCATAAAAAGAAACGAAATTGAGCTATTTGTAATGAGGTGGATGGACCTAGAGTCTGTCATACAGAGTGAAGGAAGTCAGAAAGAGAAAGACAAATACTTATGCTAACACATATATATGGAATTTAAGAAAAAAAATGTCATGAAGAACCTAGAGGTAAGACAGGAATAAAGACACAGACCTACTGGAGAATGGACTTGAGGATATGGGGAGGGGGAAGGGTAAGCTGTGACAAAGTGAGAGAGTGGCATGGACATATATACACTACCAAACGTAAAACAGAGAGCTAGTGGGAAGCAGCCGCATAGCACAGGGAGATCAGCTCCGTGCTTTGTGACCACCCAGAGGGGTGGTATAGGGAGGGTGGGAGGGAGGGAGACGCAAGAGGGAAGAGATATGGGAACAGATGTATATGTATAACTGATTCACTTTGTTATAAAGCAGAAACTAACACACCATTGTAAAGCAGTTATACTCCAATAAAGATGTAAAAAAAAAAAGAACAGTTTTCAGAGACAATGAAATCTAAATTTCATGTTTACAAAAGCAACATTTTCCTAAAAGATACAATCTGCAGAAATGTATCTCTATGCTCAATGAAGATAAATTTTCATTTTGACAGTTTAATGCCTCAGTGTCTCAAATGTCTCAGTTCCAAACTGGGCCACACTTAATTTTGCATAAAATGTCTGATACAGTGATTATTTCTCAAAACAAGTAGCAATTTGCTCCAAAATTAAATCATAAACTCCACATTTAGGGACACAAAAACACTCTTGTCACTTAAAATGGGAAGTTTTCCCTCTTCATGGACATCAGAGTTTCCAGAAATACCTCAGAGCTCAATTTCAGCAGAGCACCCACTTACTGGGACATGTTGTTCTTCACTGTCTAGATTCTAGAACATAAACCAAACCCTGATGATAGGTGGACAGTCTCATCTAATCTGAATCAGCAGAGCTGCTCTCTGCTTCCACCTACTTTCCTGTTGGAGACTGGTGCAAGTATCTACATTTGCTGCTTTCTGGGTATCCGTATGTGTGGGTGAACATTTGCTGATTTACCAGCTTTCAACCAATAGCTCCACATTAGTTAACTTCTGACAGGTCAACTACAGGGGAAGAGAACATCATTTGTTTCACTAGAGATCATCATTTGTTCTTATTCTGTATCCATTATCTCTTTTCTTTTTCCTGCATAGAGAATGATCATTCTTCTCCACTTTTCTCCAACCGTTCTACTTTGTGGTGGCCATGAAAATGTATCTGCCAGATCCCTGACTGTGGGCACCCTCATTAATGTGCTCTGAAATCCATCACTG
The DNA here is from genome assembly GCF_964165515.1 of Mesoplodon bidens. Classification (NCBI taxonomy): domain Eukaryota; kingdom Metazoa; phylum Chordata; class Mammalia; order Artiodactyla; family Ziphiidae; genus Mesoplodon; species Mesoplodon bidens. The sequence goes on from NC_138165.1 coordinate 69,710,611, forward strand.
CATCTGAGCCACAATCATGCTTTCTATGGGCTATCTTCAGCCAGTGACAGAGCAAGTTGGGAATACTAAGGCAGGCCTGTTCCTGAGAGGCACAGGACTCTTCTGATGGACAGCTTTGACTCCAGGATTTCCCAATGACCTTGCCAAACTTCCTCAGAACTAAAATGAAGTCTAAGATGCTTTCCTCAACTTTCCTTCTTGTTTTCTCTTATTGACCTGTGTTGTAATCCGATGACTCTCCTGGCCTTCATTCCCTACCCCTTTCCTGCCTTAATTTTCCCTCACAGGTATTGCCTCTAATAAATCTCTTGATCCTCTAATCCCATCTTGGAATCTGAATCTTGGATGACCCAGATTAACACAAGTGGTACTGAGAATGGATTGAGAAAATAGGTGAGGAAATGGGAGTTTACTAGTCACTTGGGGGATGAAGAAGATATCATCCAGATTGGCAGGTCCCTGGCACTAAGTAGTAGTGCCTCAAGATTGCTAAAGATTCCACTCTTGGTGACCTGGGAAATTATCCTGGTGAAGGGGAATGCTGTGGCAAGTACAATGGTGCAGACATCTGAAATTTATGGCAGCGGGAGGTGGGGGGGGGAAGATGCCTACAAATAACCAAACATTTTTAAAACTACTACACAAAAACATAGTTGACATTGATAGCCAGAAACCCAAAGTATCATCATGGCCCCCTGCTAGTGTGAGGGTCTAGGGGCCAGGAAATAAATAAGTCAGCTAAAGTTTGGCTCATAGTTGGCCCACTGGATCCAAAGATCCACTTACTGGTCATTTAGACATTTCCTGAAAGTATTATTAAAATTGGTTTGGCAGTTGGACTAACCCCCACATTGGGTCCTTGGGCTGTGGGTGAAAGCTATCGTAATGGAAAAGACTAAGTGGGAACCTCTGAAACTGCCCCCAGCCCCCAACCAAAATAGTAAATAAAATACAATATCATATCCCATAAATATAGTGGAAATTTTTGTTACTCTTAAAGGCCTAAATGATGCAGAAGTGGTGAGCTCTCTATTTCTGTTTAACTCACCAGTGTGGCCCCTTGCAGAAAACAGATGGATCCTGGAGAATGACTATGGATTGTTACAGACTTAATCAAGTAGCAAACCTGATCATATGCCAGACATGGTATTGTGCTAAGGGGATTAATAAGAAATCAAGTTCATGGTATGCAGCCATTGATTTGAACAATGTGTTCTTTTTCATTCCACTTAGAAAAGATCAAAATGATTTGTATTCATGTGAGATAGACAATGAAATTAATTTTCAGTTTTGTCTCAGGGTTATGTTAGTACTCTTACTCTCTGTCATAATTTTGCTTGAAAAGATCTGAATCCCGTGCACACTCACAGAACATCACACTGATTCATTACATCAATGACATTATAATGATTAGACAAGAGAAGAAGAGGTGACTAATACACTGAAGGCCTTGGTAAGACATGTGCTCCAGAGGGTAAAAAATAAACCATCTGAAGACTCAGGACCTGCCACTTCAGTGAAATTTTTAGGGGTCCAGTGGTCAGGGATATGCTGGGAGATGCCTTCCAAAGCAAAAGACAAATTGCTGAATCTTGCATACTCTCCCACAAAGAGGAAAGCATAATACCTGGTAGGCCTCTTTGTGTTCTGCAGGCACCACATTCACCACCTAGGAAAATTGACCTGGTGACATGAAAGGTTGTCAGCTTTAAGTGGAGCCCAGAGCAGAAAAGGGCTCTGATTGAAGTCTAGGCTGTGATTAAAGCCTTGCTGCTTAAGCCATATGATCTGGCAAAACCCATGATGTTGGAGGTGACAGTGGTGAGAAAATAGGCAGGATGGTGTTTATGAAAGACCTCCATGGGAGTTTCACAATGTGGGACCCTGAAATATGGAATAAGGCCATGATTTTGTAGCCCAGACTTTTTCTTACCCATCACAGTTGCACCATACCCCTTCCTCTGCACCATATAGCATTATGGAGGAGTCTATTTGACCAGCTGAAAGAGAAGGAAAAAGTCTGAGCTTGGTTAAGATTGGCTTGATACTTGAGAGTGAACCAAAAATAGGCTGCGTTTCAGCCATATTGAGGGTGGCCCTGAAAGACAGTGGAGAGGGAAAATCTTTCCAGTGGGCAGAGCTGTAAGCAGTACACCTGGCACCTACTTAATGTAGAAGGTGAGAATATGTACAAGTTCCTGGGTAGTAGCCAATGGCCTGGCCGTCAGAGATCTGGAAAGAAAAACACTGGAAGATTAGAGATACGGGGGTAAGGGCTAGAAGGTATGTGAGCAAACATGTGGGAGGGGACATGAAGTGTATTGTCACTAATGCTCATGAAAAAGCATCTACCATGAAAGAAGTTCTCAGCAACTAAGTAGACAAAATGACTAGTTAGTTCATGTTAGCCAGTCTTTGTCATTGGTCATCACACAACTATCACAATGGGTACATAAATGAAGTAACCATGGTGGCAGACATGGAGGCTATATAAGGGCCCAGTAGCATGGCCTACCACATATGGAGGCTAATTTAGCAACTGCTGTCTCTGAATGTCCAGCCTGTTAGCAACAGAGACCAATGTTGAGCCCCCAGTAAGGCACTATTTATTTCTCAAAGAAACCAGATGGCCATTTGGTGGTTAATGTTGACTACATTGGGGACTTGGTTCATGTGCAAGGGATAGATACCTAGTCTAGGTTAGGGTCTGCCTTTCCTGCTCACAGAGCCTCAGCTATCACCACTATCTGGAGGAGTGAGGGAATAAGTACCAGTTGCCTTTCTGAGATCTACTGCAGTAACAGGGTCTGTAGTTTATCTCACTAACCTCCCTCTTCTTTGTTTCCCCCTAGGAAGATAGGTCCATGATAACCATGAAGTTGCTGCTCCCTAAACCTATGTGGAAAATTGGACCTGTTTGATGAATGGGGTGGATAGTAATAGCCATGAAAATTTGACTTTCAGATTTCTAACCCTGGGAAGCGTAATTGACTGACAGCCCTAGCTGTTGTGCTCTGAATATCACTGCATTTGAGCTGAAACCACGCTTCTCACAGGCTGCTCCTAGGCAATGACTGAGCAAAGCAGGTCCATTCCCAGAAGGGCACAGGACTCCCCATAAGGTGACTCTGCCTAAGGACTCCTGACAGCCTTACCTAACTTTGTTAGAACTGCACTGCAGTCTAAGATGCTTCTACCCGCCTCCCTTCCTTCTCTTTCTCAGTTTATCTAAAGGTAGACCTGCATTATGGTCTGGTGGCTCTCTTGGCCACTCCCATCTCACTGTTTCCCTTACAGGCCTTTTTTTAAATAAAAATTTTCATCCAATCTCTTCTTGTCTGCTTCCCAAGAGACCTGGATTAACATACCCTCTGTAATCCTTTCAACCACTGCATATGTAACAACATACACATACTCTGAACTGGACCAGTAGTTCAGATGATCAGCAACTCTTTTCACCCCACCTCTCCTCTCTGTAAGTCCTCAGCATAAAAAATGGACTCACCTTAAGAAAACTGAGTTAATAAAAGTTTACCATTAAAGCAAGGATGATGAGTGGAATTGTCAGAGTAACCCAAGATGTAGAGGTAAGGACTTTACATTAGGGGATCAAGCCTAAAGTCCTGTTTTCTTTTTACTTTTAGCCTGTTTTCTCCTTGCCTTCTGTGAAGTATCTGTTACACCTTTTGTGAGACAGGAGAAGATGAGAAGTGAGGTCGTAAAAAAGTGCCCAACCCTATGACTCCCCTACTGGATGTCTCAAGCTACCAGACAAATCTTGAATGATTCAACATCCTGGTAGGAAAAGGACAATTCCAATTGTTCCATACGGAGTAATTCATTTCAAGAAAAAAAAAAACAACACAGTACATGGGCATTGTTTACGAGAAATTTCAAAAAAAATGAAAACAATGGGGCATTTGAAAGAACCTTAAAGTACAAGAAAAATATTAAACCATGGATAGAAAGATCAGGCTCTTCAGGAATTAAAAAACAAAAAACAAAACAAAACCTAAATGCCCAACTGGCAATACAAAAGAGGCTGCTATAGGAGGAAAGGCAACTTTCAAAAAGTGCAACGTTTGCCTTCACAAAATATCACAGAAGTACGGGTGTTAAACGTATCAACTAAAATCTAGATGTCAAAAAGGAACTCAAGAAAAAAGCATCTAGAGAGACTCAAAAAACAATATTAAGAGACTCTTTAAAATCCCTAAATGACAGAGTCCAGTTAAAAGATAACAAGTACAAATTTAATTGTCTCCCTTTAGGAGGCATCAGAGGATTTCCAAGCCCAAATTTTCCTCTGAACAACCAAATTAGAATGATTGGATCAAATTGTGATAATGTTTACATCTTGTACAACTAATTAACCAACAACTTACAAGATAACTCCCTAGAAACATATTTTTCCAATAATTCACCACTCTTACTAAGTCTCTTACCAAAGGCTGTGGTTAGTCTTTATGGTACCTTTGTAAGAATTAGAAAAAGGCATCCCCTCAGGAATTTCAGCTTCCACTCTATCCTGTGAAGAGCACAACCTTAATCCACTCACACACCCATTCAGTGGATGAACTTACCATCAAATCTCAAAGAAAATTAAGACCACGAGTTGTGAACTTCACCTTCCATCTTCACCTCAGATTTAACTCTGTCTTTGCATATTCCCTCGTGTCTGGAAGACATACTGTTTCCAGACTTGCTCCATCCTCCTGGGCACTTCCTCCTCTCCCCTTCCAGGGCCCAGTTATACCCATTTACATGCTCATACCATTACTCCTGTGCTTTCTGCGGCTTGTTTTCCTCAGCTGCCATGTAGGCTCAAGTCTCCTGACTTAAAAAACACTAAACCTTTCCTTTACTCTGCCCTCCAATGCCAACTTTTGGTAAAAGCACTATACGTACATCTTTATCCTCACTACTTCACCCCTCATTTGCTCCTCAGCCTTTTCACTGTTGTATCTCATCTTACCACTCCACTCAAAAACATTCAAAAAAGGTCAGTCCTGACTCCCTAAATCACAATAATTTCTGTTTTTATCCTTCTTGATGTCTCTGCATCATTTGACTCTATTGACTTTCTTTAAATTTTTCTGCCACTGGCTTCTCGGAGACCTCTACCTCTCTGACTTCTCTTTCTTAGCTTATTCTTCTGTCTTTTATTGATTTTTTAAAGGCAGGAAGAGCAGCACAGTCTTATCTCTATCTAAGCTTTATTGATATAATTTACCACGGAGTATAAGATCATTGAAAACTTGCACAAACTTTACATATTGATAGAAAATGTATTTTATTTCATTAAGGGGAAATCATATCTAAATAATGTGTTAGACTCCTTTGAAAGCAAAATTAAATATCTTAATGAGAGCACAACAATAAATGTAATGTTTTAGTACACTTTGATAAGATTCTATACTAAAAACACTTAAAAAAACCAAAAATCATCATGGAAAATATTTTGTGGGTAAAGAACTGCTCTAAAAGCACTAAACAAAGGATAAGGATAAATGGGCACTTGCATGTATTAGTACACTGAACAAGCACTAACTTGTGGAATGTACTTAGAAAAACAATTTTCCTTTTCTCTTCAATTGCCCACTTACATTTATTCAGTGGGTCTGGTCCTTCCCCTGCTTCTCTGTAAAAACTTGGCTTTTCTTCTTACTCTTATGTAAGAAGAGTTCACTTTGCTGGTTCACTTTAAGATTCTCTCTTGACTTGAAATATAGGGGGAAGTAATATTTCACAATTCTCTCGCTCTTAAAAAAAATACTTCTACATGCAGAGTAAAACCACCATTTTATGCCCTTGATGTGAGTGTTGTAAATCTAAAATTCATCAATTAACAATTCCCTTAGGTACCTGATACCTTAGGATCTCAGCTGAAACTTCCACTTTAACATTCCATTCCACCTGGATGAAGAGATTTAAACATCCCTGGTAAGCCAGGGATTGACTCTAAAGCATTCTTATGAAAACAGTTTGGTAAATGAGTCAGAGTTGAGCATATGTGTGAAATCTCCAAAGTGGCATATGACACGAAACTTCCAGTTAGTAAAATGCCAAGTCAATAGGATAAACCGTAGAAAGATGTAGGCCGGGGTCGTGGGCAGAGAAGTCACAGGTAAGATAGAAGATGCTTTCAGGACAAAAATCCAACCACCATTGTCAGGGTAATGGTCTCCAGGGTATGGCCATGACCCTCTGGAAGAATGGGCTTCAGAAAGGTACAAATCTGCACATGAAATACAGTTCCTATTTATAGTTCTTATGTTATTGGAGTCTTTTGCATGTTTGAACTAAAGTTCTTTAACTTCGTTAAAATCATTCTTCTTTTCAGTGAAGGACCGGATGCTTGAATTTCAAAACTAAATTTCAAGAGAACAGACTTTTGGTTGCTGAGGGGGAGGTGGGGAGGGGGAGGGAAGGATTGGGAGTTTGCAGTTGATAGATGCAAACTATTCCATTTAGAATGGATAAACAACAAGGTCCTAATGTATACCACAGAGAACTATATTCAGTATCCTGGGATAAACCATAATGGAAAAGAATAATAAAAAAACAATGTCTACGTGTGTGTAACTGAGTCACTTTGCCGCACAGCAGGGATTGGCACAGCATTGTAAATCGGTTACACTTCGATAAAAAAAGATTAAAAAAAAACAAATTTCAGACAGCAAGATTTTACCTTCAGGCAATATTTCCATATATACTTGTAATTGAGACAAGGTCTTAAAACCTAAATTTATTATTCTTCACATAGAACTACTTAAAAGGTTTTTAATCTTTTTAATAATTTATTTATTTATATTTTTTATTTTTGGCTGCATTGGGTCTTCGTTGCTGTGCGTGGGCTTTCTCTAGCTGCAGCGAGAGGGGGCTACTCTTCGTTGCAGTGCACAGGCTTCTCGTTGCGGTGGCTTCTCTGGTTGTGGAGCACGGGCTCTAGGCGCACAGGCTTCAGTAGTTGCGGCATGTGGGCTCAGCAGTTGTGGCTCACGGGCTCTAGAGTGCAGGTTCAGTAGCTGTGGCTCATGGCTTAGTTGCTCTGCGGCATGTGGGACCTTCCCGGACCAGGGCTTGAACCCACATCCCCTGCATTGGCAGGTGGATTCTTAACCACTGCGTCACCAGGGAAGTCCTAAAAGCTTTTTATTATAAATGTGCTAATAAATTTTCCTTTTTGTTTTTATAAAAATGTGTGTACCTCTTTCTCCATGCATTTTCTCACTATTGTGCATGTGTGTGTACATTCGGCGATACAAATACGTAATTACCTAAAGTATAATTAAAAGTCTTCAGGAGGCTCTCAGATCTGTTTTCCTTCATTGAGAAGGAAAGGCATTGGATAGCTGGTACAATGTCCACTAATAAAAATAAATGCCATTCAGACAGGAATTAGATAAGCAGCTTGTTCCTGTAAAAGCTGAACTGCAGCCAGTCTCATACAAACTCATTTCATAAACATTTCTCTCTTCCAAAAAAAAAAAAAAGAAAGAAAATTGATGAGATGGATAAACCTAAAATTTTCCAGGAAGGTACTGAGGATTCTGCTCAGGATTATCTCAGGGGGAAGCTTCCATCTGTTCTCTTTAATAGTTTAACTTGCTCTGCTTTGTTTCATATTTCTTTATCAGGACTTTAGAGTTGCTGCATGAGATGAAATATTTTTCTCATTTCCCCCTTTCATTAAAATACCACATTTATTTGAAAAAAAATTTACCCTGCTCTATTGCTTACAGTATTATTTTAGGGTAGAAAAAATATTTTGTCAAAAAGAAATATTTCATGATATCTCTATATGGCTATATAAATATTTATGTAACTTTTAAAATGCCTTGACTGATTGGTTTTAGATTGTTTTGGATTCCATCTGCTTTCTCTGCCTCTCTGATAAACCTTCTTCAATCCCTCTGTCACTTCCTGTTTACTCCTGCTCCCCCCCATGAAGGTCACCTTCAAAATATTATCACCTTGATGTAATGTAGACACAAAACCTAACCATCACCTAAATGATTTCATTGTGAAGCATGACTATAAGCCAATGTGAGGAATTTTCAAAATAAACAAAAACTGAAGATAGTGCAAGAAAATAAACTCCACAAACCTTAGCATTGGAACAAGCACATAACTTCTTTTCTGCTGAATCCTTTAAATATATAAGTACTGTAGTATTTTTTTTTACAAAGTTATTCACACTGTTCATACTCTCACTTTATATTTGGTATTAATACGCTGTCTGTTTTCTCTTTGGAGTATGACACCTTCTTGTTTTAATATTCATGTTAATAACTCTCAGAACTGGGTAGATTTTAATTTTTAGCAGCCCTTGTTTTCCTTCAATACATCCTCACATTTAAATATGAAAGACATGAGAGTGAGTGTCTATAACATTTTTTTTAATTAGAAGAATTTCTTGTATTATATTGGTTTTTTAAAAAAACTCCTGGGCCTAGTAATTCATGGTTTTAAATTTGTTTGGAATCTTAGGAACTTTTCTACTATTCCAGTCTCCCAGTTAAAAAAAAAAAAAGTAAGCAAAGTGCAGATGAAGGCACTCTCAACTCCCCTGTGAAAGGTGGTATTTTATAATAATTCTTTTCTGATGGGCTCCTGTAATTTTCCATCATAAATTAGTATTCGAGATCCTTTAAAGCAGACACATCTTTCATATGCTCTAACTACATGGTTGACATTGAGGTGGGACTGGAAACCAGCCCAAATCACACTGTATTCTCCCATTTTCTGCTCCAAACATTTTTATATGGGAACATCAGGTTAAAAGAAATCAACCTTAAAGAAGAGAATGAGGAAGTCTCAGAAGAGCCACACCCAGTTTGGGCAGAGTGTATGCTTAGAAGATAAGCCAGTCTTACCTTCCTGCCTTGCTGACCAAGGGTATGGCAGTAGGTTGGGCTCACTGCATTCATATATAAGAAAAGCTCCCCCCCAACCAAAAAAAAAGCGTGCTGAGAACACTGAGTTTTTATAGCCCTATGAGGCAGGTGGTATTATTATCCCCATATTTTACAGATGAGAAAACTGTATTTCAGGTCATTTTTAGTATCATTTGGGGAATTGGCCAACTGCCTGAGTGAGTCATGGTCCTGATGCTCAGTCTTGCAGCCGCAAGGGCCCAAGACAATAACCCCACGTTTCTGACTCCTTGCTTTAGCTGTGCCCAACATACACTCTGAATATTTGATAATATAGGCATAAAAATAACTCCATATTGTACTGATTATCACATAAATATCTGTGTTAATCAACATTTATTTTCAGTATTTTAATCACCAACTCTTATTTCAGTGCAGATTTTCACTTTGGCCATTTGTGCCAATATAAGGAAGCACTGGCATGGATATTGGAAGTGGGCAATTCGCCCACCCAGCAGGACCATGCTCCTCACACAAGTAAGCCAAACACTGAAACTTGCTGTCACATCATCCTTTAAAATTAAACCTAGAATTGAGGAAAGCTACCACCAGGTGGCAACAAATATCACATGGTCAGAACCAGAGACAAATTAGTGGCCAGCAGCCATATTTTGTTTCGTTCAAGTGGTTTGTTGGATTGTTCACTTTAAATTTAAGTCAACATTTAAAAATCAGGAGTGTTCACATAAAAATATAGACTTTCAGTTTTTCTGGAAAAAATCAGAATATCTAGCAATTACTGGCTCTGTGTTTCCTCAAGATAACAGTTGGTTGTAGCTGACTCCAGCTGCCCCATTTGGAGAGCCAGGCTGTCTCCAGCACTCCATCATTCATATAACATATGCACATGTGCTTACACCCAGCCTGCTTCAGGTTACCTGCCTGGCCTCTGTGGCATTTTTAGTGTGTGAACTCTTCATCCGAATAATCGGGCTAAGGCAGGAAGTATGGTTACAAGAAAGATTATATGCATTAACCTTCTAGACTTCTTTAAGTAAAAATTTTAACTTTTGTTGCTAAAAACAACATTGTACCATCAAGGAATACAATAATTGAAAATTAATACAGAGATCAACGTATTTTTAAATGACCAAATTTTAGGTATAATTTTATGTTTTTCACTAATGCTGAACTACTTTAAATTACCTTATTCTAACGCTGTTCTTATCCTCTCACTGAAACAGAAATTTGGATATTCATCCTAAATCCACATCCAGAAGGAATCAGGGTCCTCCTAGAGAGGCTATATATTTTGTTACTTCATACCAATTTGGCATCTGATCATTCTCTTAGTTTGAAGTAAAAGCAAGAATTGCACAGCTGTCTTGAGGAGTTTGCTTAGACAGTTTCCTAACTTCTTACCTATCTCATTCTCTCTCTAGCAAGTGGAAAAAACTGCTGGAGGAGATTAGAAAGATAGCATCCTCTTCCTTTTTGCCTTCTTCTCACTCTTGTGTGAGTTCACTCACAATCAGAACATGCAGAGAGAGCTAGTGATGGTTTCCAAGGCCAGTGATAGCTTTGATGGTGAGTATATTTCTTTTTAGACTGTGCTCACTATTCAGACCCAAACTTTCTGATTTCATAGAGAAGGTACTATTGCTCTATAGAGGTAGTTTGGGGTGGCAGACAGAGCTCTAGCTTTGAGTGAAAAAAGTTTGGTTCGAATTGTTACTCTGTCGCTCACTGAGTAGTCATTAATATTTACTCCTACCCTAGGGCTTAATTTTCTTGATTATGACATAGGGATAACAATATTTGCCCTTACTACTTCCCCCAGGTTATTGTGAAGAATCAAAATAATACATATGATAAAAACAAAGTGTAGAAAACTATACAAAATATTACAGTTTGGAAAATGCTTTGGAGGCCTAAGATGGCTGTTTTTCTAATCCTGATGGTTTAACAATTAGGATGCAGATGAACAAGATCCTCATAGTGAAAGAGACTTTTAGTCAAAAGTTAGTGAGTCTTTGGGGAAGACGGCAGAGTAGGAAGCTCTAGGAATGTCTCTCCAGCTAGACGAAAATTGCACTCATGGAATCTGTCTGATGCAACAATTTTGAAATTCTGGAGTCCTTTGAAGATTTACAACTTCCAGGGGAAGGCGTGGATGGTAAATTTTGGTTAATTTTGGAAATTTTCAGCTCTTAGCGCAGTAGCAGCTATCATTCCCCACCTCCCAGACCCCAAACTGCCAAAACAATCTTGAGAAAAAAGAACAAAGCTGGAGGTAACATGTTCCCTGAATTCAGACTATACTACAAAGCTACAGTCATCAAAACAGTATGGTACTGGCATAAAACAGACAATAAGCTCAACTGAACAGAATAGACAGCCTAGAAATAAATCCATGCACTTACGGTCAATTAATCTACAAAAAAATATGCAAGAATATACAATGAGGAAAAGAAAGTCTTTTAATAAGTGGCACCGGGAAAATGGGATATCTAAATGTAAAAGAATGAAATTAGAGTATTTTTTCACACCACATACAAAAATACACTCAAAAAGGATTAAGGACCTAAATGTAAGACTGAAAACCATACAACTCCTAGAAGAAAACATAGGCAATACACTCTTTTGTCTTTTATTTATTTATTATTTATTTAATTTTTTTATACAGCAGGTTCTTATTAGTCATCCATTTTATACACATCAGTGTATACATGTCAATCCCAATCTCCCAATTCATCACACCAGCACCCTCACTCCCCACGGCTTTCCCCTCTTGGTGTCCATACGTTTGTTCTCTACATCTGTGTCTCTATTTCTGCCCTGCAAACCGGTTCATCTGTACCATTTATCTAGGTTCCACATATATGCGTTAATACACGATATTTGTTTTTGTCTTTCTGACTTACTTCACTCTGTATGACAGACTCCAGATTCATCCACATCTCTAGAAATGACCCAATTTTGTTCCTTTTTATGATTTATTTTTGTTTTTATTTCCATTACCCTAGGAGGTGGATCAAAAAAGATCTTGCTGTGATTTATGTCAAAGAGTGTTCTGCCTATGTTTTCCTCTAAGAGTTTTATAGTGCCCGGTCTTACATTTATTTAGGTCTCTAACACATTTTGAGTTTATTTTTGTGTATGGTGTTAGGGAGTGTTCTAATTTCATACTTTTACATGTAGCTGTCTAGTTTTCCCAGCACCACATATTGAAGAGACTATCTTTTCTCTATTGTATATCCTTGCCTCCTTTGTCATAGAGTAGCTGACCATAGGTGCATGGGTTTATCTCTGGGCTTTCTAGCCTGTTCCATTGATCTATATTTCTGTTTTGGTGCTAGTACCATATTGTCTTGATTACTGTAGCTTTGTAGTATATTCTGAAGTCAGGGAGTCTGATTCCTCCAGCTCCGTTTCTTTCCCTCAACACTGCTTTGGCTATTCAGGGTCTTTTGTGTCTCCATACAAATTTTAAGATTTTTTGTCCTAGTTCTGTAAAAAATGCCAATGGTAATTTGATAGGGATTGCATTGAATCTGTAGATTGCTTTGGGTAGTATAGTCATTTTCACAATATTGATTCTTCCAAACTAAGAACATGGAATATCCCTTCACCTGTTGGTATCATCTTTAATTTCTTTCAACAGTGTGTCTTATAGTTTTCTGCATACAGGTCTTTTGTCTCCCTAGGTAGGTTTATTCCTAGGTATTTTATTCTTTTTGTTGCAGTGGTAAATGGGAGTGTTTCCTTAATTTCTCTTTCAGATTTTTCATCATTAGTGTATAGGAATGCAAGAGATTTCTGTGCATTAATTTTGTATCCTGCAACTTTACCAAATTCATTGCTTAGCTCTAGTAGTTTTATGGTGGCATCTTTAGGATTCTCTATGTATATTATCATGTCATCTGCAAACAGTTAACAGTTTTACTTCTTCTTTTCCAATTTGTTCCTTTCATTTCTTTTTCTTCTCTGATTGCCGTGGCTAGGACTTCCAAAACTATGTTGAATAATAGTGGTGAGAGTGGACTTCCTTGTCTCTTTCCTGATCTGAGAGGAAATGCTTTCAGTTTTTCACCATTGAGAATGATGTTTATGTGGGTTTGTCGTATATGGCCTTTATTATGTTGAGGTAGGTTCCCACTGTGCCCACTTTCTGGAGAGTTTTTATCATAAATGGGTGTTGAATTTTGTCAAAAGCTTTTTCTGAATCTACTGAGATGATCATATGGTTTTTATTTTTCAATTTGTTAATATGGTGTATCACACTGATTGATTTGTGTATATTGAAGAATCTTTGCATCCCTGGGGTAAATCCCACTTGATCATGGTGTATGATCCTTTTAATGTGTTGCTGGATTCTGTTTGCTAGTATTTTGTTGAGGATTTTTGCATCTATATTCAACAGTGATATTGGCCTGTAATTTTCTTTTTTGGTAGTATCTTTGTCTGGTTTTGGTATCAGGGTGATGGTGGCCTCATAGAATGAGTTTGGGAGTGTTCCTTCCTCTGCAATTTTTGGAAGAGTTTGAGAAGGATGGGTTTTAGCTCTTCTCTAAATGTTTGATAGAATTCACCTGTGAAGCCATCTGGTCCTGGACTTTTGTTTGCTGGAAGATTTTTAATCCCAGGTTCAATTTCATTACTTGTGATTGGTCTGTTCATATTTTCTGTTTCTTCCTGTTTCAGTCTTGGAAGGTTATACCGTTCTAAGAATTTGTCCATTTCTTCCAGGTTGTCCATTTTATTGGCATAGAATTGCTTGTAGTAGTCTCTTAGGATGCTTTGTATTTCTGCAGTGTCTCTTATAACTTCTCCTTTTTCATTTCTAATTGTATTGATTTGAGTCCTCTCCCTCTTTTTCTTGATGAGTCTGGCTAATGTAATGGTTTATCAATTTTGTTTATCTTTTCAAAGAACCACCTTTTAGTTTTATTGATCTTTGCTATTGTTTTCTTTGTTTCTATTTCATTTATTTCTGCTCTGATCTTTATGATTTCTTTCCTTCTGCTAACTTTGGGTTTTGTTTATTCTTCTTTCTCTAGTTCCTTTAGGTGTAAGGTTAGATTGTTTACTTGAGATTTTTCTTGTTTCTTGAGGTAGGCTTGCATAGCTATAAATTTCCCTCTTAGAACTGCTTTTGTTGCATCCCATAGATTTTGGATTATCGTGTTCTCATTGTCATTTGTCTCTAGGTATTTTTTGAATTCCTCTTTGATTTCTTCAGTGATCTCTTGGTTATTTAGTAACATATTGTTTAGCCTCCATGTGTTTGTGTTTTTTACGTTTTTTCCCCTGTAATTCATTTCTAACCTCATAGCATTGTGGTCAGAAAAGACGCTTGATATGATTTCAATTTTCTTAAATTTTCCAAGGCTTGATTTGTGACCCAAGGTGTGATCTATCCTGGAGAATGTTCTGTGCGCTCTTGAGAAGAAAGTGTAATCTGTGGTTTTTGGATGGAATGTCCTATAAACATCAATTAAATCTATCTGGTCTATTGTGTCATTTAAAGCTTCTGTTTCCTTATTTATTTTCATTTTGGATGATATGTCCATTTGTGTAAGTGAGGTGTTAAAGTCTCCCACTATTATTGTGTTACTGTCGATTTCCTCTTTTATAGCTGTTAGCAGTTGCCTTATGTATTGAGGTGCTCCTGTGTTGCGTACATATATATTTATAATTGTTATATCTTTTTCTTGGATTGATCCCTTGATCATTATGTAGTGTCCTTCCTTGTCTCTTGTAACATTCTTTATTTTAAAGTCTATTTTATCTGATATGAGTATAGCTACTCCAGCTTTCTTGTGATTTCCATTTGCATGGAATCAGTTTTTCCATCCCCTCACTTTCAGTCTGTATGTGTCCCTAGGTCTGAAGTGGGCCTCTTGTAGACAGCATATATATGGGTCTTGTTTTTGTATCCATTCGGCAAGACTGTGTCTTTTGGTTGGAGCATTTAATCCATTCATGTTTAAGGTAATTATCAATATGTATGTTCCTGTGACCATTTTCTAAATTGTTTTGGGTTTGTTTTTGTAGTTCCTTTTCTTCTCTTGTGTTTCCCACTTAGAGAAGTTACTTTAGCATTTGTTGTAGAGCTGGTTTGGTGGTGCTGAATTCTCTTAGCTTTTGCTTGTCTGTAAAGCTTTTGACTTCTCCATCGAATCTGAATGAGATCCTTGCCGGGTAGAGTAATCTTGGTTGTAGGTTGTTCCCTTTCATCACTTTAAGTATATCATGTCACTCCCTTCTGGCTTGTAGAGTTTCTGCTGAGAAATCGGCTGTTAACCTTATCGGAGTTCCCTTGTTTATTATTTTTCATTTTTCCCTTGCTGATTTCAATAATTTTTCTTTGTCTTTAACTTTTGCCAGTTTGATTACTATGTGTGTTGGCGTGTTTCTCCTTGGGTTTATCCTGTATGGGACTCTCTGCGCTTCCTGGACTTGGGTGGCTATTTCCTTTCCTGTGTTAGGGAAGTTTTCGACTATAATCTCTTCAAATATTTTCTCTGGTCCTTTCTCTCTCTCTTCTCCTTCTGGGACCCCTATAATGCGAATGTTGTTGCGTTTAATGTTGTCCCAGTGGTCTCTTAGGCTGTCTTCATTTCTTTTCATTTTTTCTTTCTTTATTCTGTTCCACAGCAGTGAATTCCACCATTCTGTCTTCCAGGTCACTTATCCGTTCTTCTGCCTCAGTTATTCTGCTATTGATTCCTTCTAATGTAGTTTTCATTGCAGTTATTGTATTGTTCATCTCTGTTTGTTCTTTAATTCTTCTAGATCTTTGTTAAACATTTCTTGCATCTTCTCGATCTTTGCCTCCATTCTTTTTCCGAGGTCCTGGATCATCTTCACTATCATTATTTTGAATTCTTTTTCTGGAAGGTTGCCTATCTCCATTTCATTTAGTTGTTTTTGTGGGGTTTTATCTTGTTCCTTCATCTGGTACATAGCCCTCTGCCTTTTCATCTTGTCTATCTTTCTTTGAATGTGGTTTTTGTTCCACAGGCTGCAGGATTGTAGTTCTTCTTGCTTCTGCTGTCTGCCCTCTGGTGGATGAGGCTATCTAAGAGGCTTGTGCAAGTTTCCTGATGGGAAGGACTGGTGGTGGGTAGAGCTGGCTGTTGCTTTGGTTGGCAGAGCTCAGTAAAACTTTAATCCACTTGTCTGCTGATGGGTGGGGCTGGGTTCCCTCCCTGTTGGTTGGTTGGCCTGAGGCGACTCAACACTGGAGCCTACCCAGGCTCTTTGGTGGGGCTAATGGCCGACTCTGGGAGGGCTCACGCCCAGGGGTACTTCCCACAACTTCTGCTGCCAGTGTCCTTGTCCTCACGGTGACACACAGCCACCCCCCGCCTCTGCAGGAGACCCTCCAACACTAGCAGGTAGGTCTGCTTCAGTCTCCTATGGGGTCACTGCTCCTTCCCATGGGCCCCATTGAGCACACTACTTTGTGTGTGCCCTCCAAGAGTGGAGTCTCTGTTTACCCCAGTCCTGTCATTGCCCTGCAATCAAGTCCCACTAGCCTTCAAAGTCTGTTTCTCTAGGAATTCCTCCTCCCGTTGCCGGTCCCCCAGGTTGGGAAACCTGGTGTAGGGCTCAGAATTTTCATTCCGGTGTGTGGACTTCTGTGGTATAAGTGTTCTCCAGTTTGTGAGTCACCCACCCAGCAGTTATGGGATTCGATTTTACTGTGATTGTGACCCTCCTCCTGTCTCATTGTGGCGTCTCCTTTGTCTTTGTTTGTTGGGTATCTTTTTTGGTGAGTTCCCGTGTCTTCCTGTTGATGGTTGTTCAGCAGTTGTGATTCTGGTGTTCTTGTAAGAGGGAGTAAGAGCACGTCTTTCTAGTCCACCATCTTGTACCAATCTCGGCAATACATTCTTTGACATAAATTATAGCAATTTTTTTTTTGGATCTGTCTCCTCAGGCAAAGGAAACAAAAGCAAAAATAAAAAAGTGGGGCCTAATTAAACTTAAAAGCTTTTGCACAGCAAAGGAAAACATCAACAAAATAAAAGAACAACCTATTGAATGGTAACAAATATTTGCAAGTTATATGAGAGATAAAGGGTTAATATCCAAAATATATAAGTAGCTCATACAATTCAGTATCAAAAAAACAAACAACCCAGACTTCCCTGGTGGCACAGTGGTTAAGAATCCACCTGCCAATGCAGGGGACACAGGCTCAATCCCTGGTCCGGGAAGATCCCACATGCCATGGAGCAACTAAGCCCGTGCACCACAACTATTGAGCCTGTGCTCTAGAGTCAATAAGGCACAACTACTGAGCCCGCATGCCACAACTATTGAAGCCCGCATGCCTAGAGCCCGTACTCTGCAACAAGAGAAGCCACTGCAATGAGAAGCCCGCACACTGCAACGAGGAGTAGCCCCTGCTCGCTGCAACTAGAGAAAGTCCGTGCTCAGCAATGAAGACCCAACGCAGCCAAAAATAATAAATAAATAAATAAATTTAAAAAAAAGATACTCAAGTACTTTAAAAAACAAACAAACAAACAACCCAATTAAAAAGTGGTCATAGACCTGAATAGACATTTTTCCAAAGAAGACAGATAGGTGGCCAACAGGCACATAAAAAGAAACTCAATACTGCTAATCATCAGAAACATGCAAATCAAAACCACAATAAGATATCATCTCATGGTTGTCAGAAAGGCTATCATCAAAAAGATGACAAATAACAAATGTCAGCAAGGATATGGGGAAAAGGGAACCCTTGTACACTGTTGATGGGAATGTAAATTGGTGCAGCCACTATAGAACACAGTATGGAGGCTCCTCAAAAACTAAAAATAGAACTACCATATGATCCAGCAATTCCACTCCTGGGTATATATCCAAAGAAAAGAAAAACACTGATATGAAAAGATATGTGTGTGTGTATATATATATATATGTCACACACACAATGGAATATTACTCAGCCATAAAAAAAGAACAAAACAATGTCATTTGCAGCGACATGGATGGACCTAGAAATGGTTATACTGAGTGAAGTAAGTCAGACAGAGAAAGACAAATATCATTTGATATCACATATATGTGGAATCTAAAAAAAATAGTACAAATGAACCTATTTACAAAACTGAAATAGAGCAACAGATGTAGAAAACAAACTTATGGTTACCAAGGGAGCAACGGTGGGGGGAGAGATACATTGGGAGATTGGGATTGGCATATATACATTACTATATATAAAATAGATAACTAATAAGAACCTACTGTATAGCACAGAGAACTCTAATCAATACTCTGTAATGACCTATATGGGAATAGAATCTAAAAGAGTGGATATATTTTTTAAAAAAAGAAAAGATACATACACCTCAATGTTTGTAGCATCATTATTTACAATAGCCAAGATAGAGAAGCAACCTACTTGTCTACCAACAAATGAATCGTTAAAGAAGATATGGTATATATATACAATGGAATATTACTCATCCATTTAAAAAGAATGAAAATTTGCCATTTGCAACAACATGGATGGACCTGGAAGGTATTATGCTAAGTGAAATAAGTCAGACAGAGAAAGACAAATACTGTATGTTACCACTTATATGTGGAATCTAAAAAATAAAACAAATTAATGAATATAATAAAACAGCAAACACTCATAGATACAGAGGTTACCAGCTGGAAGAGGTCAGAGGGAAGGGGTGACATAGGGGTAGGGGACTAGGAGGTACAAACTAGCATGTATAAAATAAATAAGCTACTTTGTGACCACCTAGAGGGGTGGGATAGGGAGGGTGGGAGGGAGACGCAAGAGGGAGGGGATATGGGGATATATGTATACATATAGCTGATATACTTTGTTATACAGTAGAAACTGACACAACATTGTAAAGCAATTATACTCCAATAAAGATGTTAAATAAATAAATAAGCTCCCAGGATATATTGTACAGCACAGGGAACATAGCCAATATTTTATAATAACTTTATTATTTTTTTAAAGATTTTTTGATGTGGACCATTTTTAAAGTCTTTATTGAATTTGTTAAAATATTGCTTCTCTTTTTATGTTTTGGTTTTTTGGCCCCGAGGCATGTGGGAGGCATGTGGGATCTTAAGTTCCCGATCAGGGATCAAACCTGTACCCTCTGTGTTGGAAGGTGAAGTCCCAACCACTGGACTGCCAGGGAAGTTCCCAGAGTACTTTAAATGGAGTACAATCTACAAAAATCACTATTTCACTATGAATCACTATGTTGTACACATGAAACTAATGTAATATTGTAAATCAACTATATTTCAACAAAAAGAAAGAAGGAAAGAAAAAGAAAGAAAAAACAACTGTCTTAAAGATGCTGAAAGAATTAAAGGAAGACATAGAGGAAGTCAAGAAAACACATGAAAAAAAATGAAAATATCAATAAAGAGATGGAAAACCTAAAAAGAAAGCAAAATTCTGGAGCTGAAAAGTATAATAACTGAAATGAAAGACTCACTCTAGGGACTCAAAAGCAGATTTGAGCAGGTGGAAAAAAGAATCAGCAAACTCAAAATAGGATAATGGAAATTATTGAGCCTGAGGAACATAAAGTAAAAGATTGAAGAAAAGTGAACAGAACATAAGGGACCTGTAGGATACCATCAAGCAGACCAGCACATAGACAGTGGAAGTCCCAGAAGGAGAAGAGAGAGCAAAAGGGGTAGAGAGAATGTTTAAAGAAATAAGGGACAAAAACCTTCCATATTTGATAAAAGTCATGAATATAAATATTCAAAACTTCAATGAAACTCAAGCAGGATGAACTCAAAGGAGCACACACTGAGACACACTGTAATCAAACTGTCAAACACCAAAGGCAAAGAGATTCTTGAAAGCAGCAAGAGAGAAGGAATTTTTCACATAAAAGGGATCCTCAATCAGATTACTAGCAGATTTCTCATCAGAAACTTTGGAGCCAGAAGGCAGTGGGCTAATATATTCAGTGGTATAAAAGAAAAAACAAAGTCAACCAAGAATCCTTCAAAAGTGAGGAAGAAATTAAGACATTCCCAGATAAACAAAAGCTGAAGGAGTTCATGACCACTGGACCTGTCCTGCAAGAAACTCTCTAGGGAGTTCTGCAGATTGAAATGAAGGAACACTAGGCAGTAACTTGAAGCCATGTGAATAAATAAAGATCTCAATAAAAGTAAATACATGGGCAATTATAAAAGCTAGTGTTTTTGCTACAATGTTTGTAACTCCCCTTTTTTCTGCATTGTTCAAGAGACTAATAACTTACAAATTATTTTATGGTTTGGACACACAATGTATAAAGATGTAATTTTGTGACATCAACAACTAAAAGCAGTAGGAATGGAGATGCATAGGAGCAGAGCTGCTTTTTTAAAAAATTAATTAATTAATGTATTGGCTGTGTTAGGTCTTCCTTGCTGCGTGCAGGCTTTCTCTAGTTGTGGTGAGCAGGGGCTACTCTTCATTGCAGCACGCAGGCTTCTCATTGCGGTGGCTTCTCTTGCTGCAGAGCATGGGCTCTAGGCACACAGGCTTCAGTAGTTGTGGCACGTGGGCTCAGTAGTTGTGGCTCATGGGCTCCAGAGCACAAGCTCAGTAGTTGTGGCGCATGGGCTTAGTTGCTCTGCGGCATGTGGTATCTTCCCGGACCAGGGTTCAAACCTGTGTCCCTTATATTAGCAGGTGGATTCTTAACCACTGCACTACCAGGGAAGCCCAGGAGCAGAACTTCTATATGTTATTGAAGTTAAGAGGCATAAATACAAATTTGAGTGTTGGGCTTCCCTGGTGGCACAGTGGTTAAGAATCTGCCTGCCAATGCAGGGGATACGGGTTCAAGCCCTGGTCCGGGAGGATCCCACATGCCACAGAGTAGCTAAGCCCGTGCGCCACAACTACTGAAGCCTGCGCGACACATCTGCTGAAGCCCGTGTGCCTGGAGCCCATGCTCCACACCAAGAGAGGCCACCGCAATGAGAAGCCTGCGCACCGCAACGAAGAGTAGCCCCCTCTCGCCGCAACTAGAGAAAGCTCACGCACAGCAACGAAGACTCAACACAGCCAAAAAATAAAATAAATTAATTTTAAAAAATTGAGTGTTATAACTTTGGAATATTAAATGTAATTCCCATGGTAACTATAAATAAAATGATACAGAATACACACAAAAGAAAATGAGGAAGGAATTTAAACATTTCACTACAAAAAAAAACTAAACACAAAAGAAGACAGAAATGCAGAAAATGAGAGACAAAAAAGCCAGAAAGCATATAGAAAACAAATAGCAAATGATACAATAAGTCCTTCATCAGTCAACTTTAAAAAGAAAGGAAATTCTGACATATGCTACAATGTAGATGAAATTTGAGGATGTTACATTAAGGGAAATAAGCCAGCCACAAAAGGACAAATGTTGTATTTCACTTACATGAAGTACTTAAGGAAGTCAAAATCATAAAGACAGAAAATGGAATTGTGGTTGCTGGGGGATGGGATAAGGGGGGAATGGAGGGTTATTGCCAAATGGATATAGAGTTTCAGTTTCACAGATGAAAAAAACTCTGGAGTGGATACGTTGTGATGGATGCATAACAGTACCACTTAATACCACTGAACTGTACATTTAAAAATAGTTAAGATGACAAATTTTATGTTATGTGTATTTTACCACAATAAAAAATTGAAAAAAAATCCATAATGAGGGCTTAGGGAATGTTAGGGGTAATGGAGTTTCCTTTTGGGGTGTTGAAAACATTCTAAAGTTGATTGGGGTGGTGGTTGCACAATTCTGTGACATATGCTAAAAAACTGAATTACACACTTTAAATAGGAGAATTATATGGTATGTAAATTATATCACAAAAAAGCTGCTATAAAATAACAATAATGATACTACTAATAAGAGTTAATGAGTCCTTAAAATTCTGCCAATTATGTGGTCTTAACTTTATAGAAAGACATAGACTCTGAAATATACTAGACCATAGGATTCCCTTGTCATTTGGAATCTTTCATTGATCAATAATTGAATAAGCAAGCTGAACCTTAAAATATGGACTTCTAAATACAATCTCTATCAGTTCCACCATAACCAAACTTAAAACTTGAGTGCTATAAAGTAAGAGAGAATGGTTCAGGATTTTAAAAGTGGAATAATCAGTCCTTTCTATCTAGAATGTTTCTTAGTTAGATTTTTTTTTTTTTTTTTTGTGGTACGCGGGCCTCTCACTGTTGTGGCCTCTCCCGTTGCGGAGCACAGGCTCCGGACACGCAGGCTCAGCGGCCATGGCTCACGGGCCCAGCCGCTCCGCAGAATGTGGGATCTTCCCGGACCAGGGCACAAACCCGTGTCCCCTGCATCAGCAGGCGGACTCTCAACCACTGAGCCACCAGGGAAGCCCTTAGTTAGATTTTTGATCAAACAAATAAAGTTTCTCTTGCATTATATTAATTTGTAATCATACATTTAGGGATTTCAAAATGAAGCCATAGCAAAACACATTTTGTTAGTATTGCTCGGAACTACTAATTACTCCTCCCGCTCTTTCCACTTTTAAATGCATAAGGAAATGGAAACATGCCATCTCATAATAGGGTAAAATATGATGATGTGTCATAAACAAGTTCTGTGGGCAAAGCTAGTATCCAAAAGTTATTGCTGAGATACTCAAAAATCTTGATTTCCAGAATCTGGGAAGCCTTCCAGTTTCTGGAAAAATCTGTACATTTAAATGGAAAAAATTAGGAAAATAACATAATCTCTTTGGAAATTCAAAATATCAAACAGCTCTTCATGTCAGTGAGGTATCAAAATGAGACAGGTGGACCAATGTGATGGAGGATTTTGCACTATCTCCCTGGGTCCTCCATCCTTTTCTCAGCACCGTCAAGGACTGGGAAAGGCAGAGGTCAGCCTAGCTCATAGGATTCCTTGCAGGATGTCTACTGTAGTTCACCCTTTTCTGCTCTGCTTGGACCTGTCCCCCAGGGGATCACTCCTGTTAAGATAAAATACCAGCTCTTCAAATCCAATTCATTCTTCTAGTAGAACTAAAATTGTCGTGACTGTACCTTTCGTTGATCAAGCCTTGAAACTGGTTTGGATATTTCATTTATATTGTTCATCTTTATTCTTCTTTTCCTCTAATATCCGATCCATACTGACTCATACTTCAAAATGTCTGTCCACCTTTCTCCATTTCCATCCCTGGGACCTGAGTCTACTCCACTATCATCTCTCACCTGGGGCCTCAGCAATAGCTTTCTAACTAGTGTTCCTAATTCCACTTTTTGCCCTCTTCATCACATTCTCCACCCAGCAAGCCCATCAGGTCACATGACTCCCCCACTGAAAATCCTCCAGAGGCTTCCTGTTGCACAACTCCCTATTGGGCCTCTTCCTCCCTCTTCCTTGCTCTGGCCACACTCACCTCATTGCAGCTACTGAAATACACTAAGCTTGTGTATGTCTCTCATTTGTTCTCCCTCTGCCTTGAGAGTTCTTTGTGTGGCATGTCCTTTGTGTCATCCCAGGCCTCAGTTTAATGTTGCCGGCTCAAGCCTGCAGTCAGAGGTAACACTCCTCCACCTTGGTCACCCACTATCACATCATGTTTGATGTTCTCCATGGTTACCATTCTCTAAAATTACTTTGTTCATTTCTTTGTTTATGTGTTTGTTGATGTTTCTACCTCCACGCAGTGTGAGCTAAGAGCCGGACCTTTCTGTTTTGTTGACAGCTGTTTCTGTAGCACAAAGAACATATTGGCATATGATAGGGATTCAAAAATCATTTGCTGAATGAATGAAAACAAAATTTGATTCTGTTTTCAAGATGACATATCTCTCAATTTCACCCAAAACTTAGAGGCCCAGTGACTCAGGCTTGTCACCTTGTTATATTATCCTTGGTTTAGCGGGTTAAAAAAAGAGCATTTTATAGACCAAATTTTGTATTTTGGGCCCTAGTTCACAGTCCCAAGCTCCATATAAAATTTCTAATCAACTACCTTCTCTTCAAACTTATTATTTTCAAACCTATAAAAGAGTTGAATGAAAAATAAGAGTACCCATATACTCTTCACCTAAATTCAACAGTTGTTAACATTTTGCTACGTTTGCAGTCTTTCTCTCTCTCCCTTTACACACATACACACACACACACACACACACACACCCCTCCCTAAATAAATTATTATAGTGATGACTGCCAAATGGTAATTTTCTGTTTCTATTATTTCTTCTATATTTATTAACTGACATCACTCATAACCAATGACTTCTTGACACTAGAGTATATGGAGGCAGGTTTGTATTAAAAGTGAAGTAGATTCAGAAGAAAATCTTTTAATGATCATGATGTACTTTTGAGTCAACCTCATTAGTACAGTTCCCAAACAGAGAAAGTACGTGGGGCTCAGAGCCCTGAATACTGGAATTTACCACTGTCAGAAAAATGAAATTCTGAAATATTCATTTTTCTTCTTTCAGTGTAACACGCGTAAAAGTATCCCTATATCATTCTGTTGTTATTATCATTGTTTCATCTGATCTACAGACATTTTAAGTTATTTTGTTACTAACACTAAACTGAAAAAGAAAGAAATTGATATGTGTTTGAGATAGGAGAAACATTTTGAAATTGAATGAAAGCTAATTTTAAATGTGTAAAACATTTTCAATTGGCCCCAGAGAATTGAAGAGGAAACCTCGCAGTCAACATTTCATTGTTGCCACTAATGCAGTGAGGCACTAATGCATTATTGCCATAATGCAGTCCAGATATTCTCAACAGGCAGATAAACCAAACATAATTTCTTAAGTTTAAAAATATTAAGTAGGATTTTTGCCCCCAGCAGGTTTGACTAAAATTTTTTCTTCACAGGTTAGTATTAGGACTAGTCTGATGGGGGAGGTTGTCTGGAAGAGGAGTCAAGGGGAGCCAATGTGGAAGTTGAAATCCTTCCACAGGTATAGAAATTACCTCTTTTCAGGGTTTTAATATTGGATTTTCCACTAATCAAATGATGGGAACTTGGATTGCTTAACTAGTGGGATACCCTCATATGTGTTCATTTATTCATCCATCAAACATGAATGGGGTACATCATGCCACCTACATGCCAGGTGCTGGGAACCCCCAGGTGAAATACCACAGTTCCTGACATCAAATGTCATCAGTCTCCTCTGGCTCTGTGGAAGTCTCTCCCTAAGAAAGCAGGATGCGGGAGAGGTGAGTGTAGGAAGGAATAGAAAGGAAACAGGAAAAGAAGACTAAGGGGTCAACAAAGAGTCTAGGCAAAAATAAAGATTAACAGAAAATGCAGATGGACCTTAGAGGTGAGAAGACTTAAGACTATGAGATGTGAGTAGGGCAGCCACACAAACAGATTTTTAGTGTGAGTGTTAGGCAGACACTTGATGGAACAGCTAGGGGAACTGAAATCCAGACCCAATTTCGCTTATCAAAATTCATTCTCTGCGGGGTGGGGGAGACTTCATCTGCCCCTATAAACAGGCACCTTTATTCAATTTGTGGAAAGATTGCATAGGCTGTGTCCCTGGATCCAAATGTGTACCTTTAAAACTAAAAACATTAAGGAGAGTGACAGTTGGCAGTGCTGATACTCTGCACTCAATCAAGGGTCTTCTTTACAATTTTCTCACATGTACAGAATTCAAGAGCATATTTTTTAAGACTTCCAGGTATATATTTTGGGTTTACAATAAACTATAGCAATAGATTTTTTAACACGGGGCTTAAGATCTACTTCGAGAGTGTACTTTAAGAACATTTGAGATGTAATATGTTAAATAAAACAGAATACTCATGTCTCATTTACATTTGCATTTAACATTTTAAGAATTTTAAGAATAACTTCTTGAGCCGCCTGGCAATGCAGGGGACACAGGTTCGAGCCCTGGTCCGGGAAGATCCCGCATGCCGCGGAGCAACTAATCCCGTGCGCCACAACTACAGAGCCTGCGCTCTAGAGCCCATGAGCCACAACTACTGAGCCTGCGAGCCACAACTACTGAAGCCTGCGTGCCTAGAACCCGTGCTCTGCAACAAGAGAAGCCACTGCAATGAGAAGCCTGCGCACTGCAACAAAGAGTAGCCCCCAATTGCTGCAACTAGAGAAAGCCTGCGCACAGCAACGAAGACCCAACACAGCCATAAATAAATAAATAAATAAATAAATAAAAGAATATACTCCATCGATAAAAAAAAAAAAGAATAACTTCTTGTTAGTTTTACTATTATTGTCTTACCCGAGAAAAACACCAACTTCCAGGGTAAACCCCGGTCATTTATTATTTCGACAGGATTATTTTCATTTACATTGTTTCAAATCTTAAAATTTGTGATTCTACATAAAATAAGAGAAAGTGGCCTAATCTTTTCAAATATAGAGTGCTGATGTGGAGTTTAAAGTCCACTTCACTTTTATCCAGTTTCAATTTGCTCTGAAACACCTGGAAGCATTCCTCATGCTTAAAGAAAGCAGCTTGTATGCTCAGGTTCATAAAAATTGTACTGTGAACTTAAAACACAAAACAAAACTTTGTGTGGGCGTATATTTTCTTGAACCTGGAATTTGATAGCTTTCCAGCAAGCCAGTCTAAGACACATTATTTTTTATTCCTTAAGTGTCAAATTTTATTGTGTTCATTGTACAAAGCACTGTAAAATTAAGCAAAGAAAAGATACTGTTTCTGCCCTCAAATAAGGTTATTTTGGCATTGAAATATTTATTTTCAGAAAGCTTATAGCAGCAACAGTATGGGTAGAATATGGGCAAAATTGTTTAAGCTGTCTTCTATGTTTTGATCTCTATTTGAGGCACCCAGTAGCCTCTCCTGATCTCTCAGAGGTCTCATGGCTCAGCTCTGGAAATTCTCTGCATTCCAATTCCTTCTTTTAATACAGCTGTATCAAAATCACTTGCTTATAATCTATTTTCTTAAGGACTATTTGCCAAAATGCCAACTAGCTAATTTGGTAAATTAATCCATGCTAAGGTATGTCCTAATTTTATCCTTTTGAGTAACATATTTACATTTTACTCTCTTTTTTTTAGAGACAATATCTAAATGCATAGAAATGACTCTAATGGTGGGGATTTCCACATGCATGATTGATCAATCTTCTTGTGTCCATCAAATACATCATTTGAGGGCCTGCCAACATTGTTCTCCTGTCCTGAGGAGGGCTGGGAAAAAAGAAATGGGCTAAGTGTTTGCATTGCTTAGAAGAGTTCCTAATAGCATGCTTACCAAAATCTGTGAGAGGCAGGTGGTTTCTTCCCCACCTTTGTAGCATTCTCTGTTTCAATAAGCCCAGGCCAGTTTTCCACAGTTCCTACTGGAAGAAAATTTATTTCTCAAAAAAAGGGATGAAAGTGGCATTTGGGGCAGGACAATTCTTTGTTTTATAAAATGGTATTATACATGGCAGGATATTTTAGCATCCCTGGTCTCAACCCACTAAATTCCAAAAGGATATCCCCTGCCACCCCACCTGCCCAGTCACTGTGACAGCCAACATGCCTCCTACACATTTCCAAATGTGTGGAACAACCTTGGTGAGAACTTTTAGCCAACCCTTTTTAGAGTCCGTTAGAACCTTCTCTAATGGGAAACACAACATGCTCCAACAGCCACATCCTCCAAGGGGTCGACTTGCCTTGGACCTCCAGCGACCATATCTCTGTTCAGGAATAGGGTGTGTGAATGGGCAAAAGCTGACATGAACTTTCCCTTCAATATCCTCAGACTAATGCCAGTCGACTCTCTTAACGTGAGTCAGGAATTCAGACTAAAAGGATGGGAAGTTTTTCTGAAAATCAGGGCTTTCTTCGGATGGCATCTTAGTGAGGAGTCGTTCGGTGCTTTGACATTGATCTTTCTAATATTGTGACAGCATCCCTGGAAGAAACTATTCCCTTGGGGGGAACATAACTTCAGAATTTCATCTAACTACTGTTGGAGTCGCATTTGGTCTCATTCAAAAGATCATTTTTAAAGAATCAGTACATAAGGAAAAATAAGAATGGAAGTACCATTGTCTCAAATGCCATGGTAACCCACTAAAATATAGATTTTTAAAAAAAAAAATTTCTCACTGGACACAGTTTTAATAAGTCTATTACTGTCATTAATTTTTCACAATCTTAGGATTAAATGGTTTAAAGATGTGTGTAAGGATAAGCACTATATAACATCATAGCAAAATGCATTCCCAGTTTATGGTGGGTAGCTCAAAGTTTCAGGGGCCATAAAGAGTTTCACTGGAGGAGTAAAGTCCTTTTGTTTTCATTTAGGTAAGATATATGTGTAGAAGGCTCGTGAATAGCAATAGTGCTATTTTATTAAATAATGCTCAAAGAACTTGACTGACAAGAAAATCATATGGAAAATAAATTTTAAACAGCTTATTTAAAAGTAAAATATATAATATCTGTGGTAGCTTTGAGAGGATGGAAGGTAGGGACATGGCTTTTGAGAAAATGGACATGTTCTCACAATATTAATGATTATTTCCGAACTAAGGATTAAGATTGGCTTCCACTTTAAATATTGGACATTTGGGACATAATGCTGCTGATTTGGTGTGATATAGGTGGTTAAATTGTTGGTTATGTGGATAAGAAAGTCAATTGTATTTCTTCTCTAATGGTCCAAGTGTTGGTCGGATACCAACATAGAAAAATAAAGTGACTCTACTTCGAGTTCAGGAATGCAGGGGCCATGTTGATATTATTCTATCTCCAGTGCCTGAGCACAGTGCTTAGCCCATAGAAGGCCCTCGAAGGAGTGGATGAGTTGAAAAACATTCATTCCTTTCTTCTAGTGTGATAGCCATAGCTCTTGGTGATTCTTCCCCTGAACCATATTCAATTCAACAAACTCTGATTGTTAATAACAAGAAATCATAATGCATTTATTGTGTGCCAGACACAAGATGACCATTATTTCATTTGATTATTAAATCAACCTCATGGCACAAGCATTATTATCAACATTTTCAAATAAAGAAGCTGGATCTTCGAGAGGTTAGTAATTTGTTTGGGATAACATGGCACCGAACTGCAAATCTAGGTCTCTAAGACCTGGGTTTATTTATTGAGTGCCTGGTAGGAGTGAGGCATTGCACCAGGAGATAGGGGCTTCCATAAGACAAGCCTCTGCCCTCTAGTGGAGGAAAGGGCCACAGGTCATTCCATTCATTATTAAATGGGCTATAACAGAGGAAGTAACAAGGCAGCAACTAGTAGAATTTAAGGAGGAGTTAATCCTATGATGATGGGATGATCACAGGATTTATATGTTGGCTCCCCAGATTCCCAGAGGCAAGCAAGTTATGTAAGATGAGCAAAACCATCATATCTGGGTGTCAAATAATCCTGTCCCCAGGGCCTAATTCTCTTCAGGCATCTCTGCACAGCAGGCCAGCCAGTGTATATTGAGCAGCGCTGCTTAGCCTATACAAAGCTTACCTTGAATGCCACCAATACAACTCTTGTATGATAGCTGTACTTCACACACTACTCCTACCAACTTGAAAATCTTCTCCCTGTTATTTTCTGAGAGTCATCGACCAGGGTGCCTTACATGGAGAGACAAATCAAGTCTCTCCTCTCCTATTTGGGTTCCCTCTTGCCAATGTCCACTGCAACTGAAGCTTCCTTAAGAAAACTGCCACTACTGCTAAAGACTGTTAAGTATGCTGCATGTCAGGGATGCCACTCCTAATTCTGCCTTTACCCAGCAGAGCCATGGAAGGTAGGAGAAAGCCCCCCTCTACAGTCAACTGGTCTCTAAGACCCCCATTGCTAGCACCCAGTGTCTCTCAAAATAGAATTTCTTCCTCTATCACCTTTAAACAAAAACTTGTCTCAACAGAAGGGAGAAGCAGCATTCTCTGTGTGTTCCCTATTCTGTTTATATGCTTCCAAGAAAAATGTTTTCTTTCCCTACCACTGAAATACAAGTAAACGTGAACACACACACTCACACAGCGGACTTGGAGATAGAAATCTAGCCTGAGGCTACACAATCAGCCATTTCCCTTACCAAACCATAGTGTTTAATGTCCCATTCAGGTTAACAGTACTTGCTCTTTTTTTGTGTAACTAAAAGAAACCATTCTGGTTTTTTTCTTCCTAAAACAAAGAAACTGTTTACATGAAAGATGAATGAATATTTATTTGTAGAAACCAAAAACACACACAAAAAAGTTCACAAATTTTAAAGTACATTCTAGCCAAGATACTCTATTACATCTAGGTGAAGAAATGAAGAGCTGGGAATATTAAATTTGGTGGTTAAAATCATAGAGTAGCAGAGCCAGGATTAGAATCTAGGTTTTCTGATTCCTTGTCTAATGCTCTTTCTTCGGGGAGGGAGGTGGAAGGAGGTTAAGAGAGGTGTAGTGTGACACTTTTTCCTCTCTAGGAGAAAGAAGAATGGATTTCTCTGTTCTCTCTTGGTTAGCTTTTGGTCAGTTTTTGGTCATCTGCTTGGTATGTGTCATTTCTAGCTCTTGCATTTTCAACACAGCCGACCCTTGTATACTGAGCTCAGAGGCTCCGTGGTTTTCTGGAATGCTCAACATGGGCCTCCTCCGTAGGGAGAGCTGCACTGCCCTCCTTGTTCTAAAAATATGCTGTTTTGTTGAAATGGTTAAACTATTAAGGCTTGTTTTGCTATACTTTGAATTGTAGCTAAATTACTTTCATAGTTTTCCTTTTCGCTTCCTGTGTTCTGGGTTTTTGAACAAACTATGATATGCTCCACATGGCCTAGATGCATTTACTTATGCTTCCTTATAAATCACAGTTTCTCCAGACTGTCATTAATGTTCAAACCTTTTCCCTTAGTATGGTTGCCTAGATATACTGCCAGAGGGCCTGGAACATGATTGCCAGCACTAAGTGCGATGTTAATATTCCGCTCAGTCTCCCTCTCCTTGGTACAGGGAATGGCTTCTTTTCCTCATCTTCATCGGGAAGTAGAAACCTATGCATCTGCCAGCTTCATAACCGCTCTTGGCTGCCCTGAGTGTGATGTGGAAAAAAGTGTTGAGGGTAGGTTTGTAGCAGCTGTTTTACCACATTCTTGTGAAAATGCCTGCAGGCACGGACTGCTCCACTCAAGGCACAAAAAGTCTTTCTCCAGCCCTGGTAAATCTGCCTTGGCAGATCCCTGTTAGAATGCAGGGTCTCAGACTTTAGCATGCACAAGAAACACCTGGGGGTACAGACTCCTCCTGCACCCCGCCCCCAGAGTCTAGGATTCTGTCCAACTAGGGTAGAGCCCAAGGACCCATCAGTAGCACCCAGGTGATTCTGATGCAGGCTGTCTGCAAAGTATTCTTTGAGAAATACTGATTAGGGTTTTAGAATTAGGCTCATTATTATTTTTAAAATCTTTTTCTTAAAACTGTGGCTGGATGGCCAATTTGAGGAATGTTAGAGGGATTAACAAACAGATAGGGGAGTGGGCTATATTTCTCAAGTCCCTGCCTTCTCACCTCTATGATTCTACACTTCTGTACTTTTTTGGACTAGACACAATACATCTGAATCCATGGTGTTTAGGCACAGTATGGAGAGATTTCTTGGCCTCTTTTCTGCCTACTGACGCTCCTGCAAGATGAGGGGTTGTGCCAAAGTGTAGAAAATGTGTGACTAGAAGCACTGACAACTTTCTGAAGTTAGTCTTTGCTAACTAAATAAAACCACAGGCTACAGACTATGGTCTCTCCCTCTTCTCATCTCCTGGACAGTTTGCTTGGTTTCACAAGATTAGGACTGAAGTGGGTAGTTTCTGTAAATAGGGGCAGAGGAGGAATGTGCCCTGAGAACTGAGGTGACTGTTAGAACCCGAAGGGGAGGGTTTGGAACATCGGGACAGGGCAAGGCTCACTTATGGGTGGAACAGACAGATCTTCTGGGGCGTGATTTTTAGCGGAGACAAAGACACTATGCGATGAAATTTCTTTATAGGGGTTTAAGCAGCTGAATGCCAAAATCTTAAACTCTGTAAAGATAAAACTTAAAGATATCTGCCTGGAAGATGATTTCTTAAATTCACACTATTATACACAAGAATTTCCATGAAAGTTTCCAGAAAGCTATTTTTAATGTAGTGAGGGAAAACTGCCATAGAAAGTTGGAGTGAAGGGGGCAAAGAAAGCAAATGAAATACAGTATAAAAAATAGATCATTGACACCATGACTGTTCTGATTCTGTTTATCTTATTCAGTAGGCAAGACACACAGTAGAATTTTGGAGACAAAGACCAGAATATGTGGCCATCTCAACTAATGGAAGGATAGAAATTCTGAGCAAACTTAAAACACAAAGGGCCCTGACAAAGCAGATGCCACTGTGTTCTCATACTTCAGAGGAAGGGCCTCGGGTCCTCACTCAGAGGAGCCTCAGACCGGGTGGTTAAGTAGTAATATATATTTAAACACAGACATGGAAATCTCTCCAAGAACTTCCCTGGGACCTACCTTCCACATTGGGAGTTTCCAAACAGGGATAGTCTAAAGGATGATGTGAGACCAGGCTGGGGAGAGGAACCTTAAAGAAAAATCAAAGCTAGATAGGAGGGAAGACTCAAAATGGATAAGAAAATGCAGGAGAGACTGTCAATCTAGATAGACTGCCAAGGCCAGAGAATGCAGAAGGGGTAGTACCTAGCACTGTCTTTGGCACTTAGGGACATATCATTAAGTATCATGGAAGGAAGGGAGGGAAGACAGGGTCTCCTATAAAAGCATCCTGAGTTGTTGGAAGAGGTGGAAGGCTATAATGTGTGCTATCATGACTAAAACAAACATGGGGCCAAATCTGGAATCCAAACAGAAAAGGATATTACTACTTCTCTTCAGAGACCGATGCAAAAGCACAACTCAGGAAACTAAAACAGGTAGCTTAGCTCATTGATAAATGATCCAAAGCACATGTGACACAGACTAGAAGCAAGGTACAAAGATATACCTGGCAGGGTCTTTTCTGCTGAGAGCTCGGGAAAAGGAATGCCTTGAGGCAGTACTCGTGGCTTATCTCTTCTGTTCATAGTTGGTGGCCTCTGCACTTCTTCCTTCTCAAATCCCTCTTTCTACATAAAGTTTAGTTTTGCTCCAGAACTGTCTGTTGAAGTGCAGTGAACAGGATGGAAGAAAGGAAGTGAGTTAAAGAGGAAGTAGAAAGAGCCCAGGATACAAAGGTACAGGCTTTGATGGAGGCATTTGCTTTCTCTTCTGCTCCTGCATGTTGACTCAAGAAGGACCCTCAAAATTTGACGTCAGGCTGGCTGGAGTAATGCTCTTCAATTTTTCATGTCAGGGTCAGACCTTCTGCTATACCTTTGGGTGGACTTTATTAGTTAGTAAATCTTTAACGTCAGCAAAAAGCATTTCCCACATCCCTTCTCTATGTCAGACTATGGCCTTGAATGAAGCAACCGTGCTATCCTGGCCCTTATGAACCTTAGAGTCCAGTAGGAGAGAAATAGTCACATAGGATTATCCATTTTCTTGAAAGAAAAGAACAGGAGCTATGAGAGTTGTTAACAAGCAAGCATATTTGACTAGGTGACATTTAAGCTGAGACCTAAAGAGTAAGATTTCACCAGCAACAAAGAGGAAAGGTGAGGGTTTCAGGCAGAGGGAACAGCACGTGCAGAAGCAGTGACAGTTCCCAAATTACAATTTAGGAGGGCCTTAGAGGCAGCGATTTGACTCTGAGTGGTGGGCTACAAGCTGTTTTTGCATAGCATTTTACATGGATTTTTAAAATATCAATTGTTCACGTCAAAGAAACGATGGGCTTGATGAATAGAATATTAGAAGATAAAGCCCCCCAACTCTCCCCTTGTACTACTACCATGCAGGAGCCATGAGATAGGTCTGGCTTATTTGAAGACCTGAAAAAAGGCAGTTGAGGCCAGAGCATAAACCTCAGTGGGAGACCGGCTGAAGATGCAGCTACAATTTAGGTAGAGCCAGGGAGGCCTTCTAAGGAAGATGCAAATTTTTAATTTTATCCTAAGGGTAGTGGGAAGCCATTAATGGTTTTAAGCTGGAGAGTAACATGATCTGATTTATAGCTTAAGGAGATCACTCTGGCTTCTGGATAGAAATGAACTGCAAGGGACAAGGAGCTAACATCTGTTGAATTTCTGCATGGGCCTGTCCCTGAACAATACACATGCATTACTCACTTAATTCTCACAACAGCCCCCCAAAGTGGGTGTTAGCATCTTCATGTTACAAGTAAGGGAACTGAGAGGCCCTTTGAGATTATAAACTGCCCAGCATAGCACAGGGAGAAGCAAGGAAATGAGTGCAATTTGTTTTATTATTGTGCAGTGAATGCATAGGGCTTACTTTACAGCCGATAAAATCCAATGATTGTTTTCTCATAAAATTCTGTAGGTAGTTGATAGTCATATCCAGAATGCAGTGATCACAGAAAGGTTAATACATGTTTTTTTTTCAGAAGGGTATTCCTGACCCTGGCTGTTCATCTGAGAGATAGTGGATATAGCCGTATGATTGGAGCTATTATAGCATTTTGCTCTTAAAACCTCTCTTATCATTGTTAAATATGCGAAAGACCTCTTTTCACTGTTTTGATCTTTTTGTCAGGTTGTTTTCCAGGAAGTGGTTGCTAGGAGTGAAAAGTTTTATTATTTAGAGATAAGTGGAGCCTAGATATCCCATCCCCTTAAAAAGTACAAAAAAAAAAAAGCCTACAGTAATTGACTTGAAAAGTATTTTTGCAACACCATTTGTACCAGTCCACCTGCTTTCTATTTACTTCTGGTTATCTCCTTTCGCTAATGATTCTCTGAAAGCACACACTAAGGTTTGCACCAAAATACTGTCCTGGAGACTGTTAGAGGAGTCTGCAGGGCTCTTAGAGCCAACAGCTGCCTCTAATGACAGTGAGCACGTGCACACTGAGTGACTACAGAGCCCCCTGCCATGAGTGTGAATGTCAGCCGGCTACACAGTACATGATTACCCTTGAATATAATTGCCTTTACATTCTGATAATGTCTACCACTGAGGGAAAATCCATCGAGATTGAAGTTGTACCAACCAGGTTACAGGGACACTGTTCCGCACAGTGGGACAAGTTCCTACCCAGGCCCTGAGGTTCTTAGCTGTGTAAGCCTTTGTCCCTTCTCATACCATTCCTTTCAAAATCTTTGATTATTAAGCAAAAGGTGTGTGAACCCTTCATTGCTCTTGCAAAACTGCTATATGCTAGGCTCCTTATAACTTTTGTCTGGTGACTGGACTTGAAACATTCTGTAACCTTGTTTGATATTTATAACGTATCACCTGCAACTCCCATAATATCTGTTGGAAAAAAAAATAGACATGAGATTTCATCAGTAAGTGACTAATAATCTCTAGATAAAAGCCACAACTGCTTGTAACCAGTGCTCAGAATCACAGTTCGGACCCAGGCGGCACATTTAAGGTCACTTAGGTTAATGTTCCCACGAGGCAACTGAGGCACTGGAAGATCAAGGGACTTCCTAGGTCCACCAGGGATGCAATGGCTCAAGCTAAATTCTACTTGCCTGACTCTCAGTTCAGAAAGACTTTAGAGACCCATATACATTTTTACACTTTTTAATAAAGAACCACAAATTTAGACTTCAAAGTTAGACTTCAAATTTATTTATTGTATTTCTTACTGTACAAGGACTTGATTTTCCTCTCAATATTTGGGCAGATCCCAAGTATAAACACTTGAGGCATTTCCTTTGGCCTATGTCACAAATTACTTAGGAAAAACAACATTATGAAGGAAACTCAGTTTATCTCCAGAGTCATTGTCTTTTTTCCCCATCCTCTCCCTTTGGTTTTCCTCTTAGTGTTTCTGGTGTATTAAGATGTGTATCCCAACCTATTCATGGGCCCTTGGCCTTACGTGCTTACAGCTTAGGATACTCCTTCACATCTAGACCTCTTTAGACCTCATTTTCTCTGCCTATAAACTTACCTATACAGTATATATTATCTTCTTAGTTCCTCCTTTCAGGTAGTATGTTAGCAAAGCTCACGTGCTAACTAACACAAAGTCCTCCTGTTTTTGCCTATCACGAGATGTCAAGTTCTCACTATTTTAGTCACTCTGTTGGATTAAGACATTATTTCTACAAACCCCTGTTAAAATGAATCACTTTTAGCTGGGAGGTAAAATCCATGAAGACAATACCGTGTGAAGGCACTATG
Source organism: Mesoplodon bidens (assembly GCF_964165515.1). Lineage (NCBI taxonomy): Eukaryota > Metazoa > Chordata > Mammalia > Artiodactyla > Ziphiidae > Mesoplodon > Mesoplodon bidens. Next base: position 69,746,778 of record NC_138165.1, read on the forward strand.
CCATGCTGGAATTAATACATAAGCCTGTCCCCCTCCGAAATTGTAAGCATTTTCCTTTGTACCATGCCTCTTGCAGTAGAAATGTACTAGCATCCAGTCCTAATCACCAAGTGTAGCTAATATATATCAAGGTGGCAGATGCCTCTGGATTCTTTTTTCTGCATCTGGAACACTGATGGGAGTAAGTCAGTTATTATGTAACTGTGAGATTAAGTAAAGATGGATTATGAAGACACCTATTTCTTGATTCAAATTACATTTGTCAGCTTCAGAGTTAGTTGTGGAAATAAGAACAGCTAGTCAGAAGTGGAATTTAACTGAAAAAGCATAAAATATGTTTACAGGAATTCACTGATTCAAATATTTTGTGCAAACACTTTTAGGTAAATGGTCATTTTATAGGCTGACCTTTCTATGTGCTGCCAGTAGGACTGGCTTCTCTATGATCCAATGCTCTTTCTCCTACCTTCCTCTCATATTAGATGGATCAGTCAGGAAAGGGCAGCCCCAAAAGCAGAGAAGCTTAAAGTAACAGTTTCTTTCTCTGAACTCAGAGACCTAGGTAGACAGCAGCCACCAGCTTTAAGCATTAATAGTTAGAATGGCATAGGGAAAGAGATAGTAAAAAATTATGCATTGGCTTTTAAAGCTTATAATCACATTTCCCTGGCCAAAGCAAGCTGCATGGATACATCCAACTTCTAGGGAGCAGGGACGTGCAGTCCTACACAGGAGGAGACTGGAAATATTTAGTGGAGAGTGTTAATAATACCACACCAGATTGCTCTGGTAATTCCCTGAACCTACCATTTAACTTCACTCTTTTTTGTTCTTGACAGAATGCCCTTGTTAACCTCTTACACCTGAGTTTCTATCTGGCAACTATCACCTACTTTCTAGAATATTCCATAATCTCCCTGAAAGAACTTATTTTATATCATCTTTATCCATTGAATATACATAATATTTATGGCATCCAGAATACTGTATTTTAATTAGGACTTTATGTGTCTGTGTTTCATCTACCTCCTTAGACCAAAAGAGTATGTCTTATTCATCTGTGTAATCTAAGCTCCCGTACGGTGGTTGGCACAGGTAGACAGTCACTAAAAAACAGGGTGCTTATAAAGTCCTTTTGCAGTTTGAATTTTTAATAAGCATCCTCCTTTTTGTATAATATAATAGGGAAGGAATTTACTCAAGATTCAAATAAAATTGTGAAAGTTTTATTTGTTCTAATATATTTCTTTTATTTTCTAGTTAATAAACTCTTATGTTATATTAAACAGCCTCAATTATGTTATTGAAAATGATATTATTCAAAATGATAGTGGATATGTTGAAAGCTAAAAAATTTAAATTATCCTGTCCAGTTGGGACAGACGTGAACATGAATAATTAGAGTATGGGAATAAATGAAGATATTACCAAATAAGCCCTGATATAGAGTCAAAGAACCCTTAAACTCTTCCCAGAGAGGTCAAGGAAGGCTTTGAAGAGGAGACAATATTTGAGCTGAGTTCTTAGGAAACAGAAGGTATATCCAGATGGGAATGGTAAGGGGTAATAGTAAGGGTAGAGTCAAGAAATATGTGGTACTTTTAAGGCAAGTCACTAGAATGTTGAACAGATTATTTAAAGTTTGTGTCAATTTTCTCACCTGCAAAATAAGACTGTATGTACCTGCCCATCTCAAATGGCTTGTTATGAGGCAAAAGGCTATTATGTAAGAAATTGGAGAGCACCATGAAGATATAAGATGGGGACCTTGAAGGGTCAGTGGAATTTTGATGGATAGAGAAAGGGGCTTAGGACATATAAGGTGATAAGAATGGTATAAGGGAAGACTCCAAGGAGGAAAGTTGGTTAAGCCAAGGAAAACTGATCATTTTGGCAAGAATAAATAACAGCAAGTTAAGGTTCAAACACTAACCAATCAGAAACAGGTAGAGAAGTCTAGTTTAGCAAAAAGGTAAACTTGGTTGTCTTAATATGTCTCAGTATTTTTTGCTGGGATAGAAGGGAAGCAAATCTAGAGTTATAGAAGTGATTCAGGATCCAAACTGAAGGTTGGGGCAGGCTCCTTAATGCTTACTGTATCTCTAACTCCATCCCTTTATTTTAAATCATGTAAGGGTATCATATATATCCCCCACACAATTGGGGGAGTCATATAATATGTAAATAGGTTAAAACATAGATAATATAATTTAGTGGGGTTAAAAAATGAGAGAGACAAAGGTTTGATAAATTGCACTCAGGGTAAAGAGAAAGATAAACACAGGGAAAGAGTCTTCTATAATGTGATTTTCAATCAGTCAGGTTGTCTTAATGGAAACCCAGATCCAAGATGGTTTAAAGACTAAAGAAATGTATCACATGTAACTAAGGAGGGAAGGCATCAGAGTTGGTTGAGTCAGTAGCCCATGAATGTCATGGAGATTCCAGATTCTTTCTATCTCTCCACTCTGTTGGCCTTGGTGTGTTGGGTTTGCCTTAAGGCTGGCTCTCTCCTGGTACTAAGATAGCTGCAGCAATTTCAAGGGAAATGGAATTTCCATGGCTGGCTAGGACTAATGGTCTGGAGTAGAATCTGCTCCAGGGATAAACCTCAAAAATGTTATATTGCTATCATCATCTGATTGTTCTGGGCAGAGTTGGAAACATGATGGCCCATGCACCAAATTATTCTTGTAGATGTTTTGTTTGACTAGCACAGTGTTAAAAGAAAATCAAATGAGCTGCATTTAAAAGTCAGATAATTTTGTTTATTTCTTAAAATCATATTTCTATATTATCTTAAAGAATCCGAAGGTTTATCTAAATGTGCCTGCGTTCCACTTAGCTAAAATTCGCTGGAGTGGATTAACTACTGCCCCTTTACACAGAGCATTCCGATTCCACCTTACTGGGCTTCATCATTCCCTAACATATTAACCTGGTCTGCTTTACTCAAGTTACTTACGGAGACTCTCACTGGGGAAATTACTCTTAAAGATTTTTGAGAGCCATGTGGTGTTTTTGCACCAATGAGCATATCTCTTGTAGGCACTTCTTCAATGGTTCAAAAGAAATGAGGGCAAGGGCCACATCTTGCTGGAGGGCATGTCTTTGCCAACTCTATTATTAATTAGCTCTGTTATCTTATTAACTTATAATTTCTATAGCCATAAAATTTAACAATTAACACCTGTCCCCAACAGGAATGTTACAAAGATAAATAACTTCTTTAAATTCAAAGGAAAAAAGGTTGTACTTTTATTCATATTGTATTAATTAAAGAATTGCTTTCATATTTATGTTTGATATAGTCAAGAACCAGATAATTTTTTATATAGGTTTTTCAGTTAAATATGAGTCATTTGTACCTTTTGTAAAGCCTTTAGTTCAAGGATATTGTTTGTTGGTTGCACACCTGAACTACATTTACAAGGTAAATATATGCCTACTACTTGTATCACCCAGCATTGGTTAGGCAAAATTAAAAAAGGTTTAAAAGGAAACATTAAAAATTGAATATTGGATTTATAATATTTTCTACACTTATAATTTTTAGAGAAAAGTAATGGCTTTCAACATTCTAACAAAGCTTCATTTCTTTAATTAGGAAATATTTCAACCGCAGAGAAAAAGAGAATATAACAAACACCTGTGTATCAATTATCGTGCTACCATATTCACTTCAGATTTTAAAAATTATTATTTAAAAATTCAGTCATTACAGGGACTTCCCTGGTGGCACAGTGGTTAAGAACCTGCCTGCCGATGCAGGGGACACGGGTTTGAGCCCTGGTCTGGGAACATCCCATATGCTGAGGATCAGCTAAGCCTGTGCGCCACAACTACTGAGCCTGCACCCTAGGGCCTGCAAGCCACAACTACTGAGCCCACATGCCACAGCTACTGAAGTCGGCGAGCCTAGAGCCCATGCTCTGCAGCAAGATAAGCCACCGCAATGAGAGAAGCCTGCGCACCACAACAAAGAGTAGCCCCCACTCGTTCCAACTAGAGAAGGCCTGAGCACAGCAACGAAGATCCAAAGCAGCCAAAAATAAATAAAATTAAATTAAAAATTCAGTCATTACAGACAGTTCATTCATTACAGTTGAAGCTCTTTGTACATTTCTTCAATCCCATTCCCCATTTTACATACCCAGAGATAATAACCACTGCACTGAATTAGATGTTTATCATTCTTATGCACATTTGAAACTTTTGAAACCATATATGTATACATCTATAAATAATATATTGTTTTGCACGTTTTACAATTTTATAATCATGGTATCATAAAATACATATCCATCTGTAATTTGTTTTTGAAACTTATCCACTTTAATACATGATACTGGGGATCATTCATTTTAAATAATATATTTTATCTCATTATGTAGAAATATCACATTATTTTAATCCATTCTCCTACTGATAAACGTTTAGATTGTTTCTACAGAGATTTTTTTCATACGTCACACCGTTCGTTTGTTGTACTATCTGGGGTGCATATGAATAAAGCTCTGCATCAGAACATACCACATGGTGTTGTCACTATGAGAAGCAGCACTATCACAAGTCAACCTCTTTTGTAGAGTTGCCTCTTGTGACTTATAATTAGACAGAGGGACTCACATGCTAACTGTAAATGTCAGATGCTTGAAAAGTAAAGACAATTTGAAGGAACCTGCTCTTTACAGAGAATGAATACTGATTTTTCTTCACCCCAGAACATCAAAATACATTGCTGTGGACTCTGATGCTTTTTTCCCAAATGTCTGAATTTTGGATTTAGCTCCATAAATAATGATTTCAGCAGAGTTCAGTAATTGTTTTCCAAAGTGGTAATATGATCTTACCATTTGATGAGCATAAAGTGACAAAAGTCCAGATTCATTTTTCTTTTCCAGGGCTTAGAAAATGTGACAAATTTCAGATGTGGAACCAACATTAGATTTCAGAGCATAAAACCAACATAGCATAATTGATATGGAGCTCATACTTCAAACCACTGTTAATTTTCCCCAAAGTGTCCAAATATATATATATATCAAACATCTCCTAGCTGAACTTTGGTTTTAATCATCCCTGAAAGAGAATGCCTATTCTGAATATGCCTATTCTGACTGTCTTCTCAGTGGTTCTCAGTTTCAACTGCTCTAGAGCAGGGGTCCCAAACCCGCAGGCTGCAGACAGGTACTGGTCCACAGCCTGTTAGGAACCAGGCCGCACAGGAGGTGAGTGGCAGGTGAGCAAGCGAAACTTCATCTGCCGCCCCCCATCACTCTCCATCGTTCACATTACTGCCTGAACCTTCCCCCCCACCCCCACCCCGCACACATGGAAAAACTGTCTTCCAAGAAACCAGTCCCTAGTGCCAAAAAGGTTGGGGGCCACTGCTCTAGATGACTGCCTATCTTTCAGAGTTCTCAAATACTCTTTGTTATCAATATTAGTCTCATGGTTGCCAAATTTTCATTCAAGTTGGATGATATATCAGTCAACCTAAGTCATTCTATGGTAATAATGCCCAAGTTGAAATTACTTACAGTAAGCTTTATTTCTCTTCATGTTGTTTGTCAATCACAGTCATCTTCAGCTTTGTTCCATCAATCTGGGACCCAGGTAAAGGAATCATCCCCTCTTTGGAACCTGCTGTTCATGTACCAAAAGGAAAAGAGAGATGATAGAACCAAGTGATGATTCACATTATCTGCTCAGCAGTGGCCTACATTACTTCCATTCACATTTTGTTGAACAAAGGCATAAGGCCAAGCCTGCCATTCAACAAGGTGAGGAAGTAAAGACCTCCCATTGAGAGGGACAAAAATATTTGGGAACAGTAATACAATCTACCACAGAAGTTGTTTTCATAGTCAAATAGGTATCCTTTTGACTTTTAGGATTCTTGTAAAATCAAAACTTTTTTAGGTTTTGCTAATATACAAGTAAGACCTTCTGATATCTAGGATGGGATTTAGCCCAATTTAATATTTTCCATGAATCTACAAAAAAATAAGAAATTAAAATCACTTTGAAAAATCAATAAATATCTGGAGGCCCCATGCATGTAACTGTGATCTAAGTCTAAACAATATTAATTTATAAACTGAACTAACTGAAATCTTTACCATATCACTCTGAATGAAGAAAAATGACTGATTACCACTGCACTTCCATCCCAGCCATCAGGGGACCCTCAAAAAGAATTTAATATAGTTAGTATTTTAAATGAGACCATGCAAATAGTCTCTTCAGATGTGATTAAAATCTCTCTTGCCATTTTTGTGTGATGTTACAAGGAACAGAAGTTCATTTTACTTTACATAGATGGCAAAGGATAGATTTTTAGCTTTAATTGTATGTGACGTATATTCAGGCCAGTTTTTTTTTTTTTTTTGGTCTAGCAATTCTTTGTTTACTACTTTTTTTTTAGTTATTTGTAAGTAGCTTGTACGTTGGGCACTGAGCCCAGCTTTGCTTAATCTGACTGTCTTTGCAGCAGTCTCTCTCTGTTTTAAGATACTTTGGAAATTATTGGTTTGTTTTCTAAAAATGAAGAAAATGATCTCATTTTAGGGAGCTAGCTTCTTCTTAAATGCTATTTTATGATTAGATGGTTTAAAACAATTCCCAGTTTTCCTTTTCAATAATAGATGTGGCAACTAATCACATTGCACAACAAAATTTATTCACTCATGGAAAAATAATAATTATAGCTAACACTTATAGAGTGCAACTAGCATTGTTCCAAGTGATTTACATGTATTGATTCATTTAATACAACAACCCTATGAGATATGATACCAATATTGTCCCCATTTTATAGATGAGGGATTTATAATACTTTAATAAAGATCTAAATTCAGCTTTGGAAAAATAAGTTATGTTTGGCAGGGTTTATCAGCGAGGCTAGGAAATTGGCCAGTTAAAGCAGGAAACCAAGAAAAGAAAGGGAAGGAGTAGTATTCTCTAAATAGAAGAATTTCAAACAAACCAACAAACCTAAAAAACGTAGGCAACTCTTTTAAGCTGTTAGTCAAAGGAGAATTATTTTCTATTTAGTTTTTGTGATAATACCCTTTTAGTTTTTATGAAGGGCAAGATCTGGAACTTATATATAGGTTACATTACCATCTTGAAACATTAGCCTTTTCTAATCTTCAAAAGAACACAGAAGCTCAGGAACTGTTCTTCTAGTTAGAATAAATAGAAAGTGCAAAAATTCCAATTTTTCCTTTCTATGATTGACTACCTTCTGAATGGCTATGAGACCCCAACCTATTGTAGGATAGCTGCACATATCTAGTAGCAAAGAGGAAGTCTAAGAGCAGCTCTGACAACCTAGCCACAAGTTAATCTGAAGAGCCATTTTCTATTTGTAGGAATTTTGGTAGACTATTGTATGTGTATAAAATGCTTGTACAGTGATAGACTTTATTTTATATGATTATATGACTCAATAGGTGAATAATTAACCTAATGGAAATAGTAATTAACTCCAACTCATAGTTCCAAAATTGTATTTGATTTAAAAAATCAATAAAGATTTAAAAAATTATATAAGATGAAGAAAATAATCAAATTAAAGCATTGAGTCACATTTTAATTCAATTTATAGTAGTTTCAATTTGCTAACTTTGTATTGGTCTTCTCAAACAAGGGGTTAAATTTCAGCGGGCTCAAAGTTCTTCTAAATGTCAGGAGTAACATCAGTCCATTCTCACCAGCTCATCCTTGAAAGTAGAAACTCTAAAAAAATATCTTTTACTAGGTTTACTTTCTACATTTGTTAAGTATACTATAAAGTATTTAAACCCTTAAACACTGGAAAGCATTTTCATAGGAAAATTAGAGAAACTAAGAGAAAAAGCAGGAGGAAAATAATAATTGGATTTGTCAATAGCTTGGATGTGGCTGAGAGAAAGGAGGCAGTCCTTTAACTAGTTATACCTAAGAGATGGAACAATATTCAGGTTTATGTCTTTGATAAGTCAGACTGGAAACGTTAGGCAGACGTAGTATGTCACCTTTCCTCCAAAACTTAATGTTCCTTTTCTTGAATATATTGTTACTTTGACTCTTATCAAATTTTAGTGACAGCTAACATTAAGTAGTAATAAAAGCCCTCTAAATAATTTGCAATTGTCTTCACTTAAAAAAATGGGGTTAAGTGCTCCACACATACAGCTTTTTCCATGTTCTTCTGGTTAAAGAGTAGATAGAAAAAACTTAAACACGGCAAGCCTGTGACATGCCAAAGGTCACATAACCTGTAGGTCCAACCAGATTTCCTAATTACTAATCTAGTGCAATATTTTAAGATGATTACTAAATCTGATGATCAGTTAACGATGCACCTGACACACACACCCTTCCCGTTTCATAAAAATTATCCCAGTAACCTTTGTGAATCCATGTATTTAAACCTAATTGCTTCAGGATATCATCTAAAGTCTGTGTTTTTCGGTTTTTTGTTTGTTTTTTTGGCGTGGAGTGGACTGTACATGTAGGCTCAAAGAAAAATTCAGAGTTTATCACTTCCTTGTAACTCTTCCTCAGGTCCAAATGGATAAATGGATAAAGTGATACTAGGCTGAAAACGATTTAGAGAACCAGTACCCGTATGCTTCTATTTTACAACGATGAAGCAGCTTTAAAGTAGGAGAGTGTCTACAATTTTGCATTTTAAAAAGCAATTTTTAAAAAGGAAAGCTGTCGTGTTCTGGAATTTCCCTCTCTCTCTTTGCGGTCCCCCGAACTCCAATCCTCCAAATGGCTAAGTCGCATAGCTGAAAGGATTTTGCTCATTTTTTCCAAAACACTTCACATCTGGGCAGTCGCCAACCATGGAAAGTTTCAAGTAAACGTAACATTTGGGAGAGGGACAAGCTTGTCTGGGGCTGCCGCCGCGGGTCCGCGGCCCTCAGAGGCGTCGCCACACGCCCTTACCGGATAGCCGGGGACCAGCGGCAAGCTTTGACCAGCCGAGCTCCGACGGCCAAACTCCAGCCCCGGCCAAGCCCCCTGACCGCCGGCCCCTGGGCGGCAGGGGCTCTTGCCAATCAGTCTCCGAAACAGTTCGAGGCCCCAGAGTCCAGGAGCCCATCCGCTTCGTAAATGACGAGACCGCTAAGGCCTCAGTTCCCAACGAGGGCACTCCCGGTGCTGACGAAGCGAGAGGGAAGGGGCTACTCCGGAGCCCTGCCTGGCCCCCCTGCCTCACACGTCAGTTTGACTCCTCCTCCCAGTCCCCCGCCAGTCCTCCGCACGACTCTCCGCGCACCGGGCGCCGAGAGAAATTTGACTGCTCCAGTCACCAATCAGAAGCGAGGTCGGGGATCTGAGCTAATCGGAGCAGGCGAAGGGGGCGGCCGCCGGCGTCCTCCCGCCCCCGGGAGGGTGAGCGCCGAATGTCTCGGGCCCGCCCCTGCGCCTCAGCCTCAGTGCGGAGTCCTCCGCGGTGTGAGAAGTACCCGCGGGCAGCCTCAGAAGCAGCGGCATCGCCTGTGGGAGCCGCAGCCGGAACCACACCCACCTCACTGTCCCTGCCCTCTTTTGCCCTCTGGCCGTCCCGCCGGAGATCAAGTTGCCGGAGGAGAGCGGCCGCCCACGTCCGGAGCATCCTCCCCTGTTGAGCGGGCACTGACGGACCCGGCGGCATGATGCGGCTGCGAGGCTCCGCGATGCTGCGGGACCTGCTCCTTCGCCCGCCCGCCGCCGCCTGCGCGGTTCTGAGGCGGGCGCAGCCCCTCGCCACCCTGTGCCTGCGCCCCCGGGGCGGGGGACGAGCGGGCCCGGCGGCCGCCGCGCGGCTCTACCCGTGGTGGGGCGGGGGCGGCCAGCCGGCGGGGCCCCTCGTGAGGGGCCTGTCCAGCTCCCCCTCGGAGATCCTGCAGGAGCTGGGCAAGGGGGACACGCAGCAGCCGCCGCAGCAGCAGCAGCCGCCGCCGCAGCAGCAGCCGCAGCCCGGGGCGTCGCCGCCCGCGGCCCCGCCGGCGTCAGGCCCCAAGGACGGCCCGGGGGAGACAGACGGGTTCGGCAACAGCGAGGGCAAGGAGCTGGTGGCTTCAGGCGAAAAGTGAGTGTCTCCGCGAGGCGCAGGAGGCCTTGTCCCGCGTGGGGCCCGGGCCCGGGAGGGGCCTGCGGTGGGGCGGGATGGGAGCGGAGGTTCGAGAAGGAGAAAGAAAGAGATGCCGGGCGGCCTGCGCAGTCTGCGCCATGTGATTAGGCCCGGCCCCGCCCGCGCCTTCCCCGCCTGAGCCCCTCGCGCGGCCCTCACTTCCCTTCCCCGCCGCCGGGTGGAGCAGTCAAGGGGCTGGAGGGACCAGTCTGCCACCCCCCCCGCGCTGGAGCTGTGGTAGCCCGGCCCACGCCGCGTGCTCAGCGCCCCGGCTCCGGGCTGCAGTGCCTGGCCGCCTGCCCAGTTCTTGGTGGGTGGTGCCCCACGAACATCACCGAGTGATATTAAGGAGTCGGGCGATGGGCAAAGCGTGTGCCTTCCTGACTCGCTGCTTTTCTAGGCTCGAGTTTCCTCTCTGCCTGCCCTCCTTCGATCTCTGCCACCGTCTCTTTGGAAGCCTAACGTAGCAGAGTATTCTGAATATTTCTGTTGTGGCTTCTTCAGGCGTGTGTAGAGCCATCTGGGGCACCGGAAATAACGTTTCTGAAAGGAGATTAGGAGGAAAAGGGTCATGTGGCCGAGAAGACAGGGCACGCAGTACAGACCACCTGTTGGCACCGAGGACCAGCTTTGGCCTGTCTACCATCTTCCATAAGATGGGAGAATTTTTGAAAATACAGCTCAAAATAGCCAAGGTGAAATGTGACGGGTAAAACACAAACTCAGAAAAAACCCGAGTTAAGTAGCGTTTGCGGCTTAAAGAAATTGTGGTAGGGTGTTAACTCATCTATTCCGCACAGCAGTTGAGTTTTAAAACAAAATTGGTTTTTCCTGTGCAGTATGTGAGGCAATTTCCTGGATATTTTGTCTTGAGTAATATAAATGGACGCAAACTTTTTCTCACTGTAGGTAAAAATTTACCTGCCTGCTTTCTTTATATCCTGCTATTTTTCTGATTTTGCACTGACGTTATGTGACCTGTTTTGCTTCCCTTCTACTTATATTGCTTTTTCCAGCCCCATAGTATCTTAAGTCAAACTGAAAGTGTGATTCTTACACTTTCAGTCTCAGACCTGGCTTAATGTTTCCTGTAATTGAAATTGGCACCTTCCTAAAACATTCCAAGCTAAAGTTGTTTTCCCAGACTGAAAAATGTTATTTAAAAAAAAATCACTTGGTGATGAGCAAAATTTGTGATATCCTGTGATAATGGTTTTGTGCCACAAAGTAGCTTTATGACTGTGGGCAGGTCATTTAACATCTTCAGCTGGATGACTCAAATGTGTTCACATTCTAAAAAGCTAGACTTTTGTCAAATTTCTACCTCTTTAATGTTCTTGAGAGACTAGAATGTGTATGCTTTTTTTAAACATCTTTATTGGAGTATAATTGCTTTACAATGGTGTGTTAGTTTCTGCTTTATAACAAAGTGAATCAGTTATACATATGTTCCCATATCTCTTCCCTCGTGCGTCTCCCTCCCTCCCTCCCACCCTCCCTATCCCACCCCGCTAGGTGGTCACAAAGCACCGAGCTGATCTCCCTGTGCTATGCAGCTGCTTCCCACTAGCTATCTGTTTTACGTTTGGTAGTGTATATATGTCCATGCCACTCTCTCTCTCTCACTTTGTCACAGCCTACCCTTCCCCCTCCCCATATCCTCAAGTCCATTCTCTAGTAGATCTGTGTCTTTATTCCCGTCTTGCCCCTAGGTTCTTCGAATGTGTATGCTTAATTTCATTTGGTACTCACTTACCTTACTTATCATCTGAATTATCAGGCATGTAACAAGTTTAAGTACAGGTGCCCAGAATTGAAAAATGAGGTTACTAGCATTTAGAAGTTGTCCTTAAAGGTTATATGATGGGAACAGCTTTCTATTGAAAATATGCCTTGCATTCTGTCTCTTCAGTGGCGCTTGTATCCCTCCTTTCTCCCCTTCTGTCGGATAGAAAATTGAGCTGCTTTTGAGATTTACACGTTTCCCAGAAGCTTCTAGCTCCATTGCCGTCAAAATAAGAAATCATTTCTTAGCAATAACTTTGAAACACTATTTTGTCTAATACTTATTGACAACTCTACATAAAAAATGTCCCATCCTGTCCCTCCCAGCCACCCCAAAAAAAACCTGTTTAGTGAGGGAATCCTTCAAGAATATTTGCTCAATCCCACTACTGGTCATATACCCTGAGAAAACTATAATTCAAAGAGTCATGTATCACAATGTTCATTGCAGCTCTATTTACAATAGCCAGGACATGGAAGCAACGTAAGTGTCCATAGACAGATGAATGGATAAAGAAGATGTGGCACATATATAGAAGGGAATATTACTCAGCCATAAAAAGAAATGAAATTGAGTTATTGTAGTGAGGTGGATGGACCTAGAGTCTGTCATGCAGAGTGAAGTAAGTCAGAAAGAGAAAAACAAATACTGTAAGCTAACACATATATATTGAATCTAAAAAAAAAAAAAAGTTCTGAAGAACCTAGGGCCAGGACAGGAATAAAGATACAGATGTAGAGAATGGGCCTGAGGACACTGGGAGGGGGAAGAGTAAGCTGGGACAAAGTGAGAGAGTGGCATGGACATATATACACTACCAAATGTAAAACAGATAGCTAGTGGGAAGCAGCCGCATAGCGCAGGGAGATGAGCTTGGTGCTTTGTGACCACCTAGAGGGGTGGGATAGGGAGGGTGGGAGGGAGACGCAAGAGGGAGGAGATATGGGGATATATGTATATGTATAGCTGATTCCTTCGTTATAAAGCAGAAACTAACACCATTGTAAAGCAATTATAATCCAATAAAGATGTTTTAAAAAACCAAAAAACCTCAATATATTAAAATAAATAAAAGTATTAAATATAATTAAATATATAAAATAAACTTTAAAAATTTTTTTAAAAAAACAAATATTTGCTCAGATGCCCTGGGAGTTTGAATGGCCAATAACAAAACCTTGTTTACCTTAGTTCAAAGGAGTCTGTTTTTGCCACCAAAGTTTAGAGCAATAGCTAGATGGGTTTAGGAGCAATCTAGGTATATGATAAACCTGAGAGCTTTCAATCAAGGATTTCAAGAGTGAACCCCAGCTATCTCCAAATTACATTATAAAATTAAGAGCACTGGCCTCAAGATTGTGAAAAAATTTTTAATCTGGTTAAAGGTTTATTTCCTGAATGATCTGGTTTTTAAATGTAGGTTTCTTCCCCTGACTTCATCCATTTTGACTTTATGTTGTAAACATTTCTCTTATTCTGGGAGGTAAGGTTCCAGCTGATCCTGTTATCCTTTCTTATGCTCAGCTTCCAAAGCATAGGTCATCCCTGAATCATCAAGCCACCTGGAATGCCAGCCCTCAGGTTTCTGCCAGGTTCTATAGAGGATTATTAAAAGAAATAGCCACGTGAAAATTAAATGAGTTAACATTTTGTAAAAGGCTTATTAGGACAATATTTGGCATTTGTTAAATACGCTATAATTTCTCATTTTAAAAAATTGCTTCATTTTTTATAAAACCTTATAAGGACATTGGCCTTTGAATTTTAGGCTCAAATGAGAAATTTCTTTTTTTTTTTTTTTTTTGGTTTCCAGAAAAAATTTCTCTTGAGAGATAGTTGTACTTCTGTGAAAATGTGATACGCACTGTTTACTTTTTTGCCCTGCTTACCAGTAAGCTCAGAGTGAATTTAATACTTAACCATAGCAATTTTATTAGTTCATGTGGCTGAGATATTTGCTTTTCCTCCTTCCCTTGGTCTAACTTTATATTTTACTAACCATACCATATTATATTCTGGAAGGAGGTAGGATGTAAGTGAGTTATCTTCTTATCTTTTTTCATAGTCAGGCTCTTTGAACCACTGTCATCCTAGCCATCTCCTTCAACCAAGTTCAATTCTGGTTTAGGTCACTGGTTAAGGTTAAGATTTTACTACTGTCCTAAATATCTTACAGAAAAATATAATGTTCATTGCTCAGTTTTCCCTGCAGTGCTCTTATTTAATTTTGTTACTATTATTCCATCACTTTGGAAACCACTTTGCATGGCTCTCTTCATTTTTTATTTTATTTTATTTTCCTCACAGATTTTATTTTATTAGTAGTATTTTTTGGGAATATAATTGCTTCACAATGTTGTGTTAGTTTTCGCTGTACAATGAAGTGAATCAGCTATACGTATACCTGTATCCCCTCCCAGCCCAGCGCCCCCATCTCACCCATCTAGGTCGGCACAGAGTACTGAGCTGAGCTTCCTGTGCTTTATAGCATCTCTTCATTTTTTAAATTGTTCTCTCTTGTTCTGTGGCTCTTTCTGGATTTGCTCACTGGGTAAACCCTGAGGCTGAGAGGCCTTTGCTTCTTTCCTACTTGTCTACCTTCTCCATGGCATATCCTCTAATCTTTGTGTAGATAATAGTTCATCTTTCATCCAAGCTTTGTTCTCATTTATCTCCACATATCTGATGACTTCAGATTTAAAATCTGTACCCCCATACCCATTCTTTTGTCTCATTTCAATCTATTTTGCATGTTGTTTCAAGATTAATTATAGAGTTTTAATTTCAAAATACCACTCCTTCCAGAAAACCAGTATGGACTGGGATGAGCATTATATCAAACAGTGCTGTGTAGCATTTGAGATTCTTGATTAACCTTTATTTTAGGCCAATTATTGCCCAACATGAACGTTTTTATCACACTGTCCCTTTTCTCTCAAGAATGCCACACTTCATTTCTGTAAAACCCAGAAGTGTATATTCTTAGTGAAGGATCTCTGGGAAGGGTTGGCAGGTGGGGAAGAGGGCACGTATTTTTAAGTTACTTTTTGTTTGGGCATTTTATTTTTTAATTAGAAAGGGAAAGAGAAAGAAGGACCATGCTGAGAAAGTATCAGCACGTGTATGCTCTTTAGAAAATAGGCAATTCATACAGGATACAATATTGAAAGTATTTCATTAAAATAAGATCATTTTCCCCCTGTCAGATTGGCAGATGTTAAATTAAGTGATGCCAAGGGTATAGGAAATAGGAACTCTTACGTTGCTGATGGAAGTATAAATTCAACTGTTTTGGAAGGCAGTTTGGTAGTATCTGTTAAAAACTGCATACCCATGATGCAGTAATTGTATGTTTGCTCATCTATATAGTTAGAAATATATTAAAAGAGAAGGTGCAAACAAAAATGATTTCCGCTAGCTTCAGATAATATGATTTTATTTTGGTAGTTCATATTTATTCTTTTTTTTTAAATTTATTTTACATCTTTATTGGAGTATAATTGCTTTACAATGGTGTGTTAGTTTCTGCTTTATAACAAAGTGAATCAGTTATACATATACATATGTTCCCATATCTCTTCCTTCTTGCGTCTCCCTCCTTCCCACCCTCCGTATCCCACCTCTCTAGGTGGTCACGATCAATGGAAATCAAGGGGGAAAGAATCGTTACCCCACATGCTGTGCAAATTGAATTTCAAAGATTAAGTACTTAAGCATTTCAGCAACATTGAATTAGGTCTCTTGTATAGAATAGTACTGATAATGAGGTTGAAGCAGTATTTGGGAAATATAGATAATATATTTTGGAATAGAAAGAACCTTTGTTGAAATAGGGGACAAATTCTGTTATGATCCTTTAATAATGCATTTGCTTTTAATTTGTAAAAGTGAACATGTTTACAATTCACTTAAACTAAAATCAAGATAGAAAATATATTTAATTTTGGATGTGGGGCTTCTCAGTGAACCCCTCAGTCATCTTATTTGCGATTTCCTCAATATTAAAATTCTATTCTAGATTACAGTTATCAGTGAGTTTTAGTTTTGCTTGAATGGCCAGCCATAACATACATCATAAAATTTTTTTTTGCTGCCTAATGTTTATTTTATTTTATTTTTTTTGCGGTACGTGGGCCTCTCACTATTGTGGCCTCTCCCGTTGCGGAGCACAGGCTCCGGACGCGTAGGCTCAGCGGCCATGGCTCACGGGCCCAGCCGCTCCACAGACCGGGGCACGAACTCGTGTCCCCTGCATCAGCAGGTGGACTCTCAACCACTGTGCCACCAGGGAAGCCCCTAATGTTTATTTTAAACCACATGTATCTATTTAGCTATTGATAATATCTGGACATAATCTGTAATAAACTGCATGCTCTTAATTAATACTTAGATGTAGTTCATTGAAGGAGCATGAATGAGATCCTGAAGTTTAGTCTACTTGAGTTTCAGCTTCTTGTTTCTAGGCTTTACATTTTTACAAAGAAGTCTGCCTACCTAAAAATCAACTAACTCAGGAAGTGACTACCAAATAGAATTCAGTCTTTTTTGGTGAAGTCTTGTATGTAGGGAACAGTGGGGGTGGGGGGAGGGGGGACACAATTTTAGTCTGAGAAAGATAAAAGTCACCTTGAAGAGAAATTTGTTGGAAGATATTTGTGGGTTTCTTCAGGTTTTAAAAAATCAGTAAAAAGCTGCACTACTTCCTTCTTGTGACATTGAGGTGAAGAAAAATTATGACTGTAGAAACTGAAAGTCTACTTGTAGGATTTGCATTTTTTAAGGACCTCAGTCTTCAAATCCTGTATAAACCAAGGAGTTGCCTTTGTGTGCCATTTCACTTGTTAAGTCATTTGATACCAAGGGGAATGCTTAAAGCTAAGTGAACAGATATATATCTAATTATAGATATCTCTAAATAAGGTAAATATCTTTCAGGTAGAGACGCTGTTACTATGATTTTATCCTGGAATCTACTCAGGTATAAAATTGCTTTGGTTATGAAACACAGGTGCATAGGACTGAGAACTGTGCTTAGTGATTTTTCTGACCACCTACAGTGTAATAGAAGCAAAATGTTAATCTTGGCTTCCTTTGGGAAGTATTCTCTGGTTGGTGATTTCTAAAGAAATGTTTACAGTGGAAGTACTATTTTTTTGTTTTCTTTTGTTTTTTGCGGTACACGGGCCTCTCACTGCTGTGGCCCTTCCCACTGTGGAGCACAGGCTCCGGACGCGCAGTCTCAGCGGCCATGGCTCACGGGCCCAGCCGCTCCGCGGCACGTGGGATTCTCCCGGATCGGGGCACGAACCCGTGTCCCTTGTATTGGCAGGCGGGCTCTCAACCACTGCGCCACCAGGGAAGCCCGGAAGTACTATTTTAAAACAATGAACTATCAATGTTGCATAATGAACAAAAGATTGATAGCTTTCAGGATTTAGACTTTTTTTTTTTCCCCTACTAATTTCTGGTATAGGCCTCAAAAGAAGATTTTTAAATTGTCACCTTGATGAGGATATTTTGAATGACATAGGCACTTAGATTCTTGGTGGGAGTTATTAAAAGAGTACAGACTTTCTGAAGAACAGGTTTTAAACTGTAGAAAAACTAACTATATTTGTACCTTTTTAGGAATCTAGGCTAACAAAACAAACTGAGGTGTAGAAAGATTTATTCACTAATATTTTTAGCACAGTATTATGCTTATTAGAGAAAAGTGGGGAAAAACTTGTGGTCCACATAAGTGGAATGGTTAAGTCAGTTATGGTACATCCACATGAGAATTTCTTATTCAGTAATATAAAATGAATACAGATACTTTTTAGGGATATAGGAAAATATAATGTTAAGTCAAAAGTTATAATACAAAATTTTCTATGCGGTTTGATCTCCAGTTGCTTACAAAAAGTAGTAGAAGGAAATAAACCAAAATGATGTTAGCAGTTGTGGTTTGTGAGAATAGATGTTGGTTTTCCTTGCCTCCTTATAGTTACTTTTACGATTTCTCATTATGATAACTTCTGTCATCAGAGAAAACACATCTGTTAAATTTAAAATTTGTAAATCTCTACCCTGCTGTCCTAGTCTGCTATCCTAATAGCCTGTTTCTAGTATGTATAACAGTAAGCATCCTCACATTGAAAAAAGTTATGAAAAAGATTATGAATGGATTTGTACAGCTGTTTATCAGCATTATCCAGTTGCATTCTCTTTTATCCTCAAACATCAAACTTTTTAATTTCTAAACTGTTTTTGGCATAAGTCTCCTTAGAAAATGTTGCCTATTTTTCTGCCATATTAAAATTTATATTATAAAATATAGAGTTTAACATTTCTTGTTCAACTTAGGTTTACTGTAAGGGGGTGCTACTGTACTGTGCTAAAATACAGTGATGTTCTAAGACAAGTATTGGCAAACTTTTTCTCTGAAGGGTCAAATAGTACATATTTTTGGCTTCACAAGCTATCTGGTCTGTTAAAACTATTCAGATCAGCTGTTGTAGTAAAGAAGTCATAGACAATAGGTAAATGAGTAGGCATGGCTGTCTTGCAATAGAACTTGATTTACAAAAACCTGTGGCCATTGCGGTAGTTTGCTATTAGTGGCCCCTGCACTGAAATGTATTTATTTGTGTAAGGTGTTCTCTCATACTCTGATTGGTTCTGTTTTGAATGGCTT
Organism: Mesoplodon bidens; assembly: GCF_964165515.1. Taxonomy (NCBI): domain Eukaryota; kingdom Metazoa; phylum Chordata; class Mammalia; order Artiodactyla; family Ziphiidae; genus Mesoplodon; species Mesoplodon bidens. The sequence goes on from NC_138165.1 coordinate 69,765,357, forward strand.
GTTCTTCTGTGGATTTTTGTATCTTGTATCAGTTGCTACATTTTGTTCTTGGCCTCCATGTCCCCACTTTAGCTATTTTCCCTCACTTTCACCTTTATATCTAATTCCCCTTAGCTTTAAAAAAAATTTGCGGTAAAATTAATGTAACATAAAATTTACTATTTTGACCGTTTTTAAGTGTACAGTTCAGTGGTATTAAGTACTCCCGTTACTTTTTTAAAGAACCCAGATAATTAAGCTTTATATGTAAAATATGTATCTATAGATCCTTTATGTCTACATAGGTCCTGAGTGAGTAAAGTTTATGATCTTTAGTATAGGAGTTTAGGAGGACATCTATTTTGAGCAGCTCAAAAACTGAGAATTAGAGTTGGAAGTGACTTTAAAGACATCTAGTTCCACCTCATTTTACATATTTTATAAACTGGCTACAGGTATTAAATGACCTAACCAAGTTCATACAATATTAGGACTTATTGTGTTTTTTCTTCCAATATTAGGAGAATAATAAAGTACTTTATTGAATTGATTACTTTTTTAGGTTCAGTATTCGAAGAGACCTTAAAAACCCATCTCCACAGCTGCAGGTTTTTTCTCTTCTGTTATACTCCCTACAGGTTGTTAATTCATCTCTGCTTGAATACTTCTTGACAAGAGAATTTAGTCCCTTTGAAGGCAGCCCATTCCATTTTCAGAGTTGTTTTGTTTTTCCTTATGTGTAGCTGGTCTGCCTTTTGTTAACTTCTACCTATATATTTTAGTTATTTTGAAGAAGTCATCTCTAGTGTGATATCAAAGTGATTGCAGTAACAGAGTTCACACATCTGTATTTTTACAACTAGAATGAGTTGTTAACAGATACTTGACTGAAGGAGTACAAAGTTGGAAGGACTAACAGAATTGGACCTTAGGGACTTGATCTGCCCAGGTCCTCATTCTTCCATCGGAGTCAGGCAGACTGTCCCCCTGGGTTAGACTTCTAAAGCTCTATACATGGACAAATTGCCATCAGCTGATGTGGACAACCTGGCCACTTCCTTACGTAAAGCTGGCTTTTGTGCTTCTTACTTTGACTTGCTCTTGAATAAATTTAAATAAAGTCCAGCCAAAACAGCAGCACTAATTTAATATAATCTCATCCTTGCTTTGTACAAGGTACAATTTCAACAAGGCAGAATAACAGTTTAGTCATCTAACATAAGTAATTCCCCTATTAGCATTTTGGTTAGAAATTCTTGAATATGTAAGGAGTCTCATCTTTGATTATTCTGAATAAACTCCAGGTATTCCTCCTAAAATGGAGTGTAACAACTCAGCACAGCCGGTGTGGCATAGCAGGAGGAATCTGGGATTAGGAACCAAGTACTGGCTTTCTAGGACTAAATCTGGTCCAGTCACTTAAGAGTTGTGTGACATTGGACATACGTATTGCTTGACTTTGAGACTGTCCTTATCTGTAAAATAGGGGACAGTTTACCCACTTTGCTTTATCACATGAAGTTATAAGATGAAACAACAGAAAGTCCTTTTTTAACAATAAAACTTTAAAAGATGTAAGATTTTGTTTTTAAATTCCCCAATAATTAGCCTTGGGCAAAATGATTTAGAGATTGAGCAGAATTTATCACTTTGTCGACTTACAATGGTATATGGTCAGCCACCATCAATTCAACTTTCAACCTCACAGGTTTAATCTGCTAATTTACTGGTGTTGATGGACACTTTCTATCAATCAGATCACTCTGAAAATCAAAATGATAAACTGATTTAAAAACAACTCCAGATATTTTTTAAAGATCATTGTTTTAAAACGAAGACATAAGTAAAAACACCAAAGCATTCTTTTTTATTCTATCAGTGAGCATCATTTTTTTTAACCTAGTTGAAAGTTTTTGATTATCTAATAGGTTTACCACATTACACTATATTACGCATTTAAGTTACATGGAGTTGACAAAAAAAAAAAAAAGACAGACACTACTCCAGCCTTTATAGTTTGGAAAGGTCAAGTAATATGAAACGTTATTTAACAATAAGACAATATAGTTAGTTTCCATTTCTTTTCCTCTTCTCATTTTGCAGTTCATTTTCCTCCTTTCATTTGATAGTACAGTTTTTTACTTAGAAAATTTTGATAGAATAGATAGTACCAAGCCAAATTATAAACTGAATATCAGACTGAGGAGTTTTAATTGTCCTTTGGTATTGGGAAACTGGTTGATCCGTAATCAAAGACAGTGTCTCTTTTCATGTTTGCAGAAATTACCCCTGAATTTAAACTCCACATGTAAATTTTTGGTAGTCTCTTCATTTATTGGTTGATTTATATAGGTCTCTCTCAACCCTGAAAATTAGATATTTTAACAGCTCATGGGTGGAAACAGCCACCTTAATTCACATATACTGTGCTCTAACAGTTCGCTGTTCTTTGTGAATACCCAGTGAATGGTTACCTTCATTGCTGTGGTCATTTTGTTTCCTTGGCCGGAAATCCTCTTCTGTTGCCATATTTCCAGCTTCTACCCATCTTTCAAGTCTAGCTCTAATTCCACCTCTCCTAAAACTTTACCTTATTAGTCCACAGTGAAGTAATTTTCCAGTGATTGGATCCCATTGTTTCTTTCTTGTAATTCCTCATGATGTATGTCTTCTATTTCCCTTTTAGACTGTAAGTAATGACTACTATAATGCTCTACATGTTATAGATGCCAGTTAAATGCATGGGATTTTTTTTTTTTTTTAAAGAAATCATTTCTGTGTTGTAGGCAGGTATTTTGTGAGGGTAAAGCAGGAGAAGGAATGGGTAAAAGAAGGAACAAAATGGCAGTGAAAAGATCTTAAAGGCAGAAATTAGAAAGAAAATGAGGGAGAATAAAAGGGAAGGAATAAAAAGGTATGGAACAAGGACTGTACTTTGGATTTACTAATCTTTTATGTATGTCCCATTTTAGTTGCTGAGTGTCATAACCATTCATGTTTTTCCTTAGGGAATCTGAGGGCTTATCAACAATTGTTGATACTACAATTTGAAAGCCTGTTATAGTCTATTTTTTTTGTCATTAAAACTTAAATACTTCTCAAGAATATCCTAGTTACTATATAGTCTGAAAACTATAATTTTTAGCTTTTGAATTTTAAGAGCAAAATGTGTTATCATGACGCGTTGCCACAAAACCATATTAAATTTGGGGAAAGAAAAGGGGGTAATACCAAGAAAGGCCTTTGGAATAATTTCTGTGTGTTGTTTGGGGAGAATCTGTGCATTTGTTCACCAGGCTGTTGAAGTGAACTCATTCTCAAATCAGAGTCTGAGCTTTTACATGCTGAGATTGGTAGTACTTTTTTTTAAATCAATTTTGAACATTTTATTTTGCGAGCATATTTTTGAGGGATGACTTAAATCTCTCTCCTGTGGATAAAAATTAGTCTCTTCTCCAAAAGCAAGTAAATATTTACCTTTTTTTGCTAGCTGTGGAAGTAAACATGGTCATTTTAATTTTTTTGCCCTATGTACCATAAGCTAAAGAGGTGTATATTTTATGTTACTTACACAGCTTTTAGGCAAAACAAATACCATTTACTAGTGCGATAAATACATAGAAAGCTTATTCTGCAGTTTTTTAAAGTGATAAACTACCAGTATCTGAAGTTTATTTGACAAACCACTTTCTGTAAATAATTGGTATGTTATTTTCCACTGATTGTTTTTGACAGCTGGCTCAATTTTTCTTTAAATGTATTATATTAAGTCATCAGTATTGTTGAATCCTGTTTAATGGTTTTAGATCAGGGTAAAACCTAGAAAAATTGTACCTTATAAAAGTAATAACTAGCTAGTACGTTTGAGAGCCAGTAAAACTGTAGTGGTATATAGTTTGGACTCTGGATTCAGAGAAACAGAGGTTCTAACTATATCTCTGCCACTTTGCAGTCTTGGGAAGTTTGTTGACCTGTCTGAGCCTCTGTGAAATGGGGATAGAGTTAGTCATTGTTTTTAACAAATAATGAATAAATTGAGCTTCTGCTGTGTACCAGGAGCCATACTATATTTTGGATAATGGTACCTTCTGTTATGACATCATTGGAGGGATTAACTTGGAACGAGTGTAAAACAGCAGAGTACTTAACAAAAGTGATCAATAAATTTTAACTCTTATTATTAAAATATCCCAAATACATTTTTAAAAGTTCTTTAAGAGCCAGAATTGTTTCAGGGAATATTTATATATCCGGGATATATCATTAAATTACAATAATCCTATGTGTTAGTGTTTTTTTTTAAACATTGGTATGAAATTCCTATACTTTAGGGTTGACTTTAAGAACTAAAAGTTGGTGTAACAGCTTTGAAAACAAGTATAAATGATATTAATGCCAACATTAATGTGTCTTTTAGGAGAAATTTTATATGTCCATATGTAAATGTACATGCTCTGTGAAACAACACTGTATTCTGTTGTCTTTTAAGTTAGAAATATATGGACCACTCTGTAATTTTCTCTCTTTCTTGAAATACAGGTAAAGTCTTTCCAGAGATTTTATATATATACACATTCTATACATACACACATATATATTTCTACCTTTGATTTTAATAAATAGTGATGGATGGAGAGGGGATTGGTCTGCCCTAGATCTAAAATTCTTATAACATCACTATAATACTTATGACAGTCATAGATGTTCAGAATATTGAAATGTGTTCATTTCAGTTTCAGAGCCCCCCAAAAAGAAGATGTTAAATGGGTTCATTATAGTTTGTTTACCTGAAAGCTTTTCAATGGATAGGAAAAAATTTTTCTTGATTAAAAGTTTGGTTAATCATAGCACTTTATACTAGATTTTAATGTATTTTTATGGTAAAATTTTTATTCTAACAGTCTTTGTGATTTGTGGCATTTGAGCTGTACATGAAAAAACCTAGGTCACTTTAGAAATAGTAACTGCAACTACCAACAATTGAGTACTTACTCACTGCCAGGTAGTGCTCTAAAGATATTGAATGTATTAAGTCAACTGATTCTCACAAGAACCCTGTGAGGTAGGCCCTATTATCTCCCTTTCTCAGATGAGGAAATTGATTAACAGAAAGATTAATTAATTTATCCAAGGTGACTCAGCTAGTAAGTATTGTAGCCAGGATTCAAGGACTTATGCACTAGTCTTCACTGTCCAGTACTTAATTGTTCTCTCCCCCAGATTTACAATCAGGTTAACTATTTGAACAATATATATGTATAGTCATCATATTAAAAAACAATAACAACAAGAGAACAAAGTATTGACTCTACCTGAGCATTTGCTAGGCTCCATAATTAGTACTGGGTGATTGTATTAGGCTGTACAGGAAGGTATTAGCAACAGATGGCTAGGCATTAGCACCACTAGAAATAGTACTCAAGATTTTAAAACTTGGGATTAAAAGATATCTGTATTAATTAATGAATCATTTTTTAAACTTGTTTTTCAGTGCGGTTTCAGTAATACTGTTTGATTTTGGTAAATCAGCATTTATTATGATAGTAGGTCTTGATGCATAGATCAACTCAACTGTAGTCTGGTTCAGTGATTATTTTTAAATGGATATAGCTAAAATCCACTTGAATGTTCACATAAGGGTTAATTTTTTCTTCTTTTTTCCCCCTTTAGTAAAATAAAGCAGGGTCTGTTACCTAGCTTGGAAGATTTGCTATTCTATACAATCGCAGAAGGACAAGAGAAAATACCTGTTCATAAATTTATTACAGTAAGTTTTTATATTTTTTTATCTTCACTTTTTAAAAATCAGTAATACTGAATCAATAATATGGTAATATTGAAATGTAGTCTTAAAGGTCATCTGACCTGTAGATTCTGACTGACACTGTTTCTCTTATTTTCAAATTTTCATCATGCTCATTTCAAGGTAATCAATGAAAGAAAATGAAAGAAACAATGAGAAACTTGTCCAGAAAGTGGGTATTAGTGACACTAAAATGCCATATACATGTTCAGGTCTTGTGTAGAAGTTTTTATATACAGGAATTAAAAACTTGTAGTTGGAATAAGCATATACCTTATTTGCACTATATATTTACAAAGTCTTATTTTTTTAAAAACAGGCACTCAAATCTACAGGATTGCGAACGTCTGATCCCAGGTTGAAAGAGTGTATGGATATGTTAAGATTAACTCTTCAAACAACATCAGATGGTGTCATGTTAGACAAAGATCTTTTTAAAAAGTAAAAATTTCTGCCAAACCTTTAATGGTCACTTGCTATGCTATATGGTGATTTTTCTTTTAAAACAAAATTGCATCTTTGAAGGCCAGTGCTTCCTGTGTAACTGAAAAAAAGGGGGGAGGGGACTTAAAACATAAATTGTTTGGAACAACTTGGTGCACATTAAAGTTCTGTAATACATTGGGGCTAAGAATATACTTTGAAACTGTTCTGAGGAAACGTAGCCATGGATGTTTCCAATTTATAGTACCTGGAGACTGCATTCGGTTTGAATAGAGCACACTCTTTGTCCTGTCATGGTTTAAATTGATCTCTTAATTCATCTGCGTATCTTGCAGCCTTTCTCAGCGTGGTCTCTGTTCTTGCCTACAAGGTGTTCTAGATGACACCATAAAATGAGAAGGCTTCAGGCAGCCTATATTCACTGGTTTTATATGTCTCTGTTGTCTGCTTCTCTCCTCTCTTCAGACATATTACTACATAGGCTTTTGGCTATTTTTGTTTTTTTCATAATGTTTAAAAACTTAATGCTAACTTTTGACATGTATGCCTTGATTTGGTTGAATGAGAATATTTATTTTGACTTTCTTATATTTGCATATCTTTATTATTTATCTTCATTAATGTGTTCCTACTAGTCTGATTGCTTAATGATTTAATAGACAGCAAGTTTGTCATGGATCCCAAGGAGGTAAATGGTATTTTACAACTAAAATTAAATGAAAACTAGTATAAAACTGTAAACACTACTGTAAGATATTGGCTTTTTCCAGACCATAGGCTTAGGTTGGAATAGATCCAAAGAATTCCAGCATCTACCTTGAAAGTTTATTTGTATGTATGCATTTTTATTTATTTTTTCTTTTATTGTCTTTTGGGGGCTAGATGATTTGTTCTAGATGTCTCCTGGGAATATCCTGGAATATTAAGTCATCTGAAGGTATAAGTATTTAACTGAGATCCTCCCAAGTATCTTGGCATACTGTGAAGCACTGCTGGCAATTTTAGGTCTCTGTCTTTTCACCACAAGGTTCTTGATTCTGTGAACTCAGCCGACGTTATTAAGTGCAGATTTCAGTTCCATGTTGGAATTGGTGTTAGGAATTTTGAATCTTCAGAGCCTGTTTCTTTGTGAAGGGAAGGAAATCACTTCTAGTTAGCTGTGCCTTTGCAGTAAAGACTATTTTATTTAGTGTTCATGAACTATCTGTGCAAAGTATCTTGATTGTGTTGCCTTCTGGGGAGTTATTTTGGTATATCTGAGAATGAAGTTGTCAGAGAGTTGGTAGGTAGGTCTGTTGATAATGGGTATAAGGAATTGCTTTGGAATTCCTAAGTGAAAGCAGTATTTTATACCTTTTTAGTACTGGTCAAGTTTCTTTTGTGCTTCATAAACATATTGCTCTGTTTAAATATGAAATTGAAAGTAATTTAAATACACTGAGTATGAAGCCAGGAAACAATCATAAAATTTTCTACCTATAAGTATATTAAAAAATAACAATTAGCATTATTTTAAACACTAATCCAATTTTTTAAAAAAATTGATGATTGTAATATAGGCAGTTCCCAACTTGACAAATGCTTAGTGGTATATGTGAACAAGCAGTGGAAAAGTTTACATCTATAGGCATATGATTTCTCTTTTCATCCCTAGAATGAGGTGATTCAAAACCTCTGACTATTAACCTTTAAAGGTCACCTGGAACGGTGGTTGCTTCAGAGAAGTTTTTTCTCTGTTTTCAAAATGAGAAGTTTTCTAGTTAGTGTTGCCAGAAATAATCTCACCTCCATGCAGGTGGGTACAATGGAATTCATCTTCCCAAAGAAGTAATTTATAAAGGAAAGTGGAAAGATTTGGTTGAAGTCAATGTGTTGATATTTTACCTAAAATACACTGTTGCTTAATATATTTAGCCTTTGAGGGTAATCTGAGAAACAACTAATATGTAGAATTTTTTCTGAATGGGAAGATAAGTTCTATGCATACTTTCTGGAGCATGGTCTATTTGAAAGTTGGAGACTGCCTGTACCTATCTAGATAATCAATTGTTTTTAATGCTAATAATCTCAATAGAAGTAGAAAATTTGTGTTGAAAAGGAATACCTTATTTATTCATGCATTTTTAGCCATATAAATATTAGAAGTATTTTTTTGTGTGATCATAATTTTTTTATCTTTTTTGTTTTGGAGGAAATGAGTGGTAGTCTTTGTATTTGCTTTTTCTTAAAAAATTCTTATCCACTATGTTATTTTACTAATGAAAAATTATATGTGAGATACTTTATAAAACATTGATGTGCATTACAGTTGCTAACCCTAAACATTTAAGTAAAGAAGGAAAGAAAAATTATTATTACCAGTTTACAGATGAGAAAACTGAACAAAGCATGAGAAAGATGTGACTGTTGAAAAGCATAAGCACTTCCTCCTCAGGTCGCTTTATATCCCTTCTGATTTTCTACTTAGATTCATGACATCTATATTAAAGTAACTCCCAAGAAAAACATTACAGTTTGTTCATCAGCGTGCAGCTAGACACTCTTTTGAATGGTATTGCCTTGGTTGGCCATAGTAATTCACCAGTGAAGGCTGTTAGCACAGCTTTATGAGCACCTTCTGATAGAGCAAAAACAAAAAAAAAATCCCAGTTTCACTGACTGTACAATATTGTTAATGATAAAGCCTCCTTTTAAAAGTGCTGTTTAATTTTCAGTAGTTAAATAGTAAGGTTAATAATTTATGTTTGTTTGGCAGTCCTCATATTTTCTAATGTAATACTTCTTGAAAAAGGGGGCATGTAGATTTGATTTGATACAGATATAGTGATTTAAGGTCAGGAATTGTCCTAACTTCTTTCTGCTGAGAAATGTGTCTTTTGTTATATATTACTTGCAACTCGCGTGCAAGTTGAACTGCTGTTTGGAGCATATTAAATATTAAGTCAATGGCAAAAAGTATTTATTAGATTAACATTGAAACTGTCAAAATTTATCAAAGGTTATTGAAGTAAATATTTGTTATCTCTTGGATGTCAATTATTTCTACGTCTGTAGATTAATAATGGAAATTAGGACTGTAACTTTTTCATGTTGTAACTGAAACACATCTTTATCACTGAAAATAACTTATTTTAAATCAGTGTTTAATTTTATGTTGACCAAGTGAGTATATATTCTGGATTTTTATTAATAGTTAAAGTGTGATAGCTGGCTTTTAATTCTAATTTGATGTTTAATTTAGAACAACTTGAATTAAGATACTGAGATATAAAAATTTATCATTTACCATGGATTGAAAAAGAAATACCGAGAGTGTCTACTTTTCCGACTCTCCATTTATAATTAGTGCATGTTATTTACTTGCAAGTTAAACACAGATTTTTCTTATCTGTAAAGTGGGGAAATCATTTTCTCATAGTGTTCATGTTTTGAGGGTTAAGCAGGATAAATAGTACTTGAAACTTAGTACTTTTTAGTCTGTTATGGGCTTAGTCTTAAGTTGGTATTATGGCTTGATGCTCAGGTCTGCAAATGTCTTCCTCTATCAATTAACTATTCTATTACTAAGTTTCTGAGACTCTCTTAAGATGAGTTTAGAGTATATGGCTGGCTGTTACCTATTTTTAAACTCTTTAAGGTTACGTTAATAAATTGATTTTCTAGCTTGAATCCTTTTTAAAACAAAGTAGAATATTGGTTCAAATCATTAGATTTCATGCTTTCCCATCCAGATGGTTTACCATATCTTTTAAATAATTTTTAACAGTGAAACAATTTTATTCTACAATGTATATACACATCTTACAGTGAATAGAATAATGTAATTTAACATTTTTGGTGATTCAAATAATATAAAATTATTATACTATATATAGTTTTTAAAGTTATACATTATTTTTATCAGCATTTTAATAAGTATTTCATATAAGAGACAAATCTGACTAAACGAAGTTGGTATTATTTCCCCTTTTTTTAGCTTAGAAATGCAAATTTTTCAAAATGTAATTTAGGAAAAATATATTAAAATACAAAATGTTTATTTTTTTGTGAAATACTAGTAATACGTAGAAATTAAAGGATATATGTCTGAGGTTATTTCATGGAAGAATAAACAGGATCTCAACTATATATTCAAGTCTGATTTTTGTTAACCAAATATCATGCTGAATGCTTATCAACTCTGGTAGGCTGAAAAGCTTGTTTTTAGATGGTCTTGGTACTTAATCTGGTGGAATGCTCTGCTGTTTTAATCTTTGACACAGTTTTTAGGCTAATTTATTTCTTTAACTTGTTCAGCAGCTTACAAGCAGCTACATGAAAGGCTGCTTGAAGGAAAGAAAATAATGTAGAAAGAGTATAATTTATAGAATTTAGTTTGTCGTTTAAAATGTTGAACTTCTTTATTGTTTGAATATTCTCCTGATTAATATTGTTATTATTAGCAAGCAATAATATTTGAAAGGTACCCAGTCTATTAATTTTTTTCTCATATTCCACAGATGTGTTCAAAGCAACATTGTTTTGTTGACACAAGCCTTTCGAAGAAAGTTTGTCATTCCTGACTTTATGTCTTTTACTTCACACATTGATGAGTTATATGAGAGTGCTAAAAAGCAGTCTGGAGGAAAGGTAATGTTTTTGATGTGAATATTTTCCTAAGCCTATCACTTAATAAATTCAACTAAACTTGAGGTAGAGAGTAAAATTGTGTAGTTTTGTGTTTTGCTAATTAAGAAATTTAAGTGGAGCCACTGGAGTAAGTGCTTTTAAAATATTTCAGATAGTTAATTGTTATTTTGGCTAAAAAGAAATCTAAGCTTAAGAGTTCTTTTTGATTTTCAAATGATTGAGATGTCTTTTAAATTTTTAATTAATTAAAAAGTAGCTTACTGGGAATTTCTGCAGGTATGATATCCTTGAACATTAAATAAAATGTTCCCAGTTTTTAAAATCCTCTACATAATATAAGCACTATTTTATTTATTCTCCATATTGAAAGTTTTTAGGTAATGAAACCCTATTAGCATGACCCTGATTAAAGAAATTTTGTTTCCCTTAAAAAAAAAAATCAAGTCCTAGTTCCTCTTTTAGACTGTGCTTTTTTAGGAAGACAGAATGCATTGGAAAACATAGTAGGTGATGGAGACTGAGAGAAGTCACTTAGATTTCACTTGTAATCCTCAAGTCTGTTGTGCCCTTAGTTTTTATGAATATTGTTATAAAAGACTACAAAGCCACTGAGTACTATAAAATAACTGTTCATTGGTAGAAGCTAAATTGAGATCAGTTTTTTGGTAGAAAATACTACTTGCCTATATTATATCTGTTCATTTCTTTCCATTGTTTTGGATAGGTTGCAGATTATATTCCTCAGTTAGCCAAGTTCAGTCCTGATTTGTGGGGTGTGTCCGTTTGTACAGTAGATGGACAGAGGTAAGTTTATTTCAGATCCATCAAAACCAACTCTAAGCCTTAAATTTTGCATAACACTGAACATGAGGTAGAGAGGAGCCTCTTCTGTAATAGTAATTAGCCCCCTGACCTGACAAAAATTCAAGAAGGTAAAGAAGTTTAGATTTTAGTTTAAGTTAGAAAACTCAACTGAAACAATACCTTATACTAAATTTTGTGAGGCATTTCATCTATCTTATTCACAGTTGTAGTCTTGTTACTTGAATGCTTACCGTTCAAGGAACTACAGTTACACATTTACTTAGGAAAAGTGGATTTGGCAGAACATGAAATTATTCACTAATGAACTGACCACTAATAAAATTAGTTCACCTTTCCTGGCTTAACATGGGTTACCTATCCTGTCATTATCTTTGTTCCTCTTGCTGCTTATATGATTAGCATGGTAGTTAAGGCAATATAATGTTAATATAGTCTCTTACCCATCAGTCATTTTCAAAAGACACAGGATTTCATGAAGTCTATGAAGGTGATCTTTGTGATGTACTCACACTCCAGGCATAACCACTGACATTTGATGATCCAGCAGAATTATAAAAAGGATAACAATATGAGGGCACTTCAAAGAGAATGATTTGATTTAAAAAGTCAGTTAAAAGAAAAGTAAATTATGAGAGGCCCTTGGAAAAATGGACAGAGTTCTGAAATATTTTTTTAAGCATGACCTTTTTTATTATGCTATGAGTCAGACATAAGATTTCTTATCATGTTGTAATTTGGTTTTATCAGTCAGAAAAATTATGCCAAAAAAAGAAAAATCAATATTTTTTTACTCATTGGAAGACTTTAGCTCAGAGGTATAATCTTTCTGTTTTTTTCTTTGCTTTTACTAAGGTAATTATTTTTTTTCATTAAAATATAACTTAAATAAAATGAGATATATAACTCCGAGGTGTATATAGCTTGATGAATTTATATCAGAGATACAATTTTATCCTAAATTTTGTTAAAACTACAAGTCATTTAGCCATATAATTTTAGATTTTATTTTTCAAGATAATGTCCCAGTTAAAGCTTTTGCACCCATTTATTAAAATTTGTATCTCTTAAGTGCCTTCATTGTAAGTGATCCTTTTATTTTTTACTACTTAATCTTTCTCAAATATTTACAGTTAAAAAAGGCATGTGGGGCTTCCCTGGCGGCGCGGTGGTTGAGAGTCCGCCTGCCGATGCAGGGGAGACGGGTTCGTGCCCCGGTCCGGGAGGATCCCACATGCCGCAGAGCGGCTGGGCCCGTGAGCCATGGCCGCTGGGCCTGTGCGTCCGGAGCCTGTGCTCCGCAGTGGGAGAGGCCACAACAGTGAGAGGCCCACATACCGCAAAAAAAAAAAAAAGGCATGTGGTTTGGCTCATTCATTCTTATAATAAGGAATCTGAGGCTCAGAGTTTGTATAAAACTGGCAGAGGTGAAACTAGCACCTGGGTCTCTTAAATTCCAGTCCATTGTTCTCTACATTATGACAGGCTTTTATGCTTATCTGGGCCTGTGAAATGTACTAAACACTTGTGTGTTGAATTAAATATCGGGTGCTATGAACAGACACAAATGCATGAAAAGACATGGCTTATCCTTACGGAGCAAATTCCAGTAGGGAGTGGTATTCCTATTTTTTGTATTTGGAGGAAATGGTTTATCATGTAGTGGAAATTTTTATATTTGGAAGAAATTATTATCACCTAATTATTGCACATGTGTTTTTTCTTCTTAAACATACTTTGTGTGTAGAGATGATTCTTTTAGTTCAGTTTTCTTATCTAGAGATAAGAAACTTGACTTTGGGCTAGAACATAGGTATTTTTAAATCCAAAGGTAGTAAGACAGGCTTTTGTCAGGTTTCAGAATGATTGCCAAATTGAAGTTATGGTCTGACTTAGAAGTTATTCATAAATTTGACAGGAAAAATATTATATATTTTATATATATATATATATACATGTTTATTTATATTCCATCATATACTTAGAAGTAAGGTGTCTTTCTGATGTCTCCATTAAATCCCCTGTTTGCCCAGGGGTAGTCATTGTAGTGCCCAGTTTCACTGTGAATAAATTTCACTTGAATAAATGAGTGCCTGTAATGTGTTGGAACATTGTTTGGGGCACCTGGGATACTTCAGCAAATAAAACAAAGATCATTGCCCTTGTGAAGCTTACATTATAATGGGGCCAGTCACAGTTTTTTCATTTTCAAACCTATTCTCTATTTCATTTGCATCTTAGTTTGTTCTGTTGTTTATCTACATGGTGATAATGATTGCCATTAGTGCCAGCTCTATCAGGTTTATAAAACTGGATGCTGTTTCTTTTAATGGGGCTGAAATTGTCCATAGATATGGTTCACAAGATGAGGCATTTATAGACAGGGTCTCAGAGAGTGGTATTGAATAAACTGGGCTCCATTTAAAAACTAACCACAGTTTAGCCATGATTAAAGCTATGAGTAAAAAAAAATTGTGACTAATTTCTAAAAGGGCTAGTTCATTTTGTATGATTGAATACAGATAGGAGTAAGGAGGGCCATACCCTCTTGCCCTCAGAGGCAATTTTTTACATTACTTATTATCTAATTTTGAACCAGTCTATTACCTGAGTACTTGTAAGCCTTTGCCTTTTTATTGCAGTATCCCTCTTAAAATAAACATACTTATATTTATTCTTCAGTATCCAAGTAAACTTGCTGTTGAATTATAGGAAAACCATTATAAATTAGAATTAACATGTAAATAACAGCTCCAGTTATTGTTACATTTTTTCACAGTTGATCTTAATTATTTTTTAAATCTACTTTGAAATAGGCATTCTATTGGAGATACCAAAGTTCCATTTTGCCTTCAATCCTGTGTAAAACCTTTGAAATATGCCATTGCTGTTAATGATCTTGGAACAGAATATGTGCATCGATATGTTGGGAAAGAGCCAAGTGGATTAAGGTTCAACAAACTGTTCTTAAATGAAGATGGTAAGAATTATATAAAAGTTACTTGGAAGAAGAAATACCTCATTTTCCTGTGTAAATCTAACTAGTTTTTTTTCGAAGAAGAAGAAAATTAAAAGCATTGATACTTTTTCATTTGTCATGGAATTTCTGTGAAACCCATAGAGATAGTTAACCTACTTTAAAAAACAGATTTTTTAGGCCTCTCATACCACTGGAAAGTGGGCCAGAGAAAAGACAGAGGCAGGAAGTAAGATTTTCACTTTATAACCACCTATAGGGGAATATCTTATAAAGTCTCACAGGGTCTGGAATTTGCTTTAAGATAATTCAGTGGAGTGTAGCTGGGAGTGATGCATGTGATTATTACTGTATGTTGGTAATCATTGAAGCTAAATGATGGGTACATGCATGCTTATATTCTTTTCTTTCTACTTTTGTATATTGTATATATTTGAAAACTTCCATAACAAAAAGCTTTAATGGTGGCCCTGGTTGAGGTGGTGTTTTGTTTTTTCTCCTTCATAACATTTAGTATTTGAAGGAAATATCTTGTGTTAAATAGTTGGATAACTATCAAGTCTTATTGCTTTACAGGAATCCAAAAGAAAAGGGGAGGACAAAGGTAGTTAGTACTTTTGATCTGATAGAGGTTTTAAATCTAAACACCAACCTATAGATTGGTTTCTGTTTTTTAATCTTTCAGGCATATGCTAGGTTCCTCATTGTGTGACAAGTTAAAATAGAATTGAAGAAAACAAGAGTGAAGGAATCCAGTGATTACAGTAATCGTTGTGAGAAACATACTTTTGTATTTTTTCTTTCTGCTGGATGAAAAATAAAAAATATGCCTTATACTCAGTATTATTTTATGAATTTTTAAAATGAAGTTACAGGACTGATACTTTCTTATGCTTCTCTTTCTATTTGTTTTGAGAGCAGTTACATTTTCTTACTTATTTTACCATAATCTTTCTATCCTGATGCTACATTTGATTTTATGGAGATTACTGTAAACTAGCAACTTCAATAAGGACATCATATGTAGAAGTACCTTATTTATTAAACTCACTGACATCTAGATTTAATATGGAAAGAATATTTTTGTTCTCACAAGATTAAACATTTTATAAGAAAAATTACTATTTTCCCAAAAATACAAACTTGAATAAACTAGGTGGTTCTGGTGAATTGACTAGTAAGAAATAAAATAGGCTTGGGGTAAATGACTTTAACATTGTAAGTAATACATTTTTTTGCCATGTACGTTTTATTGACACTAAGTCTATAAGAAAAAAAATCACAATAAGAACTCAGGAATTTAGCACTGTTTTGTAATAACTGAATATAAAGTTTAACAAGAGGTTTTGCCTTGATATTCTTTGACTTTTTCCAAGCCTGAGCCAATACCAGGAATCTGGGAAATGGGAAAATGAAGGCGTCACTATACCATACCACTCCTTCTTGAGTTCTGCATAGGTTCTGTGCTCTAGAGTCTTGGTTTTAGATTAGCCCCAGCAAGAAAAGAGTTTGTGGGTCTTTTTTTTTTTTTTTTTTTTTTTGCATTACGCGGGCCTCTCACTGCTGTGGCCTCTCCCGTTGCGGAGCACAGGCTCCGGACGTGCAGGCTCAGCGGCCATGGCTCACGGGCCCAGCCGCTCCGCGGCACGTGGGATCTTCCCAGACCGGGGCACGAACCCGTGTCCCCTGCATCGGCAGGCGGACTCTCAACCACTGCACCACCAGGGAAGCCCTGTGGGTCTTTTTTATATTGAAAATTTCAAGGGTAATTTGTGGTGAAACTACACTCTGTGTATGTATGTGCATGTGTGTTTACCTAGCATTATAAAATTAAATAAATATATTAATATTGTCCTAACTTTATAAGATTGTGATGATAAATTAACATTAATCTGAATATAATGAATAGCTAAAGAAATTATAGTAGTTACTCTTTTAATATCAGCCTCAGTCATGAACCACATCTTTGTAAGGTTCATATACTTAGTTTGAAAAGCTTTTTCTGGTATAATATGGAAGCATTTTTTGCTTGTTTTATTCCCTTAGAATAAATATTTGTTAAAAATTAATCAATTTTTTGCATTCTAGTTAAAAACATGCCCCAAAATTTCATATGTCCATTTTGTCATACTAAGCTAATATATGTCATTACTTCAGATAGTAGCCTTTATTAATTAGCTTATGTTATTTCTGTTGTCATAATTCTTTTTAAATTAAAAATTCTAAACTGAACCCTTCAGTTCTTTCCTTCTGACTATGGCAGAGCAGAGTGGAAAAGGAGATTTCCACTTTTAGACTGAGGTTTTATAATGCAGTAAAGCTGGTGTTTTAATATCTCTGGTGTATTTCCAAGTGTTCAGATGTCTGGCTTTTGAGCCAAAGTCAGAGTGAGCAGTGCTTACATCTGAAAATTGCTCTGTCATGCCGTGAAATGCT
Organism: Mesoplodon bidens; assembly: GCF_964165515.1. Lineage (NCBI taxonomy): Eukaryota > Metazoa > Chordata > Mammalia > Artiodactyla > Ziphiidae > Mesoplodon > Mesoplodon bidens. Next base: position 69,782,447 of record NC_138165.1, read on the forward strand.
TTAGTGTTCTCGGAAGATCTTAAATGTAGCTTATGTAGTATTTGCTGAATATTTATGATTTAGAAAATAGTAAATGCCCACGTTTATGTGGTACCATTTGGAATACACACATTAGCTACCTCCTAGGGCCCTAGAGTCTAAACCTGATAACGTCCAAAAAAAAAAAAAATGAAAGGACAGATGCATGAATATACACAAATACGAGTGTAAACTAATTTAGCACAGCCTGATTTCCAATTTTTTTTTTTTTTTTTTTTTTTTGCGGTACGCGGGCCTCTCACTGTTGTGGCCTCTCCAGTTGCGGAGCACAGGCTCCAGACGCACAGGCTCAGCGGCCATGGCTCATGGGCCCAGCCGCTCCGTGGCATGTGGGGTCCTCGCGGACCGGGGCACGAACCCATGTCCCCTGCATCGGCAGGCAGACTCTCAACCACTGCGCCACCAGGGAAGCCCCTGATTTCCATATTTTGATTTCTGTGTCTGCATTTGGTTTTTCTTTTACATAGATAATACTGGAAATTTTTTGTTTCTTGGCTTCCCTTTTGTTGCGTAGTATTTTTCTGTGACAACTGTTACTGTCATTTTGTGTGATCTCAAAGAAAGCAGACTTCCCTTAGCATAATTTGAAATAGGTGAAATCCTGACTGTACTATTTAAATAGTATACCTGTACTGTTTTATTTTAACTTTTGGAACTTGTCATTATCATGGGTAACCCAAAATGTACACTATTTAAAGCATAGCTAGCTAGTAAATCATATTGTTGATCTTATATTGAGGAAAATGGTGTACTGTTAAGTTACCCAATTTTTTGTCATTATTGATTTTTTTAATTAAACATTTTTAACAGTTTTATTGAAATATAATTTACCTACTACATAATTTACTCATTCAAAATGTACAATTTAATGGCTTTTAGTATATTCATAGAGTTGTACAACCATGACCACAGTCAATTTGGGGACACTTTTTTTTTTTTCTTTTTTTTTTTTTTTTTCTCAGTATGCGGGCCTCTCACTGTTGTGGCCTCTCCCGTTGCGGAGTACAGGCTCCGGACGCGCAGGCTCAGCGGCCATGGCTCACGGGCCCAGCCGCTCCACGGCACGTGGGATCTTCCCAGACAGGGGCACGAACCCGTGTCCCCTGCGTTGGCAGGCGGACTCTCACCCACTGCGCCACCAGGGAAGCCCTGGGGACACCTATCACTCCCAAAAGATACCCTAGGTATTAGGGATATTAGTAGTCAATACCTATTTCTATTCTACCCATGGAAACTAGTAATCTACTTTCCGTCTCTATGGATTTGCCTGTTCTGGACATTTCATATAAACAGAATCATTATATTTGGTCTTTATATAAATGGAGTCATTATATTTGATCTTTATGACTGGCCTGTTTTACTAAGCATAATGTTTTCAAGGTGCTTTCATGTTGTGGCTTATGTCAATACTTCATTTTTTTATTGCTGGATAATATTCCATTGTTTGGATAATAGTACCACATTTTGTTTACCCATTCACCATTTGGCAGGATGTTTGGGTTGTGGGTTATTTTTCACTTTTTGACAATTATCAGTAATACTGCTGAGAACATTTGTGTACAAGTTTTTGTATACACATGTTTTTATTTCTCTTCGTTACATACCTGAGAGTGGAATTGCTGGGTCATATAGTAACTCTTCAACAGTTGAAGAATTTCCTTGTTTAGCTGTAGACTCATCTCACAGAAGGTAGCTTGCTTAAAATTCAAGGAGACTAATAATGTAGCAATAACTTATGAATTCTGCTAGATGTGTCAAGTTAGATAAGAACTTGTTCCCAAAGAAGTAAATTACTACCACAAACAGATTAGGAATTATGGTTTCAAATAAATGTTTTCAGAGCCCTAAGAGTTTTGTGTTTGGCATTTGTGCTGTGCTATGAGTGACAGTATAATCAGCTGAGATTTGAAATTCTATTTGTTGTAAGAATTAGAAGAGGTAGGATTTTGGATGAACTTAAATTTTAAGTAATTTTGTAATTATACAAGAAATACATCCTTATTGTCAGGAAATATAGAAGGCATGCTGAATACAACTTAAATACCCTGTAATCTTTTTATCCTATGTGTATCACCTGTTTTCATTTTCTGCATATATATATGTATATACATAAACATAAAATACTTTAAAAAAGGAAAATTGGGTCCACACTAGATATGCTTTTTCCAAGGTGATTTTTAATAATAATATTATTTGATTGCTTAGTGCTGTGCCAAAGCATTTCATGTTTTTTAATTCATTGAAGTATTATGACTTGCTGAGGTATTGGTGCTGTTATTACTCCCAGTTTACAGATGGGAAAATTGAGGCACAGTGAAGTTCAGTTACTTGCCCAGGATCAAATGGCAGAGTTAGGAAATTTGGATGTGCTCTTATAGCACTATTCACTGTCTTTCTGTACCTGAATCTTTGTTTGCCTGTATAATTATAGCAGCTTCTTAGAAGTGTGTTACTGGTTTGATGTGTAACTGACTTTAATGCACTCCTCCACTCTCCACCCCCGACCCCCAAAAAGAACTGTAACAATGGCTTACATAAAGAAAATAGATGTATGTTCATGGGAAGTACCTGTGCATCACAGAAAATTATATCAGCTACTTAAAGTAATGCTATTGCTTTTATATTTTCAGATAAACCACACAATCCTATGGTAAATGCTGGAGCAATTGTTGTGACTTCATTAATAAAGGTAAAATGTTGACATTTCCTTTTAATCCAGTAAAAATTTTAAATACTAAGGCATAAAGAGGAATCTTATTTATGTAGAAATGTGAAAAGTTTTCTTTTGGTGTTAAATTAATGGTATGGCATAAGGTTAGGATTTTTATTTATTTCAAAATAAATCATGTAATTTCAAGGACAAAATTAAAAACAGATGACATTATAAATTCCAACAGTTACTCTTGACCTGAAGATCTGGCAAAAATTCAAAAAGAAGTCTCTTCTGAACAGTAGTCACAGAAGTTTTTCTTCTTAAAGTTTTAATATTTTTTTCTTTCTCTTTTTTTTGGCTCTTCTAGAATGAACAGATGTAAACAGAAGTAACAGCATGTTACTGTTTGATGTTTGTCATCAGCATATGTAGGGACAAATGTTCTGGTACTTTGTGTTAAAACAAAGTACATTTACTCTTGACTGTTCTCAAGTCCTTTATACTTTCATGAGCTGTAATCACAATTTTCATTTGAACTTGTTTCATTTGTTTTACTTGAATCATGTAATAACTAAATAAGACTTATTCCAGTTATTAAGTTATATTATTTTCCTACTTTTTGGTTTACATGGTGTGTTTTGTTTCTTTTGTTAAGTGTCTAGTTTGCCTTAATAATTGGAAACACTAATGTATTGAAATAAGTTTTTGAAAATGGTTCTATTCTGTGATACTGCTTAGATTTTAATTTCTAATTATAAGTTTCATTGGTATTCAATTATATTTCATTTGTGTTTGGAACATTTATATGCTTTCTTCAGTAAATCTGTGCACATCTATTCCATGCTTGAAAAAAACATAGCTATGTGCCTTTGTAGATGCATTTCTGAAGATGGGATACCCTGGTTACACAAGGAATGTTTGAATATAAATTATACCCTTGGCCCAGTTAATAAAAATTCGTCTAATTTGTATGCTAGAAATCCTCTCTTAACTTTAATGAATTTTTTTCTTCATTCATGAGAAAAGCCTTTACAATAGAAGAGTACTATCTAAGAATATATATGTTGTTATTTTAGAGCAAATGCTTCATAAGCACTGGCCCACTTAATCCTTGTAACTCTAGTGATGGAGATATTATAGACAAGTATTATTTTTTAATGTAACTAATTTTAGGCTATGAAAATTTTCAGTTTGCCCACTATAATCTAGTTGTCACTGTTTTACGTAAGAGAAAAATTGTCAGTTTGAGGTGAAAGAAACTACTGTTTATTATAGAAAATAATAATATGAATATGTACTAGGCACAGTCATGCCACAACTTACAGTATAATGTGGGGTATACACCAGTAAATGGACCCTTACAATGAAATTCAGTAAATACTGTGATGAGAGAAAAGTCTCATTAATAATTGTTCAGATTTGAACAAGTAAGTTAGAGGTAAAGAAAGTTATGATAATAAAATGTGTGTATTCGTGCTTGATGAGAAAACCACTAGAATGGTTCTGAACCTTTTTTGGGTCTTCCCAGAAAAAATGTTCACATACCATGATTTTATATAAACTGTAGGGAATTCACAGACCCATGGATCTCAGTTTAAGAGCTCGTACACTGGAAAAAGATTAACATAGCACACCAATAGTATTTTCAAGAAAGGGCATATGTAAATGATTAACAGAAGTCTTGCTTAACTGCATGCAGTTAAACATCTTTTGTTTAATGATTCATGGGCTTAATATACTACACTGAAATGCTGCATGTGGGAAATGCATGTCTGGTCATTTCACATCATGATATGATGTTTAGTCACAAGCCATAAACTATACAATGAGCAACATTAATATGAGTACTCAGAAACAGTTAAAAAAACACACATACACAGCATAAGTGTGGTTGCATCCAACTGTGCAAACATTTAACTAAGTCATCTTGTATTTACAAATTTGATCAGTGTTTTTAAATTTAGAAAAATTGTAAATTTACTGACAGTTGGAAATGAGGCTTTGGGATATGGTTCATATTTAAGGTCAGTTTCTTTGACCTTTTTTGTTTTATTTTTAGAAGTTGTTTCACAAATTATGGGAGTTTTTTTGGTTTGGGTTTTTTTTTTTTTTTTTTTTTTTTTTTTAATGAAGTTCATCTAAATCTTGAAGGGATAAGCTTGACATACCTCTGTGTAAAACTGACTGTCCCAGAATGTAATACTTTCCTTGGACTTTCTAAAAAAGAATTCAAAACTTTTATAAATACCTATCTGTGATCTCTGCAGATTATATGATCACATAATATTGATGGATTGGTAGTTGAAATTGAGGTAATAAAACCATGGCTGAAGGAGTTTTCAAGTTCAGCCTTCTTACTCTGTAAATAGATAGGATGAGGAAACAGACTGGATAGGTTCTAACAGCAGTAGAGTTGGTCTTGAGCTAAGTCTCCCAATTTTCTGTTTGCTAATCATTCAAATTCAGTCTACCATTTTTAATGTAGATGTTTGCTATTTCTCTTGATGACATTTTGTCTTTACCTAGCATAGTTATATTGTCCAAAAGGCAATATAAATTGTCCTAATTTAACTTTTACAGAAGATACCAGTTATTGGATTAAAAGTCAATCTAATATTCAGTGAGTGTATACAGTCATTCTTTGGACATTAGTCAGTGCTAGCTATCCATAAGGAACTAGGCTTCTTCTCAAGGAGCTTGCGCTTTGAGTACCCAAAGTGTGGCCATTTTACCATGGCTATTAGATGTGAATTCTGTTTTTTAGCTTTTAGCTGATGACCTTAAGCCTATTTTTTCTTTCAAAATTCAGAACTTTATTATGACCTATTAAAACATTCCCCTCATGTTATTCCCCCTCCCCCCCACACACAAATTACTAGAATCTTTAGTAAGACTCTTTATTTCATAATTTTGTAGGATTGGTGGTGGTCCTCAGGAAAGTGGGGGAAGAGGCAGAGCAAATGTTCAAAAGGATTAGCAGATTATGTAAAAAAGGAGAGTTTGGACAGAAGGAACCTGTTGCATAACTTCTTAACTACTAAACTTGTAGGAAAACTCCAGTATTTAAAATTTTAAACACTATATAGGTAAATACCTTCATAAAAACAAATGTCATTTTTGTACTTAAAAGGCACATAATTTAAAAAACCACGAAGGTACTATACTTCCTCTCTCTTTCTCTGTGGTAGCTGCTAAACTTAAAGGAATACTTTTTGCTGCAGTTGATTTTATTTGATGATGATAATGTGGTTGCTTGATTTAAAGGAAAGAGTAAAAATAAATTTGAAAGCACAGTTACTCTGGACGAAATAGCAGCATCCTTACCTAATTTTTTAATCTCACCTAGTTTCAGTTTAAAAGTTAAGATCTTCTGATAACTTGAGGGCTGGAGTGGAAAAATGAGGACAACATATTATAATTGTCACACTTCTCTTTTTAATTTTAAGATAAAGAGTAAGTCACATTGTCTTCTATGTTTGTGTCTATTCTGATGGTAGTTTCTGGTTTTTGTCATTTGAAGGACTTGATTTTTTTTTTTAATCAGAAGTATTTTTGAATTTAAAATATTGGAGGTTTTTTCCTATCTTTAAAAAAAATAATTTAATCATGCTCCTTTAAAAAATCAAGACAAATTTAGTTAATATGTGTGTAATGTTCAGTTTGGTTATGTTAGCAATCACCTGTTACACATGCTTATAAGCCACATTTTAAGGCAGTTTGTGGCTCTGGGGAGCAATGAATGATGCCTTGAACTTGGTAACATTCATAAGAAAGGATTATATTGGCTTATTTACTTCATGATTATATCAGTTCTTCATGATCATATCAGTTGATGTGCTTGAGGGTTTTTTTTCTCAAAAGGCGGGTAATTTGTCAACAGAATACCCTTTTTTGTTACTTTATTTTTAGGGCTAATCTATGAAAATACTAGATTTAGAACATTTTTCACCTGTAATATTTATATTAATTCTCACGTATTATTTAGCTTTAAAGCATTTTCTTTGGAGAGGTTAAACCAAGTGTTTTGTAAAATCATTGTTAGTTACCTCTTTTTGCCTCTTTCTTCTATACCTTTTTCCTCTATGATTTCTAATTTTCAATTTGCTTCTACACCTCCATACTTTATGAATGGAATCAAGTGATTTACTTACAAAATAACTGTGATTAATGCATTGACTTTAAATTAGTCATTAATATTAAATTTATTGGCACATGTCCCTGTTAATAGTGATATTTTCACCTGTGTTGTGATGTATAATACATGATTCAGTTCATGAGTATATTGTATAAAAAGGTTATAAAACTACTCCAGTATACTTATTAATTCTTTTAATAGCCAGTGTTAAAACTCAGTGCTTCTTTATCAAATTTTCATTCATAAAAGTTTTCCTCAAAGGTATGTAAATTCTTTAACTTGATAGATATGCTTATAGAAAAATAAATTTGTATAATTTTCTAATCTCAAGGTCTGATTACTAACCTTTTCAAACAAACCACATGGTTTGCTTTTTAAAAGTCATGTGGTAAATGGGTTAGAAATTTTGGTAACTGTATTTTGTCCAGTTTATCTTTAAGTTTTCCTACCATACTTAATATAAAGTACTGTAATTTTAAGATTAAAATAATGTGATATCTAATAATACTTGTGCAGTGACTTAAAACTGAAATAAACATATCCCTGGGCATGGGAATATTTTTCCAAGAGATAAAGAGGCATTGATAGTTTTAAGACTATCAGTTTCTAAATCTGTTTGCATATGTGCCTTTCTTAAAATTAACCTGCCTTTGGTCTAGGTTTCCTCCCATTTTCCAAAACGTATATGCTTCTCATGTCCTAAATTTTACTGTGGTGCACTGCTTCAGGTTGTAAAAACGTCTTGGGCACCATCAAAAGAGAACATTTTGAAATATTGTGGTCATGGTATTGAGGATGTGAATCACTGTAATCACTGTAGTGACTGGGAACAAATCTTAATATACCAGGTTGTTTCCAGATTTTTGGTTTCAACAAAATGGAAAGAGGATCTGATCAAGTTGTTAGTTAATGAGAGCATTAAGTGTAATTTTTGAGGGTATATTTTGCCGTGTGACCTTTGTATGTAATGAGATAAATGTGTAAAGGATTGTGTACATTGCCATAACAAAGTCTTTCCTATTTCCATCTACTCACCTATTGTCAGCAGGATTTCTCAACTTGTACATCTGTAAAAATTTAGAATAGTAAGAGAATTTAAACTTCTATACTAGCAATAGAAAATATCCACTGATACATGAACTAATTAAAAATCATTTACTATTTCAAAAAAGAAGAAAATATTCTAAAGGAACAGTTTTGTAATTACTGTGCAAAATTATTAGCAAATAAACATTTTTCCTTTAATTTTGTATGAAAAATTTCAAACATTCACAAAATAAACAGAAAAGTATAACCATCCCCCATCTACCTATTCCTGGCTTCAGTTTTCATAACATCTGTTCCTTCACCCCTCTGTACCTCACTACTGGAGAAATGATGATTTTTTTTTTTAACAGTTTGTGTTTTTGCTTTGGCAGGGCGGTGCAGGGGCTGGGGGCATTTACTCTAGGTTGTTTGGTATGTGTATGTGTGTTTTTTTCTAATATCTTTGCACATAAACTTTATACTGTAAATTTTTCAAAATTAAAATGATGTGACATCTGATAATGATTACTAAATCCCACATATCCCTGGGGTACATGAAATCTTTCCAAGAGATTACAGGGGGGAATATATTTTATTGATTTCAATTAAATGCTCTTTCTAGGTAGATAATAAGAAGAAACATTAAGCAAGTACTTTTACCTTTAAATTGGGAAGTTTTGAGTAGAGACTTTCTTGAGTCAACACAATCATTCAAATATTTTATTTTGCCTATTTACATAATCTGCCAGCACATTTCAAGTAGCTTACCCAAAATGTTATATGATAGACATTGATAAATGCCAGTTGTTTCTTTAAAATAGCATAGAAGTAAAACCTAATTGTACTTTAATTTAGTATGCTGCAAAGTAGACCAAGAATGTGACCATAGTCAAGAGTTGAGATGGTTTTTGGTTTTTTAAAAATTAAACATGACAGCTAAACAAAGAACATTTGTATTAGTTTTATAGGGTACAGTTTAGGTCAGAGAATGAAAGTTCAAATATAACTTGTTTATTTTACATTGATTAATTGTATAACCAGTAATTATCCATGTGACATCCCAATGCAAATGCTGACATCCTTTTCCAAAAGAGTTGTTTTTTTGTGCTTTTTCAAAGGTTAAAAAGGTTTTTGTGGTTTAAATGTTGTTACATATTTTACAGCATTAGGATCTATGGAATATTTTGACAACTGCAACAGTTCAATGAAGTTGGTAATTTCTTCTTTTAATTATTTTTCATTGAACAGCTTTGGAGTTACATTTCTACATTTTGATTTCTGGTGTATTATAAAGAGAGAAAACTTAAAAATATGTCAGAGGACGCTTTAGAGAAAATACATAGATAGTGATTACTATATGGTTGTAGCTAAATTATTCTTAACTTGTTTAAACTTTGTTAATGCCTGATTTTGATGAAATAGTGTGTTCTTTCCAGCTACTGATTGTGTATATGATTGCACATTCTTTCTCAAATAAGTTGATTTGTAGGATTTCACAGATTATCAGCCACATCCTAATCCACTTGTAAAGTGGATAATGAACCTGGCTTTATTCAATTAAATAATACTCTGGTACAAGTTCCCCCCCCACCAAATAAAATTTTAAAGTGTATTGTTTTGGGTTTTTTGAGGGTAAAGTTAAAAATTTTCGTTTTTACAATTTTAGTTGTCAAATTACTTCATTTTAAACTTGTTTTAAAAATTAGAGATGTATTGTTTCTTTTGGGTGCATATCACCAATTAATACGTTTGATTTCAGATCTACAACTTACTGCTTTGTAAACTTCGCCGAGGTAAAATGAAACCATTTGGCTACTTGAACTGATCTACATTACATAGGTTTTTCCTATTGACATTTGCAGTAGCTAACATGTCAGAAATAGAAGTGATGAAACAATACATCTTCCATATTCTGAATTGGCATAATGCTAAATACAAATGTAGCTGATTTTTTTAGACTATGAAATATAATTTTTTTAGTTCAAGTATTGTTGTAACAAGTGAGATATTAAAGGTAGAGCTTTCTCTACATTTGTAAAATGTATCCAGAATGTTTACATATACTAGAATTGTAAAAGATAGCTTTGCAACATAACTCATTTTCTAACTCTGATACTGGTTTAAGTTTATTTTAGAAATATAAGTAGATTGTTCTTAATTGAAAACCATAATTTATATATACCTAATTCTTTGCTAAGGGTAAAACTTTATTTTAAGTTTTTTTAAAATGTGAAATTAAATAAATAACATACATTCTAGCAGATTATGTGGTGTTATGAAGGATAAGGGGGTTTGAGGAGCTTATATTTAAACTTCTGTAACTTTGGGTTGGGAAAAGTTATACTTAAAATAAAGCATTCCCTTTGTAATTCAGATCCATTCTCAACATATGGGTGTTAATGTAAGAACATATAAAAAAAGCTTATGTAAATATTAAATTACCTTAGAAGTATTTCCTAGATTTAAAAGTACTAATGTGCAGTATATTAATTATAATGATAGCAGTTTGGAATTTTGATATTATATTCACTTAAAGCTTAACTGGGGTGGGGCCCTATATTAACATATTTATGTCTCATTTCTTTGCAGCAAGGAGTGAATAATGCTGAAAAATTTGACTATGTAAGTACAATATAGAATTCAGTTTTCATGCTACATTTTTTATGTTTGTTTTTTTTGATTACTAAAAATACTTTCTAATTTTGGTTTATAGGTAATGCAGTTTTTGAATAAGATGGCTGGTAATGAGTACGTTGGATTCAGTAATGCAACGTGAGTCTGATTTATGATTTAGGTTTTTATGATAGGTCAGATCTCTTGAAATTAATTTTAAAAATCTAGATTATAGAATTTTATTTTAAATACTGTTTTGTGACTCCATGTATGTATACTTCAGTGAATAAATAATTAGAATTTGGTCATTAGAGAGAAATGTATGATTTCTAAATTACCTGAGGGAGGACACTTAAAATGCTTTAACTAGTTTTGATAAACTTCTTGTGGGAAATAATAGAATTAGAAGAGACCCTAAGTTTACCTTAAGTGACTGGCATTTTTTCAATTTTCTCTCTGCCTATAATACTGTCTTACCTCTCATAATCTCTCTGTGCCTGGCTAACTTGATTTTTACCCTGACTTTTTATTTTGAAATTTGCAAATCTACAGAAAAGTTGAAAGACAAAATATGAAAATCTGGATATCTTTCACTTATATTTTCTGGTTAATATTTTATCTCATTTGCTTTTTCTCAACCTGTCTCTCTTTAGATGGACAGTTTAAAACAAGTGTGTATCTCTACATACATACACATGTACATATGTGTAAATATACATGTATGTGGGGTTTTTTTTCCCTGAACTGTTTGAAATTAACTTGTAGACCTCATGCTACTTCACCCTTAAATTACTCAGCATGTGTATGCTAAGAATAAGGACATTCTCCTTGATAATCACAATGCCAGCAGCACATTTATTAAGAACATTAACATTAATTTTAAAATATATTAATCAATATATAAGTGTCCTCAACTGTCCTATAAATGCCTTTTATGGCCTTTATTTTTTTCAGGAACAAATCAGTGTCATGCATAACGTTTGTTATGTCTTTTTTGTCTTTTTAAAATAGAACAGTCCCCCTACCCTAGATAGACCCTTTTTAAAATTTTACTAACTGGCTTTTTTCGAAGAGTACCAACCATTTGTCTTATAGAACAGGAATTAACTTTTTCTGTGAAGGACCAGATAGTAAATATTTTGTACTTGGAGGCCATATGTTCTCCGTGGCAACTATTCAATTCCACTGTTTCAGTAGGAAAGCAAGCAATAAACACTATGAGGCTGTGTTCCAAAAAACTTTATTTATAAAAGCATGGGCCACATCTGGCCCATGGGCTGTAGTAGACATTCCTTATTTTGAGTAGGTCTGATTGTTTCCTTGTGATTAGATAAAGCTTAAGCAGTTTTGGCATGAAAACTAAACTAGGTGATGCTTTGTATTTCACGTTGTCTGCCTTACCAGCTTTTATTCATCAGCTTAAGGATCTTTTCCAGGAAGTTTTTTATGAATCTCATCTCACCTTCCTTCTGTGCTCTCATATTACCATATTTTATTGAAATTATTCTATGATTCTCTGTCTCTTTTTGCCTCGTCATCACCATTAGACTCTGACTTCCTTAAGACCTGGATAGAGTATCTTCCAATTCATTTCTGTATTCCTGTTATCTAGTGGATAGTAAGTACTGAACACAGTGTTTGATGAACAGAACTATGTGGTAGGCACTGTGATCACTGCTGAATTGTTAGTACTTTATCTATACTATATTGATTTTTTTTAAAGTATGACAAGTTCATTTCCAAGAACTTTTCCATATCCAGCATTTTTTTTCCGACCATAGAAATATTAAAATGTGCAGTTAGAAGGAGCTGTCCGCCCCTGATCAATAATAAGAAGAGTGTCACACACAGTTCCTCTTTTAGCAGCAGCCTTCTGAACTCTTTTTTTTAAAATTTATTTATTTTTGGCTGTGTTGGGTCTTTGTTGCTGCGCGCAGGCTTTCTCTAGTTGTGGCGAACAGGGGCTACTCTTTGTTCCAGTGTGCAGGCTTCTCACTGTGGTGGCTTCTCTTGTTGTGGAGCATGGGCTCTAGGCATTTGGGCTTCAGTAGTTGTGGCTCGCGGGCCCTAGAGCACAGCCTCAGTAATTGTGGCGCATGGGCTTAGTTGCTCTGCGGCATGTGGGATCTTCCTGGACCAGGGCTCAAACCCATGTCCCCTGCATTGGTAGGCGGATTCTTAACCACTGTGCCACCAGGGAAGTCCCCCTTCTGAACTCTTATAGGTTGAGCTCTCAAATGTACCACAGATAAAATCTGTCTAAATCAAAACTCATTCTCTTCCTTACTAAACTGCTCGTTGCCCTAAGGATCCCAATGTCAGTTGATATTGCCATCCTTTCTGTAGACTACGTTAGAAATCTAGGCTTTGTACCAAACTTTACCCCGTTTCTCCTCTTTCCTATTAGGTCGGAAGACTTGTCCACTGCTCTCATGTTTGATCATACCGCTCCTTCCATTCCTGTCATCACTACCTAAGTTAAGGCTTCCTATAGCTCTCATTACAGTAGTCTTCTAATAATATCATTCATCCTTTCTTTTTCCCTTTTCCCAAACTGATGTCAGAGTTATCCTTCTAAAATGTAGATCTGATAAGGTAACTTGTTTGAAAGCCTTCAAGCTTTCATTTTGTAGGTAATCAGTAGCCATTACATTTTTTAGCATTTATCAGTCTTGATAATTTGGTCCTAGTCTCCTTTGTTGGTTTGGTATTTCTCCACTCTTCTCCATGAAACTGTTTTCTGAGATACATCAGAATATTTGCCATTCTTTAATGAAGTCCTGTTTTTTATAACTTTGTTCATGCTGTATAATATTTTTCACTTCCTAGGCTTCCCCCAGAAATTTATTAATCCAGCAAATGCTGTAAGGTCCATTTCATGTCTCTCTCAGTGAAATTTCCATAGATTCTCTCAGTTGGAATTGACGATTTAGTGTACTTTTGGGGGGAGTCAGTAGAGTCTGTAATTAGTAGTAAATTTTAACAGTTGAATATTTGATAATTTAAAAATTAGCTTCTTTATTCACAAAATATGAAGACTAGGAAGGACCTAGTTCATTTCAGTCCTTTTACAGCTGAGAAAATTAAGGCAGAAAGAATTGTTACTTAAATGACTTGCCCAAGGCCACATAGCTAACCTGTTGACAGAACTGGGACTGGAACCCAGCAGCCTTGACTCTTAGGTCAGTGTTCTTTATACTGCACTTTGCTATACAAATTAACCTACAGAACAATCATGCTTTTACAGAAAGTAAATAAATGGAGCAAATGTTTTTTTTTCTTTTAGGTTTCAGTCTGAAAGAGAAAGTGGAGATCGAAATTTTGCAATAGGATATTACTTAAAAGAAAAAAAGGTTTTTAAATTCTGTTTCTATTTCAAATTATTCTTTTATTTATTAAATAAAAAATTTTATTAAAGTACATGAAGTATAATAAAACTCAACAATAGCTTTTAAGCAGCTACCTATGACTAAGGTGTAGAGGTTTTTGCAAAACACTCTTGAGTTAATACCATCAAAGTGTTAATATTCAAGCAATTTGTATTTGGTAGTATTCAAATATTTGACTAGTTATAGTAATGCAAATTTTGCTTAAGGATTGGCCCATTTTTCAAAAGCATAATGCTTGGCTATTGCTGGTTACACTTGATTTTTAAATTTTAAGTGGCTGGTCTAATAACTTGGTTCATGAATGATGAATCAGTTTATCATTGCCAGTTAAACTAGTATCTAGAAATCTAGATAATTATGTGGTGTAATTTTGATTTATTCTTCATTATTTCATGTTTGCACCCTTTTATAGGTTGTGTGCTATTTTGTTCTCAATTAGAATGAAACGTGTGTATATTTTAAATTTAATCTCCATGTATCTTTTACTTGTGTGCATTTTTTTTTCGCTGTGTGCCTATATTTTTAATTGCCTTTCTATTTTTTCAGTGTTTTCCAGAAGGCACAGACATGGTTGGTATATTAGACTTCTATTTCCAGGTAATTTATTTTAACTGTATGAATTATGTACATAAATGGGTGTGTCACATTTTGCAGAATATAGATGTCTCTGAAATCTTGGCTTTAGGCAGAGAGAAAATACATTTCCCGTTGACTTTCGAAAAAATGTCCTTGTTAAAGGCAGTCTCATGTCTGTATCTCCTAAAAAGTGATCTCTCAGAATGTAACAGGAAAATGTTTTTTTCTATAAAAATATTATATTTAAGAAGTATGAAAAATAATGTACAGCTCCAGCAATTGGCTTCTCTTTATTATAAACCGAGCTCTGTTTTCTTAGTTTTAAAATTTTGTTTGAAGGAGTTACTTGTTTCTTTATCAGAAGGTTCATATTCAGCATTCTAAAGTGGCATTTTCTCAGTTTGTTTAGTTCATTTCTACAATGTCACATAATGGATTTTCTAAAAAGTTAGAGTAGCTTTCCATATTCGTGGGGGAGGGGTCCATTTACATAATCTTCTGTGGTATAGAACTCAAGATAGCCTTCCTGGACATCCCTCCTTTCCCCCCATATTTTCAGTTCAATTCATTCTTACAGATTTAATGCCATTGGTGCTTCTGATGAGTTTGTAATGTGAAGCTACGTAGTAAAAAATTAATTACTGTTAATTTCTGTTTTACCTTACATTGCCTGCCTTTACTTTTTAAGGTAACCTTTTAGTAATTGTAAAGGATATATAAGGAAAGTTGATAATGAGTAGATTTGATGGAAGTCTAGGTCACAGTTTGTCACCTGCCCATTGTGAAGAACTATGAATTGGGAATCCAGACTATCAATAGAAAATCAGTCTAACCTGGCTACGTTTTAGCCATGTGACTTAGTTTCAGTTACTGAACCCTGGTTTCATTATCTGTAGCATATGCTTGGCCTAACTTCCTGCATTACATTGGACAAGTACATGAGATGTATGTGAAATTCCTTTGAACCTATAAAATGTTATATGAAATACAGTGTCATATTTACTTTTTATCCAGTGTCCCTTATTTTTTCCCTAGCCTATATGGATTTCTTCCATATGTTAATGTTTCTTTTCCTTTGGTACACGTATTTAACTTTGGCTGTCATAGCTTAGGTGCTACTAATCTACTGTGAAATTTCTATACTTCAGGGCAAAAATCAAGAGACAGCCATAGAAAACGTACTTGCTCTTTTGGAGAAGGGCTGCATCTCACTGAACATCTGTCAGGCTACCAGGAGGGTACTCTTAAGTTGCGATTTGTCAAATTGGAAGTGTGTCACCTTATGACAAACAAAATTTCTGTTAATACTAATTATAAAGTAGGAATTGGTCATTGGAGTTTAAATCTTACTTCTCTTAGAAAGCCTTTTATAATTAAATCACCTGTACTATAAGTCTTTGCTATGTGGGTCCATATAATAAGTAGATTCTGTAGTTTTGAAGGAATAGGGAAGGGGTTTTAACATAAAGAGGCAAAAGTGGAAGTCAGTCAGAAAGTGGCTCCTAATCAGTTTTCAAATTCACTGCAGTTAGTTAGGTTCCTTAGTGCTATTTCCAACCCCCTTTGTGCCTCTTAAAGATCTTGGTATGAGAGAGGAAATTATAAGTTGAGAACTGTCATGTCTTTTTCTTCCTACTTCCTACCTTCTCCTTCTCTTCCACTTTCCTCTCAGTTTTGGTTACTGTTAGTGAACAGTAAAACAGAGCATTTATTTATTGTTTTAGTTTTATGGGTAAATTTGGGTTTGGTGTGGTAAACTATTTCCATTATTTTGATTATATTGAAATGCAAAAATTTCACCCTACAGTGTACCTGGACTTCGCTTTTTTCATTCATTATAGTATATCTAGCACCCATAGTCAATATCAAATAACTATTTGAATGTTAATAAATGGTTTCAAATATAACATTTTGGTTTTAGGCACACAGAGCATGTAGGCTAGAACTGTCTTAGATTTTTTTCCTTTAGTCCTTTGCATGTTGCCGTATGGGGATGCTGAGCTTTGTTACAGGCAAGATGTCAGTAAATTTTTTCTTAAAGTAACAGTTTCTCATGTAGATGCTAGCTATCATAATACTAATGAACGTTGCTTTATTTTAAAAATAGATCTCGGCTCTTTTTTCCCTGTTGAGTTAAAAATAATTATGTTTGTCTATCCTACAGAAAGCATTACTATTTAAGCAAATTTGAATATCACATTAATATCACATGAGGCAATTACAAATCCTAGTGCTTAGGAGCTGGCTCTTCCTATCTTAGGTCTGCCATTAAAAGACTGAAAAACTGGGCAAATTAGGATAAACCTTAAAGGGGCTAGAACATTGTTCACATTTAAATCTTTCTATGTCATCAAGTTATCCCTTTGGAAGAAATATTTCAGATCTGTATGAAATACCAGATGACACAGATTATCTTAGAGGTCAACTGTACTACTAAAAATAATGTGAGCCTAAATTTTCAGAATTTAGTTTTTTCTTCCTTTTAGCTATGCTCCATTGAAGTAACTTGTGAATCAGCTAGTGTGATGGCGGCAACATTGGCTAATGGTGGCTTCTGCCCAATTAGTGGTGAAAGAGTACTGAGTCCTGAAGCAGTTCGAAATACACTCAGTTTGATGCATTCCTGTGGCATGTATGATTTCTCGGGGCAGTTTGCTTTCCATGTAAGTAATTGTTTAATCTTAATTTCTCTGGCAGGAAACTAGTCTGGACTAGTTCCTTTAAAAATACAGTTTGAAAAAAAAAATACAGTTTGAACTTTGCTTCTAGAGCTGTACATTAATTTTTGAGAGAGAGGCTTGTTTTCAAGGTTAATTTGTTACAGAATTGGTAAGAAATAGAGTTAAGCAGTCTACGACATGTTCTTAAGAACTTGAAGTTTAATTTATAGAACCTTATCACTTATTTTTAAGGCATTTCATTGTACAGGCTTAGTACAGACTTTACTTTTAGTTGCTAATGTTTAATATTATGGTGATTACATACCTCAGGAATTCTTTAAATTCAGGAGTGCATAACTGTGATGTTTAACATCTTTGGTTACAGCCACAGGTGTTTTAAAGGACTTAAAGTATATTAAAGTTAAAACTTAACAAAAATATACTCCTTTAAGCTCTGTTTTGCATTTGCCACTTGTGAAATGTTATAGACTTTTCTTGTTTCATTCTATGTCTAGTCTAGTCATAATGCCCTAAAAATTTATTTTGAAAATTTTAAAAATAGAAAAATAGATGCATTTAAAGTTAGAGAAAGACAAGTATCATATGATATCACTTATGTGTGGAATCTAAAAGAAAAATGATATAAGAAAAAGTTATATACAGAACAGAAATAGATCCACAGACATAGAAAACAAACTTATGGTTACCAGAGGGGAAGGAGGTGAGGCATAAATTAGGAGTTTGGGATTAACATATACACACTACTATATTTAAAATAGATAACAAACAGGACCTACTGTATATAGCACAGGGAACTCTACTCAATATTTTGTAATAACATATAAGGGAAAAGAATCTAAAAAATAAAAAAAATATATATGTATGTATAACTGAATCACTTTGCTGTATACCTGAAACTAACACAACATTGTAAATTAACTATACTTCAATAAAAGTAAATAAATAGTTACCCGTCGCTCAACTTCAGTAATTATCAATACATGACCAATCTTGTTTCATCTATATTACATCTACTTCCCCCACCCTTTTCATAGTTCAGTATGTAATTCTAAATGATAAGGACTCTAAAAAATACACAGCACCATTGTTATGTATAAAAATCTGAAAAGAATTTTAATCTTTAATATCATCAAAATATTTAGTCAATAATGGAAAAGAATATGAAAAAGAATATATGTATAATTGAATCACTTTGCTGCACAGCAGAAAATAACACAACGTTGTAAATCAACTGTACTTCAATAAAATACATTTTAAAAAATATTTAGTCAATATTCAGATTATCTGTATTATCTTAATTATTATTTTACAATTTGTTTCACTTGGGTTATAAATAAGGGCCATACAGTGTGGTTGGTTGTGTCTCTATTATTATTTTTTAAATCTTTAGTCTCCCCCTTAACCTCTTTTTTCTTGTCATTTTTTCCTGTACAGTTTCTTAGAGTTTTGATTTTGCTTATTACGTCCCTTCCTTTGTCCCTGGTATTCCCTGTAAATTGGTAGGTCCCATTCAGATGATTATTTTGTTTTGTTTTGTGCAAGATTACTTCTTACTAGTAAGAGGTCTGAATGGTTAGTAAGCCATTAATGAACACTGCCCTGATGACATTAATTTTGTCTTTTATCATAATTGTTGTCAAATTTTACATAATGTAGGCTTAAATGTTTTGAAGAGGATTAATTTGAATTAGTACCATCTTATTTCTATTCTTCAGAATTTCCCTGCCAGTATACAATAGAGAATCTTCTAAGAAGAGATAATTTCTCATTGTTTTAGTCATAAAATATTTTTTGAAAATCACTTCATACTTAAAAGCAATACATGTTTATTATAAACCAATAAGAAAATATAGTCAAAAAGAATAAAATAAAAATGTGCATAGCCCCACAATTTAGATGTAATCTACTTTAATTCCTTAGAGTATATCTTTCAAATTTTTTCCTATATTTAAATATATCCCAACTGTTTTATAACTCTTTTCATTTACTATATTATAAACATGTTGATAAATACATATCTACAACATTTTTCATGTTGGAATTCTATATGGATGTATATACCATAATATTTTAACCAGTTCCCTTATTGTTGGACATAACTTTTCTTATTTTAAAATGTTAACATGAATGTCCATTTTTTTCAAATTATTTTCAGGTTGGTCTTCCTGCAAAATCTGGAGTTGCTGGGGGCATTCTTTTAGTTGTCCCCAATGTCATGGGCATGATGTGCTGGTCTCCTCCCCTGGACAAGATGGGCAACAGTGTTAAGGGAATTCACTTCTGTCACGTAAGCATATTTTCTTAATGAAAATAATGATCATGTAAGTTGAGCCATCTGATGATTCTACTTTTTTACTCATTTCCAGAGTTTATTGATTGTTGGCACTCTCATTGCCAGTCTGTCAGTTACTCGGTAGCCATGGACATGTTCATAAAGGAGCTTTAAATTGCCTCCACCACACAGCTCCCATATAATCATCGTCACTAATTACAAATTACATTTGTTTGATGCTCATATTTTAATTTTCATAGTTATAATTAGTTTTCAGTTTCCGAAAGCTCAGCAAAAGATACTAAACTTGGAGAAGTCATTTAAATCCCAACATAAATGAAAGATTATTATAGTTTACACTGTCATCTTTAATCTGCATGGTTGAATATCTTTATCCATAAACTACCTTTAAAAGTCTTTTTTTTTTTTTTTGAGGACATAAGTACTGCAATTTAAAATTATTACTACTCTTAACTAGTTCAGTATTTTTTGTTGTTACCCAAGTCTTGCTAATATTTTATCTTCTGGTTTTATTTACATTTACTACTTCCTATAGTCTGCACTAAGTATAATTTTTTCGGCAGACTTTCTCAATTAAAATTCCAATTTATTTTTCAGTTTTACATATTTTACAAAAACTAGAGAGTGACATTGGTTTCCTTATAGATTAAAATAGATTATAACCAGAATATTTCTTTATATTTTTGTGCAGCTTTATAGTTATTTGATAGAAAAATTATTTCATGTGGCCTATTATTATAATGCCCATTTTACAGGAAACGACAGTTAAACAATTTGAGTGGCGGAGCCCTAGGGTCAGGCTAGTAAGCAGTGTTTTCAAGATCTGTAACCCACGTCTTCTTATTCTGATTTCAGTTCTCTTCTTGACGCATCATGCTGCTTTATTAACATGCAGTGGTCCTTTCCATGAGATAGTAGTTAAGTTGGACAGTATTAGTGTAATTTATTAAAATGTGAAAAAACAATAGCCAGTGACTAGCCAGTTTCTTATACCTGTTTTGTTTAATTATAGGATCTTGTTTCTCTGTGTAATTTCCATAACTATGATAATTTGAGACACTTTGCAAAAAAACTTGATCCTCGGAGAGAAGGTGGTGATCAAAGGGTAAGTAAGCAAAATTCTTATTTAGATTACTATGTAATTTTTTTTAAGAGAGAGAAAATGAGGTTCACCAGTTTAAGTAAAACTTAGTTTAGTTTGTTAGTGGCCTCATATCTTTACTAATAACAAATGAGTGTGAAAAAATTGTTGACATTATCATCCTGGACCGATAGTACATAGATATTAAATATTATTGTTTTATTTAAATTGGAACTGGTTAGCCTAGGAGCAGGGGTTTCTCCCTTCCCCCATTTTTCTGCTATTTTAAGCAATATTTTTAAAAATTGATTCTGTTAAAAGAAGACAAATTGGAAAGTGCTACATGCTATAAAGAGAAAGCCTGTTTTTACCCTTAATATTTGTCAGTTATAGTCTTAAATTGAAGTTTATTTTGATGTGGATGGATATGTAAATGGGAAAGGATTATAGTATTAGTGAGAGACCTGACAAAGCTTCATAGTAAGTTTTATAGGTCACCATAGATGAAGATTTTTCTGTAGAAATGCAATATTTAATGCAATATTCCTGACACTGTTATTTTAAGGTAATATTTGTTTATTATCAGTGTGTTTGGCTTCATATTTTTGCACATATATACTCCTTTTTAAAGGAGTCAGGGCTCACATTCCAGGAACAAGATTTTTTTTTGTCTTCGTTGTTGTTCACTGCAGTAAAGGACTTGTTTTGAATCTAAATTTCTTTGCATCCCAAATGGAAAATGTTTAGAGTAAAATTACCTAACTAGACTTGAAACTAATATGTATGAAGCACTTCTAAGTAGAAAAAAATTTTAACACATACTAAGTAAATTTTCCTATCGTTAGTTCCAATCAAAGTAACTTCTGATAATATATGAGAATTATGCAAAGCCGACAGAATAGAAATTTCCGTGGGCATCAACATGAGTAACATGGAGCAAAACATCAGATGGTGGTGGGTGAAAATGTTAACAGATTTAATAACATTCATTGAAAAATACCGTTTTATAGCTTGGACCTTTCTTCACTCAAGTGCACTAATAAATTATGTATGTTGCTTGAACAACTAGCATTCCTTTGGACCATTGGACTATGAAAGTCTCCAACAAGAACTTGCTTTAAAAGAGACAGTATGGAAAAAAGTGTCACCTGAGTCAAATGAGGACATCTCTACAACTGTAGTATATAGAATGGAAAGTCTGGGAGAGAAAAGCTAAAGAAATGGGTTCTAGTTTCAGAATGTTCTTCATTTAACCTTTCAAACATCTTTAGTTTTCTGGCATACTATATTTATTTGAGTTTTTTGTGTTCTCAACCTTGGGTGCTGGAGCCATAAAGCTTTTTTTTTTTAATCTTTGTGTAAAGTTAATAGATAAAAAGGTCAATTTGTCAGTCTTTTAAAAAGTATTTATAAGTAAATAAAGCAAATTTGCTTTATTTTTAAAAAATGAAAGGAAAAATTTCTTAAAACTTTTTCTTAGTGTAATTAAAATTTTAACTATATATGCAGTCAGATAATCCCATTTTAAAATAGTAACAGAAATTTGTAATTTCTTGGTTCTGAAACCCACATACTGAACTCATAAATTTCATCCATTTTGTTTTTTTCTTTTCCAGTTTTAAAACTGACATGATGTCTCTAGTAGCAATAGAAAGTATTTCTGTGCTAAATACAAAAATAAAAAGACTTAATAATAAAATCCAAATTATTTAATATAGCAGTAGATTACAAAATTAGCTTAAGATATTATGCTATTTTTAGTAATAGATTAGCTTTAACTTTTTTTTTGGCTTTAAAGTTTTAAAAATTTATTTAAAATTTTATAAAACACTTCAAAATGTCTTTGCTTTTTCACTTTGCAACTCCTTTGTTCTGTCAGAATTGTCATGTACAGGAGTGTCTTATGTTATTAAAGCATTCCAGCCAAAGAATTTCAGATGTAATATGACATGTTTCATTGTTAAAAAGCTATAATGGTTACTCAGAAGGAGCAACAGGGAGTGTCTTCAAGTGAAATGTTTACCTGAACAATTTTATTTTCATAATATCCACGTAACTTTTTCCATGTTATATTTAAGTATGAATGGTGAATCTTGGTTTTTAGGTTTTAATAATTTCACAAATGCTAATGAATCTTTTATGATAAATTATAATAACATCTCATAAAGTTTGTTTTATTTGAATTCGTTTAGAGTATTTAGGAAATGAATTCAGTCTGAAGGTAGTTAGTATGCTACTAAAATGCCTGTTAGATCTGAATCCTTTTGTTCGGTTATATAAATGCAATATTGAGAATCAAAACTTGTTTTTAAGAAAAGGACTATAGGTTCAACCTACAGAACCTAATTTCAAATATTTCACAATGTTTAAAGTCAGTCTTGGCAAAGTGATTGTAAAATTGTGTAGGACCTATTCACACTTCTTCCTTCCTCTGTATACCTCTCTGGTTCTCCCCACAGTTCCCCCACAGCTTCAAGATTTTGGAGAGCAGGAGTGAGGTCAGAAGGAGAACTTGATAGTTTCTTAGTATCATGGCATACATGTGGTAGGGTAAAGTCTATAAAAGTAATTGTAGTGTAGCAAAAAGTTTTTTCCTGGATGATTTAGATGCTAGTGCAAATACAGATATAGAAAGTCTTGATTATATGAGTTTGGGAACTATGATATTAGGAAAAGAAATTCCTTTCCAAACTTGGTCAAAAGTCTTTTGGCCTAACTGAAGTATTAAACATATATTTAAATAATTATACGTTAGGTTTTAGAGGATATTACCAAGGATTTTATGGCTAATTCAGTGTTCCTCTGATGTACAGATGCATATCCTAACTGGATGCTTCTGGTTTGTCCATTTACATGAGAATGGTGTGGCTGAAGGCCTTACCTCTGCTATACCTTTGAACAGTGTCATTCGAATTAGTTTCACAGAGCTATTGTGCTTTGGAGAACTGAATGTCTAAATTTATAGTTTGCAAAACAGGCTTTATTTTTTTCCCCCCTGTGCTCTAATTGTTACATTTTACTGTTTCATTTGGAGGTAGGTTTTACTTTATAAAATGGAAACTTAATGTGTCATATTGTGTCCATATTTGTATAGATTTCAAAATTATGTTAATTTGTGCCACTTACTATGTTGGTAAGGCTTAAATACACACTTACCAATGAAGTAGGGTTACCTAAGCTACTTTGTTTATAGAATCTTGTTAAGGGTGAGCATCCAGAAATTTTTGTAGGAAGGTATAAATGGAAGAAGAGGGAAGATATTGTGAATAGGCCCCCAAACTTTATTTAAAAAAAAAAAAAAAGGAAAACCTTTGCCAGATTGAAAGACATTATTTTGATTCTTTCAGTATTTTAAATATCTTTTCAAATAAAGTTCTTGAAAAGTACCCAGTATTGTTGGATTTAATGTTTTATGCCATTACTGATTCTTGATATTCAAGCATTTTGAAGTTAGCATATTTGTTTTTCCTTTTTTTCCATCATTAACATTTCATTTGAAATGCATATCCTTTCTGAAATACTTTATTTTTAGCATAAATGTTGTGCATTTTATCTTAGTGTTTGGATTAAACCATTTGTGTTATTTAGCTTTCTTTTATTTGCTTTGTATATTAATGTACCTTTTATTTTCCAGTACACCTACTTTTTGTATTGTACAATAAATTTATTTTAAGCTGATTTTATTGGTTTTTTTTATGAAAGCAACTTCAGCAGTTTAAGTACAGTAGTTGAAATTTTAACTTAAAAAGTCATCCTTTGTGAAGATATTATTTAAATGCTTTATATTTTTAGCTAATTCTGAGGCTGCTGTGAAGAGAAAGTATAGAAATACTCAAGGGCTTCATTTGATTCTTTTTTTTTAAGGCAGTATAGCGTTGGTGGGTTTTGTTTTTTTTTTGCGGGGAGGACATTTTCTATTGGTTGTACTAGAAGTATTTGAATAAAGACTTTTCTCCCAATTTTTTTCGTTGTTTTTCCATTTGACAACTTAAAAAAACCCCAAAAAACCCACTACCCCATTTGCAGGTTCTTTCTGCTTTCTGAGGAAGAATATCAGTGATTGACTGTGCAATTGTTGTTTTACCTGTTGTCCAGAGTAGGAATAACATGTTGCTAAAATCAAATAAGGAGTATTATTGCTTTAGAATAGAACTGTCATTCTCAGTAGAATCTATATTGAGTAGAATAACTGTAATATTGAAATCCACCCTAACTACTTTTTAAGGAATTTAACTTTCAGAAGGAACTTAGTATATTTCCATAGCATGATCCAAATTATAATGAGGTTACATGCATTGTAGGTCAGATACAGTACTTTAAGTTTTTGTTTGATGAAATCTTCCATTCATATCCAGAGAAGACATCCCAAATATACTGTAGAAGTTTTAAAAACTCTTTGAAGGGGAAATACTGTTGTTTACAGGAATTTGTATTTATCTGTGGGCTTTTTTCATAAAGTTCTTTTGGGATTAGTAAATAGGCAGTTCCATTGTCATGGTATATTCAATATGTAAGTTTGTGATCACTTGCTATTAAAGACACATTTGGGGTTGTTTTTGTTGTTGATGTTTTTAATCCATTTGAAACAGAGAGGTAACTCAGAGCTTGATCTGACAGTGTAGTTTCATAGGCATGTACGTATGTGGAAAGAACCACTGATATAGACTGATATTGTCAGTCGGTATCCTGATAATTTATATACATTGTATGTGTTTATGTGTTTATCTAATAGATATCTATCTATCTTTATATTTATCTGTGTCCATTATCCATAGCCTAAAAATCAACAGCAATTATTTTTACATAGTATGTCATGTGTAAATGGTTCATCGATCTATTCCAGGTTTTGTCGTAAGAGAACTTTGAATATTTTTGCTGCCCCAGAATTTATAAAATACAACATATTTTACTTGTTCAATTTACCTTTAAAGATTTGTGGTTTCTGTTTTGCTCCCATTCACTACTAGCACTGTCAGAATAGAATAATGATATTGGAGAACTCCACAAAAGGGAAAGCAAGAACATCAAATTTCATGTGGAAGCTGACTTTAAAGTAGTGTCCAAAATTTTTATATTGAAGGATTGTATTCAACTTAAAATAATGTACTTCTTAGTTTGAACAGTTTACTTTATGGAATAGTTTTATTCTAAAAATTGTGCACAATTTTTAGTTTTAAGAGTCTTCGCTATTCATTTGTAAAAATTTGTTTTTCTCCATGATGGTCTTGAAAATGATAGAATGCTTTATTTTTTTAAAGTAACATGCTTTCTGTTCAGTTCCTTCTTTACCATTTTATATTAAATATAATATTTAATTAAAACTAGATGTTGGAGATGGGGCTTGTTATGATTCATCATGGCCCATCCCTCAGATTTTTACTCACATTTATTCAGGTTACTTTAGTCCATTCACTGTCATGGAATTCAAGCCCAAAATTACACATGAACATACATTCAAGTATGTCAAATTCAACCACTTTTATTTCAGATTGTAACACAGTTAAAACATTTGTTTTCTACACTGTTTAGAAATGGAAAGAATTTAACTGGACTAGGAGAGATTCTTTTTCTCCTCTTCTCCCTCTTTCTGACCCAGTAGTAGTTTATTAATGGGAATACCATACAATGCACATTGAAGAAATTTAGAAATTACACTTAGTCTGGACTTTTTGCTTTTAAAACTACTATAAGGTCATCTAGGGCAAAAATCTATCCAATATAAAAGAGAGCTGGCAAAACTTGACTTTTTTTAGAGTCCTTAACTACTTAAATAGTCATAGAAAAGGTACCTTTTTTTTCTTTTTTTTAAATTGTTAAATAGGGCTTCCCTGGTGGCGCAGTGGTTGGGAGTCCGCCTGCCGATGCAGGGGACATGGGTTCATGCCCCGGTCCAGGAGGATCCCACATTACGTGGAGCGGATGGGCCCGTGAGCCATGGCCGCTGGGCCTGCGCGTCTGGAGCCTGTGCTCCGCAACGGGAGAGGCCACAACAGTGAGAGGCCCACGAACCGCAAAAAAAAAAAAAAGTTAAATAGACTGATAAATCTTTATTTAATGAACTGATTTTATTACTGTGGTTTTAAAACATTCCTTTCTAAATTTATATTGTGAGCATACGAAAGGAAGGAAATTTATTTTAAGGTTGACTTAGTTAACCTTACCTGTTTTGTAGATTGTAGATCTGTTAGTAATTTTAATAAGTTGTAGCTATAGAGATTTTTAAGATATGTAAAATGTGTAAAACCAGCACTGATCAAAACTTGTATAATGGCTTCCTGATCCATTGACCTTTAATTAAAATGAATAGGCTACTAATTAGCACTTAGCACATTGCTTTTCTGGTGGTGTCCGTGGTATTTTTGGCATAAATTACAAAACACTTCTTATTGGGAACTGTTACATTTTGGTTAAATTAAAAAGTGAACAAGTGATGATCCTTGATTCCAAGTACTTTGATGAATTCTGAAAGCAGTCCAGTATGGAGGCTCATAGAAAAGAGTAATGAAATGACAAATTCTGGCAGTTGATCTCGTAACACTGTGGTTGTTATTATTAGACTTCTAACTCTAAATTTCATCTACTAATTCGAAATCATTTTAGTTAAAATCTCAGTGGTAGAGAACAATTTGGTATACTTATTTTTAGGCCAAATTTTAATATCTGAGGACCTGATTTTTCTGGATATAGTATTATAAAAAATAATGATTTTTATTTCATCAAGTATTTACCTTGCTGAAATATTTTCAGTCCTAATGTATCAGATGATTAAAATTATCTATTTGGAGGGCTTAGCTTTTAAAAGGAAAAATTCTTACCTGAGACAGTTTTAAATGTCTGTTTCATATTTCTGGTGATTTTTGTTTATATAATGAAAATCTCTTTGGCCTAGCAATTCCACTTGGAACCCTTAGTTATAATTTTAATTCATATCCTGTAAACAGTTGAAGAATTTGTTTTATTTTTAAAACATAGTTCATGCTTTCTAGATCTTTGATGTTCTTTCATTTACCGTAATCTTGTAATTTATTAGAATCACATGGTTGAGCTGGGAAGTAATCTTAAAGGTTATCTGGTGCAAACTCCCATTCCTCCCAGCCCTCTTTTCCAGGTAGCACCTTGCTTTCTCAATTAACGTATTTACTTTTATTTTCTCTTTTTTGATGGGGTTGGTTTATTTTATGTTTTTGGGGACAGTTATTTGTTGGTTTTTTATTGAGAAGCATAACTAGCAGTACTGGTTAATATGACTGTAAGTTATTTGGCAAACTGATTATCCCATCAGTGTTTATTAAAACTACTTAATTGTATTTTTCTAGTATATAGTTATATGCCATGTTTATAAAGACTAGTAAAGTTAGAAGTGAATGTCACAATTATACAGTAGTTCTAAAACCAAAACATTACCCCAGAACCTTTGAAAGAAAGTGAAGAGTAGCAGAAATGTGACTCTAAAAATAGATGTTGCACCACTGGCTTTTTAAATTAAATTCCTTTGGGATTAGGCTAAATATATAAGTAAAAAGATTTTAAGTAACCAAAAGATTATTGGAGTTCTAAACAAAAAAAAACAAAAAAAAAATTTTTTTTTTTTTTCTTTTCAGGTTAGCTTTTCCCAGCACATTGTTTTTATTTTAGATGTTTGGATCTTTGAGTGGCTTCAGAATAAGGCTCTGTATTTGTCTATTACTCTATTGTGTCTTGTCCTTAGCATCCATCTTTTTCATAGTTCTGGGATTTTTATTTTTTATTCATGAAGTAAATGTATATTGCTGTTCTTGAAATGCATTAATTTTTAAAAGACTTAGTTGACTTAAATGTTAAAACTTAAATATTTTTACTCTTTAAAAAAAGTACCAGTTTCTTCTCAAAACTTAAACTTGCCTAAGAAGCTCTTCTCCCCACAAGTTTGTATAGGTGAGAACCTGAACTTTTAAGTGACTGGCTCTTGTTCAAATAAGCTCTGCTTGCTTTCACCTTGTATCTATTAAAATTAGAATGATGCTGAAATAGTAGCATCAGTTATGCAAATATAACTATTCATGTTTGGGCCATTCCATTGTAAGATCCAAATTAAAATCATGATCTTCAGCCTCTTGTTAAACTCTTCCTTAGCTTAGAATTATTAGTTTTCATTATTTTGTGTATGCCTTTCACGAATCATCGCTAAGGATCATTACAATTCATCCTTTGAGGGGATAACATAAAACTTTAGTCTTGTTTCCATTTAAAAGAGATGAATGATGTGATATAAATTATTTATTGAACTCAATCCAAGGTCTGTTTTTTGTTCTTTCTTATAGTCCCTCAAAATTAAAGATCCTAATTGAAAAACTCAAAACCTGTTAATCTTGAGTATTCTTTCTTTTTCACCCTTTGCTATCATAATTAATTTTTGGCTGAAAATGAGGTAACTTTAAAAATTATATCAAAGTTGCTCGTAAAATGGGTTTTCATTTTCAAATCTTCACATTGCTGATATGTTCATTTCCAAATCTTTTAATGTTGTTGACATTTGCCACTACTTCTATTTAAAATATTTTTTTAAATCCGTAAGTGTTAAAGTATAAACTTTTTTTCAATATGATATAGCTTATTGTTGGTAATTTATTTTACAATCAACTTTGAATACATGCATCTGTGGGTCCAGGTCTATACACAAGATTTATAACTTAAATAAAGAAATGAACTAAATAATACTGTTTCTACTTTGAATTGAAATGAATAAATGTTACATTTTCTGCAAAGTGGAACTTCATTGACATCCTTTGAAGTTGCAGGACAAGTGATTTTGTTAAAATTCTTGTGGTGACTGATACTATTAACCCTCTTTAATCAACCAATAAAATATTTCTGCCTTAATGTTTCCTCTTTTTACCCAAAAGAGAAACTTTAGAGAATGGTTTTCAGAAGGAGGGAAGTAGAGCTTAACTTTCTATTACCTATTTGTGAAGTGTTTCAACTAAAATATGCTGTTACAACAGTCATTGTATGACATTTTTTCTTTTTCACCTAAAGGAGAAACAAAGGAGAAAAAACGAATTGCTGTGTTTTTAGCCAAGTAATAAAAACTGGAGAAGCTTTCATTTTTATTTTGTCTCTGTTGTGCAATTTTATTTTACATCCACCATATATGTCTGCCACAGAACCATCACTGTTGTTTATTTGGTATCCCTTACATGTTGGGCTTTGTCATGTAATGATCTACTTACTGGCATGTTAGTACATTTACCTTGTACATATGGGGCTTTTGGATAGAGAGCTGCTGCTGTTTGCATATTGTGTTTTACCGTTTTTGCTTTGTGAAAGTTCTTGTTCATTGCCATTGAGAGGTTTAGAATTTTGTGTTAGTTAAGAATTTGGGATCTTCTGCAGAAGTTTTTAATAGATTGAAACTTTTGGTTTACCTAGTATTTTTTGGACTTACATAGCATCAATGAGTGCTGGCCGTTGGGCATAGGATCTGAGTGGGTAGCCTGGTGTGATATACTGTGGGCATGAATTTCTGAGTTTTGTTTTGCTTTTCTTTTTATTTTTCTATTTACACACACACACACACACACACACACACACACACACACACTGTTCAGGCAGTATGTTAGGTGTTGGAGATGCTGCACTGCTCTAAGAGGCAAGGTTCCTCCCCCTGTGATGGTTACAATCTGTAGAAACGGAAGCTGCCTCAATTCTCTAACTCTAGGATTGACGGGGCTGAGTTTTCTGTGCCATATGTAACACTGGCATCTAAACATCCTTGGGACTCCTAGATAAAATTTCAGTTTCATCAATTGTATGTTTGGCTCACTTAATTCCACTCAGCTAGAGGTTCAGAAATATGCCATTCTTTAGTATTGGCACAAATTTGTTACCCTGTGCCAACTCAATATGGTAAATCAGTGAGTTACTTTTTTTCATTTCTCATCTAGAAAACTTTAGGATATAAAGCTTGAAAAAAATGCCAGGTGTTTGATAACTGACTAAGCAATCCCTGGAAGGTTGAAGGGATAAAATGAAGGGTGGTAACCAAAAAGTCTTTAAATATGTACCAAGAGAAAAAATAATAGCCAACATTTTTATGTCACTGTCAGCTTTTCTTCAGTAAGTAACAATAATAGACACTTGTCTGTAGATGTACATAATGCCAAGTGAGTTTGACATAAAGTTTTAAGGCTCAAGTCTAATATTGATAAAGGAAATTTTGTACAGTGACTCTATCTACCACTGATTTTTCACTATAATTCTTATAATCTCAAAGAAATATTTCCAATTTGGTAAGTTAATAAAATTCGCCCTTCAAATCCTGACATTAAAGTAAAATTATCTGTTCACTCACTCCTACCAAATAGATGACTAAATATAAGCCTAAGAGTCCATAAACACATGAATTTTTTTTAAAGCTCACTTTAAAAGCATCTCATTAAACTGCATGTTGACTGTAAATCTTCAGCAGAAAGGAGAAAAGAGAAAGGTCTGGTTCAGACTATGAAGTAATAGTGTGCCACCCTCCTGATTAGAAAACTACAATTAGCTGTCTTCATTAAGTATTTGCTGGCTGCTGGACCAAATGCACAAAAACAAACAGGTTTTACAGGACTTGGGGCCAAATCCAGTGACTGTGTTGTAATTTATTTTGCCCTAGACAACTTCCTTTGTAGAGATGCAAGGAAAAGGGAGGAAGGCAGTACTACTAGAGAAGTTTAAAAGTGTTTTACAAATAACGTGCAAAATAGGTGCAAAAGTTTATTCATTTGTTCATTTGCCTTTATGCAGCAATTTGGAGCACCTACAAGACAGGAACTACTCTATGTTCTGGGCAAGGTCACATGAGACATGATCTCATAGGCCATAAATACCAGGAGTCAATACAGAAAATAACAGCCTAGATAAGTAACTACATAAGATAATTTCAAATAGTGTTATATCTACAAAAAATGAACTTATGTCACTGTTCTATCTTAATAATTTTGAAATCTCCAACTTTGTTAAGCAGGCACCCCCAAAAAAGGCTAATTAGGTACTTAGTCTGTATCATTACATAGCTAATTGTCGAACCAAGAAAAAGCCTTCTTTAGCTGGATTCTTGGTCCACCTGGACCACTTGACAGAATAGTGTGTATCTTTTTGGAATGTTAAATTTGCCAATATTTTAAGTATAGGAAACAATAAAGAACTTCTTTAAGAACTGATACTGGTGATAATAGCCCATTTGCAAAGTTTCTCCCTGATTCTGAGTAGGCTCTTCAATGCTCTAGAAGTCAGTTTGGTGGCTCTTCACCCATTTTCCCCACCCTCCACTCCCACCTCTTACAGCCACCAATCTGTCCTCTGTATCTATGAGCTTGTTTTTAGATTCCAAATATGAGAGAGATCATATAGTATTTGTCTTTCTCTGTGTGCCTTACTTCATGTAGTACAATGCCCTTGAAGTCCATCCATGTTGTCTTAATGGCAAGATTTCATTCTTTTTTATGGCTCAGTAATATTCCTGTGTGTGTATCTCACAACTTTTTATCCGTTCATCCATTGAGGGACACCTTGTTTCTGTATGTTGACTATTATAAATAATGCTGCAGTGAAAATGGGGGTGCATATATCTTTTCAAGTTAGTGTTTTCATTTTCTTCAATAAATGCCCAGAAGTGGAATTGCTGGATCATATGTTAGTTCTGTTTTTAATTTTTTGAGTAACTTCCGTACTGTTTTCCATAGTGCTGCACCAATTTACATTCCCACCAACGGTGTACAAGTGTTCCCTTTTCTCTGCATCCTTGCCAACACCTGTTGTTTCTAGTCTTTTTGATAATAACCATTCTAACAGGTATGATATCTCACTGTGGTTTTGATTTGCATTTCCCCGATAATGATGTAGAGCATATTTTCATGCACCTGTTGGCCGCCTGAATGTCTGGAAAAATGTCTATTTAGATCTCATTCTTTAATTGGACTATTTTTTGTGTTGCTGAGTTGTATGAATTCTTTACATATTTTGGATATTAGCCCCTTATCAGACATATGATTTGCAAATGTTTTCTCCCATTAAGTAGGTTGCCTTTTCATTTTGTTGATGGTTTCCTTTGCTGTGTAGAAGCTTTTTAGTTTGATATAGTCCTGCTTGTTTATTTTTGCTTTTGCTTTTGGTGTCAGATTCAAAAATATCATCACAAGATCTGTGTCAAGGAGCTTACTGCTTATGTTTTTTCTAGGAGTTTTATGATTTTAGGTCTTAGGTTCAAGTTTTTTAATCCATTTTTAGTTAATTTTTGTGTATGGTGTATGATAGTGGTCCAGTGTCATTCTTTTGCATGTGGCTGTCCAGTTTCCCCAACACTTTATTGAAGAGACTGTCCTTTCTCCATTGTATGTATTTGATTCCTTTGTTGTAAATTAATTGACCATATATGTTTGGGTTTATATCTGGGTGCTATTCTGGTCCATTGATCTCTGTATCTGTTTTTATGCCAATACCATCTGTTTTAATTACTGTAGCTTTGTAATATGATTTCACATCAGGGAGTGTGATGCCTCCAGCGTTGTTTTTCTTTCTCAAGATTGCTGTGGTTATTTGGGGTCTTTTGTGGTTCTGTACAAATTTTAGGTTTTTTTTCTATTTCTGTGAAAAATACCATTGTAATTTTTATAGGGCTTGCATTGAATCTGTATATTAATTTGGGCAGTATGGACATTTTAACAGTATTCCAGTTCATGAACACAGAATATTTTTTTGTTTATTTGTGTTGTCTTCAGTTTCTTTCATTAATGCCTTGTAGTTTTCAATACAGGTCTTTCACCTCCTTGGTTAAAGTTATTCCTAGGTGTTTTATTCTTTTTGATGCAATTGCAAATGAGATTGTTTTCTTAATTTCTCTTTTTTGATAGTTTGTTATTAGTGTATATAAATGCAACAGACTTATTGTATATTGATTTTGTATCCTACAACTTTACTGAATTCGGTTATTCTAACAGTTTTCTGATGGAGCCTTTAAATTTCTATATATAATGTCATGTCATCTGCAAATAGTGACAGTTTGACTTTTTCCTTTCCAATTGGATTTCTTTTATTTCTTGTCTTGATTGCTTTATCTAGGACTTCCAATACTATGTTGAATAAAAATGGTGAGTGGGCATCCTTATTTTGTTCCTGATCTTAGAAGAAAAGCTTTTAGCTTTTCACTGTTGAGTGTGGTGTTAGCTGTGGACTTGTCATATATGGCCTTTATTATGTTGAGATACATTCCCTCTATGCCCACTTTGTTGAGAGTTTTTATCCTAAATGGATGTTGAATTTTGTCAGATGCTTTTTCTGCATCTATTGAGATGATCATATGATTTTTATGCTTTATTTTGTTAATTTGGTGGAACACATTTACTGATTTGTGGATGTTGAACCATCCTTGCATCCCTGCAATAAATCCTACTTGATCATGGTGTATGATCCTTTTAATGAATTGCTGAATTTGCTTTGCTGATATTTTGTTGAGGATTTTTGCATCTATGTTCATCAGGAATATTGACATGTGATTGTCTTTTTTTTGTGATATCTGTCCGGTTTTGGTATCAGGGTGATGGTGGCCTTGTAAAATGAGTTTGGAAGAGTTCCCCCCCTTCCAGATTCAGAAGATGCATTTTTCAGTCCTTTTGTTTGTCTCCTCTAAATGTCTATTAGCTAAACTCAATTTATTAATACCTTTATAAATCCTTACTTTTCACAGAACTCAAAGTTAGGGGTTTTCATTAATCCTATTTATGTATAAAAGTTCTATGATCTGGAACTTCATTATCCAAAAATGAATGTGTCTTTATTCACATCTGCACTTTTTAAAAAATTAATTAATTTATTTGTTTTTATTTTTGGCTGTGTCGGGTCTTTGTTGCTGCACACAGGCTTTCTCTAGTTGCGGCAAGCAGGGGCTACTCTTCTTTGCGGTGCTCGGGCTTCTCATTGTCATGGCTTCTCTTGTTGCAGAGCATGGGCTCTAGGCACACGGGCTTCAGTAGTTGTGGCATGCGGGCTCACTAGTTGTGGCTTACAGTGTCTAGAGTGCAGGCTCAGTAGTTGTGGCACATGGGCTTAGTTGCTCTGCAGCATGTGGGATCTTCCCAGGCCAGGGATCGAACGCGTGTCCCCCTGCATTGGCAGGTGTATTCTTACTGTGCTACCAGGGAAGCCCCTGCGCTTGTTTTTAGTATACATTTTTTTTTGAAACCAACAAAACTAGAATGATTCAGTGATGAAAAGATGAAATAATGAAATATTCTGTCCTCATTTAGAGACATTTACAGTTGTCCTTCTATACATCTGATTTTTAGTTTGACTTAAATATAAGCAAAAATCACAAAAATATGCCATGTATACTAGACTATGAAGAAACAATTCTGGGGCTTCCCTGGTGGCGCAGTGGTTGAGAGTCTGCCTGCCGATGCAGGGGACACGGGTTCGTGCCCCGGTCTGGGAAGATCCCACATGCTGCAGAGCGGCTGGGCCCGTGAGCCATGGCCACTGAGCCTGCGCGTCCGGAGCCTGTGCTCCGCAACTGGAGAGGCCACCACAGTGAGAGGCCTGCGTACCGCAAAAAAAAAAAAAAAAAAAAAAAAAAAAAGAATTTTGCTATTAAAGTTTATTTTAAAAATAACTTCTGCCTTTCCCAATGTCTGTATTCTGGTGGTGAGTGGTAAATGTACGCATTTTCCATCTGTTCTCCTTTCTTCCAGAATTGCGTTTATAATAATGTAGTACAGTACAAAAGTGGTCAAGTAGTCCATTTTTTCTATGAAGTTGCTTTCCCACTTATGTAGCTGTAAGAAAGTGGCTAAGACTCTTCTAGTCTCTAGGTTTCCTCTTCAATATTGTTAGTCCCTGTTTTACTTAGTTACCAAACAATTTTTCATCTCTTCTGTATACCAAGAATTTTGTTTTCCTCTTGTGTGTGTTTTCTCCTTTTCTGTTGCTATGTGTAGGTCCCCACGAATGTCCAAAATTAGATCCTTTTATATAAGTTAATACATATAACCTTTAAAATTATTTTTCTTTCTTTCTATTAAGAACCAGTTATCCCTCAGTATTTATTAGTTTTTGTTTAAACAGCATGTAACAGAATTAATTCAAGATATTTAGCTAATTTAATTTGGCAGAGAGTCAGATTTTATATAAACTAACCTTAGCATTATCTTGTTTATTATTCATTCATGAATTCTTCATTCAACTAGTGTTTATTTATTTATTGCCTATTATGTGCTAGAAACTGCAGAGTGCTTAATGTATGCAGTGGTTAATGAGACAAGTATGATCCAGCTCCTGGTGTTTGCATTCTAGAGGGGGTTGCAGATATGGAATAAATCATTACTAAAATAATTAAAAGGTGATAAGTAATTTGCTCATACTGATACATGTAGATCTATCTAGTTCATTTTAACTGCTATAAAGGAAGTGAAATGATATATACCATATGACACTTTATATACCCATAACAGACTTTTTGAGACAAATACACAATGTAGTTAAAAGTATAAGAACATGCACTCCAGTCTTCAGTAAAGTTTACCTCTGGGAGGAAAGGGAGTGGATGCAGGGGAAATAGTTAACTGTATCTTTAATATTTTATCTCTTTAAAAAATACTAATCAAATATGATGGTAATAAATGAAAAGTACAGAGTAGAGTGCTAGGAGAGGGTATAACACGAAGACCTCATTTTACCTGGATGAAGAGGTATGGTTAGTTTTCCATGAAAGGGGATAGTTAAATTTAGAATGAGTTAGAGGAAGGGCAGAGTAGGATTAATAGGATAGTCTGGTTTTAAAGGCACCAGGACAGGAAGGAGTTTAGTACATTTCAGAAGGTGAAAGAAAGCAAATGTGAGGCAAGGTGAACAGAGATTGGCCCTGGATGAGTCTTAGAGATAAGATCACATTATGTAAGGGTAGGCCTTCTCATATTTTAATGTACATCTGAATTGTTAGTGTCCTAATTTTAAAATGGAGATTCCTAAAGCCCAACCCCGAAGATTGATTTTAAAATCTGCATTTTTATTAAGCATCCCAGGTTGTTTCTGCTGCAGGTACTTCTCTGAACACAGTTTGGCAAACATTTATGTAGGGTTTTATATGCCATATTAAGAGTTCTGGACAATTCAAAGTGCAGTTGGAAACTTGAAGACTTTTAAGAAGAGGAATGACATGATTTGGTCTTTAAACACTGCTCTGTGGGAACAGATTAGAGACAAAAGTTGAAGTTCTGGGCCCGAAATGAGATGTGGTAGTGGCTTAGAATAGGGTATTTAGAGGTGGGAAAAGTAGACAGATATGTGTTTAAGAGATGAAATTGGCAGCACTTGTTGATAGTATTTGGTGGGTGAAAAAGAATGAGATACCAAGTTGACTACCATGTTTTTAGTAGGAACAATAGGGCAGTTTGTTCCTGCAAACTTTGGAAGTACAGAAAAATTAATTTTGGTTGTAACAATTAGGGATCTGTTTGACTCTAGATATCAGGAGGTTGATCGACAGTGGTTTAGACAAATGGGGTTATTTTTCTAATATAACAAGTCTGGGGGTAGATAATACAGGACTAGTACTCTCAGTAAGGTATGCTTTCTACTCTGACCAACCTTAGTGTGTGGATGTTAGACTTCATGCCTGCCACCTTATAGTTGCCAGATAGGTTTTTCACTTTT
Organism: Mesoplodon bidens; assembly: GCF_964165515.1. NCBI lineage: Eukaryota > Metazoa > Chordata > Mammalia > Artiodactyla > Ziphiidae > Mesoplodon > Mesoplodon bidens. The sequence continues at coordinate 69,819,598 of NC_138165.1, forward strand.
GGCCTCACTTGTATGGTCAAAGTTGAAGAAAGAGTGACACCTAAATCAGGTAGAAGAAGTTTCCCAGACACCCATCTGACACTGGCCAGACTAGATGGAAGGGAATCTAGGGAACTATTTTTTAATTGGGCTTATTGCTACCCCTAACAAATAGAAATTCTGTTAGTCCATACTAACAGGGTAGGAAATGGATAATGGGTAGGCAATTAGCAGTGTGTGAAAGCTAACGTCTTTTGGCATGTCTGTATTTGTGAGATATCCAAGTAGTGATGTTGAGTAAGTGTCAGATACAGGCCTAGGATTTAGGAGGTTGGTCCAAGCTGGAGATAGAATTGTGTGAGTGGTCCTCATGGAAGAGTAGATTCAGAGCTGTGGAGAGGTATGTGAGGTTGCTCCAGGAGACAGTGTGAAATGAGAAGGAACCCTAAGGAACTCCCATTTTGAAAGTAAGATAGAGTAGTAGGGCTCTGTTTGGGGAAAGTGGCCAGAGAAGAGAAAATCCAGCATAGTGTAGTATCAGAAGTCAAAGAAAAAGTATTTTAAGAATTTTTGAGCAGTCATCTGTACCAAAGCAGATAAGTGTTAAGTAAGATGAGGAGTGTCCATTTACATGATGTCCTTCCTAATTTTCTTTCTTTTGGTGTTACAATGTCTTTTTATTTCGTAAATGATAATAGTAGATGGTAGGATTGTTTTTATTGTTTGCACTCAGAAAATACAATATTGGTGGCCCGTATTGGTAACTTCCTCCCCACCTTCTAAGAATATTTTATTGGCTTTGAGATGTAAAGGTCAGAGAACTATTTGGAGTAGAGCAGGTTGGGCAGCTGATAGAGAAGTAAAGAAGGAAAGGCCAGTAAAGTGAGATCCCTGGGAAGAGCTGGAGCTCAGCACAGTGGAAGATTAGGTTTGGTAGAAGGAAGAGCATCTCCTCCAATAAAGTAGGTCATTGAGAGGCAAGCAGGCAGGTAGGTAGATTTGCAGACATGGTAGGAGGAGGTTGAGAGAGTTTCTGTCCATTGGTTTCCATTTTCCTGAAGAATATGAAAGAAGGCTTTCTGCTAAGAATGAGTTGGGTTGGAGTGAGGCTCTGAGGTTTCAGCGCATAGAGAAGATAGGAAATGTTGGTTCTTGGAGGGTGGGAGAGAGAGCTGAGGGAAACATGGTGACATGGTTAGAATACTACTGAGGTTGGTAACCACAGATTTATGGTCCTGGCAGTCTGTTCTGTTGTACCTCCCACTCCCACCCCACCCTGTATCCTATGGCTGTATCCCAAATTTGGGCTTAGGAACTGCAGAAGGTCAGGCAAGAGGTTTTAGAGCATTTACCAGAAATTGATTTTAACAGTAGGCTTTCGAATGTACTTTAGACCCTTCCTACATAGAAGGCATGCTTTTAGGGTCTTTTAGACCTAGAAGGTCTTTTTCCCTTTTAGAAGCTGGTTCTACTTAAAGAATTTTCAACTAATACAGATTACACTAACAAGTGCATTTTGGGTATAATTTTGTCATGTCCATCCTCCTTGCTTCACAGAATAAAGTATTACTGATAAGAATTATAAATGTTTAAATATAGATAGGTGTAAGCAGTCTCATGATAAGGCCTAATTATGTATATATAAAATGTTATGTTGCTTTACTTTTTAACTTTTTAAAAAATATTTTTTCTGTTGTTTAATTCTTCCATTGTTGTGTTTTATTATTTTATTTTCTTGTCTGCGCCACACAGCATGTGGGATCCTAGTTCCCTAACCAGGGATCGAACCCGTGCCCCCTGCAGTGGAAGCGCAGATTCTTAACCACTGGACCGCCAGGGGATTCCCTGTTGCTTTATTTTTGAGGGTCTTAAAAACATCCTATTCTCCAGCAGCTTCCTGTATTATATGCGGGAGGAATATGTTCTCATAACTTGAATAGTAATCAAATTAGAACGTCTTTGAAAGCGTTTTGAAAAGTACATAGCACTAGAGAAACATATCGTTAATGTACCTGTTCTCTGTGTGTTGTCCATAAAGCACACATGTTGGAGTTTTCACAGTAGAACTGTGAAATGAACATTAAAGAAGGTAGAGACTTAAGTATGGCTCTCTGGAGACCGATGAAAATAAGGGATTTTTTTTTCCTAAAAGCAATCAGTAAGGATGTATTGTGGTTGGAATAACTGTAGAATAGTCATGTACATGTGCCTTGCTTTGTTGTGGTAGCAGTATTCAGGGCGTGCAAAGGAGAGACGGGTCCTTTAAATTGAAATAATTCTGTCTCTATTGCTGCCAAAACTTTGTTTTGTTTCTCATCAGAAAGAGCACCCTATCTCTTTCAGGGAACTTGTTTGTATTTCCTTATTTTTAATTTATACCACACAGCATAGCATCTTGTAATTCCAGTGGCCCTGATCCTGATTTTTTTTAAAGTAGTATGTACAAGCATTTTGTGACCAATTTTTTTTCCTGTCTTCTTACTCTTTGCTTTTAGTTTCTTTGACTCTTTGGAGTTTTGTGTACTTGTCTTTTTCGTTAATAATAATTGTAAATAAGCATGACACTTTATCGTGCCAGAAGTGTGGCACCTTGTTTTCTATCTGAACACGAATGTTAACTGATCTTCATAGAGTTTTATAAATATTTATTTGCATAAGAGAGGAAGAGAACCAGGAAGATAGTGAATATAAATAAAACTTTGATAGTTGTCAGTGCAGTACAAATACTCTTAGGTCTGCCACATGGAAAAGGCACTTTTGTTCTTCAAAGGAATAGCTGCCTTTGCCCTGCTCATTTCTGTTTTTCTCCTGTTTGCTGCTTGCTTCTTAATTAGAGTGCTGTTTGTCAGCCCACACAAAGATATGTTGTTAGCTACTTTTATACTCGGATATAAAAGGAGGGTTGCTTATGAGCCCATTGGTATCTTTAGACCATTCATTGGCATTTACCAGATATAATATGAGCCACTGAGATAAGAAGTTTATTTGCTGCCAATGCTGTAGCAGTCATACTTGCTCTATTCACATTAACCCAAAACTCGTATTTCATTTTTAGAGACTTAAACATAAAGAATGAAGATACTTTCTTTTTATCCTTTTTGGTATTGATATGCTGAATTGAATGATTTGTTTTGTTCCCTTATTTTCTCTTCAATTAAAAAAAGCACCTCAATGGAAAATTAGTATCTCTGATTTCCCTATAAATTGTTTCTTAATTGCTATTTTCTGATTTTCTATCACAACATATTTTAGTCTTGGTACCATATTGGTGAGGAAATCTCATCTCAGGTTTTGTTAAAATCTCTTGGCCCAGTGGATACTGAGTAGAGGTTGAAAGAACACTGACCCTGGCGTCAGACAGACTGTGCCTGAGCCCTCATTCTGCCACTTAGCAGCACTATTACCTTGCTCAGGTTCCTTTGAATAATAACAGGGACAACAACACTTAAAGCACTTAGTTCAGTCCAGGGAGAGTAGGTGCTATATATTAGCTATTTTGTTGTAAAAGATATATAATCCTAATTATTTTGTCTTCATGGGTTGTTAGATTTCTTTGATATGTGACTTCTTAGTTTAAGAGTAAGTAAATTTATTACAAATTAGTCTACTCATTGAGAAATTTTGAAAATGGTATGCTTAAGAGTTTATCACAGCTGACGGAGAGCAAAATGCAGTGTTTGGAGCTGCCATTTTGAGGTTGTGTTTTGTAAGTGAAATTTCTATACTCTCTTTTTAGAGTAAAATTTACTGTTTGATTTATTCTTCTCTACTAAAATTATAGTATGAGAACCTCCTGCATTTGTGTAGAAATTTGGAAATGTGGTCATGAAATTGCTGAACTGTTACTCCTATAAAGGATTTTCTCTAATCCTCTGATCATGTCAGTTGGATTAGTTTTGTCTATATATAGCAAGAGTCGTCCCTCGGTATCCTTGGAGATTGATTCCAGGATTCCTCCTTATCCTACCACAGATATTAAAATCCGAGGATGCTTACAGTCAGCCCTCTGTATTCCATATGCGGAAACCACGGATATGGAAGGACAACCATATATTAATAATTGTGTCTGAATAAGTCATTGGAAAGCTTAGGAACATGTGGCCTCATACTCAGGCTGTCTCATCATAACTTTGTTTTATACACCCATACAAATGTTAAACTCAGTAGTAAGGGAAAGAGAGAATATCTTTGATCACATACACGTTGTACAGGTTTATATTTCTAACCTTGTTGGCAAGTGATTAATTTACATTTGCTGGAAATTCAAAGTTTTGCTTTAGCTACACTATACAGGCTTGTATTTTTTAACCTGACCTTAAGAAAAATATTTATGAAAGAAGGCTGAAAAGTTATTTTCATTAAAAGGCTATAAAAGGCCAAGTTGGAGGTAAGCATTTAAAACAGAATTGGATCTGGAGTGATGCTGGTTTATTTAACAGATGGAGAAGAGTATCCGTTCCACAGCAACAGATACTGTGGTGAAGCTAGAAATGAGAGAGCAGCTTACGTCAAACTGGACGTGGTAGGAACAGAAGGATGGCTTTCAGTTACCTGCTCTTCTTCGTTAAAGCCTTTCCAAAAGGACGAATTAGTCTTTGTACTAAGACAGAAACTAATGATGAAAAACAAGGGAAACCACAGTTTTGCAGCTGGTAATAGAATTGGAAATAAAATACTTGGAGTAAAGTGTCAAGCCAACATATCCATCTTCCCTCCCTCTCTCTCTCCCTCCCTCCCTCCCTCATCTCTCTCCTCCTCTACCTTCTCCACTCCTGTCCTCCCATATTTCCTTCCTTCCTTCCAGTATTTTGGCAAAGGATCTTTATGGATTAAAGTTAAATTGCTATTTAGTCTTTTAGTTTACTTCTATCCTTTGGATACAGTCTGAGATCTATTAAGAATTGGAAATGTATCCCAGCTACATTACTAATTCATATGCTATATGACCTTGAGCCAAGGCCTTTAACCTTAGTGGTAGTAATAAATATATTTTACAGCAAGCCTGTCAAAGATGTTTAAAAACAGATATAATTTTTTATGTTGAATTTTTCAAGGTCAATCACTATAAATTACTATAAATACAAAGTAATATGCTTATGTAATTCTAAAAATTCCTACTTGTACAGGATTGGGGTATTTGGGAGGAAGATACAAAAGATACATAAGATACACAATTCAACTTTTAAACAGGCTCAAAATAAATAGAATGATAGGATTGGAGAGGAATGTCATGTTTTAGACTTGTAAAATTGGTAGAATCTATAACTGCTTCTAGCTTTTTTGGGAAAACAAGTATGATTTTGATATGCCAAGCATGCCAGCGTTAAATGAACTCATATGAACTGTTAGATTTTTGTTCCACTGTTGTCATAACTTTGTACAAATAAACTAAGATAAGGTTGTCTGGTTCTGGCAGGTTCCGATAAAGATATTTGATAAGGAAAATCTAGTAGTACTGGAAAATCTGCAAATAAAAGGAGAACTTAACATTTAATTTATAAATTTTTAGTGGCTACCTGCCCAAGTGAAGTTTCTTTTTGCTAGGCAGAGACATACATTAAACCTCAGAGTCCTTGATTTACATGGGCTACTGTTCTGCTGTATAAGCTCTGTTTCTTTGTACTGAGGAATGATTCATCAAAACACAGGCTCCATGCCTCTGGCAGCTACTGTTAGTTAACTCACTGTTTGCTGGACCCTGGCCTTCTTGACAGGTATTTCAAAATTAATATAACTCAAGTATCCATTGGGAAATTAGGAGAATGAGGCTTGATCAGTGGCTAGCACACCTACATCCTTTGCAACAGCTGGCTTGGAGTTGGATGAGTCATCTTATAGGTTGTCCTCTCCTTCAGTTTGGTTTGTCATAGCAGTCATTCCAGAGGGTGTGTGAGTGTGAGGAGTATTTATGGAACTCTTTTAACAGGCCACGAAGTGGACTGTCCCTAAGTGAAATAACACTCCATCTGCTGTCTCAAACTGTTCAACTGTTCCATTGTCTTTCTTGGCATTCTACTCATAGCTCATTTCTTGATTTATGCAAACCTTAAAAATATAGGTGGCTATTTGCTAGAGTAAAGAGGCATTCGTAGTTTTAGTTTTAAATGGTGCTTTGTGCGTGTGCTGGCCTCCTAGTGTTTTTCTGTCTTGGAGTGAATGACACATTTTATATTTCTCTGTGAGCTGAAACATGCTTGTGAATAAAGTGTTAGTATACCCTCAAGAAATTGATTATACCCTAAAATCAGCCTTTCTTGGGTCTCATTAATAAGGAATTTTCTTTTAGAGCTTTGGAAATATTGAATAATTAAGTGACTAAGTGGTATATATGATATATAATAAAATATCTTCAAACTTGCTTGGTCTAAATACAGAATTTTAAAAAGGGATGTAGTTCATGCATACAGTAACTGAAATAGGTCAAGGATTTATTGCTTAGAAGGATAATATACTTTAAAGAGTAAGAACTACGGGTACTTAATATATCAATGGTTTGCACATAAGAATTCTGGATTTCTCCTGAGTAGTCGGGGAGATAAGAAACACAAGTAAATATACCATATGTGATAGTGCCATAGTGGGGCAAATGTAATAGAGATGACTTCTGATTTAAGAGATTGGTGTAGGGCTCACAAAGAAGGGATTAAGAATAACACTGCCGTGAGAAATGGGTGGAGAAAAGGTACTTTCAGGAAATAAATAGTATGCACTGTGGTTTAGTAGGAGCAGGAGGTATGTAACTGACGACTCCTTGGCACATGCTGCCACAAAGCACTATGTGGGTAACTGACAACAAGCTACGTGGATAGTGAATGCTGGATGGGATGCTTGGGGGAAGGGGCTTTCAAGCTAGCCCTTGCGGGAAGGGAAGGATTAGATTAGGAATCTAGATGTTCCAAAGAAAGGAGCATAGGTACTAAGATAAAAACAAAACAAGGGTAGTGAGAGAGACCAGTTTTTACTCTGTTGAAGTTGAGGTTTACACTGAAGAATCTTGAATGCAAGGCTAATGAATTTAAATTTTATCAGGTTTTGAGAAGATGCTTAGACATATGTGGGAAGGTTTTGGAGGGTGGAAGAAGGACTAGAAGCAGAGGCACCAGTTAGGAGGATTGAATAAATGTGGTAATGATATTTGAAGAAGTAAAAGTCAAGGGAGGTAGAAGAATTAATAATGATTACAATTTAATCCCCAAATGCTGGTAGCAATTTGAATATTTGATGCTTCTGGAGAGAATATTGATTTAGTCAACACTTGTTAACTGAAATATAATTGACATATAACAGTGTGTAAGTTTAACTTGTACAGTGTGTTGATTTGAGTCAACCTATATTTAATGAGTACTTATGTGTGGTAGGCACTGTGGCTATAGTGGGGAAGAGAAAAGACAAGGTCTCTTCCCACTTGGACCTTACGTTTAGTGGGGGAGACAAGAAACGTGTGTGTGTGTGTGTGTGTGTGTGTGTGTGTGTATATATGTCAGATAATGATAAGTCCTCTGAAGAGAAAAGCAAGATAAGGGATGAGGAGTAATGAAAAAGAGGGCAATGTTTTAGAGTCAGTGAGCTTACGTTTGAGTAGAGACCTGAATGAAGTGAGGAGTGGAGCCTCCCCACCACCTGGGGAGAGAGCATCCCAGGCAGCAGCACAGCAGGTGTAGGCCCTGAGTGCCCCGAGGACCAGCAAGAAGACACACCTGCCTGGAGAGAGCCGCAAGGGGCAGAGTGGTGGGGAATGAGATGCCAGGGAACAGAGCATTTAGTGTCCTGCGAGCCATGGTAAGGAGCTTGGATTTTATTCTAGGTTTCACAGAAAGTCACTGGGAGTGCCACAGTCTATGTTTTCAAAAGACCCCTGTGGCAGCAGGGTTGAACAGGTGGAACAGTTAGGAGGCAGTCTGCCAGGTGAGATAAGGTGGTGACTCAGAGCCTAGGGTGATAGTAATGGAGGTGGTAAGTGGTGGGATTCCAAATATATTTTGGAGGTGGAGCAAATGTGTTGAGCTAGATGTGGGTTGTATGAAATAGAATGCAGGGATCCTCCCCGAGTCTAGACGGTCGGTTTGCGTGAATTAGAAAAAGCTAGTTCTGCCTCTTGGTGTAAGCAGACCCTCTCAGCACGTTTCTGTGAAGAGGGCTCCCTTCCTCCCGTAGACACACCTGGGCGCTGGGCACCAGAGGTAGGTGAGAGGAGCACGGGCTGAGCACCCCTACTTGGCCAGGCATCCTGGTGGGGGGCTCAGTCTGTGCCATCAAAGGCAGCAGCCCTGGATCATGACTGTTTTTGGCCTCAGCAACTGGATAAACTGTAGTGTCATCCCAGAATGAGGGACTGTGCAAGAGGAGCTACCTTGGGGTGAGGGAAGGTGCTGGAAGTCACATTCTAACTCGAGCAGTGTCAGGTAGGCAGATGGACATGATCTTTGGAGGCCAGGCCACTGGGGCTACAGACAGGTTTGCGCTCTGTGGTTTGAGTTTGAAGTGACAGCATGACAAGCAAGTGGAGCCGCAGAATTAGGGTCTAGGAATAGATGTCGATTAAAGATGTGTACTGGGAAGCCATTCTGCCCAAAGGGATATATGAAACCTTTGAGGGAAATTATGTTGAAAAACAAGAAGTACGGAGACTGCCTTTGGGGTATCATCAGGCAGTGGAAAGTGGGAAATGACTCTGCAAAGCAGTCAACAGGAGGAAGACCCTGGTAATCGGCATTATGGAAGACAAGGAGTGAGGGCGGGGCATGTGGAGAGGTCGGAAAGGATCAGGGCTAAGGAAGGCTGCTGAAGCTCTTGTACTACTGAGAGGTAATAGTGGGTATGAAGGTAACTTCCAGGGAATTAAAAATATAAACTACTGTCAGAAAACATGCACTGAAAGGGGGTAACAATGGGGTTATATATTTTTTCAAAATAGGATGGTTGTGTCTGTATTAAGGCAGAGATGAGGGAACCAGTAAAGGAGGAAAGGAAGAGAGAATAGGTATTCGAAGCCGATATTTTGCATGGGAGGAAGGAGAGATGGAATCAATTTATCATCTTAGTAAGTTGTGGTGAGGGGTCATATGTTTGGGGTATTAAAGGTCTGAATAAAGTATAAAAGGGAACCAATAAGAGAAAAAGTTGTCAAGCCGTGATGAGAGACCAGTTGCAAATATGGAGAATAATTTGTAATAGCCCATCGTGTTTTTCTGTGGGCCCAAGAGCACAAGGGAATTGAGAATTCCAAATTTATCCAATTTTTAAACGTTAAGGGCACCTGAAACCATGGTTCATAACCCAGAAGAGTGCATATCAAAATCACCTGGAGACTTTTTTCAAAATATTGTATCCCCTAAAATGTGTCAAACTGAGGTGTGGGACTAGGACGACTAGAAATGGGAGGAGAGATGCTTACATATACTTTTAAAACATTCTGGGTGATTCTGTTAAACTCCTACCCACATTGAGAAAACTGTTCTTGACTTGGGGTTAGTAGGAGATTGACAGAGTGCAGGGCAGGAGTAGTAAAGCGTAGCCCAAAGGGAAGCTAATGGACTGAAAGATTAAGAGTAAGGCTCTTTGGAGTGATCTCAAAAATAAGAGTAAGTAGCAGTAAACTTTGGGGGGTGTGCTCAGCTGGTTAAGTTCCTGTACTGCAGAACTTTTCATGTGCACACGAAAGGCTCTGTATCTCCAAGAAGGGGATTTAATATTTTAAGAAAATAGCTGACCACGGAACCCTTTTTTTCATGGCGCCTTTGTAGACTAGTTTCTGCAGAACACATTCTGAAAATGCTGAATTAGGGAAGTCCAGCAATGGTTAGTTCCAGTTCCATTTAAAAGTTCACAGGTTGTGGGAAAGGGAAGCTGTAGTGGAAAGGTAGAATGTCCAGGTTAAGATCTAGATCTTCCAGGGCTGTGGCTTTGTTTGTGGATAGCTGGGTTACTTTCCATCCCTCCAGGTAAACTGTTTTCTACCATTGAGTCCAATATCAGTTGGATCATCAATATGAATGTTGAAGTTGCAAAGTTTAAGACAAAAGTGGGGATTTATGAAGTATTTACAAACAGTGTATGTTCAATAGTTTGGTTTCTCAAAAACAGGGTTGGATAGTCTTTATGAAACCCGACCAAAATCCAGTGGCCTTTAGGGTAACTAGCCTCTTCCTTAATTAATGACAAGAAAGTGGATAATACCAAAAGAAGATACACTTTGAATTCTTGGAGCACTCAATGTCAGTGACGTAATATTTTGGGAGCTTATCCACCTTTTGGGCCGAGGCAGTGTCACAGGCTCTGAGAATGCCCCCGTTTGTACTGCCTGGCCATTGAACTGAAGACTGCCTTTCCAGTGAAGTATAGTTCACTGAAGTATAGTTAGTTTGAGATGATTAATACTGAATGTTGTCTCTGAAGATTTCCAAAGAAGCCAGTGATTGGTGAGGACAGGGATTGTTGGCAGGGATTAGACATTTATATAGCATGACTTAGTTTTTAATAATGAAATGATGTGAATTTTATGAGTATACAAGTCAGCTCCCACCACTGAGACATACTAAATGAGAAAGGTTCCAATTTTCAGTTGCCCCAACTATGTGTGTCTCACAGGTCAGAAGTTTCCATTCTTTTGTGCCAATTGATACCATTCCATTCCTTCCCTCATGTCTCTTTATTGTTGGATTTCCCCTCATAATCCTCTATTTAAAAAGAAAAACACACACGCCTGTTCTTTGTGGTTACAGCAGTATACTTACGATAAATTTGTGTGTGTGGCCCAGCTGAAGTGTTCAAAGCACATGGAAATCACTTACCTGGTGACAGTTGTACATTCTATGTATTTATTTTCCCCTGTGGATACCTCAACTTCCTTTTCTTCACAGGTAAAGTCGGTGATAAACCTTTTGTTTGCTGCGTATACTGGAGATGTATCTGCACTTCGAAGGTATGTTAGCAGGGTGGGTTAGCATATGGCTTACAGATGTTTATGAAGTTGCTTCTGGGCAAAGGGCCACTTTAAAGCTAAATAAAGTCTCACTTCCATTTCCCTCTAATAAAAATGATCCGAAGTAATATTAAGTTCCCACTTCCAGTGCCTTAGTCTTGCTGTACAGTCCTTCCTTTTCAACCTCCTATAAAAGCCCAGTCCTCTGTTTTCCCAAGTGGTAACTGTTCAATTAACGTGGCTAATTGGTATTAGTGTTTTACTGGAACTGGACAATGACTTTTCAATCCCCATCTACCCACCACTCTCCATCTTTGGAGGTGAGGGGAGTGGGCAATAGGGGTATTTGGTGTTCTGCAGATCCCCAGTGTTGGAAAGGTCATATAGGACTGTATACTTAACATAAGGTCTCTTGTAGAGAGTTGCAACTGAACTTTAAGGTGGAAAAATGTCTATGCTTAATTTCCACCTTCATTTTAAAGTGTGATTAGTACTTGCATCAGCAGTATTGTATTATAAACTTCAAAGCTGTTAAGAGACTAGATCTTAATTGTTCTCACGACAAAAAAGAAATGAAAATTATGTCACATGAATGTTTGCCAACACTACAGTGGTAATCGTCTTGCAATACATAAATGGATCAAATCAACATGTTGTATACCTTAAACTCACATACCTTTATTTCAATAAAAATGTGCACTTTATTTTTTAAATTTTAAAGTCTGATTAGTACTTGTAATCTGTAGACTGTAAAATGTTAAAGAATGGGAGCCTTAGTGAAAACATTTAACTTTAGTATAGTTGTTAGTTTCTTGCCCTTCCAAGGCACAAATTTAGGGTATCGTTGTGCCACCATTCTTGAGTTTTGGACAATAATGTAATGAAGCTTAATTCTGTGAGAGATGGTGAACACTTCCTCTTACCCAAAAAGAGCAAAGCTAAGGAAGAACGGTGAAGTGGCATTTACTCAAGGTGCCTGTGTACTGGTTGAACAGGGTGTCCCATTAGTGAGCCTGGTGAAGGATGACACATTTCTCACAGGACCTTAGACTGAACTGATGGAGGAAATGTTACAAGAGTGAATTAAATTTTTTATATAATGAATAGCTATACTTAACAAATTTTCAGATTTGCTTTGTCAGCCATGGACATGGAACAGCGAGACTACGATTCTAGAACAGCACTCCATGTAGCTGCTGCAGAGGGTAATATATGAACCACTCATTTATTTATTTTTTTTCAGACTTAGTTTCTACTTAATACTAAAACCTGCTTGTTTTGTTTTCGATGTAGGTCATGTTGAAGTTGTTAAATTTTTGCTGGAAGCCTGCAAAGTAAATCCTTTTCCCAAGGACAGGTGGGCCCTTAAGTTACTTTCTAACATATAATTGGCAAGCCAGTGTTTTATCATACAGGGCTATAATAGTTATATGGTGGTATATTTAAATTCACTATGTATATGTTGGAGTCGTTATTAAACTTGCTATGGAGCCTTATAAAGGCAACCAACAAAACCTTGTTTCTGTTCAGTAGATCATTCTCTCTCCTATATCCTCTTTCTTACCTAAGGAAGTTCTCTTAGAATTTTCTTGGTTAGTCTGTCATTGTATTGTATGAAGCAAACAATTCTTGGTGTCTGGAAAGATAAAATAGGAATTTTATCCTCATGGGCCTTTTGACTACACAGGGTAGACAAGATAAACATTTGCAGGGGCATATTAAATATGTGTAAGGAGATTACTGTTACAGACCTCTAAAATGAATATATTGGAGTTTGTTGAAATTCCTGGATTTGGTTGGAGTCAGTTTTAGAAAGCTTCATGGAAGCTGAATTTTAACCAGTGCTTTGGGGAAGAGATGAGATTTGAGGGCACAGAAAGAAGAGAAGGGCACTCCAGATAGAGTGGGAGAAATATGCCTGGAATATGGTCTCCTCTCCTCTCCCTTCTGGTCCACACGGCTAACTGACATTCATCCTGCGGTAAAATACTGTTCACAAAGTGGATAGTCAAGGGGGGGCGGGTAAGAGTGCAGCTTACATATATACATATGCTTAAAGTAAAGCCTGTACTAATATACTGGCATGTTATATAACTGGAGTTACATAACTGGATGAGTCAGTGAGTAATGAGAATAAAGGTTTAGAAGAATGGAAAAAAAATACTTGGTGGGAGAGGTTTGATATTTATGATTAGGAGTTTGGGTATTTGAGGACTATACGAAGTTAAGTTTGGAGCAAGTTGATTATTCCCTAGCTATTAGATCTTTCTGTTTTAGTAAGGTTTTACTGTTTTTTAAATTATTGGTTTGGGTTTTATTAGCTCAGCTTGCAAGATATGCAGAAAAGTTATGACATCAGTGTCTGAAAACTGTTAGCAATTTTGTAAGTATGGTAACACTCTGATTACCTAAAATCATGATCTTTATTGGCAATATTCTAAAACCTCATGTTAGGGTGACAATTCTCCCTTTTATCCTCAAATGCAATGCCCATACCAGCTCTTTCTAGAGCAAGAAACTGAAGAGAGTGTTTTCCCCTGCCCCCAGTATTTATAATCCCAAGTAAAACGCTATTACAGGCTGGAAATATTTACTGTGCTTTGCATGTTTAAGGATCAAAATGTTTTGTTTTGGTTTTTGCCTTAAACTGGCCCCTAGGAATGTGAAAGCAGAAACAGCCATCTGAGAGGCAAAAGTTAGCTCAGTAACTAACTTGGTAACTGAGTATTCATGATTTGAGAATGTAAACTAGACCAACGCGTCTTCTTTCTCTATTTCATAGAATCAGTGTCACCTCAAATTGTAAAATAGCCTTGAGCAGATTTAGTGTATACTTTAGAGCTGATATTTTGCATTACTTCACGGAAAAGAAGAGTTGTAAAAAAAAAAAGATAACTTGCAGTTAACATTCAGTTTTTCCAGAAAGACAGATAATTATATGCTGTAGATGATTGAAAAGTCACCCCACCTCCCGGTTTCAGGCCACTGACTCCCTAACTTAATGAAGGCCAATGTAGAAGTAAAAAGCAACTTAATTCAGCAGTCTTTTGAGAAGCACAGAGAAACATGTAAAATGTTACTTACCTGATTTTAAAAATTAAGAACAGGTTACCAAACTTTATTCAAAAATATTTTTTAAATGAGATTGTTTTAAAAACCTTTGAGTTCCATATTGGGGCCCCACTGAGAAGGTAAAAGGTTAAGAACAAAGAAAGAAGGAAAACCAGAAGCTGGTGAGAGTGGCATGTGAAAAAGTGGAGTCAGAGAGCCTGGTAGCCATGGAGAAGTTAAGTGATATAGAGTGGATGGGAAGAGCTTAATAGTTTGTGAAGTACTAATTACCATGCTCTGTCATTTACTTGGGTTGTGATTTACAGTGTCAGCTCCTCTTTCAAAAGGCTAATTAGCTGATCAACCACTGCTGGCAACTCTTCCTTTCTTCTTATCTCCAGTCTTCTTCATCTATATGACTCGAAAGAGCACAGCTCAGAGACACACTTCCTAGGGAAAGGGCAGTTGTTCTTCCGGTTGTGCAGTGGTCCAGCGGAGCCCCTAGAGTCCCATCCTTACCAGAGATGAGGAAAATGTCAGTTCCTCTGAGGCCGGTCTTGCTCCTCCAAAGTATATCTGAGCCCTAATAAGATTGTGGTTATTACCAGACTTCGGAGATTTACCGTGATTTTACATTGACAAGAACACCAATTTTCTACCAAAGGCTGGGGTGATAGATGCTATAGAGCTGACTTTTCTTTGAACATTCTATTTAAAGAATGATCTTTTGGGCTTTCCATGAAATTAAAATTTAGAAATACTCGAGTCTATCTTATCTGTCAACACTAGAGCTTCCCATTCATAAGCACTTAGATAATGTGAACAAGACCCTTTTGCAGAAGGTAGTTTTCTCTTCCTTCCCATATCCCAAGTTGTCTCCAAGACCACTTTTTGGATTATAAATCCCTTTCTGCATTTCTCCATATTACTTGTAATATTGCTTAAATAGCTAAATTTGAATGGCCCTTTAACTGGCATTTAAAATCTAAGAATGCTGGATTATCATCTTTGTACAGAAATTATCTAATGACCCAGTCCATGCTGTGCTACTTGTTTAGGTGGAATAATACTCCCATGGATGAAGCGCTGCACTTCGGACACCATGATGTATTTAAAATCCTGCAGGAATACCAAGTCCAGTACACGCCTCAAGGAGATTCCGACAATGGAAAGGAGAACCAAACCGTCCATAAGAATCTTGATGGACTGTTATAATGGTCTTAAGCCCAAGATTTAAATCACTTACCTATTTAATTGTGGAACATGATTATGAAGAACATGTGTATTTCTATCTGGTAGTGATGTATATTTTACAACGTTTGTCATGTCAGTGTTACTGGCGTTTTCTTCATTGTGCAACAGGACAAATCTGATCTCTTTGGGAAAAAAATAGAAATAAAACAATCTCCCTCCATAATGTGAGCAATATTTACCTCGCACATTGTATAATTTGATGTAAAAGAAACAGTTACCAATGCTAGCTTAACTGTGTGGTCTTCGTGATTTATTTTTGTGTATTTTGTGAATTTTCAATTTATGGTGATGATCTGCTGATATGCATTTATAAATTAAAAACTCTGTTGTACAGTCTGTCCAAATGGGTCAAGGCTGCCTTTAGAAGCAAAGCAGTGTGATTTTCATGACTTCACATATTATTTGAGTGTTTCAACAGTTATATGCACTTATTGTTATGTGTCTGAAATATCTCCTATCACCCTAGCTTCATGATGTGACTTTAAAAATTATAATAGTTAATAACTATTAGTAGGATAGACCAATTCTGACTAGATTTTATCAGGGAATCTGTTTAAGATATGTTTGTTTGGTGATCAAAACATATGTGTGAATGTAGTTAAAATAATTTTGAAATAATTTCCTTTTTCTGTATCCCCGTAGACCAGCCTCTCTTCCCAGATGTTTAGCTATTTGCCTCTTTCCTTTAGCTGGGAAAGTGGGTGCTGGCATACTATGCAGTTTTCATGTTTTCCACAATAAATCAGAAAACGCCTCAAGTACCTGGCATCCGAGCTGTAACTATGCCATTTGTCTATAGGAGATGAACCAGAGACAAATTACTAAGCTAAGTACAAATTAGTCAAATTTGTCGGCCAATAAAAGGAAGGGATGTGCTACTTCAGCTCTTTAAGAAGATATTTTTCAGCTTTCAGGATAAAGATAAATTCAGAAGTGCTCTAAGCTACCAAAGTTATTATGAAGGTATGGGAACTGCTACAAATAACATTTGTTTTTAAACCTGTCATTAAAAGTCTGCATCAAGATATTTGTTCTATTTGAGGGATCACTAGATCACTCCAGTTTTCTCCTGATTTCCTACCACATATTTTTTGTGGACTTTAGAGCTTAATAATAAGAAAAGGCCATTTCATTTTAAATCGAGACCCGTCGTTTGTCTTGGAGGGGAACTGCACACATACGTTATCCTGTCATACCTCAGAGGTAAAAGGGTATGTTAATAAGGACTTCTGATATTAAGCACACACACAGGCACATACACACACAAATGGACTTCTTTGAAGCTGTGTTTAGTGAAATGTGCAGAATCCTCAACTACATGAATGCTGGTTGTTTCATTAATATAGCAAATTCCTTTTTTTTTTTCCCTTTTCTATCAGCACACACTCTGCTTCCAAGCTTTATCATGCCTAATGGCTCCTTTCCCACTCCAGCAGCCTCCAAGTGTTTTGATTATTGCTTCCAGTCTAAATCAGTGACTTCAGCCATTGCCCCCTTATTAACCTAGACATGTTCTTTTGGTGGAACACGGCCGGTGTTCCTTAACTGAGCTGCATCAGGCATGAAGCCATTCTCGTGTGTGTGCTTCTGTGGGGAGTATGGTGGGTGGGTGTCCAGCCCTGCTGCTGTGTTCCTGCCTCATGGATCTACCAAGACATGTGGACAGGTGGTATCTGTAAAACGCTGCAGAGGAACAGCATTATTCCCAAAGATATTATGGGGTAGACACTCTTTAATAGAAATCAACTGAAATAACTGCTCAAACAGCAGCTTGCTCTGTGTGATTTAAATGAAACATTAAGATGGTTCAGTTACACAGCTTAAAGATTACCAATGATTTTGAGGCTTTTCTCTAATAAAAAGAGGTTCTAACTGTTATTTGGGAACAAAGAGTTTTCACCTTTTCTCAGATCATAACTATTTTGTGAAATCTTTGTGGTTTAGTTAAATGTGCCCTTATTTACCCATGAGGTTAGTTATGACTGCACACTGGTTCCTGTTCCGGCTGTTTGCTGTTGGCTGCAGATAATAATGAGAACATTTGATTTAAATGCTTTTAACTGTGCTGTTAACTGCTGCCATCAGTATACTCCAAAGACCTTTTTGTTTTGGCTTCAGGATCATATGTGCTTTTTCTGTACCACAGAGCTCTATAATGGTGGTGTTTATTTAAAGCTTTGTATACACTGTTGTTTTTGCTGGTCTCAGTTCTAATTATCATCTCATCTTTGAGTGTAATGTGCTGTACCCCACTGCTGCCCCCACACTGCCCTTTAGCTGCAGAGCTGGATTAGCTATCAACCATTTAATGCTGTTACCTGCCTGGCAGGGACTGAATGACCTGATGTTGGATTTAGATTCTTCCTGGGGATTGTACAGCTATGAATGTATTTGCTTCCAGAACCTCCCAAAGTGAATCTAATCTTAAAACTGTAAGTTGTAAGTATTCTGAAATTGGAAAATATTTATTTTAAATGAAATTATGTAGTGTTGCTTTTTACAGCTTAATAAATACATGTATCCAAAAAAAAACTGGAAATGTTTTTTAAGGTTTTCTCTTATATCACTGGGTTGGGAACTCCACTGAACACAGGGACTATGTCGAGGCATTTTTAATGCCTTCTGTGGGCCAGGTACTATGCACAGTGTCCAGTGGGGCTACCGCAATGACTAAGATGAAAATTCTGTAAGCAGTTCATCCCTGAAGGTGAGAAGACAGGCAGGCATGTGTCTAGTCCTCTTAGAAGCTAACACTATCCTCTTACAGTTAGGAGGTGCTCAGTAAATATTTGCTGCATTGAATCTTTCACTAGGAGGGTTCTAACCTCCTTTAATGAGAAGAGAAGGTATTTTCACAAAAGTCTTGACATCTATTTGTGGAGCTGCCACACTGGGGTCTGCGTAGGACAAGCTAGTAATGGCAGCTTCCACCTGGTCCATGGGTGTGTGAAATGGCATTCACTCCCAATGCCAGAAACCTCTGGTTTAGGGTTAGCATACGTTTTTCTAACCACAGAGCAGGTACACGAACACCACGTATACCATGGCTGTCCATTTTCAACAAAGTTGTTTGTCACAAAGTAATTTGCTTTGCTATAGCAGTCAAATGTGTTTATTTGTCTGTATCACTGACATTTTAGAACTGGAAGAGATATCTGAAATCTCTAATCTTCTCACCCTTTCATAGATGAATGCCATTACTTTGAAATTGTGTATATTTTTGTATACCCTTTAAATTATTTGTAGCTTTTGGCTATGTTTGCTTCACAAAAGCTTTCTTAAGTTTTAATAGGTAAGATGTTTGTACCAGAACATATGATCCAGTATCTCAGAACATCTTAAGTTCCACCAAAGCAGAGATCTTTGTCTGTTTTAGTTTACCGACTTCGTTTCCCAACCATCTAGAATAGTGCCTGGCTCATGGCAGGTGCTCAATATATATCTGTGAACTAATAAATGAATGAATGTTAACTAACCAAAGAAGCCACTTGAGTAAGGACCCCTTACTCTGGGCACAGCATCCCAGTTCAAAAAGTAGGTACCAGAGCTTTCAAAACAACCTCCAGTTTTTTCCTGGGATAGTCAGATGTGAAAGGAGTGCTTTGTTCAGTTAAGACTTAACATTCCATTTCAGCTTACAGGCAACAAATAGACTTCCATCACTGAATGCTAACTAAATAGCAAAATCTATTTATTGCCATCTCAGAAGACACTTTCCTGAAAAGGAAGAAATTTGTCCTGAGTGGTGCATAAGAGTCCTAGGGCTTATAAAACCCCAAACCAGAAATACTCTTAAAACACACAAACATCCCTTAGCCAGAATCTATTTGGTGACTTCTTACAATGATCAATTATATAGAAATACAAACATACCGGCTAGGCAGGGCAGTATCTACTTCGCTCCCTGGAGAAATGCAACTCTTCATGTTCGTTATGAAGAAACTTTATATTTCTTAGATGTAAATACTACAGATAGGGAGGTGAGAACAGTCATATTTGCTGTGAGGCCAGAATTCAAGCTTATACCACTATTCCCTGATAGCTCATCAAACAACAGTTGCGTCTAACCTGCCAGACCTGCATCTAACTTGGCAATTCTTTTATTTTACTATTTTTTTCCAGCACACACTGCCTTTTACTTTGAGAAGGGCACAGCTTTCTAGCTTATAACATTTTTCGAGAAAAAAATGGCAGCTTTTTGTGTGGGTGTAGTTAACTTCTCAGAAAGTAATACCTCACACCTCATCAAGGAGGTGTGGAGTTTAGATGCTGCTATGGACACAATACAGAGTCCCATTTTACATGTATTTTAAAATTAAAAACTTGCATTATAGCAGTACTGAAATTCATTTTAGAATAAATGCCAAATTATTTCTGCATTTGGAGGCAGCTTTGGTGGTCACCAAGACCAAAGGACTTTCGTTTGTTTGCTATTTATGGTACTCATTATAGCTTGTTTCAATAATGTTTCCTCTGATCTCTTCCACCAACCTATCTTAATCTGGGTAAGAAAGGGTAACACTTAGAAAAAGGTATTAATCATATTTAAAAATAAGGACTGATATATTTTTATGCTTAATCATAAGAAAAGATGAGAAAAACATCAAACCTACACATAATGCCAGTAACTTTTAAAATATACTAAATATTATTTGTAAGAGACTAACTTTATAATTTTAATACTTTTTAAAAGTAAACAAAGTCTCTTGACTGGTGCAGTAAAATGAAACTATGCCAAAGCATTCTTAGAGGGCAAATATATACCAAATAGTTAAATATTAGCAATTAGAGACAATTTTTTTAACTGTCATCTTTGTTCCTTCATCATTTCAATTTAAAAAGTCAACGCAAACCCAATCATCTTATGTAAAATCTGAGAGGAGGCCTTGATTTGTGTTTAATACCAAGGAAAGAACAATGTGCATATTATATTTAATGCAGTATATATACTTTAGCTTTAAGTTTGAGATAGACTTCAAGGAAACTTTATTCCCACCAGAAAAATACAGTATTTACATAACAGTATGGTTGTGGTGGAGACAGTAGAAACATAAGATGCAGCTGCAGACAGCAGTGTGTCAATGTTATCTAGAAGAACCCTGTCAAACCCACTCCCTAAACCACGTTTTTGCATGTCAGTGCTAATGAAGGGACGAGGTAAGTAACACAACACACTTCACAAAACATCATCCAGTCCAAAAAGGGTCTAGAAAAAGCACAAGAGAGACAGTGGAACCATTTGCAATGTATTTGTGAGAAAAACACATTCATCAGTGAAAAATACGCAATTCTCAGTGAGTTACACAGGATGAGTTTTCAAATTATTTGATTCTCATAATCTCTGGTTAATGACTGTCGGTTACTATTTTCTCTTCTCAATTTGAAAATTTTACGACTAAGACTAAATACCACCTAAAAACAATAAAGATAATTGAACCCATTTAAGAAACATGCATTAAATTTCTGAGTTTGTCTACATCTACAATTAATTTCAACTTTTTGAAAAATAACAGGATTTACTTTAAGAGAGCTGTTAATAGTTTGGCTCCCTTGATAGAACTGTGAAGACAATTTCATTTACTAGTGACCGTGATGAAGGCAGAATATATTCAGGTCTGGATATTAAAGTTTAAACGGAAAACACTATTCACGTGGAAAGTTTACTTCCTTCCATTTCATATTAGCCAGTATCATAAAGCCATAACAAACAGAAAAACTAATTCTCCCGAGAGAGAATTTGTCTCTAGCTTTCAATGGCTACTGTGAAAGATATAACAAAGAACACAACTTTTATCCTCTGCCCAGATACAGGATGGCTACCTTCAATAAAGAGGTGATGTAATTCTATGTAAACTTAACTTTGCACTATTTCATAGGCAAACCACTGGAAAACTTCTAGCCCCACTTAAAGCAGAGAGAACAAATAAGAATTCTCCAGGATAGAAATATGCCAATTCTGCACGAAGCAGTTGCCTAAATAACCGTGTGATCTACCCAACCACCTATAACACTGAGCACTGACTCTAGGCATGGCATTTGCTAGAAGCTGCTAAATATTTCACCTTTCCCAAAGGACTCTCATTCTAGTTCTGATGCTGTTGGTGTATCTGGATGTTTTTTATTTGTAAAACCCACTCTGTGGAGAGGGCCTTTCAATTTTACCTTCAATAAGATGCATGAAGCCCTTCAGAGTAACAGATGTTTCTGAATTAGGGAAAAATCCACTTGCTATCAACAGGTTGCAGTGAATTTGCTGGCCTTTCTTTTGTTTCCCTAGAAACACAGGATGTGAAGGAACAGAGTAGCAGGAGGGAATCACAGGTGGGAGGGAAAAATGTCACCAGAGAAGATGAGAAAAATTCACGCTCTTATACCGCATTCATCTGTAAAAGGAAAACGTGGTTACATTTATTACACCGCTCTTGTAAAACGCAGACTCATATATTTAACATCACTTGTGTGCTCTACAATGGAGCAGTAGAAAGACACATCCCCCGGCAAAAAACCACCATGGAATTAGAGGGCCTTCAGCATGTGCTATTTTTTCTCCTGGACTAACAGAGACCTTTTATGTCACCTAAGCTGATGGATTATTACTCTGCAGCCTGCTGGCTTAATTCTGTCAATTCATCCAAGCTGCATAAAGCTTTCTGCTGTTATGCAAGTCTGGGGACAGAGCAACGTGGCAAATCTGCTCGTGCAAAACAAGAGTGAGGCAATGCTGAGCTGTATGCCAGAGGGAGAGAGGGCTTTGGGGGAAATGACGACTTTTCCTTAAAGGCCACTCAGCAGGAATAACAAACGAATGAGTTTGAGGTAGAGGCGAGAGAAGTAGAATCATTAGGAACCCCTCCACCTCCCCCAGCAGGGCCCCTCGGAGGCAGTGAATTGCTCATCCAAAGGACACCGGCCTGCCACCGATTTCCTATCCCACTCCCATGCTGGGCTCTCCCCTTAGACCAGGTGCTCTCGACCAGGGGTGATTCGGTCTTCTGGCAACATCTGGAGACATTCTGGATTGTCACGACCGGGTGTGGAGGTGTGTGTGCTACTGACATCTCGTGAGTAGTGGCCAGGGATGCTGCTGTACATTCTGCAACGCATAGCACGGCCCCGTAACAGAGAATCATTCAGACCCAAAACACCAATAGCAACACAGCTCTAGACTATAAGCCTCTTGAGAACCGAGTACTTTTTTTTTTTTTTAATCCCGAGCACTCGATAGTGGGTGGTACATAATGGGCTCTTAGGAAAATATTTTGGATTGAAAAGCACAATGAAGGTTTTGCCCCTATGTTTCAGTCTGGCTGAGAGTAAAATATGTAAAGATGGTGGTCTTCAGAGAGAGAGAGAGAGAGAGAGAAAGCAAGCGACCCTGGATTCAAATCCTGTCACTGTCTCTTACTAGCTGTGTGACCAAGTCATGTTACTTAACCTCTAAATCCGAAGGTCCTCATCTGTTCAAAGGAGACTGATCGTCTCTAACAGATAGATTTGTTGAAAGCTTCATCCAAGCTTTGCCCAAAGGCCTCTAGGAGAGGAGACTGGTTCTCATGTAGTCCCAGAGGAAAAAGTTTACTGTACAGGAAAGCCAGACTAAACAAGCACTGAAGCCAGGCTACAGAAAACACTGGTGCGCTGTCTCTCAGGAGCCTGCGGTCCTCCTGCTCCTGACGCGGCACCAGGCGCTGGCCCCAGTGCCCCCTGGTCCAGAGCTGCAACCTCCAGACATGGCTGAAACCAGCCAGCTCCATGAAAGGTCTATTTCAGAGCACATGCCCTAACTCCAAGAGTGGATGGATGCGGAAAGGAAATCATGGCCAAGGTTGAGGACAATTTGGGACAGACAAGGTGGAGTCCACCCAATTCGGAGACTAATCCAACTTTAATTTTGTCTAACCAGTGTTGTGCCCATATTATAGCTCTTAAATCTTCTATGGGTTTACTCTAGAGATCTCTGTGTGTGTGTGTATATAAAAATAGCTTTATTTTATTCTATAAATGAAATCATCTGGAATGAAATGGATGGCTCCTGGGCAGGGGGAGAGGGGATCCAGAGCCACAAAACCATTTCCTGGCATTTATTTCAAGTAATTAAATTGCTCCCACAGTATCGCTCCGAGAGCACAGAGAAGGCGGTCACACTGCACGCACAGATGGAGGGGACTAGTCCATCTTATTTTCTCAAGGTCACAGGGCATAACGGTATGACAGAGTTGGAGCTGTGATCTCCACATCCCAAACACAGGCCTCTCACCCAAAGGCTACACTGCCTTCGTCTTAATAAACCAGAACAAGACATACTCAGTGTCGAGTGCAAACAGCTTCCCCTGGGTGCAGGTTTTGAAAAATCAGAGATCAGCTTTCTGTGGGGGACATTCCAGGAGAGTAGACAAGAACATGCAGTCTAGAGACACCCCAGGTGGATTCAAATATTCGTTCCCTCATTTACTAACTACTTCATCTTAGTCAAGTTTCACAGTTTTGGAGAGCCTCTTTTTTCTACATCTGTAAAGTGGGAAAAACAGTAATACCTAACTCAGAAGGCTGTTGTGAGGACTAAGTTACTACCCGTGGAGTGCCTGGTACACAGTAAGTGCTTAACAAGTGTCACCTATTAATGGTGGTGATGACCATGATGATGATGTAACTTGTTCAGAACAGCAAAGGAGGAGAAAAAGAAGATCGCACCATTGTTTGGTTCTGTCCATCGATCTTACACTTTCTAAACAGGGCTTTACAGCTATTCCATTTTTGTGTAGGGCTCACAGAACACTTCAGAGCAGTGTGGGGAGCTACATTCCAACAGAGGACGCAACCTTACACAGGTACAAGGTTCATCTTTCACTTGCCAATAGGAACAGAACTATTGTGCTATTACACTACCTAAGCATTTTTCTAAGTGATTTTTTTTCAGCCTTAACAATCAGGAGGGTGTACAGATTTTAGCCTGTGTTTCTTCAGGTGAGGGAAAAGGATAAGGAAAAGGTTACATACCAGAAACCTGAGTCTAAACAGATATCACTAATGCCACACAAATGCATTCCCTGAACGCAGGGCTGAGCGACCCTGAACGTTGGGAGATGGCGGCCTCTCCCCTCATCCTGTCCTTGTCCTGCGTCGCTGAGCAGTCTGTGCCAGGCACCAGTGATGAAGGAGGGCCAGTAACGACTCAGAGAGGCTTTTCTTTAAAACGTTAAGCAAATTAAAAAAAATGAACTGGGGGGCTTCCTGGGTGGCGCAGTGATTAAGAATCCACCTACCAACACAGGGGACACGGGTTCGAGCCCTGGTCCGGGAAGATCCCACATGCCGCGGAGCAACTAAGCCCGTGCGCCACAACTACTAAGCCTGCGCTCTAGAGCCCGTGAGCCACAACTACTGAAGCCTGTGTGCCACAACTACTGAAGCCTGCACGCCTAGAGCCTGTGCTCTGCAACAAGAGAAGCCACCACAATGAGAAGCCCGCACACCGCAACGAAGAGTAGCCCCCGCTCGCCACAACTAGAGAAAGCCCGTGCGCAGCAACGAAGACCCAACGCAGCCAAAACTAAATAAGTAAAATAGATAAATTTATAAAAAATGACCTGGAATAGCTTCATGTGGAAAAGAGCTTAAAATTAAAACAGCATCAGCAAAAATCCAGCCAATCAAAATAAATAAATAAATAAAATCTTTAAGGGGAAGGATTTCAGGCTGACAGGCAAACAATACTATCTGACATACTGAAAAACATTCTCCCAAAGAAAGATGCACTCTTTTGTGGACAGCCCTGTTCCCATCCCTGTCACGGTACTCATGACACTCTGCTTCACTCCTTGAACTTTTTACTCTTGGCAAAGCCCTTCACAGCCCCAGGTGCTAGCAGTACAAGTTCGTTCTCAAACATAAATCGGGTAAAGTGTCTCGTTGTGGTTGCCCAAGTCTCTGTAATGACTGTATACCAAGCATTAGTCTCCTCCCTTCCTAAAAATAACACCTCTTCACCCAGACACAGTGCTGAAACAACGGGCCAAAAGAAATCCTAGTTCCGGGCCTCCCTGGTGGCGCAGTGGTTGAGAGTCCGCCTGCCGATGCAGGGGATACGGGTTCGTGCCCCGGTCTGGGAGGATCCCATATGCCGCGGAGCGGCTGGGCCCGGGAGCCATGGCCGCTGGGCCTGCGCGTCCGGAGCCTGTGCTCCGCAACGGGAGAGGCCACAACAGTGAGAGGCCCGCATACTGCAAAAAGAAAAAAAGAAAAAAAAAAAAAAAAAAGAAATCCTAGTTCCTTAACATATGAGATTTCTATGTGGACAAATTTAAAAGGCAGAGGGGGAGCTTTTAAATATTTGAAATGTCATTATTTTTTGTAAGCTGCTGAAGGCCAGGAGTAAAAATCCTGGTGACGACGTAGCTTGTTTAAACACAGCAGGCTCCAACTTGTCACAGCTAGTCTAAAAACCACCCTTCTGGGCTCTGCCAGAGGCTCCTTCTGAGAGCTCACAGATAGGCCCAGGGTCTGCCAGGCACCCTCCCTGCCTCAGAGAGCAAAGACTCAGCATGCCAAAAGCGTCCCTGTGTGGTACTCACCATGTCAAATTCTACAGCGCCCACTATCCGAGACACCTCGTCAAACTCTTCAGGAGACATGGGAAGAAGGTTGTCTGTGGTCTGAAGTTGAGAAGGGTGACTAAAATGGGGAGAAAGGAACAGGAAGTGTTAACATCTAGATTATGAGAGCAGTGGTGCAAACTTTGCCATTTCATCTTTGGCCTGTGACTGAATCATCATTTTAGATTTTTATTTCAGGGAAGTGTATACACTTGTAAAATACATTTGAAAAAGGACAGATCTCGAGAGGTTCATGTCCCCAGCCCAGCCCCTTGGGAAACACACTGTACTCTAGAGATGTGAGCCAGAAATAGCCAGTCTGGATCCGGCACCGCTTCTGCCTGGGTGAACATGGGCACGAGCTTGTGCAGTTGTGTCACCTACCCTGGCCCGAGAAGCGCCAGAGAAATGTCTGGGGAGTCCCTCATCCCTACCTTGAGGTTTGTATGCAGATAAAGCTGCTCCAGAGGGTTTTTACATGAAGGCTACATCCATTCACCCCAAGACAGTGCTGCAGGCCAAATAACTGACAATGACTTTTCCAAAATTTTTTCTACCTTTTACAAAATGAAACAACAAAATAAAAGCAAACGGAAAAAAATGTATCTCAGTCATTACTTTGGCCTTTTCTAGATTGAAAAGAACTGCTTTCCCACTCTGATCAATTTTTGTTCATTTTATTTACACTTTTTCAAAATATCAGTTTGGGGAGAACTTATATGCCTTAAATACAACTTTTTTTTGGATTTTTTTGGTTTGTTGTTTGTTTGTTTTTATAAAGGCAATAAAACGCTGATAGGCAGTGACACCAGGATCTCTAATTAGAATCTTTCCACAGGTCCATCTGTGATGGTGGCAGCAACAATTACAATGGAAAAGCAAAGAACAAGCATCTTCAACAGGCCCCAGCCAGGAGGGGGGCTTGTTTGAGGATTTTAAACATGTCACTCTTCTGTGTTCACTTACACTTCAGACACAGAAATCAATTCAGTCTTGATATATCCTGTTCCCTTAGGGCCATCAAGTTCCATAGGCTCTGGGGCTAGAAGCAAACACATCACGTACACTTTCCGTTAGCAGAAATTACACAAGAACAATGAACTTCTTCTTTGATCAAGACTGGACTGTTTTCCTTGGCAGTCAGGTTAGACTCCCTGCCTGGGTCACCTGAAATTGTACTGCGAATGCAGAAACAACCAGACGAAAAGGGGAGGCACATTCAGCACAGAAGTCAAGCTAAGACGGTCCTCTTTCCAAGGCTTGAAATCCTACAGAAGTTTTATCGGGTTTATGGTCCTGGCCTGGTTGGTGTAATAAACACATCTGTCAAGGTAAGCTGGGTGCATCTAAAGTAATTGTGCTAATATTGAGGCTAGTGATCCTGAAAAATCATTAAGTTTGTTGGTGCATTCCAAACCAGATTAGTCTAACTTCCACTTTCTCAAATGCAGTTCAATGAAGACTAAGCAGCGGGAGACCCGTGTGCTAAGCTTAGACCTGCTCTCAGTGATGTGACCTAATAACTTATCAGGTCACCATGAAGGGACCACCTCACTTTGCCCGGGCCTCCGTTTCCTCAATTTCAGCAGCAGGCTGACATAAAGCAGGTGACCACCACAGGCCCTACGTTTTACCCCTCCACGTAGAAAAAGTCAAAATGTAACAAGTACACACGACCAGAAATGGACCTTCTCCAACGCCCCTAAGATCAAGAACCATTTACTCCTTTCTTACTATCTGTGTCAGGCCAAACAATATATTATGTTTCAACTGCGCTGTGTTGATTAGAAAGCCTGCTTTTACCAATTCAAAAGAAGGGGTGGGCTAGTGACATGGCGTGGGGGAAGTCTGTGCTGGCACCTTGCACTGACAGGAAGGCAAGGGCAGTGTGTGGGGTTAACGCCTGTCTCCCGCAAACCTTTGGACTAGATGAAGGGAGAACACAACCACAGGAACGACTGGGCTGTGCTATGACTCATCAGGCAATGCCTGCACACTCTGCCCACTTACCTTCCTTTGGCCTGGAGTAGTACTTTCCAAAGGCATGGTCTTTATCAATATTCGGATACAGAAACTTCAAGGGATTCTCTGGAATATTTTCAGCGGCCATGACTTTGTAATTGCGAATAATGTCAGGGAAAGTAACAGCAGAAAGTTCTTTCTTTGTGTAGGGTTCAACCGCATGGAAGCAAGATTCTAAAAGGAAGAAAAGCAAAGTGAGTCCCACAGAATATCCCTCAACAATAGAGGAGAGAAACAAACACTGCAGAGTTTATGGATTCGACAGAAACTGGTAAGAACTAAACACAATCTAGGAGTTACATCACAGAGCATGTAACTGCTTTATGCCTAAATAGATTATTATCCTTTCTTTAAAATAGGAAAAATAAAGGCCATCATTACTCTCGGTAATACTGCATTTGTCATTATTTACTTAGATTTGTAAGTCTAGCCAAAAGAAATTTATTAAATACCTTAAAAATAACTAATTACTAATTGGGTCTTCTTGGCTCAAGCCATAGATTAAGTTACTAGAAGATAAACTCACTTTGTCTTTCTCTTCATATTGAAAAATGAAAATAAACAACGACAACACATGGAAAACAACTTTTTAAACAAACCAAAAAGAGACCCTATTTGCTATTTTTTTCTCTAATCGTTAATGTAAAAAAACAGTTTAATTCACTCCTGGTCTTAGTCCCAGACTTCACTGGAACCCTGCTTCCTAACTGATCCAGGATTTCACTTTTGGGGCACACACTCCAGTGGCTGCTGTCAGGTGCTCTGGGGACTCTGCTCTAGAACTTCAGACCAAAGCTTTGTAGCTGGTGCTGCCCTGCTTTAAACTTTCCGGTTGCCAACGGTTTTCATCTTGGCCTGGTTTGCTAGTTCCATCTCTCAGCAAGTTCAGGAAAGAATTACCGGGGGAGAAGAAGAAAAGGGCAGGCTCTACCATCTACTGTCCTCACCGGGCTCTAACCCCAGCTCTCCTGTTTTTTTACCAGAGGAAAAAAAAAATAGAACAAGAAAAGTATCCCATCTTTTTGCATCTTCTAACTGAAAGCGTAAGTCACTGGAACAAATCAGTTTTCCCTCCAATCCTTCAAACAGAGCAAACTACAAGCAAGAGTGAAAAGTCACCAGTTTGTCTTTATCACTTTCTTGTCTCCACTGAAACCTGTTCCATAACGCGTAGGTTTTCGGAACTGTTTTTGCCATGGATGCACTTGGTCAAAGTTATAAGATATAACCCAGATAAACATGCACGAGCCTTCTCTTTCAGAAGGCAGGGTGGAGGGCTGCACCCAAGTCCCAGGACCCCTCTCATGGAGCCTGCCCTCCTCCGTGCACATCCACGTGGGATTCCCTTCCGTGGGTCTGGAAGCTCACGCCTGTGCACTGTGGGTTTCCTCCCAATAAATGACTGCCAGTCATACTGACTCGCATCTTTCACCTACAGGTGACATACCTGACAAAATGGAAAGAATGTGGCCTTGTCTTTAAAAAAAAAACCATCATTTGCACAATATGCTCCAGGCAACGAATCCCAAATAGCCCTTGGTGATGTATCAAATCCTACTGGGGAAGCTCAGCTAGGGATAAGTGGAGGAGCTGCGACTGTATGTCAGAAGCTCATTATTTGTATGAGTTGATCTGCAGCGAAGAAGAAGGGCTTGCACCCACATTTTGAATCGGTGTGTGTGCAGGCGCCTTGGCTTACCACCTCCGTTCTGGGGCCGCTCCACCCACGTGAACGTGATGGCCCCTTCCCGGCAGCTTTCACTGAACCGCAGCAGGAAGGTCCCCGGCTGCTGGTCCTTCAGCAGAGCCCGCTCGCGCTCCTTGCTGATAAAGCCCACGATACACCTGCGTGTGGACAGGGATTGATGGAGGTACTCTGAGGTTCAGTCATGACTGTAATTTCCACGTTCACTTACAAATCAAGATGACTGCAACGTGACACACGAACACAGGATAGAAATGTATCCACTATTTTAGATGCTTTAAGATCTATTTCATTGACACTTCAGGAAGCATTTCACTCATACATACATATGCTGAAGTCCAAAAAAAGCTCATTAACATGGTGCCCGTTGGATGCTACAGATGATCAATAAATACTTGCTGGATTAATGAGCCTTTCCTTTTCACCTAGGGATTCTGAAGGCCATGAAAATGTCTGAATTCATGCATCCTTTCTAGTGAAGAGAAAGGCTCAGACAACCCATTTTCATATTCTAGACCTCTGACCAGGTTAAAGTCTTTGCTGAAGCATCAACTGACCCTGGGAAAAATTAGAAACAATTTACCAAGTCAAAAAAGTTTTTTCTTCCCTCCTTGGAGGCAATAAAGCAGGTGCTCAAGAAATTTTCATAGAATGAATGAAGGCATGAATGGCACTCAGGGCTTTTAAATTTAGCTTTGAAAATGCATATACATACACTACGAAAATATAATTTTAATCTTATGAGGGTCTACTATCGTGAATGCCTGAAGGGACAGCCTGCAAGCATCTGTTTCTGTGAGATGCACCCAAGTCTTGCCAAATAATGAAGCCTGTCTGGGTCAGGCCTATCTCAGCCTTGCAGTAATGGAGTGTGTGCTCAACATATGTTTCAGAAATACACCTATCAATGGCCCTTACCCATCATTCCAGAGACAGAGCAGGTGTTTTTTAATGAGTTCCAGGATGCTCTCGATCCAAAGCCAGAAAGGAAAGTTTTTATCATTTATATTTTCCTGCAAGTATACAGATGCACATATTAGAAACCAAGAAATCCAAAACAGTGACTTAGCATGTCTCCTCCCGCCATCGGGTTTTAGTTTGCAAAGACTGCCCAGCTGCCAAAGCTAGCACTGCCCCCTACAGAGCCGTCCCTCCCCTCTTACCAGCTTTCAGACACCAAGCTCTCCATTTCCTGAGCCAGGCTCTGCTTCCCTCTCCAAACATTAGCGACCCAGCCAGGGAATGACCTCCAGCGTGATCCCAGAATACCAGTTGCCTTCACACTGCTAAACTCCAGCAGCGTGAGCTTGTCAGCACTGTCCGGTGACCCTAGCGGGGTCGGATTATTCCCCCCAACTGGTCTCACTGCTTGAGCAGGCTCAAGACACCCCTCCGGCCCAGCAGGCTGTCTACGCCGGCACAGACCACACGTTACTCGTGGACAGAGCTAAAACGCTGCCAGGCCAGGGGTCAGTGTGAGCAAACAGAAGCCTCATTTCGGATGTGAGAGAATGTTATCACCCAGGCAGGTGCTTCCTGTCGGACTCGCACTTGGAGACTAACCTTCAGCGCTGAAGGAAAGGAAACAACTTGCCCTAGGGGTTCTGGGGGCGAGAGGAACACGCCAAAGCAAGCACAGTGCAGCCGGCACCGCGGCGAGAAACCCGAGACCCTCAACAGAGAGCAGAAAGCACTGAGTATAAACTCCAGACAGCACCCACCTTACAGAAGCGAGTCCATGGAATAAGACCATCAGGGCCAGCACTGGGACCTAAACAAATAAAAACAAGTTTTTTTAAGGAAATGGGAATCCATTCTGAAGCTCTGGCTGGACTGACGGCTGCTGTATTAGCTCTCATAGAGCCAACACTCAACAAAGGCAGGTTGTGTGGACACAGCTGAGAGTCTCAGATCCACTAATACAATCGCTTGTGCTTTCTGGAGAAGCCTCGATTTGGTCCCCCTTGTGCAATATCATTTCCCATCGCTTCCCTCTCCCTCCTTGGCAGGCTCCTCTCCCGGTGACCCTGAGGAGTTTTTTTCAAGTTCAGACTAAGACCAAGATCACCCCTAGGTGATCGATTTAACTGACACTTGACTTTACAAGATTATTTTAGATATTAATTAGGCATTTCCCTCAGCCCTTCTCCAAATAGGACACAGGCTCAGGGAGGTAGATGCAAATCAAAAGCCCAGTGAGAGAAATGAGAGGGGAAGGAAGCCTCGGGGTTATCAGCTACACAAATTGAAGAAGCCTGGCCGTAAGAGGTGGTGAGCCTGACATCTCTCTTCACGGAGAACCCCGAATAAGCCACTGTAGGCAGAAAAGATATCTGTCTTAACTCTCACCAAATAAGGGAAAGGAATAGGAATGACTTCTTTTCATTAAATTGCACAAGACTCTCACTGTGACAGCTGCATGGCCAAGAGAAGGCACTGCTGAGAGCCATTTGGTTAGGAAAAGCCCACCGGTGTTTGTAGTACATGCAGTTCTGCTATATAGAAAGCAAATCTGGAAAAAAGGTGACCGTGGATTTTTAAAGAAATAGTTCAGGGAGTCCCATTCATTGAAGATCTGACCTTGAGACTAGTAGGTCTTCGGTTTGCTTAGTGTGGGAAACCAATAAATCCATGACATCAGCCACTGACAGGGAATTCTCTATCATGGGCTGCACCCTGCCCATCAGGCAGTGCTGGTCACGGGCATCCTCCTGATGTGGACAGTGTCTCCTCACACCTGGGCCACCTGATGTAAGAGACCTGGGCGTGTGCTGTGTGGTGGGCAGCCCGAGGACCTTATTCTTACCATGTTGGGGGCTTACTGGTTTTCTCCCCAAGGTTAATAAAGCTTCATATTTCTCAAAGAATTTATTTTAGCCACAAGTAATATATTTTACATAATTTAGACATCTTTCCCCTAGGAACCCTGCTCAGAAATGTTAATATGAGATAACGGGGAAATGATTCATTTAAATCTTTTATCAGGTCTCTATCTCCTTCTAAGGTGAGGCATCATTCTCACTTAGCTATAACAAACTGCTGCTGGAAAAGCCAATAGATTTTAACACTCTCCTACCTTGAACAAAATAAAGAGGAAAGAGGGGGAAAGGAGCAAGTCAAGATATTTTACGAATTTCAATTGTTAGTTACGTAAAAAGTGAATATGCTCATACCAAGAAGTTTCTCTCCCAGCATGTTCAGCTGGTCCACATTGAGACCTCTTTTGGTGACAGAAGAAAACTGCCAACTCAGCACCTCTGAAAGCTGAGACCATCGTGCACAAGGCGGGTTCAGGAAGAAGGACAGATTCTAGAGAGAAAACACCCAGAAGCTAAGGGCTACTGACGAGCCACCAGTCACAAGCCTGGCACTGAAACACGGATCTGTGCCACAGTTCAGTTCTCATCTATGACACACAGATGTTTTCACAGCTAAAGAAGAGAAATCCTCATTATTTGCAGATCCACATTTGTGAATTCATCAACTCACTAAAATTTAATTCCCAAATCAATATTCGTGGCACTTCTGCAGTCATTTGCAGATGTACACAGGCACACAGCAGTGAAAAGTTTGAGTTGCCAAACATGTATGTTTCCAGGTGAGGTCAAACAAAGCTATGATCTGCCTTTCTATTTCAGCTCTCATACTATACCCGAGTGTCTTTTCTGAGGTCTGTTTAGTGCCACGGTTTCTGCATTTTCGTATGCTTTTTTGTTGGTGATTTCATTTTTAACATGGCCCTCAAGGGCACGGCTGAAGTGCTATCTAGTGTTCCAAAATGCCTTGTGGAGAAAATGCATGTGATATATAAGCTTTGTTCAGACGTGAGCTATAAAGCTGCTTGCCATGAGTTCAATGTTAATGAATCAACAAGCATATTAGATGAGGGATCTTTAAACAAAACAAGGTTATGTATTGATCAGCAAATGCAAATGTTGTGCCAGAGGCTCATGGGAACCTAACCCCATGTTTCCCCTAGATGCAGCGGTTCAGTATCTGCCAACTCAGTGTGCACAGTGACTTTAAAGGACTTTAAGTACAGTGAATAACCAGAATCAACTGTAATTAATCAACCGTATTAGAGTACCCACACTCTAAGAATGGAGCAGGCTTATTTAGCATATATACATTTTTTAAAAAGCATAAAAATAAAGGATCTCTTCCACAGTAAAAGCTGTATGAAATCATACAGCCTGAATAAGCCTGAGCTTATTCACATGGAAGGAAAATCATAATTCTCATTTCTAATACATACACATGCTTCGCTTTTCCAGAATTACTCCGATCCTTAGCAATGCCACTTGAGTTGTGCCACTTTTCCTTCAACATCTGGCCCTTAGGGGCTCTTTCAGATATGCAGAAGCTAGAGCATGCGGTCTCTGGTTAACCCCTGGCACGAAAGTAGATGTGTTTTCCATACCCTGGGTTCTGCCACCAGCATGTTGTACCACAGGATGGAGGCCCAACCACTCGGGAGCTGGCTGACATTGGAGATCACCACGATGGGCAGAGAGGCCGTCTAGAAGATGACAAAGACCTTGAAATCATCTGAATCACAGAAACATCACCTTCAGACCACTATGCAGCCCCTCAACTAAGCAAGGGATTCCTTGGATATCTGCATTATCTTTTATATTTGAAAATTAAGAATGTAAAGTTATGTTCTTTGGTTCGTAGTTGAATTTGTCTTTGATATATCTTTTCAGTTAAGAAATAAGTTTCAATGCTTCATATAAAAAATTAACATAGGACATCTCAACTGGAACATTTAGCTTATAGTACCTGAAGGTTAATTCAGTTCTCTATCTGCCCGAATGATTACATTAACATCAAGATAGTACTGGCTGAAAACAATAATCTTTTTTAGCAATTAGGTAAATACGTCTAAAATAAAAATTGAGAAATATAAATACACGTTAACAGTTCAAAGTAAAAATAAAGTTTTCCACGTCGGGAACATGTAAGTCTCACCTCAAGCTCAATGACCAAACCAGGCTGGCACAACTGGGTTTCAAAACTAAGGGAGTGAAGCTCTTCAGTTACGATGAGAGGACCCTTAAAAGAGAAAAGGGAAACAAAAGGAATATAGCGATTCATTCACTGATCCTGAAACTTGCAAGAGCCTACTAAGCACTTTTTGCAACAGGCTGCAGAAAGCCTGAACCTAACCAGCTGCAATTCAGAAGAACATTCCAGTTTTTGACCATCTATCCCAGATTTCATTATCCCAAGTATCTCACTGTTCTCTCAAAGACCAGATTTCTGATATTATGGCAAGGGATATGGATGAAGGGGAAAAAAATGTCGATAGGGAAACAACAACTTCTAATGGGTTTATTCATGACCTAAGGCATCCTGGCTCTCAGCCCCTTCTGAGGGTGTGTGCGGGCTGCACACCTCAGGCTGACATGGGGTGGAAAGTGTACATGTGTTCCAGGTGTGATTATCTATCGGGAGGGCTGATTTGCATAAGCCTGGCTGGTCACAAAGTGCCTTGGTATGGGTAGAAAAGTTATATAGTGTTCAAAGTACCTTCATACATATTATCTTACACGAGCATCACAACAACTTAGAACCAGAGAGATGTGGCTGCCATCCCTGCTCACAGGAGAGGAAACTAAATCCCTGGGAGGTCACAAAGATAGTTAAGATCCAAGCCAGGGCTGGTCAGGCCCGGGCCGGTGCCCGTCCCACTGTTCCACACGACCTCTGCTGGCTGTCGTGGGGAAAGACAGCGTGCGTGCCATGCAGACACAAAGGACAAGTGGTCCAAACCAAGGCAACTCCAGGCATTCTGTCCTCTGCCCATACTTCATATCTGAATGCATCACAAACACAGCCCCTCAAGGACTGGCTGTGAAAATGAAACTGACCGCAGGATGATGCACTGGGTAGGGGACAGGTGGCAGGAAAACCCTCTCGGCACACATCGTTTTGGGCAGGGCAGACATGAAGCTGGCCTGTTCTAGCTCTGACAGTAACTCCCTGTGCACCCTTAGCTAAATCCTGCAAACTTCCTGTGGTCCAACTTCTTCACCTGTGAAATGTGAATAACACAGGAGCCCACCGTACCTACTCTGCTGGGCTGTCTGTTGAGGGTCCAATAAATTCATGTGCAAAGTCACTTGACAACCATAAAGCACAAGCACAGAGTGGTTTTACCGTTATGACAGATGCACCATGTCCCAAAGCTTGTCCACTGCCCTTCCCTGCCGGGTCTTCCTGCTTCTCACCCCTCTGTGAGGTGTCCCTGGCCCCCAGGGCCACGGAGCCAACCTCACTGGACAGACCCGCTAGTTAAGAGACCAATCACAAGAGAGAAAGACTCACCTCGTTGGTTCTGGCACCGGCGTTTTTCTGTTCTTTCAGTTGCTACAAAAAAAACAACAACTTAGTAAACAGTACCATAATCATCAAAGCTGCTATTTCCATCTACAAATCAAACCAAAGTGAGGACTTAGAAAGAATGAAGGAAGTGAGATTATTTTCAGAACGCAGAACAGGAGGTGAAGTGACCCTTGTGTGGGTTCACGAGGGAGAGTGCCTTTTCCCAGCGTTCTGACAGCCTGTGAACACCACAGGGTTGAGGAGGATCCCAGGGAACAGCATCCTGCTCCCTCCCCCAGGCCAGCTTTTCCCGAACCATCCCCCATCACCTTCATTAGCTGTTTCATGCTCCCCGGGCTCAGGGCACAGCTTCTCTTGCCTTTCCCTCCGCAGAGTCTCCCAGGCCTGTGACTCAGGCCTCTAAGACTGCCCTCAAAAGGACTTCAATCACGCAGGTTATAAAGGGAGCAACCTGGAGCCCCCAGAGCAGCTCCGGACACCCTCAGACTCCTGGGTTGGACCGAGGCTCTCACACAAGGTCTAGCTTCCCAGCTATGAGTTTGCGGGTTCGTGAAATGGTTGCCAATAAAAAAAAAGGATGCTTTGAACCTCCCTGCAGGCTCCAGCCCAGGAATTGCGCAGGGCTCAGCACCAACACATCTTCAGAACAACTGGCAGTCCCGATTTTCAGGGAGAGAGGAGAGAAGGCACCACCCACTTAAGCCCCTCTGCTGATTTCCACTGGCCAGTGCCCGGGCCCTACTCCTCTGGAGATAACGTGCTTGAGACAGTGGTTGTAGGCAAGACACCAGGAGGGAGGTGGTGAAGAAGGGGCCAAAGAGAGACTCCTGGGGCCTCTGCCATGCTTGGAGGGATAGAAGGAACGGTCAGGATTTGGGGCAATAGTGACCTCTGGGAAAATTCCAAGAATCTAGAGTGAGTGATCACTGAGGTCCTGGAGGAACCATGTACAGATAGCTTATGTGCACACTGGTTTATGGAATATTTTTCTTTTTTTTTTTTTTTGCGGTACGCGGGCCTCTCACTGTTGTGGCCTCTCCCATTGCGGAGCACAGGCTCCAGACGCGCAGGCTCAGCGGCCATGGCTCACGGGCCCAGCTGCTCCGCGGCATGTGGGATCTTCCCGGACCAGGGCACGAACCCATGTCCCCTGCATCGGCAGGCGGACTCTCAACCACTGCGCCACCAGGGAAGCCCCTGGTTTATGGAATATTGGACTGAGATCACTACCCCCCAAACAAGGTTATCTCTGAGAGGAAGACTGGCATGAAACAGAGTGGACAGTCCTGGGATGAGGAGGGGGGGCCAAGATTCCCCAAGTGCTGCTGAAGTCACCGGCCATGAATTCTAGGAAGCCTTCTCCTAGGGGGTGCCCGGCCCACCACACAGGGCACCAAGTGCCACTCGATCACAGATCAAGTCCTAATAAACCAGACACAACAGAAAAGGGGGAAACTGAGCTCCCTACCAGGTGTCGGAATTCCGCCGCCAGACTGCCATTAGTGGACTCCTCCATGTTCATCACCTTCGTGTGAGTGCCCAGAATGTTGAACTTCCGAAACCTAGACGATACAGGGTACAAATGCTCAAAAGGCTGGGAACTGTTACACCAACACATAAACAAACAAAGAGATCGTAAAATATAGTGCCAAGTACTTCACGTACCCTTTTACTGTATTTCTCTCATTCACATCTCTGCAAAAAAAAAAAATATATATATATATACATATATATATGTGATCATATATGTGTATTTAAAACTTGAGATAAGTTTTAACAAAAATATAAAAGTACAAGATCAGTAACAAATAATGGGGCTGTTCAGCCCTTTCATTTACTCATTCAGTCCCTCAATCAACCCGCACCAGCACTGCCAAGTTGTGCTGAGGGACCTTGGGCAAATAAACTGTCTGGGCCTCACCTTCCTCTACTGTACGTCATGCTAATAGCACCAACCGTACAGGACTCTGGGAGAAGGAAACTTGTTACCGGGTAAAGAGAGCACAGAGCACACCCTCCGTAAACGTAAGCCTGAGTTATGGCTATTTGTTGAGCACTTACTCAGTCGGTGCCTTTCCAAGGCACCGAGCTAAGCACTGGGGACTGAGCAGAGAGCGCTGCTCTGTGGCTACACGACTCAGAGGACCTTCCAAAGTGATAGCTCGAGCCTTGCTTTTGTTCTCTTATTTTTAACGCTTTCAGAGAAGTACTTGAAGAGTCAATTATTTGGGGAAACTATCAAGTTTAAGTTTTAAATCTGAGGTTAAAATCTTGAGAGACCTGTATCTTATATAAATGTAGCGATATGTCGTCATGTTCTGGACAAATAATGTATCTGTCAGGCATAGGCGAAGGTTAGAGATCGTTAGCGCACTCGCAGTTAAATGAGTTACTTCCTCTCCTGTCTCAACTAGAAGTTCAACGCTTTTGTGAATGAGAATCACCGTCAGTTATGACAGTGACCAATGTTCCCATCTGGAAAAAAAAAAAAAAGAACTTACACTTCATAACCACGGAATATTTCTAATGACCAAGAAGCCAGCCTTGGCATATGACAATTAGCTAACTCGACACTTCACCTGGACTTCTTCACTTCCCCCCAGAGTCCTTTTCCAGCCACAGGACTCCAGCCGGGACCCCACGTTACATTTGTCATCATATCACCCTAGCCTCCTCTGATCTGTAACATGTTCTCACACGCTCCTTGTCTTTGAAGTTTTTGACAGTTTTGAGCATCACTGCTCAGGTGTTTTAGGAATGTCCTTCAACTTGAGTTTCTCCAGTGTGGCATCTCAGTTTTTTAAATTGTGGTAAAATATATATAACAGAAAATTTATTATTTTAAGTATTTTAAGCATGCAGTTCAGCAGCATTAAATATACCCACATTTTGTGCAAAAAAAGAAAATTCACAATAAAAGGAATAGTGTGATACAAAGCTACCTTGTCAAAACTAAGAAGAAAACTCAGAACTGGAACAGACAGAAAAGACAAAAGAGCAAGAACAAACTGAAAGAGAGACTGAGTTAAGCAGAGTGTGGTAAACTGTAGTGGCCACAAAACCTCTGCAGCTTTTCCTTTCAAGAGGCAGAATGTATTTCCCTGTCCCTTGAGTCTCAGGGGATTTTGACTTGCTTTTCCCCACACAATGGGTGGGAGTGGCGCCGTACAAGTTCCAAGTCTAGCCTAACAGGCCCAGCACGCTGCTGCTCTGACCCACCTGGAACACCGCTGCCGTAGGAGAAAGCCCAGGCTGACCTCTTTGAGAGCCCGACAGAGAACGGCCCAGTTATCCCAGCAGAGACAGACACATACAAGGCCATGCTAGACCACCCAGCAACAACCAAGCCAGCCCAGACCAGAAGGACCACACACAGCCCACAGCATAAGAGAAATTAATAAGTTTTAGAGTTTAAGCCACTAAGTTTTGGGGTTTTTATGCAGCAAAAGCTAACTGATACACCGAGAAACCAAAGATGACGGGAGAAAAGCAAAGGCACAGACGATGCTACAAAGAAGGCTATAGTTACAGGAATGGAAAGAGACAAAAAGCCAGAGGAAAATGACTTGGATTATCATAAATGGTTTTGAAACTTGGTAAATCAGTATGTTACACACACCAACAAAAGCATTAAATATATCAAGGGGGGATGGCAGGGGCTAAGCCATCTTGTTCCTTAATGTAAGTGCTTAGGTCACTGATAGTTCAGGTCCAGGGACTAAGGACAAAACAGGATGGCCCCGCTCCATTTAGACCCCATGAGAGATCCTGCCCATTCCTGGGTTCTTACTGCCCAGAAGAGACAAGTGTGAAGCCAGCAGGCTCCACACAGGCTCCCCAAAATGCTGTCAGCTTCACTCCAGAAACAAGTCCACACTGGCTGCAGAATCATGGTGACCTGGAGTTTGATCAAGGGCCCTTCCTCTAG
Source organism: Mesoplodon bidens (assembly GCF_964165515.1). Taxonomy (NCBI): domain Eukaryota; kingdom Metazoa; phylum Chordata; class Mammalia; order Artiodactyla; family Ziphiidae; genus Mesoplodon; species Mesoplodon bidens. The sequence continues at coordinate 69,859,398 of NC_138165.1, forward strand.
GGCTGGCCTAGGAGGAGGGGTGGTAGCTGCTTGGAGACTTGATCATTACAAGCTCATATGCATAAAATGCACTCATTCTTTTGTTCACTTATAGTCTAAAAAGGCACAAGCACGTTGATACCAGCTCTAGGGGATGCTCCCAACATCCAGAACAGGAGCTATCAATTTAAATGTGCTGGGATCACTTACAAACAGCCCCAGTGCAGAAGTCCATGTTTATTTAACAAAACCAGCATTTCAATAGTACATGTATCTTAGATAATATTAAAGATATCTTACTTATCAAATGAGACTTTGACTTTCAAGTTATAATTCAGCTCTTGCAATTTCACCAACAATCTGAAAAGAAAAAAGTCATAATTCCTTTTAAAAATTATCTGTTACCATTTATTTATCATGCCAATTCCCTACTGATGAACATTTCAATAACCCCCACCTCATGCAGTTTTTGGTTATTACAAACAATGGAAGTGACATCCTTGTATGTCTACTTGGATGTTTTTAAAGTGTATTTGTAGGATAAATTCCTAACTGTGAAACTGCTGGGACAAAACTGTAACATTAAATTCTGACACAGAGCAGCACTGATTTTATATTCGCACCAAACATGAGTGAGGGTATCTGCTTCCCTGTATTGCCTCGCCAATGCTGAGTTTTATCAAAATTTCTATTTTGGGCTAATTCTATAGGTAAAAATAGCAAACACTGCCGTTTACTAAAACTTGTATCTAATGCTTATTCTGCTGGGAGAAAATAAAAACTATCACCTATAATCAGGAAAGTGAAGGTCACACCTATAACCACCCCAGGGCAGTGTGGAAAGATGGAAGGAGCCGGGGGCTGAGACTCAGGTGTGCTCTGCTCTGATGTGCTGGAGAGCTGGGGAGGGAGCCCCTCACTGGTTGGCTCCCTTTAGTGAAGCAGATGACGGAATTAGATTTCTCCTCCTGCCAGCTGTGAGCTCTGGGACCTGGTGGAGTGCTAAAGCGTGGTGCTGTTCACTGGCAGCCGACAGGCAGCACCTGCGGACCTAACTCAGCAGCACCCTGGAAAAAAGGACGAGGGCCAACTCTGAAGGCAAGTGCAGCTCTTCTGAGTCCAGCGGCTCATCAGCAGAGGAGGAGCTAAATGAATGCAGCCGTGCAACGGAAGAAAGTGAAGCTGTAAAAGCTGTACGTTCTAACATGGAAACACTTCCACAATTTATTACGAAGGAGAAAAACAGGCTGCCAAAAAACAGACAGCAGAACCCTAGTTTCTAAAAATTAAACACTGTATGTCATATATATTTGTGTGTCTATGCATGAAAAAAATACGTATAAGTACAATGTATTTATTTATATATTTATGTAGACATGGACAAAATTCTGGGAGGACTGACACCAGGCTGTTTACCATGGTGGTCTACAGATATTTAGATCACATACAACTTTGAGAAATCTGAGGAAAGCTATGAACACACTCAGAAGAAAAATGTACCTGTCATAAGTCCACATTCACACACACTGCATACATTTTGGGGGGAATGTAAAGCTCAGGTTATGAGTTTATGCTCAAGAGGGGATGAGGCTGCTGGGAACTTCAACTCTCTACTATATGCAGTTTTGCAATTTTGAATTCCTATTTACAGTAAACATTCATTACATCTATAACTGGAAAAAAAATCAGGTGTGTGTGTGTGTGTATATACACACATCTCTCTTATATTTCTAGTCTGAACAGAAAAGACAAGACTCTTAGATATTCTAAATAAGAATTCATATTAAAATGCCTACTGCAAAATTACTTCCTCTAAAGCACCATATATAACAGTGTTGTGAAAGGAAGCTGGGGTGCAAACTTTGTGATAGGAGGTGCAGGGTCTTTTCTTTATTACCTCAACTTCACAGTGAATTGTACTCCAGTCTTCAGGACCAATGGCCTCTGAGGATGAGTTGGCATGCAGGGCTGTCTTTCCACCACAAATGAGCTGTAAATTCCCAGCAAAGGGTAAGTTAGCATTTCCATTAATGTTGAGGCAGTAAAAGGTTATTTTCCCTAAAGAGGAGAGGGGGTTAGAGGGCACAAGCTAAAAAAAAGTTTGAAAGATTCTAACAAACTGGATGAATAAAGTGAGGTTTTCTAGTCAGTAAAGAAATCCCCAAATCTACTGCACTCAACAAAATCAGAGTAACTGCAGTGAACTGTGATACTCTTCAACAATGAAAATTCTGAATGGGATTCTGTTCATTTACAAATTTAAGAATCAAATTTGCTATTTAGACTTAGTGTGGTGATCGTTTCACAATATATACAAATATCAAATCATTATGTTGTACATCTGAAACTAATACAAGGTTATATGTCGATAATATCTCAATTTAAAAATAAAAATAGGGGGCTTCCCTGGTGGTGCAGTGGTTGGGAGTCCACCTGCCGATGCAGGGGACACGGGTTCGTGCCCCGGTCCGGGAAGATCCCACATGCCACGGAGCGGCTGGGCCCGTGAGCCATGGCCGCTGAGCCTGCGCGTCCGGAGCCTGTGCTCCGCAGCGGGAGAGGCCGCAGCAGTGAGAGGCCCACGTACCGCAAAAAAAAATAAAATAAAAAATAAAATAAAAAAAAAAATAAAAATAGGGAAGTCCCTGGTGGTCCAGTGGTTAGGACTCTGTGCTTACACTGCAGGGGGCATGGGTTCAATCCTTGGTCAGGGAGCTAAGATTCCGCATGCCTCGTGGCGTGGCCAAAAATAAATAAATAAAATAAAATAAGATAATAAGAACAAGATAAAAATAAATTTTACTACAGTTGAAAGTGAACCATGTACCATATTGCTTACCACCATAATTTGAAACTGACATTTTAACATCCTTTGGAAAATTGATTTTAAAATTGTTTAGTAATATTTATTATCTAATAAACATTTCCAAACATTAAATTTAATTTTAAAAAAAGAATAAAATTTGCATTCCAAAACGCAAGTAAATGTCCTCGATTATTTCAAAATCCAACATCTAAGCATTCCTGTTTGGACATTAGCCACAGGGAACCAAAGACATTTTTATTATGTTAGCATTTAAAAAATTGCAATATGAACTCTACTCTTCTACTTAGTGCCATTTGTTTACCTACTAAGCACATCTGAAACACCTACCCATGGGCAAGGTACTATGTAAGGCCCTGGTGGGGGAAGAAGATGACAAAGGCACACCTCTGTCTACTAGGACCTTTCAATTTACGACAAAGAAAACAGAAATACACAAGACAATGATATAATAAAATCCAGAACGGGAGAAAAATAAAGAATGAACTGTGCAGATCCGGAAGGGAGACAACATCTGCCCGGGAACTCTGGCAAGATTTCATGATGAGATATAAGGTGAAACATTCAGGATGCAGTTTCGAAATGAGGTACAAGGGAAGAAAGCTCTGAGGCAGAGAAAATACTGTTGGGAGAGGAATGCAGAAGCAAATGTCCAGGGTGGGCACGAAGTCAAGTCTGCCTGGAAATGGGGCATGTATAGAAGCTAATTCTGGAGTGGCTAGTGAGGGCCAGGCTGTGCAGGTGCGGCTTGGGTGACCAGATGCGGGGCTCCCCTGAGATCAGCAGGTGGCAAAAAACCTGATTGAACTCTGCTCTGGGAGAGCACAGGGTCACAGGGACAGGGGGGAAGGGGCTTGGGAGGGACCGTTTGGGAGGCTACCACCCAACAGTTCAATGGAGAGGATCTGAGAGCTTGCAATGCGATGAGACCATGGAGTAGGAAAGAGAGGACAAATATCATCAGGTTAGACTAGACAGGTCTCGTCACACACTGGCCACGGGGAAGGAGACTGGTAACCAGTCTAAACGGTCACAAGAATGACAGGCCAACGACATAAGCAGGGAATTCGGGAAGACCTGATTTGGGGAAGCCATAAAAATTTGTATAACCTATTAAACCCTTCTAAATGATCTGAATTACCAGAAAAATTTTCCTCTGGGTAAAATAATTGCAAAAGGTGCCAAAACATCTCTCTCAAGTTACCTCTGAATGAGCTGCTGGAAGAGGCTGAAGGTGCGGTCCCATAACGCTTGTTTGTTTTTTGTGATAGGGTCATGTTCATAGGTGTATTTCTGTTCCAACTCCTCAAGCTTTTTAAGCTGCTGACGAACCTGCTGCAGACTCTCCGCCACTATGGTGAACCTGGGAAGGTACAAGCCACAGGGGTCTCCATCAGAAACAGTCCCAAAGCAGCCTGGATTAAACAGAGTCACGGAGACCAACAAGTACTTTTTACAGACAACACACGATGTTATCTGCCCAGCTCTGAAGTGCAGGGAGAAACAGAACCAACCTGATTTGTGTGAAAAAACGAACACACATGAATGATTACAGCCCAGATTAAAAAACCTCTGCCTCCCACTGAGATGGACCTAAGGAGAGATGGGTAGGGGTGGAGGCTGCTAGGGAATCTGTGACTTCAACTGAGCTGTGAGATAATTGGGACTTAAAGGGACAGGGCAAAGGTGGTGGTGGGGTGACAGAGGCAGGGGACGCGACAAGGCAGATGCTGTGGGCAGTGACACTGTGCAGAGAGGAGCAAGGGAGCAGCCTGGACGCTGAGGAAGCAAGGCCGCGAGGGGACGCAGGCCGGGTTAGGAGGAGACGAGGGAACAGAGGTTACTGTGTCACTGAACTGAAAGGAGACGGCAATGTGCACAGTCTAGACGCTCAAAATATATGAATAAACCACGGAGAAAGCCTAGCGACTGCTTTCAGGTTCCTCTGTCCTGACAGGAAACCACCAAAGGCAATGCAGCCTCTGAGCCAAGTCAGGCTGTGGAAGTTCATTTTACTGGCCTGGAGGAATGACCGAAGAACATCTATTCCCCAGTGAAAAACATCTCCTTCACTCGGTGTTTCCATTCCTTGAGTCCAGTTCGAAGCACCCACAGCACAGCCCATGGCCATGAAATGAGAGGCAGGATAACGGCGGGTGGGTGAGCTCCAGAGGGCTTCTAACCTGGTGACTCCCAACCTTGTTCAGGCCACGACACACAGGAAAACGCCGACAATCCAGGTACCGCACAGCGGTGGGTACTGAGGGGTATTCACATCTCTGCAGGAGGCTCCTTGTGGCCTAAGGTGACCATGGGGGCCCCGGACAGCAGGGGGGCCTTGCCGGGCACCTGGGGGGCTCGGAGGTCAGCATCTCACAAGGCTCACGGGGACACACTGGGCTGGGGAGCTCCATTCCTATCCACAAAAAACTGGGATATGGAATGGCAACTCACAGAATAAAAATAAATGGCTGACTATTGTGAATTTTTAAAAATAGTAATCCAGAAAGTAATCTCATGAGATCTCTGGTCCTTGGGCCTTTCAACTGCTCCAGGCCACCACCCCCTCCTACCCACTGATTCTACCGCTTCCATCCCCTCTGCTCAGCTCTTGTCAGCCCTCCCCTGGACTACGCTAATACACTCGGAGCAGACCAACTGGCCTTTCTGTCTCTATTCTATCCTCAGGCTTCAGCCAGAATGACCTAAATAAACAATCAGAGAAATGAACCTCCACTTAAATAGGAGGCCCGCCCGGCTCACTGGTGTCCACTGGGTAAAGTCCCGGAGTTCCCAGCACAGTGTGGGAACCTCGGTGACCAGGCTCCAGCCTCTTGCCAGCTCCACTTTCTTCCTTCCCTCTCTGGCAGCCGACTCTCTAGCCATCCAACGTGAGAACTGCAGGCCCTGGCTCATGCCAGCCTCCCCTCCCCTCTGCCCCGTCCACGTTCTTCTCCTTCCTGGTCTACATGAAGTTTCCCTGTTCACTCTCGAGTCCAGGCAAGACCATTTTGTCTCATTAATCTTCCCTGGTGACTCCTTTCCTAATCCTCCATGAACTCTGGACGGTCTCCGGTGGAGCCCTGCCAACCTTTCACTGAACAGTTATTACCACGCCCGTCTCCCGCCTCCACACTGAGAGCTCCTTACTGGCAACGACCAAGAATCATTCACCTTGTGTCCCAGGTCCTAGCCCAGTGCCTGGCATACAGCATTTCATAAGTATCTACTAGACGGATGACTGAAATGTATGGCCCACAAACTGTTATTTCATGTAAGCCTGTAAAATGCCCTTTTGTTTTTAATAAAACCTTGGGACTCAAGTTGTTAACTGTGCTGTGCGATGACCATGTCACTGGTGTGTTGGCACAAATGACATGTCCCACGGTACACACACAGCAGGGAGAGGAGTCCTCCAAGCCATGCAGAATGCGGTTGAACGTGGCCACAGGTGTGATTAACACTGTGCTTTTCAAGTGTTTCCAGGGCAAGAAGCAGTTGGACTACATCAAACTCTAAACCAGAGGTTTGACAGAGTCCATTCAACTAACGCAGCTGGAACGTGCACTTTACGAGTTTATATGGTTAGCCAGTCAGCTGCCAATATTCTGCTTTGGAGACTCTTACCAGTTCTGCAGCTGATCAAGGCAAGCATTGGGGGGTCCCCCGATACAGGCACTCTGCTGTCTCCGCTTCCATTCCACAAGTTCATCATTAATCAGGGCTTTCTGGGTAAGTTCGGTGGCATTCAACAACTCTATTATTTTGTGAACTACTTCCTAAAGGGAGAGAAAGAGACAAAGCGAAATAAACTCATCTTTAATCACTGAATTTTATTCTTTCATCTCAGCTGGGTTGCTCTAAGTGAAATGGTTATAAAAATAATTTTGCCTCTATTCCAAACTTCAAGTCCATTATTTACAGTCTGTGACAAAAGCGACATGTTATTCTGGAAAGTGAATCACTACCTTTCTCTTATTGTCAAGCATTAAATACATCTTCTGGAGTAACATCTGTTCCTGTTTCTGATCATTCTTTGCCACACCATTGGTTTCATGTTCTGTGAATTGGGAGAGACAGCAGATAAATATAAATATAAAAGAAGACAAAACCGACTGAAGCCAAGATTCACATCCATTTAGGAAAAACATGATCCAAATGCTATCTGGAGATAGGTCAAAGCTTGGTTTTTCTTCAGTCATTGTTGAACAAAACAGGAAAAATGGCCTAAGTAGAAAAACTGGACACACTGGAACAAAGTCCTTGTTTTCAATGACTCACGTAAACGGGAAACAGTACTGTCTGGTTCTTAAGGCACTGTCAGAATATTACCTAAATGAATATAAGTGACAAAATTCACAACCTCAGTTAAAAAAAAATTGATACAAAGCATCTCTGTGGCTTTAAAGAGAAGCAGACAATTAGGAAATTGTAATTGAGATTTCTTTCTCTCATACTTTTATTCAAATTACTACTAATAATCTCTCCATTTTACCATGGTATCCTCCAAGTGATTGCTAGGGTTACAGCAGTGCCCTGCTTGTTCTACACAATGCACATTTCTGGATTATTTTCAGTGGACGTTCTCTCATCACTAAAAATGAGCAACAACAACAAAATCCAAGCAAAACTGCTTTAAAACATGTGAAAAATGCTGAACTTCACCTGTGGAATATACAAATGGAGCTGGAATATCTGGAGGAACTTTAGTTATCAGGGCAGGGGAACTCCACACACATATCCGTCTATGTCCATCAGTGGGCTAGGCACAGTAAGTAAAGTGAATAGCACGTAACCGGTATGTATTAACTGGGGGTGATTTTGCCCCCCAGGGATCACTTGGCAATGTTTGGAGACAGTTTTGGTTGTCCCCACTGGGGACTGGGGATCATTCTACTGCCACCTGGTGGGCAGAAGTCAGGGATGCTGCTAAACATCCTACAATGCACAGGACAACCCCCAAAACAGTTATCTGGCCCAAAATGTCAATAGTACTGAGGTTAAAAAACCCTGGCCTGGGTCACCAAGAAGCCAAGACTAGCAATTCAGAGTCTTAAAATGTTTGGTAAATATGAAGGAGTATCTGCCTTTGTTATCTAGTGTAGGTAGAAAAAATTACAGGCAATGGACACTGTTATCTCTTACCTCTGTTCTGCAAGGTTTTACATTTAAAGTCATATTCATCCTGTAAATCTTCTAGGGTCTTGATTTCATGCTCTATACACTACAAGTAAAGACAGAAACAAGTTTTCCACCATACTTAGGACAAAGACTTCAGAAGACAGATTACTGGTACTATAGGACCCAGAAAACCATGGATGCAATCCTGCTCCCTCAAAGATGGACTAGACTTGCAAAATTCTAATCACACATATGAAATAATTTCTATCTCCTTAGCTAGTATATAATAACCTTTTTAGGAAAGAAAATATATAGCTATTTCTGGACTGTGCCACTTGATGTCTACTTTAATGAAGCGTTTCTCTCAGAGGCAGCAAGACAAAGTTGCTCCAAAAACCTGGAGTCTGGCAACATGCCGTCTGAAGCACAAAGTCAAGGCCACGCTGGTGTGACCCAGAGGCCCACAGGAGAGCCGGCCCCTCAGCAGAAAGGCCGTTTCCACAGATACAAGCCCAGTGCAAGGCTGGTCTCCTCACCCTTTCCCCCAAACAGCACCCACAGTGGAAGGGAGGGAACACATACCACCAAGGGCACCACCTCCATAAATGTCTGGGAAGTTTTATCTTAAAGTTATTGTGGATATTTTATTCTAATCAGAAATACATCAGAATTTCCTTGTTTGAGATGTTTTTGTTCCCCTTCCAAGTCTTAGAATAAAACAGGTGCTTGAGGAAGACCATGTTTATCCTAGGACTCTACGTAACCCCAGGAACACCCCCATTTGAGAGGTGCAGACATAAAGGGCTACTTAGAGTGGCAACAGCTAGTTTACTGGGTGATAGGGCAAAGTCAACAGTTACTGCACAATCTTGCAAGGAAGGAAAAGATAAGCTCAATGTTTGGAAGTTGCAACAGGAGCCAAAAATGTCTAACTGCTCACTGGTTTCACCAATTTGTTTACTTAGGGTTTTGAACTCGAGCGAAACTTTTCTTCTCAACTACTTAAAAGCCTGAAATCAGTTACAATGCTTACACTAGAGCAATTGAAACCTTTTTTCCTCTACAAAAAGTTACAAAGAAGATGTATACATTTACTAAATACTCACCATAACTTTGTCCTTCACATTTCTGACTCTGCTGTCAAGCTCCTTCTGTTTGTCTAACATTACAGTGCTCTGAATATTCCCTGCCTGAGCCTGTAACGGAAGGTACACAGTTAACAGCCATTACTTCCTCTGTCATATTTACCTGCTGGTTATGCTCCAAAGTCAAGTCTACCCCGTGCCCCACCTAACTCCTGGACCTTCCAAAACCTCCTGCAGGCCTCCCACATGAGTGTGCACAAGAAAAGCTCAGTTCCCAAGGCCCCGGAAAATACTAGCAAACTGTTAACAAGTCTACAGAAAGACCAGGCTCAGTTCATGCCTAAAATAAATAGTATTTCTGGAATTTTCCATTAGTTCATGCAGTTGCATGGGCCCACAGAGGAAGTTATTTTAGTTTCTCAAATTCTGTAGACAACATTATTCTTATTAGCCCTGTACTCATTTGTCTCAAAGCCATGCAATTCACAGTGTGGACCCTAGACAAGCAGCATCTTACCACCCGGGAGCTTGTTGGAAATGCAGAATTTCAGGTCCTAATCTGATTACTGAATCAGAAACCCCATTTTGACAAGATTCCAGATAATTCAGAGGTATATCAAAATTGAACAGTACAGAGAAAGACAAATATCAAATGATATCGCTTGTATGTGGAATCTAAAATAATGATGCAAATGAGCTTATTTACAAAACAGAAATAGACTCACAGACATAGAAAGCAAACTGATGGTTACCAAAGGGGAAAGGTCGGGGGAGGGGTAAAGTAGGACTATGGGATTAACATATATAACTATATTTAAAACAGATAACAAGCAAGTACCTAAATGTATAACACAGGGAACTATACTCAATACCTTGTAGTACCCTATAACGGAGAATAATCTAAAAAAGAATATGTGTGTGTGTGTGTGTGTGTGTGTGTGTACATAACTGAATCACTTTGCTGTACACATGAACACTTGAAACTAACACAACATTGTAAATCAACTATATTTCAATAAAAATTAATTTTTAAAAAACATTAAAAAATTGAACAGTACTGCCATTAAGGACTTCAATGAGTATCTGCTCCTATAAAGTAATAATGAATATCATCCCAGATGCAATGGGTATAGTCTTCATCCTTGATAGCCAGAAAACAATTTGTTATTTTTATCGGGATCACATTAAAATAATGAATTAACTCAGGGAAAGCCGATATATTTATGATGTTGTTTTTAATTCTTATGCTTCTAATGGCTTCCTCTTCTCAACTGCAATACCACTAATACAATGCTAAGCAGCAATGGAAATAGTGGACATCCTTGCCATGGTTCTGACTTAATGATGTTTTGTCAGTGAAGTAAGACACTGTTTTAGAACCAGGAGATGTATATTTTAATAGGTTAAGGAGGTATCCATCAACTCCTATTTTATTGAATTTTTAAAAATCAGGGATGAGTGTTCGATTTTGTCATCCTTTTCAGCATCTTTTCGATACCCCCAGACATCCAGGACCTTCCCTCAAATCCCAGGAAGGTCTTGTTTCTCTTGCTCACATCTGGGCAGTCCACTAACCTCGTTCCAGGGGTTCACCGATAAGTCAGGTGTCCTCTGAGAGGCTTAAAATGAACCTCTCCCCAGGAACCTCACATTTTTAAAAGGAGGTCAAAAGCTGACATGCCTTTGAGACCAAAGCACACCCAGGAGACGGGGCTGACCTGGGAAAGGAGAAATCACCTCCTCTGCCTCCCAGTGGTGACTCCGGGCCAAATGAGGGGAGAAATGCTTAGGTACCAAGGTGGACACTTCACTCTTCTGCCCATCTCTGCTCCTGACTGTCCTCCCAAGTCTGTCTGAGATACAGGAGCAGCCCATTGCATAATGCTGTAAAGATGAAAACCCCACAGGATAGTCAAAATTTCCTGCTGAAAGTCTCCCAGGTGCATGCCATACTGAAGAAGGCACACCCCTCTCAGAGGAGACAATGCAGCCAGCTTTTCCTCCTGACAGACACCTTTGCTCACTAGGCTGGGTCCAGGATGAACTAGCCAGTCTGAGTTTAGGACAAATAATATATATCTTTAAGTGCTCAGTGCAGCAAGGTGCTTTCAGCGTGACAGGGAGACAGGAACTAAATGCCTGGGGAAGCAGCAGATTCACAAGGACTGGGGCAAATGCTCAGAAAGTGCACAGAAAATGGCATTCAATGCCACTACTTAAATTCTCTCTCTCCACCCCGACCTCCCAATCTCACAGCACACTTTGTTAGTTATCGCTTAGAGAAATGCACATAGGACGCATTCCAGTGCATACTCTGGCCTTCTCCCTGTCATACTGGAATGGTCTCAGCCAGAGTAACTCATACTGTAGTGGTTTCACAACTGTCTGCCTGCTGGGTTGCTTCCACCACCCCATCAATGAAAGGCATGAATCAATGCCATGGCAACTTTAAAAAACTGCTGAACCCTAATCACCAGGACGGTTTGTATTAGGATTAGTAAAATCATGATAAAAAAGTCTTGGTACTAGTATAACTCTGACTCATTCACTGTTTGGTTGTCTCAGACATCTAATAGGTATCTCGGTCCTACTGAAAACAAAGCTGCTGATTTTCCCATCAACAGATTCTTCTCCAAAACCTATTGTGCCCTGCAAAAGCCCCACTCCTGTCCCTTCCCTGTCTTCCCCAGCTCAGTAAACAGTATCTCTAAGAAACGCAAGTCACAAATCAGACTCACCCTCTACCCTTGGCTCCTTCTCACTCTCACATCTGATCCTTCAATATAAGCCCTATTGGTGCCACATCCAGAACATAACGGAATCTGTCCACTTCTTCCCACCTCCACTGACTGCACCTCTACCTCAGGCACTTCCCCTCTGCTCCTTCAGTCTGCTGCAAGAGCCCACTGTCTTCTGCTTCCTTTCCTGCCCCAGCACCCCAGAGGTGTCCCTGACCCTGATCTAAAGAAACAAACTGACACTCCACTACTGTCCACACAGTATCCTGCTTTACTATCTTCACAGCAACAATCACTATCTGAAAAGATTTTGTTTTTGTGTTGTCTCCCTCCCTCACTAGGATGACTACCATTAGATTGGGGTCCTTTCAAAATCTCTATATCTGTTTTTCCCAACTTCTTGGGGCTATAAAATCAGAGGGCTAGTCACCACTGCCTTGAAACAGGGCCTCAGTAGTACTTGTTGGATGAATGAATGAGTTTTTATTTCTTTATTATCCTTTGTGTTCAATTAGGAAAAAAGTACCTGATTGAATCTCTGGGCATTTTCCAAGATCTTTCTTTCCTCCTTCAGACAGTTACAGATGATCATAGACATCTGTATTGGGTCTTCCTGAAAATTATCCTAGACATGGGTTGTTAGAATAAAAATAAATTAAATTTCAGAATGTTTAAACCATTGTGTATTATACATTGAAATGAGTTTGTTCATATCCATTAAGAAACCTCACCCTAGTCAGCTCTACCCACCACCAGTCCCTCCCATCAGGAAACGTACACAAGCCTCTTAGATAGCCTCATCCACCAGAGGGCAGACAGCAGAAGCAAGAAGAACTACAATCCTGCAGCCTGGGGAACAAAAACCACATTCACACAAAGATAGACAAGATGAAAAGGCAGAGGGCTATGTACCAGATGAAGGAACAAGATAAAACCCCAGAAAAACAACTAAATGAAGTGGAGATAGGCAACCTTCCAGAAAAAGAAATCAGAATAATGATAGTGAAGATGATCCAGGATCTTGGAAAAAGAATGGAGGCAAAGATCGAGAAGATGCAAGAAATGTTTAACAAAGACCTAGAAGAATTAAACAACAAACAGAGATGAACAATACAATAACTGAAAAGAAAACTACACTAGAAGGAATCAATAGCAGAATAACTGAGGCAGAAGAACGGATAAGTGACCTGGAAGACAGAATGGTGGAATTCACTGCTGTGGAACAGAATAAAGAAAAAAGAATGAAAAGAAATGAAGACAGCCTAAGACACCTCTGGGACAACATTAAATGCAACAACATTCGCATTACAGGGATCCCAGAAGGAGAAGAGAGAGAGAAAGGACCAGAGAAAATATTTCAAGAGATTATAGTAAAAAACTTCCCTAACCCGGGAAAGGAAATAGCCACCCAAGTCCAGGAAGCGCAGAGAGTCCATATAGGATAAACCCAAGGAGAAACACGCCAAGACACATAGTAATCAAGTTGGCAAAAATTAAAGACAAAGAAAAATTATTGAAAGCAGCAAGGGAAAAACGACAAATAACATACAAGGGAACTCCGATAAGGTTAACAGCCGATTTCTCAGCAGAAACTGTACAAGCCAGAAGGGAGTGGCATGATATACTTAAAGGGATGAAAGGGAAGAACCTACGACCAAGATTACTCTACCCAGCAAGGATCTCATTCAGATTCCATGGAGAAATCAAAAGCTTTACAGACAGACAAAAGCTAAGAGAATTCAGCACCACCAAACCAGCTCTACACAAGTGCTAAAGGAGCTTCTCTAAGTGGGAAACACAACAGAAGAAAAGGACCTACAAAAACAAACCCAAAACAATTCATAAAATGGTCATAGGAACATACATATTCATAATTACCTTAAACATGAATGGATTAAATGCTCCAACCAAAAGACACAGGCTCGCTGAATGGATACAAAAATAAGATCCATATATATGCTGTCTACAAGACACCCACTTCAGACCTAGGGACACATACAGACTGAAAGTGAGGGGATGGAAAAAGATATTCCATGCAAATGAAAATCAAAAGAAAGCTAGAATACCAATACTCATATCAGATAAAATAGACTTTAAAATAAAGAATGTTATAAGAGACATGGAAGGACACTACATAATGATCAAGGGATCAATCCAAGAAGAAGATATAACAATTATAAATATATATGCACCCAACATAGGAGCACCTCAATACATAAGGCAACTGCTAACAGCTATAAAAGAGGAAATCGACAGTAACACAATAATACTGGGGGACTTTAACACCTCACTTACACCAATGGACAGATCATCCAAAATGAAAATAAATAAGGAAACAGAAGCTTTAAATAACACAATAGACCAGACAGATTTAATTGATATAGGACATTCCATCCAAAAACAGCAGATTACACTTTCTTCTCAAGTGCGTATGGAACATTCTCCAGGATAGATCACATCTTGGGTCACAAATCAAGCCTCAGTAAATTTAGGAAAACTGAAATCATATCAAGCATCTTTTCTGACCACAACGCTATGAGATTAGAAATGAATTACAGTGAAAAAAACGTAAAAAACACAAACACATGGATGCTAAACAGTATGTTACTAAATAACCAAGAGATCACTGAAGAAATCAAAGAGGAAATAAAAAAATACCTAGAGACAAATGACAATGAAAACACGATGATCCAAAATCTATGGGATGCAGCAAAAGCAGTTCTAACAGGGAAGTTTATAGCTATACAAGCCTACCTCAAGAAACAACAAACATCTCAAATAAACAATCTAATCTTACACCTAAAGGAACTAGAGAAAGAAGAACAAACAAAACCCAAAGTTAGCAGAAGGAAAGAAATCATGAAGATCAGAGCAGAAATAAATGAAACAGAAACAAAGAAAACAATAGCAAAGATCAATAAGTCTAAAAGCTGGTTCTTGGAGGAGGTAAACAAAACTGATAAACCATTAGCCAGACTCATCAAGAAAAAGAGGGAGAGGACTCAAACCAATAAAATTAGAAATGAAAAATGAGAAGTTACAACAGACACCTCAGAAATACAAAGCATCCTAAGAGACTACTACAAGCAACTCTATGCCAATAAAATGGACAACCTGGAAGAAATGGACAAATTCTTAGAAAGGTATAACCTTCCAAGACTGAACCAGGAAGAAATAGAAAATATGAACAGACCAATCACAAGTAATGAAGTTGAAACTGTGATTAAAAATCTTCCAACAAACAAAAGTCCAGGACCAGATGGCTTCACAGGTGAATTCTATCAAACATTTAGAGAAAAGCTAACACCCATGCTCCTCAAACTCTTCCAAAAAACTAAAGAGGAAGGAACACTCCCAAACTCATTCTAGGAGGCCACCATCATGCTGATACCAAAACCAGACAAAGATACTGCAAAAAAAGAAAATTACAGATCAATATCATTGATGAATACAAATGCAAAAATCTCAATAAAATACTAGCAAACAGAATCCAACAGCACAGTAAAAGGATCATACACCATGATCAAGTTGGATTTATCCTAGGGATGTAAGGATTCTTCAATATATTCAAATCAATCAATGTGATACACCATATTAACAAACTAAAGAAGAAAAACCATACGATCATCTCAATAGATGCAGAAAAAGCTTTTGACAAAATTCAACACCCATTTATGATAAAAACTCTCCAGAAAGTGGGCATAGAGGGAACCTACCTCAACATAATTAAGTCCATATACGACAAACCCACAGCAAACATCATTCTCAATGGTGAAAAACTGAAAGCATTTCCTCTAAGATCAGGAACAAGACAAGGAGGTCCACTCTCACCACTATTATTCAACATAGTTTTGGAAGTCCTAACCACAGCAGAGAAGAAAAAGAAATAAAAGGAACAGAAATTGGAAAAGAAGAAGTAAAACTGTCACTGTTTGCAGATGACATGATACTATACATAGAGAATCCTAAAGATGCCACCAGAAAACTACTAGAGCTAATCAATTAATTTGGTAAAGTTGCAGGATACAAAATTAATGCACAGAAATCTCTTGCATTCCTATACACTAATGATGAAAAATCTGAAGGAGAAATTAAGGAAACACTCCCATTTACCACTGCGGCAAAAAGAATAAAATACCTAGGAATAAACCTACCTAGGGAGACAAAAGACCTGTATGCAGAAAACTACAAGACACTGATGAAAGAAATTAAAGATGATACAAACAGATGGAGAGATATACCATGTTCTTGGATTGGAAGAATCACTATTGTGCAAATGACTATACTACCCAAAGCAATCTACAGTTTCAATGTAATCCCTATCAAATTACCAATGGGAATTTTTACAGAACTAGAACAAAAAATCTTAAAATTTATATGGAGACTCAAAAGACCCCGAATAGCCAAAGCAGTCTTGAGGGAAAAAAGCGGAGCTGGAGGAATCAGACTCCCTGACTTCAGACTATACTACAAAGCTACACTAATGAAGACAATATGGTACTGGCACAAAAACAGAAACATAGATCAATGGAACAGGACAGAAAGCCCAGAGATAAACCCACACACCTATGGTCAACTAATCTATGACAAAGGAGGCAAGGATATACAATGGAGGAAAGACAGTATCTTCAATAAGTGGTGCTAGGACAACTGGACAGCTACATGTAAAAGAATGAAATTAGAACACTCCCTAACACCATACACAAAAATAAACTCAAAATGGATTCTAGACCTGAATGTAAGACTGGACACTATAAAACTCTTAGAGGAAAACATAGGAAGAATACTCTTTGACATAAATTGCAGCAAGATCTTTTTTGATTCACCTCCTAGAGTAATGGAAATAAAAACAAACAAATGGGACCTAATGAAACTTAAAAGCTATTGCACAGCAAAGAAAACCATAAACAAAATGAAAAGACAACCCTCAGAATGGGAGAAAATATTTGCAAACGAATCAACAAAGGATTAATCTCCAAAATATATAAACAGCTCATGCAGCTCAATATTAAAGAAATAAACAACTCAATCCAAAAATGGGCAGAAGACCTAAATAGACATTTCTCCAAAGAAGACATACAGATAGCCAAGAAGCACATGAAAAGCTGCTCAACATCACTAATTATTAGAGAAATGCAAAACAAATCTACAGTGAGGTATTACCTCACACCAGTTAGAATGGGCATCATCAGAAAATCTACAAACAACAGATGCTGGAGAGGGTGTGGAGAAAAGGGAACCCTCTTGCACTGTTGGTGGGAATGTAAATTGATACAGCCACTATGGAGAACAGTACAGGGGCTCCTTAAAAAACTAAAAATAGAATTACCATATGATCCAGCAATCCCACTACTGGGCATACACCCAGAGAAAACTATATTTCAAAAAGACACATGCACGCCAATGTTCACTACAGCACTATTTACAATAGCCAGGTCACGGAAGCAACCTAAATGCCCACTGACAGACGAATGGATAAAGAAGATGTGGTACACATATACAATGGAATATCACTCAGCCATAAAAAGGAACGAAATTGGGTCATTTGTAGAGATGTGGATGAATCTAGAGACTGTCATACAGAGTGAAGTAAGTCAGAAAGAGAAAAACAAATATCGTATATTAACGCATGTATGTGGAACCCAGAAAAGTGGTACAGATGAACCGGTTTGCAGGGCAGAAGTTGAGACACAGATGTAGAGAATAAACGTACGGACACCAAGGGGGGAAAGCCGCGGGGGCGGTGGGGATGGTGGTGTGATGAATTGGGCGATTGGGATTGACATGTATACACTGACGTGTATAAAACTGATGACTAATAAGAACCTGCTGTATAAAAAAATAAATAAAATTCAAAAAAAAACCTCCCCTTTAACCAACATGTACTAGTTTATTATATACTTTTATGCTCTGCAGTGAGTTGGTACATTTCCAAAGGCAGTGGCTATACTTTTATTATCTTTAGTAGTGAAAGGAAATAGCTGCATACATGACAATGTGGAATCTTTAAGTTTTATGTACTTACTGAGTTCAATAAAATAAATACCAGCTTTAAAGGAAAAAAAAAAGAAAGCTCATCCCGCACTTATTAAATTCTACATAAGCTATTTTTGATAAAATCAAAATATTCTTTTTACGAACTAAAACAAAAGCTGCTTTAACTGTCCAATTAAGCACAGGTACCTAAATTATTTCTTGATTAAAAGAACAAGTATTTCCTGGGCTTCCCTGGTGGCGCAGTGGTTGAGAGTCCGCCTGCAGATGCAGGGGACACGGGTTCATGCCCCGGTCCAGGAAGATCCCACATGCCGCGGAGCGGCTGGCCCGTGAGCCATGGCCGCTGAGCCTGCGTGTCCGGAGCCTGTGCTCCGCAACGGGAAAGAGGCCACAACAGTGAGAGGCCCACGTACCGCAAAAAAAAAAAATCCCCAAAAAACAAGTATTTCCATATGTAGCTCCTGTAATACTTTAATTTTATTGTTCTTGGGCCCAATTATCTTGTTAGTATCCTGAGATAATGCAAATGATACAAAAATTATCCATGATATTCCCCAATTAATTTATCTGTTGGTCTCTGCTTTGAATTAGACCAAAGATATTCTCCTCAGTTTTTGTTTTGTCAAAGCTAGTTTGCAAAATACTGGCAATCGTGCCTCTTTATAACAGGTATTACCAAGCGAAATCTGTAGGAGAGCCAATTACTGTAAAGTTAATCTGGCTTTCCCACTAACTGGTATTATAAAATCATATACACATTCACAGAGGGGGAAAAAAAGCTTCTAACTGGCTAAGTTGAACAGTTTGGTTGTGAGGAATGAAACAAGAAAATGACAGCACTCACCTCCATTAAAACAGAAAAGTTCCATTAATACCGAAATAAAAATGGTAGCCAGGCTTAAGGGATGCTGGGAGTACTTATGAAGAACTCCCAAAACTCTGCAGCATACTCTCTCCTGCGTGCAACTCCCTTTGACTTTTTCTTCCAAGGGAGGGCAACTTCAGCAGAAGCATGGCAAGGTGGAGTCAGCTCCAATTCACCACCTCACTACTGAGCCTTAGAGACATCAAAACTTTCAACACTTTCTGGACTTACTCTTCATCTGTATACCAAGCACTTAGACTGGACTCATCACTAAAGCTCCTTTGAGCTTTAACATGTTACTACAGCTCACTGCTCTTAAAATAAAACACTTTTTCTTCAATTTAAATATCAACGGCTTTTAATAAGACAAGATCATAGCATTGAATTTCTCTCAGAATTACTCATGTCTAAGTGATACCCTTCAGCCTGAATACTCCTTATGTGTTTACAAAATGAATTGATATTTTACTTCTGCTATAAAATATTACTACATAACGGTAGGTGGTTTATTTATAGTGTTGTACTTTTCTAAATACCAATGAGTGTGTGCTCAATAGTATTTGCTGAGTGAAAAAAATTCTTATGTAAACATGGAAACATTTCAACTTAAACGCAAAAACCAGGTCATACCTGAAGATTACGCTTGCTTTTCCTTATGTTATGCTGCAACAAAAAATTATTCTCCAAAGAAAAGCGACTGTATTGATCATCCAGCTGCGATAGGAGGTCGTGAAAACGGATGGTAGCAAATGAAACATCATTGGCAGCATGCTCCCTAGGAGATACAAAATTTACACATTTCATTTAGATACTACTTTAAAACGACAAAATAAACACTGCTTTCCATGTTGAAATGACTAAAAATAATTTAAAGTGTATTCTTGCGTTTTATTTCCTTCTTTTGAAATTGCCATTGCTATTAGCAGCAGTTCGTACAATATTTCTATTATTTACAATTAGCATGAAAAATTCTAGCACTCCAAGACTGTGCACAAAACTGTTAATGGCGATTATCTCTGGAGGCAAAAAATCAACAGGGGCCTTCACTTTCCACGTCAAATACTTCCAGAACATTTGAAATATTTGCAATGAGCAAACAATAAATTGTAAAATAGAACATATACCAATTTTAAGAGATATTTCCTTGATTTTTTTTTTTACTTTCTTCATACTTCTAATCAGTGTTCTACCAAAACTTGGCTTTAATTATTACTTTTAACTTACTTCTTTCTATAACCTGGATCCTAACTTCGAAATAATTGGTATCAGCATTATCTAACTTGTGCAAAGCATTTAGGAGGATGTATAATTAAATCGACAAATACATAAAATTAATGAGTAATGCATTTAGCTTTCTAGAGACACATGCCATTTTTCAAGGCAACACTCTTTTCTGCAACAGGTAATCCCAATGGCTACTGATGAGATTCATCTTCCAGTCAACATAGTTCCAATCCACTTAATCAACAAGTTGTTTTAAAAGTGTAGAAAACCCCCTTCTTCTGTCAAGTGAGTTTTCCTTACCAGTCTTGCTTTTCTAGCCACTGTGCCAGGTACTGTCTGATTTCCATGGGAAAACTGTCATCATAGAGCTGGTGAACCTGCTCCAGGAATTTGGAGTCAAGCTGCTGAAGCTCATACCACTGGGACATCCTATAGGGAAACAGAATACAGATCACAAATGGAAGCCCACAGCTCCAAAGAAAGCCTGTCTAGCATTGTGCTTCTTCTAAATATCTTGCTTAATTAAAAACATAATTTGTCTTTGAAATACACTTTTAAAATGGTGCCTATATTTCAAAGCCTGTTTTTAAATTGAGTTTTGGGTCAAAGTTTTTTTCTTCTCCAAAAAACACATCTTCAGGTCTTTGCTCAAATGCCAGCATCTCAGGGAAGCCTCCTCTGGCCACCTTATTTAAATTGACACCACCTCTCACCTTGGAAAACACTATCCCTCCTCCCTGATGTATTCTTCTCCACCGCACTTACCACCATCTGACCTACCACATATTTTCTTTTTAATTTTGATTAGTGTCTGTTTTCCCCGCATGAAGGGAAGGATTTGGGAGTGGGGGGGTTGTTCACTGCTGTATCTTCAGAACAGTGCTGGGCATACAGTAGGTGTTCATATGCCTTTAAAATAAATCTGCACTTTTATCAAATAAACCAATGGAAAACACTAATTAGATTTGCTTTAGGACAAATCGTAAGAACTCTCCCTGAAATTGCTCTTATAAATTATAGCACATTTGTAATTTAACCCAAAGAATTTTAAACTGGTGTTTTATATTTTATGATTCACGTGATTAAAATGAATTATTTTTGATATATATCTTTTTTTTTTTTGGCCACACTGCACGGCATGCAGTGTTATGCCGTTAGTTTCCCAACCTGGGATCAAAACCGTGACCCCTGCAGTGGAATCGAAGAGTCCTAGCTACTGGACCGCCAGGGAATTCCCAGGTTATATATCGTTTAAAAGGGAAATATTTTCGTCTTTGCCTACTGCAAACAATAAGTCTGCACAAAAATTCTTAAACCTAAGTAATAATTTTTAAAGACTGAAACAACATTGTTAAATGTAATCTGAAAGGATAAAATAATACTATTTCTTTGGATAACAGTAAGTCAACTTTTACATAGCAGTTCTGAAGATTAAAAATTAAAATACCTGATTTAAGTCCGAACATCCATGAGGAAAATGAAAAGCCTCTCTTCACCACAGCGTAAATTAGGATTTACATCAGCGCACAGCTGACAACATTCAGAGTAGATATAAGTGAATCTTGTCCTACCAGGCCTGAGGAAGTGGTCTGGATTTTCAAGCAGGGCGTGGAAGAGTGTATGCATGCTTGTTGGCAAGTATACCTGTGCAGGCATGAAGTCATGTCTACTCCACAAATCTCCTTCCAAAGAAAGGTAAGGATGTGGTGAGGCTACAAAGCTAGTTACCATCACAAATACCAGTACGAATGGACCCAAGTCCACACCTTTGCTACACTTGCTGTAGCAATTTGATTTTTCACTTCGAATTTATTTCACCTGAGTGGAAGACTAAATCTTTGGCGCTCTCCCTCCCTACTAGGTGTCTAATAAGGATATGCCCAAAGCAAATATGCTGGCCAGAGTGTCAACCAGCGGGGACTGCAACACCTCTTTTTAGGTGAGTGACCTCAAGTGACTCACTTCCCTCTCAACAGGGTGATTGTTGAAGACTGAATGACCTAATACAGATACAGCACCTGGCACAAGGCAGGCGATCAATAAATCCATGCTAACATTCCAGAATCCATTCCCTCTTCTCACAAAACTTGTTACCAGCACAGGGGTGGCAAGACCACCCCCCAGTCACCTGACTTCTTCCTCTCCAGTCCCAAGACCTCCAACCACCTTGCCTCCAACACTCTTTCCCAATCTGGCCTTCTGCTGCACATGGGTTTTCACCACATCATTCTCTAGTTCAAAATTGCTAGTTTGCCCATTACCAGGCTGATTTCCACTCTGACCCTATTTTCACCCATTAACAAAGCAACCCAGTCACCAAATTACCTACTTTTTTTTTCTGCACTGCTCCAGCTGTCACTCACCCTTGAAAACAGCTTCTCCACATTCTGCCTCTCTAAATTCTACCAGCATTCAAAAGTAGGTACAAATAGCCCTTCTTCCATAAGCTGTCTGAGACTCACCCAGAGACAATTAAGCTTTGATTAATGTGCGCCTCATTGCATTTTGTATCTCTATTAGAGCATCAGTCCCTGTCTTCCTTAAAAAGCTCTATGATGTCTCCCCTGCAGCATGTAAGCTTCAGAGTTGTTGGGACTGTCTTTTCTTTAAACTTCGTCTGCACTGTGGACAGTGTCCTGCACATATTATGTACTCAACAGTAGTCTGTTGAATTGAAATCGAGTAGATTTCAGATTGAATTAGAAAGTAAAGGGCAAACCATATTATGGTCCAACAAGTTTGAGTCCTGCATTAAACTGCAAACTGGATTGTGCTGGAGGCTCAAGTCTTATTTCTGTCCCATAAAAACAAACTATCCAACTTATACAAACAACATTTAAAGCACAATCACACACCTGTTTTTCTTCCCCCAAACTCTTTGGTACTAGTCAGAATTTGTTTTAAAGACTAATTATATTATTTGGGGGTCTGCAGGAACTAATTATCACTTTACATTCCAGGAGCACATTAAGCTCTTTTATCCTTAAATACAGACATATAATTAAGTTCCAAAGTCACATATTCATTCGTTTCCGTGAACATTTTACTAACCTGTCACCTAGTGCCCCAGCGAATGGTTGGGGATTCAACACAAGCAGCGGCTACACACAGCACGTCAGATGCCAAGACTGCTGGGTTTGCTTGCACAGGGTGCGAGCGTATAACTTAGCTCTCTGGGGGTGGCACACGGCAAATGAAAACTTTCTGCGGAGAGAAAAAAACATGACTCTGGCGGAAGGGGCGGAAAAGAGAGAAAAATGAGGGTAAATAGGGAGATGCAGTATTTTCGGCGGGGGAGGGGCGCAGGATTCTATTTCACAAGACATTTTTTACTACCAGAGCTCAACTGGCTGGGCCAACCGTGCCATCACCGAAAACAACACCTGGGATACGCGTTCTTGCCCGGATAACGGATTTACCTGTCAGCACTTTAAAGCCCGCCCTCGCCGGGCATCCGGCCGCTGGGCCCGCACGACGGCGGGCCAGGAACGCCCCACCCCTGCACCCGGAACCTCACGCCCACTCACTCTGCGCTCCGGATCCGGCAGAGGTTGGCGAGGGCGCGGCCGTGCTGCCTCTCCCGGGCGCGCCGGGTCTCCTCTGCTCTTTCTGGGGTCTGACCGGCGTCGTCCCGGGTGCGACTAAGTCTCTCCACAAACTCAGCGCAGCAAAGCGAAAGTACCACCAGGAGGAAAGGTAGTGCCAGACGCCCCGCCTCCTTCCACTCCCGCCAATCACCGCGTTACTGCCGCTCTCGGCCAATCGGACGCGGCTGTTCCGAGCGCGCGCCGCCTCCCCCCCGGGGCCACTGCTCTGCCAACCCGCTGGGTCTTTCCTTAGAATTTGGGGAGGGCCCCCACCTGGAAGAGGTGAAGCTCAGCTCTGTGTTGCAAGTTGAGGGTTATGTTTACACATGTTTTAGAGAACAGCTAAAAGGAAGTTATGTGTTTGCAGAGGCCCAAACCTGGAGATCCTTATATCAGCCCCAAACCTGAGAATTCGAGGCAGAGGACACAGGTGGAGACGTCATTCTAGATGCTCGGCTTAGCAGCTGACCTCCATGTTGCTAAACCCAGGGGACGCTTTTCTGTCCTCACCTGACTTGACCACTCAGAAACCTTCTGCGCAGTTGACACCTCCACCCTTTAACACTTCTTCCTGGGCCACGATGCCGACACACTTTGCTTGCTTCTTCCTACCTCTGCTATCCTTTCCCCATCCTCTGCTCCTCCTCCGCCACCAAACCGTTCAATGTTAAGTGTGGTCAGTGTCCGGATCTTGGTCTACTTTGCCTACAGTTCTCAGGCTGTCCTGTGATGACCTCATCCACAGCTTCAATGTCCTTCTAGATATGTAGAACTTCTACACGGGTACCCTGTCCACACGTCTCCTCTGAGCTCCACACACACGTGTACAGCCCACACTTGACTCTCCACTTGGATGTCTGGTAAGCTCTGAAAACTAGTTGTGTTCAGAACCAACTCATCATCTTTCTCCTGAAACCTGCCCTTTTTCTAGAACTGGCGCATGCCAGAAAACTAGGAGCCACCTTTGACATTGCCTTCTCACCCCCACCAGTCCTCAAGCCTTGTTGATGCTTCCACCTAAATAGTTCTCAAGTCTCATCGCTTTTTGCCATCTCCCACACCATCCCCCCCCTTTTCTCTCATTTGGATCCTCACAGTAGATTCCCCAAATGGCTGCCTCACTTCAATTCTTAACTCCCGTTTAATCCATATTCCCTACAGCAGTTTGAGTGGTTTGTCTTTTAATTGCAAAGCAGATCATGTGTTTGCCAACCTGAAAATCCTCTGATGGCTTTTCTTATAAAATCCAAATTTCTTAATGTAACCTATAAAGCCCTGGTTTCCCCATCACTTTCTTTAACCCCATCTTGTGCCACTCTTTCCTTACTTCAGCATTTTTGTTCTTCGAATAAGACAAGCTGTTTCCACACACTCAGGGCCTTCTCACCAGTAGTTCTCCATCTGGAAAGCCCCTTGAGCCAATGTCCCCCTCCCCCGCGGGCTAACTCATCTTTTAGGTCTTAGCTAAAATCTAAGCTTAAATGTCACTTCCCCAGGTAGGCATCTCTGAGGCCAGCCTTGACTAGATCTTCTTGGAATGCGTGCACAGAAAATCAATTGGTTCCTCTAAGTACGTGGGACTTGAATCAAGCCTAGAATAATAAGGCAACTTTGGGTAGGAAAAGACTCTAAATAATTTCCCAGAGGTATGCTTATATGTGTAGCTATTATAGTTTTTTCCCTTCTCACATCTATATGCTCCTTCCTCTTGTCACATATTCACCCTCACAAAGCCGGTACTGATAGCAATGACCCTTGGTACCAAAGTAGCAGCCTTCTGTGAAGAAAGATGCCAGGACACCAAAAGAAGTCCTTCCCCTTCTACTAACACCCTGTACTAAGGGCCCAGACAATGTCTGAGAAAAGCTCTACGAAAGGTAGATAATATGTTAAACATATTTTTTTCTGGTACTGTAAAATTTGCACAGAGACTAGCTTCAGTATTGACAGGGAAATTAAATAATCTTAACGGCTGCAAATAGGATGTTTCTTTTTGGCTCTCCACATTCTGATTGTCATCAAGTTCTGTGGATGCTTCCTTCCCTATGCCTTTATCTGCCTTAGTTTTCCCATCATTGATAATACCCAACTGTAGGCCTTCATCAGTTCAGAACTGGAATGCTACAGTAGGTTCCAGTTACACTACCTTTTTCCTGTCCCTTCCCCCTCGACTGTATTTGCCACATTAAATTCTCTAAAACACCTTATTTATACAGTCATTCCCTGCTCAAAAGTCTTGACAACTCTCATTGCATTTATATAAACACAAACTTTGCCTGCTAGTCTGGACCCTCTACAGAATGTCCCTAACATGTTCCGGGGTGATGGGTTACTTCTTATAATTTTCTTTACTTCTCTCTTTTTTTTTTTTTTTTAATGTCTATTACGAGCAGTATTACATTCGTAGACCAAACACCGTTACGAGCACCTTTTTTAGTCCTGGGCTTTCAGAAGAGCAGCCCAGGCCCGCCCAGGATGAGGTACACTCGGGGAGGTGCAGTCTGTCAGGCTTTTTGATACGTTTCCAAAATAGCTGGCCCCGCGCGTGGCGGGAGGGACGCGGCTGCTCAGAAGAGCCGCCCCACGTGCTTTCGGGGAAATAGTCTGGGAGCGAGAAGTAGCAGAATTGACAAGAAACCGAAAAGCGAAAGTAGAGATGGAGGGAGCAGTACGCAGGCGCGGGACCGGGGCTTTCCAGCTGACGGCCCGCCCAGCCGCCGGTTCCCTCCCACCGCCTCCGGGAGGGCGGGATCCGCACGCTCGCCCCAGCCCGGCCGTAGCTGCCCGGCGCCCTCGTGCCCGAGTCCGAGAATGGTGGTCCTGGACACGATGAAAGGCAACGGCGGGGGCCTGGGTGCCTCTTAACTTTGGAGAAAGGATGGGGGACGTTTTCTAATTGCTTAATGTGCTGGAAACCTTTCTCATTCTCTTCCATCTTTTCCTTCTTCCCGTGGCCTGGAGACGTCCCTTTTTTCTCCCTCACTTCTGTATCTACACAATCTGCACGCATGCTAACTCAGATCTCATTAGTTTTTCTAGTTCTGACCCCCACCCAGCTGGCCTGACTGCCCTTAATCCAGAGATGAGAGTGGGAGGCTGGCTGTTTCTTCAACTGTCTTTTTCTAGATCTGCAGACGGGTCTTTTCTCCCTTTTCTGGCGTTTTTTCGTCGCTCCCACTTCCCACCCCCAATCCCCACCTTCTCGCTCATGGTGATTATACCAGAGGGAGTGAGGAAGAAGTATAATGGAGAAGAATAATTTAGTCACCGGACCATGATTTTGAAAGTTTGGCAGGACCAGAGAAAATCGTTTTGGCCCCGCTTGCTATGTGTGTTATTTACTGGACAGCGTTTCTTTGGGCTCTGCTCAACCATTCTGTAAAAGGCTCTATCTACTTAAGGTGACCTGGGGACCAACCTAAGACCTCCAGTGTGTGATGGGCCCCACCTTACTGGACCACAGCTTCTGGCCTCATGACAGTGAGCACCAGTCCCCAGGGCTGCAAGGGCAATTTACATAATTCCCAGAATGCAAATGGGCATCTATTTTCCCCTTAGGAGAGGACAGGATGCGCTATATAATTTGCAGGCCCAGTGCAAAATGAAAACAGGAGGCCCCTTATTCAAACTTATTAAGAATTTCAGGAAGGCAAAGGCAGAGCACTAAACCAAGTGTGGAGCCTCTGACTGTTCTGCCCTTTATAGATGCACACATTGCACACCCATGAGGTCCCTAGTAGGGGAATTGGAGGGAGGGAAGAGTTCTTCTATAGAAACCTTGTTACATGTTTACTTAAAACAAATGAAAACTTAGATATAATGAAGAAACGAATTATAACACCACTCCTTCCTAAAGCATTTGCAATAAAATCCAGAGCCTTCCACTCTCCCAGCAGAGCCTTACACCATCTGATCTTGTCTCCCTCTCCCTCCATGCTCTTCTACACTCCCCACCCTGTGGACTCTTTCTGTTCCTCGAGTACCCCCAGCTTTTACCTGCCTGGGTTCTATGTATGTGTATGCTGTTCCTTTAGGATGCTGTGTTCCCAGCTGTGGAATGGACTTGCTTCTTCTCATTCTTTAGGTCTCAGCTCAAATGTCATCTCCTCAGAGAGACCTTCAATGACCATTTCTTCCAGTTACTCTATGTCACATTTATATTCTTCATAGCACTTACTAAATCTGTCCTTTATTATGTGCTTGTCTGTTTTCATCTCTCCTCACAACAGGAGGGACTTTGTGCTGTGTTACAGCCTGTCTCATCTCAGGTTCCATGAGAGAATTAAGCGTAATACCCGGGGCATCTGTGTATTAATTACCTTCTCTCCTGTTTATCTAGAATGGCACTATGTACCATCCTTGGGAGAACTGAGAAAATAGTCAAGTAAATCACTTTCTGTGTTTTGTGGTTCAGATAGGAAACCCCGGTTGAAAAAGGCAATGCCTGCTACATAGTCTCAAAAATATTTTTGAATGAATAACCCTGGGATAAGGAATCAGAGGTTAAATCAACCATTCAGACCTCAGCACAGGCTCTAGCCTATTGAGCTAGAATTGAGGGGGAGGAGGATTAAGAACAGGTGTATTCCAAAAAACTTCAGTGAGAGCACCATTCCTCCACACCCCTCCAACCTCTCCCCCATCTCCACGCTGTCTGGAGGGCCTCTAGGCTTCTTTCCAACTGCAGCAGCCTGTGAGACATCTCAGTGGATGCCTGTCCAGCCTTAGTAAGAGAGAGTCGTGTGGGACTTTTACCAGGGGCGGGAGTAATAAAGGCAATGAGTTTAATCACGGGGAATTAAGGGGAAATTTCAGGAACACTTGATTCATCTGTGGGTGGACAGATGCCTGGAATGCTAGGCACACATGAGATACCTAAATTAAAGGGAAGTTAGAGTGAGCTAACGGACAGTCTAATTCCAGAGCATTTCTATAGTGTTTGGATGTCATGAGTGAGGTGAAGTAGAGGAAACGTCCTATGTTTTTTGAGCAATAGCAAGTGTGTTTTGGTTAATCAGTTTGAAGTAAAGTGTCGGGGACTGTTCCACAATTTTAGAGTTCAGAGGGTTATAAAGGGAATTCTAGCCTTGTCTTGCAGGCAGATCAAGGAGCAAAGGAAAGAAAGGAACTAACTACTGTCCTGTATGTCCTTTAGTTCAAACAGTAAATCATTAACTAGTATTTATTAAGAGGCAGACTGTGCTAGATTTTAGGGATATAACTGTGAACAAGGGCTTCTTCGTCCCTGTACATATAGAGCTTGCTTAGAGTCTAATGAAGACAGATGATACGCATTTATAACCAAGGTGATAAGAATGGTGCTGGGTAATGTAGAGGATATGGAGGAGGCATGATGTGCCATGAGCCCTACACATGTGCATGTGTGTGTGTGTGTGTACGTGTTGGGCAGGAAGTCCTTCCAGAGCCTGAAGGATGTGTGAATGTTATTAAGGTGAGAGGGTAGGTGGGCTGGGGTTGGAAACCTGAGAGGATACAGCAGGGGGAGGCGAGAGGGAGCATGGGCCATGAAAGAAACTGAAGGTAGTTCAGTCTTGTGTATATTCTAGAGGATGAGAAGCTATTGTTGGGGAGAAGTGTTGAGAAATGAGTTGAAGACTAAGAAGAAACTAAATAATATATGACTTTGGAAAGATCTGTTGAGAATTAGAGTCTTCATCCAGAGGTGGGATTCTTAACTATTTTTTGTGCCATGGACCCCTTTGGCAGTCTGATGAACCTATGAGCTCTTTCAAAGATTAATGTTTTTTGTTGAATAAAATAAAATGCATAAGATTAAATAGGAAACCAATTACATTGAAATACAGAGATCAAAATAGTAAAACCAACGTTGTGATAGAGTAATATAAGTGCTTCTTTATTAATGGCATTAAGTAAGATCTAGCAGTGGGTCGGATGAATGCAATTTCAAAATCGTGCTTAGCATAAGCAATATTTTGAGATAAGTGTAACAACTGTAATGTGACAAAAATGTGGTGTGGTTTACGGTTTGTTACCTTTATTCCTAATTGAAGGAAACTCTAAGTTTCAGTTAGAAGTTTGAAAATAAAGCTTTAACTTCTGCCATTCAAACTCATGACTCTCCAGAATTCTATCCACATACCCCAGCTAAGAAGTGCCAATCCACAGCACCATGAGCCCTTTGAAGATGTTAAGCAGGGAGTAAAATGATCCGATTTATTTTAAATAGAGCCTTCTGTCTACATAAGAGGCCACATGGAATTGTTTGCTGTATTTACTCTAAGGATATTGTGGAGAATGTCCTTCATCATGTTTTCATAGTGTCCTCTTTGTGAGGATTCTGGTGGAAATGTTCTATGTCTTCCAGTGGTGGTTACACAACTGTATGGGTTTGTTGGAAAAGGATGAATTTTATTATGTGTAAATTATGCTTCAATAAGCCAGACTCTTAGAAGTGCAGTCAGTCAAATCAATCAATGTTCACGGTCAATTTGAAAAAAAGGAAAAATAGTCTGTCAGAAATTGGAGTGTGTGCACAGCGAGACCAGTTTGCCCAGTTCGGACTATAATTTCCTGCTGTTGGAACACAGCACTAGGATGCTTTGACCCCTAATTCCCTTCCTGCTACTGCAGGGAGGACACGGGCCTCCTGAACCATTTGAGGTACAGAAAACTCCCTCGGCTTTGCCAGAAGTATCCTCCCTCTTCCTGGTTCTTTGGGGAGCCTTCCTTGTTACCTTACGACTTTGAGGAAATCCACTGGCAGCTGCCTTCTTTCACCACTTATTCCAGATAAAGACATTGATATTCAGTACAATTGGTCAAAGTGAGTCTTTACATTAAAAATAATTTGAAAAGGAATTAGCAAAGTGGGCATCTGTGATTGGTCTTGGATGGTTGGAGGGAGAAGTGAAAAGGTGATTAATATTTTGAAAATAAATTTACATTTTGCTTCATTAAATGCTGCTTATTTGCTATTAGTTGGCAGAAAAAAATATATTCTGGGGTACGATTTGGTGGAAATGTGGTCTAAATTCCCTTCCCATTTTATTTCCATCTCATGCAGCACACCTTATCCTGATCTAAACAGGTATCCCCAAGAATCTCCTGACAAAATCCCATTACCCCCACAAAGATGGTTTCTGGAATGCAAGACTCACACCGCTGGAAATAACTCTATGCTGGGATCAAGAACTTGATTTTGATTTTCTGAATCTAAATAAAAAATAGCCGCTTACTGAACTCTTACTCTTACTGAGGCCTTTGCCTCTATTATAGGGAGTAAACTACAAATGTCCTTGTACTGTCTACCTCCAAATAACAAAGATGGCTGTGATCACATATACGAGACCTTGACATTCTTCTGCCAGGCTCTATATTTACAAGCTTTTCAAAATTCTTGTAAAATAAGTGAGAGTCCATCATACTTTTAATATTTTCCAGGGAATAAAAAGCTTCTGCGGGATTTCCCTGGTGGCACAGTGGTTAAGAATCCGCCTACCAATGCAGGGGACATGGGTTCGAGCCCTGGTCCGGGAAGATCCCACATGCCGTGGAGCAACTAAGCCCGTGCGCCACAACTACTGAGCCTGTGCTCTAGAGTCCGCAGGCCACAACTACTGAGCCCACGTGCCTAGAGCCCGTGCTCCGCAACAAGAGAAGCCACCGCAGTGAGAAGCCCGCACACCGGGACAAAGAGCAGCCCCCACTTGATGCAACTAGAGAAAACCCATGTGCAATGAAGACCCAACACAGTCAGAAATAAATAAAATAAATACATTAAAAAAAAAAAAGCTTCTGCAACATTTTTTGGTATCTAAATCCAATTGTTTATGAGTATTTCCCGGTAGGAAATTACCTCCTTAAACCAAGTTTAAAATTATTTCTTCTGCTTCTGCTGCCAATTGATATATTTGAATTTCAAGAAAATTGGGCTGGTGAAGAGAAGTGGAGACTGGGAAAATGCACCTTGAGTTAGCCTGTGGTCCTCCATTGAACAGACACTTTCACCCAAAGAATACTGTCAAGAGCTTGCAAAGGAGTAAGGGAATTGGCCTTGGGACAGGTGCAGAGTTTGTCCCATAGGAACAATCTAGGATCATGTGGGTGGGTATAAAGGATGAGATGGATAGGATGGATCTCCCTCTTCTAAGGGAGAAGGGAGGTTACATTAAAAGCTTTTTTTTTTTCTTTGAAATCTTTTCCATCAAACATTAGCTTCTCCTTGTTTGACCTACTGGGAAGACGGGAAATGGGTTAAAGAAGTCAGTGAGGAGTACCCCACAGGGGACTGCCATCACTGACTCTGTAGTCAGGGCTTACCTTGGACACCAGCCTCAGGACATTTTGTGGCTGGTCATGGCAGATGCCTCAGCATCATGACTTCCTCACCTGGCTCAGCAGCTTCTCTAGGGCCTGGAGACATGGAGAGCTCCCCAGGGCTTGGGCACTGGGAGATCCCACACTATTACTAAGGGCAGTAGCTGTTCAATGGCACCACTAAGCATTCAGTCCAGGCAAGGGAAGGATCAAAGTAGACCTGCAGCCCATATACATGCATTGCCATTCAGTAAACCACCTCCCCTCCTGCATCACCAGGGATGGAACTTCTCATCCTAAATTCCTTTCCCCTGGCTCAGGTTGGATTCATGGGACCAGAGACTCTTAGAGCTGGAAAGGACCATAGCCCACCTAGCCTAACCTCTTCTAGAGATGAAGAACACACAACCCAGGGATCAAATCACTCACCCAAGGCCAGTGTTGTTATCTTCCTCCCAGTCCTCATTTCAAAAATCTCCTCATGAGATTTTTACCCATGTGTCTGCTTTTAGTGCGGTTTGCCTGAGATACCACCAGGAATGACTCTGGATCTCTCTCCCTAATAGGAGAGGTGTCCCTGGCCGTGGTACCAGCAGCTGTGAATCCTGAAGTTAGGGCAATGTTGACATAGCAACCAAGAGGCTTCCTAATTCACCCCTGGACACACACCGTGTGAACTGCTGCTGTTAATGCCCTGTCATTACTTCCATCTTGTATCTAGTGTGATGACTCTTACTTCCTAGAACTCAGGACATTAGCTTATTCGGCTTTTCCATCAGGCCATCCTGCTGGTTTTTGAGTAATGTACATGTGACTTTGTTATTTTTGACCTGTTGTGAAATCTTAACACTTAAACCTGCTAGAGCCGAAATCATAAGTAACACAAGAGAAACAGAATCAGAAATAAAACAAATACATACAATGAGTCTTTTGTTAATATTATATTAACATTGGTTTCTTAAAGTGTTTTATCTCACAAGTTTATCTGAAGCTTTGGTTTTTAGGATTTCAATCATGACATTCCCATTTGGGGGTGTCATACCAGTGAGAGGAAAGCTTCGAACTTAACTGTTTCCTGGAAACCGGTATATACAAAGCTGAAGAAACAAGATGTGATTGTTGGCAAAGATCAGTCTTTAATCTTTTTCATTTGCTTCCTTCTTTTGAGTGTCAAGAGCTTATCCTGTCATTCAGCAGAATAGGGAGACTTCATCTAAAATTGGAAAATGAAAATGACCTTTAGGCAAGAAATTGTTTTGCAAGTAAGTCACCATTTCTTAGGTAAACATTCTCTTGTCTACTAAATACATACTTTATAATCTTTCTACCAATTAACTACTAAGTACAGTACTTACAAAAGTAACTAAGGTTGATCAATCTAAAGTAAAAGGCAACTTTAAAATAAATAAAAACGATTTTAAGGAGGCCTATTCATCCCACAAAAATGTAATGAAGAAATGGGTGTAAAATGTAGCAAAAGTCCTCTTACAACTAAATGATTTAAGGACAATTAACATTGGAATAAGTTTTTCTATCCCTGGAAATCTTCAAGAGGAGGACTAAAAACCACTTGATTTACAGCCAGACACTAATCTCTTGGAGCTCAGGGTCCCTCCAAGAATCTATTATTCTGATGTACATGCATCCTAATGTAATTGGGGTTTTGAACTGTTTGACAATATTGGGGGATAATACTAGATAGAATGCATCCTAAAGCACATAGTAGCTTATAAGATTATGACTCAGTTCTGAGAAGAGTATTATTATACTGCTATTGATTGTTGTTCATATACTACTTGAAGAAGCTCCCAGGACAGGACCAATAAGGCAAATAATCAAGAAAAATTGGAATTTGTGGTGCTTGAATTACTAAAATAAAATATTAAACTAGACTTGCATATAATGACTTATAAGTATTGTCTGCTACAGTGGGGAGAGTGGTGGGGATTGGTGGGGCCGATGGTGGAAGTAGGGATGAAGTGTACTTGAGTGGGGGGATACAGAGATATTTTGCCCTTGGATGGCTTTTGATGGAAAGACCTCAAAGCAGTTCAAGTCAGTGCAGGTATCTGCTTCCAATGCCCATAACATCAGCAACACGCAGGACCATACAGACGCACACCCCTTGTGTTATGCTCATGGATTTGTTCCAACAAATGTGTTTTGTCACTGCAGATCTTCACCCCCCCGTTGATTCGCACACCACCTTCGCTTCCTCAGAAATGCCCTTGACAACAATGGAAAGAAAGGGGACATACTGCAGTTTCAATTGTTGTGGGACTCAGGTTTTCTCTCAGCACTGCGTACACGCTTGGTGACATGGGAAGAAGGTCTGTTGGAGAATGTGTCTCCGTTGAATCACTTCGGCTTAAAGAGATGACAGGGTAAATATGGAAAAGGATTAAAAATAATAGCTTGAAGTGACTTACTGTGTTAGGAACTGTTAGGGCTCAGGGCAGGCCACCCCAAAGTGTGCCTCAGTGGCATATCGATTATTCTGAATTAAATGCCTTAAGTTAGTTAAGAAAGAACCAACACAGGAGGGACACTCTGACTCTGCTCTTTGCCTCCCCGAAAGCAGGAAGTAAATCTCTTCCGTGAGAGGCGCCCTCCTTGCATCTGGAGGTGGAAGAACATCCTTCTTGCCAGAGATAGGGGATTCATTTGGGGCTGAGAAGCCTGTACAAATGAACCTTGTTACTTCTTTAATTTAATACCCCAGGCCCAAACTCTGTTTAGATTCTTCACGACGTAAGCACCCAAAGCCTAAGTATCTTTGTCCTGTCAATTCCTCACAAATTTATTGACTTTTTGCCCAAAAAAGAATAAAAGCTGTCTGTTTTGGCCATTTCTTCAGTCATTTCTATGAGACTTGTATGCACACGACTTAAAATTTGTTCCTTTTATCCTGTTAATCTACCTTGTGTCAATTTTATTGTTAGTCCAGCCATAAGAACTGGAAGGGGTAGGGGGGGAAATTTCCATCTCCCCAACAGAACTCATTTCTAGGGCTTCATCTATTTGTGACACTGAGATGCCTAATTCATCATTTACAATCAGAGCATTCAACCTGCTATGGAATATAAGGCATATCAAAGGCAACTTTAGAATTCCTTCGTGATGGGCTGTGGTGCATCCTGAAGACTAGCTTTATGTGTTAAAGGTAATGGGACATTGAGCATTAAAATGTTTTATTCTCAGTTGTATGTACGCTGCTCTACTCTTAAATTTCGAGCTTTTTTTGGATAAGTTCAATAAGAACTATTTTATATGTGACTAAGATTACTTACATTGTTGAGATGGGGATAAATACAGAAGGGACATAACCTTTGTCTCCCCTTTCGGTTGGTCTTGAAACTGGAAAAGAAAGGTATGTTGGGGAAAAATGTTATTATTATTGATAAAATTAGAAAAAAAGTCTAAAAAAGTATAAGTGATACTAAAAAGAAGAGATAATACAATTGTCTAGTGATTCACAAATTTTTTTAGTTGAATAGATGAAACAGCATTTTAGATGAGCATAAAATGTGCAAGAAGAGAGAAACAAATCTCTTGGCAGGCCTAATCTGACTTTACATATTAATGCTCTAAACTGTGTGAGAAAAATTGGGAATCAACTATATTACCTGACTTCCATGTTACATTTAAGTTTAATTATAAGGACAGATTTATTCATGGATTGGGGATTTATAGTAACGCAATTCTTTTCATTAAAACTGACACCAATCATAATCTTATAATTACACAAAGTTTTGAGGCACAAACATCAGTGTTACTAAAAGCACTGCTGCGCTATAGTAACAGTCATGTGCAAACCTCACCTTGGAAACCCCCCCACATTTCTCTGGTATACTACATTGAACTTGTGTGTGATCCAATCGTAAGGACCAACTGTAATTTTTCAGCTGTAATTTGTTGCATTGACATTTGTTATTTCATTCAGTCAGATGTAGAATCACTTAAAAGCCACAGTTTTTGTGGTGGTTGTTGTCTTTTGTTTGCTTCAGAGGGGGATGAAGGAGGGTGGCAGCAAGTCACCACCTGTGAGTGACAGCTGTACAATATTCCACATGATGGTGCTCATGTATTTAGTTGCTACAGATGAAATACTGTAATGGATTGTATATACTTCGATTTAAAGAAACAGAATAGTGAACTTATATTACAATTATATAGCTATTTCACGAATGTTCTTTTCATGTATTCAACAAATATTTACCAAATACCTGTTTTGGCCAGGTATCATTTTAGACCCTTAGGATACAACCAGAAAAGGCAGGTATGTCAAGACTTGTTATTGATAGGCTGCGAGGTAGGGTATGAAGCACAGACCCTCTTGTCCCCTCCCTGGCAAATGAACAATACTTTCTGAGTTGTGAGACTACAGTAAGTAAAAAATATAAAGCTTATTAACCCTGAGCTTCTTTCATAAAAAACAGCCTTGCCTAACTTTTAACAGCTTTCTAATCATTACCTCCTCTTTCTTTTCCTCTCCCCAGGCACAGAGGTGAAGTTGGTGCCACTCCTATTAGAAAGGAAAAAACCGAAACTCTACCAGTGGCTGAGAGGCTCCCATGGCCATGGTGAATTCCGGCTACAGCTACTGATTACTAACTGCTCTGCTAGCTGGACAGCCCCAGCTGTTCCTTTTCAGGAACTGCTGACACACCACTTCATTTCTAAGGCTTTGACCTCCACATACCTCTTAGATATTATAACAATAAAAGTAAGCATAAAGGGAAGAACTTCATATACTTTACTCCAATCTGAGATTATTTTCCAAAGTCTTAAGAAGAAAAGCAAACAGAAAGAACCTAACCTTCACATGGCTGGCAGCTGTAGTGTTTACCGAAGGCTTTGTCTTTGGGAATATCAGGATAGAGGTACTTCAGGGGGTTTTCAGGAATGTTTTCAGCCATAATAACCTTGTAGTCTCGAAGGATGTCAGCGAATGGCAGAGCAGACAACCGGCCTTTGTTGTAGGGCTCTACAGAGTGGAATCTCACTTCTCCTGGAAAAGGAGAAAACAGAGGGAATATTCAGGTTCCTGCAGGCATTCTTTGTGGCCATTCTTCCTACCCACATTATCTTCATGTCACTTGTTGTAAAACAATGCCAGCCCTTCTCTGCATGTGGACAGTACAGATTGCCACGTGATAGAGGACACCCACATAGGCTGTGAGAAATTCATGCTACCCTCCTCTGAAACAACTGTAACAACTAATATTCAAACCCACTGAACACATAAAAGACAGAAGAACAAGCCACACACTTCTGAAGATGGAAAGACCTGTAACCAAACACAATATTAATTTCACATGAATACATAATAGTGAGCACGTACCATTTTCAGAATGGTCCACCCAGGTGAAAGTTATTCCTCCAAGGTGGCTTTCACTGAATCTTAACAGAAAGGTTCCAGGCATTTTATCCTTTAGCAAGAGTCGTTCCTTCTCTTTGCTAACAAAGCCCATGACATACCTAAAAGTAGAACATGCATAGTTTTATCTGATCAAAGACTATAATTTATTGCATTTGCATTTATTGCTTTCACAAAGAACAGACCTGAATTTGTTGTGATATAATCAAAAGTCAATAGTGCCTGAAATACTCTTATACAGATTAAAGTAAATATTAATACTCTATAAAGTGTAAGAAACTGCAACTACTTTCCACACTATGACACTAGATATGCTTAAAAAGGAAATAAAAGAAAAAGGGACTACTATAAATAATGCAGTTATGAACATTGGGGTGATGTGCCTTTTCAAATTAGAGTTTTTGTTTTTTCTGTATATATGCCCAGGAGTGGGATTTCTGGATACTATGGTAACTCTATTTTTTTTTTTTTAAGGAACCTCTGTACTGTTCTCCATAGTGGCTGCACCAATTTACATTCCTATCAATAGTGTACAAGGGTTCCCGTTTCTCCACACCTTCTCCAGCATTTATTATTAATGTTCATAGCAGCCCTATTTACAACAGGCAAGGTATGGAAGCAACCTAAGTTTCCATCAACTGATAATTGGCTTAAGAAGATGTAGTATATATATACAATGGAAGCTTAGCCATAAAAAAGAATGAAATATTGTCACTTGCAGCAACATAGATGGACCTAGAGGATATCATACTAAGTGAAGTCAGACAGAGAAAGACAAATATTATATGATAACACTAATATGTGGAATCTAAAAAATAATATGAATGAATTTAATTACAAAACAGAAACAGACTCTCAGACATAGAAAACAAACTAATGGTTACCAAAGGGGAATGGGGGTTGGAGGGAGGGATAAATTAGGATTTATGTTGGGATTAACATATACACACTACTGTATATAAAATAGATATCCAACAAGGACCTACTGTATAGCACAGGAAACTATACGCAATGCTTTTTAATAACCTATAAGGTAAAAGGATCTAAAAAGGAATATATATATACACATACATAGGTATGTATAACTGAATCACTGTGCTGTACACCTGAAACTAACATGATATTGTAAATCAACTATACTTCAATTTTTTTAAAAAGGGAAAAAAATTGACAGCATAAAAATAAGAACCTAATGAGTTCATATAGAAAATATAGGCTGTAACTCACCCATCAATCCAAAGGGGAAGAATGTGTTTCTTAATTAGGTCTAATATTGCTTCAAGCCATGTCCAAAAGGTAAATGATTTACCAGGTAAGTGCTCCTATTGGAATAAACAAACATGTTAGGACAATGATTATTTCAATAGTAATGTTAGTATAGTAATTCAAGTTCCTTTTTTCAATGAAATATTTCCTTTAAATGAAAAAACAGTTTCGAGTTTCTTCTTAAAATAACCTTATCCAGGAAATCCTCGAAATCCCAAATTATAATATGGAGGCTTAAAAAGGAATACTAAAGAATAATCTAAATGATGCTACCCCTCCCCCTGTTTGTACCTTGCAGAACTTGGCCCATGTGAGATGACCATCACTGTAGCTAGACTGGACTAAAATGAAAGAAAAGAATGAGATTTTTATTAAACAATTAGACTCCTCAATTTGGTGCTCAATTTAGATCTCCCCCCCGACCACTGCTAAGCATTTCTTAAGCACCTGCTATGGGTTAACAGTGTACTTAATACTAGAAACAGTAAAAATAAAAGATATCATGAAATTTTTTTATCTAGGAAAGAATTCTGTTCAGTGGAGGAGCTAAAGATAGCCTTAGGAAGTGGGTGGGTGTCTAGTAGAACAAGACCTCCATGAATGGATGGGATATAAATTGTCAGAGGAGAAGGAAGAGGCCACTCCAGTAGCAAGAATAATGTAGGATGAGGCGTAGTGGATATGAACACAGCTTATATAGGAGAAAGTAAGTGCAGCCTAATGTTGGTAAATAAACATTATAAAATAAATTTGTGAAAGCCAGAATGCCAGAAGTCTTGAATATTGTCATGAAAAGAATGAACTAGAGATCCACTTGGCAATAAGGAACGACTGACTGTTTTGATCCAGGACAATGAAAAAAGAGGTTCTATCTAAAATTTAAGGAAATTATGAGAAAAATTTGATGAAGACCCGAAAGGATATGGCTGCTATTTATACTGTATATATTTAAAAGATTTATTCACTCATTAACAAATATTTATTGAATGCCTACTATTGTGGTTTATGAATTAAATAAGGATCAAAAAGGATATTTACATTAAGTAAATTTTGTAATATTTCCAATTTATTTAAACACTAATTGATCGGATAGTAAGTACAAGGGCGACCCAGCATCACTTGTAAGTCAAATTTAACCAAATTACACACGATTCTACTACTGCTGCTCAAATTCATCTTTGGCTCTACTTTAACTAGAAATGTATACAAATTCAATTTTAACTCTTTTCTTGGTGCCAAATGTGTTCACCCTATACTTGTCAAAATATACACATCTTTTAAAATTCTTTTATAAAAAGCTTACACTGTAGTCACTACATGGAGCACCAGTGACTATTTTGCAAACTTTAGAAATATCAGTCAAAACTGAAATTTTCTCAATATGAAGAATTAAGTATTACCTGGATAGTTTTAAATTTCTAACAAATTTCCTGATCCTGGGATGAGCTGTTTTCCAGTTGGTTAATGACCATTGCAATATTAATATGAAGATCAAGGCACCATTAAGGCTTCACAGTACATTCAGTGGATATGGCATAAGAACACCCTGGAGGCTGGAGTGTGGAGTGGAAAGGAAGGGGCTTTAGAACTGGACAGCCCTGGCCTGCATCTTGGCTCTAGTATGTACTAGCTGTGGCAAGTCACTTAACCTCTGAACTTAAGTATCCCCATGTATAAAATGGATAGAATGATGAATTATCCTCAATATTCTGCCTTAAGGAAATTTTGTGAGAAAGATAATATAGCATTTAGCCCTATGCCCAGCGATATAGTAGGCACTCAATAAATTGTGATGATCGTTATTATTATTAATAGTAATACCACCCTCATTCTTTAAAACGGTTGAGTACCAAAAACAGGGGCAAGTCCTCCACATCTACCAGCTCTTACCTGTAAGTTTTTCGGCCAGCATATTGAGTTGATCTGAGTTCAGGCCACGGCCAACATATGATGAAAACTGCCAGCTCATCACTTCCAGGAGTTGACTCAAAGTGGCAGATGGAGGATTATTAAAGAAAACCAAGTTCTGAAACAGAGTTGTAGTGATGATTATATGTATTAATCACATTGAACACACTGTAGTTCAACATATAGGATTCCTGATTTAAACTCTTTAGCCAGCCTAAGTTAATAATACAGAACTATTGTCTCATCTCTGTTGTGCTTTTATAGTAAGACTGATTTTGCCTTTTCCTAAAGAGTCCCTTGTTCTTTGAGTCTAATATAATATATGGCTCTATCTTATCCTTGAAAGAATCACTGTGTAGCTCTTTAACTTTCCCTGGA
Source organism: Mesoplodon bidens (assembly GCF_964165515.1). NCBI lineage: Eukaryota > Metazoa > Chordata > Mammalia > Artiodactyla > Ziphiidae > Mesoplodon > Mesoplodon bidens. The sequence continues at coordinate 69,900,048 of NC_138165.1, forward strand.
CTGTAGTCTATCAACCGACTCATACAAGTACTGAACACTGTTCAACAAGTTAGACAAATACTCTCTTCTGAAATAATATTAATCGTAAACAAAGACTATATCATGTTATTTAATTGGTTTATCATGGATTGGTACAAGTTATACCTTGACCAGACAAAGCATCCCAAAGCACAAAAACAGTTAAGTCCCAGGCTAAGGAAGGGGACCCGACCATATGAATCATAATTAACCTGGGACTCCTGTTTTATGGGTAGGATTGTAGTCTTTTCTTATTTTGCTCTAGACAAGAGGATCTTTGGTATGATCAACTGCAAGTAAGATTGTTTATACCAGAAAATGGGTCAACAATGGTGGAACAGAAGACTTCACCTCAGATCACTGGAAAGCAGAAGGTGTGAAAGCCGAGAAAGATGTTTTAAGAAAGGAAGGGTGGGAGGAGGAATTAAGAAATCCATTGCAGTATGGGGAGAAGGCCTTTGGCGAACTTGAACTAAGCTGGGCAGCAAGAAAAGGAACCAATTCAAGAGACTTCAGAAGGTGGCAATAAAAGAGGACACAGCATCCAAGAAGGAGTGAGAAATAGGTAGGAGAGGAATGGAGACAAAGAATTTCTAGAGGGGCAGTTTTCCTTGAACCTAAGGATTATGTCTGGACAAATGACCAGAAAACATAGAACATAATCAAGGTCTAAGAGCTTAGGTTTTTGTGTTTGTTTGTTTTTTGTTTTTTTGCGGTATGCGGGCCTCTCACTGCTGTGGCCTCTCCCGTTGCAGAGCACAGGCTCTGGACGCGCAGGCTCAGCGGCCATGGCTCACGGGCCCAGCCGCTCCACAGCACGTGGGATCTTCCCGGACCGGGGCACAAACCCGCGTCCCCTGCATCGGCAGGCGGACTCTCAACCACTGCGCCACCAGGGAAGCCCACAGCTTAAGTTTTGAAGCAGAATAGAGTTAGGAAGAGAAACCAGAGTTACTTGCTCTGCTGAACTCTGTATGTAGGCTGTGCATTTATGTGTTAGGAGCTGTATATGAAATACCTCTCCAGATTCCTCATCCAAGACTAGAGCAGAATCTGAGACACTTAGTGTGACAACTTTGTGGCTTTTTTATAGAAGAAGGATGCTGAAGAAAGCTAAGTGTAGCAGCACTGCACCCTGAGGCTAGAGGACAGAGGAGTATTCCATCTTCCTTCCTACATCCTGGAATTGGATGAAAAGCTCCAAATGTGTAGCTCCTAATGGGGAATGACATTAAATCTCAGAAGTGTTGGCTGTTCTTGGCTTTACAGACCAGGTAACTTTTCTAGTGAGTTCTGTTCTCACTGCAGGCTGAGAGGAAGTAAGGCACAGGGCACTCTGTACAGCGTTCCTCTCTGCAGTTAATCTCCCTCAGATGCCAGGGCACCAGAGGATGAGAAGGAACAGGGCTGAGTCATTTTCCATGCTGTTTCCTTATTAGGCACATTAAAACAAAAGCCAAGGAACACTTGGAGCAGACTCATCATGACTATTCCTACTGCTAGGACCTGAGGTAAAAGAATTCTTCCCTTTGGAAGAAACATTTGCTTTGAATCAGGAAGAAATATTTAGGGCTTCCCTGGTGGCGCAGTGGTTGAGAGTCCGCCTGCAGATGCAGGGGACACGGGTTCGTGCCCTGGTCCGGGAGGATCCCACATGCCGTGGAGCGGCTGGGCCTGTGAGCCATGGCTGCTGAGCCTGCATGTCCAGAGCATGTGCTCCGTAACGGGAGAGGCCACAACAGTGAGGCCCGTGTACCGCAAAAAAAAAAAAAAAAGAAGAAGAAATATTTACATCTGACCTATTTTCTCTAGACCTTCGTGGTTTCCAGGACAACACACTGGGGTTTTGTAAGAGGTAACAAGGGGAAATGCGGACTCATCTTTTTTGTCACGCCCTTCCTTGGCCTTCTTTTAAGAAGAGCTTCTATTCTCTGCTTGCTTTGAAACTTGAGGCCAATTTTTCTTCCATATCTTAAATAACCACCAGATGGCATTAAAACCCAATTTGAGCCTAGAATGGATTAAATCTATAATCAGCTTGAAAATTTGTATAGTGTCGTTAGGAGAGATTGATGAATATTCTAGTCACTTATTTGAAACCAATTCTCTACCTTTGTGGAAGAGCCTGTGTGGATAAGGTGTGGCCAGAAGTAGTTGAGGAGGTAAACACAACAGTCAGACATCAAATTCTGGAGAGAGGAGTCTCCCCAGAGCCTAGTTAACAGAGCCACAGGATGGCCCTAGAACTCTCTGTGATGCACAGGGTTGGGAGCTGACCAGACCGTCAGAAATAAAGAATACCTGCCTGTCACTCCTGCTAGCCAGAATTCTCTCAGGGTCCAAGCACATCAGAACATATTACTTTAAATATGACATGAGGGAAGAATCATACAACTGGATATATTGGAATTTTGGAATAAACAACCCACAAAGGCACGCCAAAATTTATACACACACACACACACACACACACATCTTTTGGGGCAGATGGGTTTTGTTAACAATAAAACAAATCAAATAGAATTAAAGGAGGAGAAACAGGAATAGAGAGAGACTGTACCTGGGAATCGTTGGTTGACACATTGTACCAAATGATGGATGCCCAAGCATTAGGTAACTGACTGACATTGGAAATCATCACCACAGGTAATGAGCAGGTCTGGTTAAAAAAAAATAGCACAGTTATTACAGGTAGTAGTACCTTACACTGATTTTACACTTGGCCCTCTTCCCTAAAGGGCCATCTCAAGCCAACCTCACTCCTCCAAGGCAGTGGTGTCTATACTGCCTTGGTCACTAAAATGATTCATGAAGGCACTGGAACCTTCTGAGCATACATGAGTCAAGGTACAGGGAGGAAAGGAGCTATACAAATAGGAATCCTTTCAGAGTGCTTGGTCAGTCAGCTCCAATATCTTCCTTGACATTGTGGAGATATTTTTACTTTCTTATATCATGTACTGCCTAAAATGTAACTAATTAGAGCTTGTATTGACTTAGCAAATTTCCTCTTAATAAATTACATTAAGAATCTAATTTAAAACTTATCTCTGGAATGGATTAATATATTCAAATTATGATCTAACATCTAATTAATGTCAGTATCAGATACGGAGAGGCAAGCGATCTTGGAATACAAAGCATTATGGGAGATAGAGCTGCCTCATCTGTTGTCATGGCACTCAACTTAGTACTATCGTGCAGAAGTTTTCAACCTTATGGAATAAAACGGCTTCACAGATTAGTCTGGGACCCTAACCAACTTACATTAGTCCCTTCCCATTAACGGAGGTTAGGTTGCTTGTAGACAGTGCAATACCCACCTGAGGAACTTAATAGCTCATGGAAACAGACATTTAAGGAAAAGAGATGAGGAAAGAATCCATGGAAAATTTTATAAACATGTTTACATTCATTAAGATAAAAGAGCAAAGGCAGAACTCTAAAACAACATATCCTACAAATAGGACCATATTCAAGCGTGTGAAATTGTGTGTGTTCATTCATGCGTTCATTCATTTATTCAACAAATGTTGAGCATCTATTATGTGCCAGGCATTGTGCTAGGCACAGGTAATGGAGGGATAAAGGTGTAATGTCCTGCCTTCAAGAGCTCATTGTCAATCATGTTCAACTTAATCCCCAGTTTCCTTATTCCTTCTTCGAGTTCAATAGTAACTGTTATAAGAGGATCAAAACAATGGACCGTTAATGTTCCTATCATTGGTCTTTGCTCATTATACTATAAAAACCTTTCTTCTGAGGGATTTTTATGTACACGTTAAAATTTTGAAAATATATCATACATGACATGGTTCAAGTATACTTATTTCTCTTTAGGCTTTCCTCTGAGTATCCATGACTCAGGGAATCCCAGAAAACAAACAAACAAGCAGACAAACAAACAGTCTGGGCAACAAATTATTCAATAAGTCTTGAATCATAATGACTGTGAGATTTTATCATTTATATTTAACCAGAATAATATATGTTGACGAATCAGTGAATATTTGACATACTGATTTTCTAAATTAAAACAAAAATGATGAATAAGGAATGTACTAAAACCTAGAAAATACTGAGCTTTCATCTTCAAATGATGACCAATTCCTGAAAATGTTATTAGTAAATAGTAGATATTCCTTGAAATACCTACCTCCAAATCTATGGTCAGGCCATAGAGGCAGATCTGTGTCTCAAATGTTATGGAATGAAGCTCCTCAGTCACCATGTGACAGCCCTAAGGGGAGAAAGAAATTGCTATCTTACAAATACATAGTTGTTATCTATTATTAGGCATGCTTTTATAAACATTAGTAAATTCTTAAAGTAAATACCCTCAAACACCTCCTATTATGGAACATTCCTTCTTATTATTTAAAAGGTTATTTAAAGTATATACAGAGTTTGAGAAATCTTCCTTTCCACAAACAGAATGATTTTAAGTCTCCAAAACAATATAATTTCTAGTTTTTACAATTCCAGCATATTTTCATCAGTTGAATTCAGACAAATTGTTCCTTATTTTTAATTTTGGAAATTAGTCCTTTTGACTTACCAACCATTAGTAAAAGCAAGCCAGATGTGTGTAGCTATAAAAGAAACAAGCCAATGTCATAATGGATTTTTTTTTTAAAAAAAGCAAGATTTCCTTCTGGTTAAACATGGTAGGTGGAAAACGTGTACTTTCCCTAGCTCCTTCCAGAAACTTCAGTAAAGTAATAGCTAGGGTTTTATTTACTTTCCAAGAAAATAAAACTGTAATCTAGGTCTCGAAATGAGAGGTAGGGGAGTGTGGAGCGAGGGTGGCAGTAGGGGTAGTGTGTCTCAGAACCAGGGGTTGGAAGCACTGGGGCCCCTGAGTCCGGAGTGAGGGCTGAACAGGAGGAGCAGTTACTAGCCCCAGCCCATGCAACGAGGTTCCCAACATTCCCCGACACTGGTGGGAGACAGGACGTTTACTCTCTGGAGAGGATGTATCAGAGGAACTAGAGAGGCTCTCTGCATTTTGGATACAAGGCCAAGATGAGGGCAGGGTGAGGTGCTGTGCGGGAAGATCCTGTCAAATCTAGGGGAAGCCCATGCCCCTGTCTCTGCTTGACACCTCCAGGAGAGATATCCGGGAGGTAACCAGACCAAGGGAGAAACAACTTGCAGACACTGCCTTTAGGGATCCCCCAGTGAGACAGCCAGGTCCTAATAATCACTCTTAAGTCTAAATCCCTACGATGCACACAGAACTTCCAGTTTTTTAGTGCTCTTAAGCAGTAAGCTAATGGTCATCCAACATTTGACAAAGCCTCTCACATGAAATGCAGATGCAAAAATCAACAACCAAGAACTCAGAAAAAAAGAGAGAATGCAAAAAGAAAATTAAAAGTTTAAAAAAACTATAATAAAAAAACATATATCAGGCTCAGTTTTATACATTAACTCAACAAATAAATGGCATAGGAAAGGGGCAAATCAACCACTGTAATGGGTGAACATTGCTTGGATACTGATTTGCACAAACCAGCTGTATGAAGATCTTTTCAAGATAGTGGAGAAATTTGAACAAATAATGGAGTTTTATTAAGGAAAGATTTTAAGTAAATGCTATTTTCTTTTTGTGTGTGTGATAAGTGTATTGTGGTTAGGTTTTAAAAAAATTTTATGTTCTAGATAAGAGATACCTACCAAAATATCAATGAGTAAGATGCTATACTATCTGGAATTTAAGTACTCCAGGAAAAATGTGTGTGTTTATGGGGAAAATAGATTAACTAAGACAGGGAAAATGTTAATTATTGTTGAAGCTGGGTGATGTAAAAATGAAGGTTCATTGTATTTCTCTATATACTTTAGTATATAGTTGTATATACATATATGTTTTGTTCATTAAAAAGTTCTTAAAGATGTTTAAAAGACTTCAGATGTTACATCCTTACAGATGTAACAATATATTACAATACATTACATCCATGAAAGAAGGATAGTATACTACCAAAAGGAGCATTCAGAAAAGAATAATGAACAATTAAAAATATAATAAGAGAAATAGACAAAACAATAGAAGAGCTGAAAGTAGGGCTGAGGAAATGTCCCAGAAAGTAAAACCAAAAAAACAAAAAACAAAAAAACTCCAAAGAAATAAAAAATAGGATAGAAAAGATAAGAAATAAAGAATCAACAAACTCAAAACAACAAACAGAAGTTCCAGAAAGAGAACAGAGGAAATGGACTAGAGGAACTATCAAAGGCATAACCCAATGGTTACTCTTATACATTCTGATGGGAGTTGGTACCATCACTGTTTGAGAATAATGTCTCAATACCTAGTAAAGTAGGAGATGCACTCCCCAGGATGATGATGAGAGTAAGTTTAAAAAAAACAGAAAACAAAAAAAACAAAACATGACTGTGCAACAGGATCAGAGGGCAATCAGCCCAGATTGGAGCAAGAGATGGAGGGTTCCCAGAGGGATGTTGCCAAAAAGAAAGAAAAAGACAGAAATTCAGATGGACCTGTATGACTATATTTTAAGGACCTTTCAAGTTCTGAAGGAAAGTTTGGGGCTACATTAGTAACAGGTACATAAAATAAATTGATTAAATAAAAAATCTGAGGCAACTAATAAATCCAGGGAAAGCTAAAATAATACAAGAATGGAAATACAATCATACTATGTTACATGGTTCAGCTGTTAACAATTTTTATATAATCATAGTAATGTAAACATTGAATATATTAACTAACCAAAACACGTTATATGATAATATTGTGAAGATGGGTGAAATTCATATGTATGAAGAGCTGGTATAAGAGAGCCATAGCTCTTATAAAATGGGTAACCATCAAGGAACTACTGTATAGCACAGGGAACTCTGCTCAATACTATGTAACAACAACCTAAATGGAAAAAGAATTTGAAAAAGAATAGATACATTTATATGTATAACTGAATCACTTTGCTGTACACCTGAAACTAACACAACATTGTTAATCAACTATTCTCCAATGTAAAATAAAAAGTTTAGAAAGAGAGAGAGAGCCACAGCTTAATCTTTTATAGAAATAATTCAGGAGTTAAGTGTATAAAATAAAAAAATCAGGAAGTATCAGTATGATATTAGCATGATATTTATAGCTCAAAAAATGGTCATCTCTGGGGAGTGGGTTTGGAGCGGGAAGGAGTGGGACAGAAATTGCTGTTTTTCCATGATGAAATCTGACAGCAACTTGCTATGTGCCCAGGACCAGCAGTACGGTCATCATTTAAAAGCTTGTTAGAAAAACAGGATTTCTGGCCTCATCCCAGGCCTACTGAACCAGATTCTGCATTTTAACAAAAACCCCGGGTGGAATTTATGAGGCAGTTATTCTCAGTGCGATGTATCCACATTGTGTTTCGTCTCAAAAGGGATGTGGAAAATTTACAGATGGTACAGAAAGCCAAAACGATTTTAAAAACAAGCCCCGGGCTTCCCTGGTGGCGCAGTGGTTGAGAGTCCGCCTGCCCGATGCAGGGGACGCGGGTTCGTGCCCCGGTCCGGGAAGATCCCACATGCCGCGGAGCGGCTGGACCCGTGAGCCATGGCCGCTGAGCCTGCGCGTCCGGAGCCTGTGCTCCGCAACGGGAGGGGCCACAGCGGTGAGGGGCCGCACACCGCAAAACAAAAACAAAAACAAAAACAAAAACAAGCCCTGGGGGAACATATGAACAGAAGTGGAATTATCTAGGTTAGAAAAGTCAGGGTGGGGTTGGGGGGTGGCTGAGTCAGCCCTGAGGGAAAGGGACATCTACCGCTGAATATATGTTGATAGTAAGCTGGAATCCATTGGTATTAAATTTCAAAAAATAAAAATGGTTCTAATATGATGATATGAATAACAACTACATGGGGAAGACTTTGGTGATAATGAGGCACATTAAAATAGAATTTGTTCCTGAGAAGGAAATAGAAAATTAAAAACTCCTCTCTCCCTTGGGCTAGATCATTGTGGTACCTTATACTGCCTGGAGTAACCTAGACTGACGTGGTGAGATTGCTTCTTACTGGATTAGTAGAAAGTTATGTTCCTGAAAATTCCTCTTGAAAATTCCCTTAGACCACCCCTAAAATTACTCCCAACACACCAAACAGCCAGCCCCCTCCCCTGACATTCCCTTATGTGTTGAAATAAATAAATTGCTCTTCCTTTGATTGAGCAGGACATGAAGTAGTTGGCTATGTTCAGGCACCAAGGTGAACAAAAACCACATTTTTTTAAACAACAGAAAATCTCACTGCCCTATGGGGAGGAAGTGTTTACGCTATGCAAAGCACTGAGACAAATGAAGAATCCACAAGTCCACGTTCACTAACGGCGGGGGGCAGCTCACATTCTCACTGAGTTCAGTGGCGGACAGGACACAAGCCTGGGCAGCACATTTAGAAGCCTGAGGCAAGGACACAGATGGAGACCACATACTGCATGTCTAACTATTTAGCTGTTACAAAGCAAGTGAACAAACTGTTAAGATATGGTCTCGTCTCCTGCCTTGACAGCTAAGCCTTCACCTGACCTAACTGGCCAGGTTTTAACTCGTCAAAGCCCCACAAACATGCTGGCCTGGGGAGAGCGTGGCCATCCTGGACCGAGGCCCATCCCCCTCTCTTCCACCTCTGTGAGGGGCTTCCTTGGACTAGTGTGGCCCCTAGGTCTCTCCTTGTGCCTAGAAATGTTTGCATTGATGGTGTCATCTGTGCTTGAAAAGAGCATACCTGGGGAGGAGGTCTGTACATGCCCTGGAATTGGGCTTGAGGTCTTAGGGGCTGGGAATTCTGCAGCCCTAGGCTCTGGGTGAGCACATAGCCTTGACCGCTCAGGCGTCTTTCTCTGTAGGGGGGTACACAGCTGGAGGGCAGCCATAGGGAGCCTTTTGAGTGCTTATCCCTCCCCCATTCTAGCCTCTATAGTTTAATTTATATGATTAAATGTGTACATATATATATGATAAGATAATTCATTATGGATAATTCCCTCAGATCTTTGGGTTATGGCAGTTGTGTGGTCACTGTCCAAATGGCAGGACTCCACAGACAGAGCAATGACACACAGGTTGTCCATTAACTTGGGAAGGAGACTTTGTACATTAAATATTACTTTATTAAACTGCAATGTGGGTGGTGAGAGGTTTTCTCAGTGATTCAAACTAATTTCTAATGTTTACTTAAAACCCCAGATGCAACTGTGAGGCACACTTAGAATGAAATCCAACAAGGAAGCTGACGGACAATACACATGACTGGAGACAAGCAGTTCTGACAGAAGAGAGTGTCATTAATTTTCAAAGCTTGAATGGCCATCCATCACAGGCTTTATTATTTGATCAGTGCAGTCCAAGCCAGAGACACTATTCAATCTCACGTTCCCAGGGTCCATTCCTTACACACTGGCAAAATATCATAGATAAGATGTACCATTAATGTCTGTATTAAAAGCCATTTTAACCATCTGAGATGGTCAGAGATTTAAAATATCCATATTTATGATATTTATATTATATGACATGGATATTATAACTGGATTGACTGTATTGTACCCACTGGATAATCTGCTAAGAAACTGGAAAACTGGCTGAACAACCTGACCAGGGCTCCACCTGGAAAAAAATACACAAACTGATGAAAGGTAGGTATAGATGTCACCATATTCTTTTATGTTATCTCTGCTCAGTGTCTAACAGCACACCCTGAAAACCTAGAATATGTTAACAAGCGGCTATGGCTTTTGGATTTTGACTTGAAAGACAGCCTCTGTTAAGAAAATATGACTGGGATAAGGATGATTTTCATCTAAATTTCTTGCTCGTCTTTTTAAAATTTTTGGTATTTTTTTAATTGAAGTATAGTTAATTTACAATGTTGTGTTAGTTTCTGGTGTACAGCAAAGTGATCCAGTAATACATATATATACATATTCTCTTTCATATTCTTTTCCATTATGGTTTATTACAAGATATTGAATACCGTTTCCCATGCTATACCGTAAGACCTTATTGTTTATCTTGCTCTTCTCTTAACAAGCCATACTCTATGATAATGCCGCACATGGAAAACCATGTGGAATAGAAAACAACTGCAATAATCCATTTGCTTAATGAGTATCTGTTGAGTCCCTATCATGTGGAGACCACTGGCCTAGATGCTGGGAAACAACAAGAGGGGAAATAATGGTACAGTCAGATGAGAGACAGACTTTAATCACAGAATCATAGGAAATGAATGTAAAGTGACAACAAATTCTCAGCCCATAATATAAGGGGATTGTATGGAGGGTGTTGCAGAAAAAGTCTACATTTTTAGTGTTATTCAGGTACCAACGTTTGTCTTAAGAAAGCACTGCAACTACTCAAACTAGTTCAGAAGGAAATCAACTTCCTGTGAAAATGCTCAAGCTAGTTGGAGTGTGAGTGGTGGCTCTGTGTTTGAGAACACTGAACCTTGAAAGAACATCTGTCTGGCTATTTTGTTAAACGAAACTCAAGTCACCCAGGCTTTACTAATAGCTTCTTTGTGTTTCATAACTTTCCACCACATAAACAAAATTACTTAACACCTCAGTCTGTGACTAAAACTGTCATTTATCAGTTAAAGCCTACTGACAGAACAAACTCGAGACACTGCAATTGCAGCCTCCCTGTTCAAACAATTTCTGCACTTCAACAATCACTCTCGAGGGAGACGCAAGAGGGAAGGGATATGGGAACAGATGTATATGTATAAATGATTCACTTTGTTATAAAGCAGAAACTAATAAAAAAAAATCACTCTCTAGCTGGCTCTAAGGACCTCTGGGAAAGGTTGCTTCCTGGGAATCTGTAGATAGCCTGTCTACAGATTCCTCATTTCAAAGCAGATTCTCAAAATCAAATTCATTTTGAAAAAAATGACCCTACCCTCTGTTGTACTTCTGAGGATTACAGAATCTCAGTCAAAGGAACTTAGAGATTGACTAGTCCAACGGTTTTCAAATCTTTTTTAACCCTAAAGCATATTCTTAAAAGTAAATTTCCCACCTGGGTCCCAATCTGTAAAATATTTAAAATAGAGCTGACTGATTGAAACAGGGGTGGGGGACCCAGAGCTCCACCCTTCACCAGCCCCCAACCAAGGAGGTGGCACCATTGTTCTCCCTGGCCTTCTGGGGACAGCATGAGTCTAGGGCAACATCAACGTCCTCCCTTCACCCAATGCTACAGCCAGGTGCCCATGAACATCCTGACAGGTCACCTCTTCCTGGCTAATCTCAGAGTCAAACAGACACGGGGTGCTGCAATTCTAAGGAGGTTTGGATTGGCAATCTTGGGGAAACTGTCATGGTGTGTCCGTGATCATTTAATGCGCATTCAGTCTAAGCTCTCACAACCACAAATGTAGAACTGAGGGACCCTAAGCTGTGGGGTGTGGTGATGGGGCGGGCAGCAGGTAGACGTGCAATCCTATAAGGGGCCTATATATGGGGTGGTCTGAGGTTGCATGGACCTGGAGCCAGAAAGCCATGCTCACTGGTCCTTGAAAGGGAATGTTTCCGGCAGAGCACCTGGCAGGTGGGCAGAGGAGGAAGGATAAGGATTAGTGGTTTATCCTAGGCCAGGTACCACCTTTAGAGCCATTTCCCCACCTGCCCCCAGAGGGCAGCCTGGAGGGCTGATCAGGAAGCCCACGGCAGACATCCGCACAGCACATGGCAATTGACTCACACACGCCATCTCGTGTGGTCCTCACAACAACCCTATGAAGTGCAGGTTAACATGAAACCACTTGATAGTTAAGGAGTTAGGGAGGTGAAACAGCTAGTGCAAGGTCAGCTGCCTGTAAGAGGCAGAGCCGTGGGCAGTGCTATTTCCACCACCGCACCGATGCACGCAGGAGATAAGGGAGAAGTCAACGTTTTCTCAGGAAGCATTATTTTAAGTTCCTTCTACCCTTCGTAAGGATTCCGGTGTGAGGTAGCTATGTGATTTCTGAGCAGGTGGGTAAAGTAAGGACAACGGCAGCAGCAGCTGGAACAGAGAGGAAAGGATGAGATGCTGTTCGCAAACCCGCAAAGATCTCCCTTATCGGCGCTTTGTGACCACCTAGAGGGGTGGGATAGGGAGCGTGGGAGGGAGGGAGACGCAAGAGGGAAGAGATATGGGAACAGATGTATATGTATAACTGATTCACTTTGTTATAAAGCAGAAACTAACACACCATTGTAAAGCAATTATACTCCAATAAAGATATAAAACAAAAAACAAAAAACCAAAACACATTCAAGCAGATTGAGCTGCCAGACCATAACAAATTTCTCCCGCAAGTTATTTGCCTCATGTATTTCATTTAAAGAAAAATTAGGTAATACTAGGCAACAATAAAAGTACAGAAGCATAAAATTATATATCATTTAAATTTTCTTTTCAAAGAATCAGAAAAATAAATTTCATGCCATAAATCTCAAAAAAAAAAAGATCTCCCTTATAGGAATCTCAGCAAATGGTGGGCTGGGATGAGATAAAGGGGCAGCAGGGGTCAAAGAGGAGGGCCAACTGGGGCAGCCTGTCCAAGGGAAAGTTTCATGACTACAGAGGGAGCACAGCACAGCGGCCAAGAGCACGGACATGGGAGCCAGACTGCTATGGCTTGAATCATCTTAGCTCCACCACTCTGTGCCTCAGGTTCCCTAGCCAAAATAAGTATGACACTAACGGTATCTACTTCATAGGCTTTTGCAAGAGCTACGTAAATCAATGCCAGTGAAGCTCTTAGACAGCGCCCGATACATAGTAAATGCCGCACGAGGGTTTGTCAAATAAGTTCTTATCAGGCTGTGAACTCCTGCTTCAGGTGCTCACAGATAAGCAATAAGCGACAGCTACTGTTTGAAATTCAAAAATGAGGTTATAACATCCTAGCTTCCTGTTCTCCCTAAAGTTTGGTTACCTCAATCCCTGGCCCCATTAACTTATGAAGCCCATTTTATCATCAGATCTTCCCCCACTCTTTCCTGACTTTCCTTTCGTCACCCCTACTGCCTAGCCAAGCCCCTGAGTGCCCAGGCTCATCTTTCTGAGTCCACTTCATATATTGTGTGACTTTTCAATTGTTCCTGTAGCACGTAAAATAGCATTCAAGTCCATGGTTTGTTTTAAATGTACCTAGGAGTCATATTAAAATTCTGTCAAGGGCTTCCCTGGTGGCGCAGTGGTTGGGAGTCCGCCTGCCGATGCAGGGGAGACGGGTTCGTGCCCCGGTCTGGGAAGATCCCACATGCCGCGGAGCGGCTGGGCCCGTGAGCCATGGCCGCTGGGCCTGTGCGTCCGGAGCCTGTGCTCCGCAACAGGAGAGGCCACAACAGTGAGAGGCCCACATACCACAAAAAAAAAAAAAAAAAAAAAAATTCTGTCAACAGGGGGAGCTCAAAGAATAGCTTAAAATAAAATTATTCAGCTCCAGCAAACTTGGAACAAAAAGAAAAGGAAGAAATAAAATCATTCTGATATAACCATATGATTTTGTTATTAATCAGAAAATGAGAGGAAATAAATTCAAAGACAGAGAAGTAGGCAGTTGTTTTTCTATAGTAGAAGATGATTTACTTAGATTTCTGTCTCTAGAGAAATCCAAGTAAAGATTTTGATTTTACATTCACAAAGATGACAAGGTACTAAAGAGTTCAGGGATTTAGATTTACTCCCATTTGATTTGTTTTCCTTAAGAAGAGTTTAGAAGCACTGTGCTCAGTCTATTCAGACTTAGTAAATACTATTCAGGGAGGTCACTGCACGAAATACTGTTTGCAACTCTGCCCAAAATTCCAGGGATAATCATAAAATGGGCTTTTATTTATAATGAGCTAATGTTTCAACTAGGAAGTTTGGAAAACCTTTATGGATTTCTATAAGGTGAGAAGAATAACTCCTACTTGTTTGGTTTACTAGAATATCCTTAAACTCAAAAGCTTTGCTCCTGTGATATCTGGGCTGAGAAACCTGTCTGATGCTCTGCCTTAAGCCAAGGTTCTACCCTGGGAGGAAAGCTTAGCTCATCCTTGGTGAGGCTGTGATATTTGGCAAAAGATCTTTAAGATACGATTAAGGGAATGAAGAATTCTTGGAAGGGAAAATGTAGAGCATAAAACCTGTTGTGATGGATCTTTGTGGTTTTGTGGAGTGCGCTAGATTGACTGCAGTTGAAGGCTGGATTTATAAAGTGCTTTTCTTCTTCCAAATAATTCAAAGGGATTTCTCATAGGAGCTGTGACTATAAAGCCAGGAGATTGGATCCATACCAACCATACTAGAAACAAGCCTCATTGCTTTATAACTGCATCATGTAGGTGGTCTTACATATGCAGTTTCTCTGAGCAGGGAGCACTGGGAATTACTACTCTGATCTCTTAGAGGACAAAAATGCAATATTTTTCCATCAGATCATTTGCCAAGGATCACATTTTTGGTCACTGTCAGAATGGACTCAAACCCAGGTTTTCTAATTCCAAATATGTAGGGCATAAACATATGCCCTAGTATCAAGGTCAACTAAATAGCTGATTCCCAAAGCCACTTCCGATCCAGGATTTGACCACTCTATTATTTATTCACTCAAACTCGAACACTTGGGCTGTACCAGTTTGTTCTTTTAATCAATTCACCCAGTGAAATGCCAACTTTAATATAAGAGCAAGGTAACTGATACCATAAAGTAATAGAACTTTTTCACTTGTGATTTTCACATACTGGGTCATGATATTCAAGACTTACCTCTTATCTGTGGAAAATGAGTAATTTTAAGATATTTTATAATAATGGACTGACTAAATAAATTATAGCAATATAATGCAACCACTTTAAGTCATGTTGTCCAAAGTATTTAAGTTTATGGAAAGCTGTTCACCTCACATTTGCTATGTGATAAAAAAAGCAGGTTATGAAACAATGTGTATATATACTTTCAAAGTATAAAAGTCAAGATAAAAGTCTAAATGATGTGAACCAAAATATTAATAGTCATTTTCTTAGGAGGGTGTTATATGCATTTTCTATTTTAATAACAAAATTTCTTTTTTTTTTTGCGGTATGCGGGCCTCGCACTGTTGTGCCCTCTCCCGTTGTGGAGCACAGGCTCCGGACGCGCAGGCTCAGCGGCCATGGCTCACGGGCCCAGCCGCTCTGCGGCATGTGGGATCTTCCCGGACCGGGGCACGAACCCGTGTCCCCTGCATCGGCAGGCAGACTCTCAACCACTGCACCACCAGGGAAGCCCACAAAATTTCTTATACTGTCTGCAATTTATCGAGCTTTACATGTATAACTAGAGAAACATGAATTTGACTTTATATAAAAATATAAAGGGCAGTTTAAGAGCTTTGCAAAAATAAGACATTATAGGATTATTTCCTAGAAAGATTCTTTTGGAGAAAATATTTCCTACCTCATTTCCTTTGTTTCCAGCACTAGACTTCAATTCCTTTGGTTGCTTTGTAAAAGAAAACAACAGTATTTAGATGGAGAAGCATTATCAGCTAAATATCAAGTTGGGGTTTTCTTGGCCCATAATTTTGACTTCTAGAACAGTAACCGAGATGTTTTCTAACTCAATGAAACCTGATGTGACATAGCTGCCCGGATTCAATAGAAAGGAGCTTCCTGTTTCATCTCAAGGTATGCCACTTTAGGAACTTTTGCTGAGATAAGGGAGCAAGCTGGCATAAGACTGTATTTTTCAGTCACATTTTGGAAAGAGGAAATCATGCTGGGATGTTTTAGAATAATCTATTCAGTACTCCTTTGTACCTGACAAGTATCATCTGAGCTCAGCCGTGATGATTCTCAAAGCCTATGAAATCAAGTCTAACACACAGGCCTGGGGAAATAGACAATGGGGCAGCGTGCCACATGGCGCAGTGAAGTACTAAATGCCATGAGAGCAGCAGATACAGAAATGTTCATGACATAGATTACTTAATGGGAAAAATAGGACAGAAAACAAATTAGTGTGTGCAATCTGATCCCACTTAACAAAAAGAATATATATATATATATGAATGAAAATGTAAAAATAAGTATGTTATGTCAAGGTGTTGGGATCATAGGTGGTTTTTAATTTTTTCTCTGATTTTCTATATTTACTTTTGTATTAAAAAGTGATTAAAGTATTATGTAAATGATAATATACGTGAAAATGTTTAGCAACTAGAAAAGCACCATGAAAACTAAGGTTTTGTTATTTTATATATTATCTCTGCTGGAATAGAGACCCACCACTTTTTGGTTTGTTCTTTGTCCTTCCTTTTCCAAGTGACTCTTTTGGGAGACAGAAGGGCCTCTTACAGCTTCACTTATTAGCAAACATTGGCCATTATTGAAAGTTCCTTGAAAATAGGAATTGAACTTAAGCGAAAAGAGTTCTAGTTATAAGGATGTATATGTCATCACTCCTCATTACATTTTATTGGTTTAGCAGTGTCATATAGAGGGATTCAGTTACAAAGAAATGCACTCTTCAATACTGAAGACCAAATAAAAACAAAATGAAAACCAGCATAAATTTATGTATGCAAATATCTTTCTGTTACCATAAATTTTATCTTTAAGGAAGTAGACTTTTAGAGACTGCTTCAGTGGTGCCCCAACATTCAGGTGAGGTACCTCCCAAATGCTGATAAACCAGATGAGCAACATGTTTTTGGCAAGACAAGCAGGGTCTTTGGGAATCTAAGAACTATGCAAAGAATTAGAAAGAAAGCAGGAAGAGAACTCTAGGTTAAGAGGAAGTGGTAAAAGCAAGAAGTAACAGGATGAGGCTGGGTCAGAAGCTTTCTAGAAATGCCAAGGTAAACTGTGCAACTCACACCCAGAAACATCACATTTCCCCAAGCTAATCCTCCTCAAATGAAAGAGACTTTAGCCAGACATGTCATTATTGGTATCATTTGGGAGATTTAAAAAATGAAACCAGGAATGCCTATCGACTGTAAGACAGATTATCTCTGTCATTATTACCAAAATATTTTAACTAATTAAGACATATATTTAGGCACAACATCACCGTTGTTAAGAACTCACACCTTCAGAGTTAAGGTTCAGAGTTCTTTTTACCATTTAAAATTCTTCAATGATGGCATGTTTTATTTCTCAGTATGGCCCTTAATTCGCATAAGAAACACTAAAGAACAAAACACATTAAATTATAAGGCCTATTAGCTTAAATGTGTCTAATTTGGAGGAGAAAAAAAGCTTGTGTAATTTTACTGCCAAACTCACCAAATGCCGAAATTCTACAGAGAGACTCCCACTGGAAGATTCTTCAATGGACATGGCTTTGACGTGAGTTCCACAAAGCACAAATCTTCGATTGCTAGAGAGAAAATCTTGGCTATTTACGTGGTCTCAGGTAAAATATATTTATGAGAACAGCCGAAAATTCTAAAGTAAATGTCTTACCTTAGAGTTGAAACATTCCTGTAAAACCAAGAAGATTCTTTAAAATGATTTATTTAATAGATCTAATAATATTTTTTCTATGACACTTTAGGGGATAGTATATAAAATTTCATTTCAAGTCTTTATAGTAAAAATTTTAAAGTAAGTCTTCCTTGGAGTTCTGTTAAATGTTTGAACTTCAAAGTCAAATATTTGAAGTACATTGATATGTAACGTTAGAGAAGTAAATTTAAAAGTTTAAAATTATTCTATAAAATAAGGACAGCTCTTTTTTAAAAAGTCTTACATTTTCATGTTTCAAAATGAAATTAGAAACTTACTTGTCAATTGATGCTTTCACCTTTACCTGATAGTTTAGTTCTGGTAATTTTATTAGTAGTCTGGAAAGACACATAAATAAAGAATTAAAGATAAAAATTTTAATGGCTAAAAGCCTTTTTATATTTAAAAATTTAAATATATTTACAGCAAACACATATAAATCAAACTCACATTATTTCCAGTCATACGTTAGTGTGTTTTTCAAATGTCCAATTCCTCTTTACTTTGCCATGTTACTCATATTGACATCAGCCACTTATTATAACACATACTTGGAAAGTGTTTCCATATTGCTTCAGTTGATGTGTGTTGGATAACACATTGGCTAGGTCAGAAAAATAGCTATATATTTTGGCTAAAGCCCAAATTTGGGTTAAATGTATAAATAAAAAAAATTTTTGCAAGCCTATTAATGTGGCTCCATTTTATTCTCATATTATAAAAAAATTGTAAGCTTAGTAAGACCAAATGTTTTGATAACTGTTTTATGGTAAAATACTGATAAAGACTAGGACTCTAGTAGAATAAGGAAAATTCCACTTCAAATGCATTTGCAGTCTTTAAAGACACTATATGTAAGTAACAGCAAAAACGTTCATAACTAAAAAAGACCTAACTTCAAACAAACAAATGATCAAAGGTCAGAATAACAATTCCTTTAATTCCTTCTTGTGTCAGCCCTCCTTCACTCCTTAGCTTTTCCCAACTCTTCCGAGCTGTACCCTATGACACACCCTCTCTGCAGGTTCAGTTCAGCTTCAGAGACCTTCATTCAGCCACTCACTCACTCATTCACTTATGCACTCATCCCAAACCTTGTTCATTCACTCAGCATGTACTGAACTCCTCATATAGACCCTGTACAGCCCCAGGCACTGGGAAACTGGCATAGTGAAGTCGAGGGAAGGAGCAGAGTAGACATGGCTATACATCAAAGGAAGAAGTCTAGCCAAAGAGCTGGAATATAGAGAATGGTAATAAGCAACTGAATGGCATTAGAGAAATACAATCATAGACAACAGACAGCCCAAACGAAACAAAAATAATGTAGCAGAGGTTCCTTAAAAATCCTGCCAGGATTGGTTTCAGGGCTTGGGATATAATAAGTGTACAGTTGTTGGCAGTGAGGGGTGAGGAGGTCATATGAAGTAAGACAAGATGTTTTTCCCCTCTGCATTCCTCTCTATCCTATTTCAGGAAGGATCTCATTCACTGTAGGATGCTGACGACAAAAGGGAGTCCCATGTCACCCCCTTCCTTTGAAACAGGAGGATGGAATGCTATGGTAGAGAGGGGTTTTAGGCAAAATCTTGAATACTAAGTAAAGGATCATCTATCAAGACAGTGGAGGACAGCGTACAGAGAAGAAGGATGGGGACCGAACAGTTAGATGGAAGAGGAAGGCAGAACACCTAAGCCAGGGACTAATGGTCTGTGCCTCTGGCAATCAGTTCAAACACCACGCCATTCAGGGACCTCTTCCTCTCAGAACTCTTTGCCGAGCAGTCCCTACTCATCTTCCCCTTTGTCCCACAGAGCATCTTAGACTGAACATATCATCTATGGGGGTGTCTCAAGGAAAAGTAGCAATATATACCGCCACCCTTCTATCCTATTTCCTTTTAGTGTTACAATTTTCTGGGCTATATAGAGATGTGGGGATGAGGAAGGAACACCTTCTGAAAATCATAAAATTTTAAAAAGGAACCTGGTCCCTGCCTTTTTTGTTTGTTTGTTTCTTAAAGTCTTGGTGCAAATTCACACAAAGGAAATGATTAAGAATTTCAAGAAGGGTTTCTGAAATGCAAACGAAAGACAAATGCCTTCCTTTTAAAAATGAAGTTCCTAGGTGATAGATGTCAACTAAACTTATTGTAGTATTCATTTTGCAACTTATGTATGTCAAGTCATTATGCTTAAACTTATACAGTGTTGTATGTCAATTATATCTCAATAAAATGAAACTAAACTAAACTTAAAATGGAGTTCCAATAGTGATCTGTGATCAGGGATGCTATCACGGGATCCTAAATCACCATCTATCATGGCATCACCACCTCTAGTACTAGTCTGGAATTTCAGCTTTCCAGAGGTGACCTAGTGATTAGAAATGTAAAGCTTTGGGACTCAAGAGATTGAGGCATGATGAAAATCTTTGAAAGTTTGAAGTCAAACTCATTATTTTAAGAGTGTCATTAGGGAAAGCTGTATGCTTTAGTTTGCTCATGCAAATGAAAAGGATCAGATACATAGATAAAGCGGCAACAACATAATCATTTCTCTTTAAATCAGGTACATAATAAGGATGTACTGAAAATCGTGGTGTTGAGATTTTTCATGGACCATCCAATAAGCTAGTTGCTGGGTGATCACAGGTGAAGAATGTTCCACTATAGTTCCTGGATAGGATATTCAAACCCTTCCATAACCTGTCTCCAACCTATCTACTCAATTCTCTCTCTCCCTGCTCCCCATGCTTACAAAACAGACCCAGGAAGTCATTATTTCTATAGTCTCACTCTCCCACGCCCCTGCTCTTCCCTCAGGGCCCTTCCTCAGTGACCACAAGGCATTCTCCAGGCTCCCCAGTTTTCTCTCAAGTCAGCCTTTTGAGCAATTAATCCCATGTTGTCCGATATTGTGATTTCATACTTTCATGCTAATAACTCTCATGTCCTCATCTTCATTGTTCTACTCTTTACAAGCAGGGCTCTCACCTTAACATTTCTGTGGGTATTTACCATAGCTGAGTGCTGGGTATGCAGGAGGTGCTCAGTAAAGAATAGTTGAATGAAAGGCACAATGAGAGAAACTAGCCTTAATCACACAGTGGCTATGGCATCATAAATACGAAATGATAGAATACATTCTGCCTACCTTAGCTTTACAGTAAACTGAATGAGAGTTTTAAGTACCATCGGCCTCTGAGGGTGGGTTGGCATGCATGGCTGTCGTTCAACCACAAATGAGCTGGGTTCAAAGGAAATAAAGCACGTCATTTGAAAACACTGGAAACATTGACAGGCTGAAAACCACAGAGTAACAGGATGCTGTCCTCTTATAAAATCCAAATTTTCTACAATTAGAAGGCATTCAAACCCTTGTTAAGCTCAAATCTTTCCAAGACTTCTCATAAATAAATACCAGAAGATGGGAAATACCTAAAGACTGTCCCAAAGTAACAACAGTAAATAATTCTTGTTATAATTGGGTAAAGAATAAAAGCCCCAGTCTATTTTTATCATACTAAACATCAAGTAGAAAGTTAATTTCATGCCATTTTTGAGCTAGACATTAGGATTTCTGGTACATACTAGTATTTTTTTTTTCCTTTAGATGAGCTTATAAACATAAACATGTTCTCCACCCTTCATTTCTTGGATATGTACTTGAGAAGAAATCCTTGAAATCTTCTTTTCTAAAAGATGAAAAATGAACTTTGGGTGGGTGATGTGGTGGCTCATGAAAAACCGAGTTAGGTGGTGGGAGAAGTGTTGATGAATAAACAGTGAAGAGTAGAAATGTTTCTGGAACTGTCTGGAGCTTTATTCACTGCACCCTGAGGCTCACTGTTTAACACTTCCCCCCACTCCTTCACCTGAACACCAAAACCCCAGCCAGGGTGTCCTCCCAACTCCATGGGACTGAGACTCCCAGGAGGCATTTAAATGGATAACATTTGACTTACTCTTTTTTTTTTTTTTAAATTGAAGTATAGTTGATGTACAATGTTGTTTTAGTCTCAGGTGTATAGCAAGGTGTTGACTTACTTCTTAAAAAGGGTGCAGATCAAGAAGGTGACTCTTTCCAGCAGATGTGCTCTTTGCAGTGGGATGGGATCCCCTTCATAGGTCATTTTGGTAGACTGCTCCTCTAATTTCTCCAACTGCCTTCTGAGTTGGAACAGACTTTCTGCCAACAGTGTAAAGCTATCGAACAGCAAATGAAAAACGCAGTTTTCCACTTAACAATCCACCATTTTTTTTTTTTTTTTTTTTTTTTTTTTTTGCGGTACGCGGGCCTCTCACTGTTGTGGCTTCTCCCCTTGCGGAGCACAGGCTCCAGACGCGCAGGCCCAGCGGCCATGGCTCACGGGCCCAGCTGCTCTGCGGCATGTGGGATCTTTGCGGACCGGGGCACGAACCCGTGTGCCCCACATCAGCAGGCGGACTCTCAACCACTGCGCCACCAGAGAAGCCCACAATCCACCATTTTAACTATTAACCATATTTAGCAAATATTACTAAATAATTATTAAATTAATTAAATTAGTCACTTAATTCCATTAAAGGTTAGTGACAGTTTTTATTTTAATGTTTATTTTCCTAACCCAGCTTTTTGCTAAAATGCATGATAGATGTTAACTGTTTTCAATGTTTTAAAATTTTTACCTTCAGTTATAGACAAGAAATCACTTAGGAAATTTTATCAACGTCTGGAACCAAATCCCTTTTAATTATCCTTTTTGAAAAGTCTGTTAAACACATATATTTTAAAAATATTACACTCACTAAAGGGCAAAGAGAGCAAATTTAAAACTTTAAAAATACATGTTATGAAGAATGTTATGTGTAAGAATACTGAAGGAAAAACCAGTATGACCCCCCATATATATTTTTTACAGGTCCTAAGTATTAGCCAAAAAATTATCAGTGGATCTTCCTGGAGAAAGGTATCTGCTTAGAGTTTTACCTTGGATCTTACCTTAGAAACAGAGGTGGCAGCTTGGGCTGGAAGTCTGGGAAAGAGGGAGATTGAAAGGCACACAGAAGGGGCCTCCAACTAAGAGGAGGCAGAAGTCTCATGAGACTTGCTAAGTCCATGTGCCCTGACAGCAGCTCTTTCTACTGAAAGTTTATTCCCCACATAACATTGTAGAAAGAACTGTGAACCGCCTACTGAATTTGGTATGAGCACCATTATCTGCTATGCTCCCTTTGTTGTTTATCTTGTATTCACAACAACAGAGTACAGTGAGGTTAGAGAAGCAAAGTATCTCCCCAAGGAAAATCAATAAATTTTAAAAAGAGCCCAGTTACTTTTCCTGAGAAGTAGGCCTGGCAGTGCAGACATTTTAGTGTAAGTGTGCCCAGTTACTGTGCTTTTTCATTGTATTGTATTGTACCCTTGGAAAGCAATATTAGATTTCAACTGAAAATTTTCCTTCTTTTTCATTATATTTTCTAATTGTTCTTTCACTCATATAGTTTTCTTTTACATTGATGAAGGGGAAAACCAAAAAACATTTTTTTAATACAAAGGATAATATCTGTACATAATTGCATGTATGCATGTGTACACAGGCAGGGGATGCCATGTTGTATTAGCCATTTGAGATTTTTTCATTTAAATACAAAAATAAATCACTTTGTTGAAAACACAAAACTAATGTTTAACTCTGACACCTTAAGATACACATTTTAAAAATGAGATATAGTGTTTGAAGCCAGTGCTTCTCATGCCCTTCAAGAAAGTGTACTTATTGCTGATTTGAAAAAGTTCATTTGAGTCTTTTAAGATTGATATATTAGATAAGAAAATAAGCAATTCTTACGCATTCTATAGATTTCTATAGATGCTTTATTTTTCTCCCCAAAGGAATGGAAATTAAGAACACTCAGACAATGACATCCATTTGTTTTCAACGGTAGAGTTCCAGCTGCTAATAAGCCATCAATAAGCTGAATGAATTGACATTTGGGTCTAAGCCTGTATTCTCTGGCTAAGCGACACTGTTGTGTACTTCCTGTGGTTTTCACTAGAAACTGAATTCAGTTCATTTTACCAGTTTTGGAGCTGGTCGAGCCCATTGTGGAGTGGACCTCCGATGCAGGCGACTTGCTGCCGCCTCTTCCAGTCTTGCAGCTCCTCCACCAGGGTGCTGTTCATTAACAAGTCCGTCTCATTCACTATTTGTGTCATCTTACTGAGGGCTTCCTGAAGCAAAAGTGACTACTGAGAAGATTCTTATGACACACAACCAAAGCTACTCATAATTTAATCTATAAAATAATTTGTCTGACCTGGGAGATAAAGCCTTGGTTAAAATTTTGCCCAAATATTTTACCAAATACTACCTTCTATCTGCCATAGCACTGCCTTTTCAAATAATTAAATTATTGCAATTCAATAATGTCATGAAGAAAGAAGCATGACCACAGTTAACATTCTCATAATAGCACATAATACTCTCATAATATCATTTACTATAAGTAGGTTGAATTTGTAACTCCTATGACAATATTGAATCCCGTAGTCATAAAAGCCATATATCTGCTTCTTAAAAAGCCATTTATAAATTGAATTTATATTCTTATAAATATGCTTATGCATTTATTTTTAAATGTACTGACTAGAATTTAAGCCTTTCTGTGTTAGTTTTTAGTACCACTTTATCTGGGTTTGGGGAAGCATAGCGGGAAAATATAACTTTCAAAGGCCCAGGGATTAGAAGATGCAAATTTCTACCCTGGCTTTGCCACAGCTATGTGAATTTGGACAAGCCATTTAACTTTGTTGGGACTTGATCTTCTCATCTATACAGTCAGGTGAATGGACTGAATTATTTCTAAGATTCCCCCCCTCCTTAAAATCTTATTTAAAGTAGAATAAGATGGCATGCATAAAATGTATAGCATAGATTTATTATGCATAAAAGCATTAAGTTTATCTTGGGTTAAATATTTACATGTTTAAAATCTGATATATAACTGTTTAAGTTTATAATTAATTTAGGGTGAAAATAAATTTTACATTTATTTGTGCTTACACAAATTCCTGCACAAAAAGATGAAGCCAAACTTTTAGAAATAAACTATTGATTTCAGTGACTGGTTAAATTTCAATTGCGTCTATTTTCAAGGAGAGGTAGAATTGAGAGACATTTCTCCTCTTTTAAAATAGTTTATTGAGCCAGAAAATTTGCTTCCTCTCCTTGGGAAGAGGCTAGATTGAACATGTTCAGGTCTCAATGGACTCTCCTGAAATCTACAAAATTGTTTAGCACAATGTCATTTTTCAGAATAGAAACTGGGACACTTATTTCTGCAACAAAGTTTTAGTAGTCGTCAAGTAATATTTTAATTATACATGTGCAATAGAACCCATCCCATCATATTAAGTATAGCAACTAAAACAGTCATGTCTGAAATAGTGGCAAATAAAAACTGGGTAAAATGTTCACCTTGAAATTAATGGTAGCTACAGTACATGTACCACATAGCAGGATAAATAGATTCTAGAAGGGTTCTGCTTTGTAAACTTAGGTGAAGCAGCATGGCAGACAGGATGATACTCCTCCTAGAAACACTGCCTTTTATTCATTCAGTGTAAATGGAACTGATAAAATCAAAGAGCTTAATTTCAGAGCTTAATCCAGTAGGACTAGATGTAGCAAAAGGAGAAAAATAGGCAGAAGGCCAAATTAAAGTTCTTCACTAGCCTTTCTTTTGAAGTCCAGGCTGTTCAGCATTTCCTGCAGAGTCAAAACTTCCTGATTCATTAGGGTGCTGTTCTTGTCACCCTGATCTGTGAAGGAAAAGAGATCAGACTTAGGGTCCTCTCCAGGGCGAAGCTCTCTGTCCTGGAAGCCAAAGCCAGCTGTAACCTGCCATCCTAAGATCCCATGATGCAAGGGCCTAAATGGAGCCATTAGTGATGAGCTTAGAAGTAAATCCCTGGCTGCCAGGAAGCATGACATGCAAGCATGCCAGAGACGAGCTCTCTATCTTACAGACCTTGAGAAAACACCATTCTTCACACAATGCTCCTTTTGGGGGCAGGGAGAGAGGGGATATAAATGTTTTTATAACGGATTCTTTTTTCTTTTCTTTTTTTTTTTTTTTTGCGGTACGTGGGCCTCTCACTGCTGTGGCCTCTCCCGTTGCGGAGCACAGGCTCCGGACGCGCAGGCTCAGCGGCCATGGCTCACGGGCCCAGCCACTCCACGGCATGTGGGATCTTCCCGGACCGGGGCACGAACCTGTGTACCCTGCATTGGCAGGTGGACTCTCAACCACTGCGCCACCAGGGAAGCCCCTATAACGGATTCTTTATTAGATCATCTCTACATTAATAACGACCTTGGTTGGTTGGGATGTGTAAGAAAGAAAAGGGGCCCTTCTTTGTGCCTATGATTAAATCGTATTTGACCTCTCCCGATGCCTTTACTCAATCTCCTGGAAGAGTTGCCGTTTTATAGTACATAGTCTCATTAACTAATAAAGACTAAATCCTTTGCTTTCTCTTTTTCTTTGCAAAACAGGCTAGCCTCACAGTAAAACCAGAAGAAGTGGGAAGGAGTTGCAAATTAAGAAAAATCTCTGACTGAACAAAACCCAAAATGATTTATCCTCTTAAATGACAGATGTACAATAAACATAATTTGAACTTTAAACTTTATTGGTATATAGTAAGTGACTGCTTATATCAACTGCTCATCTCTATAATAAATGAAGTTTTGGAATGCTGATCTGAATTGTGTTAATGTGAAAAGAGGCCCCTGAACAACGCTGTGGCAAAGTCCTCAACAAAATAGCACTGATTTCCAAGAAGTCATTTCTGGTTGTATTAATTCACAAATTCATGAATTCCTAGATCCCATATGTAGCAAAATCCTGCTGATATGGCATTTTATCATTTCAAAACTTCATTAGCTAATACTTTCCAGTCTTCACCAGCAATGATATAACTTGTTTCCCATGTATCTTTCATTTCCCTTAAAACGTTTCTTTTCACTTATAATCAACAAAATATTTGTTGATTAAGTAATAATCATTTTTATTCTTCATAATGCTTATGAAGCACTGTAAGATACTAAAGTAAGTCTAATTGTAATATATTAAGTTCAAAATAATTTCACTGTTTTAATGTAAAACAGTATATTTCAATGTATATTCTATTTCATAAAATTCATAGTTCACATATGAAATTTAGGCTGAGGCTGCTTTCAATGAACTGTAATGCTTGATTAAATGTGCAGTTGCTCTAAACCTTTTAAGAATCATGGACCCCTTTGATAAGCTGATGAAACCTGTGTTTGTGTCATTTCTTGCAAAGGAAAAAACATGGTACATACAATTATGAACATATTTAATAACATTTCATGGGAGTCAAGACATCCTGAAGGTGCCAGAAGAACATGTCACATCTCACTTATGCCAGGAAAAACGAATATCCTCTCTTTTAAATCTTAGATGGAAAGTTAATAAAGAATTTGATCACAATCATCCATACTACTTCCTTCCAAATAAATTTTAAGCTAACATTTCAGTAGTTAAGGATGATTCTGTAAATCATCTGTACAAAGAATTTATATCTAATGTGTTTTTCAAAATTATTTTAGAATTACAAAAATGTTACGAAAATAGTACAGAGTTCCCATATTTCCTTCATCCAGCTTCTTCTAGTGTCTTAGATAAGCACAGTACAATGTTCAAAGCCAGAAGATTAACACTGGTACAATCCTATTAACTAATCTAGAACCAATGAGAATTTCTCCAATTGTCCCACTAATTGCAACACACTTTAAATGTTATTACTTGTAAATCTTAGATTTTATAAATTTTATCATTCTTTCCTTATATTTCTTAAAAAACATCTAATTGTAAACAACCTCAGTATTTAACCACAATGAAATAGTCAAATAAATTTCAGTGTCCTTACATTTTGGTATTTATACAGTTATTGAAATTATGTTTTGAAGATTTTTTTATATGAGGAAATACATAAAATAAAACTTTAGCTTAAAATGCTATACAAAAAACTTTGTACAAGATGATTTCAACTTTTCGTAAATAAATAGATATGTATGTATTTGAACGTGCAGGAAAAAGGCTGGAAGAAAAAATACTAACATTTTGACAGTGTTTATATCTAGATAGCAGAATTTTGTGTGGTTTTTAATTTTGTAATACTTTTTTCTACTTTCTAAATTTCCTACAGTGAGTCACATTTCTACTTTTAATTTTGAAAAATTGTAATGACAGACTCACCTAGAGATAATATTAGTAATTTTCTGATCATATTAGACAATTATTATTACTTTTCTTAGTTGTGATAATGATATTTTGATTCTACAGGAGAACGTTCTTACTTTTTGGAGATGCATCCTGAAACAGGGGTGATTTCTCATGAGCTTTATAATTTACTTTGAATCATGGGTAAAAAGATATATTTATATGGAGAGAAAAGGAGGAAGCAAAATAAATTAACTTCTCCTGCACACTCTCTTCAAAAAAAGGGATCAATTTATCAATTCTGCAGCAAAGACGAAACCCTAGTCACATTGCCTTTATGTCTCTATGTGGAATTATAGACAAAACAAAAACTTACCCATTGTCTGAATTGTTTTATACCTGTAGTCAAATTCATCCTGCAGATCTTCTAAATATTTGGTGTCTTGTTCTGTCATCTTTTTACAAAGAAAACATACTCTGTTGTCACAATTAAGCATGTCAATGCAACAACATCACCCATCATCAGTATTTCAAAATACACTGTTTGGTGCTTGCAATCCCCAGTAATATCCCAGACTAATTATACAGAATCTACATTTCTAAAGAGCTAATGCCCATGAACGTTGAATAGCGCTAGAAGAACCAGACTGAAGTTGCTCTTCCATTTTCTCTTCCTGAGTGTTTGCAGATTTCAGCATCTTGCCTCTCATTTCCCAGTTAATTCCAAATGATGCAACTAATATCTTTTTTATCTGAGAGTATGGATACATTTTTCATTTTAGCTCCATACAACTCTGTATTAATGTACCAACTATCTTTTTGCTTAAAATCTCCATTCTCAAATGATATAGTTTATGACAGTTGAGTCTAAATTTTTTCCTCTCTACCTCTTAGAAAAAAAAATCTGTGGCTCCTCTGTGTCTCCTGTTCATTTCTGTCTTTGAGATTTTTACTTTTACTCTTCTCCAAACCTGGTGATGTTTTTCTGCTCAGATATAATGGTGTCAAGATCTGAGCTAAAGGCTTTTCATATAGTATTATCTCACGTAGTCCTCACAACAATCCTGTCACAGTGGTTATCCTCACTTTTACAGATGAAGAAGCAGAGGTTTAGAGGTGTGAAGCAGCTTACTCGCCTAAGGTCGCATGGCTTCTCACTGATGGAGTCTGGTGCGGAAACCCTAATCTCCAGTAAATTGAAGTTAAAAGCTTCCCACAAAGAAATTTTTTCTAATATGAACATAGTGTGTGAGAGATATTTATCTTATAACAAATTACCCTATGATTTCTGTACACACTAACTTTGGGCACATAAGAGAAAGATGCATAGTATGGTGACAACAGCTAGACTTTCCTGGTGTCTGTAAGAGATCACTCACCTGCACACTATTTTTAATGGCAGCCACTTTGTGCTCCACATTCCTCTGTCTTTCTGAAACTGAAGAACTTTGTAAGGATTTCTCCAGAGGTCCCTGGAAAAACAATGTCTTGAAATTTCAATGATGTTGATAAAACAGGTTTATGAAGAATGTAGTATATGTAATATACTTTGAACTGAGGTATGGATGAGTATGATATGAAATACTCTACAGCCATTAAAAACCATGCTGTAGAAAAATATTTAATGACATACAAGTAGTGTTAAATCGTTAAGAAATAGAGCAAATTATAAGACACCATATGTTTGTGATCTCTGTTGCTTGTATATGTATGTATATATATTTATACTTATTTATTTATTTATAAAAATCTGGATATATGTATAGACATGTAAACTCAAGTACATGTGACCTGAAGAACACACATCCCAAAATATTATCATTTGCTATCTTTGAGCAGTAAAATTACAGATGATTTTATGGTTAAATTTTTTTCCCCCTAATTTTCTATAACAGACCCATATTGCTTTTGAAATTCTATAAAATGAATACATGTAATTTAAAAATTAATATAGTGAAACTACATTCAGTTGGACTTAAATTAAGAATTAGGGATGTTGAATCTGCCAGGATGAGATTTATTTTTACATTGGAACAAAAGGAGTTTGCTAAAGAATATGTAAAAATGTTAGGCTGGCTAAATAGAAAGGCTAACCAGCTACTCCAAGCCCCATTTCTTTTTTTTTTTTCATATTAAGTATGATTTTATAACTTTATTTTTCATTCTGTAACACATTGTAAACAGCTTTCTGTGTGATTAAATATATATGAAAATCATGATTTTTAACAGCTGTATTCATTATGTTTGAAGCTGTAAGGTCAGTGGAATGTTGTGAAATGTTTCTGTTGGCTGCACAGAAGGACAACATTGTTTCCTTCTTTTCAAAGAACTCTTTAACAGTCATGTGTTCATCTCAGGATCCTAAATTCCTTTTCCAAATTCTAAGAGTAGCTTTCTCTTTGATTTATTCTCATGTGTGACATTCTTTTTTTTTTTTTTTCTTGTGGTACGTGGGCCTCTCACTGTTGTGGCCTCTCCCGTTGCGGAGCACAGGCTCCGGACGCGCAGGCTCAGAGGGCATGGCTCACGGGCCCAGCCGCTCCGCGGCATGTGGGATCCTCCCGGACCGGGGCACAAACCCGTGTCCCCTGCATTGGCAGGCGGACTCTCAACCACTGCGCCACCAGGGAAGCCCTCTCATGTGTGACATTCTGCACATCCCTCCCACCACCTGAGTTCAGGTTTCCTGGTCTCCAGCTTCATCCTTCTCCTTCACCCTTTACCAAAATTCAAAGGCAAGTCTGGAGATGTCAAGGCTCTCCCATTTTGCTCACCACCAACTACAGTAAAGTCCAAACTCTGGTGCTAACCACTTCGGGCTCCAAATGTGATCTAGCTCCATTTAGGCTTTACTTTCCCTAGCTGGGGAGAAGCCTCTATGTCCCAGGCAGGTAAATGAAGAAGCAACCCTTTCTCTTCCCCCTTATTCTCCCCACTTCATCCCAAAGGAGAGGATGGTTTATAGCAGGGGTCCCAAAGCCAGGGCCACGGACCACTACCAGTCTGCGCCGTTAGGAACCGCAAGCCCCATTTCTTGGCCACTCTAATAATCTGGCATTGAGTACATTCCTTAGGTATAACGTTTATGTAGATATCTAGAGTTGAGAGTTAGAATGTCAGTAAACCCTTCACCTTACACTTGGATGGGGACGTATGGTTAGAAAGGATGATGACTTGACTAAGATCTATATCAAATCAGTGGCAGAACCTCAAGTGGAACCCAGGTCCTTGACTGTCAATCAAGTGTTTTTTCAACTATATCACATTCTTCAGATGGGTAAAGCCTTTGTAAAATTCACTCTCATTTTGGCCCCCATTATTTGTGTGTGTGTGTGTGTGTGTGTGTGTGTGTGTATCTCCATATATTTGTCTACTGGTTCAAAATTTACAAACTAGTGTTTCTTTTGTGGTAGTATATAGCACTAGCAGATTATTTGCGGAATGATTTTGATGAGCATCTATTCAAATAAATGTTTCTAATTTGGCTGATACCTGACATTTGAAGAGAACAACAACACACACACACACAGACAAAATGACTAGAGATAAGAGGGCTATGAAAAAGGACAGCTCAGAATATATATGCGAATATCATACATTAGTAACAGCATCTCAATGTTCACCCAAAAAGCACTGAATCAAACTATATTTACTTTAGAAACTCACTAACTTTAGATTTTAAATTAAATAAAGGTGATACCATTCTTCTTTATCATCTAAAAAATAAGAGTAAGTTGTTAAAGCTTCATACTTCTCTAAAAACAGCCATAACCTGACAGCAACTAAGTCTGAGTATTTTTAATAGTTGAAAAAAGATACTTTTCTTGGATCTTCAAAAATAAATACACTAGTGTGATTTACTATCTTAAGGAGTGTGACATGTGGAAAGTTGATTACTCATATGCTCTTTGCTTTTCAAAAGGATTAACTGAAAAAGTATTCCCAGGGACTTCATATTCCTCTATTTATCTTTGATGGGGGCTCTGAGTTCTTTCAGCATAGTGGGATAAAATATAATCTAAAATATTATTGGCAAGGCAAAGCACACTGAAACAATAAACAAGCAAATATTTATGGAGTTTCTGTAATACAAAATTCCTGATTGTGGAGTAGTTTGGACTTGTGGGGTAGGAAATTGGGAACTACTGAAGGGTTTGAGCAAGATCAATCCCTGAGGATAAACATGCTGAGAGAAACAGAGCCTAAATGGTAGTTAGGAATTCAGCCAGGAGGTGGTTACTCTATTCCTCAATTGATATAGTAAGACCATGGACCAGAGTGTAAGCAGTGGAAACAGAAAAGGATGTATAGATAGGATTCCAGAAACAAACTCTGGAAAGACTTGGTAGTTATCTCAGTAAGGAGGCAGAGAAAAGGAATTATTCAAAGATAATCCGAAGACCTTGATTCCAAGTGACTGGAAGGATGATGGGACCATTAACATAGGCAGAAGAAGATGGCTGGAAAGAAGACTAGAATTTCTGTTTCAGAAAAATTGAGTTCCAGGTGATGACAGATTACAATGGAAGAAAATATTACCTGAACAGGCATGTTGGCTGCAGCCAATATTCTCCTCTCTTCCCTTAAACAATTTGAAATAACCACAGACACATGCATCGGATTTCCATGAAATTTTCCCTGAAAAAAAGTGAACAAACACAACACAAAATCTTAAATATATACATCACTATTTGCAAATGAAAAATAATCTCCAAATAAATATGTGAAATTATTTGGGATTTGTTTCAAGAACCTATTCTATTATAAAGCCACAGAAACTAATATTGTGAATGTAGATGCCTACGCAGGATATTGCTCTGTCTCTAAAAGTTATTTTTAATAATTAAAAATAGTTCTTGAGCACCTCTGTAGGAAAGCCCCTGAAATCACACTCAGGAGGATCAGTTTACTTTGGGCTTAGGATAAGTTTTACAAAAGTTACTTCTTTGTAAATTATTATGAACTAGGGTGGTCCCAGCTGTTTATTTGTTAACTCTGTACTACATGGTGTGCCTAACGCATTTCTTTTGGTCCCTGTTTGGTGCTCTTCATGTCAATTAGCTCATAACTATATCGGTATGCTAGAGAGAAACTCTATCGCACACATTTTAGCAACAATATTTTTATGACATCTAAGTATATACATTTTTTATTACCGATGTTAATGGTTCAGATATTGTAAACTGGCAGCCTGTGGGTCTAATTCAGCCAAAAGGTATGTTGTATAAGTTGAAATATTGTAATCCCTTCAGGGGAACATGTACTACCCATAGTTTCCATAGTATCCACCACTGAGTGACCTAGGCACTCATTTACTTTACCTGCCAGGCACCTATAGGTTTTCTTGGTTTACAGGATTAATTTGAACAACACCATCATTTTAATCAGTAGTGTTAAACTTCTTTGTGACTAGACTCTTCCATGGCAGGATTAACAGGAAACACAATAAATGTAGACAAATGCCTTTATTTAGTTTCCCTCTGCCCTCCTGTCTGAAGGAGGTGTTAATTATCCATGAAATGGCCAAAAGGGCAATAGCAGAAAAGATAAAAGTGGAAAATTAATAATCAAAAGTAGATTATACAGACTAGTAAACCAAAGGGTCTTTCTTGGAAAGAAATGAGGTTATTGGTTGTAAACATTTTTAAGGCCTTGACCATTGCCACAATTTTATTAGATGATGCATTCTAATTAGCATTTCTAATTGTAAAACTAGGGTAAACACCAAGTATCTGGTTTCCTGCTTTTCCATATTCTATAGCTTTTAAAACATTTTTCCCCTTTAAATGAGAACACTCCAAAAGAAAAACACAAAAATGAATTGACAGAAACTCTTAAGGTAAAGAAATTAAAATTATCCTATTCATTAAGCAGGGATACCAAATTTCTGATTCCTGCATGCTGACAATTTCAGATTCTCCCTAGTTTGAATTTGTTCTTGTTTTTAAATTTTCCCATTGATTTGTTTTCCCATATTCCTTCCATTTAACTCACCAAGATAAGCTACGTTTGCTCATTTTGCCTTTATTTTTAAAATATTCCACTGATGAAAATAAAGGGTTTCTCCCAGGGCTAATTTGGAGACTGCTATTTATGTAACGTTGAACGCTTTTCCTATCCAAGATCAGGAGTTCCTCTAAGATCCCAAGAATCACCACTAATTGTTTTTGTTTTTCTCACTGTTACAGGAGTTCTTCATTGTTGATTATCCAGATACTATCTTTCAGCATTTCTCAGCTCCTTTGTCTATACTTTTTCATTTTTCTTTCCTGCTTGAACTTCTTCTACCTTCCCTTTCAGATTTGGTTTCCCCCGTGTCTTGTGAGGTTAGATTATTCATTTTTTCTCCTTTGTTAAGAGTAAAGAATCACTATTGTTTTTATCCAGGCTATTTTTTCACTTTCCTTTTGCATTTTTCCTAACTTAGCTCTCACTTAAATGTATGAGATGAAAACATCTTATGGAAAATTGACTGCTATAGATTCAAAAACCAAAGTAGCACCTTTTTTAATGATCAGGTTTTTAAAATTTATTTTTTATTGAAGTATAGTTGATTTACAATGTTGTGTTAGTTTCAGGTGTACAGCAAAGTGATTCAGCCATATACGTATAATTCTTTTCCATTATAGGTTATTACAAAATACTGAATATAGTTCCCTGTACTATACAGTAGGTCCTTGTTGTTTATCTATTTTATAGATAGTAGTGTGTATCTGTTAATCCCAGACTTCTAGTTTATCAACCCCCCTCCACTTTCCCTTTTGGTAACCATAAGTTTGTTTTCTATGTCTGTGAGTCTCAAATTAGCATTTAAAATTTTCGTATCAAAGATGTAGTTGTGTTCACCTTTCAGTAGTTACCATGTATATGGACCATGGACACCCCCCCAAAGAAAAAGCACAAACAGAAAAACAGAAACAAAAAAAACAAAAGAAAACCCACCCTTAAGTGTGTGTTGCTGGGAGGAAGGACGGAAGAGAAATTGCCCTTTTTCTAGCGTGTGTCTGTCTCTCTTAAGTGTAGGTACTGCAAATATCTTCTACTCTGTGGCTCTCTTTTCACTATCTCTTAGTGTCAATAAATAGAAGTTTTTAATTTTAGTGAAGTCAAATTTATTAACTCTTCTGTTTATGGTTAGTGCTTTTTATGACTTAAGGAATCTTTCCCTAATCTACAGCCATGGAGCTTTATTCATATATATATATATATATATATATATATATATATATATTAAGCCTTTACAATTTTGCCCTTAATTGCAATTCACTTGGAGCTTGTTAATAATGAGAGGTCCCTTTCACTTTTTTCTATATGAATATCAGTTCCAACAATATTTATTGAACATTCTGTTCTTTTACCACTGCTCTGCTGGGCCAACTGTCATAAATCAAGTGCCCATATATGGAGGTTTGCTTCTGACTCCATCCCACTTTATGGTTCTATCTGCTTTATCAACAGACTGTCTTAATTACTAGAGTTGTATAATAAGTTTTTTGACATCAAGTAGAATAGCTTTTCTTTGCATTTTTCACATAAATTTTGGAATCACCTTGTCAAGCTACAAGCACACATACACATACACACAAGTTGAGAATTTGAATGGCACTAAATCTTTAGATTCTTGGCATTTTTGTGTTCTAATCTATTTATTTAAGTCTTCTTTAATGTCTCTCTATTAAGCATTATAAGTTTCCACAGAGATCTTATACATTTTTTGTTAGGTTTATTTCTATGTAGCTGGTATTTTTCATAATGGATAGTATCTTTCTTTCCTAATTGTTTTCACTGGTATGTAGAAATATACTTGACTTTTATATATTGACTTTAAATCCAGCAACTTTGCTAAACTCTTAATAATTCTAATAATGTACTAGTAATATCTATTACCAAGTCTAAAAATTCATCTGTAGATTCTTTTGGATTTTCTGCAAATACAAATCATATCTTGTATGAGTATTGATAATATTTTTTCCCCTTTTCATTTATCTAATATCAGTCAGAACTTCACCTTCATACTATGATTTATTTAGAAATGTATTGGTTAATTTCCAAAGATAGGGATTTTCTATTATCCTTTTTATTGATTGTTATAGATTTTAAAATTCTGATCAGAATAGATGTTCTGAATGACTTCAGTCACTTAAAATTTATTAAAACTTGCTTTGTGGCCCAACATATGGATTGTTTGTAAATATTTCATGTGAGCTTGTAAAAAATGTGAATTCTGCAGTTGTTGGGTGCAAATGTCTTATACAAGTTTGTTAACCCAACTTTGTTAATTGTTTTGTTCAAATTTCTGCATGCTTGCTGATTTTTTTGCCTCATTAATTTTATCAAATATTGAAAGAGGCATGTTAAAATCTAGTTTGTGAATTTTTCTTCTTGTGGTTCTTTCATACACATTCAGACTTGTTATGTATTAGTGAGTCAAATCTTTCATTACTATGAACCGACCTTTATTGTTAAGAATGCTTTTTGCCTTGAAACAAAAATATAAACTATGACATAATGCTTATTCTCACTTAGAATTTTTATTTCATCCTATTGAAAGAATTCTTGATTTAATTAAACATATAGATATTTAATATCACATATTCACATCATACCTATATAAAAGGATAAATATACATGAAATAAATTGGTTATGTATTCATAAAACTTCTTTGCATATTTACAATTCAACTTTTCTGAATCTCTTTTCAAATTAGAGTCATTGGGCATTCGTGTTTTTTCCCATAAAATAATGTTCTCTGGGCCATCAAGAAAGTCAGTGATGCAGCATTTCTTTAAAATGTGCACCACTATTACCTACATTCTGTGAGTTTTGATGCTGGCGCGTCCTTGATCTTACCAGAAGTTTTCAACAGGAAATTTTCAGACAAGAACTAGAACTCACTCACATTCCTTCTGCAAATGGTCCTGAAATGATCTGATGACTGAGGCATTGAGGGGTTGTAGTGGCCTAGTCATGCCATCATGATTCACAATCATTATACTTTTACATGAAATTATTAGGCAACTGTTCAGATACATGTCCATAAAGTCACTGAGAACTAGACTATATAGCAGGCTCCTAGATGTCTGTTCCAGAAGATGTCTAACCAATCCTCTATCAGCTCAACCACCACCTGTACTCTTTTGGTTCATTCCTAATAACATCTTTGAAGAAGTTCTTATTTGTAGACATTGTTTACAGTTTAAATTAAATATGGTGGTACCTTCAGCAGTTGGCAGTTAGGCATAAGATTACAGTGATACACTGCTTTTCATAATCCAAACTCGTACTCTTGATCCTTTTAAAGATCCTTTTGGGGAACCTCTTACACTTTTGGTGGGAACATAAATTGGTATAGCCACTATGGATAACAGTATGGAGGTTACGGTTAGGGTTAGGGTTAAAAAACCCTAAAAAACCTTAAAAAACTAAAAATAGAGCTATCATACGACCCAGCAATCTCACTCCTAGGCATATATCTCGAGAAAACCATAATTTGAAAGGGTGCATGCACCCTAATGTTCACTGCAGCGCTATTTACAATAGCCAGGACATGGAAGCAACCTTAATGTCCATCAGTACAGGAATGGATAAAGAAGATGTGGCGCATATATACAATGGAATATTACTCAGCCATAAAAAGGAACAAAACAGTGGCACTGGCAGAGATGTGGATAGACCTAGAGACTGTCATACAGAGTGAGATAAGTCAGAAAGAGAAAAATAAGTATTGTATAATATTGCTTATATGTAGAATCTAGAAGAATGGTACAAATGACCTTATTTGCAAAGCAGAAATAGAGTCACAGATGTAGAGAACAAACTTATGATTACCAAGGGGGGAAGGGGAGGGTGGGATGAAGTAGGAGATTGGGATTGACATATATACACTACTATGTATAAAATAGATAACTAATGAGAACCTATTATAGCATCGGGAACTCTACTCAATGATCTGTGGTGACCTAAATGGGAAGGAAATCTAAAAAAGAAAGGATATATGTATACGTATAACAGATTTGCTTTGCTGTACAGCAGAAACTAACACAACATTGTAAAGCAACTATATTCCTATTTAAAAAAATAATAAAATTAAAAAAAATCCTTTTGCATTGACAGTGTAATTTTGTCTTGTCAGAGAAAACCACCCCCAATTCCCAGCATTACGTATTTGATTAAACACATATTTTAATTTTTCCTCAATGGCATCATGCTGGAAGTTAAGTGCATTCTGTTCAGAATCAGCAGGAAGTTTCTGATAAATGGATATTGTACATCTTAATGATAATCCTGTGCAATGCATGATTCATTTACTCCAGACTGCTATTGTGCTGAGATTTTATTCACCTATTGTGAGGAATTTGCCGATTTCTCTTGTCACTGTTGCTTTGTGTATGATAAGCAATCTTTTTGCATGAGTCTCAATAATAAAATATAATACAGCTTCTACTAGTGGACATCTTCCTTCCTTTGTTACATCCTGCAAAGCACTTTATTGTTGCTTTCTAAGAAAATATGGAATTTAGGACCATCCATCCAGTGACTATTAATTTGCTAAACAGATATCAAATTATGCCCTGCTGATTTGTTCCTGTCCCATTCTGCATACATGAAAACTATTTGTTTCAATCCTAAATCACAGTATTATACTGATGACACTTAAACAGCAATTAAATTCAATGTGTTGTACCAACTGTGCACATAATTCAACTGAAGTGACAACAACATGAATAGCTATGACCCAATTTTACATCACAGAAAATGGCAATGCCATTGTGATTGCTACCTGACAATAGCAATTAAGAGATGCTATTGAATATAAGATGCGTTTTGATTTCAGAGATGTTAAAATGCAGAAAAAAGGTGTCTTAGAATCAACAAATGTGCTATTTTATGATTTTTGCTGCTTTATGCTAAATTCCTTCAAGGAGTACCAGAGTCAGAGGTAAAGGAAGTGATAAGGCTGCTCAAAATAGCCTCCTCCATTCAGGTGGCACGAAATTTGAGATTTCACAACTAGACTTTCACTCTTTTGAGTTTCTTCCCCCAGGATCCCCTTTAGAATGCAAAGATAT
Source organism: Mesoplodon bidens (assembly GCF_964165515.1). Taxonomy (NCBI): domain Eukaryota; kingdom Metazoa; phylum Chordata; class Mammalia; order Artiodactyla; family Ziphiidae; genus Mesoplodon; species Mesoplodon bidens. The sequence continues at coordinate 69,938,866 of NC_138165.1, forward strand.
GAGGGAGAGTTAACACTACCTTTAATTAATTTCCTCTGCATTGTGAAGGATTTATCAGATGTGCTCTCTGGCTGCAGTGACCTGACACCTGCAGGTTGAGAGTAATGGGCCCCAGGGCAAATAAAAGAAGTTTCAGGAGAGCCTTGAGAGAGGAAGGCAACAGTAACCAAAGGGGATGTAGGATTCTGAAGAAACATGTAACCAACAACTGTCTGAGCCTAGATTTCTCTAGAAGTTAACCCTGAGACAAAGATTCCAGTGCAAGAAATATAAATGGGAGTTCATCCCAAAAAACACAGTTATGGGAGCGGGTAAGTGAGAGGAGGAAGAGAAGGCATCCAGTAAAGGATGTGTTATCCAGCCATTGGCTAAGATTGGCTGGGAACCCTGGGAATAGGGTAGAACATGTGCCTTAGAGTTATCTACCCAAGGCCTTTGGGAACTGGAGTATTTTTACATCAGTTTTTGTCGTTATTAGCCCTAAAGCAAAAAGACACAGATGCTGGCATTTTTAAGTCCACCTGATTGAACTAAAATGATAAGGTCCAAGGGGATATGGGCAGGGCAGTCCCTACCTCTGCTATTCCAGCTCTCCTCCTAACCTCAATTTGAGAAATTTTTCTTTTTTTTTTTTGTGGTACACGGGCCTCTCACTGTTGTGGCCTCTCCCGTTGCGGAGCACAGGCTCCGGACGCGCAGGCCCAGCGGCCATGGCTCATGGGCCCAGCCGCTCCGCGGCATGTGGGATCCTCCCGGACCGGGGCACGAACCCGTGTCCCCTGCATCAGCAGGCGGACTCTCAACCACTGCGCCACCAGGGAAGCCCGAGAAGTTCTTGACTTCTCATTTTTTTTAAACTACCTGCAACCATACTACACTCAAATGTTGATATTTCTTCTTTTATGGTACCTCTGAGATATGAAGCAGTTGTCTCCAATTACAGAGTAAAATGTTTTCATTCCCGTTTTTATTGGCAATCTGCAATCTACTGTACACTTCTGGCTGCCAGCTCACTCTCTCCCCTTTTATCATCCCAAGTACTGCTGTTAAATCATGTTTATCCTTGCTCCTTACCAGTGTCAAACACACTGGCCATGACAACACGCTCTCAGCTTCAGCCTCTTATTGTTTCCTTCCCTTTGTTCTGAGCACACGATTTTTCTTAATGGCTTCTTCCTAAGATTTCCTCACTAGAATCATAAGGATATGTCTACGGTGAAAAAAAAAAACTACTAAATTGAAGAAGAGCTAATCCAGTTATCTTAAGGCTGATTTAGATGTAGAATGGTCAGTCTAATAGATTTAAAAAGCAATTTTCTTTCATGATAATTAAAATAACAATAAGGTACCACTCCACATCTATTAGGTTAAAATTCAAAATGCTGACCTCACCAAATGCTGGTGAGGATATGGTGCAACAGGAACTATTAAATGGTACAGCCACTTTGGAAGACAGTTTGGCAGTTTCTCACAAAGCTAAAAATACTCTTATCATACAAACCAGCAATCACGCTCCTAGGTATTTACCCAAATGAATTAAAAGCTTATGTTCACATAAAAATCAGCATACAAATATTTATAGCATCCTTATTCATAATCATCAAAACTTGGAAGCAACCAAGATGTCCTTGAATGGGTGAATGGATAAGCAAACTGTGTAGATTTCTATGACGGAGTATTATTCAGTGATAAAAAAGAAATGAGCTGTCAAGCTACACAAAGACATGGAGGAAACTTGAAAACATATTGCTATGGGAATACTGTAAGGCAAAACTATGGAGACAGTAGAAAGATCAGTGGCTGCCAGAGGTTTGAGGGGAGGGATGGAGGGCTGAATAGGTGGAGCACAGGGGATTTTCAGGGCAGTGAAACTATTCTGTATGCTACTGTGATGGTGGATACATGACATTAGGCATTTGTTAGAACTCAAAGAACTGTGTAACACAAAGAATGAACCCTAATGCAAACTATGAACTTTAATAATAATGTATTATTGGTTCATCAATTATAACAAATGTACAACACTAATAATTCAAGATGTTAATAATAGGGGAAAGTCTCTGCCAGGGGTTGGGGGAGGGGCTAAGGGAGTATGTGGGAACTCTCTGTACTTTCCACTCAATTATTCTGTAAACTGAGACAGCTCTAAAAAAAAAAAAATTAAGCCTATTTTTAAAAATTGTCACTCTGAAGTCACAGTTATCACATATCTTTGTGCTATTCCATTTGCCAGGAATGAACAAATTCAAATGACTAGAGTTGCCTGCCTCTCTTGTTCAGTTAGTTTTAAATTCTCTCATCACCACAAAGATTTTCTTGATAAAAGAGAAGTGAGGTATAGATTCTCCATGGATACAAATAATGAATGTCCTATTTCTATTTATGCTAATAATAATACATCCATCTTAAAACAAACTAACTAAACATTAACTGCAGGTATAAATAGTTTGTCTTGGTCTATTTTTTAAATTAAAAGAAAATATTTCTTTTTTTTTTTGGCGGTACGCGGGCCTCTCACTGTTGTGGCCTCTCCCATTACGGAGCACAGGCTCTGGACGCGCAGGCTCAGCAGCCATGGCTCACAGGCCCAGCTGCTCCGTGGCATGCGGGATCTTCCCGGACCGGGGCACGAACCCGTGTCCCCTGCATCGGCAGGCGGACTCTCAACCACTGCGCCACCAGGGGAGCCCAATATTAAAAGAAAATACTTCTTAAAGGCATCAAGTATGTTTTTTATAAATTTGGAGTCTATTTCCAGCAGCATGTTCTATGTCTGTGAAGGCTTAACTCATCCTAGACAATTGCTCTGTGAAGCAGCTGGAGCATTCTCTATATAAAGTCAGGGGAACCTGCATTTGTGGCTGTTACTAGCTGTGTGACCTTAGGCAAGTCACTTCTTAACCTTCATTACTCTAATTGCCCCTTAGTCAGTTGAGATAATAACACTTATCATTTGTCATAGAGTCAATGTGGGGAGCATGCCAGACAATTGAGAAAGAGCTTTGCCACTTGTAAAGCGCTCTAAAAACAGGAGTTTTCTATGTTGCCTCATCAGTGTGTTAGGAGAGTTTGAAGCTCATAAATGGTAAATCAGTAAAAACAAGATAAAAATCTTCTTATTAGTTTCACAGAAAGGAAGAAAACTGATTAAGAAGCCAATGAACACCGGGTTGTATTCTGGGAAATATATTTACATGAATACAAAACAAACTCCAGAAAAAGGAAGACTATGTATTGGGGGTTCTCAAAACATTAAAGAGTAGGGACTTTCCCAGCATTTCTTTAGGATTAACTTGCACACGGGCACAAATGCATTAAAAGCTGCTTTGACTAAAAACTCAACTCATGCAAGCTAGCAATTAGAAATAATAATACCGTGCTCCCACCTGAGCATGATTCATAACATCTTTGGAATAAAATGATCAATACTACATTTTCTATGCAAAGAAAAAGGCCTGGGAAGGAATGTGACAAACTCTCATTAATGATCATCCTTGGGGAAATGGGATTGGGTGGCTGGATATTTTCACTTTTACCTCAATTCTTTGGTATTGTTGGAATTTTAAAAAATAATTAAGCATGTGTTCCTTATATGATTAAAACGAAATAAGTAGTGATAAATTACACATATATACTCCATGTCAGATCTTTCTCTTTGCTTTATTTATGCAAAGGTGTTTGTAAAAGATGAATGTTGGCTTTGAAAATTTGTTATTCAGGTGAGAAGAGAAAGGGAGAGTCAGAACCTAGTTAGATCATGATGATGACTAAAATCCAATGCTTTGGGGGAACTCAGAGTCTTGTAATTGAGATAAATGAATTGCTTAATTCAAAATGACAGGATGAGAACAAGGTAGATGTTAACAAACTCTACTTATCATTTATATGTTTGAACATAACAATAGCAGAACCTGTCATTTACTGAATACCTATTATATGCTGGGTGCATTATAAAAGCTGACAATAGCCTGCAAGGTACATATAGGAAGCCCAAAGGTCATGTCATTTGTGAAAAGTCATAGAATTCAGAAGCTAAGGTGAAGGAGTTCTTCAGAAACCAGATTTATCTCATTCCACAAACTATGACCTTTCCAAATCACTACTGCTTTATAAAAAATGAATTCCTTGTTTATTTAACTGGACCCCTACAGCCACAGGTGCATTTAATTTTATTTTCCCTGGAAATTATCTTTATAGTATTTCCTATGATAAATCTGTTCAAGGATTAACCTTTCTTTATGGAACCTCAAGATAGTTGCAGTGGTTAAACAAACCAACAGAAAATTACCATGTGTTTGACTGTAAAATTATTAAATCACTTTTCCTGAGATGACTTAGGTCTTAATAACCTCTGGCAGTTATACTTGCTATTTGTAGAGGCAATCTGACATGGACCCTGAGTGTCCCTGTGTGATCTTGCTGGTGTGCCAAGAATACAAAGCCCTGACCACTCATCACTCGTCTCATTTTTCGGGGTTGTATTTGCAGCAAGCAACCTTAAGTGATGAGCTAACATCTCGACCCAGCTTAAGAGAAGGCTTGCTTCCCCTAGCTATAAAAGCAGTGAATTCCTCAAGCTAATTGTTCCTCTCCTGTTACACAACCCACTGAGTGTGCTGGATCTGTGTCACCCCTGTAGGACCTGGGGGACATGGGAAACCAATGCAAATGGGCATGAAGCTCTGGCTACTACTTTTGCTGTGAATAATAAAGTCTTTGCCACTGATCCGGAAGTCTCATGTTTTATCTGGCACTCATGAAACAATAACAAGCTCATTTGTTAGTTTGAGAGGAAGGTAAAATTCTAGATCTTGCACACTTCTCGACACCAATTTGTATCATAAAACTTATCACATAGCATTTCTATTATTTATTTCTATGTCTTATTCCCCATCTATACTCAGCATCTTTCAAAATCAGGAACTGGTCTTCTTCAAGATGGAACTTGAAGTAGCTGTCACCTTATAGGAACCTCATAAATGCTTGTTGAATAATCAAATGAGAAGATAAATAAATTACAGTAATTCCTTCCTAACTGAGAAAGAATAGAAAAAGCATATTATTCAATTGCAGTGTTGGTAAAGATGCTGTCTTTAAATCCTTCTGGAGTTTTTATTAGTCACCTAATTCTAGTAGCCAGGAAGATATAAAACTAGAGTCTTGAGATTAGTTGGAAGAGAACAACAAGGTATGAAATATTCCTGGAGATGGCAACTTTGCTTCTCAAAGACCTGATGGGATCCTCACCCTGGCTGACCACTGTCACTGGTAGTGAGGCTGCCTTGGGGAGATGTGAACAGTGGGGATGATGCTCTGAGTCTCTTGCTCTCTGTATGGTAAGACACATCCTTTACTGATAGTAAAAGAATCGATGTCCTTTGCTTATGTCTAGTAGGATCCTTCAGTCACCCTTTCACCCTTGCTCTCATGATAACAAGGATACATCATCATTATAATTGAAGAATATTTAGACGAGAGTATAAAGACAAGAAAATGGAATCCTAAATGTAAAAATATTGATAAAGAAGGTATACACACATCTCTCTTGTTGAGGATATGTGTATATCTAGAAAAAACAAGAGACTAGTAAAAAATTCTAGAATGAATAAACAAGAGGACACTTTTTTTCTACACTGGCAATAATCATCTCAGACTGACAATGGGGATAATGTTGCATTCAAAGTAGTAAGGAAAGTATTTTTAAAACTTAGGAATAAATTGAACAAGAAAGGTACACATTTTACATCAATTAAACTAGGGTCATACTAAAGACTTTAAACAAGATCTGAGATGGCATAAATTAAAAACACAACATAGAATAAGCATAACAGAATTTTAGGATGTGAGACTTTATCCTAAAAATGTTAATTATCCCAAAATGAATACATATATTTAATGCAATTGAAGTTAGACTTCCAAGAGTTGCTTTTGGAGGACTTGGATTGAAAGAAAGAGGCAATAAAGTTCATATGAAAGAAATGTTGCACAACAGTTAAGAAAATTACAAAAGCTAATTAATTTTTCAGTGCTTAAAATACATCAGGGAATTTTCTAAGTGTTCTATGTTTTATTTCATTTAATCTTCACAGCAACTGTTTGTGATCAGTACTATCATCCTGATTTTACAGATAGGTATGCTGAGATAGAAAGATGTGAAGCAACTTGAAGCCAAGATTCAATTTGACTCCAGAGTGTGTGCTTTCAACCAACTAACCACCAGGTCATTGTCTCCAAGTTGAGGGGAGGAGGACTTGCCATACAAGATCCTGAAATATACTGCAAAGTGTAGTATATTTATTTATAAGGTATAAATATACTATATAACTTACATTATAATCAATAGCTTTGACATATAACTAGACTAGCGGAGCATAACAGAGGGTGGTGGAGAATTATTACATGAGAAAATTAACATGCAAAAAGATGGCATTTTCAGTTCAGTTGGGAAAAAATGATTATTTAAAGAATCTTGCTAGTATAATTGTCTATCAATCCAGAAGAAAAAGTTGGATCCCTATAGAAAGAATTCTATGTAGATTAAAGACAATTTTTAAAGAAAAGTTAGAATAAAATTCAGGAAAACATGTATAATTTAAGAGTTGGGAGACTTTTAACCAAGGCTAGACCCCTCGAAACTATACAAAAAGGTGGATTTTCCACCACATTTAAAGATTTTTTTGTATGGAAAAGGTGTCATAAAGCCAAAAGGCTTATGATAGATTGAGGTAAATATTAGTAACTCATATGAAAGAGTTATTTACCATGAAAAATATTTTTAAAGTAACATTTTAATATATAAAGAACCCTTCGAAATTGATGAGAGAGCCCAACAGAAGAAAGTGAATGGGGAATTGACAAAGGGCACATCCAAGTAACTAATAAATGTGGAAAAGAATGCCCAGCCTCACATGTAGTCAGAGAAAAGCCAAGTAAAAAGAGATACTATTTCCTAACAATCAGGTAGGCAAAAATGAAAAGGAATGAAAGTACCTGCTATTAATGGAGTTATGGGAAAGTGGGTCTTCATACACTTTGCTGATGGAAATGTGAATTTTACAACCTACTTGGAAAGCAATCTTGACAATACCTATTAAAATTTAAAATACTTATATCAATACCTTTGACTAGTAAATACATTTCTAGGAATCTATCCCATAAAAATAAGAGCACTAGCCCATATGAACACACCCACAATGTTGTTTGTTACAACACCATGGTAGAGAAAACTGGAATTAAAGTGCTTGCTCCACTAATGGGAATGGCTCAATAAATTATGGCACATCCACTCCATGGACCATTTGCTACCATTAACATCCAGAGATTTCTGTGATATAAAGTTTGGAAAGCAGAGAAATTAACAAAACTTCTCATTTACAAAATTCCATAAAAACACACACAATAGGGACTTCCTGGTGGCGCAGTGGTTAAGAATCCACCTCCGATGCAGGGGACACGGGTTCGAACCCTGGTCTGGAATATCCCACATGCCGCGGAGCAACTAAGCCCGTGAGCCACAACTGAGCCTGTGCTCCAGAGCCCGCGAGCTACAACTACTGAGCCCGCGCACCACAACTACTGAAGCCTGCATGCCTAGAGCCTGTGCTCCGCGACAAGCCACGGCAATGAGAAGCCTGCACACCGCAACAAAGAGTAGCCCCCTCTCCCCACATCTAGAGAAAGCCTGCGCACAGCAACGAAGACTCAACGCAGCCAAAAATAAAATAAATAAAAAACAAACACACGCAATATACATGGGGATAAATTATACATGTTTCCATTTTATTTATAAATCAGATCTAGGTATGGAAGAGTGCCCATTGATTGTTAACACTGATGCCTTTGGGGGTGATGGTGTGGATGGAGGTAAGGGAAAAAGAAAGGAAAAAAAGTTTGTAATAAAAAAGCAGTATGTTTTATGTCTAATTTATGGTAAATTATATGTGAGTGTGCAGTAAAAACATGAAAAAGTAGTGACAAAAATGATAATGGTGGTTATTTTATTTTGGTGGAATTTTAGGGGATTTTCAGTTTCTTCTTAGACTTTTCACTATTGTTTGAATTTTTACAAAGATTTGTGTTATTTAAGCAATCGGGGGAAAACTAAAAAGCTATTTTCATCATATCAAAAAAGACCATAGTACCTATATTAGAACATATTAGTCTCTTCCAATTGTATCATTGACTCTCTTTGATCTTGAAATTTTAACAGTTTCTGACATTTTTTATTATAAAATGTGTTTATTGAAATTATTTTCCTGTGTATTGAATGCTTTAAGAGGTTCACATGAAAAGATTTGATAATAAAGCAGTTTCATTTTTAATTCAAAAAAAAAGACCATAGTAAAAACTTCTTTATTAATTTACATATTGTGCAAAAATTAGAACTCCTAAATCTAGAAGTGGAAAAATCATTCCAACCGGAAGAAATAAAACCATTCTCTGAAGATCACTGACATTTACAAAGCAATCCTCAAAGTGTCCCTGTACATTTTCCATTGAACAAAAATCTGAAATCTATTTGAATTGTAGTGGAGGTATTAATACCATTCAGCTACTGAGAGAAATGGAAACTGAAGGGTTGCTAATAGCTCATGAAAATGGAAAGTGAGTGCCCAAATGACCTATTACTCAACTGTGACCATGGGGCTAGGTCTCAGAGCCAGTTCTAAAACTGGGAATCCGAACGTTGGTTTACAGATACCCAGAGTGACACTTCAAAGTGGTCTTTAGGCTTAAAATGCAAGTCACACTAACATGTTTACATTTAAAGGGACATTTTCTCTCAAGGCCACGCTAGAAAAGACGCTAACCATGTGAAATTCATCCCTCAGGGGCCTGAGCCTTTTAAGATGACCAGCTCTGGCTTCCAGGACTATTTGTACCGTCAGCTTCCATCAAAATGTATTTGTCTCCTCCCCACACTTCTTGCTCATATAGAGCCTATAATCAAATGTAGTTGCCTCTTTTTCCTATCAACTTGGATGAAAAATCCTATTAAGCTGTAAGGGTTTATACAATATACATGGGTTTATATATATTTTATTACCTGAGTGCCTGGACCACTTGCCATGCTGAGCCAGGCCTTTGTGGAGACATGGTTTACACAGAAGGCACTGGAAAGTCCTCAGGATTTGAGGTTAGAGTCAGGGTTTTACCCCAGCCCTGCCATTAACTATGACATTAAAAAAAAAAGCCACTTTACGTCTCTGAGCTTTGATTTCCTCCCCTATAAAATCTGTACCCTGCCTTTCTCTCTTAAGTTGTGAGAATCAAGTGGGATGTTCATAAGATCAGAGTCAATCATTAAACAAAGGTCAATTATGTTTTGCTTAGATTGCAGAAGCAAAAATATCCTTTGAAGAGAAAATTTTAAATGCAAAAATCACTAATAAAAGACACCCGTAATCACAAGATCTGGAGATAACTGATGTTAACATTTAATGTGCCCATTTAGTTTATTTTCTCCATGTGCAAATGTACATATATTTACAGACATTAAAAAAATAAAATTTAGAGTACACTTTATATATTATTACATATCCGCTTTTCCATTTAATTGATAATTAAATCACAATGTCATTAAAACATCTATAATATCATTTTTAATAGCTGTTGAATGGTTAATTTAGCCCTAGTCTGATTTATTGAATAAATTCTCCACTGTTGGCATTTAGATTATTTATAATTTTTCACCATTAAAATGCTGTGATATTATATATTCTTGATTAAGCAACCTCATTAAATTACAGTATTTAGATCTTGTTCATTTATGGTTTTGCCTACTTGATATGTCAGAAACTAAGAAAAGTTTATTAAAGTGTCCCACTACTACTTGCTTTCTCTCATTTCTTTTTATTTTAAAAATTTTATTTATTTATAGCTGCGTTGGATCTTTGTTGCTGGGTGCTGGCTTTCTCTAGTTGTGGGGAGAGGGGGCTACTCTTTGTTGTGGTGCACGGGCTTCTCATCGCAGTGCCTTCTCTTGTTGTGGAGCACAGGCTCTAGGGCGTGCAGGCTTCAGTAGTTGTAGCACGTGGGTTCAGTAGTTGTGGTACACGGGCTTAGTTGTTCCATGGCATGTGGGATCTCCCCAGACCAGGGCTTGAACCCGTGTCCCTTGCATTGGCAGGAAGATTCTTAACCACTGCGCCACCAGGGAAGCCCTCTCATTTCTTCTTGTACTTATAATTTTTACTTTATATTTTGATTCAATATATTTGGTGCATATTGATCTGTGAAAGTTATACTTTCATTTGAAATTGTCTCTGATAATAATACAATATTTGTCCTGATTATTGCTTCTGAACTGGAATTTTGAACTGGAATTTGACATTGTCAAACAACATCAGAACCACCATGAGGATTAAATGAGATGTTACCAAATAAATAGCACCAAATAAATGTCAGCTGTTATATCTCATTTCTATTTTATTATTGTTATTATAACAATATATAGCGACCATACTTTCTTTTTCTCTCCATTTGCCTGATATACCTTTGCCCAACCTTTTACTTTTAGCTTTTCTTATACCTCATTTTAGAGGTTGTTTGTAACAAAAAATAGTTTTCTGTTTTGATTCTAAGTGAGAATCTTCTTTTTTTTTTTTTTTTTTTTGTGGTATGCGGGCCTCTCACTGTTGTGGCCTCTCCCATTGAGGAGCACAGGCTCCGGACGTGCAGGCTCAGCGGCCATGGCTCACGGGCCCAGCCGCTCCGCGGCACGTGGGATCCTCCCGGACTGGGGCACGAACCCGCGTCCCCTGCATCGGCAGGCGGACTCTCAACCACTGCGCCACCAGGGAAGCCCGAGAATCTTCTTATTTTTAAGAAGAGAGCTCAATCCACTTGCATTCACTGCCATATTTAATATGTTTGGTTTTACTCTGTCACCAGTTTTCTCTTTCCTTTGCCTGTCTTTTGCTATATAGTCTACAATTCTTTTCTGTCACCTTCTCCACTATTTTGGAAGATATAAATACAGTTTTACATACTTATAGCAATTATCATTGAATTTATCAAAACCGTTTTTTGCACCCAATAGTTCACAACTTAGTTTTCACCACAACCACCTAGTGGATAATCTCACATTCACCACATACTCCTCTATGCACTGCCACATTAATAGAATGGGCTGTGGATTATGTACAATTCCCAGTTGCACCATCTCTAATTCTGCCATTTTCTCTTGCACCAGTCACAAGATGCCATGGCTGTATGACACTGTCATTGAAGCCTCATTTTAAGTATCTGGAGTAAAAGTTAAGCTTTGAAATTCCCATGTCAAAATAAGGAATTTAGCATACTTTCCATGTCTAAATCGTTTCTTTGTCATCCCAAGAAAGTATTCTTCTAGAATATATTTTCAATTGTTATTTTTGTTCCATTTGTTCTGGTCTCTTCACCAATTATATGTGTGTTGGCCCTTCTGTCTCTGATTTCCATATTCCATTTTCCTTCACTTCACTACATTGGGTGCTTCAAGCATACATCCCACATCATTTATTTATTCTCCATAGTATCAATTCTATCTTTTCCTGTGTCCAACATGGATTTAATTCTACTGTTTCTCTTTTTTCCTCTTAAAATCCCTTCCTATCTTAGTTATCATCTCCCTCTTTTCATATTATCTGTTTGAAATTTTCATTTAAACCTATTTGCCTCTTTTAGATTTCTGTTCCTATTTTATTCAGATGATTTCCTGAAAAACTCTTCATATTGTGGAGTAGATCATTTTCAGAAGTGTGCTGGTTTTTCAATACATCAATTTGAGCTTGCCAGTCTCTTGTTATGAGGATTTTTTCATAAGTCCTGGGCATGTATCTTTAGGCAATGTTTCAATGGATGAATGTGGGGTTGATTTTCCTGATTTAGTTTTATTTGTCTCATACTGGTATAGATTTCACTCATGTTCTGGTATTTAACTGTCCAGTCATTTTAGGTTTTAATGTTGTATGTATTTGTCTTTTTTTCCTCTCATGTATTTTATCTAAAAGCTTGGAGATATTTTTATATACAATTGTAAACTTGAAGTCTTTGTTACCAAAGTCAAAGGTATGATTTCCAGGCACTATGGTAGACTGAAAAAGACATCTTTAGGGATGTGCTAAAATTTAATCTCTTGTCAGAGTTCCTAATAGCAAAAATAGAAAGCCCTATTTCTCTTGCTCATAGGGTTGGTTCTATTCAAGCTGAAACATAATTTGATTTCTAAAAAATGGCTGTCACTATTTTTACCATATTAGTCTCACTGAGATGCTAATATGTCTTTAATGTCTATTAATCTCTATTTTAACATGAAGGAAGTTTCACAGACTTTGGGGAATCTGTAGTTTTTCCCTAGTTTGCCTATGTTTTTCATCACCCCAGCCTTTCAAATATATGTAATTTCATTTGTACATTTCTGATGAGCAAACAACGTTTGAGACTATGAGTAATGGGTTGCTAAGCTTTCTAGGTATCAGAGCCTCTGTGATAGCTTTTTGATGTAACATAGTAAAGAAACAACCATATAATCTCCGTTTTGTGAAAAAATGCATGCATCCATCTATAATACAGTTTAAATGATAAGAAAAAATATATTAAAGTATCAACCATGGTAGAAATCCGGATGGCAGAATTATGGATAATTATCTTCTTTTTGCCTTTATTTTCCAAATTTCCTATAATTAATATGCATTACTTATATAATCAAAGAAAAACCCACTCTGTTCTAACTGAACAAAGCATTGAAGGAATTAAACCAATGAATTATGTTTTTCCCATGTTCAGTTCCAACTAACATTTGTTTTCTGGGAAAGGATAAAAGTAGATTGTGGATACAAGATTGTAGAATTAGTGGTCATTTCTCATTCAGTTACCAAAAACAAAAACAAAAAACAAGACATTCACAGTAGGCACATATGAAGAAGATTTTGCCATACAGTCTAATGCTGTGTTTTCCAGATGTGAGGATTTCGTGGACCAGAAAATAGTAGAAGTTTTGGTGACTGATACAAACTTGTCAGCTTTTTATTCTGCTTCAATAAGTATATAAGGAAAGCTCCACAAACATTGCCATGCATATCATCATCATTTCAAAAAAACAGAACATTCCTATCCCAAATGACTGGAAAGGATACACAATGTTATAGAATTTTTAAAAAATCCTTTAAAAGGAATAAATTTGACTTCTCAAATTTTCTTATTTTGCTGCTGACTGGTGAAAATTTTATTAAGGATGGGCCCTGGCTGGTGCTTGATGCCCCCTGGACTAAGACTTGGTTCTTCTGGTGATTGGACAGAGAAGTCCCGAAGGCCCATCTTACCTGGCTCCATAGAGACAGAGTAACTGTGGGTATAGAAGCAGGTGTTTGAGAAGGAAAGGAAAAATCAGACTTGGTGTTATTTTCATGGAGAAGACCCGATGCTTTGTCAGTTCATCAAAAGTTCTACTGATAAAATATATATAAAATACATATTTAAATCCCCATATAGCATAGCACAGGGAGATCAGCTCAATGCTTTGTGACCACCTAGAGGAGTGGGATAGGGAGGGTGGGAGGGAGGCTCAAGAGGGAGGGGACATGGGGATATATGTATACATATAGCTGATTCACTTTGTTGTACAGCAGAAACTAACACAACATTGTAAAGCAATTATACTCCAATAAATATATAAAAAAATATAAATCCCCATATAATAAATGATAGGTTGTAGGAAAATAGGTTTCAAAACCTAACATTGTGATGGATAACTAGTTGGAATTCAAACCTTCTCACTGCCTCTACCATGACCATCCTTGTTCAACCTGGCTAAACATGGCAGCCAGAGTGATCTTGTTAAAATCTAAGTTGGATCATGCCACTCCTCTACCAAAACCTTCCAGTGGTTCCTCATTTCAAAATAAAAGCCACAGTCTTTACACTGTCCTAGTCAAGCCAAAGTCATGAGTTCATGGCACGTACATCATGCATCATATTCATGCTGACATCTTACTTTAAAAAGGGGTTGGTCCCTACAGCTGCCGACACCTCTCTTCTAGTTGATTATGAATACATTGTATTGTTTAAAATAACCATCTTTGTCTTTTACATTATAAATATAATCCATTATTTATTATAAATAATTATAATAAAAATTATAAATATTATTATAAATATGGATTTATATTATAAATAATATAAATTATTTATATTTTAAATATAATATATATTTATTTATATTTATATAAATATATATTTATATATTTATTTACATAATATATAATAAATATAATATAAATTATATATAAATAATATAATATAATATATATTATAAATATGGATTATAAATTATAATAAATATACATTATTAATAAATATAATAAATAAATAATAATTAATAACTATTATAATATAAATAGTATAATAAATAAATAAATAATAAATAATAAATATTTATATTTATACAGTTAGTTTCCACTGTATAAAATATATGAAACACAAGAAAATTATACATAAAAAATTAAAATCATGCCTAATTTTACTCACTAAAGATAAGCATCGGTAACATTTTTAGGTAATTTACTTCCAGGTTTTTAAAATTATTTTTCCTAATATGTATATATAGTATGATATAAACTGAGATGAAAGTTTGTATTCCATAGTTTTCACTTAGTAAATAACACATCAAGATAATTTTTCCATGGCATTAAACAGCTTTCAAAAACATGATGCTAAATAAATGTGTGTCACTGAATTATTTGGCTAGGCCACAGTTATGGAACGAGTTCCCTGTTACGAACATTCAGGTTGTTCCTGATTTTTAAATATAGTATTTGCTATCCTTGCTAACACATATGAATGGAAAATAGCTAACCCTTAACTTCTGGAGTGGGATAGTGTTGGCATCAGCCTAGAGGCTTATGATAGCCTAAGACTGTGGGTGTATCACTGGGATTTGCTGTGAGGACTGCAGGAGAATGAGCAGGAGAAAGATCCCCGGTCAGCTTTTCTGTTACTGAGGAATTCTGGTCAGGTCATTATGGCCTCAATTGAATCATCAGTAACATTAAGAGTTGGATTAAATGGTGTTAGAATTCCAGCTCCCCTAATTTTTGTTTTGTTAATTAATGGGTCTCAAGCCAAAAATAATTAGCCATCCATTAGAACACAGATATTACAAAAGAACTTGTAACCCTTGGGGTCTCATTTGTACTTTTGTGGCTTTGCTGGCAAACAGATCACTCGGTGCTGGGAACTTTCCAACTTGGCAAAGCAGGAGACAAGTCAAAACACGTGCCTAATTCTGTTTAAGTTTCACGGTTTAGTGGCTGCGTAGGAAAAAAATAAAAATGTGTCCAATTTAAGGAGCTTTCTAAAAAATAAAATGTGTATGATTCATCAAATCATTTTAGTTAAAGCAAACATACATCCTTTAGGGGCAGATCAAGACTGCATCCCTGTGACAGCATATGCCTATGCCCAGCATTAGAATTAGGCCAGATCCCATTAGGAATATTACAGTATGTGGAGAAACCTCAGTTTTATGAGAGCGCATTCCTGGAATCCTCTAGGTAAAGTAAACTACACAAGGACATTGCTATCTGAAGAGGTGACATGTTTAGTGTTTGGTAATATACCTAGTGTGTCAGTCAAGTGATACTGCATTTGATACTGATCTGCTGATCTGCATAGCTGCTGAATTCAAGTACTTCTACACACTTAACATCAGCAGAAACTTGTGATTGCACGGAATAAATATAGGTTTCTTTTTTTAATGCAGTGTCCAGGGAGGTTAGTAAGATGAAAAGTGCTTAAAAGTTTCAGAGATTAGCCTTCTTGTTCTGTGAGATCTATGGTGTGACAGTCATCCTTTTATCCCCAAGGTCAAACCTAGTGTGATGACCTCTGTATGTACTGCAAGCATGTTTATGAGCTGAAATTCCCCAAATCATCCTTATTTCTTTTTTGTAATTGTCCTGTTACCAGTCTTAAAGAAACGTGTCATTTACACTCAGCTCTAGATATGGCAATATTTATAAAATAACATGTATTGAGGGCTTTTTGAGTACCAGGCACCATGCTAAGCTCGTTACATGAATTATGTCATCTAGTCCATAACAGGCCTATGATAATGGGCATAGCACTACTATTCTCCCCATTTGATAGGGAAGATAAGGATAGTGAGGTGCAGAGGGATTGAGTAACTTGTCAAAGGTCACATAGCTAGTAAATCAGAACCAGGAGTCAACCCGGGTAGTCTGGTTCATGAATGCACGCGCACTTAAACATTATGCTATTGTTTTTAAATTGTTTACACTTTTTAGTTTTAATGTGTGTATGTGTGTGTGTGTTTTTTAACATCTTTTTTTTTTCTTTTTTTTTGCGGTACGCGGGCCTCTCACTGTTGTGGCCTATCCCGTTGCGGAGCACAGGCTCCGGACGCGCAGGCCCAGCGGCCATGGCTCATGGGCCCAGCCGCTCTGCGGCATGTGGGATCTTCCCGGACCGGGGCACGAACCCGTGTCCCCTGCATTGGCAGGCGGACTCTCAACCACTGCGCCACCAGGGAAGTCCCTAACATCTTTATTGGAGTATAATTGCTTTACAATGTTGTCTTAGTCTCTGCTGTATAACAAAGTGAATCAGCTATATGTATACATATATCCCCACATCTCCTCCCTCTTGCGTCTCCTTCCCACCGTCCCTATCCCACCCCTCTAGGTGGTCACAAAGCACCCAGCTGATCTCCATGTGCTATGTGGCTGCTTCCCACTAGCTATCTGTTTTACATTTGGTAGTGTATATATGTCAATGCCATTCTCTCACTTCGTCCCAGCTTTCCCTTCCACATCCCCATGTCCTCAAGTCCATTCTCTACGTCTGCATCTTTATTCCTGTCCTGCCCTTAGGTTCTTCAGAACCTTTTTTTTTTTTTTTTTTTAGATTCCATATACATGTGTTAGCAGGTCAGTGAGTATGGCTTCGGTTTACCCAGGCTAAGTGGAAATATTCAAGGTATAATTCTTTGTTTTTCATTGTTTCAATCTAAATTATTATTACCCCTTCCTGCTGTTTTAATGTCTGGTCACAGAAAGAGAATCTCAATGATAGCTCTAGTTTTTCATCAAGTTTTTATTATGCGGGGAAGTCCCAAATTTTCTATAGGCTGAAGGGCCCCAATTTCTATAGAATGTTTCTTACTTGATCAGTGCCCACATTTTACAAAGAGAGGTAGTTTCTATGATCTCTGAAAACTATTATGTAATTTATGAAGCATACCAAGGATGAAATAAAGAGATTATCCATTGTTTAACTTATGGAGATGTAACAGGAAAAAAAAGGGAACGTATTTATATATAAATGTAATGATAGTTACAGTATTGTTCTAGATGAGTATTCTTTTGGAAACATACTTTTTCACTTACATGCAGTGATGCTCTGAGAAACAGATTCAGAAACTGATTTTGGCGTGTTCAGGACAAATAAGTCAAATATGAAATGAAGAGGAGGAGGCGGTGAGGGAAGAAGCAAAGGGACAGATGAACTAGTGCTTATTTCACTTCTATGCAGACAAGTTATACGAAGCTAAGCAGGTGAATTTTTCTTACTTAGAAAAGGAAACCTTTTGGTCAGCATCAGCAAAACAGGGGTGGCGAATAGGTTAAAAGGAGAAAACAAGTTTGTGTCCTGGGACCATGATTCCGTGGTTGGACCTGACAGGTTTAAACCAGCCAAAAGGTCACAGCCAGAACAAATGCTATTCACTAATGGAAACTCCCCCAAAACTCTAAAACTCTGGGTACATTCCCTTAAAAAATCTGATAGAGATTCACTAACAAAATAGCTTTTCTTAATTGAATTTTCCATGTCTACTCAACTACCTGAAAATTAAAACTGCATGTGTGACAAATCTTTTTCCATTTGGCGAAAACAGAAACCTCTTGGTTTCTAATGGAAAATTGCAAAATATTAGCTTTATTTACTTTCCTAGTTATCAAAGAGACTCTCCACCTATCTGAATGGTTTCAGATACTGACAAGTATTAGCAAACAGCCGCGTGTTTCTGCTCCTGAGAAAAGCAGCGTTTTTAGATGCTTGTTGAGCGGCGGTGCACTGGGTGTGCATTAAGCACTTTCGCTGATTTCCTGTGGTTCTCACACACACCTTAGGAGGCAGATGGATTTATCTCCATTTTACAGATACCAGAACAGAGGCAGAAAGGAAACTGTATTATTTCTGATGAAAATTCAGCTTTTCAGAGAAACTTATAAAATATGATGAAATATTTTGAAAGAGGAGGGAAGCCAGAAGGATGTTTTCCATTTGTATAGCTAAGAGGAGGAGGCCTCCTTCAGGCATTCATGCAACAAAGATCTGTTGAACACTATGTGCTAAGTCCTGTGTTCAGTGTGTCTGTCCTCAATTTGCTCGCATTTGTCTGTCCTCTTCTAAGTAGTTCGGTAGGATAGATGCCATGAATCACTAGTTCACAAATGGGGGAAATGAGCATTCTCAAAGTGAAGTGGCTTCCTTGGAGTCATTGACCTTGTTAGAGGCCGACTTGAAATTCAGACCAAATTTTCCTGCCCCTCCAGAAGTCCTTCTATAATAGTGGAGGGAGAAAGTTACACAGGTTAGCCATTTTCCTTTAAATTTTACATTGCATTGAATTTCTCTGATTCCAGTGGTTTTAAAAATGTTTTTGAGAACATTTTATTTCTCAGTCCTGTTATTTCTCATGTCCCACTCCCTCCCTCAAAACAACCCCACTGTTGGTTTTATGTGGTCATTTAGAGTTCAACTCTGGCTTTCCTTTTTGGAGCGGGAATGAATACAGAGTATGGAGGCTCAGAACACACAGAACAAACCACTGGTGGAAAAAGGCCTAACTGCAGACCCAGAAACACTGTCTAAGCAAACTTATTGATGTTGGCAACAATTCTGCCATTTTCTCTTTCTCACTCAACATGCTCAAGTATCTAAGCATTTAAAGTCTCACAAGGATCTCTTGATTGACTCCCTGGAAGCTAATATTTGCACTTTGCACAATGGCAAGGTACTTGGTTTATTATTCACTGGCTTTGAGGGTGTGCCAACACTCCAGCTATGCTAAACGGCCCTTGGTAAGCTGTTACATTTCCCAGGTGGCCTCATGCACAAAGAAAGACCACAATTAGCAAACCCCTGGTTTCCAATCTGAGCTGTCACCTCCCACCCAAGATCCAACAACCGACAGCACAATCTACAAGGCCCCGCAGCAAATGCCAACCACACAATGGCCTCAGTTCCCCCAGAGAGACACTGCTTCATGCCTTTCATGGGAACAGGCCGCAGAACAATCGCTCCCATTCCTCAGTCTGCACAACCATGGATTTGGTTTGATGCCCAGTGCTAGGATGAAAAGGTCCCCTTCAGGCCTTCATTCAACAAATATTCCAGTACCAGCTATGGGCCTGCCTCTGTGATACATGTTGGGAAGAAAGTATATGAAAAGTGCTAAAATAGGAATGGTAAAAGGAGTCCTTAAGTCTTAAGTTCACTGGGAGCCTAAGGAAGTCTCTAGGAAAAAGGACTCGGGAAGGGCAAGGAGAGGAAATACCATTTATAAATATCTTCCACGTGCCATAGGTTCTCAAACGCCTTCTTACTTAAAGCCCAGGGCAGCCCTTCAAGAGAGCTATTGTTCTTGTTTTACAAACAGGGAAACTGAGGAGAAGGGAAGCCAGATCCCAGCCTAAGATCCATGGGTCTTTCTACTATATCATCTGGAGCCAGGTGTCATATTGATTTCAATCTGCAACTCTGAAAAAAGAGTCATTAGTTTTTCTTTAAAGTGTTTTTTCGTGGTATAAGTGTATCTAAAGTGGGAAAATTTATTGGTCACTTACAACTGTATCACCAAAGAAAAGAAGTATGAATTTCAACAGATACAACTGAAGCACTGTATCATGGAGTGAGTTTCCATAGTTTATAGCACCAAATTGGATTAATTTAATTGTAAACATAATATTTCAAATGTAGAACTTTATATATAGAATACAAAAATATAGATTTTATATGCATGCCTGTGAGGGTAAAATTTCAAAATTAACATGGTTTTGAAAGACCAGAGTGATATTACATCTGGGAGACAAATCTTATCCATCCTCTGTTCTCTCCTCTCTTAACTCCCTATCTCATTCTTTTTCAGTTTAGACTTAATGTTTCAGGGAAACATGATACTAAGTATTAAAAGAAATATAAATTAAGGGGAATGGACTATCACCACATTTAAGAATCTGATTTGCTTTTTAACTTCTTGCATATTCCAGGGTATAGGGAATTATTAAAAATGATCATAAACAAACTTGTTACAGTACATACACACAATGGAATACTACTCAGCAACAAAAAGTAATAAACTCAAAATAATTATGCTGAGTTAAAGATGCCAGTTATAAGGACAGTACAAGGTGTGGTTCTATTTATATAAAAACTCGAGAAAATGAAAACTAATCTTTAGTAAGCAAAAGGAGATCAGTGGTTGCCTGTGGAAGGGACCCAGGGCAGGCAGGCATAGAAGGGAGGACCCAAGGAAGCTTTTAGAGGTGATGGGTATGTTCATTATCTTGATTGTGGTAATGGCTGCATGGGTGGATACTTGTGTCAGAACTCCTCAAATTGTACACTTTAAATATGTGTTTATTGTACATCATTATATCTCAATAAATTATTGAAATTATCATAAACTATATTTTTTCAGAGAAATATAAAGAAAACACTGGGGAAAGTACCTACATGTGTATAATATTTTGGGCACAGGCTCTAGATTCAGAAAAACTGAGATTGTATCTTAGTTCTCTCACCTCCTAGCTGTGTGACCTTTCTAAGCCTTAGTTCTCTCACCTGTAAAGTGGGGGAAATAATAGTAGCTACCTCACAGAGTTGTTGTAAGGATTAAATGAGTTAATGAAATTAGATATTGGAGTATACTAAGCATGCACCATTATTCTAAGATGTATTCATGCACATGTATGAATATGTATGGCTATGTGTATGCATTTACATATTTCATACAAGCAGATATTGTGGCACAATCTATGTATAATATAGGATAGTGATGAACCCAAAAGCAGCAACGAATCAATCTATGAAAAATGAAACTTTTGTTATTATTATTATTACTTTCCCAAACATCATCTTAGTTTTAACAGCAATGTGAGGTAAGTCCTAATATTACCCACATTCTGCAGGTAAGAAAACTGAAGCAGAAGGAGGGTAAGTCTTCCAGCTAATGAGTGGAACACAGACACTCTGACTTCAGGTCTAGGGCTCTTTGGACAAACGACAGGAAGAAAATTCAAGGTCATTTCTCAAAAGTAGTTAATAAGTATTCTGTGACTCAGATTAAACGGACAATTTGTAGTCCTATGTCTATATATATATGTATTTGGAGAGCAAATATTGGGTTGGTCAAAAAGTTTGTTTGGGTTTTTCCATAAGATGTTACAGAAAACCCCGAACGACCTTTTTTTTAAATTAGTTTCTTCTTTATAACAAAGTGAATCAGTCATACATATACATCTGTTCCCACATCCCTTCCCTCTTGCGTCTCCCTCCCTCCCACCCTCCCTATCCCACCCCCCCAGGCGGTCACAAAGCACCAAGCTGATCTCCCAGTGCTATGCGGCTGCTTCCCACTATCTACCTACCTTACGTTTGGTAGTGTATATATGTCCATGCCTCTCTTTCGCTTTGTCACAGCTTACCCTTCCCCCTCCCCATATCCTCAAGTCCATTCTCAGTAGGTCTGTGTCTTTATTCCTGTTTTACCCCTAGGTTCTTCATGACATTTTTTTTTCTTAAATTCCATATATATGTGTTAGCATACGGTATTTGTCTTTCTCTTTCTGACTTACTTAACTCTGCATGACAGACTCTAGGTCTATCCACCTCATTACAAATAGCTCAGTTTCGTTTCTTTTTATGGCTGAGTAATATTCCATTGTATATATGTGCCACATCTTCTTTATCCATTCATCCGATGATGGACACTTAGGTTGTTTCCATCTCTGGACTATTGTGAATAGAGCTGCAATGAACATTTTGGTACATGTCTCTTTTTGAATTATGGTTTTCTCAGGGCATATGCCTAGTAGTGGGAGTGCTGGGTCATATGGTAGTTCTATTTGTAGTTTTTTAAGGAACCTCCATACTGTTCTCCATAGTGGCTGTACCAATTCACATTCCCACCAGCAGTGCAAGAGGGTTCCCTTTTCTCCACACCCTCTCCAGCATTTATTGTTTCTAGATTTCTTGATGATGGCCATTCTGACTGGTGTGAGATGATATCTCATTGTAGTTTTGATTTGCATTTCTCTAATGATTAATGATGTTGAGCATTCTTTCATGTGTTTGTTGGCAGTCTGTATATCTTCTTTGGAGAAATGCCTATTTAAGTCTTCTGCCCATTTTTGGATTGGGTTGTTTGTTTTTTTGCTATTGAGCTGCATGAGCTGCTTATAAATTTTGGAGATTAATCCTTTGTCAGTTGCTTCATTTGCAAATATTTTCTCCCATTCTGAGGGTTGTCTTTTGGTCTTGTTTATGGTTTCCTTTGCTGTGCAAAAGCTTTTCAGTTTCATTAGGTCCCATTTGTTTATCTTTGTTTTTAGTTCCATTTCTCTAGGAGGTGGGTCCAAAAGGATCTTGCTGTGATTTATGTCATAGAGTGCCGAACGAACTTTTTGGCCAACCCAATATTAAGGAAAAGGATTTTCTGCCCTGTACCCCATGCCAGTTCACTGTGCTCCATCACGTGAAGGGCATCCCCATAGTTCTCCATTGCTCTGACCCATCTTCCCATGACTCAAGTGCATGGGCCAAGGGTGCCCACAAATTGCCTGGTCCAGGGCTTCCCTGGTGGCGCAGTGGTTGAGAGTCCGCCTGCCGATGCAGGGGACACGGGTTTGTGCCCCGGTCTGGGAGGATCCCGCATGCCGCGGAGCGTCTGGGCCCGTGAGCCATGGCTGCTGAGCCTGCGCGTCCGGAGCCTGTGCTCCGCAACGGGAGAGGCCACAACAGTGAGAGGCCCGCGTACCGAAAAAAAAAAAAAATTGCCTGGTCCAGGTTCCTATGTCTCCTCACATTGCTTTCCTACCTCAGTGCCTTTGCATACATAGTTTTGTCCACCTGTGACACCTGCTCACACCTCTGATTATAAAGATTCTGCCAGTGCTTGCAGACACTACTGATGCCACTTATTCATTCATTCATTTGTTCATTCCACAAATTTGTATTGAACAACAATTATTGCCAGGCACTGGTCTGGGTGCTGAGAAAACCACACCAAAGAAGCATCACCTCCTTCATATTTCCCTTCCTTGAATCTGACCTTCACTCTTAATGCCTATATTGTAGTTGTTCCTTTAACCTTGAGAGCTATGGCAGGTGCATGGTACAGGGCTTGAGATGTGGGAGACAAACTCTTATTCAAAATTTATTAATTTAAGAGAAGGGAAAGTGTTGAAATGATATAATAAAAAAGTTTGATGTAAATAATGCTCAGAAACTCACACAAGGTAGCCAAACTTGAACAAGGCTGAAGTGGTTTAAGAAACTCTAGGAAACTTTTGGCCTCTCAGGGAGATGTAGGAAGGCAACTAGGTGCCACCAGGGCCAACTTTCACCATCTTTTGTCACTTGAAAGAGGGATTAAATAGGTTAAAGGTAAAATTTAGAGAGTGCTTCAAGTGGGAGTTTCAGCAAAAGGACCAGGGAAATAGTATCAAGGAAAAATAATTACAGAAAGCACTGTAATGAAAATCTGTGGAAATTTTAAATGTTTTTAAAAGCAGCTTTTTCACAGAGGAAGTTCTCCCCAAGAGCAGCAGAGAATGTTGTATGAACGTTATAGGTTTTTAAAATAGAGAAAGTGATTTATATAGAGAAAATGTCTTCATATGTATTTTTTGCCTCTCTCTCTTCTGCTCAAAACTACCACAGACAGGAGGCTCCCCTAGAGTTCATGGTTGATCAAATCTGATGTTTAAAATACACTGTTTCTTAAGAAAGCTGTGGTCTGAGCAAAGTGTGATATACAGGAAGCTGCTGTTAGAATTTAATCTGGGCCACAATTGTTTTACAATGTAGGTAGCTTTTTAGACTTAGTTTAAGCAACTGAATTGTCATAGAGACAGGGGAATAATTATCAATGAAATTAATGAAAAACCTCAAGGCTTAAGTGTTGCTGTATGCAATGCTAAGCTGCTAATAGCGTTTTTAAAGCTGAACAAGACATAAAACTTAAAAAAGATTTATAGCCTGAAGTCTTATCAAAGTCATGATAATGAGACCACATATCAAGACAATGTTCCTTTCTCTAAAAAAAAACCAAAACGACAACAACAACAACAACAAAAAAGCCATTTTGCTGGTTATTTGTTGCATAGGTGTTCATTATTTCTAAGGTCCTTTCCATATCTAAAATGTTATTTTTCTAGGATGCTTATACATATAGTATAATAAACAGATAATGTAGTGTTCTCTCTGTATAGCATAGATAGTGGGAAAAGCAAAAGAAGAAACAATATGTCAAAAAAGAAGCATTTAAGAAGAGTTTCTCTCTTACTGTTCTATTCTCACCTCCTCCACAAAGTGCAACAGGAAGTCACAGTTCTCAGTTGCATAATTTGTGTTTTCCATCCTCTGTGTATTTTTCAGCTGAGCATTTATTAGAAATATGAAGTCACTTCTAGTGAGAACACCATCATGACACAACTTATAACATGTGACGTCACCTTCATCGCAATCAAAGCACTGGGGCTCTCCTACCAAAATATCTCACCTGCCATAGGGTCAGTGCTGTTGATCGTGCCCCTTGAGGGGTAGAGAGATTAGAGGATTCCTTTGAGGGGGAGACAGCAAATATGAAAATGGAAGAGGACGGAAGTCTGCTTCCAGTTCAATTTAGCAGCCAACCTGTGTTTTGTTGGGTCAGGGGAAGGTATAGTCCCACTTTCAATGGCAACATTTCATATGCCTTGGTTTCTGTGTTGTCATCATTGATTGCCACTATTAGTTTTTGGTTCTCAAAACTAGTTTGTGTGCTCAAAAGTTAAATTTGTTGATATTTCCCTCTATATTCCACAATTTTTTTTTTTTTTTTGGTAGTACGCAGGCCTCTCACTGTTGTGGCCTCTCCCGTTGCGGAGCACAGGCCCCGGATGCGCAGGCTCAGCGGCCATGGCTCACGGGCCCAGCCGCTCCGCGGCATGTGGGATCCTCCCAGACAGGGGCATGAACCTGCGTCCCCTGCATAGGCAGGCGGACTCTCAACCACTGCGTCACCAGGGAAGCCCCACTTTTTTTTTTTTGACAAGCATGGAAGTGCATTACTTTTATAAACAGAAAAAAAAATGTTATCCGGTTTTCAATTCCACCAACACTTATGGAACATCTGCTATGTGCCAGAGATTGTGCTAAGTAATGGGGAAAGTTGAATAAAATATAATTCTACCACCAGGTCAATTTGTGAAAAACCAGTTCACTAAAAGCCCATTTGCCAAAGTGATTCCTGGCTGTTTGCTCTCAAAAACTCACAAGCTAATAGAAAACACAGATATGTAAACAGCCATGACATGTCTGCTTTATCAATGGTGTGAACAAAGCTATTGTTCAAAGTCCAGAGAAGAAAATAATTCTTCTCTGGGGTTCAAGATCAATCCAATGAGAAAGTGTGATTTGATCTGTACTCTTAAGCAGGAGTTGGATTTAATCTGTATTGTGTCCTTTAGTTTTTCTTCATGAAGTCAAGCAGGATGATGGAAAGGGTATGTTTTTTAAAGGCTAGTTTGAACTCTAGGCTTTGGTCCAAAGTAAGCACAAGGAGGGGTCTTCCTTTTACTTATGTGCTTTCACCTTGTATTTATAAGAATTCTTTTTTTTTAATGGAAAGGCATTTTATTTTAAATATAGCAGTGTGTACATGTCAATTCCAAACTCTCAATCTATCCCTCCCCCCACCCCTCCCCCCGACCCGTAACTGTAAATTCATTCTCTAAACCTGTGAGTCTGTTTCTGTTTTGTAAATAAGTTCATTTGTATCATTTTTTAAAGAAGTATTTTTTTTTTTTTTTTTTTGTGGTATGTGGGCCTCTCACTGTTGTGGCCTCTCCCGTTGCGGAGCACAGGCTCCGGACGCGCAGGCTCAGCAGCCATGGCTCACAGGCCCAGCCGCTCTGCGGCATGTGGGATCCTCCCGGACCGGGGCATGAACCCGTGTCCCCTGCATCGGCAGGCGGACTCTCAACCACTGCGCCACCAGGGAAGCCCTAAAGAAGTATTTGAACACAGTCTTCTCACTCACACAGCCTCACTGAAGCAAAAAGAGCAACTCCATTCTCCCAGCTCCATAATTTCTTAGTTAAGCATATATGGCCTGAAGTTGGACGGGCTGGTAAGTCCTGACCTCAGTAATATGCCTCAACTGCTCCTGAAGTAGTTGTGCGTACACTGGGCTCTCCCTTCTAGCTGGTGGTCATGTCTTGCCTCATGCTGTCAGGTTCATAAACAATGCCAACCCAAGAGGACAAGAAACTGGATGTGTCTCAGCTGAGGAAGGGTCAGGGCTCATAGGCAGATAGGAAATTAAAGAAAAGCAAAGCATTAGGACTTGGCACTTCACTACTGTGGGCCTGGGTTGGATCCCTGGTCGGGGGACT
Organism: Mesoplodon bidens; assembly: GCF_964165515.1. Classification (NCBI taxonomy): domain Eukaryota; kingdom Metazoa; phylum Chordata; class Mammalia; order Artiodactyla; family Ziphiidae; genus Mesoplodon; species Mesoplodon bidens. The sequence goes on from NC_138165.1 coordinate 69,965,529, forward strand.
AATATCCCGCAAGCCATGTGGCGAGGCCAAAAAAAAAAAAAAAATTAAGAAAAAAACAAAGAAAACCAAAGCAGCTGTTGGGCCCTAGGACAACTTAATGTGACTTGCAATAAAGCAACCTAGGCAGTCTCACACCAGGACACACAGCTTTATAACAGGGGTCCTCTCTCTTCTCCCAGCCTAGCACATCTGTGCAGGTCATAGCCTGTCAACCATACTTGAAGACCTTGAAAGCTCTACTGTTTTGAAAACATCTGCATTGGTCTTGTGCTTAATGCTACTTTATCAGACTCCCCAAAAGCCTATGCAGCATTTTTATTGTGTCTCATTAGGGTCCTTATTCATCTGTGCACAGTTGGACAGAATCATGCCCCCGCTGTAGCAAAATTGCAATAGCTTACAGCTCCATGTTTCCAATGAGGATCTTGGGCTACATTTAAGTATTTGGGGGTCCAGGCTGGTCCTTGGAAATAACTCCCTACCAATGCACAGTGAAGAATTCCTTAATAAATTAGGTATCATCTTACATACTTTATACCAGGACTATAGTAATCAATATATATCAATTCTTGGGGGTCCAAAAATGTACTCTGATTCTACATATTAGGTCCTTTGTTGTTTTCAAGCAGGGCTACGTGAAAAGGCCAGATAAGATTGTGTCTATTGTACAGTAGTGCTTAATTCTTGCAGGAGTAAGGGATTAGTCAAATGGGATTAATGAACCTATGGTCATGGAACCTATGGTTCAAATGAACCTTATGATCATGAGAAAAACTTTGAATGATGTTGAATTGTCAGAAAAACTGCATTTACTTGGAATGTACTCTGCTTATAACATGAAATACTCTGGGTAAAGGTCATGACTGACAATGGAAATCTTGATGGCTCCTTCCATTGTTTCCAGTTCCCAACATGAGACAAACATCACATGTACCCTTTGTCCACTGATGTCGACAAGAGGGAAACAGTTTGATAATGCAATGCTTTTAGACCTACGATCTGGTAACCCCCTTCTCTACAGGATCCTACTGGCCACTACACTCCAACCTGGACTCATGCCCTGGTCAGCTGGTCTTGCTGGTATACAATTTACTTTGCAATATAAAGTTTAGATAAAGAAGAATCAGCTTAGTCATAATTTTAAAAATAGCCTAATGAAAGTTGAGAAATGTTAAAAGTTGAGAAATGTTATTTCAGGTTAGAAAGAAATACCCCTGAGTACCATAGAAAATTATCTTCTAATAAAATAACTGTAGATTTACAATAAATTAGAAGAAATAACCTAAAAGAATTAGAAAAGCTTTTTTTTAAAACACAACGCATTCAATTAAGACAAAGGTGGCATATTTTGGGAATGGTCCATAATGGTTAACTTTCTTGGCTAAAGCAGAACATCACTAAAGCCTACCCACAGATTCAGCTCCAATGTAATTACTTGCAATTACTTAAATTTCCATCTGCTCTGGTAGATTATATACACCATGAAGTCAATATCCCCAACATCAGCAATGCTCCTGACAGACAACTTCCTCAATGCATATACTTGTTGGATGAATGAATGAATGAATAAAAGTCAACTTACTCAAACTTCTCACACATGACAATGGATTTGAGGGAGATACTAAATAAATCCTTGGGAATCCAGCATTTCCACTAGAAAAGCAACTCATTTATCCCCTCCATTTAAAGTGGCAAAATATAATAAGATATATGTGCTATCTACACATGATTTTTTTTTTTTTTTGCATTGCCTTGGGCAAGGTGTCTCAATCTTGGCTCCACATTATAATCAACTGAGGAGCTTTAAAAAAATCCCAGTTGAAACAGAATCTCTGGGATGGAGCTGAGCATGGCTAATTTTTAAATGTGTTTCTGATGATTCTAATAAGCAGGCAATGTTGAGAACACTGACTGAGGCACTCTTTCCCAAACTTGTCTGATCGTAAGAATCACCTGGGCTGCTCAGTCCACAATACCGCTCAGTCCCGAGTGGTATCAAGGGTTTTTAATCTTTGCTAGTTTGGAAGATATTGTAAAAAAGTGACCTCTATTTTGTTTTGATAGAGAAGCACTCGTTTCTAATTCTTTAAGGCTGCCTGACTTCAATTTTCATCTTCTATAGAGATGCCACTGCTTCTAATTTAGTGTCAACACAAAAGTAATTTATTGCAGGATTATTTTCCAGGCTATCCTGGGGCATTTCTTCTTGTCCTGAAGTAATACTTCTACAATTTTCATTAGACTATATCTTTATTACTGTAAGTCGATTCTCATCTATCTAAAGTAATTGCAGCATGTAATTAAGTGTCAGGATGAGTTGTTCAGACACTAAGGGCTGGGGGAATGCAGAGGAGGGAGAAATCAATGTGGATTTTAATGACATGGATATAGGTCTTGGGCTGGTGAATGAATGCTGGGAGGAAAGGGGAGTTGGGTCCTGGGCAGAGGGCCTGGCAAATCATGAGCAAAGCATCTATTCTAGGGATATGAAATACCCATAAACTAAATCCACCACTGCTCATTTCTTCTTCTGTTGCTTCTGCCTGGGATGCATCTCTCTGTAAACTCTCTGAATCCTACCCCTCCTCCTCATAGTCCCAAACCACATCTTCAACCTGTTTGATCAGAATTGGAAGCGGGGGCTAGAAATCTACATTTTTAACAAGTTCCCCAAGTGATTTTTATAACGAAATGCTAACTTAGGGTGATGAATCTCTCTACAAAATTCACGAGGAAGACAGATGGGACGGAATGTTCCCGAAGGAGAACCAGATGCAACAAACGAGCGCTTCCATCGAAATAAATCAGAGGTACCATTTTTCATTATTCAAACTGGCAAAGATGAAAACACTTTGCACCACTCAGTGTTGATGGTGGAATGAGCTTTTACACACTGCTGGTGGTAATGTGAATTGGTACGTTACTAAAGGCCAATTTGGCAATTCTTATCAAGAGCCTTGATATTTTTCATACCCTTTGACATAGTTATTCCACTTTTAGAAATTTATCCTAAGGCTGTGGTTTCCACCTTGGCAATTTATCAGAATCCCTTGTGAAGCTTTTATGAACTGCACATTTCTGGGCCCCACTCCCTGGAGATTCTGATTCTGTAGATTTGGGGCAAGGTCTGGGAACCTGGGTTTTGAAAATACTGTTGTCATTTGGGCTTTTTAAAAAAAAAATTTCAGGTAATAAAAAAGTTAAAATTGCTGAAAGTTAAAAAAGTTTTAAAAAGTTAAAAAAAAGTTTAAAAAGTTAAATGTTAAAAAAGTTTAAAAAGTTAAAATCCTTCCCCATCCTCCACTTCCTCCCTTCACTCCCTGTGGGTAATCCCAGAGAACATGTTGTTCTGCATTTTTTCACTCTATAACATATATTATAGTTATTATTCTATTTCAGTATATTCAGATCTAATTTTTTTTTTTTTTTTTTTTTTTTTTTTGCGGTACGCGGGCCTCTCACTGTTGTGGCCTCTCCCGTTGCGGAGCATGGGCTCCAGACACGCAGGCTCAGCGGCCATGGCTCACGGGCCCAGCCGCTCCGCGGCATGTGGGATCCTCCAGGACAGGGGCACGAACCAGTGTCCCCCTGCATTGGCAGGCAGACTCTCAACCACTGCGCCACCAGGGAAGCCCCAGATATCTAATTTTTTTTTTTTTTCTTTTTTTTTTGGGTACGCGGGCCTCTCACTGTTGTGGCCTCTCCTGCTGCGGAGCACAGGCTCCGGACACGCAGGCCCAGCGGCCATGGCTCACGGGCCCAGCTGCTCCGCGGCATGCGGGATCCTCCCGGACCGGGGCACGAACCCGTGTCCCCTGCATCGGCAGGCAGACTCTCAACTACTGCGCCACCAGGGAAGCCCCCAGATCTAATATTTTAATAGCTGTTTATGGATGTAAATAATTCAATTTATTTAACCATTGAGATCATTTAAAGATGGACATCTGAGATCATTTTCACATTTTGTTATTATAAATAACAAAACAAAAAACATCATTGTATGGATATCCTTTTTACCTGTGTGAGAATTTCTGTAGCATAAATATCCAGAAATGGAATTCATGAGTTGCACTAAACTTTGATATTGACAAACTGCTTTCCAAAATGGTTTTACTAAATGTGGCAGACATACCTACCTGTCCTCTCAAATTCCTGCTTCCTCTCTGATAGGATGCAGTAAGTCCTCTGAAGTGGAAAGTGGCAGCCCATTCAGAGATTACACTGCCTAGCATTCCTTGCATGGTGTGGAAGGTGTGTAACTAGTTCTTGCTAATGGGATGCATACATAGTGTGTCATTACTAGGCCAAGGAATCTTAGATGTGGATGTGACTTCATGCTCCTTCTCTAGCTCCTGTCTATCTCCAAAGACATCCCTTTGCAATAGCCAAGCCACACTGTGGAAGAAACTTGGATCCCTGAATTGCAATGAAAAGGAGAGCCACCCACTTATCTACAGAGTAACCAATATTAAACTGTTATGTGCATGATAAATAAAATCCTATTGTCTGATAGTTTATTTAGTACAGTAACTAGTGTTAGTCTCATTAATATCAGTTTACACTCATGTCAATAGTGGGTATATTAAAAACAACAATATAAGGGATTTTGATGCATAGAGTTAAAGCCTACCATTCTAACAGAATAATCATAAATATGAATGAAATTTTGACAATAGGTATGTGTTCTTCACTTGTTTATATTGGTAAAAAACAGGAAAAAGTAATAATGTCCAATTAATAGGTGAATACAAATGATGCTGAAAAATAATATTTAATGGCATGGAATGCCATTCCATGGTTGGTTGGTTGATTATTTAACTGGCTGTATAAAGCTTAGGAAGGATATAAAACAAAACCAATTTTTTTTTTTTTTTTGCGGTACGTGGGCCTCTCACTGTTGTGGCCTATCCCGTTGCGGAGCACAGGCTCCAGACGCGCAGGCTCAGCGGCCATGGCTCACGGGCCCAGCCGCTCTACGGCATGTGGGATCTTCCCAAACTGGGGCACGAACCCGTGTCCTCTGCATCAGCAGGTGGACTCTCAACCACTGCACCACCAGGGAAGCCCAACAATATCAATTTTTAAAATAAGTTGAAAGATATATTTGAGTAGAAATATTGGCAGGAAATATACTATAATATACTATTTTATAATACTATAATGTTAACAGTGGTTATCAGTTAAAGATTGGATTACAGGTGATTTTCTTCATTTTTACTTATCTATGTTTTCTAAACTTTCATTATTGGATGTACATCACCTTTGTGATAAGAAATAAAGTTCTTTAAAAATCAGTAGGTATGATATAGAGCTACATTGGCAAAAAGATAGAACCTACAGGAACTTAGAGATAAACCACCTATCAGGCTCTGGATTTGTATTGTTTGAGGGTTAATAACTCATGACAATTGGCTGCCTCTGAGGAGACCTGAAACTAAAGTGTTCACATGCTTATTAAAAGGCCTCCTATAGAGCAGATTACCAACAAGTGCATGCTTATTAATTGATTAGCAAGGTTAGAGATTAAGACTGATATGTACAGATAAAAGAGTTAAAGTCATGGGAAATTAATAGCCTCCAAAATACAGTTTCTGTTTTCAAATTCACGGAGAACTAGTTTTAAAAAATAAAAACCAGGGCTTCCCCGGTGGCGCAGTGGTTGAGAGTCCACCTGCCTATGCAGGGGACACGGGTTCGTGCCCCGGTCTGGGAGGATCCCACATGCTGCGGAGCGGCTGGGCCCATGAGCCATGGCCGCTGAGCCTGCACATCCGGAGCCTGTGCTCCGCAACGGGATAGGCCACAACAGTGAGAGGCCCGCGTACCGCAAAAAAAACCCAAACCAAAACAAACAAAAAAAAACAAACAAAAAAACCCCAGATGTTCTTCCATTCACTGATAAGTTTTTTCATTCACTGACAAGTGAACAATGGGAAAATGGGTTTAATTTACAGCAGAATGACAAAAGAAGGCATTTTCTGATGACCATGTTGGTATTAGAAGGTTACAAAGTCTGTTCTTGCAATACCCTTTCCTAGAGATTTTAAATAACAGGAAAGAGATTGAAGTGGTTCAGCTGTGGTTTTAAAAACCAAAGGGTAGGACACCCTGGGTTATCCTTTGCCCTTTGACTTCTTGCTTGTAGATGAGAATATAGGAGGGGGAGAATGAGTAGCAAGTGTAAGATACAATGCAGCACTTTAAGATGATAATTATAGCACTTAAAAATGACAAACTAAAGTGAGATGGGAGGTTTTAAATTTCACTGTGCTTGTAAAGATGTAATGGAGTGAAAACTGGAAACTAGATGCCAAGTTCTAGAAGACTGGGTAAAATATGGTGCATTCATAAGATATGAAAGACCTGCAGAAGAACACTGTAAAACATTGCCGAGAGAGATTAAAGACCTAAACATATGGATGTTTCAGGTGATTACCAGAAGCTTGGGGGTGGGGGAAGATTGGGGAGATGTTGGTCAAAGGGCACAAAGTTGCAGTTATGTAGGATGAATAAGTCTAGAGATCTAATGTACAGCATGATGACTATAGTTCATAATGATGGAAGTACGCTAAGAGAGTAGATTTCAGGTGCTCTTATCATACACACAAGAGTGATAACTAAGTAAGATAATATTAATTAGCTTGACTGCAGTAATCCTTTCACTATGTACATGTATATCAAATCATCATATTGTACACAATTTTTAAAAAATATATAAAATATATTACAGAAAAAAACCTTAGATTGTGGCTTTGTATCCTATCAAGTAATCTCTACTTTGGAGAATAAAAGAAGAGGTAACATTTCCAACTCATTTTATAAGGTTAATATAACACTGATATTAAAACCAGATAAGAACTATAAAAGAAAAGGATATATTTGCAATAGATGCAAAATCCTATATAAAATATTAGCAAATCATTCAGCAGTATATAAAAACGAGTTTATCTCAGGAATGTAACAATGGTTCAACATAAGAAAATCTATGTTATACACCTTAAGTATGGATTATAGGAGATAAGTACATAATTACCTTAAGAAATGCAGAAAAATCATTTGATAAAATGTAATATTGGTGGGATTTCCCTAGCAGTCCAGTGGTTAAGACTCCATGCTTCCACCACAGGGGGCATGGGTTAGATCCCTGGTGGGGGAACTAAGATCCCACAGGCTGCATGGTGTGGCCAAAAAAATAATAATAATAATATTCATCAAGATTTCTAAAAATATCTGTAAATCAGGATTATAAGAAAATTTCCTTAACACCATAAACCTATAGCAAGCATTATCTAAATAAAACATTTCACCTGCTATGACTACTTCACTTCAATATTGTAATGAAATTCCTAACTGATAAGAGAAAGAAATAAGCATAAATCTCAAAAAGGAACAACCAAATCTCTCCTTATTTGCAGATGATATGATTGACTAGAGAAAGTAAAAAAGAGAGTCCACACAAAGTTCGAATCAGTAAGAGAGTTCAGGAAAATTTGTATTCAAACATCAGTAGTATTTCTATGGACTAGCAATAATCATATAGAAAGCCTAACAGAGAAAAAGATACCACACACAGATGGCCAACAGGCACATGTAAAGATGCCCATCATCATTAATTATTAGAGAAATGCAAATCAAAACTACAATGAGTACCACCTCACACTGGTCAGAATGGCCATCATTAAAAAGTCTACAAATAATAAATGTTGGAGAGGGTGTGGAGGAAAGGCAACCCTTTTACACTGTTGGTGGGAATGTAAATTGATATAGCCACTATGGAGAACAGTATGGAGGTTCCTTAAAAAACTAAAAATAGAGTTACCATATGATCCAGCAATCCCACTACTGGGCATATATCCAGACAAAACTATAATTTGAAAAGATATATGCACTCCTATGTTCATAGCAGAACTATTTACAATAGCCAAGACATGGAAACAACCTAAAACTCCATTGACAGATGAATGGATAAAGAAGATGTAGTATATATATATATATGCACACACACACACACACACACATGCAATGGAATATTACTCAGCCATAAAAAGAATGAAATAATGCCATTTGCAGCAACATGGATGGACCTAGAGATTATCATACTAAGTGAAGTAAGTCAGAAAGAGAAAGACAAATACCATATGATATTACTTATATGTGGAATCTAAAATATGACACAAATGAACATATCTACGAAACAGAAATAGACTCATAGACATAGAGAACAGACTTGTTGCCAAGCGGGAGGGGGGTGGAAGATGGAAGGATTGGGAGTTTGGGATTAGCAGATGCAAACTAGCATATACAGTATGGATAAACAACAAGGTCCTACTACATAGAGGGAACTATATTCAATATCCTGTGATAAACCAAAATGGAAAACAATATGAATAAGAATATATATATTTCGGGCTTCCCTGGTGGCGCAGTGGTTGAGAGTCTGCCTGCCGATGCAGGGGACACGGGTGCATGCCCCAGTCCGGGAGGATCCCACATGCTGCGGAGCGGCTAGGCCCGTGAGCCATGGCTCCTGGGCCTGCGCGTCCGGAGCCTGTGCTCCGCAACGGGAGAGGCCACAACAGTGAGAGGCCCGCGTACCGCAAAAAAAAGAGAAAATAATAAATAAATAAAAACCTTTGATGGCTCCCCATTGCCAAAGTCCAAATTGCTTAGCATGGCATTCAAGGTCCTCATACAACCCCCCTTTAATGCTTGAAGTGCGAAGCTTGTTTGCACGATAGGGATTCCCCTGTCTTGCTCCTGCTTTTCCCTCTGTACATGATTCCCTTTCCTCCCTTTTTCTCTTCAGAGAATTCTGAATCATCTTACTGGAAACAGCTCAAATGTTCCCAACTTTGCCAATTATGACTGCAGATCCCTTGACCGTGGTGCCTACCACACTGCATCATAAATATTTATCTGTACTTTGGTCTCCATTCTAGATCGCATACTCTTTGAACATCAGAGTTTTATCTATGTCCTTTTCCCCTTGAATTTTCTGCAATCAATACAAGCCTGCTGTTAAAATCCATATGATGAAACCAATATTCGATCAACAAATGTCTATGAAGTAGGTACTTAGTATACCTACTAAGCAAATTATATGAGCCCTACTTTAAGAAATCCAAACTATCATTTGGAATTTAAAAACATGTGCACTACAGACAAAGTAATTATTTCACAAAGAGGGAAAGGACAAATCGTTATAGACAAGTAATAAACTGTGAGAAAAAACTTAATAAGGAGGGAGAGCAATCTAGGTTTGGATAAGATGAAGGCTTGGGGGAATTTGCACAAAAGGATCCATGAATAAAGTTTCAGGTGGGTGGGATCTTGAGTTGATCACGCTGGATTTCTAGTTTAGTGCGATGTGCACAGGACAAGGATTGTGATGCACACCATCTACCTTCTGTTGGCTGTCCCAGATTATACAGCAAACAAAATCTTGACAGCTAACTCAGAGTTCATCTTAGATGGCACGACATGCAGGTCTCTTAGACTTTGAAATATGAGCATTGTGATTTTGGCATCAGGTAATTTTCTTAGAGGAAAACAGATTTTGGGGGTGTGTGCTGAGGACTTGGGGAAATAACTGTGGCCTGAAAATGACACACTGGCTGCCGCCCATGTGCAGAAAATGACCTGAAAGATTGAACCCTCCATTCAGCTCTTTCAGAGTTAACACCGAGTGGCCACACCAGGCGCTGTGCAGGTTGGAGGTTGAGGTGGCCTCTCTTGCATGTGGTGTACAGAGAGGAAGGAAGAGGAGTGAACTGAGAAAGCAGCATGAATTAGAGGATACAATCTGGCAGATGCAGAGCTGCTCAGCAGTTAAAGCAACTTTTTTCTCCCCCATATCATAAAATAGTGTCTCCTATTCTTCACTTTGTCATGTTAAAAATCTCATATCACCTGATACTCAGAACCAACAATAGGTTTTTTACAGACAGGACAGGAAGGAACCACTGTTTGCCCAACTTCTAAGGAGCTTTCAACTCCAACATGTATTTTTGTTCAGGCAAATCCAAACACCTCTGAGAAAGAGGCCATGGGGGTACAGAGAATAGAACATGCTAGGTGTGGGTTGCCCTTGCCCACTCCCCCTCACACACAGAGTCTAAAACTCTCACTAATAGGCTCATTACCCTGGTGGGTGAAAAATGCTCTGTAGGTGGTGGGATTACTAACCACAGACTTAACACCAAAACCCTGAAGTCAGCCTTCTAATAGATGGAGTTTTTTTCTACTTTCAGACAAGTTTGCTGTTGCCTGTTTCCCCTTACTTCCCTAACACTAATTTGTGAGGGACAGCCATAGAAGTTCCCATAAGTTAAAAACAAAAATGCAGGAGGTGTGGATTTTTTAGACTGTAAGCTTCATGACTTCCTCCAATTGTATTCCTAGTGCTTAAGATGTGACTGATAACATAAGAACTTATTAAATATTTGTTGACTAGATAATAAGATTGGTTATGTGATATTTATAAAAGACTCAGTATAAAGTAACAGACAGGGTATGAAAATGAAGAGATGGATTCATGTGCCTATTAGCAAATGGTAACAAGAAGAAAGCCACACAATAAAATTTCAAAATGCAAACTCAATAAATGGGTCAAAGAGGATATTTTACATTGATTTTTTAAAAGTTGCATTCACCAATATTATCTTGTACTTATACCCCTCACAACATAGTAACAAATATACAAAGCAAAAACTTCTAGAAGTTTAGGAGAGTTGATAAACCCACAGTGATAGAAAAAGATTGACTTCAGTATGTTGCTTTAAAAAAATCAATGGAATTTTCTAACAGATCTCCCTGATTGTTCCTTGACTAACTACAATTCATTTGTCAGCGTAAGCTTAAAAAACAGAAATCAGTTCATGTCACACCTCTGCTCAAACCTCTCAATGGTTTCCCATCACACTCAGTATAAGACTCAGATTCCTGACCAAGGCCCACAAGCTTCTATACAAGACAGCCCAGCTCACCTCTTTGATCTCATCACTTTGTTATTTCATGTTTTAGATACATCCTTGAAAAAACTACAGTTTGTCTTAGAATTGCTAAGTTTTGTCCACATAATGGATATTTTTTTCTGATATCTTATTGGGCACTTTCAATCTTTCATGCACTCTATTTTCACTTTTTGTAGTGGTACTTTTGAAATTTTAGCATGTGCGCTTAACATCTGTGTCTGATTCCCTTTCGTAGTTCCTTCTATGAGCGTATCTTTGTAGTGAACTTTTAATTTTGTATAATAATTGAGCTGGGTATAGAAGTCTAAGTTGATGGATATTGTACTCCAGCTCTGTGAAGAGTTTATTCCACTCATCTCTCACTTAATACTGTTTTGAATTTGGCTTTCAGCTTCTCTCTCATTTTATTATTATTATATTTTTTGCGGTACACGGGCCTCTCACTGTTGTGGCCTCTCCCGTTGCGGAGCACAGGCTCCGGACGCGCAGGCTCAGTGGCCATGGCTCACGGGCCTAGCCGCTCCGCGGCATGTGGGATCTTCCCAGACCGGGGCACGAACCCATGTCCCCTGCATCAGCAGGCGGACTCTCAACCACTGCACCACCAGGGAAGCCCCTCTCTCATTTTTACGTATGTAATAGATTTGGTCTCCCTTGCTACTTTTATGACCTTTTCTTCCTCTCTGGTGTCCTGCAGTTTCTTTTTATTTATCATGCTTGGGGCCTGTATTTCTAGAATCTAATAATATATGACAGCCACCAGGTCAGCTCCTACTCACAGTTCTGTTTTATAGTTTAAAAATTTTTTTGGTTCTATAATTTAAAATTTAGATTGGTGGTTACTGCGGGTGGGGAGAGAGCAGAGTGAAGAGGGGGTGGGGGCACAGGACGCTACAAAGATACTGATAGCAACTGAGTATAAAATGTCAATAGCAGCCTGCCCTACTATCTGCATATACATATGTATGTATGTATATATATACACATATATTTATATATGTATATTAGGATGATCATGAAATATTAATATGGTAATATCTGGTGAGTAGATTTTGGATTATTTCATATTTTCTTTGCATATTTTTGTATTGCTTCAATTTTTAAAGTTATGAATATGCACCATTTTAATTTTTTTAGTCATTCTGAGGGAGAAAGAGAGAGAAGGGTTGTTAGAGGCTGAATATTTGTGTCTCCCCGATTCATATGTTGAAATCCTAACCCCTGATGTGATGGTATTAGGAGGTGGAGCCTCTGATAAGTGATTAGGTCATAAGGGCAGAGCCCTCTTGAATGGATTAGTGTCCTTTTAAAAGAGAACCTAGAGAGCTTCCCTATGAGGTTACAGGGAAAAGCCAGCTGTCTATGAACCAGAAAGCTGAATCAGACACTGCATGTGCCGGCACCTTGATCTTGGGCTTCCTATCCAGAACTGTGAAAAATAAATGTCTTTTATTTAAAATCCACCCAATCAATTGTACTTTTGTTATAGCATCCAGAACAGACTAAGACACAGACAGGAAGACGAATAAGGAAAAGAGATTTTCACTAGAAAGCCCAAGAACAAAGATCCAGCAATCAAGCTCCAAGGTATTTACCCAAATGTATTGAAAACTTATACGCACACAAAAACCTACACATAAATGTTAATATCAGCTTTGTTTATAAATCCCCAACATGGATAAACAAACTGTACTATTGCCATAAAAAGGAATATCATTCAGCAATAAAAAGAGCTATCATGCTACAAAAAGACACGGAGGAAACTTAAAAGCATATTACTAAGTGAGGAAAGCCAATCTGAAAAGTTTACACACTGTATGATTTCAACTATAGGATATTCTGGAAAAGGTAAAACTATAGAGTAAAAAGATTAGTGGTTGCCAGGAGTTAGGGAGTGGGGGAGGGATGGACAAATGAATTGGTGGAGCAGAGGAAATTTTTAGGGCAGTGAAACTGAAATGGTGGATACATGACATCATGCATTGTCAAAACCTATAGACTTGTACAACACAAAGAGTAAACCCTAATGCAATCTTGGACTTTAAGTTAATAATAATGTACCACAATAGGTTCATCAGCTGAAACAAATGTACAAAACCAATGCCAGATAATAATACGGGAAACTGGGGAGAGGCAGGTGGAGAGGGAGAATATGGGAGCTTTCTGTACTTTCTGCTCAATTTTTCTGTAAACCTAAAGCTGCTCTAAAAAAATGAAGTCTATTGTTTTTTTTAAAAAAGTCCTAAGAACAGGGCGAAGCATTCTTGAAATATCTGGGACAGATATTTATTTTTAGCAAATCCTAATACAGTCCTTACCACATGCTTTACAATTTTTTTTAATGCTCCTAACATCCCTGTGGAGTAGGTACCACTGAGATTCCAGTCACACCGCTGAGGAAACTGAGGCGAGAGAGTGTAAACATCTTGCCCTGAGCCACACAGCAAGGAAGTCACAGAGCCAGGATTCAACCCAGTGTAGTCCTTGCTCCTGGCCTTCACCTGAGGCTACCTCCCCTTAGAGGGACTAAGGCGACCTGGACATTAGTGTTCACTGCTTCCACCTCGGAGATTGCCTTGACTCTTGCTTCAATGGTTTTGTTTGTCTTTTACAACAAGCCATTCCAAATTCTTATCAGAAGTAGGTGGGATATAAATAGTAAATTAAAATATTGAAACTGGAGATCCCAGTTGCTCTGTCAAGAGCTAAAATAAATTTACCTTATACCTGCTTAGTTCCCCTGATACCATACTGTTTGCTCTTTTATGCTATATAGTTATGATGGATTGTATTTAAAATGCCAGAGGATGAAAATGTTCAAACCAGGTAAGGACAGTGTCACTATTCTGTCAGCAGGAGGTGTTTTTTTTTTTTTTTTCTTTTGAGGGGAAGGGGATCTTGTTTTATCAAAAAGACTTGTCTTAACATAATTGACAATGTTCTGAATTAATATAAATACCCAATAAGTATAGTTTATAAATCAAAGGAAAGAGCAAATGTTTTTGTCCATTCAAAATATACTAACCAGGGAATTCCCTGGCGGTCCAGTGGTTAGGACTGTGAGCTTCCACTGCAGGGGGCACGGGTTCAATTCCTGGTCGGGGAACTAAGATGCCACAAGCCTCACAGCAAGGCCAAAAAATAAATAAATAAAAATAAAGACAAAATATCCTAACCAATCAAACTGTTTTGGGAGTCTCTAGTTCGTAGTAGAACTATGCTGGGTACTGGAGGGAAGAGGAAGGTCACAAAAGGAACTCAGACTTTTAACTTCAAAGAGCTTGTGACCTGCTTAGACACATCCAGCACAGATGAGATACTGCTTATCTTGCAGCCCATGCTCCGTGAGGAATGAGAGTAAGGGGTAAAGCACCGGTGAAGGCTTCCTTGCTGCTCTGGGACCTCCACAGCTCCTCTAGGGATGAATGGGAGCTGGACTGGAGGAAGAGAGATGGCAGAGCATTCCTGGCCATGAGACTGTCATGGACAAAGGCCCAGAGTCATTCAGGAGTGAGCTGGCTGTGCTCAGGAACAAGGAGTAGATCTATTTTTCTGGGGCAGGAATGTTGAGGAGCTTGGTGCAGTTTATTGGAAAAGGTCGACAGACACAAGATGCTGGAAGGCCCATGACATAAGCAGAGACGTCTGTGCTTGAGCTGAAATGTGACTGGGAATTACCGCCGGTTCTTGGGCTCCCTCACAATTTTATCCCCACTCAGAAAAATGATGAGCTGGACACTTACCCTTGATTTACACTGAGAAGATCCTGCTACTTTCCCTATCAACAAAAAGGTCCGTTTTTTGAAAGCCTATATTTTTTTGCCAGAATAAAAGCTTCAGTCTTTCTTACAATCCCAAAAGGTAGATAATAATCATCCTCATTTACATGAAAAGATATAGGAATTTAGAAAAATTAAGTGACTTGCCCAAGGCCACATTTTGAGAATCAGAATTTCCAAAGACCATGCATTACCTATTTTACCCACCCATGTCCCTCTAGCAAAGACCAAGGGTCAGCAACCTTTCCTATAAATGGCCAGGTAAATATGCTTAATACACACACACACGCGTGTGCGCACACACACACACAATACACATTTTTATTTTAGGCTTTGGAGCTATACAGTCTCTGTCACAACTACTCAATGGTGCCACTGCAGTGCAAAAGCAGCCAGAGCCGATACGTAAGTGACTAAGCAAGCTGCATTCCACTAAAATGCAGAAATTTGAATTTCCTATAATTTTCATGCCACTTATTTATTTTACTTTTATTCTTTTTCAACCACTTAATGTAAAAGCCATTCTTAATCGTGGACCATACAAGAACAGGCAGCGACCACATTTGACTTGTGGGTAGTGGTATGCCAAACCCCTGTTTTAGGTTTATTGATTAGAGCACTAACTAACGAAGCCGAGGTTAAATGTCTTACCTCCGGAATAGACAGTTTGCTTTACACTGTGAAAAATCCTGTTTTGTTGGCAACAAGTTCATCTCCTACCCCCAGCCAAGTGTCTTGCAAATTTGTAGGGGATTACAAGGGCAAAGGTAGCAGTAAAACAACAATGAAAAAAATCCAATCCAAACAACAATAAAACAATAACAACAATTAAAAACAACAATCCAAACAACAATAAAAAATTAATACCTATGTCCCTCTCACAAGTGTTAGTAATATCAAGCACATTTCTATTATAGTCTAGGAAACTTTTTGTAAAACTGCATTAATTGTAAGTTTGAGATTCTAAAGATGCCTCAATGAGAAACGACATATGTATATTTCATGTTCTCTAATACATTGTATAGGCACCCAGTAAATATTAGAGCTGTCCATGTTCAGAGTTTGTTTCATAAGCATCTCTGTGTTTAGGTCATTATTAGTCTGCCCTTAATTCTTTAGATCTCTGTTTCACTTACTTCATTCATTCATCCCTTTAATCAGTGAATATTACACACCCACTATATGTCCAGCTGTGTGGTGGGCGCTGGGAATTCAAAGCTGAATATAATGTCCTTGCCTCAAGTAACCCACAATTTGAGGGAGAAGAAAAACATAGAAATAACACTAATGTAGAATATACTAAATGCTATGGTACAGATGTGTTGGAGGTGTTATGGGAACACAGAGAGATGGGCTTTGCCTGGGTGAACTTTTGGAATAGGAAGCTACAGGGCACCACAGAATGCTTTTGAAGGAGGTGAAGTTTGAGCCAAATCTGGAAGGATACATACAACCATAATGCCTCCACCTATGAATGAGAACAATACCAACTCTAAATTGTTACATAAGAGACAAAGGCAAGGGAGGAGGGAGAGATAGCCATGAACCTAGCATCTTTCAAATCCCTGTTCCACATTCTCAATTTGATCATAACTAGTAAACAGTCACATGTAAATCACATACCCTCCCACTTGTAGTGTATTTTAGATTCAAAAGTTGGTGCAAAACAAACATTGGATAATGAAATAAAATTGAGCACAAAATTTAAAATAGTAAGAGAATTCAGCTTTTTCCCTCTTAAATCTGGTTTGGAACTAAGATAAGGCTACATTTTTTTTTTTTTTTTTTTTTGCTAAATTTAGGACTTGTAAATCCAAATATTTAAAAAAAGTAGAATGCATTCTCACCTGAAGGACTTTCCTAATTCTTTTTAGGTTGTGTATTAAAAGCAGATTTTTCTCTTTGGAAACGCGACCTAACTGTTCATCCAGTTGTATTAACAAGTTTTGAAGAAGAATTGTTGCCATGGTTTCATTGTTAGATGCTGCCTCCCTAAAAAACAAAAGTGCTATTACACAGCAGGAAACAACTTAGTAAAATGTCTACTTTTTTTTAAAAACCATAATCATTTTAAAGTGATAAATATATCCCACAGTGATAAGCATTTACTGGTTTTTAAAAATTAAATTGTACACATGGAAGTATATTCAACATCACTAATCATTAGGGAAATGCAAATCAAACCATGAGATACCACTTCACGCCTATTAGGATAGCTATTATTGAAAACACAAAATAAGTTTTGGTGAGAATGTAAAACTGGAACCCTTATATATTGCTGGTGGCAATGGAAAATGGTACAGCCACTGTAGAAGACAGTATGGAGATTCCTCAAATTAAAAAGAAAAAATTATATACAATTTCACTTCTGGGTAGATACTTAAAAGAATTGAAAGCAGGGACTTGAGTAGATACTTGACATCAACATTTATATCAGCTTTATTTACAATAGCTGAAAGGTGGAAACAACTCAGATGTTCACTGAAGGATGGATGAATAAATAAAGTGTAGTAGATACATACAATAGAATATTATTAGAATATAATATAGAATAGAATAGAATAGAATATAGAATAGAATAGAATATTATTCTATTCTAGATAGAATAGAATATTATTCAGTCTTAAAAAGGAAGGAAATTCTGATACAAGCTACTCATATGAATGAACCTTGAAAGAATATGCTAAGTAAAATGTCAGTCACAAAGTAACAAATATTGTGTGATTACACTTATATGAAGTACCTGGACTAGTCGAATTCAGAGACAGAAAACGGAATAATGGTTGCCAGGGGCCGGGGTGGAGAGAATGAAGAGTTATTATTTAACAAGTACACAGTTTCAGTTTGGGAAGAGATGGATGCACAACAGTGTGAATATACTTAATGCCACTAAACTGTATACCTAACAAATGGTTAAATGGTAATTTTTATGTTATGTATATTTTATCACAAGAAAAATTTTAAGACAACTATTTAAAGCAAAAAATGTTTTTAATTGTACAAGGTGAATAGAGCTTTAAAAAATGTTTGTAAAACATGTTAAGAAAAATATTTATATTGAGTCTGTGATAGAGAATTGATATAAACAATAGACTTACTTCTTGTCCTTTTAATACTTAGAAATCGTTGGAGTTTAGCTTATAAAAAACAAAACACTAGAACCATTAAGTTTTCATCTACAGTGGATGAAACCAGAAAGGACAATGATTCTCCTCCGTTAAGGAAGCTTTCCAAATCCTCAAGGAAAGTTCTTTACCTGATAAGAATATATCAACTGAGTCAAAAGTGGACCATAGAATAAATCCATGTGGATAGAGCATAAAGCATTTGTGCATCAACCTCTAGGGAAAATACAATAATGTTTGATCCTACCAGTCTTGATTTTCAATCCACTGGGCCAACAGATGCCGAATTTCCATAGGGAAGTTGTCATCATAGAATTGATCAACTTGCTCCAAAAATTTTATTTCTAACTGTTGGACTTGATTCCACTGAGTCATACTACAAAGAAGAGGGAAAATTAGAGTTTAAAAATGATGTTAATTAGTAAGTATGGTACATGTTTTCTTTTTTTCTTGGATTTCAAACAAAGACAATGTTGTCCATCAAGTAACTGGAGAAAAAAATTTCTCTTATAGTCACCCAATTGAAGAAAACAGAAATGCTAAAACGTTTTCAATCCGAAGATAATGTAATTCTGAGCTTCTTCCTACGTCATCACTAGTGAAGGAAACAGGATTCTTTCTCGGCCCCCAAGCCACGTCCTTCTTTGTTCTAACAGAAACTCTGGTTCTGCCTTCTCTAGAAAGCTTTCACTCCTGCTCAGCACCCCTCACCCTACCCTACACCTGTGTACACAGATTTGTATCTCAACAAGCTCCTTCCCTATCCCTTGCTGCCTCTACACTATTAGGCTTTGAGCAACTTGAAGGCAAACAACATACTCAACTATACCTCCTAAGACCCTCTTAAGGCTTTACGTGTGAGAAACACCCAATAAAAGCTTCTTTTATATAAAACTGCCTAATCCTCTTTTCTTTATTTCAAATTTGTCTGGCTTCTAGAGTCAGCCTTATGTTCCAAGACTTCTAATCTAATTCAGACAGATCTTTATGAAGAGTTTCATGTATACACTTTCATGGGCTCTAAATTTTTCAGTTCAAAATACCTCTGGACAAATATTTTTCTTTCTCTCTGTAATGATCCGCTATGGCTGGGCAAAGCTTTTAAAATCTACTTTTAATTAGTCTCTGATGTGCATCGGACAGTAGTTAAACCCTCAAGCTACTTAAGAAGAAACCACACTTGATACATAGTTAGCAGCCTGTCATAAAACAAAAGTACGTGTTTCCCCAACATAACCCTACTCTGTCCAGTTTAGAAGCTTTAGACCTATTTCTTAACTCAGGGAAATTAATATGACATCTCTCCTTGAAATTACAGTATTTTACTTTTTTCAAAGTCAAATTTTTTATTGTTTTGTCAGTAATTCTACATCAAACCAAAAAAACTTTTATGTGATCAATGACGATAGTATTTCAACCTATTTTGTAGGTAAGTTAAGATTTACTTTTGCCTACAGAACATCATGATAATAAATTTCATGTATTTCATATACATATTCCTCAGGTTTCAAATGGAACCATTTGGGGGCACCTTTTTCCTGATCTAAATGTATTAGAAAAAGATTATTGCCAATGTTTTGCTTAAAGAAAGCAACTGGAAAAAGAAATGTTTCACTTTCCTATCACTCTATATTTACACATAAAATCCTAGGTGTGTTGTTAAGTGCTCAATAAGTGCTCATTAAGGGAAGAATGAGTGGCACTCCTGATGCTATGAATAGCACAGGTGGATAGTATTACCCCAGCTTTAAAATGTAAAAAAATCTGAGGGACACATAGGCAAAACGAATCTTGCCCAAGATGCACAGCTCCTAACGATCAACCTGAGGTCTCCTGACACCAGACATGGTTGTCTTTCTAGATGCTGGGTGTAACCATATTCCACCCAAAACTGGAACATTTGTTCCCATGTTACTATTGCCATTGCCCGGCTCTATCAATTTATTCTAGTTAATGACAAGAGAACAGGTGCTGAAAATAGCATTACAATTGTAATTGCTACTATTGTTAAACCCTTGGTATGATTTGGACAAAAATCTGTTTTCTAACTAAGAATTAACTGGACTGAACCCATCCTAAAGTTAGAGAGATCACTCCTAGGACCTGAGTCCATCCTCCAGAGAGCTGAACTCAAGGCTGAAAAGGGAAAAGACAGGTTCACAGTCTTAGGACATTCTTTTCTGTTGCAGCTTCTAGAAATGCCTTTAAAGGATTCTAAAAACGTCTTTCACTCTCTACGGGCTAATTCTCCCATCCCAAGAAAACTATGGAGCATTTCTTTTGAAAACTAAGTGCCTGCCTAGTCTCTTTGAATGCCTGGTCCTAGAAGATCCCTATAAACGGGCATTTCGTCCCACCGCCTGGCAGCTAATGGTGCCGCTTTGGTTCTGAGATGAGCCGCAGCATGCAAAAGAGGCGACCTGCTCTAAAATATCACTGCTCAAAGCCTCAAAGCCTCAATCACTAGCTACCTCAGCTGCGGGGCTGTCTGCTGAAACCGCGGCACACAATCTAACGTCAGACATTACAGTCGAGAGAAGACGGCTAAGAAAGTGAAGGGGGCGCCCACTCCGCCCTTCGCTAGGACACACCTCCGCAGCAGCCACCACGGCCCCACCCACCGTTCACGTTCTCGGGGGTAGAGCGCCCGAGTCTCGCTGAGAGACCCGCCACGGCGCACCTTTGAATCGTGGAGTCGATCGCTTCTCTTTAAAACTACCCATCCTCAGCTAGGTTAACGTGAAGTAACTGACGAAACAGCAAGGCAACAGCTAAGGCTCCGCAGCGTCCTGCAGAAGCACTTCCTGGCCCGCGCTGCTCCGGAGAAGCAACGCCAAGGTGTGGTCTGCCTCCTTACCTGGCTCTCTCAGCCCGGGTCCCAGGCGGTGCTCAAGTCCAAAGTCAGAATCGCCCTTCAAGTTCCCCAGAACCCAGCCGCTGACACCATCGTCAGTAGGGGATTTGCATTTCTCCTCCCACTTGAGGCTTTCCTGTGCGTCAGCGTTAAGAGTCTCTGGGACTTTACTTGGGTCGTTCCCACCCTCTCTCTCTTCTAGAAAAGCTAAAGACCAGAAACAGTCTGGCTGAAGCCGCTTCGCAGGGCGCCCTTTCCTCATCCCCATCAATCACTCCGGCCACTGCCTGTGGCCCGTGGGTGTCAGGAGGAGGGGCGTTGGAGGGGGTCACACACACTCATTTTCTTCCGGTTTCCCCAGACCATCTGAGACCCCCTGCAGACTTACTTGCCTGGAGCTAAATTCCTGGCTCCCTAGCAAATCGAAGACTTCACTGTGCGCGGATTCCAAAAGGGTCTGCTCGCCAGGAGGAGGACAACCTCACCCAAAGGTTTGGGCCAGCTCCTGTGCAGGTGGACTCCTGCCCTTACTAGCCCAGTATCCTCCTTCCCTCCCCACACCTGGTGCCCTTCTCCCATTGTGACATGGGCTGGTCCTAGATTCACAGAGCTGGAGGGAGCCTTGGCTTCGTCTGGTTCTGATTCCTCTTTCATATCTGAAAAGACTGAGGCCCAGAGAGGTGACCAGAGTTCCTCAATGAGTTAGCTGCAGAGGCTGGATAAGAGTCTGGGGGTTTCAACTCCCTCCTTAGTGCTCTTATCCTTTCATCTCTTCGGAGCCAGATGTTGACATCCTGACACGCAGTAAGAGTTCTACAGAAGTTCAGGAAAATAAAGACAAAAATAAAGGAAGATAGAAAAAAGGAGGTAGGAAGAATGACTCAATCTGCTTATGCACATGCCTAGAGCCATCTGCCAAGGTCAAAGGCCTTGCGTCACCATCGTCGGGACCAGCATCGCACAGGGTTCGCCTCCTCTTTCAGGAGACATTATCATGTGATTAAATTGACTACCCCTCTCCCTCACTCACAAAAATTAAGTCAATGAACCCCAAAGTCACGCATCTAAATTCAAAGTCATCCTTCTAAATTCACTGGTCAGGTGGAGATGGTCCTGGCTGCTTGCTCACTGGGCGGTTTCCAGGAGCTTCTGCTTTGCTCTGTCCCCACCTGAAGAAAGCGCCTCATTTGAGCTGTTCCGTAAGCTACGGGGCAAAACCTGGGTTTCTTCTGGGGAAGAGGTCACTGCCTATAGGAAAAAGTACAGATTCAAGGCACTCAAAGTTCTGTACAACTTGGTCCTAACCTCTCCTGGAAACTTTCCCCACCCCCCCAACGAAAGCCTATGACCTGATGAAGACCAGTCTTCTCTGCTCTCTAGATGAACCTCTCATATTTCAGTATTGAGGCTCCCTTCAACTGCAGTTTCTTCCCCCAACTTGTCTACTTATTGAAATCCTCTCCTTCTCAGTGATTTCACTGATGACCCCAACCCATAAGCAACTTTTCCCTGCTCTGAAATCTCATCGTACTTCCCGTCCAAACTAGTGCAGTCCAAGAGAAAAAAAATGCAAGCCACATATGTTTGTTTCTAGTAGCCACATTAAAAATACAGAATATTAACATTTCAGCATATAATCAATATAAAAGCTATTAATGAGAGAGCATTCCATAGATTAACAACAAGGTCCTACTGTAGAGCACAGGGAACTATATTCAATATCCTATAATGAACCATAATAGGAAAGAATATGAAAAAGAATATGTATATATACATGTATAACTGAATCGCTTTGCTGTACACCAGAAACGAACACAACATTGTAAATAAACTATACTTCAATTTAAAAAACTTATTTCATACTAAATCTGTGAAGTCTGGTGTGTATTTGTCACTTCAAGGATATCTCAGTTAGGACTAGCCACATTTCAAGTGCTTAGTAGCCACATGTGGCTAGTGGCTACCATACTGGACAGTGGAGACCTAGCCTACTCACTTAATACTTTTCACTTCCTGCCTTATAGTATTAGTCATATTGGTTTTGCAGGTCTTTATCATCATTATATTCAACTGTTGAGTGACTGCTGTACGAAGCAGAGAGTTTGTTCCCTTCTTCCTTTTAAAGACCTCACCTTGGGACACTCCTAGCAGTTCTCAAACTGTTTGGTCTCAAGACACCTTTATACTCTTAAAAATTGTTGACAAGCCCAAAGAATTTTTGTGTATTTCTATTCTGTATTCATTTTTTAAATTTATTGTACTTAAAATTAAATCTGAGAAAAATTAAAATATCTATTCATTGAAAATTATAGTCATAAACCCATTATGTGCTAAACATTTTAAAAATGGAAATCAAGCGTATTCTCCAACATAGACACCAAAAAAACAGAAGAGTAGCACTCATTTACATTTTAAAAAATCTCTTTAATGTCTGCTTTGAGAGAAGACAGCTGGATTCTTATATCTGCTTCTACATTTAATTTATGGCAAAATATTGTTTTGGTTGAAGTATTTGAAGAAAGTCTGGACTCACACAGATATGTAATCGGAAAAGGGAAGAGCATTTTAGCAGCCTGTTCAGATAATGTGGATATTCTCCTTTGATACCACACCAAAACTCAAAAAGTGGTAGTTCCTTAAGAGTTGTATTGTGGAATGTGAAACCATATCAGCGAACTTTACATATACTGTTACATTAAAATCCATTGGTGTACCTTGTATTTTGAATTGAACTCTTACCCACTAATAATTTTGTAATATCACACTGTCCATTTGGAAAATATTGGCTCACTGAACTATGCAGTTCTTCCAAATGCTGACACACTTCATCATACAATATGAGATAATCACATTAGTTAATATCACCACTGATCTCATTAGAAAAGTATTTTAAGTATTTGAAAGCTGAAACTCATGATGACAGATACAAGTTTCCCAAATTCTAGTTTTTGCTTAAAAGCTCCAATTTTGTTATTGGCAACAGATATTGCCAATTGTTTTCCTTCAAGTGACAGTCTCACTTTGTTCGTTTTCAGGAAAATGTCTTCCAAATTCCCACGTCCGTATAGCCATAGTTTGTCAGTCATTGTTTCAAGTAAAAGTGGCCGGGACAGTGGACGGGCAACTCAAACAGTCACACAAGTGCTTTTCCTTGAAATGACCATCATATATTTATATGTGTATGTGCCATTTCATCACACAGAATATTAAGAGACATGGATTCAAGGTCTGAGATCTAATACAATTAATATGTTTTCCTGCTTCACTGAAAATTCTTAACTCAAACTGGCATTTAGAAAATTTTAAGTGTGTGGTGGTGAAGAATGCAGTGAGTACTAGGATAATTTGGCACCATCGCCTTGGTTCATGCTAAGGCATCAACGTTACCCATCATTGCTTTGGTGCCATCAGTGTAAATGTCAACAGAGTGAAAAGGCAAAACAGTATTATTATAAGAATAGTTTTACCCTGGCGGACCCCCTGAAAAGACCTGGGAGACTATCCTCAGGGGTCCTTAGACAACACTTTCAGAGCCCCTGCTCCGTCCACCATATCCTGTCCACGGTAGTCAGTCACCCAGAGGTATAGGTCATGAGGGAATCTCCACCCAAATGAACACTTTTTCTTGGTTAAAACATATGCTTAACCTCTGTTTCCTCTCCTATTTCATGAACTAAGCCAGGCTTCTAAGAAAGGGTATCTCTATATCTACTTTGCTTCTTTTTCTTAGAATCAAGTCTAAAAAGCTAGGTTCCCAATTTTTTGACCCTGACCTTTTTTTTTTTTTTTTTTTTTTTGGTGGTACACGGGCCTCTCACTGTTGTGGCCTCTTCCCGTTGCAGAGCACAGGCTCCGGACGCGCAGGCCCAGTGGCTATGGCTCATGGGCCCAGCCGCTCCGTGGCATGTGGGATCCTCCCAGACCGGGGCACGAACCCGTGTCCCCTGCATCGGCAGGCGGACTCTCAACCACTGCGCCACCAGGGAAGCCCGACCCTGACTTTTTTTTACACTGACCTTGGCCTCATCAGTGCCTCAGAGCCAGAAGACAAAAAACAAACAAAACAAAACAAAAACCCCAAAAATGAAACCAAACAAAAACAAAAAAAAACCCAAACCAAAAATATCCCCCAAAAGAATCCAAAGCAAAACAAACAAAAACACTCTAAAGTGCAATCCCCATAAAGTTTCCCAAGGTCAAAGGCCTTCAGAAATTTCTCTCTCCCCTTTAAATGGTCCCCTAATTGCCCTCGTTATAAGCCCTACCAGTAATTTTTTTTTGCCTCATTTTAAGAAGGAAATACCAGATTATAGACTTTCAGAAAAATAGATTCTAGTTCTGATTTTGCCACTTTCTAGCAGTGCCAAGCTGGTTAAGCTACCTAACCTCTGAGTCCCAAACTCCTTGTAAAATGGGGATATTATAGCTCACACGAAATTGTTGGGAAGATTCAAAGATCTAATGTCAGGAATGAGATAAGGAAAAATGGTCAGTAGCTATTGCTAATAGAGTAATAAACATAACCAGGTTGTAAGAAACTTTGGAGGTCACTAGGTTAACCCTCCAGCTTCCCTTCCCCATCTTGTCCAGACGGGGTTTCAAATGGAGGTGAGATGAAGAGAGTTAAAGTGAGATAAGCAGGTTCACACCTGTAAATTGGAGGCAGAGAGCATTCAGTCAACTCCCTGACTGCTTCTTCTGCTGTGCTAAGTAGAGCTGCTTATTTTGGAAGCAGTGAGACCGGAAGAGAATGGGTGTCACTCTCCCTGCCGCAGGGTGTAAGCCAGCTCTCCCAATTCTTATACAAAGAATATAAACATTTGTTTGTTTTGTTTTTATTTTTGTGGTGGCACCTTACCTCTCCTGTCCAAGCTTCCTCTCTTGTATGTCCCAAGGGACCTGGGGTGAGTTAGAGTTGGATGCTGGACTGACAGAACACGTTATCAATACATACAGAAATATACACCGGATTCGGAGGGAGCTGGTAACAAATGAGTGGTACAGCAGGATTATTGGGACAAGGCAGGCTGCTGTGGGTCTTAGTAGCTCATCTGTGCATAGGTCACTCAAGCTCCACCAAAACAATGTCTTGTACAGGGGCTAACTACCTATCTTAAGTTAGAGTTCTCAAGTCCAGTTCCCAATGACGGTGCTCCCTCTACTGCCCACTCGGCAGCATTGCAACTTACAAATGGGCCTTTGTAATAGCACTATCCCGTAATAGCACTTTTTCAGCTTTAACTCCAAGGCGGGCAAGGTGCTGAGAACTTCACATGCATTGTTTTACCTAATCCTCACAATACACTCCAGGACTAAGTATCATTCTTATCTCCAAGTGACAGACAAGGAGACCTGGCTTAATGAAGCTAGAGGATTTGGTCAATGTTAATCCGATGGTAAGGGACAGATTTAGGATTCAAACGCAGGCCTATCTGACTCCAGAAACAGCACTTGAAAGCATTCAGCTTTACTAAAAATCTTATCTGCTCTGATAATAAAAGGAATAAGGGCTTCCCTGGTGGCGCAGTGGTTGAAGGTACGCCTGCCAATGCAGGGGACGTGGGTTCGTGCCCCGGGAAGATCCCACATGCCGCGGTGCGGCTGGGCCCCTGAGCCATGGCCGCTGAGCCTGCGCGTCCGGAGCCTGTGCTCTGCAATGGGAGAGGCCACGGCAGTGAGAGGCCCGCGTACCGCAAAAAAAAAAAAAAAAAAAAAAGATTGAAGCAACCAGATGCAGACTTAACCTGTTGGAGCAATAGTTGTGTATTCAGTTTCGCCCCCCAAATTTCAGACTAGTATCCCTCTCTGGAGATCTGGAGATTATAAGAGTTGTTATAACAAATCTTTGTAGAAAAAAACCTGTATCCCATCTTCACCAGCTTGGAATTCCTTGCTACAAGCAAAGAAAGAAAGAAAGAAAAAAATCTCTAAAGCAAATAACCACCTGTAACAATCTGATTTCTGAAAAACTGTCACGAGAAGGGAATAGCATTTTTTTCCTTCCATATGTAGAAATTACCAAC
This sequence comes from Mesoplodon bidens, assembly GCF_964165515.1. Classification (NCBI taxonomy): domain Eukaryota; kingdom Metazoa; phylum Chordata; class Mammalia; order Artiodactyla; family Ziphiidae; genus Mesoplodon; species Mesoplodon bidens. Next base: position 69,992,283 of record NC_138165.1, read on the forward strand.
GACTGTGCCGTCCAAAACCAATCTAAACTAAAGGAAACTAAACTAAATTAGATGTCTCCACGGAAGGTGAACCTCCATCTGTAGCTACATTGGGTGTGAAAATAATGAACTAAATCTTAAAAATGAAGGATTGCTATCTTTTTTCTCTTAAGAAATGTTTGACGTTGCAAATCACCGCTGCTGAGCTGCAATAAACGTATATCTTGTCTGTTTGGCTACTGCCTGCATTGATCTTGTCTGTGTCAACTACCGAGTTCCTTCCTAGTTTTATGTTATATTAGAACAATGGGAGTGGGGAGTCTGAGGCACAATTAAGAACACAGTCTTTAATGGAAAAGTGCTATTTTAAGGACAGCCAATCCTATTACCTAAATCTTTCCAGTTGGTCAGCTTGTAAAGGTTTTCTCTTCCCTAGCCAATTTGAAGGCTAGAACATTAAAGAAGCACCAGAGGGCACTATTCTCACAGGGAAACCAACTCACAGAGCGACTAAATATGGAGGCTTCTTCTGAATTTATCTGTAACAGTTCCTTTCACATTTAAACGAGACAAGTATTATTCTCTAGGCTTTTGTCATCTGTGACTGAATAACGGCCTTGTTCCTGAGACATCACAGGGTTTACAGAATTGATAAACTAGACCCACCCACTTGCTCTACGGCAAGTGTGTTGGCTAGTACTTTACACCAGGATGGAAGTGTAGGGGAGCAGCGATGATGTGAACAATCATACTTAGGTCAACGAATGGTGGGGCTTTTTTCTTGGCTTGGCTTTACCTGAATACCTGAATGGTGACACTGTCAGGTTCATGCCTAGGTGAGTTCTGAGCCAGGAATTTGGTCAATTTAGATAAAAATCATTGTTTGCACTTTATTTACCTGGGTTTTTCAAATTTACCCAGAGCGGTACTGCCAAGAGATCAGGAATCTCTTGCCTTTCCATAACATTCACCAGGTCACCCACCAAAAAACACATTATCTAAGTAAATATGGTGTACTTGCTATGCAAATTCACCTTCAAGATAAATTCTTTGGCTGTCCCTTCCAGAAAAGGTGCTACTTTTAAGTTCTCTCTTTATGGAAATTCTAGAGCCACTACTGCTTATTTGTTGGTTCACTGGTTTTTCCAGAGAACTTTCCCTAATAATCCAATTCACTTGTCATATAAAGGCAAGGCCTCTGCATTCACTTCCTCATTTGCTACAAGGGGCAGAAAAATCCACAGGGAAATTTGGGTGGTAGTCATCTTTATCAAGTGTTGCTATGACATCAAAGATTAATTAATAAAAATAATGTCCGTTCTCATAAATACTAAGATCCCTGGTAATGTACCAAAGAGCTAGCTAGCTATTCAAACTCCCTTTTAGATGGCGTTCAGTCTGTAGATTCAGGGCAGAGAAGCTTGTCATGTTTGGCCGTATCGGCAGCAGCCAGTTAACCAGATGTAACATGAAACTCTGAAATGATTGCATAGTGGTAACTTGTACTATAAGTGTATTGTCCTCTCTCTCACACTCTGTAATACTGCCCCATTGTAAACAAGACGTCTGGCTTAACTGGGATATCCTCTAAAAAATATTTAAACTAAAACAGAAGCTGACCTCATAGGGGAAGGCTGTATTCCCTGTGTTTGTATTTCTAACTTCCTATGTCATTCCCAGAGAAAGCCACTCTGTGTTGCTTAATAATGATATCAATGGATTACATACAGTGGTTGGCAAAAGGAGAAAAAATGATTAGATCATCCAGGCAACTCATCTTTCCAGCCAAGGGCAGAATCCCCAGATAGGGAATCTAACACTTTATTTAAGGCAAAGGGCCAAGTAGTAAGAGCTACACTGACTTCGTTGTGATGTCTTCTCTGGCAGTATTGACAAAGCACCAAATCTGTTTTAGTTGGCTGTGCTCATGCTCTACTTAATTCCTTAAATGGGAGCTTCCAACACAGTGCTGCTCTTTTCTTTGGAGGTAACCGGTGGAGTAAATGGTATCTGGTGAAAGGTAATTAACTCTTGTAAATGATGCCTGCGCAAAACTCAAGGTCAGGTTACTGCAGAGAACACCTTTACAGGACAAGGCCAACAAGGGGAAAAGTCCTTGAGGGCCCTCGCGTCTGGAGAGGCTTTCACCTTTGCTGTGTACTGTATTGTGTAAACTCTGGCTCAGAAAGGGCTATTGTTTCAGGCTTATTTATTCACCTGATTGAATTTATTCAATAGCACAGCTGAAATGCTTCATTTCTCATCCCTAGGCTTTGCTCTTTTTATGAACTGGAGAGTCTACCTTGTTCCTGAGTGTATTTTCTTCTTACAATCAAATGTTGAATACATATATGGCTAATTCAAATTCTCAAAGTGCGTTTTATAATATCTGGAGGTGGGAGGCTAGGACTATCCAGATTGGCTGTCAGATTCCTACTCCAGTTTGGTCTTTGTTGTGAAGAACGCAGTAATCTCAACCCAGCAATGCTTTATTCCTCAGAATCACCCATGTTTTCAGACTCATGGTGGGACCCAGGATGGCCAGTCAGGGCACTCAATCTCTCTGACTCCCTCTCTTCGGGATCATGAATGGTAAGGACCATGTAAGCCTGGAACTCTCAGTGGCCTCCTCCCCTGTCTATGGAAGGTGTTATTCAACAAAACCAACGTATGTCTCTGGATCTACTTGTATCTAAAGCCCTGGACCTTTGGACTTCCTGGCTAACCTAGGAAATGAATACTCCTTTTATTCCCTTAAGCAACTTGGAGTTGAATTTCTATTAGAAGCAATGTGATTGATAGAATATCAAAATAGTACCACACTATGGACTAGACATAAGGACAGAGAGCCCCAGAAAGAGAACAAGAGACTGACAGTAGGTTGTTTATGAAGAAGCTGTCTTCAGACTTACAGGGAGAATGACTTACTTCACAGTGAACTTGCTGAATTGGTTGAAGTTTTGCCAAGTTTCATCTGTTATGCTTTAACATTTCATGGAGGACTGAGGAAGTGCCCGCACACTGGGAAAAGAGCCAACATAAAACAATTGTGTAATAAAAGGAAGGTTTAGTTCTAAAAATTGAGGACCTGTAAGCTCAACTTCTATAGCAAGGGTAAAAATTGCCACAGTGAATAATGGGACTAGAATAAGATACTGACTTTACATGAAGTACATTTTCCCCAGACCAATCTAGTATTTTAATCTATTGACAAATAATAGGTAAATTATATGTGCATGTCAGAGCTGCGACCAGTGGTGCAGAGTACACAGCCAAGCTGAGAAGCCATGACAAGGCTGGGTCTCCAGGTGGGAGTAAGGGGGGTTGGAGACCACAGCCAGGGACATACTTTGTACCAGGGTATAAAACCAAGGGGGTTGAGCTAATCTAAGATGTTGTACCTTTTTCCGTTCCTTAAAAAACTGAATTTCCAACCACAGACCAACGAGGATGGTTTTGTTCCTTTGAGACACTTTGCCCATCATTCAAAGAGCTGTCATTGGATGACTGCTTTGTGCAGTACTATTTATTTATTCATTCTTCATTCATTTATTCATTCATTCATTCACCCATTCACCAAACACTTATTAAATGCCTTGTTTTTGCAAGGCACCTTATGAGGTGTAAAGAAAATAAAAATTATGAACAGCTTGTTAAGTTTTTCCCCAATGGGAACAGCTGCATTGGGGAGCATTTTGATTATGATCTAATCAGTACTGACTTTTCTATTTAAAAAATTATCAAAGTAATTGTAAAGTGGCCAAGAATAACAATTAAGGTGTAACTAAGTCCTTAAGTACTTTTAAGATTTGGTGTAAACTAGGACAAGAATTCAAAAAAACAGTTCTTAAAACAGCTTTTTAAATTATGACTTTGCTTCATTTTGACTTTTTAAACTTATGGTGTAGAGTATCATTCCAGCCTTGTCTATAGATCCTAGATTTCTGACTTTTTTTCTTACTGTTTTATAGTTTCTATGTGTTGCAAACCAGTGCCCTGCTCTTATCAACTAAAAGTGCTGTTTTATCTGCAACTTTGTTTTTCTCATGGTCAGAAGTAAAAGAAACATAAAACAAAACATATGGAAAAAAGATTATTTCAGTCTTTTCACTGTTTGCTTCTATTTTTACTTTCCTTGTAAATTAGTAAAATGTTTTTCTTTTTTGTATTTTTTTTTTTTTTTTTTGCGGTACGCGGGCCTCTCACTGTTGTGGCTTCTCCCATTGCGGAGCACAGGCTCTGGACACGCAGGCTCAGTGGCCATGGCTCATGGGCCTAGCCACTCCGTGGCATGTGGGATCTTTCCGGACCGGGGCACGAACCCGTGTCCCCTGCACCGGCAGGCGGACTCTCAACCACTGTGCCACCAGGGAAGCCCAGTAAAATGTTTTTCTTGAAAGCATGTTTCTACATCACTCCCACTTTCTGTGGCTTTCCATTATTGTACATGTTCTTTTGTAAAATAGCTCATTAAATAAGCTTCATTTAAAAATCTCTGACAAGTTCTATGTCTTAAATGAACTCTCACTTTTCACTTATGAACTTAATGTAAAACATCCAATTTGAATAGATTTTAGGCATTTACTAAATAATTTCCTTATACCTGTATACAGATGTCTCTACAAGATGAGTCAGTGGGTGGTTTATTTATTCATTATTAATTCAGTAAGTTACTGAGAACCAACACTGAACAATGATCTGTAGTAGGTCAAAGCCAGGTGAGACACCAACCTGTAAAAGACTTGTCCCTGCCATCAAATTTGATCCCAATTGCTGAAAGAGACAAATCATAGTATTGAACATAAATACCTCAATACAAGGTGATCTGTGATTCATATTAGGTCATTTGAACAAACTAAGGAAGACTGAGTGGAGAAGATGGGCCCTAGTTGGGGTTAGGATCATTGATAAAGACTGGGAGAAGATACTGTAAGTGATGAGAAAGGTGTCAGTAAAGGCCAAGTAGACAGGAAAACACAGTGAGTTTTGGGAAGGAGCAGACGCTTCATACTGGCAAATAGAAGTGGGCAAAGCTAGTGAGCAGTGAAAGAGCCGTGGTGTTTTGAATGTCAGGCTTATGAGTTTGGAGTATTTCTAGGGCCCAGTTGGCCTCCCTTGACTTCTCAGCCGCTCCAAGCCGTCCTCAAAATTGTTGCCAAAGTGATCTTTTTATAAGATGCAGTTAACATATAACTCCTCTGTTGAAGATTTCTCAGTGGATTTTAGAGGGGTGTGGTTCCATAAGCCCACTCAAGTATGGGCACCTATGACACTATTCACAACTCAGCACCAAGACTTAAGTAACCTTATGATAAAAATAATTTCGTAAATACTGAATTTCACACAATTTTTTACTTAAAAGGAGTTGTGTGCATTACCCAAGTAGGGGAAATAGTATTATCTCATTTAGTCTTAAAAATCATCCCTGCAAGATAGTTATTATTATTATAGATGAGAAGAACCAATAGTGAATAATGAACTGTAATAGGTTAAAACCAGGTGAGATATCAACTTGTATTAGACTCATCAGGAGAGTCACAGTGGTCAAGTAATTTATGCAAGGTCAAACAGCAGTAAAGTGGCCAAGCCGAGATTTTAACCCAGCTCCGTTTGATGCCAATTCCACTGCACATGCAGATTCAAAAGTCATCTTCAGAGACGGCAGAGTAGAATTTGTGAATGACAGTTCCAAGACATAGAAGCAGAGAAGTACAAGGACCTAGGCTCATCTGCAATACCTATTTCCAGGCTGCATCCCTTCAAAAGAAAATTACAGATTATGGTCTTATTAAAGCAAGGAATTGTATTCGATGACTTTTCATATCTTCTCTCACCCCCTTAAGTTCATCATCATCTATTACCAGATATCCACTTCTCCCTAAACATTTCAATTTCAAGAGCTAAGCTGAAACAGTGAGGAGTTCTTTCACATTTTGAAGAAAATGTCTTTTACAGTGACAGGTGCCTATTTCCCCAAACACTGAAAGCAAACTTCAAATGCCATTCCCACTGCTGCCTCTTTCAAAAACGAATAACAGCAATAACAAATTTGCCTCTAGCCTGCTTGAAGTTTAAGCCAGATCTGCGTTTGGTTTCCCAGGCCAAAGTGGGAGACGCGGTTACCTAAGTTACAAGCCCTTCACAGCTCTGAAGGACAATGGAACAGAGAGCTCAAGAGAAAAACCATTCATTTGGTAGAAAACAGCTCCAGCTGGTGCTTGGTTACTAACTAGGCATTCTGCTTCTAACATGCTTCGGACAAACACAGGAAACCCCACCAGGTGTGAATGGAAAGATGTTTTCCCTTGTAGGACCAAAAAGAGTGGCATCTGATGGTATTAGGGTCACCGTGATTCTGGACACCATCAAAAGCCAGGGTTTTTAGGGGCTCTCTTTTTTATAGCTTCACAGGGCGCCCTTCTCTTTCCCAGCAATCCTCTCCAGAGGGAGAGGCTGTGGAGAATGTTCCTGAATGTAATGAATGTCAGCACATTCCCAGCTAGACCATGCGTTCCATTCTTATCAAATGAAACTGACCTCTCTGCCCCAGCTTGTTCTCCTTGTTCATCACTATGATTAATTTCAAGTTCTCAGTGATGCAGGTTTCTAGATGAATTGCACAGGCCACTTCAGATGGCAAATATGTACCTCTAGAATCCCCTCGCCCTTACGGAGGTCACGCACTAGCTTACAAGAATGAGGGTTTTAAAAAGAGTTGGCTTACGCTCAAATCTGCACCCTACGAAATGCTCTGCCCAGACTAGCCTCTATCCTTCCAGTTGGCAGAGATCTGTCGCTTCCTACTCATTTTCCATCTAATACCAAGTGACTCAAGTGGGAGTCATGACCAAAATGAAAATATTTAGCACATAATTCAAGATTTTAAAGTATTTTTTCAGCCAATGGAAGCAAACAGGATTCATGAGAGGCCTTGAATTGACATTCAGTAGGCCCCTGAACCATACTTAGCCACTAGAGACTTTCAAGTTAACTGCCCTGATACATGTTGCTGAGCTTCCTCTAGTGAACACAAGTCTTGTTCCATTTGCCAGCACTGTCAAAGGGAAAAAAGTATACAAAATAAAAACTGGTCAGGAATAGCTCTTTGAGGGACTTCCCTGGTGGTCCAATGGGTAAGACGCTGTGCTCCCAATGCAGGGGCCAGGGTTTGATCCCTGGATGGGGAACTAGATCCCGCACGCATGCCACAACTAAGAGGTCTGCATGCTGCAGCGAAGATCCCACATGCTGCAACTAAGACCTGGCACAGCCAAAATAAATGAATAAATAGATATAAAAAAAAGCAAAGCAATTGCTCTTTGCATGTACATTTCCACATCAGAATGATTGTTTCAACATTCATTGAACTCATATTTCTGCCCCCCAAGCTTAGTTAGAGGTTTTAAGTGGTTCAGGTCATGGAGAATGAGTTCATTCACATTTCCATCTTCTCCCTTTTCAAAATTAAGTCTTCCTGTTGGAACACTTTCTTAGGATTCAAAATAAAAAGGAAAGAAATTGTTCTTTTGTATATCTAGGTAGTCCAAATACCCACATGGAAAAATGGCTGCTTCTCCCCACCTGCTTTTCTTTGCTTCCCAGAACTGTCATCTCCAGAAACTTTGGGGAAAGTCTCTTTGGAGCATCCAGAGGATCTGTGTATGTAAATGCAGATGAATACAAGACATTGCAATGCAGGAGCAGAGTCTGGGGGTATAGAATCATACACACAGCTGCCTCTGCACACAGCAATGCCCTGGCTCTCAAATTACTGCTCGTTGATTACTACAATCCCCCAGAGTCAGTGATAACACCTCACAAGTGCCTTCTGGGAAATCGGAGACAAACAAAAGAGCCCTTTTCTTTGAGGAGCTCACGGGCTAATGGGGAAGGGAGGAGCTTTCGAATAAGCTAACACTGCCTGGAGAAGGTGAAAGGCAACACTGAGGCAAATTTTGAGCTAGGTTTTGAAGGCTGAGTAGAAGCTTGCCAGAAACAAAAGAGAGAGCCAAGGGAACTGCGTTGACAAGGGCGAGGGCCCAGGCAGCTGTGAGATCTGGAGGGAGTAGACGTTGCAGATGAGGCAAAGCAGGTTGGACCGGATCAGGAAGGCCTGTCGTCTCATAAACCAGGGGATGAGGTGGTGTGATTAGCAACAGAGTTGGGGATAGACTGGGGTAGGAGGATTCCAGAGGGAGAGACGAGATGTCAGGTTTTTGCCCTTAGTCTTAGCAAGTGCTGATGGAGGCTGGGACTAAGGCAGTGACAGCAGGATAAGAGAAAACAAAAAGCCACATCTCAAACACGTTTTTCGAGATGGAAATGACAAGATTGGATGTGGATGAGGAGCGAGAAGTTCATAGAGGTTTGTAGTTTGGGGAACTACGTTCATGGTGGCAGTTCTAAAGGAGGTTTCTCTTTGTCCCTCTCTCTCTTTCTCTCTCTCTGCCTGCTTCTCTCTCTTACTCTCTTTCTCTGCCTCTGTCCTTTCTGTTTTTCTCTGTGACGCTCCATCTCTGTGTCTCTTGCTCTCTCGCTTGGTTAGCTTCTGCCTACACATCAGCTCCATTGTCCTCTCTCAGGACCAACGTCACCATCCACACACGCTCTGCTCCCTGGCCACCTCCTATGATGAGTGCCTTTGACTTTCCAGAACCCTTGTTCAATCCCATGAAATTCTGTCCCTTTCCATTCCAAGCTCAGTATAAAATTCCTTCCATGTTTCTTTATTCAAATTTCCAGTAACATCGAATTAGGCAAGGTCTTCTTTCTGTGCTAGTTGAGAGAGTCATTTATCCTGGATGCCTCTCAGAATCAGCTGAGGGCTTTTAAAAAATATCCATGCATGGGCCCATCCTGGACCTACTGACTCAGGATCTTTGGGGATGGAAAGCACAGCATGTGTATTTGTTTTAAAATTCCAGTGGTGATGGGGCTTCCCTGGTGGCACAGTGGTTGAGAGTCCGCCTGCTGATGCAGGGGACACGGGTTCATGCCCCGGTCCGGGAGGATTCCACATGCCACGGAGCGGCTGGGCCCGTGAGCCACGGCTGCTGAGCCTGTGTGTCTAGAGCCTGTGCTCCGCAACAGAAGAGGCCACAATGGTGAGAGGCCCGCATACTGCAAAAAAAAAAAAAAAAGAAAAAAAAATTCCAGTGGTGATACTGATGCACAAATAGGACTGAAACTACTGCCATAGGTGACAAATCATATGTTGCAGTTCACGGCAAAGACCTTGGGTCGGGTGCTCCTAATTACTGAGGGGAAAGATAGGGTGGAGAGGACCAGGGTGTACAAAGCATGACCACCCCAGGGATCTGAGTAGCGAGATCCTCTTACAACAGGCTATGGTCATACAGGCACCATGAGATGTGTTTGCTACAATAGTCTTGTGAGGGTTAAAAATGTTAAAGCATACAATTACAGGGCCTTCTCATGGGTTCCATGGTAGATTGCAGAGGAGGTGGCCTCTAACCTAAATGGGAGGATTAAGGGGAAAGCTTCCTGGCGAGGTGACACCTGAGCTGAACCTCGGGGGAGCATTAATGATTAGTCTGGTGAAGAAGATGAGAAACAGGACCACAGGCAGATGAGAAGAGCATATTCAAAGCACAGAAGGAGATTTGGGGGCAGGATGGCATGATGAGTTCACACTTCAGGCATCTTCTGCCACCCTTTCCCAAATCCATATAAGAAAACTCTTTAATTTCTTTATTCTGAAAGTGATTTAAGTGTCTGCCAGAACTTGAAAGGATGTTCAAGCCAGAATAGGGTGAACTGTAAGGGGATGGTGAGAGGTGAGACTGGAGAGGTATGCAGAGGCTTGGTCATGAAGTTTTGTGGTCAGTTTATTAGAATAGTAGTTACCATTTATTAGGCAACTACATGCCAGGCACTTTATGTGCATTATTTCATTTAACCCTTACGGAACCCAGAAAGTCAGCATTATTATACTCATGTTATACACAGGGAAACAGAGGCTCACATAGCTTAAGTTTACTTGTCACAGTAAGAAAGCTAGAAAATGGCAGCGCTAGATTTTGAACCTAATCATTCAAGTTCTCAGCCTTAACATCTTTTAAAAAAAGGTAGGAGGGTGGGGGAATGCTATATTTGGAAATGAAAAAAAAGAAAAAAATTTTATGTGGCTTAAGATATTGCATATTTGGGTCATTTTGGCACTCAAGTGCTTTAAAGTATTCATAATCATATCTGTAGAGGTAAATGTTAAATATTTTGTATCCTATATTTTTGTTTTCAAACATTTTAGCAATAAAAATAATATTTTAATTAAACAGAACCTGGTGTGGATACCCAGAATGTAAAGTAAATGAAAGGGGAGTATCTCAGGGTATGTCTTGGAGGTGGGAGGTTGACCAGGTGTCAGCATCCTCCGGTCTCTCCTCTCAACCATTTTCCCAATACTCAGGAACTTTATGGTTCTAGTCTACGGCCCCAAATACTTTTTAGAATCCTAAACATTTGTCTACATACCGCTCAAGCAAATGAATCCAGGAAATAGACAAACGCCATGTGTAGGTGACAGCGGTGTATCTTTGCCAAGGTGGAATGCTGTGGCTATGAGGAGGGCCCTGGCCACCAGTGGACCTACTCCTGTGTTGTCATGGGTGCTCCTATGTCCTAGAGGAGGGCAGAACGAATCACAGACCTGGTTTAATGCCCACCACCAGGGCAGCTGCCTCCTGACGGAGGTCCTGACTTTGGTCCTCAGGTCCACAGAAGCAAACAGTGAGGTTATACCTTATTTTGGATGTGAGATTGCCAAAACTGTTCTTGGTAAAATTCCCAATTAGTCTTATCAAATGATAAAGTCACCCAGGGATAATGCCCCATCTCGGGTTCTCTTTGCTTGTTTTAGGATTCTTTCCAAGGCAGAGGCAGAAAGCATCATGAAGTAATTCACACCTGTCCAAACATAAATTATTTTACTGTCAGCACAAACCACCCTTAAATCCCTGCTTCTCTTGGGAAGCAAGGAAGGTTTTAGCACAGCACACTATGGTGACCAGTGGCCTGGTTTGCTGGGATGGAAGAGTCTCTGAGGAAGTGGGATTTTTAGTACTAAAGCCGAGGGAGTCCTAGGAAAACCAAAACGAACTGGTCACCTTACCACAACCCAACACATCACAAAAGTTTAGGGTGTTAACTGGCCACACTTAGGACCTGATGTCTTGGAGTTCACAGAGCACGAATCACTTTCATGGATTTTTTTTTTTTTTTTTTTTGTGGTACGCGGGCCTCTCACTGTTGTGGCCTCTCCCGTTGCGGAGCACAGGCTCCGGACACGCAAGCTCAGTGGCCATGGCTCACGGGCCCAGCTGCTCCACGGCATGTGGGATCTTCCCAGACCGGGGCACGAACCCGCATCCCCTGCATCGGCAGGCGGACTCCCAACCACTGCGCCACCAGGGAAGCCCTACTTTCATGTATTTTAAACGTACTACTTAACAACTAAGTCAAAGCATTGATGTTGCAAACTCAACAAATACACTCATTGTCTCAATGCAAAGAAACAACTTTATAATCCAATTAAATATGCTTGAATATTCACTTACTGCCTGTAATGGTTAATTTTATATGTCCACTTGGTTAGGTCATGGTACCCAGATATTTGGTCAAACATTATATCGTGAAGGTATTTTTTAGATAAGATTAACATTTAAATCAGTAGACTTTGAGTGATGCAGACTACCCTCCAGACAGTGGGTGGGTCTCATCCAATCAGTTGAAGGATTTAATAAAAAAAAGACAGATGTCCTCTGATGAAGATTGAATTCTGCCAGCAGACTGCATTTGGACTCAGTTGCTACTCTTCCCTGAGTCTCCAGCCTGCCAGCCTACCCTGAAGATCCTGGACTTGTATCTCCACAGCTGTGTTGTGTGAGCCAGTTCCTTAAAATGAATGTCTCTCTCTCTCTCTCTCTCTCTGTGTCTCTCTCTGTCTCTCTGTGTGTCTCTGTCTCTGTGTGTGTCTCTCACTCTCTGTGTCTCTGTCTCTGTATCTCTCTCTCTCTCTCTCTCTCTCTCTCTCTCACACACACACACACACACACACACACGTGCACACACATCCTGTTGGTTCTGTTTCTCGAAGAACCCTATTTTACTGCTAATACACAATTTAAGTCCTTCCTTCCAAATAACCAGTTTTACAATTATCAGGAATAATAAAAAAAGTCTTTATTAGAGACTAATATCCTGATAAAGTTGTTTGTTTAGACCTTAAAAATTTAGAGGGATTTTCTAGCATTGCCTTAGAATTCTGCAGTAACTATTTTTCATTCCATAAATATTTATTGAGTCTTCCTATAGTTCATCACATTAGTAAATACAAAACTAATTTACTATGTGAGCAGAAACTCTGGGGGCAGTGGGTAGGGAGATCCTTTATAGATGCCCAATTTAGTTCATTGAGTATTGACTTGTCACATAGACTGGATTTTTTTGATTCTTTAGGTTCATTTTCTTTACTTTCTGAGTCTCAAGTACAGCCCATTTCATGGTCACCTGAACCTCAGTCCAGTGATTATCAGTGTAGAGAGTTCAATGACAAAGTCCTAGTCTTCTTTTCTCTTCCTCTTCAATTCAGATTTAAACAAACTGATATGTATCTATGCTCCTCTCGGAATCTCCCCAGATTGCTTTTGTGGGTTTTTCTGAGAAGTTTAAGTTTTCTTCCTTTTACCCTCTACTGCTGTTGTATGTGTGTTGTGTACGTACACACACACACACATACACCCCATTTGAGGTTTTATTTAACACAAACAAAACGTGCAAAAGTCTTCTCATTTTCTTCATTCCACACCTTGGTTCTGAGGTGGCTGATCTAGTTGACAGGAGGTCTGTTCTTTCCTTTTTTTTTTTTTTTTTTTACATCTTTATTGGAGTATAATTGCTTTACAGTGAGTGGTGTGTTAGTTTCTGCTGTATAACAAAGTGAATCAGTTATACATATACATATGTTCCCATATCTCTTCCTTCTTGCGTCTCCCTCCCTCCCACCCTCCCTATCCCACCTGTTCTTTCCTTGATGACTCTGCATTTCTTTGTGGAAAATTGCTGGGCAAGCCTCAGCCTTGCTGAACATCAAGCACACTTTAGATTTTTAGCCAATTCGTACCCTCAGGGCAGCATGTGCCAGCTCTTCTTGCTGTTCCAAGAACCAGTGTTGGAATCAAGAACTGGCTCTTGGGCTTCCCTGGTGGCGCAGTGGTTGAGAGTCCGCCTGCCGATGCAGGGGACACGGGTTCGTGCCCTGGTCCAGGAAGATCCCACATGCCACGGAGCAGCTGGGCTCGTGAGCCATGGCCGCTGAGCCTGCGCGTCCAGAGCCTGTGCTCCACAACGGGAGAGGCCACAGCAGTGAGAGGCCCGCGTACTGCAAAAAAAAAAAAAGAACTGGCTCTTGAATCACTCCTCCCCTGACCTCGTCCCCTCCCCCATCCCAGTGCTTCCTTTTATCAAGACTTACTGTTTGGACTGGTTTCATAGAAACACCTTGATTCTTCCCTTGATGATGAGAAGCATCATGACAGAGTCTGAGAGTGAGTATGATGCTGGCAACGTGGTAGTTGTCCCTTCACAGACATGACCCCTCCCTCGGGCTACTCAGACCTGATATCCTGACTTTATTATCCTTATGATAATAAGAAGTTCTTTCTTTTCCTGGGGGCATGCAATCCAGTCCTTTGGTCAGTTGTAATCTCTTAAAAGGCTTAAAGAAGGTTAACAAACCAAGCCACAGCCCTTGCTGCTGCAGCCAATCCCTGGGCAGCACTGACACTCATCATTCATCCCCTGACCACCCATTCTAGATTTTCCTTACCCTTGACCAACATTTTGGTCTGGTTTGTTTGCTTGCCTGGTATGGTGACACAGACCTTCCTTTCTGAAGTGTTTTAGCCCTTAGTTGCCTTCTACTTATCAAATCATGTTTGATGCATATCTATTAAAATAATATCTTTAATAGATATTATTGGACACAGATGAGCCAAGAGAAGTCCCAGTGAATCCCCTGGGTTCTAGACATATTCCTCTCCGTACCAGCAACCCTTTCTCTTCAAGGGAATCATCATCAGTCATGCCTGCCAGTATCGTAACTCTTTTTTTGCCTACTGGTTCACTGGCATGTGGAGCCCAAAGAAGTCAGGTGGTAGTTTTAGCCCTCAGTTTAGTGGAATCCCTGGCCAAAGAGTTCCCACCCGGGGAGGCAGAACACCTTAATTTAGCAGAGACTGAGTCTGTGGGCATGAGAAGCTCAAATTCTGCAGGTGGGTCACTTGGAATTATGGTGGAACAGGTCCAGTGCTATATCATATAGGACATCTACCTATCTAATCAATCACACCATGAAGGACAGCACCCCAACCCTACAAGGTGTTGTCCCTTTTCTGGTACCTTAGCTGAGATTTCCAAAGGCCGTTCCACTCTTCTATCAAGCTAGCTGCTTCTGAGTGATAGAATGCATTTTAAGACTAGTGAACTATACAGTCATGAGCCTGTTGTTGCACTCCCTTTGTTATAAAATAAGTCCTTTACTCTGAGGAAAGGTCACATGTATAAAGTTAGTAGATTCGGTGCTATGTGGGTTCTTAGATGGTGGTGTCGGCACAGGTACTGTGGGCGGGGAGGGCAAATCCATCTCCAAAGTATCAACTTAGGCAAGTATGGATCACTGCTCTCTTTAAGGTAGAAGGGGTCTGATGTAATTGACCTGCCACCAGCTGGCTGGCAGGCCTTTCCAAGGCTGAGGCCATATCAAAGGCTCAGTGTCAGTCTCTGATCCTGGCAAGTAGGGAATTCAGGAGAGGCAGGAGCTAGCCTCAGCCTTCTTGAGAGAGAGTCCATGTCTTTTTGATCCATGCTTAGTTTCCATTCTTGCCACATTGGTTTCATGGCCCCATTGCATAAGCACCGGATGACTCAGTACGGAGCTGACTGACATTGGTTGCTGAGAGCTTGGTATGAGATTGCTGTTCTCTGGTACGTATTAGTACGTGATAACAGATCTGCGTGCATTTTGTTCGCTCCCATTTGTCTGTGTACGTGCATTTTTGGTAGACATCCTTGTCTCGTGTCTTGTCCCGTCTAAGTACTGGCCTTTCAATCAAATCACTTCCCGCTGCTCAGGAGTCGGTATACATCCTTTCCTCAGGCCACTTCTCCTTCGATATGAAATGGATAACGAATGTATTGCCCTTAACTCTGCCCAGTGGAAGGATTTCTCTTAACCCCTTTCCTTCGGGGTCAATTTGGAGCAGCAGCTCACCCCTGGCTGGAGCCAACATATTGCACTATCCCTTTTGTGAACCAGGCCCAAGTCCTTTCTCCCTCTGACAATTGCCATAGGGAACCCCTGATGATGCTATAGATGTAGATTGAAGGACAGGTACTAGTACAACAGAGTTAGGGAAAACGAGCTCAGGCCACCTGCCTCTGTAATTTACTCAGGTGTCCTGGACTGACTTCCGTCTAGTCGTGAATGCACCTCTTCTGTTGTGTCAGGCATCGCTGTCATCTCCACCCGGCCCTGTGATTTGGTGGCTCTGACAGCGCTGAGCTCATGATGAGCAGCTGTGTTTCACAGTCACTTGGTGTTCCATGATGAGGACTAAATTTTTATTTTGGATGAGCATCATGTTATTTTTCCAAATAGGGAGTTGTTCTCTGCCACAAAAGATGAAACTGTGCTCCAGAATCATGAGGGTCTGTGCTATGATTCTTCTAATGAGACTTTTCAGAGACTCTACGCAGTATTCTCACCCACAGATACACTTAGAACCTTCCAGCCAGGTGAGTCACATGGCTCAAGTGGCAGAGTAGCCCTCCCTGCAGCCTGGACTGGTTGCACATCCCTTTTGCCTCTGGGCCGCTTTTGAAACTGGACCTTCTTTATAGAGATCTGGTAGCGAAAGTGAGAGAGTGAGAACACAACATTCTGGCTGGCTGTCTATCCATCTCACTCCTAGGATGGTCATGATCCATTACCCATCACCAGCGATCCCTGTGGACCAAAGCACCCTCTGTGGCCAGGCTGTTCTGAGATGTTACCGTGATTATCAACCTGAAGGCTATGGGGCAGATCTTGAGGAGAACAAGACTTCAGATGAGATCATTACATTGTTCAGCACAAGTAGAAGGTTTTCTCCTCTGGGGAGGGAGAAGGGGCCATTTCTCCCAGCCAGGAAGGAGGGGCAGGGACATTTGGACATCCACGATGATCAGGCTTGTTCATTCAAATGTCCCCGTTCTAGGTCTCAGGTTATTACTCTTCCTCTCCAGACCCTCACTTTGACATAGGAGCATGTTTGTCTACTTTGAAAGTTTGCTACCCTATAACATGCAATCCTGGACATGATTTTCTTCCTTGTCTGCCTTGCAGCTGTAGGAGACATGAGGATTTTAAAAGCTACCATAGAGACCCTCTGGCTCTCACAGCCTGCTATAAGTGGGCAATTAGCTTTCCTGAGCCTGTTATTCCACTTTGTAAATCTTCCAAAGCCATCAAAAGCAGCTGCTCCATAAGACGGTTCTGGTAATTATCACTTCCCCTTCATGTCAAGGTATAGCAGCCACTTGACACACCAATATCTTGCCTCCCACCTATACCACATACCAACTAAACCCAGGTGAATATTTTAGCAACTGTGACATCACTGCATGCCAGGGATTAGGGGCTTTCAGTTTACCACCACACATGGGGATCCACACTTCTATCCTGAATGTCTGACTTCTAAGGGCACTCCCTATACCCCTGTATTTGTCTAGGTTCTTAGAAAACAGAACCTGAGGTGAAATTTTCTGTGCTAACACTTAACTGTAGAGTGGCATTGCAGCAGGCAAAGAGAAATGAGGACGGGAATGAGGAAGAACGAACACAAGGAGGTGCATGACCAAGCCAGCCAGAGACTCGCCACAAACACATTAGCTGCTCAGTCTTAAAAAGACATCCCAGGACTTCCCCGGTGGTCCAGTGGTTAAGAATCTGCCTTCCAATGCAGGGGATGAGGGTTCAATCCCTGGTCAGGGAGCTAAGATCCCACATGCCGCGGGGCAACTAAGCCCATGCACCACAACTACTGACTACTGAGCCCACGTGCCGCAACTAGAGAGAAGTCCACGCGCCACAACGAAGAGCACGCGTGCTGCAGCTAAGACCCAACGGGGCCACACACAAAATAAATAAATAAAATAAGGACATCCCCAGAGGGACAATATGAAAATAACTGCATTTGGAAGAGTCTGTTGGGGGTGGGGGGGAAAGGGCAAGGAGTTTATGTGCAGGTGGCCTCTCATTTCTTATCTCCCATTGGTCAGACTTCACCCCATTATGTCAATGTCCCACCACATCGGAGTTGTTTCATCACCCCCTCCAGGAAGACCCTGGAGCTTCTGAAGGCCCAAGCCAGGCAGCGCGTGGTCCCAGTCATCTGTTCTCCTTAGCTGGTCACGTCTGTTGAAGTTTTCCGTCTGTGGTGACAGCTCCAGCAACAGCAGCCAGGCCTTACGACTGCAGCAATGGATGCGCTGCAGCCAGGCCCTTCCTAGTTAGGAAAGAAGGCTAATGGCCAAAGCCAGGTTTTATTGAATAGGTGAGGATGAGTGGATCTGGGTGGCACAGAAACTGGGCCTAGTATATTCACTTTCCCTTCAAGGAAATAAAGCCTGATGTTAAAGTTAAGCCCACTTAACTGCATGGCAAGTTGGCGCTCTACCTCTCGTCATGAGAGCCTTTCCCCATATCAGAATTTCATAGGCTCACAGGACTGGAAAGCGTGCAAATCATTTGGTTCAGCCTCCATATTTTTCAGATGAGATGCGTGAGCTTTACAAAACTTAGGTGACCCTCTCAAGCCAAACAATAAGTGGAGAAGCGAGACCACCTCCCTCCAGCGCAGGCCTCATTCCGCAATATCACACGGATAAGGCAGGTGTAGGGCGGGGGGCGGGGGGTTAGCTGGCACCCACCCTTGCCTTTATCAAAGTCTTTTGAAGGTGTCGGTTTAGTGAGGTGATGTCTAAGAGCTGCCGTAAGAACACTGAAGGAAAGATGGTATGTAATTTTGAAGCGCTGTTGTTGGTTTTGGAACAAAAAGTCTTTAAACAACACTAGCCTGGCTTGTTGCTGAATCAAAGTGGGTGTTAGAAGGATCTATGTTCCCAGAAGCAACACCTCGTCTTTGGATATGAAATAGAGTGTAATACAGAGAAGGAAGTGCAACAAACAAAGGTGAGTGTGTCATGTGGAGTTATTGCCTCCCTTGAATTCTAAATCTATGTTAACAGCTCTCGAAGATGGGCTGGGATGTCTTCTTCCTCTGTTCTATGTTCACGCCGAAGAGGAGACATAACGTTCTGTGCCCTTTTCAGCACAGCTCTTGAAGCAGCATTCGTAGCTGTCATAAAGGTCAATGTGCACCTAGAGCAGAAACCCCTTGTTCCTTGAAAATAGCCTCATTTCTAGCCAACCTGCTCGCTTTGCCCTTGGTGGACACATTGACTTCAGTGACATCTGGAGATTCTTGCTCTCTTGACATGTGCACTGACAATGTAAACACCTGAACTCTACCTTCTGACAGCCTCCATTTCTGGAGCTACAGAAGCTACACAGGGACGATGTTCTAATCTTCTTTCACTTTATGTTCCAAATAATATTCTAGGAAACTTCTTGTTTTTATTTCCTGTCTGAGAAAAATTAAAAAAAAGTAATTTTGGCTTGCTAAAATCAGTTTCCCATCATGTCTTAACTTAGCCTGGCACCAATTTGCTTGAATATCTGCCCCAGTGCTGTGGGAGGGAACTGATGAGCTGGCTTGAATTTCCATGGGTGGATGCCAACTACGGTGTGCCGTGGCACTGCTTTCAGATGCTTTGTACCAAAACCAGAGTTTCACTTCTGCTTCCATAAGGAATCAAGCCCTGAATGAGAAGACAGCTATAGACAGCGGGGGGGAAACAGCATCTATTCAATCGGTCACCTCTTCTCCTTATAGCCCTTTCCACCACAGAAAGATACATTGAAATACAACAAGAAAAATACAGATTAAATGCAATTCAGTGAAGGGTGAGAAAAAGCATAGGTAGTTTCCAGGCAAGACTGTCACAGCAGCAGTGCAAGTAAAGCATCTCAACTAGTGTTTCCACCACAGAAAGGATGCTCGCTTCCAGGGCCTGCCAGGTGCTACTCTGATGCTGGAAACCTCTCCTGGAATGGAAGTAATAGCACACTTTTGTGCCTGTAGAGTTTCCTATTTTACCCCTCTTAGCTTAAGAAAGGTTACTGCCCTTCTGGGGCACTGTGATGATGAAGACTTGGAAATATATAGTCATGCACTTCTTTGGTTGTTTCCTGAATTATGCAGGGTATTCATTCCAGTGAATCCTACTTTGGAGGCTTTCTGAAATGTCAGGGTCTATTACCTGCTGCCTAGGAGAATCCATTCCAGGCTCGCACAAGTAGAGCCAAAAAATCAGATTTCACCTACTCATGGAGACTAAGCCAGGGTCGCAGAACTGGACTCTCTAGAAGTGTGATTTTTGGTTGTCTCTTTGTTTTGCTTTTTCTCCTTTTCTTTTTATATGAAGGAAGCTTGTTGAATGTACATGCCTCTCAGACCTGGGAGGTGCAGTAAAGCCCACAGAAATCCAGGAGGGGCAATCTCCTAGTCTTTGATAGATATTGGAGGACTTTCTGCCCCTCCTTGAATGTATACCCTTATGTATGGTCAGGCCACTCAAGATGGCTGTTCTCTTGCTCTCTGTACATCCTCTGCTCAACCAGCGCCTGCTTCACTCACATGAACATCCAAGCTCTTAATTATAGGGCTTAATCAGCAACTGCCTACGTGCTCGTCCCCCACCCCTGCCCTAGCCGCTGGTTTCCCTGGTAACTAATGAGCCCGCCTGACATCAATTCCCCCTGTAAATGGTAGCCTCTTCCTCCCCTGAGTAGTGAAGATTGTTGCTATGTCCTGCCTGCCACCCACCCACTATACATGGTACGGTGTCGCTCCAGAATCCATTGCTTCAGACGTGTAGGATCCTCTGTCCAATAAGCCATGGATGTCTCTGTTGCTGTCTCCGACTCTTTCTTCAGTTTTGAGTCTGGACAACTACAAGGCTTGCAGGCCTATGGGGGTGCAGCCAGCCCAACAATGGGTGAGCCAGCCAGGAGGCCGAAGAAACTCCATGAGCATGGAGATGTCGGGAAATAAGGATGGGAACGGAAAGTTTCAGGCGGTAATCCTGAGGTGGCCGTCCACTAGCATGTGGGGCCCTGTGGCAGCTGACCACCATGAGAGATGTCTTTCTCCTCCGCTGTACAGATGATATACTGTAAAACTCAAGAGCCTCTCTCCAGTTTAAAAGTAGCAGCCTCACGCTCATGGCTTATCTGACTGCACAGGGTGTGGCTGGTGAATATAGACAGAATGCAAGGACCTTTATTATCTATTAAATACTTGGATGTTTTCTGGTTGGGTAAGACAAGCATACCCCCAACCCACCACCCCTAAACAATTACAGACACAGGCTTCGGGGACATTAACTTAGGGACAGGCGTGTGAATTGGACGTGGCTAGTTACCCAGACGGATGGGTTGGGGTCAGTGGTAATGGCAAAACAATAAAAGAGTACCCATGGGCTTCCGGTCCCAGCTCTGGAGGGGGCACAGCAACAAGATTATGATGGAATAGCAGCTATATGCAGTCTGTGATGTGTTACAACAGGTGGAAGACATTACAAAAGGCTTACCTGAGTCGTCAAGCAACACAGAAAACCACTGCTCGGGGCCTGGAACAGCTGTGTGCGACATACGGGCCTCCCATGGACATGAGAGCGACCAAGGACCATGAAGTTCAGGAGTGGGCCGATAAAAATAACATACACTGGCATTTCCACCTGCCTTACAACTCGACTGCTGCCGGGCTGTGAACGACTGAGATGGGAGACCACTGTCTCAACACGAGGACCAGGAGGCTAGCTCAAGCCCTGCAAACTATAACCAAACATCCCAGGAGCAATCATCCCAGTGCCTACACCAAGTTAACCCAGAGACAACTAGTCAACACAATTTGAGTTCAACTGCTGACCACCAAAGACCATTGCCAACTGTCAGTTAGGATGAAAACTCACTTTTGCTCTCCTCACAGGATCTACCCCAGGTGAACACACTACAAAATGGCCCTGGTAAGGTAAGTCCCTGGTGGTTTGGGTTTGCCACCCCTTGGGGAATAGAATTAAAGAAAAACAATGTACAGATTTCACCTGTCTTCT
Source organism: Mesoplodon bidens (assembly GCF_964165515.1). Lineage (NCBI taxonomy): Eukaryota > Metazoa > Chordata > Mammalia > Artiodactyla > Ziphiidae > Mesoplodon > Mesoplodon bidens. Next base: position 70,013,556 of record NC_138165.1, read on the forward strand.
ACCCGGCTCCACCTGAGACTACTAGGGTAATTAATCCAGGCCCCCTACTGGAGAAAGGCACCAATATGTTAACCCTATTTTCTGTTTTTCTCCACTGTCTCTCCAGTGTCCGTTACTGGCTGTGGGGACTGAGTGTGGACAGACGGTATGGAACTGCAGGCCAGGACAAAAACCACATGTAGGGCTGGTATTATCTCAGAATGCTGTTACTGCTTGTATGCTGCTTAACGGTCATGAACTTACCTGTACTGTGCCTGTTAAACATCTTACGTTTCATCCCTAGTCTGAGGGGAAGGAATCTGTTTGCAGACTGGGTGACAGTGGTGGTCTCACCTGTGGAAAAATTCTGACTGCTGGGTCTCCAGCGAGATGCTGTTGTTATCCTCCTCTGGATTTCCATGAAAACTTGACCCAATAAGCATCTGGCTCCAAAGTTTGCCCACCTCTTGGTGAATTACTATCTTTAGTCTACTAGGTGTCTTACTCCTGATACTCTTCAGCTGCTGCCATCTGTATTGCATTCGTGGTAACTGGTTGCGGTGCCCCTCTACATACCTGGCCCCAGGGATATCCCGGAACAGGGGTGGACCAGGATGCTAAGGGTCATGCAGGGTATGTAGGGATAGAGCATATGGTCAGGCCATTCAAGATGGCTATTCTTCCGCTGAGCCTGCGCGTCCGAAGCCTGTGCTCCGCAACAGGAGAGGCCACAACAGTGAGAGGCCCGTGTACCGAAAAAAAAAAAAAAGAATGTAGGGAAAAGATGGCTATTCTTTTGCTCTCTGTACATCCCTGCTGGACAAGCCCCACTTCACTCGCATGACTATCCAAGCTCTTAATTGTAGGGCTTAATTAGTAACTGCCTACATGCTCTCCCCCCAGCCCCAGCCACTGGTTTCCCTGGTAACTGATGAGCCCACCTGACATCAATTCCCCCTGTTAACGGTAGCTTCCTTCTCCCCGAGTAGTGCGGACTGCTGCCATGTCCTGCCTGCTGCATACCACAGATGGCGGGCGTTGCTCCAGGATCCTTCGTTTCATACGTGTAGGATGCCCTGACCAGTAAGTCACTGATGTCTCTGTTGCTGCCTTCAGGCTCTTTCTTTGGTCCTGAGGCTGGACAATTACAGGGCTTGCAGGCCTGTATGCGGGGTGCAGCCCAACACCTTAGTAGAGCAATTGGGTAACAGCACTAGCAATATTCCTGGGATGTCTGAGATTAGATGTTCTCTCACAGCACGCATTGAGGGTCCTGACCTCCTATATGAACACGGATGCAGAGTTATCTCCAAAATGAGCAGCAGGAATGTTCATGATCACTGTACTGGAGTAGATAAACTGTCTTGTACATGTGTGTACAAATGCAAAACTGTAGTATAATATCATAACTGGGATATTGACATACAATCTCTTGATCTTATTTATATGTATAGTAATGGTATCTTTAATAAGATAAATTTTTTAAAAATATATATTTTAAGAAAGCCTCAGATATTTATGAGAGCATTAATCATAATACTAAAATGATAAAAACTAAAAATTATATTATGGCCTATTTAAAAAGCCAAATCTCAAGTTATTGTTGGATGGTGGGATTAGAGTGATTTTTATTTTATTTTCCTTTTATGTCTATTTCTTTCTTTTCCACGGTTCCATATTACCTTTATGATAAAAATTAAACTTAAAAACCAAAACTTTGGGTATGACATGGACACAGCCTGAGAGTAAACATACAAACATCTAGAATGGTCAGAATTACCTGCAAAAGGGACTAGTTTAGTTTTCTGACACGTGTTGTTAGTTTGGTTGTTACTCCATCAACAGCATAATATGTATACATACATTTTTTTAGTTGAGATAATTATAAGTTTGCAGTTGTAAGGAACAGGGCAGAGGGATCCTTTGTACACTTTACCCAGTTCCCCCAGGGGTAACATTTTGCTAAACTATAGTATAATGTCACAACCAGGATATGGACATTGACACAATCTACTGATTTTATTGAGGTTTTCCCAGTTCTACTTGTGCTCATTTGTGTGTGTTCCTGTAGGTGCAGGCACACTTCTGTATCAAGTTCCATATGATTTTACCAGCTGTGTAGGTCTGTGACCACCATAGTCGAGATACTGAACAGTCCCAGCACCAAAAGGATCCCTTATGTTGTTGCCCTTTTATCATTATACCCACCTCTTGTGCCACCTTCCCAATTTCTCATCTCTGGCAACCACTAATCTGTTCTCCATTTCCAAAGTTTCATCATTTCGGAAATGTTATATAAATGGAATTATGAACCATGTAACCTTTTGGAATTGGCTGTTTTCACTCAGCATAAATCCCTGGAGATCCGTCCAAATTGTTGCAGCCATCACAATCATCTGTTCCTTTCCACTGGGGAGCAGTATTTCATGTTATATATGTACCACAGTTTAACCATGTGCATGTTGGAGGACACCTGGGTTGGTTCCTAGCTTCGGCTACTACAAGTAAAACTGCTGTGCACACTTGTGTACAGGTTTCTGTGTGACTGTATGTTTTCATTTTTCTGAAATAAATACCCTAGGAATGCAATTGCTGAGTAATATGATGATTGCATGTAGTTTTATAAGAAACTTCCAAAGTGTGTTCCAAAGTGGTTGTATCATTTTACATTCCCAACAGCAATGTATGAGTTACCCAATTTCCCCACATTCTCCCCAATATTTGGTATTGCCACTTTTTAAATTTTAGTCATTCTGATATGTCTTAGTGATATCTCTTTGTGGTTTCACTGTACACTTCCCTAAAGGCTAACAAAGTTGACCATCTTTTCAAGTGCTTATTTTCTATCTGTTTATCCTCTTTGGTGAAATGTCTATTAATGTCTTTTTTGCCCCTTTTCTAATTGGATTGTTTGCTCTTTTTTTTTTGCGGTATGCGGGCCTCTCACTGTTGTGGCCTCTCCCGTTGCGGAGCACAGGCTCCAGATGCACAGGCTCAGCGGCCATGGCTCACGGGCCCAGCCGCTCCGCGGCATGTGGGATCTTCCTGGACCGGGGCACGAACCCGTGTCCCCTGCATTGGCAGGCGGACTCTCAACCACTGAGCCACCAGGGAAGCCCAATCCTCTACCATGTAGGTAATTTGCAAATATTTTCTCCTAGCTTATAACTTTTCTTTTCATCCTCTTCATGTGAGCTCTCATAGAACAAAAGTTTTAAACTTGATGAAGTCCGATTTTATGTGTGTGTGGTTTTTTTGTTTTTTTTTTTTTTGCTTTTATGGATCATGGTTTTGGTGCCAAGTCTAAAAACTCTCCTAGTCTTAGGTCTCAAAGACTCCTTCTGTTTTTTTTTTCTAAAAGTTTTGTAGTTTTTTATGTTTTACATTTGAGTCTATGATCCATTTTGAGTTAATTTTTTTATGATGTGTGAGACTTTGGTCAAGGCTCATTTCTTCCTTTTCCTTTTCTCCTTTTCTCTCTCTTTCCCTCTTTCTCTCTTTTTCCTATGATGTCCAACTGCTCCAGCACCATTTACTGAAAGGCTATCCTATCTCCATTGAACTGCTTTCTCACCTTTGTCAAAAATCAGTTGGGTATATTTGTGTGGATCTATGTCTGGGTGTCGACAGCATTTTGACACAGCATCTGCTTCACATGGAGAGATGGAGAATGAGGAGTTACTGCTTCACTGTGCGTGAAAGACGAGGGGTCTCTGTGGGGTTATTAGTGTAAGAAAGCCAAATGCAGAATCAGTGAGTAAGCGCAGAACCTGGCTCACAAAGGAAAAATCTGCCTGGCAACTGTTGAAACATCAAGCCTGAGCTTAAAAAAAAAAAAAATCAATCTTGCTTAAGGCATACAGCAGAAGACTGTGGTCAGTTCTCTGCCTCCCTACTGTCTTTTATTGTTTTATCACTTAAAGGAGATGGGACTCTTTGATTCCCCACTACTTTCTGTTACAGATAATCGAAGCCTAATTTTTAGGATATCTCTTTGAGCTCTCAGTGTTTCCCAGAGGCTATAATGATCACCTTCAAAGAAGTGTTTCCTCTCCTTAACTCCCTGCTGTCCATGTATTTACAAGTGTCCAGACAGGTGGCTGAGTGGGGATGCCTCTCGGGGTTTTCAGACGAATAGGTCACCATGAATCCAGGGTACCCCATGAATCATCTTTGAGAAACCAAGCCCTGACTCATCTTACCTCATGCAGGTGCCTCATAGTATTTTCTCTGAGTCAGTATGATTAAAACGATTTTGTCCTGAACCTGTTCACATTCTTTGATCACTTGGGGAGGTCTTTGAGGGATAAACTGATTATAACCTGGAATTCTCCCCAACCATAGTTACTTTCATCTTCATTCTCTCCACCTTTCACTGAGATTTAACTCCTTTTAATCAGAATAATCTATAATACAGATGGGTGCACAAAACAAACACTTTACCGTTTCTTAATATAAAGGGAATAAATCATCTCCTTCTCTGTAAGACACTTACACCATACTGTCCTTTTTTATTTCCCCCTGGGAGCCTCTTCCGCCCTGTTCATGTGTCTCATAATGCACACGGGAAAAGATGTGTCTCTCTCTTCCTCTTTCTCCCTTGGTATTTCCTCTTCCTCATTATATTTTAATCATATTTCTTTGTATCTTCCTTTCAGTAGGGGTAATGAATTATAATTTTGTGGTTTGAAATATTATTTATGAGGACTAAGTATATGTTTCCATCATAGATCCTTAACATTTTAGCTTCTTAAACTACATGAAAATGGTTTCAACAAGCAATTCAAATTAAAGCTTTGTAGTGGAGAAAGGGAAGGCTTCAGGTCTATCCTGATTGGAGGCTGTTGGCATGAGAAAGCTGTAAGCTGCAAACTAGAATTGTGGAATTGCTGTGTAATTGGTTAGGGGTGCATATCTGACTTTCTCTGGTTGGTCCTGAGTTGGAATTGAGGCCAAAAATGATGAAAGGTGTCAGTTATTAATCAAGTCCTGACTGTTTGGGGCCTATTATTACAGGGGTATTGTTTGGGTTCATGCACTGATGGCTAGAGATAGTAGTCTGACTTCCTGAACTGCATAGTAGGCTGGCTTTCTGGGTGGGTTGCTGCAGATTGTGGGTCAGAGTCCTATTTATATATATATTCAAATATATTTATATATATATTCATATATATAAATATAGATATTTTTATATATTCATATTTTTAAATATCTATTTGTCTGTTTGTATAGTCAGTCTCTCAAGAATTTAAGCAACTTATCTTTGAACAGATAACAGAATTAAGATTCAGACTCATGATGCAAGAAGAATATGAGTTTTTATCACTTCAGTATACTGTCTCTGTGAAAGGATTCCCAGAGAAAGGGTCGCAGAGATAACCACGTTGGCAGATATGGTTGCATTTTAGCTGATACCTGCCGCTGGACATTGTTAGTTGCTTATCCATCCAGCTCCCATCTTCCTTCCTAACTAAACTCTTGTTTTATTCAGGTATTAAGTCCCTTTGCCATGCAGCAGGATTGAAGTTGACTCCTTCTCCAATTCCAGGAACCCTGATTTTTCTAAGCCAAACAGCATCGGCATTGCCCTGGTCACCTTTCCCCCCTGCTACCCCACCCCAGGCATAAGCATGTGACCTAATTTGGCCCAGAAAGAACGGAAAATGGAGGGAAGAGTCTCCTTCTTGTTGGGTGGCAGCAAAGGAGCACATATGCACCCTTTACTGCTGGCTGCCGTCACTGACCGTAAGGGCAAAGAGCCTTAGGTGAAGTCAGTGCTGTGGGTAACAGAATCAAAAGGCAAAGAGGGGCTTCCCTGGTGGTGCAGTGGTTGAGAGTCCGCCTGCCGATGCAGGGGACACGGGTTCATGCCCCAGTCTGGGAAGATCCCACATGCCGTGGAGCGGCTGGGCCCGTGAGCCATGGCCACTGAGCCTGTGCATCCAGAGACTGTGCTCCACAACGGGAGAGGCCACAACAGTGAGAGGCCCGCGTACCGAAAAAAAAAAAAAAAGGCATAGAGAACCTGGGCTGTCCATGATATCGGTGAACCATTGACGACCAACTCTGCAGCTGCCCTTCCTATTGACTTCTGTTACACGAGATAATTTCTTCTTTGCTTAAGGCAGTTTGAGTTGGGTTTTCTGATACACAGACCCAAAGCATCCTAGCGAACACAGCAGCCTAGCAATGAGTCTTTGCCTTCATATTCTGTCCCAAGTCCAGTAGTAAACTTTTGAACTTCAATAGAGCAAAATGGTTGAGAGCCATTGCCCTGGACCCAGAATGCCTGCGTTCAAGGCCAGCTCCACTTCTTTGTAATTGCTGACCTTGGGAAAGCTACTTAATTTCTATATGCTTCACCCTTTTATTTAAACTGGAGATAATGATGATACCTAACTCGTAGGATTGTGATGATTATAAGAGCGAAAATGTGTCAAGTGCTCAGAATAGCGCCTAGAACATTATAAGAGCTGTCAAAGTGTTCGTTGTTGGTATTGATATTTAAAACTTAACAAATATTCCCTAAACTTTCTTCCAGAGCAGGGGGGCGGGGGGGGCGGGGGGGCGGAAATACTTACCATTTAAAACTTTAAATCATTTCCATTACTGAAGTAGCTGTATCCAGTTCAGCTTTTTCACCTCTGCTTCAAACATGTAGCCAGGCTCCAGCATCCCAGGAGCAATCAGATGAAAGGGGGCCACTCTTTGCCTCCTTTCTTTACATGCCTCTTGTTCTGACAATTGATTTCAACGTGTTCAACAGACTCACCTTTGCTTTCATTCTCTGGCTCTTCTAACGTTTTCTAACATTCTAATAACTGACAAGTCAACATCTTTCCTTTAAAAATTGCTGAAAACCCACCACTTTTAGACAATGAGTCCTGAGGGAGTGACAAGTAGTCCCTGCCTGATTACACCGGGGCTCTGTCTCTTTTCCATGGGGAATGTTCAACCAGGAAAAGAGAAACTACTACCTAAGTGCTTAACTCTGCATCAAGTACTGTGTTAGTTGTTTTCACTACTTTTTTTTTTTTTTAATTTTTTTTGCTGTATGCGGGCCTCTCACTGTTGTGGCCTCTCCCGTTGTGGAGCACAGGCTCCGGACGCGCAGGCTCAGCGGCCATGGCTCACGGGCCCAGCCGCTCTGCGGCATGTAGGATCTTCCCGGACTGGGGCACGAACCCATGACCCCTGTATCGGCAGGCGGACTCTCAAACACTGCGCCACCAGGGAAGCCCTTCACTACGTTTTTAAAGTTTTTATTGGAGTATAGCTGATTTACAATGTTAGCTTCTGCTGCACAGCAAAGTGAATCAGTTACACATATACATATATCCACTCCTTTCTAGATTCTTTTCCCATATAGGTCATTAGAGAATATTGAGTAGAGTTCCCTGTGCTCTACAGTAGGTCATTATTAGTTATCTATTTTATATATAGTAGTGTGTATATGTCAATCCCAATCTCCCAATTTATCCCTCCTCCCCCTCTACCCCCTGGTAACCATAAGTTTGTTTTTAACATCTGTGTTTTCACTATTTTTTTTTTTTTGGTACACGGGCCTCTTGCTGTTGTGGCCTCTCCCGTTGCGGAGCACAGGCTCTGGACGCACAGGCCCAGCGGCCATGGCTCACTGGCCCAGCCGTTCTGCGGCATGTGGGATCTTCCCGGACCGGAGCACGAACCCGTGTCCCCTGCATTGGCAGGCGGACTCTCAACCACTGCGCCACCAGGGAAGCCCCACTATTTCTTGAGTAATATATTTCTGTTAATGACACACAAATTGGGTGATTTTCTTTTAAGCGTTTCGTGTCAGTCAGAATAACCTGGGTTATGTATGAATAATAAATAATTCCCACTTTTTGTTGGTTTAAAAATAGCAAAAGCATGTCTTTCCTTTCAATCTACATGTCTTTCTCAAGTATGTGGGTTGTGGAAACAGTGCTCTATATCAACAGTTGGCATACTTTTTCTTAGAGGCCCATTTGGTAAACATTTTAGGTTTGCCTATTATACAGTCTCTGCCTCAACAATCCGATTCTACCACTGCAACGTGAAAACATAGGCAAATGGATATGGCTTTATTCCAATAAAACTTTATTTATAAAAGCAGGCAGCCAACCCAGGGGCTGTAGATTGCTGATGCCTGTTCTACATTATCCTCACTCTGGCACCCAGGCTGGTAGAGGCTCCCTTGTTTGGAAGGAACCCATCATGGCAGCAGGGAGAAAAAAGGTCATGAGGAATCATGCACCAGGTCTTAAATGCTTCGCCTGGAAGTGACCCATATCACTTGCCCTCATGTTTTATTGATGGTAGATAATCATACAGCCACATCTGAGTTCAATATATGGAGGTAAGGAAGCACACCTGTGAGCCTAGAAGAGCAGAATCAGAAACACAACCAGAAACACAAGCCCTAGTCCTGACTATCGTACATTGCATCATTCTGCTGTTCATCTCTTTTTGTGGCTATATTTTTGCTGAGCTTTATGTTCCTAGTTAAGGAAATGGTTTACTCTATGTCCTTACAGGTGTATTACTCAGTTTCTGGATAAACCGGGCCTCTTTTTTTCCTGCTTTTCTCGTCCAGCCTCTAGGCTTATTATTACTCAGCAAGCAAAGCACTAAATAGCCAGAGGGAAAGTGAAGTGTAAAATGCAAATTCATCCACCTCAGATGTGACTCCTAGGCCTTGTACCATCCACCTAGGAAAGTCCCCGCTGAGGGCCCATTGTCAGGCTTGGGGGTTGCAGAAATTTGCATATGATCAATTATTATCTAATTAACACAATATTCAAAGTAACCATTTTTTGAGGCAACATCTGGCCTGTGTTGAACAGCTCTGTATGTTAGAAGCATGTGTGTGTGTGTGTGTGTGTGTGTGTGTAGGGATGAATAGTACAAAATCAATTTGGTGAGCTTCTCATTACTGTCTCCTTTTCCTCTATTTCCTCTTTACATTTTCTCTCCCTTTCTTTTTCTGGGGCCCTTATGTTTTCAGAGAGTCAAAGATAGGTTGGAGGGAGTGGGAATTAAGGATTTTTTCTGGTTAAAATATGTCCCTGGCCTATGGGCCTAATCATACCTTCCTCCAAATTTCTTTTTCTCCATCATCCATTCATCTATCCATCCGACATCTAAATGAGGACTTATTATTTGCCAGGTTCTATGTAGGCAGGTAACAGGGATATAACTGTGCATAAGAACAATACAGCCTTTGCCCTCACAGTGCTGAAAACTTTTGTGGGGGAAAAAATGTAACAATTGGTAAGAGAACTGAAGAATCCTGGAAGCTGGGGATTGTGAGAGAACGCGTGGTGTGGGCATCTATCTCCTGGAAGGTAAAGCATTAGAGGGGAGAGTTCCTGTTACTCGATGTGAATGAAGGCACTACTAAGGGATTTTATTCACAAATGCTTTTGTTCTTTAACTTTTTGCTTGCACTGTTTATGCCATTGTTATCTTTAGCTCTGCTTGGAGAATGGTAAATAGCCAGCAAGTTCTGCGTTGATTTCCCATTTGCATATGTTTCTCATTTATCTGGTTTTGGCTTAAAGATCAAATTGCCTTTAGACCTACTTCTGGTCCTTGCCAGAAAAAGCTGGCTCTTTCTCCACTCATCTGTGTAAAGCATTGCTCAGGTGAGAATTTTCACATGATTTGAATACAAGAACTAAAACTTTCCAGGAAATAAAGAGAGCAGGAAGGGCATAACATTTATTTTGTTGCTTCCAAGGCTCAAGATACTATTTTGTGGTTTTCTTTTAACTTTTTATTTTGTGGCAAAAATGTATATCTAGTTGGAATGCTGACCAAACAAAATGAATACAATACTTAAGTATAGAGCTATTTTGAGAAAATTATTCTTACATAATATCAGCACATTAAAAACAACAGAACCATATCTGGTGACAACTCATTTATTTTGCAACCTGGAAGAATGTATTATTCCATATCACAGAATTTCCAGAAAACTTGCTCTTTTTGCATGCTCTTTTGTGAGCAAAATTTTTTTAAAAAACGAAGGTATTTTGCATTAAAATATTTCTATGATATTTCCTATCTCTTAAACCAAACACAATTTATTCTTGCTGACTCCAAGCATAATTACACATGAATTCAGATGATTCTAATTTTCTGTAGCATATTGATACCCTTGGAGCCTACCTAAGAGGTCTGGGACAGTTCATCTCAATAGGTGTGACTAGAATGCTTTACTTTAAAAGTATTTACAGGAAAACCTACTACAGGTTTAGTTGTTTGTGTTTTCTGGGTTTCTTTCTTTTCTTTTTTTTTTTTTCCTTTGGTGTCTTATTAGGGGTGTCAGACATCCCTTTTCCCAGGTTTCATGTATCTGCTTCTAGTAACCACAAAACTAACAATTTATTACTTTTGATTTATGTCGAGCATATTTATTAGAATAAACTTGGATGCATATAACATTTAGAACAAAAGTAATAGCAGCTAAAACAAGATAGTAGCTTATTTCTGTCTCATGTGTAAGAAACCAGAGACAGGCAGTCCAAGATGAGTAGGACACATCTTGAATTTCTTAGGGATTCAGTCTCCTTCTAGCTCTCCACTGCAACATCTTTAGGCCATAGTCCTCATAGTCACAGTCCAAGAAGACTCCTAGAATAATCATAGCAAGGCAGCCAGCAGATTGGAAGGTGGGAAGACAGAAGGGCTGGGTCCCACTTTGTGGGATACTTCCTAGGTGGCCTATAAAACAACATTTCTGCTTGTCTTTCATTGGTCAAACGTTTATCACATTTATAGTTGTAAATATAGTTTTTTTCTGGCTGTATGACTTCCCCTGAACAAACTTGAGTTTCTGATATTGAGTAGAAATGGAAGGATGGATGCTGGGGCCAACCACTAGCAGCCTCTGCCATATTCCAATACCAAATATCCAAGCATCTTAGAAAATTGTGTAGAGGTTTTGAATAATGTGGGTTTCTCCTAGGAAGTAAGGTGAATGGCATTTAATGCATGGACTTACATGCCTTGATCACTACAAGGCCCCTGGAAATTTTTCCAGATTCCCAGCTGGGTTCTGAATAACTAAATTCATTACATAAATGGCATTTGAACAATGGAGGTGCTATTGTGGCTGAAGCGAATACTTATATATAAAATCCTTTTCTAGAATTCAAGAAATTCTGCTTTGCCATATCGCATAGATGCATTCCAAATGTGGGAGTTTCCTCTAGAAGTATGTGCCTCCACTGTGTGCAGGAATTGTATGTGGCCTGAACAGTTTAGATTGGAGCCTAACATTTGGTTACATCTACTCCCCTTATCACTGTTTCTCATCTTATGGAATTTATGCCAGGACCTACTAGAAATAACTTTTTCACATTACATAATTCCTAGAGTATAAGCAAAATCTTATATTTGGTTTGTTTTCTATATTTTGTCTCTCTAAATCTATTCCTTGCAACGTTTGAAACTTTGCAGTGAAGAAGATGAAGTACGCATGAAAACAGGATGCCAATTTGTACATTTAATATATTTGTGTTTGGCAAGGATTACTGTGGGCATTATTTTTGGTTCCCTGGTATTTGGTTTAAATTAAAAACATTTGCATGGGGACTTCCCTGGTGGCACAGTGGTTAAGACTTTGTGCTCCCAATGCAGGGGGCCCGGGTTCAATCCCTGGTCAGGGAACTAGATCCCACACACATGCTGCAACTAAGGAGCCCACCTGCCACAACTAAGACCCGGCACAACCAAATAAATAAACAAAATCAATATTTAAAAAAGAAAAACATTTGCATGAGCTAGATGGGTGTCTGATCTAGAATGGGGTCTCCTGCCCCTGTGCCCTTGAGTGACTTAGTTCTCTGGGTAACTCTCATGGCAGCACACATGCTCTTCTGGTGAATTATACAGCCTGGATTTTAACTGCCCTGACCTAGTTGTGCCCACAAATGTGACTTTTGTATGTGAAGCAAACGTGGAAAGTGGAAACAGAGTTTAGCTCACTACTGGGCTGATGAGCAGCTGCTGTGCACTAATACAGCTGCACTGGTTGTTTACAACTGTCCTACCAGATGTCAGATATTTTGAATATCTCCCCTAGTAAGGACTGGATAGATCTTCCTAATTATATACCAAGGCCTCATCAATGCAAGACTTCCAGTGCTTCTAGAAGTCCACCCCTGACACCATCTCCTGCACCTCAAGCTGTCTGCAATTCCCAGCCAAGCCTGGAGAGAGGTGCCTGCACTGGGCAGATGATGCAGTTCTTTGTCTTCTACATTTGACATAATGACCATGGTTCACTCTGTTTTTACTCCAGCATCCCCATTCCTGGCCTCAACATGTTCACATGCAGTCATAACAATGGGAGTAAATGCTTTCTTGACACACCATTAAAAGGAAAAGGTGAAATAGCAAGACAGCTTAGGCATCTTCCTTCTGCACCCTCTGCAGGCATCTGCCTTCTCTGTGCGTCCTGCCTGGTCTCTCACGTATTACTGCAGGGGAATAATTTGCTAAATGCTGGGGAGTTATGGAAATAAATGCAAGTCAGTCCCTGCCCTCAGGTGCTTACAATCCAGTGTGGAAATGGTGAGAGAAGCCACAATGATGAAGATGAGGGATCTTGACCTAACCCAGGCCCTCCTGTGAAGGAACTTGAGTTAAGTGAGGGGAGAAGAGAAAGAATGGGTATCTTAGTCTGCTCAGGCTGCCATAACAAAATATCATAGACTGGGTGGCTTAAACAACAGACGTTTATTGTTTCATAATTTTGGAGGCTAATAGTCCAAGATCAAGGTTCAAGTCAATTTGGTTGCTGGCTAGAGCTCTCTTCCTGGCTTGCAGACATCTCCTTCTTGCTTGTCTTCATGTGGCATTTATTCAGTCTGAGCACTGGGGGGAGCAAGTTGCCAAGCTGCCTGGTGTCTCTGCTTAAAAGGACACTAATCCTGTTTTTGGCCCCTCCCGAATTCTCCTGGTTATTTTTTGGTGGCAGCACTGCATTCTTTATCGTGACCTCCTGTTATGAGACAACTCAGGCAAGTGGTTATTATCGTGCCTGGCCAAGGCGGGCAGTTACGGTCAATGGTTCCTTAATATAGGTAATGTCCCATTTTGTGGCAGCTTCAGCAGCCTAGATCCTGGAATGAGGATGCAAAGCTGAACTCCCAGCCAGCTAGCAGTGGACACTAAGTATAGCCATGTAGCCAGCACACAGATTCAAAAATAAGACATTACCAGCAGCAGAATAAGCCTGATCAAACTCATTCAAGGCAGCTGTCCTCCAACAGCTGTGTGGCTGACAGGGTCTTGGTGCACCAGCCGGCTGTCAGGCCTGAGCTTCTGAGGCGGGAGAGCCGAGTTCAGGACATTGGACCACCAGAGACCTCCTTGCCCCATGTAATATCAATCGGTGAGAGCTCTCCCAGAGATCTCCATCTCAATGCTAAGACCCAGCTCCACTCAGTGACCAGCAAGCAACAGTGCTGTACACCCTATGCCAAACAACTAGTAAGACAAGAACACAACCCCACCCATTAGCAGAGAGGCTGCCTAAAATCATACTAAGTTCACAGACACCCCAAAACACACCACTGGACGCGACCCTGCCCACCAGAAAGACAAGATCCAGTCCCACCCACCAGAACACAGGCACTAGTACCCTCTACCAGGAAGCCTACACAACCCACTGAACCAAACTTAGCCACTGGGAGCAGACACCAAAAACAACAGGAACTACGAACCTGCAGCCTGCGAAAAGGAGACCCCAAACACAGTAAGTTAAGCAAAAGGAGAAGACAGAAATACACAGCAGATGAAGGAGCAAGGTAAAAATCCACCAGACCAAACAAATGAAGAGGAAATAGGCAGTCTACATGAAAAAGAATTCAGAGTAATGATAGTAAAGATGATCCAAAATCTTGGAAACAGAATGGAGAAAATACAAGAAACGTTTAACAAGGACCTAGAACTACTAAAGAGCAAACAAACAATGATGAACAACACAATAAATGAAACTAAAAATTCTCTAGAAGGAATCAATAGCAGAAAAACTGAGGCAGAAGAACAGATAAGTGACCTGGAAGATAAAGTACTGGAAATAACTACTGCAGAGAAGAATAAAGAAAAAATAATGAAAATAATTGAGAACAGGTTCAGAGACCTCTGGGACAACATTAAATGCACCAACATTCGAATTATAGGGGTCCCAGAAGAAGAAGAGAAAAAGAAAGGGACTGAGAAAATATTTGAAGAGATCATAGTTGAAAACTTCCCTAATATGGGAAAGGAAATAAACAAGCAAGTCCAGGAAACACAGAGAGTCCTATACAGGATAAATCCAAGGAGAAACGTGCCAAGACACGTATTAATCAAACTATCAAAAATTAAATACAAAGAAAAAATATTAAAAGCAGCAAGGGAAAAGCAACAAATAACATACAGGAGAATCCCCATAAGGTTAACAGCTGATCTTTCAGCAGAAACTCTGCAAGCCAGAAGGGAGTGGCAGGACATATTTAAAGTGATGAAAGGGAAAAACATACAACCAAGATTATTCTACCCAGCAAGGATCTCATTCAGATTCGATGGACAAATTAAAACCTTTACAGATAAGCAAAATCTAAGAGAATTCAGCACCACGAAACCAGCTTTACAACAAATGCTAAAGGAACCTCTCTAGGCAGGAAACAGAAGAGAAGGAAAAACCTACAATAACAAACCCAAAACAATTAAGAGAATGGTAATAGGAACATACATATCAATAATTATGTTAAATGTAAATGGATTAAATTCTCCCACCAAAAGACACAGACCGCCTGAATGGATACAAAAACAAGACCCATATATATGCTGTCTACAAGAGACCCACTTCAGACCTCGGGACACATACAGACTGAAAGTGAGGGGATGGGAAAAGATATTCCATGCAAGTGGAAGTCAGAAGAAAGCTGGAGTAGCAATTCTCATATCAGACAAAATAGACTTTAAAATAAAGACTATTACAAGAGACAAAGAAGGACACTGCATAATGATCAATCCAAGAAGAAGATATAACAATTGTAAATATTTATGCACCCAACATAGGAGCACCTCAATACGTAAGGCAAATGCTAACAGCCATAAAAGGGGAAATTGACAGTAACATAATCATAGTAGGAGACTTTAACATCCCACTTTCACCAGTGGACAGATCAACAAAATGAAAATAAATAAGGAAACATAAGCTTTAAATGATACATTATTAAACAAGATGGACTTAATTGACATTTATAGGACATTCTATCCAAAAACAACAGAATACACTTTCTTCTCAAGTGCTTATGGAACATTCTCCAGGATAGATCATATCTTAGGTCACAAATCAAGCCTTGGTAAATTTAAGAAAATTGATATTGTATCAAGTATCTTTTCTGACCACAACGCTATGAGACTAGATATCAATTACAGGAAAAAAACTGTAAAAAAATACACATGGAGGCTAAACAATATGCTACTAAATAACCAAGAGATAACTGAAGAAGTCAAAGAGGAAATCAAAAAATACCTAGAACCAAATGACAGTGAGAACACGATGGCCCAAAACCTATGGGATGCAGTAAAAGCAGTTCTAAGAGGGAGGTTTATAGCTATAAAATCCTACCTCAAGAAACAAGAAACAACTCAAATAAACAATCTTAACCTTACACCTAAAGCAATTAGAAAAGAAGAAAAAAAACCCAAAGTTAGCAGAAGGAAGAAATGATAAAGATCAGATCAGAAATAAATGAAAAAGAAGTGAAGGAAACAGTAGCAAAGATCAATAAAACTAAAAGCTGGTTCTTTGAGAAGATAAACAAAATTGATAAACCATTATCCAGACTCATCAAGAAAAAAGGGAGAAGACTCAAATCAACAGAATTGGAAATGAAAAAGGAGAAGTAATAACTGACACTGCAGAAATACAGAGGATCATGAGAGATTACTACAAGCAACTATATGCCAATAAAATGGACAACCTGGAAGAAATGGACAAATTCTTAGAGAAGCACAACCTTCTGAAACTGAACCAGGAAGAAAGAGAAAATGTGAACAGATCAATTACAAGCACTGAAATTGAGACTGTGATTAAAAATCTTCCAACAAACAAAAGCCCAGGACCAGATGGCTTCACAGGCGATTTCTATGAAACATTTAGAGAAGAGCTAAAATCTATCCTTCTCAAACTCTTCCAAAATATAGCAGAGGAAGGAACACTCCCAAACTCATTCTATGAGGCTACCATCACCCTGATACCCAAATCAGACAAAGATGTCACAAAGAAAGAAAACTACAGGCCAATATCACTGATGAACATGGATGCAAAAATCCTCAACAGAATACTAGCAAACAGAATCCAACAACATATTAAAAGGATCATACACCATGATCAAGTGGGGTTTATCCCAGGAATGCAAGGATTCTTCAATATACGCTAATCAATCAATGTGATACACCATATTAACATATTGAAGGATAAAAACCATACGATAATCTCATAGATGCAGAAAAAGCTTTCTACAAAATTCAACACCCATTTATGATAAAAACTATCCAGAAAGTAAGCAAAGAAGGAACCTACCTCTACATAATAAAGGCCATATATGACAAACCCACAGCCAACATTGTTCTCAATGGTGAAAAACTGAAACCATTTCCACTAAGATCAGGAACAAGACAAGGTTGCCCACTCTTGCCACTATTATTCAACATAGTTTTGGAAGTTTTAGCCATAGCAATCAGAGAAGAAAAAGAAATAAAAAGAATCCAAATCAGATTCAATTCCCTTGAATTGTCCCCATTGGCCTCACTCCCCACATCCTAGCTTAGGTCCTCAGCCGCAGAAGCTACTTCTATTTGAGGGGGATGGGTGATGCTAGATATCCTAGAAAGAGCCAGAGTAGATGCCTGAGTGGGCAGTTGGAGGGACAACATCCTGATGGTCCTTCAGACTGCAGTTTAGAATAACCACGTTTCTAGAGCTAAAGCCAGAGCAGACCTCCAGGTTGAGAGAAAAATATTTAGAACTGAAACTTCTCCAGACTGATTTGAATAGAATATGGTTGCTCTAGGGTGCAGGATGCAGTAGGGAAAATAAAGGAACCTGGCTGAGGGGCAAGATCTAACTTTTATCCACAGCTCTGAAAAGGATCTGCAGTTCACAGGCATATACTCAGGCCCTGTATGCTCAAAGGTCTATGCCTCACTCAGAGACCTCCTTTCTGTGCTGCCCTGGGCTCTCAAGGTTTCCCCAGCTAAGTTTCCCACGTCTCTCTCTATGTGTGTGAACAGATACTGTGGGAATTTCTTATTTTCCCCATCCCTCCCCTGGTGGGTCACTCAGAGCCAGTGCCTGGAAGCAGGAGAAGCAGGTGTGGTCAGGGTGGAGCAGTGGACTGAACTTTGACCTCTGGGCATGTGTATAACAGTTCCTAGGGAGAGATTGCTAAGATTTCTATAACTCCAGAAAGTGTGTAGCCCTCTCCCAGGTCTGCCATGTAGCACAACTGCAGAGGGTACGATTCACACCAAAGTCTACATGAACAATGCCCCAGAGTTGCACAGTGCAGAGCCCGTCAGGCCATTCAAAGTGACCCTGCCTCTCCCTAGTGATCCCTAGTCCTGAAGGAATTGGTTACTGCACCCATCTTCTCTAGCAATAGCTCAATGGTAAGACCCAGGAATTTATGTTATTAGCCAATAGCCCAGGTGCTATTGTAGAAGGTCCACGGACCACTCCTTAAGGAACACTACTTTAGAGCCAGGACTACCTAAAGAGTCTTGAGGAAGGACTGTGCTTACCCGTGGGAATTAAGAAGCCATAGCTCTGAAGACTTTAAGTTGCAGGGTCAGTTGTATGGTGATGGATGGTAACTTGACCTTTGGCAGTGATCACTTTGTAGTGTATACAGATGTCAAATTATATAATGTTGTACACCCAAAACTTATACCATGTTATATACCAATTTTACCTCAATAAAAAAATAAAATGTTTTTAAAAGTTGCAGGCCAAAAAATATTCAACAGATTATTTCATGGAGAGGGTGGGAAATGGAACTGCAGAAAGGTGGTGAAGCTGTTTAATTACGATGTCCCTGTCAACCATTGATTTCATCGACCTTGGGAGCTAATGAGCTCTCTTAGCAAAATAATGAAATCAGGAGATGGACCCAAACAACCTCTTAAATTGCATGGTCCTATGTTAGAGGTTAGCCCATCCAAACAGCAAATTCCTACACCAGGAGCAGGGCAGCAGCATGAAAACCCCAGACTTTGGAGTCAAGCAGACCTGGATGTCACCACTTGCTAGCTACATGACCTTGAGCAAGTTACTCGTCTCTCTCAGTCTGTGTTCTGATCTGTCAGGTGAGGATACTGATACCTCCCTCACAGGGCCATCATGCAAATTAACAGGAAAAGCACATGGCACCCACTAGCCTCACACAAAGGCTAGCTATTTTTACTCTGCTGTTTATTGACCAGAATCTGTTTTCTAATTTATTGTACCAAATGTCATTCAGTAGTTTTGACAGCCTGAGAAATTCCTCCAGCTCCTCTGTATAGACATAGAATTCACAAGAAGCAGAGACATGAAAACCTGCCATTATCTTTTTTTTAATTTATTTTTTATTTTTGGCTGCGTTGGGTCTTCGTTGCTGCATGCGGGCTTTCTCTAGTTGTGGTGACGGGGGCTACTCTTCATTGTGGTGCGCGGGCTTCTCATTGCCGTGGCTTCTCTTTTTACAGAGCATCGGCTCTAGGTGCGCAGGCTTCAGTAGCTGTGGCGCTGGGGCTTAGTTGCTCCGCGGCATGTGGGATCCTCCTGGACCGGGGCTGGAACACGTGTCCCCTGCATTGGCAGGCAGACTCTTTCCCACTGCGCCACCCGGGAAACCCCTGCCATTATCTTTAAATAAAAGCAACTAAGAATGGATGATCTAGGGAATATTTTTTATAAGCCCTGTGCTTGAGTTAGACCTCCAAATGATTCTCGAGTCTGTTGAGCAAACTATACCCATAGCAATTTGACTGGTAAGACACTAACTTGAGGGGAAAAAAAATCTTAAATATTTTCCCAGCTGTGTTCTAATTGTCTGCTTAGAAAGAGTATACATACATTTTTTACTGTGGTTACTTCAAGGATAGATGCTGCTAAAGAGAATTTTAAGTGATTCATACCATGTTTCCTCATTCGAGAAAGCTTTTGCTAACTTTGTTCTGATAAACCTACAGAAATAAAAGAGAATATGGTAGAGGAGGACATTAAGAATTAAAGTTGGAGAAAAATTCAAGCAGTCACCCAGTTTATTTTTTGAGTTTTAGACAGAAAGTCTAGCCTGACTCTCGTGATGGCCTGAGGCAGATGGAGGCTTCTGTGAACGTCAGTTTTTACTAAAGTGAAATGTTCCATATTGTTCGGCTGCCTTCCTCCTGCCACAGGATAAATATGGCTCCTCGGATGGGTTTGGGATGGAGAGGGGTATCACTCCCATCATAATTACCCCTCAGACACTTAAGATGACAGTTGAGTCATCCTCTAGCCTCTTTTTTTCCAGGAAAAAATCCAGCTCCTTAAAACCTGCCTCACAGGCTCTCTTTTCCAACCCTTTAATCATGGTCTCCTTTGTGTGCCCTGGCCACATGCCCTGCTTCTCTTCTCAGCTGTGGCTCTCAGAACTGGACCTGGTCCACGAATGAGGACCTGACCATGCTGACAGGAATAGGAAAGCCCCTCTGTCTCCATAATCACTTTTAAGCCAAGAAAGTAGTTAACAGTCATCACCGAGTACCTCCCAGGCTCCGTTCTAGAAGCTGTGGATAACTCCGCTGTCACAGAGCCAGGCAGGACCATAATGGGGGGTGGGGTTGGGGCGCGGGAAGGATGGTGTCAAGCAAGAGATTGTGGCCCCGCTTGGCTCCAGGGGTCTCTTGCCCTGAGGTCCGTTGTTTCGGGGTCTTTTTCTTTCTTCCTTTCTTTTAAAATTTATTTTCTATATTTTAAAAGAATCTTAAACTTAAGATGTAACTGACACATAGCATTATGTTTGTTTCAGGTATACAACGTAATGATTCAACATTTGTATACATTGCAAAATGATCACCACAATTAGTCTAGTTAACATTTGTCACCATACATAGTTACAAATTTTTTTCTTGTGATGAGAACTTTTAAGATTTACTCTTACCAGTGTTCAAATATGCAATACCATATTATTAACTAGGACCAGCCCAGGGTGAGTGATTCCTCTCTGAGAGCACTTGGTAACCA
Source organism: Mesoplodon bidens (assembly GCF_964165515.1). Taxonomy (NCBI): domain Eukaryota; kingdom Metazoa; phylum Chordata; class Mammalia; order Artiodactyla; family Ziphiidae; genus Mesoplodon; species Mesoplodon bidens. The sequence continues at coordinate 70,033,813 of NC_138165.1, forward strand.
GGGTGTTGCTGTCAAACCCTTGTCTCTCCCTGTTTACCATCTAACTTCTTGGAAGAATATCTACACTTGTGATCCTTCCATCTTCATCTCTCACTTAGTCTTCAAGCCTCTAAAACCTTACTTCACCCATCATGACTAAAACTACCCTCTCAGAGCCCCAGTAATCTCCCGAAAGTAATTTCAATGGGCACTTTGACAAGTTCCTTCAAGTAACCTCTCTGTAGTGTTTGACATTTTGGACCACGGTCCTTCTGGAAACAGTCTCTCTCTCCTTTAGCTTCCAGTGCCTCAACTATTGCCATTCACTACCTCATTCTGTTTGTGCTATGCTACAGCCATATATAACTCTTTGCAGTCCCTTGTGCAGGGGATGTGCTGTTGACTCCACAACTCCTTGAGTCGTGAGTCTAAACCAAGCATGGTACTCTCACTCCCCTTCTAGCAATTTGATCAGGAAGGAGCAAATGCCTCAATCCTGGCCAATAAGATATAAAGGGAAAAAAGATTTTCTTACTCCTGAAAAGAGTCATGTGGAAGAAAGAGTATCTTTTCTTATGGGAAGGATGGAGTAGAAGTAAGGAGGAGGGAGGCACCTGGAGAGCACAGAGAAGGGAAGTTGAACTTGTGTGTGGCCTGCCTGAGGCCCACACTACACATGACCTTCTTGTTGTGTAAGATAATAAACTGTCTCATGGCTTAGTGAGTGTGAGTTGGGTTTTATTTACTAATGATACTGAACATTTCCTCATATGTTTACTGGCTGTATGTGTTTCTGCTCCTGGCAAATATTTCAAGGTTTCTTTTGTTATTTTTTCTAATTTTATGTGTTTTTTCTTATTGATAGGTAGAAACTCTTTTTATATTTTTAAGACTAATTATATGTGTGTTGCAAATATTTTAACTGCATTTTACTTTACTCTTCATTTTCTTGAAGATATCTTTTGATGAACAAAATATACTAATTTTAATATAATTTATCAATGTTTGTAGCAGATGCTTTTTAAGAAAACGTCTTATACAAGAAATCTTTCCCTATTTGAAGGTCTAAATCATTTTCTTTTATTTTCTACCATGAATTTTAAAGTTTTCTTTTTTGTATTTAAACCCTTAATCCATCTTGAGATGATTTTTGTTTGTGGTGTAGGATACATACTTTTCCATTTGTATTGTTCTTTTGGCCTGGGATAAACTCTACTTATTCATGACATGTTATCCTTTTTATATATAGTTGAACTATGGTTGGATTTGTTTTGCTAATATTTAAAATTTTTTTGCATTTGTTTCTTGAGGAATATTGGTCTTTTTTCTTTTTTTATCTTATAACTTTATGGAATGAGTTGGAAAGAATTTTCACATCTGGAATTTCTGGAAGAGTTTGTGTAGAATTGGCATTATTTCTTCCGTAATCTTTGTAGAATTCACCAGAGAAGTCATCTGGGCTTGGAATTTTCTTTGTGAGAACATCCTTAACTACAAATTCAATTTTTAATTAGATATAGGGCCATTCAGGTTATCTACTTATTCTTAAGTGAGCTTTGGTTGTTGTGTCTTTCAATGAATGTTCCTATTTCATTTTAGTTTTGAAATGTATTTGCATAAAATTATTCATAATATTCTTTTATTATCATTTTAATGTCTGTAGGATCAGTAGTAATGTTCTTTCTCTTTTTTTCTTGATATGGGTAACTTCTGTATGGTAAGGTAGATATCTCATGGCTTAGTGAATATGTGTTGTTCTATAATCATTGACTAGAGCAACTTGTTTAATGGTGCAGTTCAGATCTTCTCTGTTCTCCCTGATTTTGTGTCTGCCTGTCATTTCTATTAATTATTGAGAGTGCAGTATTGAAAAATTATAGATTTGTCTATTTCTTTTAGTTCTGTCAGTTTTTGCATTGTATATTCAAAGCCCTTTTATTAGTTTCATATGCATTTAGAATTTTTATGTTCACTTAATGAATTGATTCCTTTATTACTGTGAAATTTCCTTTCTTATCCCTCATAATATTCCTTTTACTGAAATGGACTTCATCTGATATTTATATCTCTATTCCAGCTTTCCTTTGATTGGTGTTGGCATGGTATATCTTATTTCATCTGTCAAATTTAATTTGTCTATATTTTTACATTTAAAGTGCCTTTCTTGCAGGCAGAAAATAGCTGGGGGTTGTTTTTCTATCAAGTGTGACAGTGTGTTGCTTTTTAATTGGAGTGTTTTTACCAATTATATTTATTATTGTTATTGTTGGACTTAAATCTACCATCTTGGTCTCTGTGTTCTATTTGTCTCATGTGATGTTTCCTTTTTCCCTCTGAAATTTCAGACGTTATTTCTTCAAAAAAATTTTTTTTGTCACCCCCATTTCTCTCATCTGCTTCTGGAATTGCAATTGCATATATTTTAGGTAATTTGATATTGTCTCAAAGATTATTAACACTCTGTTAATTTTTTCTTCAGTCTTTTTTTTCTGTGTGCATTTTATTTTGGATACTTCTATGTCCTCAAATTAACTAATGCTTTCTTCTGAAGTACCTAGACTGCAGTTAATCCCATCCAGTAATTTTTCATTTCATATGTTATAGTTTTCAGTCTTAGCGGTTTAATTTTGATTTTAAAATACCTTCCATTTCTTTCCTCGTTATTTTTGTGTTCATGTTGGGCACACTGTTTGAGGTCTCATCCCACCAGACTGTGAGTTTTTCCAGCCTGTAATGTGGCCTGGAATGAATCTCTGGAGTGATCACAGAACTTAACCTGGTTTGTTTAGCCTTTCTCAATGGTCATTGTCCTGCACTGACTATTGTTCACTGTCTAAAAATCATTGGCTCATATATTTTGCCTGTTTTTTTAAGTGGTTTAATACAGGAGGGCAAACCCAGTCCCTGTTACTCCGTAATGGCCATAGCCTTCATTTTAGAAAGATATTTCTGGTAGATATAGAATTCTATGTTGACAGCATTTTACTTTCAGCACTTTCAAGCATGTTTTGCTTTTCACTGTGTTAGAAATATTATCTTCTGGCCTATGTTATTTTTGACAAGAAATTATTATTCTATTTTCAACAACTTTGCTCCTGGTCATAGGTCACATTTTCTTGTTTCTTCTCATGTCTAGTATTTTTTAAATGGATGCTGGAAATTGTCATTTTGCATTGTTGTATGTCTGGATTTTGCTGTCTTTCTGATTTCTGTCTCCTTAACCCATTAGTCAACTTCTATACTCTGTTTGGGTTCCTCTACCTTGTGGTATGGTCTGGAAAGTACCTCCATGTAGAAAGCCAAAGTGAGCATAGGACCATTTTATTTGATTGCCTTTCCTCAGGGATCACTTAACTGAACTGCTTGTCTTCCAGTATCTGAAAGCTTGGGGGTTTTTCCCTATATTTTGTCCAACTTTCTAGTTGTTTACAGTGGGAGCATAAGTCCAGTACCAGTTACCCTGTTATTTTTGCCAAAATCAGAAATTGTTACATTATTAAAAATAACTACCCAACTAACAAGCAATTAAATAAAGGTTTTCATGCATTAGCCAAGGAAGAATATTATCATGAAGGATGAATTATGATTAGTCCAATCCCACACCCCCAAGGCCCTTTTCAAAATAAGTTGAAAAAACCAATTCCACATTTGTATTATCTATTATTGCACTCAATGCTGAAAGCTCACATCCTTTAGCAATATATAATTTTTGCTATGGTATACAATTGTGGGGCTGGTATATGCCCTTTATTTTTCTCTGTTGTGGCCTAATTCTCTTAAGTGTTATAAAGAGGTATTATATGCCTTAGGAGTATTTGTTATTTGGGACAGTCTCAAAGATTTCTGGACTAATTCTTTCAGAATGAAAAGGGTACACTAGATTCTCAGAATTTACTCCATGATCACATTTTCCTTCTTTCTTGAACATCTCATTTCTGTCCATATCTGTTAAAATTCCACTCCTTCTTCAATATTCAAATGATATGTCACCTCCTTTAGTTATTCCTTCCTTGTCAGTATCTTTAAATTGAGACTTAGCTTCCTCTCCTCTGTGTTTCCACATTTCTTGGTTTATACTTCACATAGGATAATTATTAATTCTAAATTATATTGTAATTATTTGTACAGATGTCACATTTGCCCCCCTGTAGGCTGTGAATTAATTGAAGGAAAGACTAAATCTTAATAATCTTTGAGATCTCATAGCACCTTGTACCATGCCTGTCAAATAATTGTGCTCAGTAAGTCATTGTTGAATGAATGGTGAAGGAAAATGGAAAGGCTTTCAAGACAAGCTGTCCTTAATCTACTGTTTTTACCTAAACCCAGCTCTATTCATCGTAGTCTAATAATGCAGGCATTATTGTTCTCTGAACGCCTGCTTCAGAGGTCAGTGGTCCTGATGTGGCTACAGCTCATGCCAACTTCTCCTCATTCTGAGTCGCCATGGTGGGTGGATGTTCACTGAATTGGTAGTAAGACCAAGTTTCTTCTCCTTTTCGTCTGTTATATTCCTCTGCCAATCCCCTACCCCATTGTCAGTCTCCCTCAATCTTTGAAGCTCTGGAAGCTTCTGTGAGCTAATGACAAAAGGTTCCAGTCATTTCTGTATGCTTGCCTGCCCATGGAGAGTAGCGGTGTGTGTTTAAATGACAGTTTCTCAGTCCCTCTCAAGTGCAGCTTCCTGCTTTGAGAACACTCTGGGTTCAGTGGCTTTCTGCCTCTGTAAACTTTTCTCTCCTTGGTGTTTTGGCTTGTTTGTCTTTAACCACCCTTTGACTGCAGAATTAGTCTTCAAATTGCTATATTCTTTGACAGTCTAAGTGAGGTGGAGGTCACAGTGCAACTCAAGCAGGGGAAGGCTTGCTGATGTACTTCTGGCTCTTTTTTGAGATCAGTCCTCAGTTACTTATGGAGTAACACCTTCTGGATGCTGTGCACTGCCCTGGGTACTGAAGGTGCAAAGCTGAGTAAGTTTTGGCCTCAAGGAACTTATCATTTAGATGGAGAGATTGGTAAACAACAAACAAGCCTACAATTTATGAGTGCAGTAACAGAGGATGGGTAACAGAACACTCTGGAAAGGTAAAGGGGAAATAACTCTGCCTGGAGGCTGTGGTAGGGTACCTCAGTACCTTGGAGAAGGTAACACCTAAGCTGGGTCTTTCAGAATGAGTAGGAATTCATCAAGCAGAGAGAGGTAGGTGAAGAGTTCAGGAGGAGGAAACAGCACGTGCAAGGGCCCCAAAACATGAAAGATTATGGTTTGTTTGGTACATTTGGGAGGGAGGCAGTGAGAGGAAATTGCTGGAAAAGTACACTTGAGCCAGACTGCCCTTTTTATGATCTGTTAAGAAATATGGATTTTTTCCCATAGGCCTATATTTCCTAAATGTTTCACATGTTTCTACCACTTTCACATTATCACCATATATAATGCATAATATCTGTACCAATGTTCACTTAACACTTTCCTTTAAATGACTCTAACTCACCTCACTTAAAATAGTTTATTATGTAATATTTAATAACTTTAAAAAGAATATATATCACATATATAAATTATGAATCAGAATAGTAGAATGGATACTTGTGAACTCATCATCTGAAAGAAGAAGTAAAACATTTTTATCCAACTTAAGAACTAAAACATTTCCAGCTCCATTGCTCTACTTGTATGCTTCTTTCCTGTGCCATCTCCTTGCCTCTCCTAAGAGATTACCACTATCCTGTACTTGGTGTTCATTATTCCCTTGTTTTTTTGAAGAATTACTTCACCTCCTATGTATAGATCCCTAAACAATATATCACTCTGCTTTGTTTGGTTTTTTTGTTGTTCTGTTTTTTGTTTTTATTTTATTGGAGTATAGTTGATTTACAATGTTGTTAGTTTCAGGTGTACAGCAAAGTGATTCAGTTATACATATACATATATTCATTGTTTTTTTCTATTTTTATTTATTTATTTATTTATTTCTGTGGTACGCGGGTCTCTCACTGTTGCGGCCTCTCCCGTTGCGCAGCACAGGCTCCTGACGCACAGGCTCAGCGGCCATGGCTCACGGGCCTAGCTGCTCCGTGGCATGTGGGATCTTCCCAGACCGGGGCACGAACCCATGTCCCCTGCATCGGCAGGCGGACTCTCAACCACTGCGCCACCAGGGAAGCCCTCATTGTTTTTTTACCTTTGTTTGGTTTTGCACTTTATATTTTGATTTGTGACATCCTTGTAGAAGAAAGATTGATGCAGGAAGAAGCCTGGAAGCAGGGAGACTCTTTAGAGGTGATTGTCATAATCTAGAAAAGAGTTGATGAGAACCTGGATTAGGGCAATAGGGAGAGGAGAGGATCAATATGAACTATTTCAAAGGCAGAGTTGCTGAAACCAAGGAACAATTTAAAAGAAATATATAGTAAGAGCTTCTTTAGAAATCTGCCCTCTGTGATGTTTCTAATACTAAAACTCTTTGTTTAGTTTATTGATATAAATAGTTTGAATTTTGACCCTTGATGTGATGGTGGTTCCCTGTGGTTTCCAGGGAATAGGGAAAAACAAACCCGTATGTCTCCTTCCTAGAAGGTCTATTCTGTGACTTTTAAAGATAAGTAAATAAAAGCCAGGTACTTTTGAATGATGTTTAAGGTGTGGTACTTTACAGTCCTACTAGGCAGATGAACCAATCTTCAGATCTTGTTTTTTTTTTTAACTCCAAAACAAGTCCTTCCCTCCAGGCCATAGTGTCTTGAATTTCCTTTTTTAATTCACCACACCCAGATTTTCCCCATAATTTTTAAAACAAAAATGTCATCTTTTTGTAATTTGTACAACATCACTATTGTTTTCAGAATGACTTTGGAAAGACCCAACAATTTGGGCAATATTTACAAATTGTAGTTAATTTAAGGCTGTCTACACTAAGATTTTTAACTTTAAAATAAGAGGTTGAATTAGCCAGTTTTATTGAGACTAGAGCAATTAACTTGTAATTTGTGGTTGGCTGGAAACAGCCACTCACTAGAAGGGGAGCCTGGGTACTCCCCCAGGCCCTCATGCTGACCTGGATTGAGCAATGTGAGCAAAGCAGAGTGGTTTGGAAGAAACGTTCTCCAGCCAGGAGACCACTCATGCTACACCAACTAGACTTGGAAACTGGTTCAACACAGTGGATCAGAAAACAACCACATAGCAGGAGTTTTTAAGAAAATACAAAGTGACCACTTGTGAAAATAGAGGTGAAATACAGTGATTGTCAGTTTAAGTACTCTTTGGAGAGTCAATACCCCCTCCCACCTTTTTAGTCATTTAGTTGAACATTTTCCTTAGTTTGAACCAGACTGGTTGCTCAACAAACTATTTGACAGTCTAGGAAAGCCAGTTATCAGGAGACAAAATGTCTTGGATAAATTAGCCATGTCCATCAGCGGTAGAATCCAAACAGGCCCTCGTGGTTCCTCATGCCTCTGTTTGGCTGTGGCCTCTTAGACTATTCAGTTCAATTAAACTAATATTTATTTAGTGCCTATTATGCAAAAGCTCAGTACTAGGCACCCTATTAATACTGTATTACTTTCCTAATGGACTGGGAAACTCGGGAAGGTCTCAGATAGGTTATAACAGGTCCCCTATCTTATTCTGAGGAGGAGATGCTATTTATCTCCAAACTAATTGAACAGACTGGGGAAAGGAGGGACAGCGTGAATGGGGACCCTGAGGGGAGTAACTCTGTTGCTCTGTCTTCCCCAGTGGAAATTCCAACAAATGTGAGGTGGGAAGCCTAGTGCAGAGAGGGATTTGGTGGTTTGGGGATTTGAGGAGGTAAGATCTTAAGATCTACTCTCTGATACTAGATGAGGACCTGTGACTTAATCCTAACAGGCTATGACATTCAGGATTTTGTGGCCACCTTGATGGGTTGACACAGTCCTTCTGCATCACTGTTCACCCAGCCATTAATTTTATATGACTATATACTTCTACTCTGGAGTCTTGTTCTTTGAATAGGAAAATGTTGCTTTATTTTTATTTTTTACCTCCTGATGATTGATGGTGGGGAGGGGAAGGACAGAAGCAGATAGGAAGCAGATAGATAAGCTGACAAAAATGACAAAATACAATTTTATGTTTAAATTGGAAGAACAAAAGGTTGTTGATGAACTGTGATATTATTTGGTATTGAAGAGTAACACAGATATAACTAAAGTCTTTCAACCCAACGTTTAATCCAGACAGATCTTTTCAGAAAGTCAGGCAGTATTTATCTCATACAAGCAACGCTGGTTTATGCAGCTCATTTATATGACAGCTGTTATGACCATGATATCTAGACCCAGGGCCAGAAACACAGTCCCAAATTGAATCTTTCAATACCCATGGCATGAAGGAGCGAGTACGCATACAGAGAGGGGAATAATATCCTACATTTGCATAGCGCTTTGTTCTTCTTTCAAAATACTTTCACATCTATGAGAACACGAAATGGTGTTGTTTACTAAAGTTCACTGTTAATTTTTTTTCCCTAATGATTATTTGGCCACCATCCTGTAGATTGTGTTGTTGAACTAAGTTTAAGAATCTTAAGGTCAAAAAGGACATTTGGTGATCTTTTCGTCTGGGGCACAAACTGTGAGATGATCTAGAGTTCTTCCTTAAAATGCATATACCCCTTGGAAGAAACATGTTCTTAGGTAACAGCTTAAAATGTGATTGTTCACATATTAACATGGATTTGTTGGCAGTTACCTGAAAAGACAGAGAAGAGTTTTAAGATGGTAAAGGAAGTTATCTAGAAGAGGAGGATGCCTCCAGGAGGGGAATGAGCATCCATAGGGTTGCCAGAGACAAAGTCCATCTCTCCAACTCCAACCTCATCTCTTACCAGCCTTTCCCATAAAACTGCATTAGGATTGTTTTCTTAATTTCTCTTTTTGATAGTTTGTTATTAGTGTATTGAAACACAACAAATTTCTGTATATTTTATATCTTGTAACTTTACTGAATTCATTTGGTGACACAAATACATGGAAAGATATCCTGTGCTCATGGATTGAAAGAATATTGTTAAAATTTCCATACCGCCCAAAACAATCTACAGATTCAATATAATCCTTATCAAAATACCCATGGCATCACAGAAGTAGAACAAAATAATTCTAAAATTTGTGTGGGACCACAAAAGACCCCAAATAGCCAAAGCAATCTTGAGAAAGAAAAACAAAGCTGGAGGCATCACACCCCCTGATTTCAAAGTATATCACAAAACTATAGTAATCAAAATAGTGTAATACTGGCACAAAAACAGACACATGGATCAATGGAACAGAATAGAAAGCCCAGAAATAAATCCATGTTTATATAGTCAATTAATCTATGACAAAGGAGGCAAGAATAAACAATGATGAAATGAGAGTTTCTTCAATAAATGGTGTTGGGAAAACTGGACAGCTACATACAAAAGAACGAAACTAGACCACTGTTTTACACCAATACAAAAATAAACTCAAAATGGATTAAAGACTTAAATGTAAGACCTGAAACCACATATTTTCCTGGGAGAAAATATAGACAGTATGCTCTTTGATATCAGTCTTAGGAGTATTTTTCTGGATCTGTCTCCTCAGGCAAGGGAAACAAAAGCAAAAATAAACAAATAGGACTATACTGAAAAGCTTTTGCACAGTGAGGGAAAGCATCAACAAAACAAAAGACAACCTACTGAATGGGAGAAGATAATTGCAGATGATATGACTGATAAGGGGCTAGTATCCAAAATATATAAGGAATTCATACAATTCAATATCAAAAAAACAAATAATTTGATTAAAAAAATGGGCAGAGGACCTGAGTAGACATTTTTGCAAAGAAGACATACAGATGAACAACAAGCATATAAAAAGATTCTCAACATCACCATCAGGGAAATGTACATCAAAAAGTGGGATATCGGGCTTCCCTGGTGGCGCAGTGGTTGGGAGTCCGCCTGCCGATGCAGGGGACGCGGGTTCGTGCCCCGGTCCGGGAGGATCCCACATGCCACGGAGCGGCTGGGCATGTGAGCCATGGCTGCTGGGCCTGCGCGTCCGGAGCCTGTGCTCCGCAATGGGAGAGGCCACGGCGGTGAGAGGCCCGCGTACCGCACAAAAAAAAAAAAAAAAAAAAAAAAGTGGGATATCAGCTCACACCTGTCAGAATGGCTATTGTCAAGACAACAAATAGGGAATTCCCTGGTGGTCCAATGGTTAGGACTCGGTACTTTCACTGCTACGGCCCAGGTTCAATCTCTGGTCAGGGAACTAAGATCCCACAGGCTGCGTGGCACGGTCAAAAAAAAAAAAAAGCAAAATGAAAAAACCTAATGATAAGTGCTGGTGAGAATGAACATGGAGAAAAGAGAACTGTCGTGCACTGTTGTTGGGAATGTAAATTGGTACTACTACTACGGAAAACAGTATGAAGTTTCCTCAAAAAATTAAAAATGGAACAGTGATACAAACTAGCAATTCCACTTCTAGGTATTTATCCAAAGAAAATGAAAACACTAATTCCCAAAGATATATGCACCCCAATGTTCATTGCAGCATGATTTGCAATAGCCAAGATACAGAAGCAACATATGTGTCCACCAATAGATGAATGGCTAAAAAAGATAGATGGCTACATTTATATATCTCACAATGGAATATTACTCAGCAGTAAAATAAGAATGAAAGCTTGCCATTGGCTACAACATGGATGGACCTAGAGGATATTACATGAAGTGAAATAAGTCAGATGGAGAAAGACAAGTATTGCACAATTTCACTTATATGTAGAATCTGAAAAAACAAATGAAAAAAGATGTCAAAAGAGAAACAGACTCATAGATACAATGAACAATCTGGTGGTTGCCAGAAAGGGGGAGGGGAGTGAGGGGATGGGTGAAATAGGGGAAAAGGATTAAAAGGTACAAACTTCCAGTTACAAAATAAGTCATGAGGATGTAATGTATGGCAGGGAATATAGTCAATAATATTGTAATAACTTTGTATGGTGACAACTGGTAACAAGACTTATCATGGTGATTATTTTATAATGTACAAAAATATCAATTCACTATGTGGTACACCTGGAACTAATATAATAATGTATGTCAATTATACTTCAATTAAAAAAAACTGCATTAGTTGCCTCCACTATCTGCTCACAGGACCCCTGCACTCTCCTGACAGCACATATCACTCTCAGGTTATTTGTTTGGTCAACACACTAATTCTGTCCCTAGACTCTGCGTTCTTTGGGGTCAGCGACTCGTGTCCCTCACCATTGCTTTCCAGCATTTCTTCATATAGCAGAGACTCAGGAAAGCATTATAGAATGAATGAAAACTTTAATCCATAATTTTATGCCTAGTTGTAATAGTTAAGCTTCTCGATTATGCCATCTTTGTTTTCAAAAGGAATGACTCTGGAGCATGCCAGAAATTGAAATGTTTATCTTTGTTTTAATACTCTAGAAAAGTATCCAATTTCCCTGTGGAACAGTATAAATAATAGGTAACACTTACTGAATGTTTATTGTGTGCTGGGTACTTTTTTATCATTGTATACAGATTAATTTATGTGATTTCACCATAATCCTCTGAGGTAAATGCTACTATTATTACCATTTTAAAATACAGACACTGAGGTGCAGAATTTGAGTCTTCCTGCATATAAATTTTGCCTTTCTTGTTATGAAAAAGGAAAAAGTGCTGAATGACAATGACCAAAGAAGTTTTTTCTATTTGCATTTATCAAACTTCAGTGTAGACTCAATAAAAATTAAATGCAATTAAAGAACGACAAAGTGTTCATCCCTGAGGAGCATAGCATGGTGCCTAAGTATATCATTGCATAACAATCTATTAACAAGTTCCTAAAACCCACAAGAACGTGGAGCTGTGTTAGCAATAAATATTAAGAAGTGGAGGATCCAAGACGGCGCACGAACTCTGTCCACCAGGTGGCATTAGCGCCTCTAAATGAGGGGCGTGGCTGGGAACACGTCTGATCATGCAGTCAGCACCATTGACGAAAAGATTCAAGTACTGGTCTTCAGTTTTCTAGGCCCCAGCTTTGCACCGCCGGCGAGCTGAGGAGCTGTCAGACACCCACCAGCGTGGATCGTAGCTCCCCGACCAGGGCTCGAACCCGAGCCCCCTGCATTGGAAGCACGGCGTCTTAACCACTAGACAGCCAGGGAAGTTCCTCAGTTTCAGTTTTAGATGCTAAGGTAAAGAAACTACTATTAGCTATGTGTAAGCTGGTCATTAGAAGAAGAAATGCGGATTTAGCATCTGCAATGAGCTAGTTCCTTCTCTAGGTGCTGCTGTTGCCACCAATACGGGCAAAGCACGTACTAGCCTCACCCTCACGAAGCTTGTAATCTAGCTGGGAAGATAAACATGAAACAAGTAATGACATAAAAGTAGACAATTACAAGTGTGCTAAGTACCAGGTTTTACAGGAATGTGAAACAGGTGGATCTAACCTAGTGGGGGTGGGGGGGTCAGGGAAGGCTTCCAAGAAGGAGTGATAATGGGAGGTAATCAGGTAATTAGCCAAAACGAGGGTGGCTAAGCATTCCAAGTGAAATAAGCATCATTTGTATGGACCCCCTGAGTGGGCAGGAGCCTGCTCAATTCAAACGACTGAGAAGATTCCAGTGTAGCCGGAGGGGAGAAAGAGTGGGACAGAGGGGTTGGAAGCTGGAGAGGTTGCCTATTGGACAATAAGAAGTGTTTAAAGTATTTTAAATAGGAAAGTGACATGATCGGATGTGCATTTTTTAAAAGGTTGTACTGCCTCAAATGGGGAGGCCGGATTGAGGAGATAAGACTGGATGGGGAGAGACCCATGGGGAAGCTTTTTTTTTTTTTTTTGCGGTACGCGGCCCTCTCACTGTTGTGGCCTCTCCCATTGCGGAGCACAGGCTCCGGGCGCGCAGGCTCAGTGGCCATGGCTCACGGGCCCAGCCGCTCCGCAGCATGTGGGATCTTCCCAGACCGGGGCACGAACCCGTGTCCCCTGCATCGGCAGGCAGACTCTCAACAACTGCGCCACCAGGGAAACCCATGGGGAAGCTTTTATACCATTTTAGTAAAATGGTGATGGCAGCCTGACCCAGTGTGGCAGGAAGTGTGAGCTCATTGATTAGGGGTGTGAGAGGGAAGAGTCAAGGTTTCTGGCTTAAACAAGAGGATCGATGGTATTGCCATTTGCCAAGGTAGAGAAGAACATCAGAGAAGCAGCAGATTTGGAGGAAAGTTCATGTGTTCATTTCAGGATATTTTGAGTTTGAGGCACTTACAAAATATTCAAGAGGAGCTATTAAGAAAGCACTTACATATGAGGAGCTCAAAAGAAAGACTGTGGTTGTTCACATAGATTTGACACCATATAACTCAGATTGGGACTAGAACCCACAGTCTTTTAACCGAGATCACACACCTGGTCTCAGGACTTAATGAAGCTCAGGTTCTTGATGTCTCATCACAAAAAGAATTCAGTGAGAGACAAAGTGATAGGTAAGAAGTGATTTATTTAGAGAGAAACACACTCCACAGACAGAGTGTGGGCTGTCTCAGAAGGTGAGAAAGGCACCAAGGTATGGAGTTGTCAGCTTTTTAGGGGTGGGTAACTTCATAGGCTAATGAGTGGAAGGAGTATTCCAGCTATTTTGGGGAAGGGGAGGGGATTTCCAGAAATTCGGCTATCATCCACCTTTTGACCTTTATGGTCAGCCTTGGAACTGTCATGGCGCCTGTGGGTGTGTCATTTAGCTTGCTGATGTGTTATGATGACCATATACTGAGGCTCAGGGTCTAGTGGAAGTTGTCTTGTCTGCCATCTTGGACCTGTTTAGTTCTAATCAGTTTGTGTTGTGTCCTTGGGCTATATCATTCTTCTAAAGGTTGTGCCCTGTCCTCTTCCCTCCTGTTTTCAGATTCAGGTGTTAGCAGCACACAGATCTAAATAGAAAATGCGATGAGACCTTGTAAGGAGAAAGTCAAGTGTGAGAAAGGAAGATGTCCTGGGATAGAACTCTAGGGAACCCCACCATTGTCAAGTTGGTAGAGATTAGGAATCAATAGTCAGTAATGAAAACAGAGAAGGAACAGTCACAGGTACAGAAGGAAAACCAGAATGCCCAGTTCCCCTCCTCCAAAAATGATTATGAAAGAGGAAGGGGTCAATAATATTGAGAGCTACTGAGAAGCAAGGGCAGCTGAGAGTTAAAATGTGTTCTTTGGATTTGGGGACAGGGAGGTCACTGGTGACTCTGGTGGGATCAGTTTCTATGGCACACTGAAGGCTGAGGCCAGATTGCAGTGAGTTGAAAAGTTGAATGTGAGGTGAGGAAATGGTGATAATTATGCTAAAAATGTAATCCAATTGACTGGACCTGAGCCTGGGTCCTAGCCTGGGCTAAGACCCCTTGTCTCTGCCAGGAAGTTTCTTTTTCCAATCGATTTGTGCAGCCAGTAACGAAACGATGCTGAGGCTGGAACAGCACAAGCTTTATTCAATGACCAAAGAATGGAGAAGTGGGAACCTGGTTCGCAAATCAATTTCTGAACCCAGTTTGGGCGGAGACACCAAATACAGTATATAAGAGGGTCAAAATAAGAAGGAGGAGGACTGAAGACGTCACTGTGAGGTGAGATTCTGGAGGTAAATGGTTGTCCTCCACCCCCCTGGAAATCCTGTTCTTTCTGAATGGGTGGTATTATGCTACCTATTTCCTGCTGGAACTCTTCATATTTCTGTATAAAGCTCTGACTTTTGTATTGGCAGGTCTCCTGCTACCATATCCAGCAGCCAATCTAGTACTGGATGTGGAGATACTCTTCCTTTATCTTGGAATTGAAGTAATTCGACTATTTTTTGGTACGAAGGGAAACCTCTGCCAATGAAAGATGCCACTTGGTATTAGTGTGGCCTTGACCTTCCCATCATGATGGACTCCTATTACCTGCTGATGCAGACCTACGTGCTCTGCCTGGAAGCCATCATGAACGGCATCTTGCTCTTCTTCTGTGACTCAGAGCTGCTGCTTGAGGTGCTCACCCTGGCTACTTTCTCCAGTATGGACAGGATTTGAAGTACAAAAATTTCAGCCAGCAGCCCTCACAGGCTGAGACCACACATACCTCTGGTACTTTAGCCATACCAGTGAGAAATGGTGGGTCAAGTTGTCCTGGGAAAGGTTGCAGCTTTTCCTCAGCACAGACACCTTGGGGAGCAAACCAAGCATAAGGCCACTGGGCACAATCTTCTAAACCAGGATCATCAACCCAAGAGACTCTTCTGCACTCCAGTATAGGGAGCGGCGAAGCTGTCGCCATCCTGGCCCTTCTCAGAGCCAATTCCTTCTGACCTCAAGTTTTCCTCTTTGATCATCGTGGCCAGAGCATCTTGTGTGGACCGTGTAGGCTCCTTGGGCTTCCAGCAGGACCTGAGCCACACACTCCCTGTGTATGCTGTGCCCATGTCCTGCAGGTGCATGGGGCACCTCAGGAGGTTGTGCTTCCAGAGTGATGCAAAAGCCACTCATCCCATTTCTCAGAGACTGAGTTCCAGAACTTCTTCTGGAGCCCATACTGTTATTCTTCTAATCTCATCATGAAACAAACATTATTTTATAATAAATATGTATTTTCTGTTAAAAAAATAAAATAAAAAAATAAAAAAGAGGAAATTGAACAGAGTAGAATCTTCATGACTTATCCAAGAACAGGGGTGTGGTTTGGACCTTTCCTTTTCAGTCCTCTTAGGGACTTGTCTAGTTGCTGTCATGGCAATCATCAACTGTCACGGCACTGGTGGGTGTGCCATTTAGCATGCTAATGCATTACAGTGAGCGTGTAATGAGGCCCAAGGTCACTGCAAGTCAAATCTTCCACCATCTTGGGCCTAGTTGTTTCTAACCAGTTCTCATTTTTTTTCTCTTTGCAGCTTCCTCCTGAAACTTAGATAAGAATGATGGGTTTCTATTTCAGGGAGGGGCAACAGCCTTGGTAACAAAAACATTTTCTAGAAATGTGGCTGGGAAGGTAAGGTGGAGGGAGGGCTTTTTTAAAGGGGAGAAACGTGAGCAGTTTCAAATGCTGATACAACAAAGCCAGTAGAGAGAGAGATGTTGAAAATCTAGGCAAGAGAAAGATTCCTAAGCAGGCGGCAGGGGATAGGATTCAGGACATGGGAGGAAGGACAACTTCCGCATGAGAAGGTCAAGGGTGAGGCAAACTCAGGTATGTTTGCGGACTTGGTAGCCGGAAGTTGGTGTAGCTCCTGTGAATTGCTTGTGATGCTTCTTAAATACAAAGGATGTCATCTGCTGACAGTGGGTGAGGGTGAGGTGAGTTCAGAGGGAAGATTTGAAGTAGTCAAAGTGCTAACTAAGCAAGATGAGGACCCAACCAACTGAGGTTGGTGACCACTGACTCACAGTGACACAGGTAGAAGGTATGTGATCTTCTGCAGCTACGTTCATGATGCAGAGTTTACTTGGAGATGGTGAACTGTTGGAATCATTCACTCACAAATTTTTCTTGTGTATCTGCTCTGTGCCAGGCCCTCTGCTCTGTGCTAGGTTCTGCTGGGCAGATGTCATACAAGAAAGACTAGGACAAGGTAATTGTGGATATTAATAAGAGTGTGGTTTAAATGATGGACCACTGAATCTTAGCTATGTGAGAGAGGAAAGACTTTTCCTCTGGCCTCTTGCGTCCTGTGGCTGGGCCTGAGAATTAAACTGACAAAAGACAGATGAACAGGAGAAGAGCATACAAGTTTTATTTGGTGGTACTATTTTCATGGGGCACAGGAGACTTCATAGAAAAGAACTGAAGACACAAAGAAGCAGATAGTTCTGAGAGCTTGTATACCATAGCAACAAAGGACAGTACATTGTGGAGATGTAACAAGGCAAAGGAAGAAGGGTTTGGGGTGGGGGGCAGGAGATTGTGGGAAAAGGATTAGGAAATATATGGAGGGAACTAATGAAAGATATGGGCTATCTTAGTAGGTCTGTTTGTACAGATTCATCTCGTTTCTCATGATAAGAATGTTACCCTTTTCATGGTACAGTGAGGGCATTTTTCTCACTGGAAATTTATGTCCTGCTTTTAGGTAGAAAGGGGGAGGGCAGAGAGCCCTTCCCACATCTGCCGTTTCTTAAGTGCCTTGGGCTCAAAATAATATGTCAAAGTGGCATATTTTGGGGCGGTATGTTCTAATCCCCTTCAGCTAGATAGGGAGGAGAGTGAAGGAGAGAGACAGACGAGTATGTAGACAGTAGAGTGTGAAAGCCACTGGAGGTCTCCATGAAATAAATAAACAGGTGTCCTGGGGTATCTGCTGCAACCCTGGGAGAACTGTGGCCAGACTAAGATTTCTAAGTTACTGTTCTGAACTGTTGAGGTGGCTCTTAGAATTGGGGGCTGAGGTGAGGTGAAGAAACAATGATGTCACAGCAACCAGAGAGATCTTTTTAAAATGCACATTTGGTTTCTTTCTTGTTTTTTTTTTTTTAGATTTTATTAATTAATTTATTTTTTAACATCTTTATTGGAGTATAATTGCCTTACAGTGATGTGTTAGTTTCTGCTGTATAACAAAGTGAATCAGCTGTATGTATACATATATCCCCATATCTCCTCTCTCTTGCGTCTCCCTCCCACCCTCCCTATCCCACCCCTCTAGGTGGTCACAAAGCACCAAGCTGATCTCCCCATTAAAATGCACATTTGAATGTATCATTTACACCTACAACATTTTGGTGGTTCTTAACATGGTCTTTGAGGCCTTTCTCACCCTTCTAGCTTCACCTCATGATGCCTCTTTCTAGCCACTCTGGCCTTCTACCTCAGGGCCTTTGAAAATGCTGTTTCCTTGACCTGAAATGCCCTTGGCCAGCCCCCAAGAACTCTATACAGTTATCTCCTCCTCAACCTTTTGTATTTGGGTATCAGCTTAATATCACTGCCTCAAAAAGAGCTCCTTTGCCCTCAGACGAGTTCTGTGAACTTTTCCTTCATAGAGACTATTACAGGTTATCGTATATTTGTGTGATCTTTAAAAATTATTTTTGTATCTCTCCCAGAAATGATAAGCCCTACAAGAGTAGCAACTATGCCTACTTTGCTTCTTGTCCTATTGCAGCCATGAGCCCTGTGCCTAGTACATATGAGTTGCTTAAAAATATTTGTTAAATGAATGGATAAATAAAGAGGTTAAGTGACTTGCTCAAAGGCATTGATTGGGCTTGCGAAGAATAACAATATTAATATGTATAAAATGTGTTTCTTATTCTTTATACCTTTGTGACACTTGCATGTATGTCCAGACGGGTGAATGACACCAATGACATGAATGACGGCGAAGAAGACAGAAACACAAAGGGAACAGTGATAAAAACAGGAGGTGACACAGCATGGAGGTTTGGTACCCAGACGTCTTCTCTGATGTTTCTCCTGTAGAATGAGGGTTGTGACAGGGCAAGATGGACCCTTTTCCATAATCACGGGTGGCTTTATTTTATTCTGGTCTCTCCTCCTGCCTGACCATTGTGGAAATTCTAGCAACCTACATGCCTGTCCACCAGGACCTAGCATGTGTAAAACAAGCCCTGCACATCCTTGAGTATTGACTGCATGACTGGGTGGAGAGAAGGAGCATCCCCCAGCAGGCCCCAGGCTCGTCTGAGGTCTAGGCCAGCCCATCTCTTCCTTTATCATCTTGAGCTGGCGCTCAAACAATTGGTAGCAAGATACTTTGACTTATTACCTGAGGACTTTGTTCATGTATTTTCTTGTAACCCTCTGGCTCTTCTCCCATTTTACAGCCAGAGTACGAGCCACACCCTGACTCAGAGGAAAAAGAAGTATTTTCCTGACTTGAGTTCAAATGTACAGACCCTACAGGGAACAAGTTGATGCATTTGAGAGAATGATGCAGGAACAAGATTTTCCACCCCGAAGGATTGTTTGATGGGTCAAGACTGATAAGTTTCACTGAGTGTCAGAGGGGAAGGAGAGTACACGAGCTGTTAGTTTGTTCCTAGAAAAAAAGACATCTCATCCCCACCCCCATCCAGCTGTTGGATAGGAGACAACAGAAATCCCAGGTGTGTCGAGGTAACTGCCCCTGTTGCAGGTAGAGCTTCAGGAAGCTTTGAGATGTCAGAATGGAAATGGCTGTGAAGCTTGTCTCAACTTGTGGGCCTGAGGGTGCCTCACAGAGCACCCCCAGCCCAAGTTGATGTGGCTCCGGGGAATGATTCTAGTGTGCTCACAGGGAGCACAGAACTGCCCAAGGCCCTTGGACAGCCCCCCAGACCCCACTGCCTGACATGCAGGGGCCTCAAGGAGAGCTTTAGTAGCAAGGACAGTCACCGACCTTAAGGGGCCCTTTGGGTAGGAACAAGGTCCTTCCAAGCAGCCATCTGGCAGCCCAATCCCCCAGGGCCAGATGAGACGATAGATCTCGGTGGGTGTCAGCTTGGGCCCTGCCTGTTCCCCATTCTTCCTGCCTTCATCTCGGACCCCTCAAACTTAGAACTGATACCATGGATGAGGAGAGGGGGTCTTTGAGTTGACTAAGATTATGGTTTTTCCTCTTGGAAGAATCTGAACCTGATATCAATTGTGGACATTTAGTATTTTCTATATTAAAGGAATGTATCTTTTTTATTATTGAGAAATAAAACTTACCTTTCTTGCACACTTGAGTTTGTGAACAGAGATGCATATTCTACACACGTTTTGCTAGCGATCTTTTTCTGCATTAATGTCTGGTCTCCACAGCTGAACTGCAAGATTTTCAAGGCTAGAGAGTAGCCCCTTCCTGCCCTCTTCTTTCTACTCAGCAGCTTGTATACATAACAGGCTCCATTTCTGAGAGAAAACCTATGGAACAGGATGTGCATGGTGGTTTTGTTTGCATGTTATTTGCCAAAGTATCATTTCAAGAGTCTCTCAGCTCTTACTTCATTTGTAAGTTGTAAAAGTTCCCCCAAGTATTCATTTTTCACGTCAAGAGATAAAAAATATTTGCCAAGCGCCCGCCATGTGCAAAGCCTACTTGGACCTCTTCCTGGGGATGCAGCCCTTGTCATTAAGGAACTTGTTATTGGAGATGTAGACGTGATGTAGCTGAGGGAGTTGACCGTGCACTGACTTTAGGACAACAGCTAGGAGGTTTCGTTGCCTGTTATTTTAAATGCACAGATAATCTAATTGCCAAAGTGACAAATATTTATTCGAGAACACTTGCAAAATTTAGAAGTAAACAAATTGTACCGACAAACTCAGTATCTGTAAAATTAGAAGTAGTCAATGCTGACATTTTGATGTATATCACTACTTATGCGTTGTAAAAATGTATCAGGATCTATTGGAGTTTGTTGTTTAAAGAAAACCCTGATATACTAGTGTGTGTGTGTGTGTGTGTGTGTGTATGTGTCTGTGTGATTTTTGCTTTCTCCTAAAAAGGAGATAGTGGTATTTGAGAGTTTCAGTGACTATATGTATTCAGTGACCAATTACAGTACGTTGATGAAAGAAGTTTGAAAATGTATTACAGATTAGAAGAAGAAAATTAGGTTTCTGGTAGACAAGTGGGATGGGAAACCAAATAAAACATACATTTGAATCTAATCCATGATGGATCCATGAAAATAGTTCTGTTGATTAACTCAAATGTCACCTCCTCACTGAAGCTCTCCTCCTTTCGCTCTGGCAGTGTTAGCCAGCTAGTCCCTCCTGGCTCTCAAATATTTTTACTATTTTTATTTAATAATATATTCATTATTTTAATAAAATAATATACACTATTATTTCTATATTATATTTTAGGGAGGCAATACAGTGTTTGGTTAAAAAAATAGACTTTGGATTTAAACATCCCAAGTTCAAATTCCAGACTTACCATTTGCTAGCTGTGTGACCTTGGACAAGCTGTTTAGCCCTCTCTGAATCTGAGTTCTCATCTGTAAAATGGGAATAATAATACTTACCTCATAGAGTTGTTGTGACAAACAAGTAGGACAATATTTGCAACATGCTGATCTGCCCCAAAACACAGTCAATAACTAATAGGTGTAATTATTTTTATTACAGAACTTGCCGAGTTGTATTGCAATTACTGGTTTAGGAATGCTTTCCTCACCGGACTGTGAGCACCTAGACAGCAAACCCTGGGTCCTGACCTCTCTCATCCAACCTCTCTCCCTCCTAGCAGTGTAGCCCATAAACAGTAAACAATCCATATGCGTTTGCTGGAGGATAAAATAGTTATGGAAAGTGCCAGATTGAATGCTTTTTCCCTAAGAGTCCTACCTATATCCTTACTCAGATTTTTCGAACAAACTCTTAACTGCAAATCATTGACTCTTATAATCAATATTATACAGGGCCATTTCCACTTTAATGCAAGCTAACATTTACTGAGCACTTACTATGTGGCAGATTTTGTCCTAGTGCCTTACATTGTATTTAAACCACTCTATGAGGGGGATATTATATCTTCTTTCACGGATGAGGAAACTGAGGCCCAGAGAGAGTGCTGTGAACTCTATGACTTCTGAGATTTTGCTAGGGGCCCCAGGGGGGTTCCTGGCTCTCTGTTCTTCCATTTAAGTATGGAGGCAGGAGGTGAGGAAAAGAAGCAGCCATATATTTTTCTTTCTCTTTAGGAAAAACATTTTATTTATTTTTCAGTCTCTTTTCTCTTCTGGAAAAACAAATAAAAGACATTCTTGTTTCACTCATGATTTTACCCCTGCTGAGGTCCAGGGCAAGATTTCTCCCCTGCAGAGTCCTGTTCAAGGATGAAAATGAAGGTTGGTTACAAGACTCCACTGAGTGTCCCAAGCAGTAGCTTTTTTTTTTTTAAGAGGGGTTTGAAACAGACTTTCAGTACATTCAAATAATAACAATAATTCATATCCCATCTGTGTTTATAAAAACAAATCACCTGTGAAACCATGAAATATCAATATGCTGAAAAAATTGAGAGTGGAGGGCACTAAGAATTTTTTAAGAAGGAACTTGTTCTCAAGGAAGATATTTTATCCCATATGATCCATGTTTTATGTTCATGAAATTTATCAGTTATTTGTTCATGTTGCCTACATGAGTGAAAGATATGTTTTAAAAATAAGAAAAACCTTGGGATGATTCTGATTGGAATCTCTCCAGATTCCACATTTGTTCCTATTGACCAGAAGTCTTCTGACTTGGGAAAATATTTTTATTTCCCTCCCCCTTTTCTAAATGTCCTACAAAGACCTGCATTAGGATGGGAAACATTTTCTGAGTCCCAAAGGAATCCTCCATTTGCCTGAAAGAGATAGTTGAACCGAGTATTGAGAGAAGCCGCTCAAGAAGAGGATGAAGATGCCTCAGAATAACTTTTTCAAACATTCTATGCATACTTTCTTCATTCATAGTATCATCTGCCATGTGATAGAGAAAATGGGATCCTAGGGAGTGTTATATTATTTTTCTTTCACATACAGCATAAAAGATGCAAAAAAAAATTCTCTTTTGAGATTACAACTGCATGGTGCTTAGCTTATTCACTCTTTAAAAAGTTTGTTTCAGTTTACTTCCATAATTGGACAGATAAACAGCGGAGGCCACTACATCAGGTACAGATCAACTGTTATTCTTCTCTAAGAAAATAAATTATAAGGAAGGGGAAAAATCAACCAGGTCCCTCAAATATGAATTTTGCCTTACTTTTGCTAACATTCCCATGATAAAAATAACCTAAAACATGTTAAGTAGGAAAATTAATTCCATCTGGGGAAACTATTGCCTGACGTACTAATAGAATTCTCAAGTGAAATACGTAGTGAATTTTTAAACCAATATAATCATAAAGGTAGCTGCTGGCTGCTCAGTGGTCCTTTCTGTAGTGAAGCAGGTAGTCAGTCCTTCCTTGGAAAAATACTTGGAAAAATTACTATCCTTGTGGAACTTTGTCCTGGAATTGAGGATGGGATTGCTTCAGGCTCCAACTCTAGGAGAGAATATTCTGAAGGGATGAAATGAAAAGTGTAGGTACTAAGAGTGGCAGGTGATGCCTTCACTCAAGGTACAGAGTAGGTACTGGTTAAATGTTTGATGAATTAATGACGGAGAAGGCTACTGGTTGTTAGGGGTCTTAAGGGTTGTCATTTAGGACACTCCAGAATCAATGAGTCTTGTTTACTTCCATTAGGTGTGAGTTTATTTCTTCCTTCCTACCTTCATTTATCTGCTGATGCTTGCCATGTGTCACGAGACTGAAAATACAACTATGAGCATCACAGACAGTGATCTTATAGAGCTGACATCCTAAAAGATGGAGAGCAAAACAAACAAGCAAACAAAATCCCTGCAGACCAGTCAGTAACTTTGGGTAGCACGAGTCTTCATGGCTCAGGTCCTGTCCGCATCGAGGTTAGGACATGCCTGGTATGAGAAACAGCAAAGAGGGCCTCTCTTGGGAGCTCCTGTCCCCGTCCCCTGCCCTAGGGGCCTGACTGGCTCAACCTTCATCTTCTGAAGTCCTCAGTTAAAAAACGGGGAGCAGAAGGGGGCCATTGCACTGGGGGAGGGGGGACTTGTCAGGGTAATAAACAAATCTCATATGCCTTGACTTTAAAAATGCTCACTTAGGCATATAAGGCTTTAGTTAGCTGCATCTGCCATCAGAATAATCAGACAATTTAAAGTGAATAGATTTCCTTGAGAAGAATGGATATACGATTGGTTCTATAGAACAGAGATTATCACACAATTCCATGTCTTCCCTCACTGTCCCTCACCCCCATCTTTATCACTACCATCTTCCTTTGTTTGTCTTATATAATTGAGTAAAAAGCAGGATCTGGAGTTGACATTTTCAACAAGCCTAGCCCACATCATCCTCTGATACCAGACAATTTTCACTTCATTTGTGGCCCTGAAAGAGGGTGCTATAACTCTCTAACTTTCCATGTTAAAGTAGTCATAATTTGCTTTTTATGTGTAAGATTCCTCTACTACACAGCAAGATGTAGCTGAAGTCTTGTTTCATCTATCCTGGTTCAGGCAAGCCCTTGGGTGTCACATACATGGGGCCCTAGCCAAGAGATGGCTTTTTAAAAAAAATATCTTTATTAGAGTATAATTGCTTTACAATGATGTGTTAGTTTCTGCTTTATAACAAAGTGAATCAGCTATACATATACATATATCCCCATATTTCCTCCTTCTTGCATCTCCCTCCCACCCCAAGAGATGGTTTGACTTCCAGCATCAAATTTTAAATGTCTGGGTGATTGAACTAGAATTCACACTTAGCACTCTGATGTCATGCACAGCCAGTGTTGAGTCTGTTTCCAAGTTTGTCTGTTGTTGTTGTGTATGAACCATTGTTACTTTTCCTATGAACCAATGTGACTGGATCCTGAAGAACAAGGGCATGGAATGGAGCCAGTCTGGCAGCACTTTAGGGACTACGTATCCTGTAGGCAGGACCAGGCAGAGTTGGATGACAGCAGCAAAGCCCGGCAGCTGTTGGGGAGCAAGCCCAGGGGGCCCGACTCCATGCCAGGCAGGTGGAAGAAATGCTGTCAGAGCCCCTTGAAGTACAGCCCCAGGCCACATGGCACAGGTGTGGCAGAACTGGGGATACCAAGAACAAGAGACCTTCTCAATCAGAAGAGAGGTGGCTGTCATGCAAGAAAGGTGCTTGGTAGTCTGTGCATTAGCAATCAGGATAGAATGTCAAGTGTTACCATCAAAAGCTCTGCCCCCAAATTAAAGGAAAACCTTTACACAATGGCCATGTGGAAAGAAGCCCTCTGATGCTCACTGAAGGGCACTGCTATTATGTCCCCTAGAATAAAACACCTATATGCTCTGACGAGACAACTAAATTATGTTTAATGTTGCACCAAATACTGGTGAATGTATTCATCTTTTTTTTTTTTTTTTTGCGGTACGTGGGCCTCTCACTGTTGTGGCCTCTCTCCCATTGTGGAGCACAGGCTCCGGACGCGCAGGCTCAGCGGTCATGGTTCACGGGCCCAGCCGCTCCACGGCATGTGGGATCCTCCCGGACAGGGGCACGAACCCACGTCCCCTGCATCGGCAGGCGGACTCTCAACCACTGCGCCACCAGGGAAGCCGTGTATTCATCTTTTAATCAAAGGTTCCTCTCATTTCTTGAGTTGCAGGGTTGCAATAAAGTATTTGTTATCTATAGCTGCATAAAAAGTTATCCCAGCTTAAAACCACAAACTTATACAGTCTCTGAGAGTCAGGAATGAAGGAGGCTTATCTGGATGGATCTGTCTCAGGGTCTCTCTCATGAGGCTGCAGTTGAGTTCTGGGCCAGAGGGGGGCGGGGTGAGGGTGAAGGGGCCCAGTCATCTCCATGCTTGTCTGAATGCTTCCGAGATGGCTCACTCACATGGCTGCTGGCAGGAGGCCTCAGTTCCTCACCACAAGGGCCTCTCCAAGGGCTGCTTAAACGTCCTCACAACATGGCAGTTGCCTTCTCCCAGAACAAGTGACCCAAGAATAAGGCAGAAGCCACAATGCCTTTTATTATTGATCACGAAGACACACACTATCACTTCTGCCATGTTCCATTCATTAGAAATGAACCATTTGGGGACTTCCCTGGTGGTTCAGTGGTTAAGAATCCACCTGCCAATGCAGGGGACACTGGTTCGATCCCTGGTCTGGGAAGATCCCTCATGCCGCGGAGCAGCTAAGCCCGTGAGCCACAACTACTGAGCTTGCACTCTAGAGCCCATGAGGCACAACTACTGAGCCTGCATGCCACAACTACTGAAGCCTGCGCACCTAGAGCCCGTGCTCTGCAACAAGAGAAGTCACCAAAATAATCCCGTGCACCACAATGAAGTGTAGCCCTGCTCGCCGCAAATAGAGAAAAACCCCTTGCACAGCAATGAAGACCCAACGTAGCTAAAAACAAACAAACTAACTAACTAACTAACTAACTAAATAAATAAAAGAATCATTAAGTCCAGCCTGCAGTCAAGTGGGGAGTGGGATTTTGGTTCTACCTTTTAGAGGACGAACTGTTGAAGAATTTTAAACTCTTACATATATTAGGTGGGCCAAAAGTTTCGTTCATTTTTTTCTGTAAGATGGCTCTAGTAGCACTTAGTTGTCTTTAACTTCATCTGAAACAATTTTGTTAGGTTGTGTGTGACAGCTGTCATATCAGCGTGCATTTAAAAAAAGACATCAAAATTGGTGAATTTTTGTGTAGCCATTTTAATATTGAAGATGGAAGAAAAAAAGGACCATTTTCGGCACATTATGCTTTATTATTTCAAGAAAGGTAAAAACGCAACTGAAACACACAAAAAGATTTGTGCAGTGTATGGAGAAGGTACTGTGACTGATCAAACATGTCAAAAACGAAGTTTCGCGCTGGAGATTTTTCGCTGGACGATGCTCCACGGTCGGGTAGACCAGTTGAAGTTGATAGTGATCAAATCGAGACATTAATTGAGAACAATCAATGTTATACCACGCAGGAGATAGCCGACATACTCAAAATAT
The DNA here is from genome assembly GCF_964165515.1 of Mesoplodon bidens. Lineage (NCBI taxonomy): Eukaryota > Metazoa > Chordata > Mammalia > Artiodactyla > Ziphiidae > Mesoplodon > Mesoplodon bidens. Next base: position 70,060,383 of record NC_138165.1, read on the forward strand.
CTAAATCAAGCTTTGAAAGTCATTTGCACCCGCTTGGTTATGTGAATCGCTTTGATGTTTGGGTTCCGCATAAGTTAAGCAAAAAAAGCCTTCTTGACCGTATTTCCGCATGCGATTCTCTATTGAAACGTAATGAAAATGTTTGTTTTTAAAACAAATTGCGACAGGCAATGAAAAGTGGATACTGTACAATAATGTGGAACGGAAGAGATCGTGGGGCAAGCGAAATGAACCACCACCCACCACACCAAAGGCCGGTCTTCATCCAAAGAAGGTGATGTTGTGTCTATGGTGGGATTGGAAGGGAGTCCTTTGTTATGAGCCCCTTCCAGAAAACCAAAAGATTAATTCCAACAAGTACTGCTCCCAATTAGGCCAACTGAAAGCAGCACTCGATGAAAAGCATCCAGAATTAGTCAACAGAAAACACACAATCTTCCATCAGGATAACGCGAGACCACATGTTTCTTTGATGACCAGGCGAAAACTGTTACAGCTTGGCTGGGAAGTTCTGATTCATCCACTGTATTCACCAGACATTGCACCTTCGGATTTCCATTTATTTCATTCTTTACAAAAGTCTCTTAATGGAAAAAAGTTCAGTTCCCTGGAAGACTGTAAAAGACACCTGGAAGAGTTCCTTGCTCAGAAAGATAAAAAGTTTTGGGAAGATGGAATTATGAAGTTGCCTGAAAAATGGCAGAAGGTAGTGGAAAAAAAGGGTGAATATGTTGTTCAATAAAGTTCTTGGTGAAAAAGAAAAATGTGTCTTTTATTTTTACTTAAAAAACTCAAGGCACTTTTTGGCCCACCCAATAGTATTCATTTAGGATATCAGGAAATGTAGTATGCTCAGGACCGGCTATAAGATTCGTGGGACCCAGTGCAAAATAAAAATGCAGAACCACTTGTTTAAGAATTATTAAGAATTTCAAGACAGTGACAGCAGAACATTAAACCAAGTGTGGGCCCCTTCTAGGAGCCAGGCCTTGTGCTACTGCCCAGGTGACACACCCAGGAAAGTCAGTCCTGAGTAGAGTGGTTAAGAGCATGGGCATTGAAATCAAGAGTTTGAATCCCAGCCCTTCCGCTTTATAATTGTGTGACTCTTGGGAAAGCTACTTAATATCTCTAAACCTCAACTTCCATTTCTCTAAAATGGGTATGATTAATTTACCTGCTACTTGGGATTTCTGTAGCATTAAATGAAGTAAATACAGTGCCTGGCTCATAATAGGCACTTGAAAACTTGTAGATATAATGATTACCTTTTTAGGGAGCTTTAGAAGAGAAAAGAACCACTGAGCTGGTAACTCAGATTGATTATTCAGCTGATGATCATAAACTCCTTAAAGTAGGAATAGTATCTCATACTCTCTGCAGTACCAGCGTCTGTTTTACCAAGCATGGACCCACAGGTACATGAGTTTGAAAAATGTGGCCTGCAAGCTACAATAAGAATGGCTAAGAAGATGTGTTTCAGAAATGGTATGTTTTCAACATTCTAGAAGGTAGAACCAAAGCTACAATTTTAGGAAAATCCATTTAAGATCAACATTTCATTGGCTGTTGCAATACTAGGCATTTACTGGCACCTTAGATATAGTTGCCATGAACTGCTTTCTATGAATAACTCAGTTGATGAAAGTGAATATTAAATGGGAACTTTCCCTAGCAATATTCTTTCTTAGTGGCTCAAAAAACAGAAGCAAAAACTAAAACTATCCCTGGATGAAGTCTTAATACTGGCAAAATGATTTTATAAGACACTTTAGAACTTCAAGCAGGTTTTTTCTGCTTCCTTTCTTCAGCTGAGCCTGGCCCAGTGAAGCTGTCAGCCATGGACTGGCCTTCTTCAAAAACCATCAACTGTTTCCACATAGACCCACTTCTACTAAGCTCTTAACCAAAGTCTACTGTTGGCCCAAGACATCGTCACTCATTTGACAAAAAGCACGTGGACCGGTCCAGGCAGTGGAGTCCACAGAACCCAGGAACACCATACCAGGCTTTTAATCACTGCTGAATAGTGTCTGAATGAGCTGATGCAGGTTCCAGGGGTACCTCTGTTGCATCTTCTAAAAACATGGTCTTTGCATGAGCAGATAAATAGGAAATACTAAGAAAAATAGTGCAAATTGGGGTCTTTTCACAAACACATTAACACCATAAAATAAATATGACAGGTATTATTGGGAATAGACTCCCCCCACCCCGACTTGACTACAGGCAGTGCTGTTTTCTTAGCAGTAGTCTATTTCTCAAGAACTTCTTTATTTATTCCCCAATCTAAAATTAGTTCCTTAATTTGAAACAGCCATAAACAAACATTGCTAAAGAAATCCCTTGGGCTCTCTTCTCCCACACCCTCTCCCCTCACACAGATAGTTTTTGCTGCTTTGTTTGTTCTCAGTTCTTTTTGCCTTTGTGCTCAATACAAGGACCCGCAGTGGCTTGGCTTTCTGAAATCCCTTCATTCATATCCTGAACGATATTTAAATTCCATTTTGACAAGAGAGAATTAAATTCACATTTGTTTCAATCAATTACATATTAAATACAAACTTCAATAACATCTAAGTATGGGTTTGAGTACTCTACTGGTATCTAAGGTCGCTTGCAGCTCTTTAATTCTTCTGTTGGCCTGTTCTAGCTACCACTGGACAGTGAGTATAAATGGAACTGCTGATCTCAGCAGCGGCTCTAGCAGACCTGGAGAGAGATCCCCCCACTTCTATCTCTCCCTGACTTGCAATCTTTGCTACCCTTTCTTCCTTTCCTACCTTTTTCCTTTGCCTCCCTTCCCCTCCCCATAACAACAAATAATTTCATAGCCATGTGGCTTTCTTCTTCAGATTCATTCTCAAAACCATCTTCATAGAAAGGAATGTGCTGACCATTTCCCTGGTTGCTCTGGCCTTTCCCCTGCTTTGCTTTCTATCATGGGGGACTGCACTTTCCAGCTTCATTGCCCTCTGGCTTCCACACAAGCTGAGTCAATGGGAGGCATAGGCAGAAGACGGGAGAGTGGGAGGAGGGGGAGAAGCCAGGGAGTTTCTCCCGCTCTCTTTTCTGTTTTGAGTGGTTTCTCTGGCAGCAGCTGCTTCTATTCCATGATTTCAGTTGCTGTCAGATAGTCCCTTGCCTCCTGGTCTCAGCCTCTGCCAGGAATCCTCCCTCTGTCCTCCTGACTTCTCTCTGATGATCCTACCTTCTAGGCTCTGATAACACTGCCTTCTTCCTGAGGCTCTCCAGCCCTGGGGAGGGGGGAAGCGTGGAGGTTAATGGCTTCTGACTATTGTTAATGTTTGGGTTACCCTCACCATCCTACTTCACTCCTTGGTTCTGGTTCTTCCAGTGCTTCCATCACATGTATAATGAGTTCCTGTATTAAATTCCCTCTGTTTCGAACACCTACAGCGGTTTCTGTTTTCTCATTTGGGCCCTGATTGAAGTAGGGGACTCATGATGCTAACAACAACAAACCGGAGCTCCCAGGTCATGAACACGTGGAGGTGTTAGGAGAGTGGCAGGCTCAGGGAGGGCATGGGAGCTCCTTGCCCTTTCCACATACCTGGCCCTGTGCATCTCTTCCATCTGGCTGCTCCTGAGTTATATCCTTTTATAACAAATTGGTAATCTAAAATCAATTAAAAAAATGATAACCTCCTCTGAACCTCTCAAAACTCAAGTCTTATATGACGTCTTCATAAGCTGAATCCGGATTACAACAAGTCCTCAGAGAATGGCAGAGCCGTAAGATGGAATGAGCCTAGGTCTCTAATCACCACATGGAGGAAAGCAGCCTACGGAACAGGATCACCATCTTCAAACGGGCACATGCACAAGAAAGAAACTATCATTGCATTTGTGCCATTATATATTTGGATCGTTATTTGTTACAGCAGTTCATACAACTCTAGAAGTTATAGGTAGAGAGGAGATGACACGCAAGTAATAGCTTAAATCTTAAAAGAGTAATTACATAAATAATACTACAGTAAATATACAAATTTTAGTTGATTTTTGGACGGATGAGATGATCAAATTTACACATGGTAATGGAATCTTTCTTGTGTATAACTGAATCAACCCTGTAAACATGTTTAGACTAATGCTTTAGTATGTCTGCCAATGTTGAAAGAGACACAAAATTCCCAGAGACAGAGGGTTAATCATAATTTTGATGTAGTAAAACAATAAAAATAAAAAGAGCAATTAAAAACAATTAAACAACAACAGCAGCCATGATAAACCACCACATAGCAACATCTCAGATCAACAATTCCTCAGAGTGGAGTGCTGCTAGGCATGACCTTATTCTTCTCTCCTTTTGGGATTTTATACACATGGCACACCTTACAAAACCAATAGCTCTCAAAACCCAGAGTCAAGGGTAAGTTTGGGGTGCACATGAGCGGTGCACTAGGTAAACGGAGTATCTTTTCCTATCTGCACCTGTTGAGGACATCCTATTGTTTTCACTCTCCTAAACATGGAGAGGAGGATTTTCTGCTCTTACCTCACTAATATGGACTTTACACAAAATGTTGTATGAGAGTTGGGAGTGACTTTCTTATTTCCATCTGAGTAGATAGGTCCCATCCACTTTGCACCACAGCCTCAGGACTCCAATAATGTGGTTTTGATCATCACTAGGTTCAATGATCTTGAATCTCACCTGACAGCAACACCTCTTTGTTTGTGAATCTTGGAAATATTTGCTATAGAGCAGTGGTTGGCAACACTTTATGAGTCAAAGGCCTTTTGGAAGAATACTGGAACTGGTCAGAATCCTCTCTGGTGCACCTCTCAGGTGCACACACATGCACACGCATGCATATGTGCACACACACACTCTGACATACATCTTATCAGGCTTGTTGATTCCAGATTAAGAATGCCCCATCCCCCTGCCCAACCACATGGTCCTTGGTCAAATATTATTCTTCTGTTAATATCCAGGATGCCCTGGGTTTTGCCTATGTATGTAAACATACATGTATTTTTTATTTGTAAAACTGTAGTTTTGCAAATAACTTATTTTCTTTCCATTTATGTCCTTTTAAATGATGGATTTAAGTTCAAAATACAAAATCTGTCAGACATTATTTGGAGAGATTCTTCCTTCTTTTGGACTAATCCTTAGGCAGATATTTCCATGTCTTACTTGTGTTAAAAGATTTCTCTATAGTGATATTAAATGCTTCTGTCCATGAAACAATCATTTTCTCCTGCTGTTTTGAGATAGCTCTTTTTCTTATTGGCACCACATGAGATAAAGTTCTGTAACTGGGACAGAGATTTATGTAGCGTTATTGTTGAATGTATATGTATGCTGCTTTCCTAAGCTGAAAGACCCATGACACAAGACTTCTGTTTGGGGATTGATCTGGGGCCTAGTGCAACATATATGCTATAATAAGTCACAGCAGATGCTGCTTATTCAATCTCTGCTATCCCATGTGGGTCCTAGGGTGGATAATTTTGCTCACTCTTTTGGCCTTTGCTATGGCTTGTCAGGGAGTGGACTCATGTTCATAACTCTGAGACGTGGTCAGCTGTGAAATAAGTACTGAAAAGATGAAATGCAATTGATTCTGAGCCACTGTGATCTTTCAATCCCATGTAAGCAAGAAATAAGTATTTTAAGTGGCCCAATAAATCTCTCTGAGTTTAAAAGTTCATACATTTAAAATATTTATGGACTGACTTGGGCAGAAAGACCAGGAAAAACTATGTACTGGCTCTGAAGTAGAGATAGAAACCATTATTGTGTATTAGTGACAAGCTCAGTGGGGTCAGCCTAGTGTATCTGTTTCTACAGAAATGAGAATCTTTTAGCATTAAGGTATGAGTTTGTGTACAGAAATATAGGGGATGTCAGTTCCAAGATTGATTAAAAATGAAAGACTGGCTTTCTTTTAAACATCTGTAGCTGTTTTTTGTGTTTGGGTTTATTAGAAGAGGATATTACACTAAAATTCTTGAGGCTTTCTATAATAGGAAAGGGGTAATCTTTCAAACTGAGTGACAAGAGTTATGCAGGACCCATGAAAGAAGATACTGGAAATGCTTGGTATTCATTCATTCATTCAACAAGCATTACTGAGTGCCTACTATATTCCAGGACCTCTGTTAAACATAACAATAAGAAAATGAATAAGACATTATATTGCCTCAGTGTAGTAAGAGAGACTGATAAACAGGTAATTTAATCATGGTGTGATATATTCTATGACAGAGGTGCAGAGTATTATTGGAGCACTGAAGAAGTGTTCTTTTCTTGTTTTGAGAGATCAGAAGACCTTCTCCGAGAAGGTGATGTTTTCCAGAATGAGAAGTTATTGGCTAGGGGAAAAAGGAGAGAGAGGTACCCCAGGCAGCAGAGACACCGTATGTAAAGGTGAAAGTAAGAATCCTGAGAGATCAGGCACTGGAATGACTTGGTGCAGAAGGCCTGGGTGGGGGGTGTGATGGGAGATGGGCTGGAGAGGGAGGACAAGTCACATGTATGCCCTGCTAACAGTGGAGTAATCTGAAGTCAAAGGCTTTAGGATAAGAAGGCAGGGGCAGTGAGTATGGAGAAAAGAGCATGGATCTTTGAGTCAGCTGGCATGTATAATAACAAGAGCTCCAGGACTGATAGGATTCAGAAGATGACAGAGAAAGAGGAGTCTAGAATGACATTTGCTTCCGACTTGGGTGACTATATTGGTAATGATGGCATTCACCATAATCAAGAATAATGGACAAGGAATAGGGCTGGGAATGGGCAGAGATGATGGTTTCTTTTTTCATGTTGTGTCTGAGGTACTTGTGAGTTTCTGTTCTGAATATACTGAGTGTGAGGTAGACGTTCAGTAGACACTTGAATATAGGGAACTTGATCTTAAGAGACACAAATTTGGGAGTCATCAGTAGTTGAAGCCTTGGGTGAGGGTGAAATTAGAGAGAAGAGAGGGTTGAAGACAGACCCTAAGGTAACATCAACATTTAAGGGGGAAAGGCAGAGACAAAGGAATGCTATGTAATATTGAGAAAAGGCTGCAAAAGGATTAAGGGGAAAATAAGAGAGGGTGGCAAACAGAAGCCAAAAAAGAAGAGTGGCTCAAGAAGGCAGCAAGGTGTTATGTGGTAAGGGGTCAAGTGATATGAGGACTTAAAACTGCCTTTAAGATGTGACAACTGAATGTTCATTGAGGATACTGGCAAGCTCAGTTCTAATGCAGTCACAGGAGCAAAGGGTTGGGTATAAAAGGGGGTGAGAAAGAAGACACAAACCTACTGAGCTTTCTAAAACTTGATTGATGGGAGACAGAGCTTTTAAGACCCAGGTTCCTTTTTCAATAAACAGAAGACTGCAACTTTATTACCTCAAAATTTTGATCAGATAGAACTCCCTTCTCCCTGAGGATCATGGCTCCATCTTTTGAATATTTCTACCCACCAAGCACCTTTTATTCTAACTTTACTTACAGTAATTTATATTATAAAAGAAATATTTTTTCCAAAAAGGAATTTATAGTATAGGATAAAACATCATCCACTCCTCAAGACTTAGATATGCCCTACCACCCATTGAGGTTACCAATGTAGAATTCACCAGGACACCTCACCACAGTGATAGGGACGGGGGTTGCTGTCATTAAGTTGCAGGGTTAATTTCAAAAGTGAGGAGTCATGGATGAGTTCCTATTGAATAGAAACCAGGTAGAACTATGGTATTGTATGCAATAGCAACTAGCCCAGGAAATAGCTAGTTGGGAATTTAAAGATTTCATATTTAAGTTCTCACATATATGTAGTGTTCCAGCCACTTCTGAGGGTTCTAACAGAGCCCACTGGCCCAGGGATCTTGGATGCATTGCCCTTGGCAGATGTCTTCACAGCCGTAATTTTCCTTTGAGGTAGGCATCATGGTCAACCACCAGGTTGTCAATGGAGAGATGTCCCCCAGCACTCCCTCTAACCGCTCTTTGCCTCCCACCCTCTGCCCACTACCTGTGGGCACAAGACTTCATGAAATGGAAGGAAGGTCCTCTCCAATTAAAGAGCGCTCAATAAAGAAATCCAAGGACGCTGCATTCTAAGAAAATGTTCTCCTTAGCACAAACCCTCACTCAGCGGAGCTAGTTATCAGATCTGCTAGTTTCTGATATATTTGATGGAAAGGATCACCAAGTACTGAACTGTTCCGATGGAAAGGTATTAGAAAAAGTGTGCAAGCAATAATATTATTTTTTTCAGTAGGGCCAATTCAGAAAAACATCCTCTCAAAATTTACAGACCACATATTTTGTCCAAGATGAAAATAGCTTTATTATTTTTCCCGATTATAAAAATAATGCATGTTTATTATTACAGAAACTGGAACATTGTTTGTATGAAAAAGAAGTAAATATAGCATGAAATCCCAAAGCCCACAGGAGGCCAACAGTTTAAAAAACAACTCAAGTAGTTTCTTGAGTATTTGACTTCCTTGACTAGAAAAATGTCAATGGGTGTTTTTTAGCCACTACAGTTTTTTTTTTTTTTTTTTGCGGTACGCGGGCCTCTCACTGTTGCGGCCTCTCCCGTTGCGGAGCACAGGCTCCGGATGCGCAGGCTCAGCGGCCATGGCTCACGGGCCCAGCCGCTCCGCAGCATGTGGGATCTTCCCAGACCGGGGCACGAACCCGCGTCCCCTGCATCGGCAGGCGGACTCTCAACCACTGCGCCACCAGGGAAGCCCGCCACTACAGTTTTGACTATTTGAAATTTGATAATTAAATATTTGAAATGAAGAAACAAAAGGCAGCTTTCTAATCTTTTACTCAGAATTGAAATCCTGGACCGCGTTGTAGCCCTTTGACCCCAGGTTGCGAACAACTGATCTAAAATGCTCAGGGCAGCATCTGAAGGACCAGGTGGAATGGTGAGGCCTGGGAGACAGGCATCAGGACTCTCAGTGCCTGAGGGTCTGGGAGGATGTTATAAGGGAAAAGGGAGTTTTAGGCACCAGAAGAAGGAGCCAAAGACCTGAAGCTAGACTTACATACTGTAAGGTCAGAGATCACCAAGTTCACTGTCCCATCCTAGCAACCGGGCCAGTATGGGACTGAATAGACACTCAAGTAATACCTCTTTTTTTTTGTTTGTTTTATAAATTTATTTATTTAATTTATTTATTTTTGGCTGCTTTGTGTTTTCATTGCTGCGCAGAGGCTCTCTCCAGTTCCAGCGAGTGGGGGCCACTCCTTGTTATGGTGTGTGTGCTTCTCATTGCGGTGGCTTCTCTTGCTGCAAAGCATGGGCTCTAGGCATGCGGGCTTCAGTAGTTGTGGCTCGCGGGCTCTAGAACACAGGCTCAGTAGTCGTGGCGCACAGGCTTAGTTGTTCCGCGGCATGTGGGATCTTCCCGGACCAGGGATCGAACCCATGTCCCCTGCACTGGCAGGCAGACTCTCATCCACTGTGCCACCAGGGAAGTCCCTCAAGTAATACCTCTTGATGTAGGACAGGTTTTAGCTACTTCACTATTTGGCCCTGGGGTAGTGGTGCAGGACCACAGGCACTGGAATGGAAGGAGTCTCTAAGGTTGAGGCTCTTTTATGGCTGCTAATCTGGAGCAATTATAGCACCAATCAAAATCACCCAGTGGGACCAAAAGCACAGAAAAGCCCATGTGTCTGGAAATAATGAAACCCTTTTCCCCATGCCCAGGCTACATCTGGATGGGGCTAGTTGCTTTAGGCTGATAAAGATTCATAAAGAAAAATAAAAAGCTTTAGCATGCTTTCCAGTTTAAGGACTCTGTGGACTTGTAGAAGCATGCAGGACCCTGCAGGATACCTCAGGGGGTGATAAGTTCTGAGGAGACTTCAGGAATTTTTGAAGCAATTTACAGACCTAGTGCTCTAGAGAAGAAAACGTTTGAGGTCTCTGGATCAAGATTTCCTCAGGTCCAGACGCAAGATTTGGGGAGAACCTGTAAAACACCCAGTGGCCGAGAGGGGATTGGGGCAGGTGAGGCCTGGCAAGAGCGGCCCAGAGACTAGGACATAAGTGTCTGCTCCCTTTTCTTAGTAATGGGAATGGATTTCAGCATGTCTAGTGGGAAAGGAGGTTATGTACCTTTTCAGTAGAAGTCTTGATTGCTTTGGCAGCTGGGTTGCTTTTCAATGCCCAGGCTCACATGGTCTGCTGCTTCCTCTGCAGGACATGGGCAGTGCTTTGGTGCTACTCTCTTTAAAGTTTTCCAGCTTTTTTTTTTTTTTTTGCGGCACGCGGGCCTCTCACTGTTGTGGCCTCTCCCGTTGCGGAGCACAGGCTCCGGATGTGCAGGCTCAGCGGCCATGGCTCACGGGCCCAGCCGCTCCGCGGCATGTGGGATCTTCCCGGACCGGGGCACGAACCCGTGTCCCCTGCATCAGCAGGCGGACTCTCAACCACTGAGCCACCAGGGAAGCCCTAAAGTTTTCCAGCTTTATTCAGAGTTGAAGTAGATCACCGGTGTGAACCCATCAGCGAGGACCTGCTTTTGTTTAACCTTGCTGTAGAAAGCCTTACAATTGGTCTAAGACCCATCTGGAAATATTGACTGAGATTATGGGCCAGTTCAATTTACCTAAAATAATTTATAAAATTCAGGAATTCCCTGGCAGTCCAGTGGTTAGGACTCTGTGCTTTCACTGCCGAAGACGCGGGTTCAACCTCTGGCTGGCGAACTAAGATCCCACAAGCTGCGTGGCCAGAAAAAAAAAAAAAAATTCATTCATCAGTTCAACAATATTTGAGTATCTCATATGTTCCTAGGTTCTGGGGACACAAGAATGAGCCAAAGAGACAAAAATCCTGCCCTCACAGAGCTTCTCATCTTGTACAAAATATGTCAAGATTGAGAACACTGCTGAAACTAATGAGAAATCTATTACTAAGCCTTGGTTTTTAGTTCCAGTTAAATTTTGGTTTATTTAGTCAACAGTCCCTACACCTGTATTATATGTTGTCTTGGTTGTTAATAAATTAAAATATTTTTTGGTTACACAATTATCTTTATCGGTATTTACATATGCTAACACCTGTGATGAAAGTATACCCCAGACTCAAATAAATGGACATTTAGTTTTAGAGACTGAAGCAGAAACAGAATATTACTTCATATGTTTGCTAAATTGCACTTCATTTGGTATAGACAGCTAATTTTTTTTCCTTTGCCATAATATTTGCTTTTCCTTATAGTCCTCCTCAGGTCTCCTCAGCAACGAGATGACAAGCTCCCCAGTCATCATTAGAAAGATGAAAATGCTTTTTAAAAATGATTGGGAAAAAAGTCTAGTCATTTTTCAGATTGATTTATTGTTTAACAGCAAGGTTTTGCCATAATGGTACTAACTTGTTACAGTTTGCGAGGAAATAAAAAAGACAATTATTCTACTAGTTGAAGAGACAAAATGCTAAATTATAAAACATCGGGGGGAAAATTCAGGCAATTTAAATTTCCTGGCAATGGATCTATAATTTATTTGAGGGATCACAGTATTCTAAGGTATAGACAAATGTATTTTGTGGAGAAAAAAAAATTACACTTTGAGTTTCACTACCCAATTTTAGTGGTCAATTACACTGTTATATTTTGTAAAGAATAGTTTATTTTTTTTTATAATGCCACAGTGACTAACCTTGTACACATATTTCAAGTTTGTGCAGATGTACTTTTTTTTTAACATCTTTATTGGAGTATAATTGCTTTACAAATGTTGTGTTAGTTTCTGCTGTATAACAAAGTGAATCAGTTATAGGTATACATATATCCCCATATCCCCTCCCTCTTGAGCCTCTCTCCCACCCTCCCTAACCCACCCCTCTAGGTCGTCACAAAACATTGAACTGATCTCCCTGTGCTATGCAGCAGCTTCCCACTAGCTATCTATTTTACATTTGGTAGTGTATATATGTCCATGTCACTCTCTCACTACATCCCAGCTTACCCTTCCCCCTCCCCATGTCCTCAAGTCCATTCTCTACGTCTGCATCTTTATTCCTGCCCTGCCACTAGGTTCATCAGTACCGTTGTTTTAGAGAATAGTTGTTCTTGATTATCACATATAGTACCTATAAGGAATCCTATTCCTGAGTTTTGAATTCTTCTCTTTTCATCTTCGAAAAGCTTTAGCAAATTTTCATGCCTAGGGGAAATTTCATCAATCTTTTTATCCTCTAATATTTTTGTTGTCATTTATCTACAGTTTTAAATTTTTTAAAATTAATTTTCTTTTTATTGAGGTATAATCAACATAAGAATATTAATTTCAGGTATACAGTGTAATGATTTGATATTTGTATATATTGCAAAATAATCACCACAATAAGACCAGTTAACATCCATCATCATACATAGTTACAAAATTTTTAATTTTTTTCTTATGAGAACTTTCAAAATCTACTCTCCTAGCTACTTTCTATCTACAGCTTTTTTAATACTTACAGTAAGAGTTGTGTTTTTCCTGCTGAGTCTCAGAGGCTGAAAATGCTATAGAAATATTTTTTATAATACCTAATCTGAATTTCAAATAATACTTTAAGCATTATGCATTTATTTTCAAAGCATTCTGTAAATACATAAAAAAGATTTTTTTTTTTGCATGGAACTAAGAAATAATAATGCAGTGCTTACTGCATTTAGAGCACTATTCTAAACTAAGAGATATATAAATTAAAGAGATGAGACACTACTTGTTTTCAGAGACAAAAGGAAAAAGAGCTCACAGATTAAATGCTCACAGATGTGAGAGGAAGTATTTATATAGCCTAGAGGTAAGAGATCAAGCCCTGAAGCTAGACTGCCCAGATTCACATCCTGGCTTTAACATTATTACTGTGTAACCTCAGGCCAGTAATTAACTTTTCTCTGCCTCAGTTTCATCATCTGTAAAATGGGATAATAATAATAACCTACCTTATTGGGCTGTTATGAGGGTTAAATGAATTAACACACAATGCAGAGCATTTAGATTACTTTCTAGAACACAGTAAGCTCTCTAAGATAGTTCTTCCTGTCATGGGCCTGGTGTTTTCAAATTGAATTACTCCTTTAATCTAGAAATTTACCATCTAGTTGGAAAGGCCAAACATTAATAAGAGAACAACTTGAAAGTTTTCACAACCTGGAACCAATTAATAAGTACGGAGAAGATGTGGCATCAAGATGTTACCACAGCAAAGGAAGCAAGATCCAATTCAAGAAGATGGTCAGGAATAGGTAAGAACTGAGTGTGGTCTCGAAGGATAAGCAGGTGAAAACTAAGTGTTTGGACATGTAGGCAAGGAGAGAAAATATGGCAAATATAAAGACTCTTAGATTCTTTTTAGAACCAGAGGTTCTTAACACATTCAAGATGATGTAAAATAACTAAGGACAGAGAGCATGAGCTTTCTGGCTAAAATTCTAAAGCTAGTTGCAGACAGAACCAGTGAGAAAATCTAAAACTATGACTTCCAGCCCACCATTTCATTTGCTACACCAATATGAGGCAGAATCAGGTTATGTGGTCCTTTCGTTGGTCAATTTTCCAATGTTGAATTCTTGAAAAAAAAAATTTTTTTAAGGGGCTCAAGTAAAAACAACTAAGGAAAAACAACAACAACAACAACTCTATACTTTTAGTAGTAATTCTCTTCCTGGGACACACACAAATGTGTGTGTCCACAAAGACGGCAGGATTTCCCTTGTTTTGAATCAAATCATTGCATGTTTTCATTAGGTAAAGCACACTTCTTACATTCTTTTACTCCTATAATTTGATAATTTATGTTTATGACCCTAAAATCTTAATAATAGTCTTTCTGCTTCTTCATAGCTTTTGCTTCTTCCAAATAGACTGAGGGGAAAGTAAAAAATGCTTTTGTACTTGGTGGATTTATTATCTATTCTTGACAGTTATTAGAACAACTGTAATCTGCTTCTTTTAAATTCAAAAGTTGTTGATTGATTGACTTTTGAAAAGAATGGCCAGGAAGGTAAAAGTATTTAAAAACCTCATGGTATGTCCTCAGAAGTTTGGATTTTGAGATTTATGAAAACTAGGTTAATGGTATTTTTAAAAGAGAAGCATAGCTTTGCTCTAGAAACATTTTTGGCTTTCTAATAGCTTCTTGGGTTCATTTTCTCAATGTTATTAGAATGAGTTCAACAGCTTCTACTATTTTCTTTCCCGAACCTGCTAAAAAACAGGGAGAAAGACTCAAGTGTCCCCACTCTGCTAGATCCTTCTAGAAGGCAAAATTGTTCCTACATAACTATGTTCCCAATTTCTTTCTTGGGGCAGGAGCTCCAAAATCTTCCTAAGAGAAGTTCTCTTAATTGTCCTACGCAGCAAATACTTGTCTTAAACCTACTTTTTACTAAAACTTGGCCTTTTTCCAAGATCAAAAGATTACAGAATTTTCCCCACTCTTTCAAACCATCTGTTTACATTTTGTACTTGTGAAACTGCCGTTTGAATTTCTGTGATTTTTGAAAAGCTGGACTGGACAGCAGAGGTCAGAGGCTCCCTTACTGCCCAACTGCTATAAGCAGTCACTTTGGAATCTGAAGTCAGATGGGCAAAATGGAGAAGGGAGGCTACACTTGTCATCAGGTAGCAGGACCATATGTTGTCTGTTGCAAAGACAGGGATCTTCAGGGTGTTCATTAGGCTAGGTTATCAAGGTCTGAGGTAGTGTACTGGATTGTGGCGGAGACTGTGGAGTCAGAAGGCTTGGGCTCAAATCCCAGCTCTGCCACTGTTCCAGGTGCCTACTGCTATACAATGACCACCCTGAAGTCCATCTCGTATTATTGCTACCTTCTGTTTCTGGGCACTGACTAGGCTCAGTTAGGGTTTCTTTCTAGATCTCTCAGTCATTGACTGGGGCTGGAGTCATCTCAAAGGCTTACTAACTCACATGCCTGGCAGTTCAGCTGGCTGTAGGCTGGGTCCTCAGCTGGCATCATCAGCAGAAACACCACCTATACATGACCTGCCACGTGGCCAGAGCTTCCTCATAGCATGGCTGCTGAGTTCCAAGGGTGATTGGCCCAGGAGAAGGCCAGGTGAAAGCTGTAGCTCCTTTTACAACCTAGAATCAGAAGTTACCTACATAATTTCTGCTGTATTCTATTCGTTAGGATCACATCTCTAAGTCTAGCCTATATGCGAGAGGAAGATAATTAGACTCCATTCCTTAATGGGAGGAGTGTAAAAGAATTTGTGGACATGTCTTCAAACTAGTATAGCCACTTATTAGCTGGAAGAACTCTCTGTTCTTGGCTTTTCTGGTTTGTAAAACAAGGACAAAGACAGTAACTTTCCTCCCAGGTTTTTGTGAAGATTAAACAGGAAAAGAATGGTACCTGGTACTCAATACGTTTAAGCTTAGCACATCACTATGTCTTATGTGGATCAGAAGTGATGCTGATGGTGCCATCTGTGATGGTGTAGGTCCAAAGCAGATACAGTCTGGGAAACTGTTACCTTTCAAACTCTACTGGTAGCATTTGACAAATACCAGTGCCTGTGGTTCTTATGCCTGTAGGAAAAGAATGACTATATATGGTCTGAATTCTTGTTTCACCTCATTTTAGCGACAGTTTCCAGATATAGGTCAGTCCATTTAAACCTGGCTCCATTTATGGCAATTTATTTCATTATTGGACAAAGTAGTTAGAACCATGAGTAATAATTACTGTGCCTACATTTCTTTTAACACCTTAGCCAAGTAATCCTCACCTCACCCAGTGAGTAAGGTTGGATGAGCACTCTTCCCTCCTCCGGGATGAGGAAACCAGGACAAGGGTCAAGTGGCTTGCTCTAAATTCTACTGTACAAAGAGGCAAGAAGCCAGCTGGAGTGAGAAGCTGGAGGGCCTGATTCTCTGGCTCCCGCCAGCATGCCTAAATCATATGCAGATTAACACCCTATCATTGATCATTACCCAGTGCCAGTTGATACGCAATATTCATTTATATATTTTCATATATATATATACACATATAGTTGAAATTTCTTTTTAAATTATCTTTTAATTTCTGTAACAGAGAATTGGCCAGTGTCTACTTAGCATCATGTGAAATTAAGTGAGTTAATAGATATTAAAACATCTTGTAAATAAAAGCACACTTTGCCACTCAGTACACTCTTTTCCCTTTCGGTCAAATTAATATTTTCCGATATTCTTGGGTATCCAAACTTTTTTTTGTCTAAGGGAGAAGGAACAACTGAGAACACTCCCACTGTCTGCCTACATCTGCTCACAGGTTGGCTTCCAGTTGTCATTCCCCGCAGCCCCTCTCCTCACCCGCGCCGCCCCGGCCCGCTCCCCCTGGCTTGCCTCTCCAGTTATTGTATTTGTCGTTTGATGTTAATAAATCCGGGAGTGAGAAAGGTAGAAGGGCCGTGCCTTCCGTGGGGCTGGGAGGGACGCCTCTCCTTCCTCCTCTTTTCTACTCCTTGCCCCATCCGGGCTGGCCCTGGGGGCGGAGGCTGCACCCGCGCTCACCGGGGGGCGCTGTGCCGCCGGCACCGGGCGGCCGGAGGTGAGTCGGCTGGGAGGCGGCAGCTCCCGGTCCTGCCGGCGCCCAGAGGGGCGAATCCCAGGCAGCGAGGTCGCCGCCCCCGCCCCTCGGCCGGCCCCTCCGCCCTCGGGGTAGAGGGGAGTGGCCGGGCGCCTCCAGCCGCAGCGCAGCACTCTGCAGCGGCAGCGCACTCTGCAGCCGGGCGCGCACTGGAGACCCGGCCGCCGCGCGTCTTGGTGGTGTGGGAGCGCGGGCGCGAGGGGCCGGCAGCCGCTGGGAAGCGTCCGCCGGCAGCGTCCGCCAGCAGCGTCTGCCGAGCAACTGCGCGGGAGCCCCGCAGCCTCGCGGAGGGCCCGCGTCCCAGAGCGCGCCGGAGAGGGAGGACGACAAGGAGGCGGAGTGGCGCCCGGCGAGGTAGCGCGAGCGCTTTCCCTCTCTCCCCTGCCCTGCCCGCTCGGTCCTTTGTGCCCGGGGTCCCCGTGGCCCCGCCGCAGCCCGCGGGACACGGGTCAGCGGGGTCTGCGGTCTCTCCTCGGGGCCAGGCGGCGCTGCGGCGAGAACCGCGCACGCTGGAGGTCGGGCAGGGTGGTCGCGACTCCAGGGTGGTCGTGACTCCGCAGTTGCTTCGGGGGCGGGTGGGAGAGTAGAGGGCACTAAACTAAGTTCTTCTTACTTTGCCCCATCCCCTTCGTACCTGTGGGCAAAGTGGAATCCAGGTCTTCCTGGTGTTCACCCATACCCCTCCATCTCTCTGGCCCACAGCTGTTTCCTGGCCCCCTGGTTCTATGGAAGGACACGGGGTGGCCTCCTCCGGGAAGGAAAGTGGAGGGAGAACAATGGGGCGTCCTGGGGAGTGGGGTTCAGGTGCGGCGTGCCCCGGCGGCGGGGGGAGAAGGGGCCCAGGACCCGACGGGGCATCCTGCGCTTGCAGCTGAGCTATGCTCCTTTGTTCCGCCGCAGCGGAGGGGGCTGCCTTGGGTCTCGTTTCCTGCCCAGGATGGGATTGATTCACGGTCCTAGAGAGGGAAGGGGAGGGGGCGGGGCTGGAATGGAAACCAGATTAGGAACGGGAGTCCTGGAGGGTTCTTGCTGGGCCGGGGCAGAGGGTTGGGGAGTGGGTGATGTGAGTGCCCTGGAGAGTTGATTACAAACACACAGCATTTTGTCCAAGGGCTTGCTGTGTGGGTTTCTGGAGCTTATTTGTAATGCTTTGTTCAGGCTGCGGCTGAGCGTTTATTGCTTCAAGTTGTGTACTTCCCTGACTTCTAGGCGCTCCCAGTGTTAGTTTGCTGAAATCAAATCTTCTTAATTACAATGGAAGAAGACTTTTTTTTGGGCTATGAATCAGGGGATTTGTGTGTATGTATGTGCCTGTGGATCCGTGTTTGTAGCTAGTAGATATTGGCTTGAATGGGTAGGAAGCAGATTTTATAGCATTGATTTTGACATAGAATAATTTTCTCCGTTGTAATATAGTAAAACAATTTTCCAGGAATGTTTGGGGGGAAACCACTAGAAAATTAGACATTGCTAAATAAATGAATCAGATTAGGTAACACTGAATTGAAAAACCCTTTACAGTCTTTCCCAGAAAACACATCATACACACCACCCTTTGGGTTTTCAGTTGAGGAGTCATGACTTCTGTGCTTTCACTCCCCTAATGTGGGTCATCTGGACTAGGAAAGAGAACAGTTGCCACTATGGTGAATGGGAATTATTTTTAGGGGGAGGTAGAATTGAATGTAATGTGTTGGGCATATGTTAAGTGACCCTTTCCTAGATTGGAATCAAGAAGCCCAGGAGGATTGGTTGACCTCGGGAGGGAGCCAGGGTGGATTGAATGATGAGTGTTTTTTGAATGGAGTATTCCAAGCAAAACCGTTTAGGGAGGAGGCTGACATTTCCAGGCATTCATGGTTTGTGCCTATGGGACACTGGTGGAAGGATCCCAAAGCTGGGCTGAAGGTTAGAATTACTCTGGTGATAGTTGAGGAGACATTTAGCTATAGTAGTCTGGCTGAGGCAGGGCTGGGAAATGACCTAGAGCTGCTTCTTTGACAAGTCTGAGGGCCCACCGGTAAACCACCGCATTGGCTATTCATTTTAAGACAACCAAGTTTGAAAGTCTCTTAACTTTAGAAGGTGAATGAAGAGCTTACTCCTGGGGGAAAAAATGTTTCTTGCCCACTAAGTGGTAATGGAAAAGAGCTGTACCAGTTACCGTGAGGGTTTGTCTTTTTCTTGGAGGATGTGGTCAGATTTTCAGGCCAGGCTGGAAAGCAGTGGGATTTGTCCTCCAGAGCCATTATGATGTGCAGTTGAGGTGGGATGTTGTCCAACCGTCAAGCTGTTTGTCATTATAACTAACACACTGCCTGGCAAAACATTGTGCCATGGGCAGCGAACAGAGGGAGACTTCCTTCGTTATCGTCTTGCCATTTTGGATTTTTCGTTTATGTTGTGAATTGTTTTGTAAAATATAGCACAATTGGATTCCTCCCAAGTACTCATTGGAATATACATTAACAAAATACAAAGCATAAGATTACTGCTACCAAAGACACGGATGGGGAAGCCTCTTAAATAGTTGGTCTCTGGCTGCAGGCCGTCCGATGGATTCCCCATGTGTGATGAGGCTGGCTGCAAGCTGCACCCTCTTCACGGGATGGGATGAATCATCACTTTGTCAAGCCTGGAGTTAAAGACTGACTCTCCCTGGTTGCTTCGCGGTTATGCAAAGCAACGAGGAGCTTCCGACAACAGTGGGGAAGGAGTGGGGTGTAGGGGTGGGCCAAGAGGGGAATCCTCAGAACGTAGGATGTTAAAGGTTTTTAACATTTGTCCTCCTTTTGGGCAGATTCTTCTCTCGTCCCCCTCCCTTCCGCTATTTCAATAGCTGGACCTTTGGATTCTAATTAAACAGCCTAATAGTAGTTAAAACTGTCATTAGTATTTACTGTGTGCAAAGGATTTTACACACATTATTTTATTAATCCTCACAACAACTTGGGAAAGTGGGTATTATCTCCATTTTACAGTTGAAACTGAGGCCTAGGGAGTTTGGTAACTTGCCTAGTTGTGTAGGTAACTAGTAAGGGGTAGAGGTGAGATTTGAATTCCAATCTCTGATTCCAAGGTCCACACTGTATGGTATGATATCTTTTAATAATAGGAATGACAGCAGTTTGATTATGTGATTAGCCCTTTGCAGATTGCAAATCACTTTCATATATTATCATAATTGATCCTTTCAAAAATTACTGTGAGATAGGTTTGGAAGGCTAGATTAGTGACATCGCAACTTTTCGAACTGTATTGTTCAAAAGCTTTGCTGTTTGATGGCCTGTGTGAATAAACTTTAAGTGAATGAAACTTTAAAAAGTTAGGCTGCCAATGTTTAAAAATAAGTTTTTCTGTGGGGGGGAAGAGGCATTTAAAAGTGGTGGAATGGAGCAGACTTACAGTCATTTGATATTTATTGAAACCTATTTTAGCCCTTTTTATCTCCCAGCCTTTATTAGAACACTGCACTTTGCTTCTTTACTGAGACCCAATGCCAGAGTGTCTTTTTAGAAGAGGAATAAGGAGGGAAGGAATGTGATTATAAAGAGGAAGTGGGACATCAGAATTGGAGTCATACACAGCAGCAGGCCGTAGATTTTCCCAGCACATGCTTTTTGTCCTGGCAGTCGCCTTTTACAGAAGACATTCTTCCTTAGGGAAGTGTCAAGGGTCTTTCTTTACAATATCCTCTGAGATCATCACATTTCTGAGCTCTGTGGGAACACACATTCCACAGGATTTCTGTGCTCATCTTTTCCCCACAGGGGAAGTGAACAAGCTTAGGCATCCACGTGAAAGTGGAATGGAAGTGGTGTCCGTCCTTGGGGTGGAATGGAGTATTGTGCCAGGCAGGAGTCTCCTGACCTTGACCCAGGGGTGATCGCCAAGTGCAGGAGCAGAGTGGATTCGCACACTTGGCGTCATCGATTATTTATGGATTTCTCAGAATGCTCCCGGGCAAATGGAAAAGTCAATATTGGTTTTTTTTGTTCCTGAGATAAGACTATGAAGACTGAAAGTTCTACCTTTACTTTTTAATTATTTCAAGCTAAGACATCATTTGGGGTCTTCAGAGACCGTAGTATAGGTGCAGTAACTTTTGTCTCCTGAGGCCATTAGATTCTCATGCATTGGATATTTAGAGGGGATGCACACACGTGGTCTGCTGAGTTCTAACAGGGAGCACTTTCCAACTTACCAGCTGAGAAGGATGAAGGATGCTCTTATAACCTGTTGTAGGTTTCCTTTCAGTTGCCAGTGTCTTCATCAATTTGTATTGTATTAAGCACACAGTTGATGCAAGGCTATGCATTAAAAAGCAGCAAAGGAAATCCATTGTGTATCAAAGGATGTAGCAGGGCAGCACAGTGTGCCCAGAGAGTGGATGTTGGTGAGATGACTGTGACAGCCGTGGTGACCAAGGCCACGCCAACACATGCTACTGAGACAAAAGCATGAGAGTGGGAGGAACCCAAACAATGCCTGTTCCTTCTTTGTCCTTGGTTTTATTTCCCCCAGCCTCTGATGGTGCCAAAGGGGTCGGGTCTCTGAACACCTGCCTCTGAAGGCTGGATTGGTTGGGATGTTAGGAAGCCTCTTTCTGGTGAATTCGTTGCCCGAGGAGAGAGGAGAGGATCCTTTTTTGGACCCTGAGGGTGTATAAAGTACCATTCCATGGGAGAAGGTGTTGAATTACATGGTCGGCCCTGGTGTACAGCAAATCCTTGGTGTCCTCCTGCTTTCTTCCCTCCCCACCTGCCAGCGTCCCAACCTTCCTCATCCTGGTTCAGCATGGCTGTTGATTCAACCCCACTAAGGCTGTTCATAGACTTCAGGCATATTTGCATAGTGGACAAGAAATGCCAAGTCCCCAAAGAATTATATTTTGTTACATGACATTCATGCTGCTGTCATTAAGTAGTGGGTGCTGCGCTGTGTCAGGCTGCGTCCTGGGTACCCTCCATAGCCTGTTTCATTTAATCCTCATTGGTCTCCTTCAGTAGATGTCTGTAGTTGGGAGAGTTGGGTAACGTGCCCAGGGCTAGTAGAGATCAAGCCCAAGACTGTGTGCTTTACAGAACAACGTGCTGCCTCGTGGGACAGTGTTCTTGGAAGCTCAGGGCCACTGTAAGGAGTGAGTTTTACAGAGTTAGAGAGTGAGCCCACCCTGACAGTCTCTCTCTTCCTTTGTCCCGTGGGGTCAGGGTTCCTGCGTGTGTCCTTGGTTGGACCAGGGCTGAGGATCTGGTTCAAATGCTTCTGAGTTGCTCTTTTTTTTTCTGGGTCTTGTGCTTGGCAACCCTGCATTATTCTCCTCCCCCAGGTGAGGGGGACTTGGTGAAACAAGATTCAACCTGCCGGTGAGAGACCAAGGAGCCAGCCCTGCCTGGTTGTCTTTCTCACCCTCTCCTGGTCACTGCCTTCTCTGTGGGAATCTGCTCGCCTTCTGGGGATTTTCAGGGGGTTTGTCTGATCTCTGGTCTCCAGTCTTTTCAAGCACAGTATGCTGCTGGGCATCCAGTCAGAGCTCAGGGTCTGATGCATGTGGATGCATTGCAGAGCTGGAACTTAGGGGATAAGACTTTGGACAAGGCAAGGAAGAAAAGAATTGGTATAGAATTTATACTCGTCCAAGATAGGCAGTTTTTGAAATTGAGGTCTGGAGATAAGTGAAAATTGACATTCTTCCTTTGCTTACCAGATAAACAGCAACGCTGAGCTTCTAAAAATACCAGGTGCCTGGCTTTCCTAGATAGCTTGGAGAGGCAGGAGGAGACCAGGTCTCTGCTTTCCAGGGCCTTTCTGATCAATCCTGCGTGGACTCAAGATGCTTTGAAGTTACACAGATGGCTTCATTTTGCTGTGTTAAAATGAAAATACAATTCAAAATTGTACACGTTTTTAAACTCGTAAAAAAAAAAAAGAATTCAGCATCCTTGAAGACACATTAGAAAATTACATTGAAAGGACAGTGGAACGGACCAGGTTCTTCGTTGTCGGTTTCATTATCGTGTGTGTGCATATTATTTGCCTGCTCATTTTCACTGGTTTCGTGGAAGCATTTTCTGCACACTTCAACCAAAAAATTAAAAACAAACCAAAAACCTTGATTGAAAAACTCCTGCTGGCCCCACTTACTGTTGCCACTGTGTACCTTCTCTCTCCCTCAGTGCTGCTTCCTTTTACATTCTATATTATTAGACTCTGAAGCGCTATTTGCAATGTTCAGATTGCAAATAGGCCCAGTTCCTTAGCTGCTCCTTCTTTCCTTTGAAAGGGCTTCAAAGGGATCATCACTATTTTATTCATTTTAGAGTCCCTGCCTAAATGCTTTTAGGAAAAGTTTAATTTTTATAAACATTGGGCCTAGGCCAATTTGCATGGCTCATTTTTTTTGCAGTCCTCATGCAGTCTGCTTACAGTTGTAATAAGTTGACTATAGTTTTGATTCACCCCTGATGTGGTGAGCTGTCTAGCAAAGAGTTCTCACTTGCTTGAACTCTTCAGGGTGTTGAGAGGTATTCATAAAAATATATGAACTGCCACATTGGGTCAGATTCAGGAATCTGCTTTCGGCAGAAGCAGAATACTAAGTATTCTGTGACATTGGAGGAGGGGGCTGGAGTTAGACTTTATAGCTTTAGTAGGTTTGGGGGCTCTCTCTTCAACATCTATAATTGCATAATCTCTTAAAAACCTCTCATCCATATATGTAAACTCATATATTCAGATTCTTGAATTGTTTATTTGTATCCTATATTTAAACATTTCACACCTCCTTTAAAGGTAGAACTTGACTGTATTGGTATTTTGACTTCAAATGTTTAATTTTTGGAAAGGTAGAGTGATGAAGTTGAAAGGGCCTTTAGGCCACCACCATAACCACTTACTTGTATCTGAGAACTGCTCAGGCTCAAAAGGTTAACCAGGGTCAGATCTGGCACTGGACTCCAAGGCTTTTAACTTCTTGCTCAGTTTTCTTTCTAGGGGAATATCTCACTGTGTCTCCAAACCCATCAAAATCCTCGCTTAGTGCCCATTACCTGATAGTTGATCGTCTTTGACGTAACTGTGCTAATAGCATTCTTATCATCATCTTGACTTTGGATTTCAGAAGCATCACCGACTTCTGTATTTTCTGTGACTCTTACATCCATCTAATCAGTTACAGTGTTTGGTTGATTGTTGCCTTTTATTTTCAAATCCTTAAACCTCTATTCTGGTTCAGACCTTTAAAAGGCTGATTTTACTAGAATACAGCATTTCCCAAAGTGGGTTGTTCCATGAAAAGTTTGTAAATGTTACTGTAAAAAAGCGTTCCTTGGGCAAGTAGGTGTTGGTTAAACAACACTTTAAACAAGTTTCTTTAAATAAACTTAAACAAATAAGTCTCTTCTTTACAGAAGGCCTTATCACGGACTTTTATTTGTGACCGTGCACTGTGGATCTCCAAGAGGGAGATAGGGTATGCACATGTCCCAACTTATGTGACCGGTGTCCCACTTTTTGGCAGGATCATTGTGTAGATAACACTGCTGTAGTCACTTCATTGTACCGTTTGTAGATCCATCACTGTCTGGCTTTCTATGGGAATATGTGTTCTCTGTGAGCCATGCTTGGTTCTCTCTCAAACATGTCTTCTACTTTTTTACCTTATTTTTTTCCTGGATCTTTCCTTTGTCCTGGAAGCCCCTCTCTACCTGTTACCCCTACACATCTCTCACAACCCAGCTTTTCTGAACTTGTAGCATTTACTGTTTCACCACTTAAAATGGAGAAAATATTTGAAAGAGTCAAAACATTGAAAGTAACATTGCATGCCCATAATAGTTAACTTACTGGAATTCACACAAAATGCCGTTTTCCATATTTGTGTCAGTTGATGAGTCAAACGCACATCACATTCTTCTCGCTCCCTCCACACAGGTTAACTTGCACATATATTCTCCAAGCACGTGGCTTGTTTATTTTTCAAAAATTTTGTGTTATTGGAATTGCATTCAGTTCATATAAAAATTTAGAGAGAATTGAGATCTTTATGGTCTCATGGCTTCCGGTCTGCAACCTGATATACCTCTCTGTTGATTTAGGTCTTTTATGTCCTTCAATGAAATTTTACAATTTTATGTGTAAAAACTCTTTCGCATCTTCTGTTAGACTTGTGCCATGGTGCTTTATGGTTTTTATGGTCATTGTGAGCGGAATTGTTTAACACATTTCTGATTGGTGTTGCTGGTATACAAGAATGGGATTGATTTTGTATTTGTTTATTGATGGGTTCTTTTTTTTTTTTTTTTTTTTTTTGCGGTACGCAGGCCTTTCACCGTTGTGGCCTCTCCCGCTGCAGAGCACAGGCCCCGGACGCGCAGGCTCAGCGGCCATGGCTCACGGACCCAGCCGCTCCGCGACATGTGGGACCTTCCCAGACCGGGGCACAAACCCGTGTCGCCTGCATCAGCAGGCGGACTCTCAATCACTGCGCCACCAGGGAAGCCCCGATGGGTTCTTGATTGATCACATTTCAACTTGTGTTTGCTATAGGAGCCTGGAGTCGGGTGGCATTTCTAATAGAGCATGAAATAACAAACCTGTAATGGAAATGTCATAACTCACCGTAATTTAAAAATTATATATGCTACTTTTAGAAGTAAGGGGAGGGGGTGTTTTTTGTTTCTTTAATGCATTCATGTATTCAGTCATCAAATGTTGGGGTGCCTAGTGTGTGCCAGGCACTGTACTAGGCACTGAGTCTTTAATGGTGAGCAGAGCAATTGTGTTTCTGTCTTCATGGAATGTGAGGGGAGAGAGACATTGCGGAAGTGAACATAGGTATTTATGACATATTTATGAATTGTGATATTTGCTATGAAGGGAAAGGACAGGATGCTGTGAGAATAAGAAAGATGGGGAGGGGAGACTTTGGATTGGGGGTAGAGGGAGAGCCTGTCTGAGGAAACAGGCATTCATGCAGCTGCCTGAAGGGTGAGTTGGTACTGCTGCAGGAAGGGAAGGATGGTAGAGCTTTCCAGGCACTGAAGAACGGGCCCAGAAGCCCTGGGGTGCAGTTCTGCTCTTAATGATAGACTGATGGAAATTTTAGTAATTAATGACTTAAAAAGTGGTACTTCTTAGTAAATCATCATAATAGTGGTATTTAGTAGTGTTTAAGTATGGTGACATGAAAATGTTTATTTTTGGCCAGTATGTTCCCCTTCCTCCTCAAATGAAACTGCCCAAGTAAAGAGCGTGCTGCCTCTGTGACGGGGCTTGAGTGGGGCTACTGCCCATCCCCCAACCCTCCCTCTACCCCTTGAGAGCTGCCATTGCCCTGAGTACTGGTGGCTGCCGGGCACACCAACGTCCTGGGTTCTGTACTGTTGGACTGGGTCTTGCTCTGAGGTCTGGAGAAGCCCTTTCTCTCCTCCTGGGAGGACTCTTGAGCAGGGCCACCTTTGGCCCTTTCAGTGTCTCAGCCCTCTCTCTCCCCTTTCCCTCTGGCACCTTCTCTAGAGACACACTGAGGGCTCTGATGTGAAAAGGGTGGGGTGGGAGGAGGGGTCTGGTCTGAGTTATGCACACCTCATTCCACCTAGAATCACTGCGCATCGGTCATCGAGGCTTTGCACCTGGGGCAAGCGCATCAGAGCCTGGTTCTCTTACGTGGCAGTGAGTCCTCGCTTGGTGGGGAGCAGTGTGGTGCAATGGTGATGGGCTGCGCTCTGGGGAGAGTACTGGGTTTGAAACCTGACTCTGTTTAGCAGCCTGTGTCCTTGGCCACATAGCTTAATCTGTCTCTGCCTCCGTTTTCTCACCTGCAGTTATTTGGGTAATAGTAGAGCCTTCTTCCTTGGATTGTAATAAGGATTAAATGGGTAAACACACGTATGTCCATAGAATAAATAGTGTCAGGCACAGAGCAAGCGCGCAGTATAAATGTTAGTTGCTACTCCTCAGTCTTTTCTGAAAATGGATTCCTGGAGTTCTTCCTCCTCTTCCCCCACCAGATATTCAGATCTGTTTGATTCCAAGCAGTGCATATAATTTGTGATTTGATACGGGGCTCTAGTTTCTCCTCTGAAAAATATATAGGAAGAAAGATGGCAAAGAAACCAAAATGTTAACAGTGATTGTGTTAGTGTAGTAGAAAGTATGACTTACTTTTACAACCCTCGTTATTTTCTGCATTTTCTGTAATCTGGTTATGTTACCTCTGAACTAATGACAATACAAAAAAATCTTATGAAAAAGCTCAGGCTGCAGTTGCCTACAGCGGTTCACTAAAGTGGAGCCGAAGAGGGTGGCACGCCTGGGGTCTGCCTGCTCTGATTGTATTCGCAGGTGGAGTAGTTTCCCATTTATGCTTATAGTTGCAGGAACGCAACAGTATTTAAAAGTCTTCAGCAGAAGTATCCCAGGAAGTTAGAAGATGGGGATGTGGATCCTTGTGAAACTCTTCTTTCTTTGAATGTTACTTTTTCTGTCATTATTTTCCATTTTTTGTCTCCTGCTCTGCTCCCTGAGAGTGCCTCTGGCCATCTGTCACTCTGTTTGGTCCGCTCTTACTCCCCTCCCCTTGAAAACCACTCCTTTCAATACCCCATCTTTCTCCTTTACTTGCTTGTCACATGGAAATGATGCACACATTTCTGCAATTCCAAGTAAAGACCAAATTTTATTTCTTATTTTTAATCGTAAAAATAAATGTAACTTTTCACCCTCAAAAATCTACATTAAGTTGCCTTTTGTTTACTCATACCTGGAATTAATTAATTAACTTACTAACTCACTGAAGTCTGGGGGAGTCTGTGATTTCCTAAAAGCACCAAGAATCTTGGGGGACTTGGGAGACTAAAAGGAAGGGGAGATTGAGGGGATGCTGAAGTTGAATTTTTTCTCTTATTTTGCTGAGGGTCATCTGTGTGGCTACCATTTAGTTATGTCTCAGAATTTTTAAAGTTTTCCAAACTGAAAGAACCGAATTCTGGAAAATTACCAAAATACATTTTTTAGAAAGAGAACTTTGCCAAATTTGACACATTTCCTTAAAAGCCCATTGATTTCAATTACTTTTTATAAAGTTCAGTGAGCTTTCCAGTTTTCCTTTCATGTGCCTCTACTTGAATAATTGTGAGTGGAGAAATGGGCTTTCCTGCCAAGTTTGTTTTATCTACAGGAATTTATTTTTAATCAGTGGCTTTCTGTAAGTATCTCAAAATTATACCAACGTGGATTTCAAAGAAAGTATGACAGCATGTTGCTACTCAACGGAATAGCTATTTACTTGAGAAATGTTGCTAATTTCAGTGAGATTTCACAGTTGAATGTAAAATCTAGTAGAGGGGATTTAAATTAAGGGATACCTTCCTATACCTTATTCCATAGTTTGTAGTGTTCTTCATCTCCAACCACAAATGCCTAATTTGAACATAAGTATTTATGTGCATTCTTTCTCTGCTGTAAGGAAGTCTAGTTTAGTTAGGGTAAAATCTGGATTTATAGGATGGGTATAACTAGGATTTAGTATTCACTATTCAAAAGGATTCATCAGCGGAGTACTTTAAATTAGAAGCAGCATGTATACCACTATTGAGTAAGGCAGCAGTTGTGAAAGGTCTGTATTATCACAGGCCCACTAGGTACAGACGTGATCTTGCATCTTGTCTGTTTCACTTCATATACCCCACCCAATACACGGAGGAAGAGAAATCTGTTGGGTTTAGCTGACACGTGCGTGCCACAGGTGTTGAGAAATAATGGTAAAACTGTCAGCCCAACCTTAATACTTGGCTGTTTGTTGCAACTGAAAAAAGAAACAGAAAAGTATAGGTAAACTGCTACAGGAAACATGTGCCATTTTACATCCTTCGGGGTGACCTGTTTCGTGTCTCATGGACTCTGGGATGGAAGAGTTGACAAGTTCTCTCCTTGGATGGGAAAGTGCCCCTTCCTTACCTGGCAGTCAGCGAGCCTGTCAGACCCTGGGTGCAGCGGGGGCTTCCCCTCCTGTGATCCCGCTTCCAGCTTTGTACTTGCCCTCTTGGCAGCAGCTCGTGTGGTGATCTTTTCTTACGAGAACAGTTAATGACCATGGCAGATGCTGGGAGCCCACTTCTGCAGTGTGGCAGCTGTTTATGTGTCCAGTTGGACTTCTTGAAAGAATTAATTTTTAGGATCTCACGCTGAGGGCTACACGTATAATAGGATTTAGGGGGGAACGTTATTTTGTGGGAGTTAGTTTTGGATGTTGCAACAGATGTAACATGAAGGTAGCATGGCAGCTGAAGGGAATCCTGTAGTAAAATTCCCATTTATCCTGAAACCAGGCAACTCAGAAAGTCCAAGATTACTAACACTCACTTTTGGATATTTTGTACTGAAAAATCATCTTAAGAACAAACATAACAGGAAGTTTGGAAAGTGGAACTAAAAAAGACTCTCCTTGAGTTAACTAACTCTTAAAATATCAACTATGGTCATTTCTGAGTATCCCTTTCCAAGTTTTCTATGTGTATATTTTAGAATGATTGTAATCATAGAGTTCATATATTTTCTGTACTGCTGCGAGTTTCGAGATACATTTTATAGTTGTGTTATTCCACTGAGTACCGTAATTTCCTGAAACACCTCTTTTTTATTGGGCATTTGGGTTGCTTCCACCACTTTGCTGCTGTAAATAATAATACTGTGATGAACAATATTTTTGTGCATATAACCTTTTCTCTATTTTGGGTTATTTTCTGACAGTAGCTGTTGAGAATGAGCTGATTGAGTCCATGATTGTGGTGACTGTTGTGATGTACCCCTCTTTAAGCAGTGGGGTGGATGTACTGACTGGATTGGAGGGGGCAGGGGAAGTGGTGGTCTGGGATGACTCCCAAGTTTCTGGTCTGTGTGATGTTGGGTATGGTCGTCACAGACAGGCTGAAGAGGGTGGGTTCCGTCTGGGATGTGGGGCCTCCAGGCAGAGAGGGAGGATCAGCAGACGCTGGGGCTCAGGGACAAGCCAGGGCCTGAGGTCTGGATTGAGGGACTACCAGCATCTTGGTGTGGTCAAAGCTGTGGATGTTGTGAGGATCACCTAGAGGGTGGAGGGAGAAGCGGGGAAGGTGGGTGATAGAAGTCTGGGAGACATTATTTTGTAGTGGAGGAAGGAGAAGCCACTAAGGAGAATAAGGAGTGGTGGGGTGGGAAGTGAAGAGCCAGGGAGAAGTGGCCAGAGGGAAGCCAGGGCAGGAGAGAGTTTTAAGGAAGGAGTGCGCGGGCAACAAACAAGTGGTGACATTCTACTAGAAGATGTTTCAGTGGCACATGCCAAGTGAGCTGTGGGTGCTTAGGAAGGGTGGCAACTGTCAAAAGGTAGGCTGTGTCAAAAGCCTAGTGGTGGAGGAAGAGAGAAGTAGCCAGTCTTACCAGGGCTTATAGGACGGTGTATTAGTCTGCGTGGGCTGCCATGACAAAATGCCAAGACTGGGTATCGTAAGCAACAGAAATACATTCGCTCACCATTCTGGAGTCTGGAAGTCCAAGATCGAGGTGTCAGCAGGTTTGGTTTCTTTGAGGCCTCTCTTCTTGGCTTGCAGATGGCCACCTTCTCACTGGGCCTCGTATGCACATCCCTCAGTCTGTGTTGGCTGTGTCCCTGTCTTCTCTTTTTATAAGGACACCAGTCATGTTGAATTAGGGCCCACCCTTATGGCCTCATTTTAACTTAATCACCTCTTTTTTTTTTTTGCGTTACACGGGCCTCTCACTGCTGTGGCCTCTCCCGTTGCGGAGCACAGGCTCCGGACACGCAGGCTCAGCGGCCATGGCTCACGGGCCCAGCCGCTCCACGGCATGTGGGATCCTCCCAGACCGGGGCATGAACCCGCGTCCCCTGCATCGGTAGGCGGACTCTCAACCACTGTGCCACCAGGGAAGCCCACCTTAATCACCTCTTTAAAGGCCCTATTTCCAAGTACAGCCCCATTCTGAGGTACTGGGGGTTAGGACTTCAACATATGAATTTGGGGAGGGGGTGACACAGTTCAGCTCCTAACAGATGGATTCTAGGCCTGATGACACGCTGATCCTTTCTCCTTCCTCCGTTCCCCCCCCAAACACACACACACACACACACACACACACACACACAGAGTTGACCCTCTGCTGCTCCTCATCATACTCTTGTCTCTTGGCTTTGGTGACCCGTGCTGTGGTCTCATCTCCCCCTGGTCCCTTGGTGTCCAGGTTCTGTAGGGTTTGGGCCTTGGCTTTCCTCTCCTGCTAGAATCAAGTTCATTGACTTGTCTTCAACTCCTTCTCAACTATAACTCAGTCTCAGGTAGCAAAATATTAATTCTCTCAGGTACAAAAGTTGTGTCAGGTTAACCCTGTAGTAAATTTTATTTGATGATAAGACTAAACCATTTTGTAATCTTGTCCTCGTGGCTGCTTATTTCACAGTTTAAAAAAGACAAAACAAAACAGTGGGAACACTGATTTAGGTCAAGGTTCAGTCAAAATTTATATTTGAGTTTATCTCATGTTTTACAAATTAATATTGTTGTTGTTGTTTTATCCCCTTGAGTTTGGTTTTGGATTCCTTTTTTTCCCAAGAGCCTATGTTGGTTAAAATAAGACTGAGTGGGTAGCTATCCCAGTAGTGCCTGGGGGCAGAATTATTTGGGTAGGTATGGTATTACTGCCTTTTTTCCTTCAGATGTGGCTTTTCTTTTTTTCTTTTTTTTGGAATTAAAACTATATAGAAGTTAAGATTATCCTATTTGATGCTGAGGAGGGAGGCTTTACATGCATGGTGTTGATGAGGGAGTTGGGGTCAAATTGTGGGTATATGTTATTTAAACTGTGGTTGGTTGCACTGGGGTTTCTGGTGTACATGTGTTTACATGGTGTTTCTCTCAATAGTCTATTGAAATATATCAGTATGATTTCTACATAAAAGTTCATATTTTTATTGAAAAGGCTGACTATCAGATTTCTAAAAAGCATATAAATTACGGATAGATTTACTGTTTGGCCACCTAAAATAGCACCCAGATTTTGCTGGGCAACCTTGAGAGGAAGATTTATCTCTGTCGACAGTTTTAAAAGAAGTATATAATTTTAAAGTATGAAACTCAAATTTAGTTTTTAATAGTAACTTATGTGTTGATTCTTTCTATCTTTAAGAGGCAGGTTATTGGAATGAGATGTGACCTTGTACTCTTGACTCTATGTCTGGTTGTGGGTTTGAAGTGTTATTTTTGTGCTTTCTTAAATGACTTAGGCACTTCTGACTGTACATTTGGGACAGAATAAATATGGTAGTTGGATATGGTTTTGAAAAACCAACCAGATTTTTAACCTAGTAATATGATAGTACTATTCATTCTTATAATTGTCTAGAGGCTCATGGCTTTAGAAAACTCTGTGAGCTCTTAGGGACCTCCAGATTTGCTGGATTAGTGGGTGTTCTTTTCCTTTGTCAAATATATCGACTGATGCCCATGACACAGTAAATGGCCAAAGTCAGAGGGTCACCCTGTAGTGTGCTCTTGAGTTTTTGTTCCTACCAGTCTATGCTTATGTGGACTCAACTGTGTTTATTCCCAAGCCTTGTTTATGCCAATTGTACTTATTATTAGATTTAATATAATGATTTAAAATATATGTGCAAAAAGAATTGTTTCTATGAAAATTCATTTGAGTGTTTTGTAAACCACCTAATAAGTTTCTAAAAATGATGACAGCTGATTTAGGAGTAACTGAAATAACTAAAGGATTTGGAGGATCATAAAATAAAAGTATTCCCACTAATATTGTTAGTCATTCAGGATAGGTAGATTAATTTGTGATTATGTAAAACCTGGGAATCTTAGTGACTCAAACGATAATGCACACTCACACTGGGTGGCCATTGTAGGTCAGGTGGGGGTCTGCCCCATGTTGCCCTCGTCCTCACTCCAGCACATAGTCTGATGGAGCTGTGCCCTCTGGAACATTGCTGATCCCTGTGGCAGAGGGAAGGGTGGACCTTTATGGCCATACGCCTGAATTCAGCAATTCAGGGATAGATGGTCTTCCCACAGAGGGATTATCGAGCATTTGTCAGGAGTAGTGCAGTCCACCCCACACTGCGTCCCAGGTGTCTTTACAGCCTCGCTCTTCTTTAAAGAAATTAGACTTGGAGGATGAGGCCATGAGGATGTTTTACAAGAGACCACTGGGTACTACAGTCAGTGGACATACACTCAAAAGGCCTCAGCACTACAGAAAAAGATTGGAAAATAAATATATATTTTTATAGGATTTATTTAAAATAATAGGTTTAGGTATGTATCATTTACTTATGACTTCCAACGTTAACTGACCTTTAAAAAAAAACAAGCAGCCAAACTGTCAGTCATTAGGCATTTGGATGAGAGAGGCTCTACATGAGTCTTAAATCCTCCTCTCTCTCTTGCGCCCTCCATCAAATTCGTTTCCCACCTTTTGTGATAGATTTGTCTGTTAGTTCTCTTGCACTTATCCTCATTTCATTTCTATTAGTTCTACCCTCGTTCTTATTCCTGAACTTCTAGATCCGTGCCCCAACTGAATTCCCTACTGCTAGCTTGTACAGTGCATTTATGCAAATAGAAAAAGGTGTCCTTTAGGGCAAACACAGTCCCTCGGGAGCTTGACTTGATGTCAGTCCCCATATTCCCTCTTGGCTGGCCCATTTTTATGCAGTGCACAAACTGAACCACTGTGCAGAGCAATCCTACTCCCTGCTTCTAGTCACTCTCCCAACTAATTCAGACTATTCCCTGATCAAATCTCCTTAAAATTTTTGTTGTCCCTATGCCAGCTCAAAAATTTTTGATGACTCCCAATCATCTATAATGGCTGTCCTCAACTTTATTTTCCATCAGACCATCACCAGTGACTGGATCATACTTGTTGCCTTCTGGATGCACTGATGTCAGTAATGACAGCAGTGTAGACATATGAGGCAGGCTGTGTGATGCTTCCCTCTCCTCTCCCACCCATTCCCACCCCCTCAGCCCGCACTCTCAGACTTGCCTCAGCTTACCTTTCCTTCCAGCTTCATGGCCCAGCAGGGCACGACACCAGCTGTCTTCTGCTGCCATTCTGTCTAGACACCATCTTCTGAATATGTCTTGTACCTCTTGCTTTCAAGTTCTTTTCCGCCTAATCACATCCTACTCATCCTCAAAAAGGACCCTCAAGGTCAAGTTTCACCTCTTCAGCCATCCTTCTCTAATCCTCCAAGACCATGATAATAGTTCACCTCTAAACATAGATGGTAGGCTGTATCTTCTTCTTTTTGTGGTGAATCATCTGCCCTATGTGAGCACTTGTTTTATTAGTTATATTGCTCTTAAGAATTTTTTTCCCCAACTAGCTTGCTAATGACTGGGGAGCAGTTGATGTGTTTCTAATTCTTTCTTCTCCCAGTGCCTATGCATCCTAGGTGCATAGGTCAGAGCAGTAGGCTGTGCCTGGTTAATCATATAATTCAGTTCTGGATGGAAGCTGACGCTGCTTCTTCCTACCCACAGGATATTGACCTACTTTTCCCTCCTTATCTGTTTGCAAAATATTTGTTGAACGTGGTGTGTTCTCCCGGTCACAACGAATGTTTGTCTCTCCCTTTCATATGTACTAAATGCTAAAGTGCTAGTTAAATCAGTGGAAAAAAACAATGGAGAAGAAAAGTTGGTAAGTAGTTTTAATTTCTAAACCTTATAATTATGTCATTTAAAGAGAATGCTCTGTAGTTTTTATTATCTATCTACCTACCTACCTATTGAGAGACATGATTAAGGGTAGAGTGTAAATTTTAAGTTTTTAGGCCTTTTGATTTGATGCTTTACAATATAACAATGTGGTATTTTGAAAATCTTTTTTTCATAAATTACTTGTAGAAGGAAATGAACTTTTCTTAATCAGCCATATACAATGTAGTTCACTATTAAATATTTATTTCTTACCTAAACTTCCGTTGGGAAAAATTTATTGTATGGTTCTATACTTGGTCAATCTGGTTAACAATTGATTTTTGTATAGCTTTACAGGTTAAGTGCGTGCTCTATTCCAGGAAAAAATATGTGTGTATGTGTTGGGGGGCATTTGTATGTATGTATCCTTATGTAAATATATGAAATAATTGCTGCATCCTACAGAACTTTTGGAAATTAACAGAACTATTATTAAAATTTAGTTAACATTTATCAATTTAAATTTAGTAAACATAGATTTTGTTAAACATTTTAATTTGTGACTTAAAAAGGGTTATTTAGTTATGGCATGTCTTGTAAGTTGCTTTGCTGAATTGAGTATTTTTTTAGTTCTTCATAAGTACTTTAGAATGTGTTTAGAGATATGGAAAAATTATGGTGCTTTAAATTCCAAATGAGAAAAACTAGAAAAAAATTAACCGAGAAAATACTTCCAAATTCGAATCTGATTGCTGATTTTAATCAACTTAGGTGAAGTAACCCACTGCAATTTAGCTATTTTTTCTAAAAATTCTTTTTCAGTGACAAAGTTGTTTTGCTTTCTCAATTTACATTATCAGTGTCATTTTGGTAACATCTGAGCTATTTTTGTTTGATCGATTCTGAACTAATAAACATTCATGAAGCCCTAACGTAAATATATAAACGTCTCTCTCTTTGATTACGTAGTGTATTAGACTTTATTTTAGTGGATAACTGCTTGAGGAAGCTTCTGAATTTTTGTTATTCCAAAAATACGTTTTCTTACCCACAAGCACAGAGGCATTACTGAAGATGTACTGTTGAGTGATGCACATTTTTCTTTTACTATATAGGTTTCTTTTTTAAAATTTTTATTGGAGTATAGTTGATTTTATATAGGTTTTTAAATTTGTAATTTTAGATCCCTTTTTGCTTTCTTAACTAGATGTATTTGTTAAAAAAGCCAGTGCTATTTTGCAGCTAACCATGTAGTTGTAAACATAGAGAGAACACATTCACGTGTACCTTGATGCCTTTGCTGATGGTGATGCTGTTGATTTTGTGCATTTCCTTCTGTGCTGTGTATGGTTAGACCCTTAATACATTTTTTTTGCTGGTGAGGTCAGAATAAAGAGAGCTGCTTTCCTTTACCTCTGTGTAGATGTCACTGGGAAAGTTTCTTGTGGACTGGCATTTTTGGTTTTTAACATTCTTTGTAACCAGACCCAGGATGCTTGCGCACCCCAAAATGAAGGAAGTCAGTCTTTCCAGAGTTGAGGTTTTTTTGGTTGAATCAGTAATGATGGAAGCTGGGACAGGATCTTAGGAGATGATGTATTCGACCCCTTTGTGGGGAAACTGAGGCTCAGAGTTGACAGTGTGCCTAGGATCACACTGTGTGCTAGCTGCAGAGCTGAGTCTGCAACATGGAACTTGTGGGGTTTTTTCTGGAGCCACTGTGGTGGTCATTCCAACCTCTGGTCTGTTGCAAAATGCAACAGCTGACATTTCCCGGAGAGATAACTTGCTTCCTTACCCCAAAGAGTACACTAAATTCAATACCTTTCCCTCCATTGTCACTGAAAAGAGCCTGAATGACTGAAAGGTGCCTTTTTAAAAGAAGGTAGTTTTGCTCTGGTGTACCCCAGGCTATTTTATGTGAGAGTCTTTGTTCAGCCAAATGTCTTCAAAAATTGATTTATAGGGACCCCCAAACTGATGGCTACTTGGGTGGCTCCTAGGTGCAATTCACCATACTTTGAATTATAAGGGAACATGTTGAGTGCTTGGATGGTCTGATCAAGTATGAAGAGAGCAGAAAGAATCACTCTACAAGCGATGTAAGCCGGGGGAGGGGGCGAGGACAGGAGGACTTGGGTGAGCGTATTAGCATGTGGGACTAGACTGGGACCCTCTGATTAACAAACCAATTCATTTGGAAGGAAACTTGGTTTTCCCCAGGTGACTGTATTCTATTTAACGACCACTGGTCGTATTTGGGATCCGCACACCGGCCAGGAACCAGTCAGCTGTCAGGTGTGCCAGTTACATGTGAGCTGTTTTACGTTCACCTAGGGGCTCCAGGGTGTCAGGTTTGCCAAACTAAACACGTTGGACTTCTTGGAATATTTTTCAATCCGCATGAGGGAACAAATTGAGAGGACTATGGGTTATAATTAGCACATCCCAGGGCAGCTGAGTTTGTGTTTCCGGCTATAACAGTGGTGTATAGTTTTTGGCTACTTTGTCCCACAGGAACTCATAGGCCTTTTCAGACGTTAGCTCATGAGCTCTCGTAACATCCAGTATAGGACAGCATGACCATAGGTTCCCCCTAAAGCCAGGACGGCTTGCCCTACATTCTTGACCTTTTAGGATTTCGGCTGGTGAGGGTACCATGCTGGGGGAGGGGGTGGAGAGGGAGGGCTGGGGGTGGCTTTCAGACCCAGCCTTGGGGGTGGGTGTCATTCTCTGAAGTCGCCCTGCCCTTCAGCGGTTGTTCCTGCCATGACTCTGCAGAGCTTCCTCCAGGAAGTGACGGTGGGGACAGTGATGTTGGCCGCGTTCCTCCTCAGGGTACTGAACTCCATGGGGTGTCTATTTCAAATGAGGCAGTGCTTGAGGTTATTTGCATGGGCACACCTGCCAGAAGACAGCAGGGAAGAGTAGGGGAGCTCATCAGGAGAAATGGGCATTGCGAAGGGGGGGAACTAGCATCTGGTGAGAGCCTCTCGGGAGTCAGGCTTTGCTTTCTCAAAAGAGAAAGTGGGGCTTTCCTGGTGGCGCAGTGGTTGAGAGTCCACCTGCTGATGCAGGGGACGCGGGTTTGTGCCCCGGTCCGGGAAGATCCCACATGCCGTGGAGCGGCTGGACCCGTGAGCCATGGCCGCTGAGCCTGCGCGTCTGGAGCCTGTGCTCTGCAACGGGAGAGGCCACAGCAGTGAGAGGCCCACGTACCGAGGGGAAAAAAAAAAAAAAAGAGAAAGTGGACTGGATGTTGTCATCCCTGAATTTTTAGATCAGAAACTTGAATTCCATAGATGAATTCCCTTGGATTCGAGCTTGGGTCAGTGATTCAAAGTCTGTGCTGTTCCATGTTGGTGTGGATCAAAAGGGAATTCTCAGTCCTGGAAAACTCTTGCTACTAAACGTGTAGAAAGTTACTCTTTCCCAAGTAAAGCTTCTCTTTAAAAACTGTGGAATATTCTGACCTTTGGTGACTTAGGAATTAGACTGAAGGGTGTGTGTAATATTAATATAATAAGTGTGAAAGCCTGCTCTCAGGATAGGAAAGCTTCCTCACCCTGGCTCTTCCAGAAACCAGATGTGCAACATCTGCTGGGTCCATTTCTGTCTCTTAAAAGAAGGTTTTGCCTGGGATCCTAAGAAATTTTGCTCATACATCAGAAGAGATAGTTTGTAGTAATCCAAAACCTTCAGTGTTGTCATGGCAGCCAGTTATTTTTGACTCAAAAATCTTTCCAATTAGTCTAGATAATACATTTTTCATTTCCACTGTTAGAAAAAAACTTATTTTTAACCTGTCACTTTATGAACTGTAAAGTTCTATCTAGATGCTATCTTTCAAATCCTTAATAACTGGACTGTGCCCGGGGTTGAGGGTAGCCCAGCTCCTGGTTGATGGCTTTGGTTGATATGGCTAGCCTTTCTCTACCCAGACAGAAACAAACCTTGACCCTGACACTGAGTGGTCCTGGCCCGTCTCTGCCTATTCAGAGGAACCCTCTGGGGTGTGAACTCTTAGGTACCCAGAATGTTGCATTAATTGCCTTTCCCATTCACAGAACTTTTTAAGATTTGAGTCTGGCTTTATGGCTTATGGGCTTCCATATGCTTTTAGCTGTTTATTTTCATTCCCAGTTCAAATCTATTCCATTGTGTCATTACCTGATAATTTAACGTCCTTTGTGTTACCCATAGTTTGAACTTAAGACAATAGTTAGTGTATGGAAACTGCCCAGTAGTTGGGCCTGTTTTCCCCTAAATCCAAGATTGTAACAAAAGCCCTCCTACTAGCAGTCTATTATATATTCTTAACAAAAAGCTTTAGAGAAAAGTGGGTAAAACCTCAGTATGTAGTGGTTTTAACAGTGGAGTACAGGATTGGAAAATCGGATGTGAAGTAAATGCCATGAATCGATATACCCTATCTAAGGTTCTCTGAGGAAATGTGTTGATAGGAGTGAGAATTGGCATCCCCTATGCCTTTTCGCAAAAGCATGTCACGGCCCACTTTCTCAATCTCTGGGGAGCCCTGCAAAGCACCCCGAGTGGTTCTGTGTGGCCCCCTAACCTCTTCTCCTTTGAGAACCATGCTGCTTGAGTAAACTGTCCTAAAGAATGCAATTTTCATTCCGCTTGCCCTTAGCTTCGTAAATACTGAGAAAGTGTCTTGCCGTCCGGCTTCTAACCCGAGTCTCTCATGATCTTTCCTGTTCTTGGTGAACCATGCGAGGCTGTCTGACGGGAAGGGGAGAGATGATGGAAACAGCCCTGGAAGGAAGAGCGTGCGGTGTCCCTCTCACACGCACCATCTACCTGCTCCGCACCCCAGTGCCCGGTGGGGTCTGGGGTCTTCGCACATGGGGAGCTCAGGCCTTCTCCAGGGGCCGGGGGAGACCAGCAAGCTAACAGCTGTGCTGGAGGAGTAGGGCTTGCTCAGAGCATGCTGCCTATGGGGCAGTGTTGCTGACACTGGTTGAAGTCTGGGGATTTATTTAAGACAAGCAGCTCAGCTGAACCACTGTCAGGATCTAAAGCAGCTTTTCTGTCTGTCCCAGGTGGTCCTCCTTGTGAGGTTTGCCTTAGGGGGCGGGGGAACTTGGTTGGGGAGAGATGAGATGGAGGAGGACGGCTGGAGTCCGGCTGTGGAGTCATGTCATCTCTGATAAGGAATTTTTTTTATTGAGGTAAAACATATATAATGTAACATTGACCGTTTTAACCTTTTTAAGCGTGCAGTTCAGTGGCATTAAGTCCATTCACATTATTGTGCAACCACGTACCTGTTAAACAGCAACCTCCCGTTCCCTCCTCCCTCAGCCCCTGGTAACCACCATCCTAGTTTCTGTCTTCATGAATGTGACTGCTCTAGGACCTCATATAAGTGGAGTCGTACAGTACTTGTCCTTTTGTGACTGGCTTCAGTAAGCATTATGTCCTTAAGTTTCATCTGTGCTGTAGCATGCGTCAGAATTTGCTTCTTTTCTTAAGGCTGAATAATATTCTGTTGTATATATATATGTCACATTTTGTTTTGCGAATAATGCTGCTTTGAATGTGGGCGTTTGAGTCTCTCCTTTCATACCCTACAGTAGAATTGCTGGGTCGTATGGCAGTTCTCTGTTTCATCTTTTTTAAGCATCTGCTAAGGCCTTTGAATATTAGCTTAAAGACACTGGAGAGTTATTGAAGGATTTAAAGCAGGACTTACCTGATCAGACTGTGACTTAGAAAGGCAACTTCGGTGGCGTGGCCCATGGATGGGGGAAGGAGAGGGCTGGCAGAGGCTGTCGGGGAGACCACTTAGGAGGCTGTTGCCTTCAGCGTGAGAAATGATGAAGGCTGAGCTGGGGCAGTCACAGTGGGGAAGGGCGGGGAAGGGATGGGGTGGGAGTGATTAAGCTGATAGAATCAAGGAGATAGGTTGGCTGTGAGGGAAGGAAGAGACAGGGAGAGGCCAAGGATGAGAAACTGAATCAGTTGTGACTGTGGAATTTAGGGGGAGTGGAAGGGTTTTGTTTTGCTTTTGTTTTCTTATATTTTGGTGTGTGATGATACAAGAGACAGATTTTGGATGTATTGTGTACATCTTTGTGTACTGAGATGTTAGACACAGCCAAGTGGTAGAGATGATTGGTGGGCAGGCTGTTGATAATATGGGTTGCTAATTTGGGGGAGGGGGAGAAGGTAAAGAACAAAGGGGCAGATGGCCATGCAATTTGGCTGAATTTAAAATTGTTGGGGATATTATTGGTGTAGCTCCACAGTTTCATAGCTCCTATGGATCTATTTCACATTCCTACCTGAGGCAGAAATATTTATATATATCAAAATTTGTAACACCAGAAATGATGGCCAATTCATTGGTTATAAAAATCAGGTTTTAGGACTTCCCTGGTGGCATAGTGGTTAAGAATCCGCCTGCCAATCCAGGGGACACAGGTTCGATCCCTGGTACTGGAAGATCCCATGTGCCTGCGGAACAACTAAGCCCATGCACCACAACTACTGAGCCTGCGCTCTAGAGCCTGTGAGCCACAACTACTGAGCCCGTGTGCCACAACTACTGAAGCTCGCACACCTAGAGCCTGTGCTCCGCAACAAGAGAAGCCACCGCAATGAGAAGCTCGCGCACCGCAATGAAGAGTAGCCTCTGCTCGCCGCGACTAGAGAAAGCCCGTGTGCAGCAACGAAGACCCAACACAGCCAAAAATAAATAAATTAATTTAAAAGAAATCTGGTTTTGTAAGAATTCTAATGAATCCAAAAGAATTTAAACTAAAGCATGAGAGTGTTGGATTTGCCTTTTATTCTTTTTGCTCATCTACATTTTCTGATTTTTTTTCCTATAGTGAACATGTATCGCTCTTTTTTTTTAAATTTTATTTATTTATTTATTTTTGGCTGTGTTGGGCCTTCATTTCTGTGCGTGGGCTTTCTCTAGTTGCGGTGAGTGGGGGCCACTCTTCTTCGCGGTGCACGGGCCTCTCACTCTCGCGGCCTCTCTTGTTGTGGAGCACAAGTTCCAGACGCGCAGGCTCCGTAGTTGTGGCTCACAGGCTTAGTTGCTCTGCGGCATGTGGGATCCTCCCAGACCAGGGCTCGAACCCGTGTCCCCTGCATTGGCAGGCGGACTCTCAGCCACTGCGCCACCAGGGAAGCCCTGCTCTTAATCATTAAAAGGCTCATTTGAAATTTCAGAAGTGGCCTATTTTCTTGTCTTGACCCTCTTACTGGACTGTGAGCTCCTGGGGGTGTATAAGAGGAGGAAGTACCATGATTATTCACAGTGTGTCCCTAGCACTTAACACAATGCCAGGGACCAACAGGGCTCAATACTGTAAATGGTGGTTGAACTGAATTGAATGGAAATTTAATCAAACTTTTCTCAGAGATGAGATTCCATGCTATTCTGAAAGATCTGGAAATTCCAGTGTTTCTCAGTCACTTAGCCCATTACATTAGGTACGGAACCACGTCCTATAGACTTGGTCCCTCTTTTGCCTTTGTTTTGCCATCAGGATTTGCTGAGTCTTATTTTGTTCATGAAGTCTTGCCACATTGGCCTTGTTTTCTTACTTACATGTGTTTCTCATGTTATTCTTAAAAGCATTAGCAATGTCTTTGGGAGCCAAATAGCTCAATTCTGTTTCCTGTCTTTTGTTGATAGTAATATGTTTTTAGAGGAATGGATCAAAGTGGCTTGAAGCCGCAGTCATTATTTTGCCTTCTGGTCTGCTTTGACAGAACCAAGCAACCAAGGATGGCAGCTGTGAGAATGTGCCTTATTGAATGAATCAGTTGTCAACTGTAAATTTGCATACTTGTTCTCCTTTTGTGTTTCTGTGAATGCCTGCCATATGCCAGAGGCTGTGCACTGTGCCTTTGGGGAGAGAAAGATGAATAAGGGTGACTCTTGACACCAAGGAGCTGATTCTCCAGAAAAGGGTCTGGGATGCATACATGACCACCCTACAAGCAGGTTAATGAGGGGAACTCGAGTCAAATAAGAACAATTGTTACTATGCTAAGAAGACGCCCTGAAGGTGCTGCCTCTGATGTGTATTATTAATGACATTATAATGGACGTGGTTCAACTGTCCCCATTTACAATTACCAAAGCAGTAGATAATCTGCTTTCATTAAGTTTTCCTGCAAGTGGCTTTTATGGCTTTGCTTTAAAATTTCCTTCAAATTTATTTATTTAATTTATTATTTATTTATTTAATTTTTTGGGTGGCACTGTGAGGCTTGTGGGATCTTAGTTC
Organism: Mesoplodon bidens; assembly: GCF_964165515.1. Lineage (NCBI taxonomy): Eukaryota > Metazoa > Chordata > Mammalia > Artiodactyla > Ziphiidae > Mesoplodon > Mesoplodon bidens. Next base: position 70,102,964 of record NC_138165.1, read on the forward strand.
CCTGACCAGGGATTGAACCCAGACCCACGGCAGTGAAACCACCGAGTCCTAACCACTGGACCTCCAGGGAATTCCCATTATTTATTATTTTTTTAAAATTGAAGTATAGTTGATTTACAATGTTGTGTTAGTTTCTTTCTGGTCTACAACAAAGTGATTCAGTTTTTTATATATATATATTCTTTTTCATATTCTTTTCCATTACGGTTTATTACAGGATATTGAATATAGTTTCCTGTGCTATACAGTAAGACCTTGTTGTTTATCTTTTTTTTTTAATGTTGAGCCTTCTTTTTAAAATTTATTTATTTTTATTTTTGGCTGTGTTGGGTCTTCGTTTCTGTGCAAGGGCCTTCTCCAGTTGCGGCAAGCGGGGTCCACTCTTCACCACTGTGCGCGGGCCTCTCACTGTCGTGGCCTCTCTTGTTGTGGAGCACAGGCTCCAGACGTGCAGGCTCAGTAGTTGTGGCTCACAGGCCCAGCCGCTCCATGGCATGTGGGATCCTCCCAGACCAGGGCTCAAACCCTTGTCCCCTGCATTAGTAGGCAGACTCTCAACCACTGCACCACCAGGGAAGCCCTTGTTTATCTTTTTTATGTAATAGTAGTTTGTAGCCCAAAGTTTCTTCAAATTTAAAATCGTGTTCATGACTTAATATTAATCCCTGTTAACCATTGCACCCTAAGCTCTGATTTGTGAGTGTTCTTTCAAATACTATAGTAAAACTCTTTCAACTTAAAAATACACATCAGTTCTCATCTGTGGCACTCTGAGACCTTCGAATAACATGGGAGACCACCAGATGCTATATTTCAACTTAAACTGCATCTCTTCTTAGTCATTATTAAATTATCAGTTACTTTGCAACAGCTTTTCAGTGTTGCTGCTTTGATATCAATAGTAGAATGGCCATGGCCTTCGTAAGGATGTGCCATGAAGTTTGGCCATGTCTGTGTAGGGCTGTTGGCTTGGGGAATGCTGGTCTTGACGTTCTGAGCATAGATGACGTTAACATGGTAGGTGGCTGGTCATTTAAGGTTGGGACTGAATAGACTACTCATATTTAAATGTTAGGTTACAGATGGCATTTTAAGATGCTCTAGGATGTTTATGTTTCATTCTCTTTCGGATTTTGAGGAATTTTTGAAATGATGCTTTCAATACCTTAAGTGGTATTTTTATACTGCAAAAGCTGCAAGTAAGTGAATTGGTGTACACTGAAATATAGGTAGTAATTTTGGAAGTTTTTGAGATGAGAGAGTAGGTGGGGGAAGGAATGGTTGTGATCATATATTTTGTTTTTCTTGAATGGACAAACAGATGGAAGGAGCTGGGGCCGCCGTGGAGTCACCGGGTATCAGTTGGTGTGCTTGGTGGTTGGGCCAAATCAGCACTCTTAGGTAGAGGCCCTACTTCCAGGCTCCTCCGTGGTTCCTCGGAGGGCTCCGCCAGTCATTGTATTTTGTAGATGACTTTCACCAAGGTTGGAAGAAAAAGATTAGGTACCTGTAATATTGAAGATGTAACCGTGGTTTAATATTATATGTTGGGCACAGTACTTAGTGTTCATGTCCATTAGGGATCTTGGTTGCTTGCAATGCAGAAACGATGCAGAGACTCACAGAACTGCAGAGAGGTTGGAGAACCAGGAAGGCTATGGGCTTAGAAGCTAGGCAGGAACTTAAGAGAGACTGGAGGGCTGGGCAGCAGGATCCATAGCAGAAACCATGGCACAGGAACCACCTGGTCTTCATGATGCTGCTGTTGCTGTAGCGAATAATGAGTGTAACCACCAGCTGTCATCGTGACCCGGGACTCCAAGTCACAGGAGGATGTCATTGGCTGTGTATAAGACATGTTCCTTGGGGTAGAGAGAGAGCAGATCTGTCTCCTTTGAATTCTGTAATGGGAACTGGGTATTGCTTCTCAGTAGATTACTTGTTGCAAGGTAACTGGGCCCCCTGAAAGGGAGATTAGGTGCAAATAGGAATAGGATTGTATACTGGACGGTGTCCCCTTTAAAATAAAAGAAAAATGTTTACTATGCTCCCCCTTTGGCTGTCCAACATTCACATAAACCTTTCTTTCCATACTAAGGCTTACGAAAATAAAATGCCCCAGCCAACATAATGCACCTCTTCCCTGTATGGCTGAAAACAGAGCCACCCCCTCCCCAGAGGTTCTCAAGAAAACCTCCTCTGTCCATTGTCTTCTGTGGCCCCATCTAAGTGGAGCACTGGGGATGGTGGCTTTGTCATGCTTTAGCAGTTGTTTTTTGTTTTACGAGTTGGAGGTCTTGGGGTTGGTTGTCTTAAGAGTCAAGCCACTTGTAAGTCACTGTCAGCCATACTTCTTTGGCAGTGTAAATCCCTTCTAAATGTTGTTGGCTTTCAAGGTTTATCTGCTTCCATGGACTAATAACTAAAACCAGATATACTCCCAACCCCTCAGGTTTTGAACCTAGAACTTGGCCTGAGAACTTGTCTCTGGGCGATTGGACCTGGCCTTGTTGCTCTGCCGAGTGCCTTAGCTCTTGGTGAATGGAATCCACCTGGGAACAGTTAAGAAGCTTAAGAAGCAGTAGAGTAGGTGATACCTCGCCTGTGCTGCATCTTCATGGTGGGAGTGCTATCCCTTTTTCAGGCTGTAGAGATGAAACAGTTGGTGCTTGGGAGAGAGGACTTCTCCTCTGTGTCCCCTGCCCCCAGGCAGAATGACTCAACTTAGTAGCGTCGTATGTTCTCTCTGGCTTTCAGACAGACCGGTTTCACAGCAAGCATGTCTTTTTCTTGTAGATCCTTAAGAAGTAGCCAACACATCCTCTGGCATCTGTTTTTCTCCCTTGAATTCTTGAAAGTTGCAGGCACAGGTCCATGTCGTAAGGCACAACAGGCCATGGTTTAATCAGCTGTGTCTCTATTAAGCATCAAAGGTGATCTTGCCAGTCTAAGGTAGTAGGTAGGTCCTCATGCCTCCACTCTGTGTCCTTGGCTCAGCCCATCCATGCTCTTCAGTGTGTTACTGACAGCATTCCATTTCCTCATGCCAGCTTCTTTTATTGGGTAAGATGCTGTCTGTGGCAAATCATAGAAAATCCAACTCAAACAACTTAAATAATAAAGAGAATTAATTGGCTTCTGGGACTGAAAACTTGAGAGCTGTGGGATGGGCTTCAGGTGTAATTTGATCCAGAGGTTTGTGATGTTATCAGGTTATTTTCTTTCCCTGCCCTCCTCCATGTATTGTTTTCCTCCTCAGACTAGGCCCCTCATGAAAGCAGACATGGTCACAGAAGCTCCAAGTATCACATCTGTAGATCATGCCACCCAGAGGTAGATGGAACCTTTGTCCTCGTATTCCAAGCCAAAGCCTCAGGCTCAGTTATATGACCAGCCCTGAATCAATTACAGTGGCTGGGAGGTGGAAATGTGTTGATCGCCTTAGTGTAGATCACACGCTCCATTCCCGGAGCATGGGATAAAATTGGCTTGCCTGGAACAATGTGGATTCCCCTGTGGGTCTTGGGAAGGGTGCAGGTGGACATCTACGTGTCAAAGAAAAAGTATCCTTAGTGCTCTGTGTACGTTCCCATATGAATTCTTCTGATAGTTTATGGAAACCTTGAGTTAGCAAGTGATTCTGAAATTTGTTCCTGTCGTCAGCGTTGCTCTTTGAGAGAAAAAACAAATCCGTTTCTTTTGGCTGAACAAAATATTCCGACTAATTTCGTTGAGATGTCGAAGTGAACCAACCAGGCCTGGAGATAGTAGTCATGGTAAGGGAAATCAGTCCATTTGTGCGAAGATAGGAAGTATCTCTGTGTCATTTTCTCAGTGTCCCAGTTTCACCACGAGAATGAAAATGAGGGGCAGGATGTCACTGTTTCCTCCCCACTAAGTGCCTAGATGCTAAAACAGTAAAACGATACGAAACGAAACTGTGCTGACATGACTAAGTGGAGGTTGCTGTCGCCTTTTCAGTTGGTTTACTTTATTGCTGTATTTTGATTTGCAAAAGTTGTATTTTCAGAGCTTTTCACTTTTACCCACTGCCTGTAACTCAGCATTTGTTTTGCTCACTTCCGCCCTTCAGATTATAAAGTTGGGATAGAAGTGTAAACATTAGAACCCATACTCTGGCTTGAAACTTGTATTTGAAAAAATGGTGAAGCAGGTTTAATTACAGAGAAAGATTGGCTGCTTAATTACTGTTACCTGCAGCGAAGCTGTTGTCTCTCTGCAGCTGTTTCCATAAATAGACTTTATTATATACAGGAATCTACCCCAGGGCAAAGAGTTCCCATTCTGCCCCTTTGCTTAATTTAAATTGCTGGTTTGAGGTGGTTATTTTTGAAACTCTTCTCAGGTTGACTTCCCCCTTAATCCCTAAGCCTTCTTCCCTCATCTGCCAAATTATATGTAATGCATCGCAGCTAGAGTGCTTTTGGCATTTCTCGAGTCTGAGAACTTGAAATTTGATTTAAATGTTAATTTATTGTGACAAAGGTTGGGTACTCATGTTCCTATTCCTGTACAAGTCTTTCCACGGACTTGGCATGGGACCAGCTGTCTCCCTGGCTTCTGCTGCATATCTAGAGGGTGGCAAGTACCCCCTACCTCCACCTGGTTTATTTTGAAAGACCTGGCCTAGCTCAAAGTGCGTGAAACCATTCTTGGTAGACTATTGTTGGGTTTTAGCGATACTTGGGGCTATTTATTCCAGGTGTACTTGGTATGAAATTAAAAAAGACATATTAACAAAAAGTTAACCCTGTTTTTCTTCTTTTGAATATTAAATACTTCTTTATTGGTTGCTTTCGTTTATGAGAGAATCTTGCTGCTTCTTCTTGGTTTCTTTTTTTGGCTTTTCAGTGCACACTTGAAAAAAAATTTTTTTTAATGGGTCAGAAATAAAGAATGTGTTTGGATTCATAGAAATCATTAATAATTAATAATAAAGAATTATGTAATTCCCGATCTTTCCCAGTTCTCTTTAAAATAGCCCAACTAAAATGTAGTTTCTTTTGCCTCTAAGAGACCTACTAGATGTTCTAGACTAGAATAGAGTACATTTATTTAAATTGCTAAGCCTTAAGCAAGAAGACTGACCTTTATAAGATATAGGATACTTGAGTGACTCCTTCATGGAAAGAATTAAATGTACTCCTCTCTCTGTATTAGGGGCATGAATATATGTGAGTATTTATTAGTATCCTGAAATATTACTTAGTATTAGTATACTGAAGTTAAACAGAATTGACTTCTGCATTGGAAGCATTTAGAGGGAATGGCCCAGATGAATTTAGTTCTACATCCTGATGATATTAGAGAAAGCAGCACAACACACACACACACACACACACACACACACACACACATCACCACACCACACCACACACACCACACCACACCCACTCTCCTAAATTCAGATGGTTGAAAGAATTTTAGTTCTCTTGACAGTGATCAGATTTGAAGTCTTGGGCATTTAGCATTCTGTTCTTGGGCGGCACCATGCACTTTAGAGTGGGAGTCCAGTGCTGCCTTTGCAGTGTGCCTGTGTTTTCCACTTGGTAGGCTTTCACACTGAGCTAAAAGGAAACTAGTATTTCTGGTCTGTTCATTGCATGTTAATTCGATTTTGCTGTTCTAGCGGTGTGTCTGTTGGAATGAGCATTGAGAATATTGAGGTCACTCTTGGCAGGTTATATCATATAAGCAACCTCTGATTTTCAAGGGGGGTGTATTATTTTCTTTATAAGTCAGTGTTGACTCCTGGAATGAAATTTCTCCCCATAGATGTAGTGTTATAAGTGGTGATTTAAGTTCTTTTAGCACAAAATGTAACACACTCCTAATTAGCCATAAGCAGGATTTCTTAATCTCTCTGAGCTTCCTTATCTTAAAATGGGGATAATGATAACAACCTACCTCATAGAGTTGTGAGGATTAAATTAATTAACGCATGGAAAGTTCTTGATACAGCATCTGATATGTGGCAAAAGTACTCAGTAAATGTTAGCATCATTTTTTAAACATTATTTCCTGGGAAATGGCATTCTGCGTTTCATCATGGAATACTGGGGGATGCCGTCTTCGGGCAGCAGGTTCCTGTGGGTTCAAGTCTGACATTGGTAGGCAAGGGCTAGTGGAAAGGGGTGGGTTGGGTTCTCTTGCTAGAGCTTTGCAACTTCTGGTTGGGGAGAGGAGATGGTCTAAAGAAGGAAACGGTGACCCTGGCTTCCTAGTGGCTCTTTCTGTAGATGGACTTTGCTTGGGTTGATGACTGGGAGGGAGTTTTGTTTGTGGCAGCAGGTTGGCAGGTGGGGCTTCTAGCAGCTTGGCAGTGACTGCAGCTCCCGCAGAGGCTTCTGACGTAGGTTTTGGGGTCGGGGGCGGGTTACGACATTGATGAGGCAGGTGAGGGCCATTTGGAACTAGCAGTGTTTCATTTCTCCATTGGTGCTAAGAACCCATCTGAAATGATCTTGCTTATTTACATTGTCCCCCTTTCCCTCTCTCTTACAGCAAGAGACTATGGCCAAAATGGAGGTGAAAACGTCACTTCTGGACAATATGATTGGAGTTGGAGATATGGTTCTTTTAGAACCTCTCAATGAGGAGACCGTCATCAACAACCTCAAGAAACGGTTTGACCACAATGAGATATATGTGAGTGTGCACGGGAGGTCATCTGGGGGGTTTAGACTTTGCATTTTGTGGCACAGAGCTGGCTTTTCTTCCTTAGACTCTTCTCTCTTTTTTCCGTTTGTTTATTGGAGTCCAGAGGTATTTGCTTATACCCTCAGAAAGAGTTCTGGGTTTGCTCATTTGGCACGTGAGTAATATCGCATTAGAGTCCAGTGAGTCTGCTTTCCACACGGTGTTTGTAGAGGGCTGACTGTGCAGAGTGTTGCCCTGGATGTCGGGGGTGTTCTAAAACAAGTGGAAGACTTAGTTCTGCCCTCCGAGGAACATGTATTCATTCAGGAGGAAGTTTGAAATCCACAGGTGTCTTCTTGGGTACCTTCATAAGATTAGCAGCCTGACCTTTGAGAAGCTACTCATTAAGATGCATGGCAGTGAACCGTCAAAAAAGACATAAACCTTCCTAACATTTGTAATTAGTAGAGACAGGAGCAAATTACCTGATACAAATATGTGTTTGGTCCCTGGGAAAACACAGATTTGGGAATAGTCGTGTCCTGCTATACAGAAGTATCATGCCAGACACAAAAATGAAAACATATAAATATATACACTAATAGAAATTTTATGTTGTAAAAATTCTTTATAAAGGATTTCATAGTGTTACTTTATCAAGTTTGTTAAATATATTTAAAACATGAGTAAAAAATGCTTTTATATATAGCTTTTCAGGAATTTGCATAAAGCACAGAAATTTGCATCTGTTCAGGTAGAGACATGTTAACTAAACCAAGGAGATGAAGCATTGATTCCCTGTACCAGCAGCTGAGGAGGAAGCGGATGGATTGGGTGGAAGTAGTTTTAATAGCTTCTGACTCGCTTCTGAGTTCTTTTCCCCCCATTTTGTAGTGTATCTGTGTCTAGATATGAATTGGATTATTGGGGCCATGCTTCATGTTTTTCTGTCTATCAGTGTGGGGACAGGAGGAGGAAATATAAGTAAATAAAACGAGAGAACGTAACTGATTATAACTTTGTAGAACTAACATATTTTTAAAAATTATATGCGAAGCTATATTTTATGTTGCCTATAGCTTTCCTTTCCAGATAGGCGATCATGTTTCAAGGATAATTTTGGATAATTAATTCTTTCTTTTTAATTAATTTATTTTATTTTTGGCTGCACTGGGTCTCTGTTGCTGCGTGCGGGCTTTTCTCTAGTTGAGGCGAGCGGGGCCTATTCTTCATTGCGTTGCATGGGCTTCTCATTGCGGTGGCTTCTCTTGTTGCAGAGCACGGGCTCTAGATGCGCGGGCTCAGTAGTTGTGGCCCACGGGCTCTAGAGCGCAGGCTCAGTAGTTGTGGCGCACAGGCTTAGTTGTTCCGTGGCATGTGGGATCTTCCCAGACCAGGGCTCGAACCCGTGTCCCCTGCATTGGCAGGCGGATTCTTAACCACTGCTCCACCAGGGAAGCCCGGATAGTTAATTTCTTAATGAAATAGGAGTCACCATCTGGGAACTGAACTTTCAGTCTTTCTTGATTTGATTGTTGGAGGTAGGGGGAGGTTGACAGTAACCTGAGATATATGGATACTGCTTTGGAATATTAATTTGGTAACTGGCTGCTAAACTAACTAAGAGATGTAGTTATGTAAACTGCTGATTCAGATGGAAGAGGTGTGAAACGCCATTGCTGTAGAGCAGATGAGAGGTGTTATTTGGTTTGGCAGTGAGGCCCCGTGTCACCTTTCCTCAAAGTGTAGCAGTTCAGTTTTCAGGTGGGAAAACATCATGGTTCTGCAGCTTTAATTGAAAATGTGGTCTGATAGCAAATAAAAGACAGACTTTAAACACTGGTCTTTGAGATGGAGATAGGAGGCATCAGATATATCCTAACCGACGCTGGCTGATCGTTTTTCTTTCTGGCTCTAAGAGGCACAATTCACTTTCAGCTGAATTGAGAATAGGATGGAGAGTAGAACATTGCATGCATTCAAATACCTGATTTGTTGTGCCCACTAAAAATAAAAGAATCTCCTTTTTAACAAAATGTCAAGTGTTAACATTCATGAGTCTTTAGCAGACGAACTCTCTGGGTTTCAGCCTTACATGATTTTATTTTCTGCCTGTTTTAGGAATGTTCTTTCTGGTATGAAACAAAAGCAGAAAATTGTTTTTTGCTTCCAGATATTTATATAATTAATGTTTTCCATGATACTTTGGGACTATTATTTCCATGAGATGTGTGCCTTCATTTTGTAACTTTAAACACACATCATATTGGAGGATTGGGCATTCTCTATTTTAAGAAAAAAAGAAAAAAAAAACAGCTTATAGGGTAATGTGTGTAGTATGATCTTATCTTTTTTAATGGGGGTTTATGGATGCGTGCATATGTTTGTATATTTGTATGAACATAGAGAAAGCCACGCTAACTTTAGTACCATGCTAACTTTAGCATGGGTGGATTTAGGCATGCTAAATAACTTCAGTGGGGTGGGTTGGGATATGGGGACGGGGAAGAGTTATTACTCTTTTAGGCCTCAGTATTATAGGGCTTGTTAAGTCAAGTATGTATTGGTTTTGTAATTTGTAAAAAATACTGAACAACAAATTTGATTACCCCACCTTTGTAACCCCACATGATGTATATACTACCCTTGGGAAATCTGTTTCTGGCCCTTATTCTGATAATCTTCCTGCTTTGCTTTGCTTCTTGGGTTGCTGAAAATTGTTCAGCTGATGCCAAAGGCCAAGTTAATGACATACAATATTTTACTATCTTGTATTTCACTTTGTTTTTTAATTCTTTCCCAGGAAGAGAAGGTACAGTTTTTAAATTTTTTAAATTATTTAGTCTCTGTTGTAGTCTCATAGCTTTACTTTATCCTATAAAATTGTGTGATGGTCTCGAGTGATCCGTCATGCAAACATAGTGAACAGTCATTTGTATGTTTGGAAGCCATGGTTGATAAGGGGGCCTGTGAACAGAGTGACGCTCAGACTTTAGAACTCTGGCTGTACCCAGAGCTTTTGCAGCCTCTTGTGTGAGCCAGCTCTAGGTCAGGGGACCCCGTTCTTCCAACCTGCCCCCCGCACCCCCGCTTTCGCCACCATATCTAGAGGTAAGAAATAGTCCCTGCCTTCACAGAGTTCTCACAAGGTAAGAGTTATCAACTCTCTAGAGTATTTATAACCCCTGGTGATCCTCTGGATCTCCAGGCAGCTGAATCTGGAAGTGGAATCCCCGGTGATCCTGTCATACTAAACCTGAAGCTCTGGGTAGGCCAATGAGTCACACTTACTCCTCAAACTACTGACTGTGGCCAGGTGACCAGAATGAGCTGAATGGCTTAAGAAAATGATGTCTACTCCTAGGATTGGGGGAGGGTCAGTTTTTTCCAAAGTAGATGGGTTGTGTGTAAGTAGGTTGAATACCCTACTAAATAGCTCTATCCGCGTGTTAGGAAGAGGGAAGGTCAGTGGATGCTGATGAGGCCCTCTGCTGTAACCCCGTCACAGGCTTGGTAGGGAATTCTGTAGTGAAGTGGTTTTATTGGTGTTGCTACCATGCTGAAGGATGTGTTCCATGAGAAGCATTTATGATCGGAATTCTAAGCTTCAGGTGCACCCAAAGGCACGCTTCTCAGGACTTTTCTCCTGGAGAACTCCTTATGGTAGAGAAGAGTAGGGACTTCCCTGGAGGTCCAGTGGTTAAGACGCCACACTTCCATTGCAGGGGGCACAGGTTCAATCCTTGGTCAAGGAGCTAAGATCCCGTATGCCACATGGTGTGGCCAAAAAAATAAATAAATAAATAAAGGAGAAGAGTAAACAGGGCCCTGGGGTGGGTAGTTGAAGTCTGTCCACTTTAGGGAAATACTGTTGAAATCTTTGCTTCCAAAGTCATTCAAAGTTTTATTCTATTCTGTAATGCATATCATATGGTTTTGTTTTAATCTACTCTACTCTTTGCAACCCTTCTTTGAATAAGAAGTATTTTTGGTGCTGACAAGTAGTTGTAGTTTGTTTTCTATCTGAATTGTCAGGTTGGGGATCATCTAGATATAAGAGGTCTGAATTAGTCCAATTTTAGGATCTTATGTTAGACTACTTGTAGTTCTAAGAGGACTGCTTTGAAAGTCTAGTAAAAATTGTCTTGATTTTTAGAAGTTGGTACTAGAATTAGGATCCCCATAAAAATAGGATCCAGTACTTTTACGAAAGATAGTAAAGTGCATGCTTCAGGATTATGTCTTCTTTGCTTTGAGTTGGGTTCACACACTTGTTTAAAAAGCCCAGAGTTGGTTCAACACCCTGTCTGTAGCCGGACAGAGTCTCTAAATCTGAGACGGTTCCAGATGTTGACGTGGTCCTTGCGGGAAGGCTGTTCCATTGGAGATGGAGGAGGATCAGGTAAGAATAGATAGAGGGAATGTTGGCCCAGTGGGGTAACACGCAGGGTCAGAGACTGTTTGCTTTGATTCCTCACTCTTGGCCAAGTGCAGTGCAGGCTGGGCCCAGCTGCAGGACGTGCTCCAGCAGTCTCTGTGGGGTCAGTGGTGGGAAATGCTGGTTGTGACATTCCTAAGCGCCGCTCTTCTGTATTCTTTCTGTCCTTTGTCAGAGCTTCTTCTGGCCTCCCCTCCCCCGTCCACAGCCAGATGGGATGGTGGCAGGATTTCTTGTGAACTTGGTATGCAGGAGACCCAGCCAGACGTGATTCTGTTTTTAGGGTGACTGGTCAGGACTGTGGTTCCGTTCAGGAACAGGAAAGCTGCAATTTAAGCAAGAACAAGGCCCAGGGCAAATTTGGAAACTAAAGAACCAAGGTGTCCATTCTCTGACAGGAAGTATTTTTGGTACTAACAAGTAGATTTAGTTTGTTTTCTATCTGAATTGTCAGGTGGGGATCATCCAGATATAGAGGTCTGAATTAGTCCAATTTTAGGATCTTAAGTTAAACTACTTGTAGATGTAAGAGTGACTGCTTTGAAAGTCTAGTAAAAATTGTCTTAGTTTTTAGAAGTTGGTAGTAGAATTAGGGTCTCCGTAAGGATGGGATCCAATACTCTTATGAAAAATATTCAAATGTAAGTACAATATATTTGGTTTAAAATATTGGAAAGTAAATGGAAATAATACTAGTTAACATTTATTTGACTAATAATAGAAAAGGAAGGTGCTTATATTGATATCCTCGGATAAAAGGTAGAGAGTAGACCAAGGGTCCCTGCTTTGTTTCTCTTATCTGCCTTAACTCAGGGACAGGCAGGAAAGAGTTCCTTGGTCGGGGCTGGAGGTGGTCTTCAGGCTCTCTGTCTTTTCCTACTTAGAATTTTATATGAAACGCTCAGAGGACAACTAGTACTGCTAGGAATAGCCCTTCTGAGCTGAAGATTCAGTAAGTTTTGTGACCCTTTAGAGGTTCTTTTAGAATAAACACTTAGTTATATTGTGGAAACACAGGGAAAAATAATTTGGATACTGTCTGAAACAGCCAATGAGATTATAAGTAAAATATGTAAATTTTTTATGCACCCAAGTCAGCCACAAGATTATATTTAACGGTGCTGGCTGAGCACCATAAATGGGGTAAACATAAAAAAAAATACTAGTTAACATTTATATATTTATTTGAAGTGTCAAAACCACTTTTCATTTGTATACATGAAAATTCCTACCTTTTGGGGATAACGTTATTCCTGATAATTTAGTGTAAATGGTGTATTAGTTTTCTCTTGCCACAGAATAGATTGCCCCAAACTTAGTGACTTAAAATAACCTACATGTATTATCTGACTCTTTCTATGGGGCAGGCATTCGGGCATGGCTTAGCTGGGTCCTCTGTTTCGGGTCTCACCAGGCTGTCATCAAGGTGTCAGCCAGGACTGCAGTCTTGTTAGGGGCTCGGCCCTTTTCCAAGCTCACAGGGCTGTTGGCAGAGAGCAGGGCTGGGGTTCATATGTCCAGCTTAGTGTTATTCCTACCCAGATGTTCTCTAAATTTTTTTCTTTTTAAAATTTCCTTTAAACAGTCTTAAAAAAATTACACAAGTAACAAATGCTTTTGGAGGAAAAAAATGAGATAGCATAGGGATACATAACATAAAAATGTAATTTTCTTATCTCAGCCTTAAAAAAATTACACAAGTAACAAATGCTTTTGGGAAAAAAACATAACATAAAAATGTAATTTTCTTATCTCAGTACCCCAGTCCCATTTCCAGAAGTAATGGTAGTTGGGTGGGTCATCTTCCAGATTATGTAAGTTTGATTAAAAATTAAAATTTTTTGGTTTTATAGTTGGAAGTAGAAGGTTCTCCTTCATCTAGGTGGATGGGCCTCTACTCAGAGAACCCAGGCCCAGCAAATTTGAGTGAAACAAGAACCTTCTTTAATGCCACCTCCCCTCCCACCTTGACCAAGTAGGGGAAGGAAGACGGACTTCTGAGCTGGTGAAATGAAATGCCTAGACTTGACTGTGTATGAGGGGTTCACCAAATGCAGACTCAGCCTGTGCGGCTCGTTGAAAAGGTAGACAATTAAGGAAACATGGAGAACAAATTGTGTGTGTTTTCAAGAGTGTAGCTTTGGTTTTTGGAATGGAGTCACAGCATTAGGGGGCTAGATAGAGCTGGGGAACAATAGCAGATCATGAGGCTGTTGTGTCTAGTTTCGGAGCACAGTCTGTCTCTTGGACAGTTTTGTAATACTTTTCAAAACAATCATTTTTGGTAAAAGCTTGCCAGTTTCAACCTGTCCAAGCTCCCTTAAAACCTTTGGTGATTGGAAAAATTCTTCCTCTTAGAACTTGCAAAATGGCATGAGTTTATCTGTTATCTGCCAAGCTTAGGGAGTTCATGCAGGCACTGTATAGTACTTGATATATTTGAATAATATTTGTAATATATTAATTTAAATGTTCTGATTGAAGCCATACTTGAAGTTCGATTTGGAGGAAATTAAGGCCCAACTTCAGGTCTGCAGAGGTGTCATCTTTTGGTGGCAGTGTGGTGGGTACTAGGAAGGAAAGACCTGAGCTCCAGTCCTGGCTCCGTTACTTACCATCTGTGAGACCTGGAACAAGTACTTTAACTCCTAGGAGAGTGTTTTTTTATTGGTAAAATGATAAACAGTGACAGTTAACATGTATTAAGTCCTTATTGGTACAATATGCTATTCTAAGCACTTTACATATACTTGTTTATTTAAGTTTTACTAGAGTCCAATGCACTGAAGGTTTTCAAATTATCTTCATTTTACATATGAGGAAACTGAGGCTCAGAAAGGCTAAGTAACCTGTCTGAGGTCACACAGCGAGTAGGTGATGGAGCTGGGATTCATATCCAGGAAGTCTGGCTCTGTAGCTCATGCTCTTAATAATGGTCCTGCTAAGTTTACGCAGTTACCATGTGCATCAGTGATACCACTAATAGGGGAGCATTCTCAGCCTACAAAGTGCTGTTCAACATAACTGAGTATGATATTGAGTGTATAGGTTTTGGAGCAAGGCAGCCTCAACAACCCAGACAAATAATTGAAGTGATAATCTGTATTCCTGCCACACCATGTGTTGAGTTAGCATTCAACAGTGCAGCGACGTGAACTAGTGTGACAGGGAACAAGTGCATTCAGTTCCAAAGTCCTAGGTGCTCTCTAGTGAAAGAAAAGTGATAGCAACCGTTAGGATGGTGTGTTCCTCTCTGGAAGGGGGGAGACGATCTTGGGAGGAGATGGATTTTCATCCTGTTCACTGGATGGCAGGCGATTGATAACTGCACAAGGTCGTTTACCTTTAAGAGCACATAGTAGAGGGACTTCCTCCCTGGTGGTCCAGTGGTTAAGATTCCACGCTTCCACTGCAGGGGGCACAGGTTTGATCCGTAGTTGGGGGACTAAAAACCTGCATGCTGCAGGGCACAGCCAGGAGAAAAAAAAAAAAAAGCACAGAGTAGAGGAGGAAGAAGCAATTCACCACAAGAGCCATGTGGCTAATTCATGCGGTGGATTCACCCCTCCCCTCTACACACACATTTCTTTCTGCTCTTGCATCTATAGTACAGATAAGTATTAATGATAATCCTAATTTCTGAAGAGAGGCTGTTTTGTGCATCCAGCTCTCTTGTGGCATATTGGGCAAGGCCTGGGCCTTTGGCAGACAGACCAAGGTTGTACCTTGGTCACTCACAACAACTGTGACCATTGAAGTAATTGAGGGTCAGTTCCCTTATCTGTAAAATAGGTATCATGATGCTTATCTTGTTGAGTTGTTTTGGAGATTAAGGGGCATTTTAGCCCGGTCCTTGACATATAGTTGGAATGGAGTACCTGACCACATGACCATCTGAAAAACTTGGAAACCCAGCATGACTTTTCTTCAAGATTTCAGACCCTGAGCTTTTCTTCCTTTCTTTTTTTTATAATGAATATGTTGAAATCCTAACTCTTAATTAATTAATTTATTTTTGCTGTGTTGGGTCTTCATTTCTATGTGAGGGCTTTCTCTAGTTGCGGCAAGCAGGGGCCACTCTTCATCGCGGTGCGCGGGCCTCTCACTGTCGCGGCCTGTCTTGTGGCGGAGCACAGGCTCCAGACATGCAGGCTCAGTAGTTGTGGCTCACGGGCCCAGTTGCTCCGCGGCATGTGGGATCCTCCCAGACCAGGGCTCGAACCCGTGTCCCCTGCATTAGCAGGCAGATTCTCAACCACTGCACCACCAGGGAAGCCCCCTGAGCTTTTCTTATAACTAGAATTTTCTCTCTCTCCCCTTCCCTGACTCTCTCATTGCCTCTCCCCTCCCTCCCTTTTCCCCTACCCCCTCCTACTTTGGTATTCATTACACAGATTTCATTTTTGTTGGATTACTACTTTCAATTAGCCACATAATATTATTTTCAAGACGTGTAGCTGGTAGCATACCTGTAACACAGGACCACTCTGTACCCTTAGTTAAGAGACTCTTATGAGGTCTAGAGAATGATACATATTTGGAAAATACTTGTTCCTTACAGAGCAACGAAGATAAGGTAGTATTGTGTTATCCTGCTCTGAAATAAAGGCTGCCCGGAGTGATATTTTTAGCCGGTATTTCGGCGTGGCATAGAAATCATATATAGTTCTTTAATTCATAGTCTGAAATGACTAGCAGCACAGGAACAAAGGATTATAATATGATGGTAGTTAAGGCATGTCTCAGACTAGACTGACAGGGACCATGCCTGACAAGCTTGCCTGATCTAAGGCCAGTGATTTAGCACAGCATAGATAAAAAGATGAATAGGGCTTGAATCTCTCCTCAAACTTTGAGTTGAGAAATACTGAAAACAATAAAATATCAGCAGAAGCAGATGCCAGCAGTCATGATGTGGTGAGGCCATGATGGACCATGTGTAGGCAGAGACTGTGAATAAGAATCTTTGCAACAGGCCAGCTTTGGAGTAGAAAGTGAGAAGACCAGTCAGTAGCAGGCCCAGAGGAAGCAGAAATGTGAGCAGGGGATGAGCACATTGATAGTGGGACTGGAAAGGAAGTCTTCACAAACTTGTGTTGCTTTGTTCCATAATGTGGCCTCACAGCCATCCATACTCACTTTTGGGTCCCAGCTTTTCTTGTAGCTCGGTAATGGGTTCCTCGGCGGGGGGGGAGTGGTTCCTGGGTATGTGATTATCACAGTAAAACCTTCAGTACTTGATGTAACTTGAGGGCATCTCTGTGCCCAGCAGCTGACAGAGCCTGACAAATCATACTTCTCTATTCTTGCACCACAGACCTTGGTGTAGAGCTTTGACGTGAAACTGCCCCTGCCACTACTTGTGAGACCTTGGGCAAGTCTTTAAAACCTTCTAATGCCTTTAATTTCTTCCTCTGTGAAAGTTAGGCTGTCATTATTGGTTATATGTATCACAAATCTGTTCTTGATGGGGGTGTGACGTGTATGTCTGAGTTCCAGTGTTTTAGATTTAAGACCCGGATAGAAGCCTAAATCAGTTATTGACCTTATGTTTGTAATTTTTCACTTAGGCAGTTTTTCGCAATTTTGAACTGTGTCTGGAAAACCAACCAGAGCGTATGATAGACCAAACTGTGTCTTTAAAAAAACAATTAAGACAAAAGCCCTCTTCAGGGAAATTTGGGAAATCTTACAGATGTCTAAATTAAAAATGCTGCGACACATAATGTCTTGATGTCTTGTGATCAGATTCCCAGGATCCGAGACCCAAGAAGAGGGTAAATTCCTCTGTGTGAAGTGAATAGCATGTTGTCATTTCTGAAGATTCCACCAGCTTGTCTTGTATAGCCATTTTCTCAGTATCCCAGGCTTTTCCTACTAGCTTCATTAAGACCATACGTACCTCATGTGCCCCTCTGATAACTCATCCATTCCCTGTATACAAAAAGCATTTGGTAAGATTTCAGCATCATAGGACTCCTCCATGAATTTAGTTGAGATACTAATGTGTATTGTAGGCTTTTGAGTCCCGATTTGGCTATTTACTGTGCCCAAAAATTCCAGTAGAGCCAAACTCGCAGTGGGTAATATTTATGAGATGCTCGCTATATGTGTCAGGTGGTTCGTGCTTTAACACACAATCTCATTTAATCCTCAGAGTAGACAGGAGGAACCAGTATTGTCCTCCTTGTCCAGATGATGAAACTGGGATTTGAAGAGGTTCAGTAATGTGCCCAGGTTCACACAAAACTGAAAAACTTTGCCAGATAACTTGGAGCTAAGGTTTACACAATATTTCAAATACATTTGAAGCCTTGTCATACTGTATGACATAGAATCTGAGCAAAGAGCTCAAAAACACTTAAGTCAGGATGACTTGGGTTCAAATTCAGTCAGTTTCATCATCTAACCCCCTCACCCCACACACTGACTTTTACTTCAAAACTGCTCTCAGACTGAAGCTCAGACTCCTCACTCTGACATTTGAGGCTGTCTGAAATTTGATTCCAGTCTTACTTTCTAAGCTGTTACTCACAGGAGGTCTTTGCCTGAGGCAAGCTGTTTCATCCCCTGTGTCTGAAATGTGGTTGGGTGGGCCTTTAGGCTGCTATCCATGTTTTAATCCATGTTATAGCCGGTGTAGAATTTCCTTTTTTTTTTAAGGCTGAATAATATTCCATTGTATCTGTACACCATACTTTGTTTACCCATTCATCCGTCAGTGGGCACTTGGGTTACTTCTACCTTTTGGCAGTTGTGAACAATACTACGGTTGAACCTGGGTGTACAGATATACATTTTGAAGAATACATTTCTTAAAAATAATACATTTTGAAGAATACAACTATCCTAGCAAAATTTTTTTAAAAAGGGCAGGGTTCAACTATGACCTAAAACCCAGAATCTCATATGCTGCTCTTCGGTGGAATGTTACTTTATCCGAATCTTGCCCATCCTTTTAGACCTGCCCAAATCCTGTGACTTCTCTGGAGCATTCTTGGACCTCTGCAGTTGACAGTGACCTTTCCTTCGTTTAAACCCAAAGCACTCCTTTAGGCAGTAAGAAAAGAAAGACTAATGCACTCATTTAGCTAAGAATCACTTAAATCCTGTTGCATCTGTTTTTGTGCCTACAGTGGTTAACCCTTACATTTTATGTTTTATGATATAAAAGTCTCACCTCCTAAGCTCTATTATAATCTCCCAGGGGCACAGGCCACAGGAGTGTCCTGTATTTTCACTCTGCCTAAGATGATGTTTTGCATAAAGAAGGCTCTTGATAAATTTGTTGCTTGCTTGTTAAATGGTTGTAGCCTGAATTCAGTCAAGGAAATCAATGCGGTTGTGCAGCCACGTGAAGGGTTATTTTTACCTGAGTCCTGATCCATCCTGGATTTGAACTATTACTACTTTAGAGGTGAAAGAAACATGGCTTGGAGACTGGGACTTGGAGAACTCCAACATATTCTTGAATATTTTTTGATGACATTTTAGACTAAATACTTAGCGTTAAGTAAGGTATTTAAATAAACATTACCTGTTGCATTGCCACCTACCTTCCTGATTCATTTCTCTGAAGTTAAAGGATGATTGTGACACAACGTCTTGCATTTCTTCAAGAGGTAGGCCCAACTTTATGGACTGGGATAAACATTGAAAAAAAAATTCTTTTCCGTTGAGATAAAAAAATTTCCCTGTAACTAGAAGATCTTTTCTCCCCCTTTCTTTTTTCGTTTATTCCTGGTGGTGTAAGGATTTCAGCATTCTGCAGATAGTCAAAAGGGAGGCTTCTGCCCAACAGAGTAGCTCTCTAGTATACAAAGGCGAAGACGCCCGTGTAAGGCGTTGTACAACGCAAGTTGCTGTGATGAGGTGTTCTTGGCCACTTTTTGCCAAAGCTTTCCAGGCCTGACAGCATGGCTTGTAGCTCTAATGAAAAGAGAACAGATTCTTGGCTTCTCGTCCTGATTCCACTTCTGTTAGATAATGTGGTCATACCACTTAACTCCTTTGTGCTCCATTCTTATGGACCTTGAAATGGAGACTTCATTTCTGTCTCATGGGGATTTAGGAAGAGTTTAGTAAAAAGGTGCTTCAGTGTATATTATATATCAGAACTTTAATAACTCTGGGGATGAGTTTTTAAGAAACTGCAGTGACTATTTGTAAACAAATCTCCAAAAGACATTCTGAAGAAAATAAGAAGCTGGTAGATAGGCAGGTGGGATGCCTAGTTAGAGTCTCAACAGAGCAGGGGCTTTAAAAATATTTTGGAAGAATCTGATATTTGGAGAGAAGCCTCCAAGTACTCATCATGGTGAAAAGAAGTCATTATAGGATTTCCTCATGTGTATTTTATGGTTTAGTTGTAATTTTATTTTCAATTTCGTTGAAATATAAACTTTCAAGGTTAGGGCTTCTTAAGATCTTAATGTTGCCCTAGGAAGAACTATGATATGAAAGATGTGAAAATCTTGTGACTTTTCTGTTGTGTACTGTTTCGTTTACCTGGCATTGTGGAGGAATGTGTGTACAGTACTGCATAATGGAGATGCACAAAATATTAAAACTGTGCTTCACTATTTAACTTGAAAAAAGTGTTTCTGGTTGGATATCTTTCCAAAATGTATTTATTGCATATGTCCTTGTCATTGAAAACAGAATACTGTCTCTCTCATTTTGGCCCTTGATTGTTAGGCTGTGTTCTGACTCAGTGCTGTAATAAGGCACTCAGGGCCCACTGAGCTGAGCTGTTGGCTTTTATTCTGAACAACTCTTCATTTTTATACTTTTAGAATTATTTTGATCACTTCTTACTCCTTTCTTTCCTTCTCTGTCTCTCTTTTTTATCCTTTTTCTGTCTCTTTTTCCATTAGTGGCCGTTGTTTCTTTGCTTAGGGTGGGAGCTTTTAACCTGGTATATCAACTGTATGCAAACTTTTATGTGCATATTATATGTGTGTTTTTTGGGGGGAGAAGGTTCGTAGCTTTCATTGGCCTCTCAAAGCCATCAACAACTAGAAAAAGATTAAGAAGTGCTCTGTGGCAGTATTTTTTAAAACGCAAGCTTCAGCATTAAGTGATGAAAACCATTGAGTGGGTTAGGACCAGCAGTTTTAAAACATTTTGTAATGAATAGAATTGAACAAAGGATATCAGTACATTGCACGTGATAAGGATATTTATGATTTTGTGAAACTTATTTCATACATATGTGTACCCATATGTGTATGTAAATATACACTCAAACACACATACTTGGTTGTGATGCAAATTTTATTTTTTACAGTGAGTCATAGTCAAACATTTGAAACATACTGCCATGAGAAGGCCCCAATTTACAGATGTGCCGCTGTTTCTCTGTAGTGTGCTGAGATGCCATATGCCAAGTTTATTATAAATGTGGCTGAAATGAAAGGGTAGCTAGAAGAATTTTCTTTTGTTTTTGAAATGTTCACAGAATTAATTACATAGGACAATTTAAAGGGGAAGGTAAAATAGAAGATAGGCCAACAGCGACACTAGCATGGTTGCTGCATTTGAAAATAAAACCTGGTCCTGTGAGCCCTGAGGGTGAAGGCCACAAGCAGTGGTTTTTAACTCTGGTTACACGTTTCTTTTTCTGGGGAGACTGTACGAGATGCAGATGCCTGGCCCTTCTCCCAACCATTGAAATAGAATCTCTGAGGATGGGGTTCTGGACGAACTTTCTTATAGAATGAAATGCGTGATCCTTGGGTTATATATCAGAGGAAAGGGACCTTTCCTCTGGCTTCTGGATTGTGGTCTGGAGAGTGGCGGTTGCTGGATGACCATCCTCCAAAAAAGACTTCAGTTTTCACTGTAATCACAGTAGGAGCACTCGAGTATTATTTGGTTATTCACAAGGCATCTGTTCTGGAGTTCTAGAGATATCTGAAATATGAAGACAGGGATTGTTTTGACTTAGGAGTGTTTGTACATTATTGGTTTAATGTCTGCGCTTGAGAAGTGAAAGATAAACTTGTTAATTGACTATGCCATTTGTAGAAAGGTGGAGCCTTTCCTTTCCCTCTTCCCTTTTCCTTTTCTCTTCTTCTTGTCCCCTCCCTCCCCTCCCCTCCCCTTTCCCCTCCTAGATGTCAGAGGCTGGTTCCTCAGGGTGGTGAGAGTGGAGGTGGCCTTCTGTTGTCAGGGTGGTGTGCACGCTTCAGGACTTGGGGTGCTGGGGGCCTGGAGCATGGAGGTTGTGAACTAGGATGGCCGGGATGGCTAGGAGGTTGTTTCCACTGAGGAAATAAGTACATTGATCTCATCCATCCATCCATCCACCGAGGGTCATGAGAGCCAGACTTGTCTCTGTTGGAGAAGGTAGATAGAACCTAATTGGTGAGTAGTCTTTGCCGTTATGAGAAAGGAGTCCTTTCTGGTGTGATCAGCCTAATAGAAGAGCAGGCTCCGGATTCCAGTAGGAGTTGCTCTGTGAGCCATTTGGGACATAGGGACCGGGTGGAATGTGAGCTCAGCCCAGAAGTGGTCTGGTGGGAATGAGCTAAGCTGCTGGAGGCCTTTTGTGGGCTCTCTCACTGGCACCATCCGAGTCCGCAGTAGCTCGTTGGTGCTGGACCCAGTACATACCTACCTCTTATTTCCAGTCGAGTGAGTGGCTGGAATTCTAGAGGGCCAGTGGCGGATCCTCTTTGCTGCTCCCTTTTGTAAAGGTTTACAGTGCTTTGCTTTCTTTTGTTTTTTGGTTTTTTTTCTCCTTGGTATATTCAGAATAAAAAGGACACGTGATGCTCAGCTCTTTTATGCACATACTTAAGTTTAAGAAACTGTGTCTTACCTCCAACTTCTTTATTCCAGTGGTTACTTAATGATTTAGTTGAGGATCTTTTTTAGAGCATGATGCAATAAGAAAATACTGACTTTAAATTGTATACAGTTTCTTGTTAAAAAAATAATGAAGTACGGTCAGCCCTTGGTCTATGGGTTCCTCACCCACAGATCCAATCAACCACAAATCAAAAATATTCATGGTAAATATTCCAGAGAGTTCCAGAAAGCAAAACTTGAATTTGCCATGAGCCAACAATTATTTACATAGCATTTACATTGTATAAGGTATTATAAGTAGTCTAGAGATGATTTAGAGTACACGGGAGGGAGGATGTGTGTAGATTACATGCAAATACTATGCTGTTTTATAGAAGGCATCCTTGGTTGAGCATCCTTGGACTTTGGTCCATCTCTGCAGGTGCTCTTGGAACCAATCCCCCAGGGATACTGAGGGACAAATGTATATCATTTATAAGCCCAAATGTTAATTGATGTAAAAATGAACTGTCTGGTCACTATTGTTCTGCTCCCTGGAAAGAAGGCTTAATTTGTTATTGCAGTTACTTGAATGTAGAGTAGATAGCTGCCTAAAACTGGAATAGGATTGTAAACTCCACCCAGCCTATCAGCTGCTTCCAGGAGTATCTTTTTTTTATAAAGAAGATGTTGGGGGTAGGAGTTTATTAATTAATTAATTTATTTTTGCTGTGTTGGGTCTTTGTTTCCGTGCAAGGGCTTTCTCTAGTTGCGGCGAGCGGGGGCCACTCTTCATCGCGGTGCGCGGGCCTCTCACTTATCACGGCCTCTCTTGTTGCGGAGCACAGGCTCCAGATGCGCAGGCTCAGTAGCTGTGGCTCATGGGCCTAGTTGCTCCGCGGCATGTGGGATCCTCCCAGACCAGGGCTCGAACCCGTGTCCCCTGCATTAGCAGGCAGATTCTCAACCACTGTGCCACCAGGGAAGCCCCAGGAGTATCTTCTGTGTCTCAGAGAAAGGAGGCTTGTGACTATGAACATTTGAGTTATTCTGCTGGCAGATGTGGGACTATTTAAATCTTTGATTAATGCACATAGAACCTTCAAGGAAGAAACCCATAAACAGCAAGGGCATGTATCACAGTACAGGACAAACCTACTAGGAGTTCAAGATTAGAGGATGCATATCTGACACACAAAGTGGAATGGAGAGGGAGAGCACAGTTTCCTTTACTGTTGGCTTATTCAGATTGATAAAGCTTGTCCTGCTTGGCCCTTTTTCTTACTTGTTGAGCCGTGTTGGTGTATCAGTAAGGTAATTGTCGCTGTGTAACCCCCACCCCCAGTTAACTGCATAAAACAGTGACCATCTATTTGCACACAATTCTCTGGGATAGCACTATAGGCTGAGTTCAGGTTGGTATGACTTCGGCTGGTCCCACCTGGGATCGTGAATGTGGCTTTAGGCATTTGGTGGCCTAACAGGGGCTGGATGGTTTAGAATGGCCTCACTCATGTGTCTGATGGTTGTCAGGCTGTGTAGTTCAGGCCCTTGTCTTTCTGTGTGACCTCTCCAACAGTCTAGCTCAAGTTCATTTGCATCATGGCTTCTAGCGTCAGTCATAAGGGTGGGGGAGGGGCAACATCCTAATACATGAATTCTCAAGCCTCTGCTGTATCTCATCTGATAATGTCCCTTTGGTCAAATCAGTCACATAGACAAGTCCAGATTGACGGGGTGGAGGATAAACTCTGTCTCTTGATAGAAGGAGTGGCAGAGTCACATTTCAAAGGTTTTGCATAAAGGGGTGGTAGGAATTGTTCCAGCCATCTTTGCAAACAGTCTACCACAGTCGGACAGGGAACCCGAGGCGGGAAGGATATAGTTGAAGGGTTTGTTCGGTGGTTACACGTGGCATATAGGTTTAATAAAATATTAGGCACTGTATGGCAGTGTACTCGGTATTATATTTCAACAGAAGAATAGTTGTGTGAAAGTGGTTTGTACCATCCATGTTCTTAGTGATGAATGGATTCTGTGCATATTAGTCATTCAGTTAAATATTTATGGGACATTATTCATGGGCCAGCCCTGTTCTAGGTGATAGGAAAACAGCTGGGGGGAAAAGCACACACAATTCAGTATGTATAAAAGTCACAAGTGGGCTTCCCTGGTGGCACAGTGGTTGAGAGTCCACCTGCCAATGCAGGGGACACGGGTTCGTGCCCTGGTCCGGGAAGATCCCACGTGCCGCGGAGCGGCTGGGCCCGTGAGCCATGGCCGCTGAGCCTGCGCGTCCGGAGCCTGTGCTCCGCAACGGGAGAGGCCACAACAGTGAGAGGCCCGCGTACCGCAAAAAAAAAAAAAAAAAAAAAAAAGTCACGAGTAACAAAGTGAAATTTAAAACTTAGTGGTGTGGCTTTTGATTTTGGGTTTGAGGCAGCTGAGTTTGTTCTTCATGCAAGAATGCCACACAGGCAGATTTTTATCAAGAATTCAGCCGCCGTGAAATTTGGTTTTAAAGAGCAACTTGGTAACTGGTTTCTCTGCTAACAGCAAATATGTATTTTAATTCTTGTATTCAAGAAACTACCTTAAAAAGGGAGATTCACGTACTTTTCTACTAAAGAAGGCTGATCTTTCAATCAACAGATATTAAAGGAATAAGTCAATTATTGTATTCTCATATCTACCAATCTAAGTAATTCTAGTCTATTAGTTATAAGCTGTTCAGACAGTTATTCAGTCTCTAGCATCTCCCATCTACTTGCCCAGGTGGGTTGGACTGTGAAGAAACCTTTTTGGAAGAGTCTTATCTAAATGGAATAAGTTAAGACACTTGGACTCTGTTGCTTGTCAGGCCAGATTAGTGGGGTCCTTAGTGCTAGGGTGTCAGAAATAGATAACCCTAATTGCATGGGAGCTGAGAGTTTTTCTTTACAGCAGCAGTCTTATGTACTCTTGCTAAGATTGTATTCTTATAGGATGAAAATAGGTATAAAAATGACCTGTTCAGTTTTCCAGGTTGGGGGAAAAAAGTCTTTTATAATTAAAATAATTGTGACCCATGTTTTGAAAAAAAAAATCAGAACATTTCTACTGTTCTCTTTTCTCTTCTGTTTGATCTGACAATCTGCTTGAATCCAGTGGTGACAATACTGGAAAAACGTGTTGCTCTAAAAATGTCACCTTTTGTTGCATGACCCTGGAAAGGCGGGGAAGTGGGAAGTGACTTTTTTCTTTCTTCTTTCCTTTCTTTTTTTCACCTTTTTATTAAAAAAACTTTTTATCACTGACATATGTTTGTTAGCATCCCCCTTCCCCCCGCCCCCACCAGCCATCTTTATAATGTTGAAACTGAAAGGAAAAATGGAGCTGAGCTGAGTTACAGTTAAGTGACTTTTGCTTGTGGCATTGCACTAGTCTTTGTACAAAATGACCTAAACCAACACTGCTCCTGCTGCCGGGAATTTAAGATCGAAATGGAAAGGAAGATAACTGGTGTTCTGGTTTGCAGTGTGAGAGCGTTACCGTCTGTTAAAATAGGAGCGTTAATCCCTCTGAGAGTACATTTAAATTCTACATTAAATTTAAATTCAACATGAAATGTACTGTCTTTCAGCAAGTACATTTAAATTCTGATATTAAAGTCCCCTAGATATAACATGAAATGATTTTGTTTGAATACCCAAGGGATAACTGTGACTCTAATATTGAATTGTATGTGGTCGGAGCCCATTGTAGAGATGGACAGGCTGTGTAAGGACAGGGCCAAAGTCAAGGCCCCATTGGATAGGTATGGGGAGTGGAATGCTGGGTTACTGTAGACTGAAATAGGAGGATAAAGATGAGAGAGGGAAACACCAGTTCTAGTCGGAATCGGGGAAGGCATAGCTCTTGCTCACAATTAGCCGTGGTTGGTGACAGAATTTTTGGCAAGTATGACAGGGCTTTGGAGGACTCTTATCCAGGGTCATGAATTAATCTAGAGATTTATTTTGAAAGGTATTTTCAATGTATAAATCTGTGCTCTCCATTTATCAGCAAAATGAATAAACATTATTGACCATCTGTCTTTAGAAATATTCTTGAAAAGTATAAAATGAATGGTCAGGCAGTAGAACTAGTGTTTTTAAAAGGACGAAACCATGCAACATTAAGACATAAGATGTTAAAATGGGTATATTTTATTATTTCTTTTGCAGACATACATTGGAAGTGTGGTTATATCTGTTAACCCATACCGGTCATTGCCCATTTATTCACCAGAGAAAGTGGAAGATTACAGGAACAGAAATTTTTATGAACTGAGCCCGCACATGTAAGTATGCTATTAAAGCATTAAGTTTCTCTTTCACTCCAGAGCTGTCTAGTTGACAGATGTGTCCAGCTGTTTCCTTTGAGTCTCAGGAAAATGTTTTAGTCATTTTTAAAAATTAGATGAAGGAATGTGGAAGTTAATTGTTATGCCTTATTTTAAACTAAAAAAAAAAAAGGGCAGAATATTTCATTTGGCCTCAGGCTCTTTAAGTTCTGAAATATTTGGGTTCAGTATGTAAAGTGTCTTCTGTTAAAAATTCTGTGTAAGTAGCAGCTGCTGCTAATTATTTTTTTCAAATAAAACAGGAATGTGCATTGTTTGTTATTATAAAGAGCGCAAGCAGCATTTTCATGCTCTTGTTGGGTCAAGAAGGAGCCCAAGTGTTGGGTTGTGTAATAGTTTTTGAGGAAAAAGGATAAGTAATCCCTTCAGTTTATAATCTTCATGGACATTGTTCACCAGATGTGTACATTAAGCCAATGATTTCACCCTCCCTGAAGTTAGTCACTTGTTTGATTTTTCTGAGGTCACTTGTTATTGTAAATAATTCCTGTAAATAATAATCTACAATAATTACACAGTGCTGAGGTTGAGAAACCCTGAACTAAAGTGAAAGAATCTGCAGAGTTTTAGTTGTGTCCTAGCAGAAAAGAGTTTTCTGTGTATGATTGAAGATGGGCTCTATTATTTTTGCTAGAAAATAAATCTAATAATTAAAGAATATACATACCACTGTCCAGATGTTTATTTTAGTTTCTTTTGATAGTGGAGCATACAGTGACATTTTTGGACTGTTTGGAACTAAAGATTTAAATAATTTGTAAAAATGGTTATTAAAAATTAAACACAGTATTTTAAAGATTTAAAGATTTAAATAATTTGTAAAAATTGTTATTAAAAATTAAACACAGTATTTTACCAATCAAGCGGATTCTGATTATTCAGTTTTCTCCTAGAAGTAGGTTTTGTAAGTGAACTTGTTTCATTTTGCCTTAACAAAAATAAAATCTATTGGGATTGACATATATACACTAATATGTATAAAATGGATAACTAATAAGAATCTGCTGTATAAAAAAATAAAATTCTAAAATTCAAAAAAAAATCTGAAATTTGTTTGATAAAGTTATCCCTATAGTTAAAGTCCCTGCAATGAAATACCTTATTTGATGCCTTAATATTTATTTTAAATTCTAGGCCTTGAAGCCATGCCTCTGAAATGCTTAGATCAGCTATGTCAGAATCCCCCAGGAGCTTATGAAAAACCTAGTTTCCTAGGCCTTACCTCTAACAAGCCAGAAATCTACATTTTTCACAAGCTTTCCAGGTGATTCATATGTATGTGCAAGTTTGAGAACATGTTGTCTCAGAGATACATTTACAAATGTTTTCCCTTCCTTAACTGCTTACTACAAATTATGATCTTTTACAATAATAGCATTAATGATAATAGTAACAGTAATGGCTTGTATTTATTGAATACTTACTATGTGCAGGTACTTCTCTACATACTTTCCATATATTATAACTCACTTCATTCTCAAAATAATCCTGTGAGGAAGGTACCATTACAAATGGGGAAATTGTCTCAGAGAAATAAGTCATTTATCAAAGCTCGTGGGTCGGGAGCAGAGGTGTGAAAACAGTCATCTGCTGTGCCTCTCAGCTGGAAATGAGTTCCACCGTTTTCTTCTTATGGCCTCTTACTGTGCAGTTTTATTCTGCTACCTTTGGGTTGCCTGTGTTCCTGCATCCTGGACCCTCCAGGATAACTTAGCTGTGCCTCAGTTTGCTTCCAGAGACCACATGCCATTCTTCCATTTGCAGCTTAAATCTCCACTTTGGGGTTGTTTAGATATATAATAGATGTCCATTCTAGAACATAGAAATTCATGCTGTGGAATACCCACTTTTATCCCTGTTCCTGAAAGATTCCTGTAAGAGGCTGCATAGCACTGCTACCCAAGTTCACCCCTTACCCCCCAAGGGAAAAAAACCACACCCGCAATAAAATAAATTTCCAATGTGCTTAAGATAAAAACAGAATCTTTTTACCATGATCTATAAAACATTGTGCATGGGGTGAAAGGTACAGTCTCATCTAATAAATCTGAATTCCCTAGATTCATATCACAGCTCCCTCCCCACCTCACTTTGTTCTTTCAGTCCTCAGCACACTCCTTCCCACCATGTCATCTTTGCACATTCTGTGCCTTCTGCCTGGAATGCTTTTCCCTCCCTTTTCCCCAAGGCAACTCCTGTTCTTCCTTTAGATCTTAGATTGCATTAGACCTCAAGGAAGAAATGTCCATCCCTCACCCGCTCCTTGCCAAGGTCAGATCTATTGCTCTTGTCACAGTTACAGTTAAACATTTCTTTATGGGATTATTTGATTCATGTCAGCTTCACCTGCCATGCCAGCTTTTGCTCACCATAATATTCTTAGCACCTGAAAGTAAGTGTTCAAAATATATTGAACAGGACTTGGTTTGAGTCCCAGCTTTTCCATTTACAAACCGTGTCATCTTGAGCAAATTACTTGAAAAAACTTCAACTCAGAAATTGAGTAATTTGTTGTGTACAATGGGAAAATAATAATAATAATAATTATTATTTATTTTTGTGTGTGTGTGTGTGTGTGCGGTACGCGGGCCTCTCACTGTTGTGGCCTCTCCGGTTGCGGAGCACAGGCTCCGGACGCGCAGGCTCAGCGGCCATGGCTCACGGGCCCAGCCGCTCCGCGGCATGTGGGATCTTCCCGGACTGGGGCACGAACCCGTGTCCCCTGCATCGGCAGGCGGACTCTCAACCACCGCGCCACCAGGGAAGCCCGGGAAAATAATTATTAACTCATAGGATTTTTGTGAGGGATAACTATCTAGTAGATATTTAGAAGATATAATTATCTGATATAAGTAGAGTGCTTAGCAGGGAATCTGTCGTTATGGACAGCTGCTGCTATTAACAGTGATAAATATAATAATTAATCTAATAATGAGATATGTGGGACACATTTCCGACATCTTAACAGGCTCTTCCTTACCACTTTGTCCTCCACAGTGGGACATTTCCACTTCCTTTAATGCATTTTCCTGCATTATTCTTTGTGAGTGTCGATCTTTGACAGCATCTGAAACAGGGTCAGTGCTAGCTAGGTTCCCTACTAAAACCCAACCTGACCTTCTCTCATAGGATCTTTTTGATATAATAGGATAAGATGACTTCAAGCTTTTGATGCATTCTAATCATAACTCTTCAAGAATTTGGTTCCAATTTGAATTAAAAAGAACTTAAAAGCAACTGACAAAGGATTAATTTCCAAAATTTACAAGCAGCTCATGCAGCTCAATAACAAAAAAAACAACCCAATCCAAAAATGGGCAGAAGACCTAAATAGACATTTCTCCAAAGAAGATATACAGATTGCCAACAAACCCATGAAAGAATGCTCAACATCATTAATCATTAGAGAAATGCAAATCAAAACTACAATGAGATGTCATCTCACACTAGTCAGAATGGCCATCATCAAAAAATCTAGAAACAATAAATGCTGGAGAGGGTGTGGAGAAAAGGGAACACTCTTGCACTGCTGGTGGGAATGTGAATTGATACAGCCACTATGGAGAACAGTATGGAGGTTCCTTAAAAAACTACAAACAGAACTACCATATGACCCAGCAATCCCACTACTGGGCATATACCCTGAGAAAACCATAATTCAAAAAGAGTCATGTACCAAAATGTTCATTGCAGCTCTATTTACAATAGCCAGGAGATGGAAGCAACCTAAGTGTCCATCATCAGATGAATTGATAAAGAAGATGTGGCACATATATACAATAGAATATTACTCAGCCATAAAAAGAAACGAAATTGAGTTATTTGTAGTGAGGTAGATGGACCTAGAGTCTGTCATACAGAGTGAAGTAAGTCAGAAAGAGAAAAACAAATACCGTATGCTAACACATGTATGGAATCTAAGGAAAAAAAAAAGAAGGTCATGAAGAACCTAGGGGTAAGACGGGAATAAAGACACAGACCTATTAGAGAATGGACTTGAGGATATGGGGAGGGGGAAGGGTAAGCTGGGACGAAGTGAGAGAGTGGCATGGACATAATACACTACCAACCGTAAAATAGATAGCTAGTGGGAAGCAGCCGCATAGCACAGGGAGATCAGCTCGGTGCTTTGTGACCGCCTGGAGGGGTGGGATAGGGAGGGTGGGAGGGAGACGCAAGAGGGAGGAGATATGGGAACATATGTATATGTATAACTGATTCACTTTGTTCTAAAGCGGAAACTAACACACCATTGTAAAGCAATTATACTCCAATAAAGATGTTAAAAAAAAAAGAACTTAAGCAGCTGCTCAAACCAAGTACCTTGAAAATTGCTGATTAATTTGCCCCAGATTACACTTGGAATTTCATTTGACCTGTTGTTCACTGTTAGTCTGCAAAACCATCCAGATATTTCCCTCATAACTCATGTGTTTTTGAAGTTGTCCAGAAATTATCTTTCTTTAAATTTCAGGCAATTGAAACATATTTACATTCTACTTAAGTACGTGACTCAGAGAGCAGAAATGTATAAATGAATCAAATGAAGATAAACAGTGGCTTCTTATCTATGTTCCTTTTCAGAAATGGTTCTCTGTTGT
Organism: Mesoplodon bidens; assembly: GCF_964165515.1. Lineage (NCBI taxonomy): Eukaryota > Metazoa > Chordata > Mammalia > Artiodactyla > Ziphiidae > Mesoplodon > Mesoplodon bidens. The sequence continues at coordinate 70,133,841 of NC_138165.1, forward strand.
CATACCTCTTCTCTTCCCTGGATTCCTATCCTCTGTATGTTTGGAGCTACACCTTGAGCGTGATAACACTGCGTGGCTTGCCCAGAGAAATGAGGGCCCTGCTGGGCAGCATAGATGATACTGTTTACCTTTCTAATTGTGTCAGCTGTGTCTTTCCAGCATGATTTTAAAATATTTTGCACATAAGGAATTTTTCTTAAATATCCCATTGAGGACTTAGTACATTTCAGACCACTCAGTAACTGCGTTCAGTGGAGCCCTGCCTCAGAGGCCAAACGTCAGGGATGGGAAAGAATGATAGGGGAGAGAGATAAGGGAGGTGACTGAACTGTTCACTCTCCCTCCACTCAGAGTAGCACGGTGACAAACACCTTCTGATATTTTAGTTACCACATCCACTGGCCTTCCCTTGGGTCTTTTCACCTTGCAGCACTAGATAGAGTTTATCACCCTCAGATGGATCTTCCTAAAACCAGATCATGCTATTCCCGGAAACCCTCCTGGGCTCCCCGTTACTATTTGAGTGAAGTCCACGTTCCCTGGCTTACTGTTCAGGCTCTGGGCAGCCCAGCCTTCGCCCTCCTCGCCCGCCCAGACACCACTTCATGCCCTCATGCAACCGCCTTTTGAGTCGCCGCTTTCCGTGTCTTTTCCTCTCTGCCTCTCCCACCTGATACCCCAACTCTACTCTTAGCATCCTGCCTGTCTCCTAGGTTCGGTCTTAAAGGCTCGATCAGCTCCAGACTAACCCACCAGTGACTTGTCCTGCCTCTGAGTTCTCAGAGCCACTCGTGTGATCTGGCACACCACCTTTCTTACTGTGGTTAATTGTGTTCCAGTGTCATCGTCTTTAATGAGATAGAAGCTTCTCTAGACCAGGAACTTTATCCTGTGCATCTCTGGGGTGCTTTCAGTGCTTTTCTCTTAAGAGCTCAATAACAAGAGAACAAAAGAGGTCTTAAAGAACCTTTCATTACATTTTACTTGTACTATCTCATCTCTGACAATTCAAGGAAATCAAATTATTCTTGGCATGCTCTTTGCCGGGTTTATTCAAAACTTCATGCAGTGTAATGAGATTTTTTTTTTCATTTTTATAAAAACGTAGACTCAAGTATTATAGTGCGGGCTTCCCTGGTGGCGCAGTGGTTGGGAGTCCGCCTGCCGGTGCAGGGGACACGGGTTCGGGCCCTGGTCCGGGGGGATCCCACATGCCGCGGAGCGACTAAGCCCGTGCGCCACAACTACTGAACCTGAGCTCTAGAGGCCATGAGCCACAGCTGCTGAGCCAGCGTGCTGCAACTACTGAAGCCCATGAGCCTAGAGCCCGAGCTCTGCAACAAGAGAAGCCACCGTAATGAGAAAACAAAGAGTAGCCCCTGTTCACCACAACTAGAGAAAGCCCATGCACAGCAACGAAGACCCAACACAACCAAAAATAAAAACAAATACATTTATTTAAAAAAAAAAAAGTATTATAGTGCTTTTCAACACTGAGTGTTCAGTTCAATTTATTTCTGATGCAGTGCACTTACCACCTAATTATATGCAGTGTCTAGCGAAGGGAACGCGCCGCCAAAAGGAAAAGGGCCCCACCACCAATGCTTCCCGGTAGTCACGACCCAGGAGTGAGCTGAAATGTGTCCTTCCCAGATTGAGCCATGGTGTGGTGGCCATATTATGTAGGCATTACAAGCACTATTTGAAGCAAGCTGTCTTTCCATTTCAGTAAATGAAAAGCCTTGCAACAAATTCTAAAAACTGAGAAAAATGTCTTAAGGCCTTGAAAAATGTCTGGCTACTCTCACCTAAAAATGGACAAGTGATTAATGGGAGGATTTGGAATATGTTCCTGTCAGTTGTCCAGATGTGAGCCCCCTGTCTCTAGGGAACCTCCGACCCCTAATTTTATGACAGTTGATCTTGCAGGACCAGATACTAGTGCCCAGAGAATGACATTGCTAGAAAGCTTGTGTGTTTTGAGTCCTTGTTAATCGTGTTATTTTACTCCATTCAGGGTGAACCAGATACATGTTATAAAAAACATTTCTGACTATATCTCAAAATGTGCCAATGCTGTGGTTGGGTGTCCAGAGCTTAGGATAAGGGTTTAGGGCAGAAGCCCCAGGTGTTGTCCCTTTTCTTGTTATCAGAATTTTCCTCTATAGTGGAGTTGAAATTCTGTGAGTACAATTTTATTTGTCTTGAGAACTTTTATGACAGCTAGATTCTGAATTCTCATAGAGGTTGCTTGTACAACTGGGTGTTAAAGTACTTTTTCAAGGAAAGTGAGAAGGAGTGTGTGTGTTTGTGTGTGTGTGTGTGTTTGTGTGTTGATGTGATGTCACTGAGGCTTTTGTATTATTTCCCTCATTTCCTTTTTGGAATAGTGGAGCCTCCCTTTGATTCAGTCCCTCCCAGAAAACCACTTGCAAAAAAGGGTTTTATGCTTTCCCATCTAGCATTCTTTCTACTTTTTGCTTTAGGAAAGTTACTCATTTACTGAGCAAATGTTTATTGAGAACTTAACATATGCCAGACTCTCTTTTAGGCACTGACATACAGCAGTTGAACAAAGCAGATAAAATTCCTGTCTTTGTGAGGGAGACAATCCTCAAACTTAAGTATACAGAAACCAAGATTGTTCAGACCGTTGGTTAGGGGGGAAAAGGGTAGAGCAAAGGGAGGGAAGCTTTTGTGAAAAACAAAATGAATTTAAATAGTATTCTTATAAAGCACCTCTAAGCCACGTTCTCTCAGGTAGTTTAAGTCAGTAGCCCATAGGTTGTGATCTGGAAGGGTCTGCATCTGTGTACATCTCTAATCCACATGAGTAACTTGTGCAGGGGGGAATCTGAGCTCCGTCTTACTCTTTAGTTGGGATACCTTAAGTTAACATCTCATGTGGAATGCCACCATCTCAAAAAGAGTTCAAATTGCCCCTTTCCCTTTCTGCATGACTGTCATGGGTCAGGATAAGCAGTCACCATATTTGCTGTCTTGGCAGATACTTGTTGGATTCTGGACAAATGTGGATGAGAAGACTTCTTGATATAGAGAGATTGATTCCTGTTAGCAGTGTGATGCAATGTGGTAGTGAAGAATAGGTGTTAAATTGAAGCTTCCTGAGGCTGGGTCCATGCTGAGAGACACGTCGTCTGGGCTTCGCACTGAATCAGATTTTACGAAGCTCCGTGAACTGAACTTCCTGCCTTTAACTCTCAAACTTTTATTCTCAGTCTGTTGCTTTATGGGAGTTATTTTCAAAACTGTCTTTCAGAATATATACTCTTGGCAGAAAGGGACCTCAGCTAATTTCTCTTTCAGATTGTGAACTTTTAAAGTTGGAAGTTTGGTTCTATACTACCATAATGTTTTTACCGTGAAAATCATTGTGATAGAAGAATACATTTATCAATGAAAAGTGTTTTTGTGTGTCTGAGAAGTCTCAGAATCCTAATTTCTAGATCCCTAATTAGAATTTTTATCACTTCTCAGAAAATGCACATCTCAGACTTGAAAGTTTATTTTGAAAAGGCAATTCATAAAGCCGAGCACACGTTCATACCAGAATACATGATTATTTCATTGGTGTATAATATTAAAGGGAAAAAATGGATTCTTGACAAGATAGGTTGCTTCCTGCCAGAATGTTACAGGACTTTCACAGGCCCTGAGAAATGCTACAGCCTCCTGGAAGAGATCCATTTCATCCAAAGGAGTGGCCCTGAGACCTCAGCCCTGAAAAGCGTTAGCCTAACACTTCATCTGCACTTGGAACCCACGTGAGGAGTGCTGTCTAGAGGGGGTGTGTTCGGGGAGGGGTGCCCCCTTTGTTGTTGAAATAAGACTCACTGCTGTGGTCTGGTGCTGGGACTTGTGTGGCAGTAGGACCGGGTGGGTGGGTCGAAGGGGACTGTGTGGGAGTTTGTCTAAACAGGGGCCGGCAAATACTGGTCCTGATCCAGTCTGGGGAAATCAGCAAAGCCAGGAGTAATAGAAACAGAGCGCAGTAAGGCACTTAGGGGGCCCATCCTTGGGAGACTGGGGAACCAAGAGTGGGCACTGGGGCTGTCATGTGACAGAAATCTGTGCAAGGGAAGCAGGCCCTGGAGGACCAGCCCCAGGAAGGGGGCTTGCTGCTGTGCCCACTGTCTAGGTGTACTTTCCACCCGCTCCAGCCTGTCTCAGGGATCCAAACCCCTGAGCAGAAGTGATTGTTCATTTCATTCGATCAACATTATTAAGCATCTACAGTATGTGTGAGGTGTTGGGGATACAAAAATTATTCATCCCTAAAGATTCACAGCCTAGTGTGGGAAACAGACCAGTGAGCAAATAACTAGAGGAGAGAGAGAACTGCCGTGAAAAAGGTGGGAGATCAGAGTGACCATGTGTTCAGGCCTGCCCTGGACAGTCCGTCACTCCTGTTGTATCAGCATAATTATCAGTAGTGCCCCCTGTCCTCACAGGTGTCTGAGTGTGGTCCCCGTGGATAGGGTGCTGTGGGTGTGCCAGGGAGAGGGTGTTCAGCCCTGCCTGAGGAGCTGGGGGATGGGACAGTGGGAGTCTTGAAGGATGAACTTGCCACATAGATAAGGAATAGGATTTAGGCCCAGGAGATAATTTTCCCAGCGGGGGGAATAGTGTTGATCCAGTGATTCAGCAGTTGTTATTTGAGTGCCTGTCAAGTGCCGGGCATGAGTGCAGGTACTGGGCAAATATCTTGGCCCTTTTGAGCTTACATCCTAGCAGGGGGAGAGACCATAAACCAGAGAAGGAAATAAACTAAATGGTGTTGTAGATGGTGACAAGTGCACAGAAGGACTGTGTGAGGTGAGGGTTCCACGGTGTACCATTTGAAATAGGGTGGCCAGGGATGCCTCACTGAGATGGTGATACTGCAGTCGTGTCCTGGGGGGTGAGGGGGCGAGCCGTGTGAAGTGCGGAGGGAGGAGTGTTCTGGGCCAAAGGGACAGCGCGTGCCAAGAACTGAAGGGGAGACCCCGAGATATGACATGGCCCGTCCGTGATCTCAATTCCTGTGGTTCCCAGAGGCTGGAACGCGGGATGCAAGCTGGGAAGGGGGATATATGGCAGAAGAGGAAGAGCAGTTCTGGGTCACAAATGGCTTGTGTGCTAAGGATTTGCAATTTTAAGCAGACAGAAGGAGAGATAAGATCAGCCTTGAGATTTGAACTGTTCTGGAGCCCCAGGGGAAGAGGAACTCAAGGACAGTAAAACTTAGGGATCTGGTTGGCTTTGGCAATAATCTAGACTAGAAGGGAAGAGGGCAGAGTCTCATCTGGAAATGGGGGGACATTTCAGAGGCAAACCCACAGAACCCAGTGGGAGTGGCTGAAGAGTGAGGGGGGCAGGAGGGAGGCTCAGAGGCCAGTCATGACTCCTGGCTGAGCTGGGGGTGTGGATGCCAAGCAATTCCCGAAAAGCTGAACTAGTCTGGAGACGGCCTTGTAAAGCAGCGGTGGGCACTGGGGGTTGGCGTGAACATGGAGTAGGGGGCTTCCTCCCTGGCGCCTTCGTGTTCCCTGATCCAAGCATGGGGACAGAGTGGCTTGTCTGAACTTAGGGAGGAGAACGTGTGTAGACCTACATTTCCAGTATTGGCTCCTTTGCACTCATGCTCAGTCACTGAGCATTTCTCTTTTATAAATGTGCTTCTGAATGGTTTTAAGTAAAATTTGAATAATCCCTCATTAGTGTATGACTTTACCATGTAGCTGTTTTATTTTTAAGGTAATTATTTGTTCTGTGTTCAGTTGTTTATGCCTCAACTCCTTGGCTCTACGTTGCTTTGATCTTTCTCCTCAGGTGCTTATGATTTGGGAAGCAAATAGACCCGCTTTTGCTGTGTGTGAACTCCCCTCTCCCATGTTTTCTGCTTTTTGGGTCTGTGGTTAGCTGTGTATATTTTTAAGAGAGTGCAGTTTTTTTTTTTTTTTTTTTGTGGTACGCGGGCCTCTCACTGTTGTGGCCTCTCCCGTTGCGGAGCACAAGCTCCGGACGCACAGGCTCAGCGGCCATGGCTCACGGGCCCAGCCGCTCCACGGCATGTGGGATCTTCCCGGGCCGGGGCACGAACCCGTGTCCCCTGAATCGGCAGGCGGACTCTCAACCACTGCGCCACCAGGGAAGCCCCGAGAGTGCAGTTTTGTAGTCTTATTTTCTTACTCCTTAAACGTGATGGCTTGAAATTTCAGCATTGAGACATTCACTGCTCTCATCAGTTCCCATAGTCCCTTATCACCTGTTTGTTTTATTCCCCTGTGGCCCAAGAGCAGATGTTGTGTGTTTTCTGATGCCAAAGGTACGGTTATTTCCAATACCAATTCTCCGACGCCAGCTGGGTGTCTAACGATACAATTCAATTCTGGTGCTAACTACCCAGAGTTATTGCAGGTCCCAGAGGTCAACGGCTCAGCCCCACAAGACAGCCCCCATTTCAGATGCCAGTGAAAAATGAAGTGCCCAGGCCACCCACACTTCTACCCAGCTGACTACAAATTGGGGGGTTTCCACTACCCCCTCAGGTTCAGTACTTCGCTGGAATGACTCACAGAACTCAGGAAAACATTTATATTTACTGGTTTATTGTAAAGGATGCAACTCAGGAACAGCCAAATGGAAGAGATACATAGGACAGAGTATAGGGGAAGAGGGGTGCAGAGTTTCCTTGCCCTCTCTGGGCAGGCCAGCTTCCCAGCACATCAGTGCCTTCAACCCAGAAGCTCCGGAATCTCCTTGTTGAAGAGTCTTTATAACCCGATCTGCAGCCCCCATCCCCTTCCTGGAGCTGGAGAGGTGGAGCTGAAAGTAACCCCCATCTCATCATGTGTTTGGTCTTTCTGGTGACCAGTCCCCAGCCTGAAGCTACTTAGGGGTCCCACCATGAGTCACTTCATTAGTGTAAACTCAGGTGTGGGCAGAAGGGGCTTGTTATGAATAACAAAAGACAGTCCTGTTACTCAGGAAATTCCAAGGGTTTTAGGAGCTCTGTGCCGGGAACCAGAGACACAGACGAAATATATTTCTTATTGTACCACAGATATGCATGCACGAATGGATACATCCTTCTTAAGAAGCATAGTAAGCTTGTCCTGAAATACTTGAGTGTTAGCTTCCTGAAGCCAGGTTAATGTCGGAGTTTCTGTATGGTGTTCTAGAAACCTGAATTAGTGGGCCTTCTTTTTTTTTTTTATATGGTATGTGGGCCTCTCACTGCTGTGGCCTCTCCCGTTGCGGAGCACAGGCTCCGGACATGCAGGCTCAGCGGCCATGGCTCATGGGCCCAGCAGCTCCGCGGCATGTGGGATCCTTCTGGACCGGGGCACGAACCCGTGTCCCCTGCATCAGCAGGCGGACTCTCAACCACTGCACCACCAGGGAAGCCCCTGGGCCTTCTTTTTATAAGAAATATCTTAAGGGTAGTTCAGTTCCGTAAACATTGAATGTTATAAAGACTCAGCTGTCCAGTCCCCTCTCAGGCACCCCCTCGATGTGGGCCCTGGACCCCATCCAGCCCCTCTTATACCCTTGAGGACATTACTCTGTGATTATTTCCCCTCTCCACTGTATTTTCAACTTTTTCTTCTCCCTCTTCCGTTTCCACCAATGTACATGCTATAATATTTCTCTTGATTCCATGTCACCTAGCTATCACACTGTTCGATTCCCTTTATTACTTTTTGAAAAAGTTGCATATACTTGTCTCCAGTTTATCTTCTTTTCTTTTTTTTTTTTTTTGCGTTACATGGGCCTCTCACTGTTGTGGCCTCTCCCGTTGCGGAGCACAGGCTCCGGACGCACAGGCTCAACAGCCATGGCTCACGGGCCCAGCTGCTCCGCGGCATGTGGGATCTTCCCAGACCGGGGCACGAACCCGTGTCCCCTGCATCGGCAGGCGGACTCTCAACCACTGCGCCACCAGGGAAGCCCTTCTTTTCTTTATTAAATTCACTCTAGTCAGACTTTTATCTCTCTTCTCCATGAAAACTGTTCTTTTCAAGATCATCTATGACCTCCATGTTGTCAACTCCAATAGTCAATTTTGAATCTTCTTCTTTCTTTAATTATCAGTAATATTTGACAGTGTGACCAATTCCTTCCTGAAACCCTTTTTAAAATTTGACTTTCTGGCCTCCACATTTTCCTGTTTTCCTCCAGCACACTGGCTGTTCCATCTCCTGGGTGGAAGGCTGGATGTGCCTCTTCCTCTCTACCTCTGAATGCTGGTATGTCCAAGGGTTTGGCTTTGGGGCCTTTTCCTTCTCCTCTGTAGGCACTTAGATGAGCCCATTTGGGCTTTAAATATGTCCTGATGCCCCCAGATTTAGGTCTCCAGCTGGACCTCACCCCTGAGCTCCTGGTGACTCAGCTACATTCAACCCTTCGGTATCTCCTGGGGTGTCCAAGAGGCACCTGGAACTTCGCATGCTTCAGACTGGAGGGCACCCCATCCCCATCCTTTCTCTCTTCTCGGGCAGTGGCAGTACCATCCTTCAGCTACTCACACCACAAGCCTTTTCTTCCTTTTCTCTCCCACCCCACATTCAATCCACTATCAGGTCTTGTTGGTGCTGCCTGTACATATCCCAGTCTCGCCACCACTGCCACCGTGCTCGTCTGAGCTGCCGTCCTTTTTCACTTAGATTACTGTGGTAGCCTCCTAACGGATCTTTCTGTTTCAACTCTCCCGTTGTCACCTTCTCCCACACCTCGATCCCCCGGCCATCTTTTCTCCCAAAATGTGGTGGCTGCGGGCTAAAGTCCTCTTTCGTAAAGATGCCCATTGGATTGTTTTTCTTTGCTTTGGAAGCCTGCAGTGGCTCGTGCATGACCTGCAGAGCTCACTCGACGTGGGCACTGGCCACCTGACTGCACTTGTGAACTTCCCGTCCCCTTGCTGCAGCCACGCTGGTTCCTCACTGCTCCTCTCACACGCCACCCGCTCTGCGTCACTCTCTCCCCTTCAAGAGACCAACTTGTTTGTTCTCCCACTTCAGTTAGGGAACGCCTTAATCGTCACTGATTACCTAAAATACCTAAAATAGCAACCCCTGCCCCAGCCGTTCACTGTCCCCTTAGACTACTTGACTTTTATTCGTTTATCATCTGACATTTCACTAGGTGTTTGTTGTGTCTTTATTATTTGTCTCCTATATTTGAATGTCATCTTTAGGAGAACAGGGGCTTTGTTATTTCACATAGCAATTAGAATCCATGGCAATTAGAATAATGTCTGTCCTGTAGCAGCTACTCCATAAGTATTTGTTGAGTGAGTGACTGAATTAATGAATATGGGGAGCCTGCTCTTCGTTAGAAACTGTGTATAGAAGATACATGTGGTCTCTGTCTTCACGAGTCTCAGGCTAGTTGGGAGGAGAGGGGAATGGCTACATAAGTAGGTCATTTTAATATAATAGTGTTCTTGCAATGACAGGGAATAAGGTGGAAGCACAAAACATTGGTGGGTAGGACTTCCCTGGTGGCGCAATGGTTGAGAGTCCGCCTGCCGATGCAGGGGACACAGGTTCGTGCCCCGGTCCGGGAAGATCCCACATGCCACGGGGCGGCTGGGCCCATGAGCCATGGCCGCTGAGCCTGCATGTCTGGAGCCTGTGCTCCACAACGGGAGAGGCCACAACAGTGAGAGGCCCGTGTACCGCAAAAAAAAAAAAAAAAGAAAAAGAAAAAAAAATTGGTGGGTTCAGAGATTCTGAAGGTGCCACCTATGCTGAGTCTTCAAGAAGGAATTCTAGAAATAGCTGGCCACTGTAGAGTGTAATAATGATCTACATAGAAGATAAAGCAAAGGATGGACCAGTTTGGCTAAGGCACAGTGAACCAGGATGATAGGAAGGTATTTGAGGAAAGTAAAAGTTATTTGAGTTGAGATGGTAGCTACATGTAGGACTTTTTTTTTTTAAATAAAACTTTCAAATACCAGTCTACTTTAATCATTGGGAGGATTGAAGGATTATGTTTATTCTAAAGTAATAGGAGGAGAGTTTGGGATGAGGACATTACTTAAAATTACAAGCTTATGCGTCGGGAAAAATTGCCATCTTGCACTTTCAGTCACCAACTGGAAAAAAAAATTCAGACTTGTTAAATAGGCCTAAGTGTGTACGTGTATAAATGCAGTGTTTTAATGAATGAGTGGTAGATGACTGAATGTTGAAATGAATTTTGTAAGTATAAACAGATGTTAGTTCATTATGTTTTATGACCAAACCTCTAGTTGCTATTGGTGATGAATCATAATGTTCAGGAGGAAGAACAGTTGATACACAGCAGTCCTGATTCTCACTCGTCATTGACTTACGCGGAGGATGTGCCCCCCTTTGGATACGGAACCCTCCCCTTGGGATATTTGTGTTCATTGTCTGAATGCGTGGGCTGTCAGCTTGAGGTCTGAAAAGAATATGCCCGATTACGTTAGAAACATAACGTAATAGATGGTTTAGTCTAATTTCACAAGAAGTTAGCAGTAGAGGAATAAGCTAGAATGTGTACATTTTCTACTAATCTTTGTCCTTTAGTCCACTTCAACAGCACAACGTTAGAAAGCACCTGGACGGAGGGAAGATTGGGCTGGTTTGCACCATGGACCTTTATTTTTGGGAAACACAAGCAGGCATCCTCTTAGGGTTGCCTACTTAAGACCTAGACTGCCACCGGAGGGGTCCATTTCCACCTTTACCATCTATATTTTCATGAAGCGTGGGTTGCTAAGGGCTCTTGAATGTTTCTTTAGGACTTGCTAGTTTTTAAGCCACTGCTTTGATTACTTTCAAAAGACATATTCTCACCCTCCTATACCCTACCTCACATTCCGTCCTACAGTGTTGCTGCTGCTTTTCTCTATATTTATAATTGCCTTGGCCATTGCTAAATGGCAAAAGCTTATACATAATTTTGTCATGTGAATAGCATTATGGATAAAAACAAGGATGTTAAAAATGGCAGAATCCCATCCATGATCAGAGAAATGTATTAAAGACAATGTTACTGAAGTGTAAAGTTGTTAGGACATAAATTATAAAATGCACCCATGTAGCTATTTAAGATTACGCAATATGGGTGAGTCATTGCTGTCTGGTTACTCATTACCTGGAACATGGGTATAAGGAAGGAGGAAGTGTGGAAATGTGTATGGGTGTTTCTTGGACATTGCTCCTAAAACAAATAGAAAATGGTGTATAATGCTTTGAACATTTGCTTCCTTTTCATAATGTAATATGATTGTCATTATAACAGTATCCTATCTATGACTGTATGTGCCGTACTTTGTCTTGCAGGCATAGATAAGGTCGCATAAATGAGTCTTAGAACTTGAAAATCTTTGTCATTTTCTATATTTAAAGATTTTTCTTTGGTGTTTGCATATATCTGGCATTGATCTTGAACAGAACTTAGAAAATTAATATCAGTCCTAAGAGGGCTTCCCTGGTGGTGCAGTGGTTGAGAGTCTGCCTGCCGATGCAGGGGACACGGGTTCGTGCCCCGGTCCGGGAAGATCCCACATGCCACGGAGTGGCTGGGCCCGTGAGCCATGGCCACTGAGCTTGCGCGTCCGGAGCCTGTGCTCCACAACGGGAGAGGCCACAACAGTGAGAGGCCCGCGTACCGCCAAAAAAAAAAAAAAAAAAAAAAAAAATCAGTCCTAAGAGAAAATTTTGACTGTGAAAATAGAGAGGTGAGTTTGAATAAATTTGTGGCTAGGGATGAGTTAGTTGTAAGCTCTCCTTCTCTTGGCCTCTTCTTGCCTATCCCACTGTTGCCTTCATTTCTTCTTCTTTCCAGGCACCCTGGTCTTGTATTGTTACACTCACTTCACTCTTCTCCACGTATTCAAATCCTACTCATCTTTCAAGATGCATCCAGGGCACACCTGCATTTTGAAGCCTCTTCCCAAAAATGCCACTTGGTAGTCCTAACACGTATTTTCCATAGCATGCATTATGTCACGGTTGTATGGACTTTGTTGCATACTACCTTATATATTTCATTAATTGTTTCCTATTTAAGGGTTGGACAAGAGGAAGCATCTTTTGAGCAGGGACTATGCAATTATAATTATTTTCTTGCCTCAAGATCATTGGTCTTAAAATCCATCCAGTATGTTTGTTTATCTATAGTTAACCTCAAGTCATACCATCCTAATGTATTGTGTACATTATAAAACATCCACAAGAACAGGAACTTTAAAAAATGATAAAGATCTGTAAGTAGAAGTTATAATATTTTATATCCATATTCCAGTGGCTCATCGTGGGCATACCCTGAGATGCACACACCTCACTTTGGAGACCTAGTGTTAGGGACATGTTAGGGACTCAGGAAGTATTTATTTTTAGGCTTCAGCTAGTTTCTGCTGGTTGTTAACAGATTTTCTACCTGTCCAAAATAAAACTCAAGGCAATAGTCTAAGTATGCTTGACATCTAGTTAGGGAATATCAGGGATGTATTAGAATAAGGTAGGCTATGCTTGGACAACAAGGCTTCACAGCTCAAGACACAACACACTGAAGGTTGGCTTGTCACTGACTGTGCAGTCTGATGGGGGTCAGATGGTGTTCCTCAGAGTCTGTCCTCTAAGTGGTGACTCATATTCAAGCTGTAGTTGTAGCAGCTGGAACACATGGCTTTTAAGGTTGCTGTGGGAGGTGAAGAGAGAGCATAGTCAGCTCTTCCTCATTGGCTGGTGTGCAGTCACATGGGCCCAGCCTCCTGCAAAGGAAGCTGGGAAATGCACCCAGGAAGGGGAAAATGGAATGGGATTTAGTCAACATGTGGCATGGCCTCCTGTTTACTAGGATCATCTGTTCATTTCATTAGGGTTGTTACTGTTTGATAATTCAACTCATGGGTTACCATGTAAAGCAAGCTTCTGTATGAATTGAAACATGAGTTCAGTAGTATAATTTAGAAAGAAAATAAGTCTTCTTAAAGCACTTTCAAATATTTTTTCCTTGTAATGACTGTAATCACCGTGCATTTTCACATTTCCATTTGAATCTTATTTGAATACATTTTAAACTATAAAAGTAAAACTGTTCATTCATTTTTCATGTTTCTGTTGTTATTCCTTTTTTTTTTCTCATGCTGCTAATCGGCAGAGACTAGTGGCTTATTGGTTTATTATGAACAAAGGTTTTTAATAGTGTCACATTTCATTGCAGTTGTTCACAGAAGTAGTTAATATGTGAATATTATCTAAATGCTTTAATAGTTTATGTCAGTAGATCTGTCTTTGGTCCAATTCCTATATTACCAATTTTCTTGGAACCAATATGGTTATTGAGAGTTTTAGAAAATTAGATGCTGATCTCATCTATATTAATTCACATATTCATCTACTGGGAATTGTGGCAAAATGGTTTTAACCAGCTTTGAAACTTAAACCAGTGCAATGTTAATATTTTTGGATTCAACTCTTCTGAGAATGAATGAATAAGAATCAGTTTCCCTTACACTGAGAAGTTTAAGTTGTGTTTAAGGACAATGTTAGTTAAATTCTTTTTCCAAATATGAATTCAGTCAAAGAGGGAAGGTGAAGAAATATTAAAATTTTAGAGATGACTGCAGAAGAATATTAATATTACTTCTGACCGATACATTTTCATTTTAAAGCTATAACACTCATTTTCACGGTGGGAAAACCAAAAATAACCCTTCACTCCCAATAAATAATGTCACTCTGTATTTTTATCTTATATAATGTAGATGATATATTACTTTTTAATTTTACTTCCAACTTATACCAGTCATTCTCTTGTTAATTTTGGCCATGATCAAGTACTTTGCAGAAATGCTTACAGTATATCCTTTACATACTTTTCTTGCATCCTCTTAATCTGGAAAAATGTACTTGTTTTTTGGTAAACAGTTTCATTGGATATAAAAAGCAAGTTCCAGTTTATACATATCTATGCATTTATTAAATAGCTAATTATCTTCGAATGTGTATTTATCTTTTTTCTCATACAGCACTGTATCTCCTTTTGGGAATACACTAAGTTTTCTATTTTCTTTGAATGGTGTAAGAGTACCAAATCAAGTGTCTTGCTCATTGTCACTGGTAATATTTGTAGGTTGATGTACCCAAAGGTATGATTAAAAATCATTGTCAGTAAGTCAGAAAGAGAAAGACAAATACCGTATGCTAACACATATATATGGAATTTAAGGGAAAAAAATGTCATGAAGAACCTAGGGGTAAGACAGGAATAAAGACACAGACCTACTAGAGCATGGACTTGAGGATATGGGGAAGGGGAAGGGTAAGCTGGGACGAAGTGAGAGAGAGGCATGGACATATATACACTACCAAACGTAAAATAGATAGCTAGTGGGAAGCAGCCGCATAGCACAGGGAGATCAGCTTGGTGCTTTGTGACCACCTAGAGGGGTGGGATAGGGAGGGTGGGGGGAGGGAGACGCAAGAGATATGGGAACATATGGATATGTATAACTGATTCACTTTGTTATAAAGCAGAAACTAACACACACACACACACACAAAATCATTGTCAATCAACTCTTTGATGAATTAAATAGAACATTAAACTATCATATAGTTAAAATAGGATTCTGCTTAACCGTTAAACTAGATGCACACTTGCATATTGGGGGTTTTCTACTCTTCTCTCTGCTTGGAGTGCCTCAGCCCCCACAATCTGTGTGTGTGTGTGTGTGTGTGTGTCTGTCTGTCTGTCTCCACAAGTTCTCCTTCCTCATCTCTTTCAAGTTTTTGCTCACATGCCACCTTCTTAGCAGGTCCTTCCATTGTTATCCTTTCTAACAATTTCATCCTGCTCCCCTTTTCTGCCCTGTCTCAGCATTCGCCATCCCTCCCTCGCTTTATTTCTCTCTTTTACCAACTTCCAGCACATTATACTTTACTTATTTTTTTTAGTGCCTGCCTTCCCCTCCACCTCACCCACAGGAGGTCAGGTCCACGTTCACTTCTGTATTCCCAGTGCCTAGAACAGTGGCTGGCACATATTTAACAGTCTGTAATATCAGTTAAATAGATTAGATAAACCTTTAATCACATGTTCAGAAATTTCTGATGTTCTAGGAATTCATATCAGAAGATGAAGCCAGACTGTAAGGACTTTGCTTGGATATCTTAGCTTGATATTTAGTGACTTCTGAAAAAAAAAGCGGGGGGAATTTTCAAATGGTGTGATATAATTTTTAAAATTTAGGAACCACCTTCTTTTTTTCCTCGGTACGCGGGCCTCTCACTGCTGTGGCCTCTCCCGTTGCGGAGCACAGGCTCCAGACGCGCAGGCTCAGCAGCCATGGCTCACGGGCCCAGCCGCTCCGCGGCATGTGGGATCCTCCCGGACCAGGGTACGAACCCGTGTCCCCTGCATCGGCAGGTGGACTCTCAACCAGTGCGCCGCCAGGGAAGCCCAGGAACCACCTTCTTTAAGTATTCATAATAGAGAATAGAAAACAGTAAAGTTATTCAAGTATGAGATGTGAATGTAATAATGATAATATTACAGCTAAATTTTCACAGGTAAATTTGTGCTGTCAACAGATTTATTGGTGGTGGTTTTGAGTTGTGAATGCCAGCAAAGAATTTGTGAATGGAAAATATTTAATTCTAAGGTTCCTTTCAACTCTAAAACCCTATGAGTATATGATCCTTTCAACTCTAGGGTTCCTTTCAACTCTAAAACCCTATGAGTATATGATCCTCCTGTTTAAGAAATGTGTGATGTATTTTAGGAAAAAATTCATTAAAAATGTTTTTTTAATGTTAATGAATAACCGGTTTGCTTCAGTTGTCTAGAATAACTAGGTAGTCGGGGCCATTTTATTCTTTAGAGTTTCTGAGGTCACAGTCTAAATTAGAGAAATTGAAGATTAGTTAACATATCTAGATTTAAAGCCTGGTTTTGCCCTTTTCCAACTTATTGTCAGCTGGGCACTTGTGACAGAAATTCTGCTTTATCAGCATGGAGATGTACCTGCAAAGTCTTATTTGCATGGAAAAGAAGGCAGATATTTTCCAATTCTCTTTATAGAGGTAACTCTCAAGAAGAAGTAAGTTTTATGAACTCTTTTTGAGTTGCTGGTGACCAAGATTTGGTTAATTTACTCCAGAGATTGTAGTGAATGGAACTGTACATTTTCATAAGCACATGCCTTTTTTCAGTACCTCCAAAAAAGCATGTAAGGAAAGAGTCCTTTTGGAATTGGCAAGGAAGGAGAAGAATATTGGAGTTTTTCAGAAGAGGCGGGGAGTTTTGAGGTGATTGGGTGATGGGTCAGGAGAAAGCATAGAATTAGGAATGAATAGATACAGAATCCATGCCAACAGTCATGCATTCAGAGTTCCTATTTCCATAACATGAGGTGGGGCAATAGCCTTTTGAGGTTTCTTTTGACTCAGTGTTGCTGTAATTTTTAAACTGTAGTCTTTTTATTCTGGTAAACCTGTGTCTGTCTGCTTGCACACTGAAGGTTTCTCTAGATTTGTGAATTTAGAATGTAACAGTTTTAAGTGAATAAATGAAAATTTTCTGGGAAATTGCCAGAAAGCATAGCTAAATTCTTAGCTATGCTTATAAGGTGGCTCATATATTTTGGGGGAGGTCTATCTATCTACCTACCTACCTATCCCTCCATCTATCCTCACCCCCCTGCCCCCCCAAAAAAAACCAACGTAGAATTGTACATGTATCCATGGATTTTAGTCACACCAATTTCAGTATTTGATCATTTATAGTTCAAAGATATGTGAGGAATATGAATAGGAGCTCATTGTCATATCTCCTCATGTTGAAAATTGACTGAAGGCAGCTACTGTTTTACAGTCAGTTTTGTAAAATAAATAGCTTCTAAAAAGTCAGAGCAGGTCGGGGCTTTTTTGAGCAGAAGCCACCTGTTCTCCTTGCTTGGTTGGCCCTGTAATAAACCTTTCTCTGTTCCCAAAAAAAAAAAAAAAGTCAGAGCAAAGGGAAAAGAAGAAATGAGACCTAAGCAAAAGTTAATCCCATGACGTCCTCTATGGTTATTGAACTTGGATTTTTCATTTCCTGGTGGTCAAAACAAAAAGGGAAATATGATCAGTTACAAACTTATTTTTGCACATAAGATCAAAGCACTTGAGTTGCTCAAGAGAAGAAAAGTTTTCCTTACCAGTTAGGTTTAAAAGTGATTTTAAAGTCTTATGGGACTTACGAGATGAAGGATGTCATTTTGAGCAACACCTCCCAAAATTTCCCTGCAGAAAATAAAGTAGTGAATTTTATGTGGCTGCTTTTTATGCCACTTCACTAAGAAGAAGCAGAGGACATAACACCAAAGCACAGTTTAGGAAAAGCAAGTCTATAAGACACATTGTCATCCTGGGCTGCTCAACAGAACCACCACAGAATCCCATCGAATCTGTGGAGCGTGGGAGAGGGGTGGTGAGGCATCCGCTCCCCAGGTGATTCCAATGTGCGTCCAAGGTTGAGAACCACCAGTACAAGTACCTACGTTATTGATGGTTTGGTTTGATTCAGGAATACAAGGAACAGATAGATTGCAGTTTCTCCCTCAAGGGATACCGTGACAGTTTTGTAACTTCCTTTATTTGTTTTCTTTTTTTATAACTGGGCTTTGAATTAATGGTGGTCTGCAGACCATTAGAGGTTGTATTCTCTGGAAAGGGCCCAGAGTCCACATGCTCTGTTGTCAATAAAAAGATAGAGCCTTTATTTTAAAATAAAGTTGTCATCATTTTATGAAAATTGAGGAAGCAAACCAAGACTCATTTGAATAGATGGCCCCCTGCTCTCCGTAGAGTTACAGACCATAGACATGACAAATAGAAGATTCTCTAGACTGGAACTAGTTTATGGTGGTGATTAGGCAACCATGTAGGGTATAGGGATGGTGCCAGTCTTTGGGTCTGGAGAGTTATTGCAGAGGTTGGTATTTCCTCAATTAGTAGGTATTTGAAGTACACATATCTGGAGAGAGCAGTCTATATGTGTTTGCGAGTGTGTGTGTGTTTTCTTGTTTTTTTTAACCTTAAGCAATAAGGTTAGGGACTATAGAATAGTTTTAGGTATTGGGATTCCATATTTGAATGACTGTTTATAAAAATTGTGGAGAAGTCTTCCTCCAATACGTGTCAGAGTTTTGAAACCTCCTGAGAAATGTGGCTTTGTTCCAAATCTTTGTAGATTTCCCTCTGTCACTAAGCCTGCTATTGGCATATAGAAAGCTCCATTGAGGGTCATTTGGTATCATTCTAGGACATGTCACTAAATTGGTTGGATTCCACGGCATGTCAGATCTCAATGGCTTGTCTAAGCAGTCTTTTAACCAGTTTAAGTTACAAAGATTTAATGTGTGGAGTCTTTGAAGATTTATTGGTTTATTCATGTAACAAAAATTTTGAGTGCCCCACCTCTCTCTGTCCCAGTGATTTTCTTGGTGTAGAATCTCTGCTCTGAAGAACATAAGTTCTAGACAGTGAAACTCCATTCCTTTTTTTGGGGGGGGGTCTTTTGCTGGGGGTAGCAGAATGGGACTGTTATGAGTGACTCTCAACAGGCCATGGTCGAGGGAGAGCCTTGAACTTGATGGCCTGGAGGGTAGGGACAAGCCTCTTTTTTATCTTCATGTCCTTTGACGCTGGGTGCACAGTTCCTGGTGGATTGTAGGCACTCAATAGATATTGGCTGCAGAACTGGAGAAGCAACTTAGGATAAACATGATGATTTGCTTAGAGGGACCTTGCGAAGTGACTCTACATATTTTGGAGAGGAGAGTGCTACCAACTGGGGGCTTTAAGAAGCAGTAGAAGCAGAATCTTCTCATCAGCCAGTTCTGGAAATGACTCTAATTGCTTTTGCCACTTAGTTCAAGAACTAGCAAGGTCCTAGAGCGTTACCAGTGCAAATATAATCACACCATGCCTTTCTAAAGCAGAAGATTATAGGTGACCATTTGCCTGTGTCTTTAAACAGAATCTATATAGATTAGCATTAGGGAGAATTGCTAGATAATAAGAAATAACCTAAATGAAGAATTTCAGCTAGAAAGTGTAAAATAGAGTCCCAGGGAGTTCCCTGGTAGCGCAGTGGTTAAGAATCCGCCTGCCAATGCAGGGGACACAGGTTCGATCCCTGGTCTGGGAATATCCCACATGCAGTGGAGCAACTAAACCCGTGCACCACAGCTACTGAGCCTACGCTCTAGAGCCCACGAGCCACAACTACTGAGCTCATGTGCCACAACTACTGAAGCCCGCGCACCTAGAGCCTGTGCTCTGCAACAGGAGAAGGCACCCCAATGAGAAGCCCGCGCACCGCAACGAAGAGTAGCCCCCACTTGCCACAACTAGAGAAAGCCGGCGTGCAGCAACAAAGACCCAATGCAGCCAAAAAAAAAAATAGAGTCCCATTTCTCTTCAACTTTCTTCTTTGAGTATGTTAAATTTGTAAGGCTCTTTTTTTGTAAAGATATGAACGTGCACTTACATAGGCATACTTGAATAGCATATCTTTTAATTTCTCCCTTACTTGGTTTATATATACCAACTATTTACAACTAGTTGGTAAACTTAGAGTTTGAAAATGCCATACATTAATTTTGTCAATTTCTTACATGATTCGGAGAAAAGACTATCTTAGGATTCATTTCACAAACTTATTCTGACCATACACTGTGTGTCAGCCACTGAGATGATGAGTAATAATGTCTGCCCTCAAGGGAGGGAAACTAAGCAAAATGGTCTCCAGAAATTTAAACCACATGTTAAAGATACAGTAGATGTATAAATGGGATTTTGTTTTTTATAGGTGTATGGGCAAGGATCTCTTAGAACAAGGGGAATCATTGAGGACTTCCAAGAGAAGAGGGTGTTCGGTGGGGACAGTGGGGCAGAGGAGGAACCAACAGGGAGATCAGCCAGGAGAGAGAGCTATGCTTGCTTCTCGGAAGGGCCTTGCTTGGGTTGTAATCTGTGGCACAGATTAATCTGTTAGAAATAAGGCGCTTAGAGACTGGATTCTGGGTGAGTGGCCTGCCTGATTTTGACCCCTCTGGCCAGAAACTGGTCAGGATATCCATGAAGGAAGTTTTTTTTTTTTTTTTTTTTTTTTTTGCGGTACGCGGGCCTCTCACTGTTGTGGCCTCTCCCGTTGCGGAGCACAGGCTCCGGATGCGCAGGCTCAGCGGCCATGGCTCACGGGCCCAGCCGCTCCGCGGCATATGGGATCCTCCCAGACCGGGGCACGAACCCGTATCCCCTGCATCGGCAGGCGGACTCTCAACCACTGCGCCACCAGGGAGGCCCAATGAAGGAAGTTTTTAAGTTTAAGATTTTGTGTTGAAGATAGAAACTTGTCTTGAGCTTATATTCTATAATAAAAACATACACTGGCACTGTGCATAGCTTTCCAGGACCTAATATTGGTATCCAGAGCACCTCAGGGCATGGTCTGTTCTCATCTGGGATCTCTTGCCCCTACCCTGCTGATCAGGGAGGATTTTTGCTGGCTTCCAGGACTTTATTCTTAGTTTCTCAAAGTTTGGTCTTTGAGCACAAAGTCTTTGCCAGATGACTTTTCCCCCTGCAGATGTGTGGTAATAATACTAACTGCCTGCTGGTAGATCTGAGTCTTTCTCTCAAATATATGTGTGATCTGTGTGTGTGACATTTCAAGGCAGTCATTTTCTTGTGGCCACTTTGCAGACATCGTGACCTGGCTTAAAAAACTTGCATGCTCTGTATTTAAGTCCATTTTGGAGCTGTGCTTTCTGTGTGCTGGAGTGATATGTTGTTTCAGACCCCTTTGTCAGTGTCAGGGCACTTTCCGTGTATCAGCACTAAATCTTCCTCCGGGGTAGCTCAAAGCATTGTTGCTTCATCATCCCCCGCCTCAGGTGTGGGCCGGGTTCTGCGAGAGAGTGGTGGAGAGCCAGAGAAGCTTGCGGAGGAGAGAGTAACCTGCTTACATTTTAGAAGGAGGAGGGTGGTGGGGAAGCCAGCCTGCAGAGCAAGTGGCGAGTGTCGTATGGTATTTTCCCATTTTTCCCGGTTTACTCATTCTTACGTGGCCACTTTGAAGCCGTTTTTAAAAGGCAGACATTTTAGCATCTCTCTCTCTCTCTCTCTCTCTCTCTCTCTCTCTCTCTCTCTCTCTCTCACTCACACACACACACACACACACACACACACACACACACACACACACACACACACACACACACACACACACACACACACACACACACACACACACACACACACACACACACACACACACACTAGTTAACCAAATACTGTACAGAGCAGACCTCCTGGCATCTTGAGCCTGCCTTACCTTATTGTTGAAGCCTCTTCCGTATGAAGCAGACCAGGACTGGGGTAAGGAGGGAGTGGGAGTGAGAACCATCTGGGAGCCGCACCCAAGTGAGGAGTGGTCATCCTAGGTCCGCCTCTCAGAGAGGGCTGTCAGTCACCCCAAGCCCGGAGCCTGCTCATTCTCTGAGGGCGCTTCTGTCTCATGGTCTGATTCGTAATCTTCTGATTTCCTCCCTTTAGTCACTGAGTTGCTTTTTAAAATTGAGACATGGATTTGGCTGTGTAATATTTTTTTTCCTGTTTTTTTTCTGTTTAGAAACCCAGAGGAAAGATTTCTGCATTTTGTCTTTGTCTTGAATTTGTTGACCTTGTTGGAATAGGTACATATTAAACCCTGCTGGGGAGGAGAGCCTCTTAGGATCACTCCAGTTCAGTTCAGACGGCTGTGAAATTCTCAAACAAGTGTCCAGTACTTCTGTCTGGTGCCTAAGCAAAATAAAAGCATTGTACTTAAAATCAGAGTACTCCATAGAATCATAATTTGGGGGGACAGGAATGATATAACCTTGCTTTGCGTTTAACAAATTTGGGGAAAAAACTTAGTTACAGAAACACATAAAAGCAAGAAGTTAAATCTGGCCGTAGTGAGGACAGGGGAGAAAGTCTTGTTAATGAAAAATGACGTCATATTTGGACAGCGTTGTATCAGGGTGGCTTGTGAAAGTGCCCTGCTTGGATATAGAAAATCCCTTTAAGAATTACTGACGCTCAGACCAGAAATGAGGAACTTGTCTAAGGCAGTAAAAAACCAGTGATGGAGAGGAGAGGAAGGGGAAGATTTGAAGGGTATTGGGTACCTGGATGAAAGAGTCAAGTAAAATTTTAATTCAAAAAAATTTTTTTCTGGTACTGGTATCCCTCGTGCTTTAGAGAGAGGTTTTTGTTGTTGTTTTTTAAGTGAGCCATGTAGACCAAATGACTTGTCTGCAGATGACTGAGTTATTATCTAGTTAGATAATACATGATTTCTCTAAACTGAGCACCTGAGGGTAGGGATGACATCATTTGTATTCCTCTGCCTGACACTCTTCGTGGCACATAGAATGTTTATTGAATTAATAAGTACTAAATTCTCTTAAAATTATTTCCAAGATATTTCTTCCCTTACAATATCATGATATGAATTTAGCTAATTTCAGAAAGTCTCATTATTATTATCATTTTGCCAATTCACTTTCCTTTCTCCACAATAATATATGCAAACTCAGTTATTCCATTGTATATACCCTGTGGTCTAGTGTGTGTGTATGTATGTGCATGTACCTGTTTATAATCAGGCATCTTATTAATATTTGTTGATTTCATTGAATTTTGCATCCACTCTGTGAAATGGTGGTAGATCTTGTTCTTCAGATGTGAATATATTTATGACCTTGATTCCATAACATGCAAACTTAGACCCATCTGGCCTTTCAGTCGTTTATTCAGCTCTTGCTCTGTTGCGGATGCTGTGCAAGGGGCATCTTCTGCACAGCTCTGTAAGGCTGGATGCATAAACCAAAGCTTGAAGAAGTTGTTAGCTTTCCCTACTGCCCACTCCCTCTCCTCTGTGCTTTTTTTTTTTTTTTTTTTTTTAAATAAACCACAGCAGTGTGTACTTGGAGTTCCCATTCAGATGCCATCTCCACTCAATGCCTTCCATGATAACCGAAGCCAGATTTCTCTGCACTTCTTCAGTACGTGGTGCCATGCAAGGTGCCCAGTGCAGCATCGTCTATTGCAGACGAATGTCCCTGTGTCTCTCTCTTTCTCTTACTGGAGGGAAACTGGGACTCCACCTCATGTCCTTGTATCCTGTGTACCTGGCAGGCACTGGCGGGGGCTATCAAAGTTAGATGATGCAGAGTGCTTGACATTTGAACATTGTAAACATGAAAGGTTGATTTTACTGAACAGTTGAAACTGTTTGGTTTGTGGATGTGAAGTGCCTTAGATCAGAATGTGTGTTTCAGTGTTACACAAAGACACACAGAATGGCATACAAGGTGGCACACTTTTACGCTTCAAATCAGTAGGGAGCACCTATCTGAAAAATCATTTCGCGTTTTGAGAACTTGAAATCATTCTGTTTACTTTAAGGAATAAAACATTAAGTCCTAAGGACAATTAGGACGATCGTTGGAATAACTTCTCTTGGGATCGATTTCTCCTCCACCCCCAGGATTGAGTTGCCTGTAATACAGTCATAAAAACTATGAAATTGGTTGAAATAAGCTATTTTGCCAAAAAGCTAAGAAACAGTTGTGTTGGGAATTTGTTCAATTGTATTTACCTTGCTCAGGAAAGGCTATTCTTGTAGACAGTAACTGTGTAGTTACTTTTATGAGAGCTGGGTAATAAAAGATGATTGTTAGTATTCCTTTGTTAAAAGAGATGCTAAAAATACTTATAAGGGCTTCTTGAATTTGAATTAAGAGCCCAGTTGTCTGTTTGTTCTTTTCCCCAGATCAGGTGTGTTTTGTTAATTTCTGGACAGGGGAAATAACATAATTTCCTCCTTAACTCTGCATTCTCCCAGCCTCTGTCCTTGCATATGCCTTGGGGTTAAGATTTTACAGTTTTCCGTGACATGCCTTTGTCAGTAAAAGTCATTTTTTCCCAATTTGAATGTTTTTAGGAGATTGCTCATGTGTTTCTTACCTTCTCCCACGCCTCTTTTTGGGGGGACTTAGTGTCTTTCCTGTTCGACTAGAAGCTTGTGGAGGACGGATTCTCTTCATCTTCATTCCCAGAACCCTCACAGTGAATGAGCACAATGCCTCTCAGCTCATGGGTGCCTGGGAACCTCACCCCTGTGAATGTTCTCGCTAGCCTCCGCATACTCTTCCATTTTAGTTATTAGGGGACTGATTCAAGACAGTAGAAACCACCCACACTTCATTAATTTGTGAGATAAGGCCTGAGACAGCAAAGACTGATAAGCTGGAATCTGTGCTTTTAACTGCCTGCCAAGCCCCAAGCAGGATGCTGGCCCTGTGGAGGGCTTTCCCCTGTGGCCTCTCATGCTCAGGGCACCATTTGCAGAAGGAAGTCCTCAGCTGCAAAGGGATTACCGCTAAATTCCAAAGAGCGGCTTCCAGGCCCTGAAGGCAGATGTTTCCTCCTTACTGCCTTCATATCTTAAGTCCAGTCCTTTTCCTTCCTGACATAATTTAGTCTTTTTTAAACCTCTTATCTACTTCCTAATGCATGTCTTCAATACCTGGCTTTTGCAATCCACCTTTGAAAAGGAGTCATCCCTTGGCCCAGTCCACCTTCACATCCGTCTCCAGGAGAAGGAAGGTGTTTGAGGGACACTTAGCCAGCTGGCCTTGGCTGGGGTAGACCTGAGGAACTCCATTATGAAGATCCCGGACCAGGGCTTGAACACCGTGTCCCCTGCATTGGCAGACGGATTCTTAACCACTGCTCCATGAGGGAAGTCCCTGTTGCTGTCTGTCTTGAAGGGAGACTTACTTTTGTTGTCTGACTTCTCTTGCTCTGAGCCTTGGATTGTTAGGAATGCTTACCAGTGTTGTGGCTGTGTAGGAATAACTGTACTGTTGTAAATATGTTAATTTACCATGCTTGCACAGGCACACCTCAGAGGCATTGTGGGTTCAGTTCCAGAGCACCTCAATAAAGTGAATATCTCAATAAGGCAAGTCACACGAATTATCTGGTATCCCAGTGCATGTAAAAGTTATGTTTACACTGTATGGTAGTCTATCAATAAAGTGTGCAACAGCATTATGTCTTTAAAAAAACAGTGTACATACATTACATAAAAAATACAAAACAACAAGACAGTTATAATAGTAACATCAAAGATCACAGATCACAGGTCACTGTAACAAATGTAAAAATAATGAAAAAGTTTGAAATAATTGTGAGAATTGCCAAAATGTGACCAACTAAGAGACATGAAAGTGAGCAAATGCTGTTGGAAAAATGGTGCCAATAGACTTGCTTGATGCAGGGTTGCCACAAACCTTCAATTTGTAAAGAACACAGTATCTGGGAAGTGCAATAAAATGAAGCACATTAAAATGAGGTATGCCTGTCCTGGCATAGGACAAGAATGTAATAAAGCTTTCCAGGATAAAAAAAGGTTATAGTTACTTGGAACAAAGAAGTATAAAAACTTACTTTCCCTGAAGTTTTCCCTTAAGATATGATAGGATGAATGTTTCACGGAAGGGCATAACACTAATTTAACAGGGTGCTATTTTTCAAGTGAGTGAATGTTTCTGAATTGAGAATATGAGACAGTTATAGATGTACAGCTACCTGCAATAGTATTTTACAAGGAAGGCCAGCATTGTGCCTCTCCTTTAAAAACAAACAAGCAAATAAACAGACCTCAAGGTTACTGTGCAAAACACACCACACACAATTCCCTTTCTCCTTTTCCTTCTCTTCCATGTCCTTGCTGTGGACTACCTTAGCCCTTAATCGGGTTTAGTATGAAATTAGGAATTGGTGGCACACTTAGAGGTTAGGAATTTTTTTAAAAAACACTTTTTGTTGCTTAATTTTTTTTTTTTTTTTTTTTTTTGCAGTACGCGGGCCTCTCACTGCTGTGGCCTCTCCTGTTGCGGAGCACAGGCTCTGGACGCGCAGGCTCAGTGGCCATGGCTCACGGCCCCAGCCGCTCCGCGGCATGTGGGATCCTCCCGGACCTGGGCACGAACCCGTGTCCCCTGCATCTGCAGGCGGACTCAACCACTGCGCCACCAGGGAAGCCCTTGTTGCTTAATTTTAAAAGCACACAGTTTTTAGGGCCGAACCAGAGCTAGAAAGGAGAGAAATAGTTGAGATTTGTAGATCTCAATGTAGATGAGAATTTTGAGACAGCTATTTTAAGAGGGTTAAATTCAGAAGCAGAATTTCCCTAGTATGATTTGAAAGTATTCCAGGATTCAGGATTGAATGAAAGGGAATACCATTTTGAGAGGGCTCTTAAAGAAAAAGACAGAAACAGAAAGGTAGAAACAGTTATCTAAGTTCAGGAAAGTTTCCTGAGACAAAATTTGTTCTGTTAAGCACTTTGGCTAATGGCGATGACAAACTAAAAGTCCTCAAGCGGATTTGACCGTTTCGGAGAGTGATTCCTCAAGCGCCTCATTAGAGGACAGCCAGAGGGACTGAAAAGTAGGGGGCTGCTTGGGAGAACATAAGCATAAGCTTTAGGCGGTGGTGGGTGATGTGTTGGGTGTCACATCGTCTTTTCTGCTTTGTACAGTAGGTGAAAGGAAGTGGCAGGGTGGAGCGCTTGGAGTTTGGGGAGAAGAAGCCCTGCCATCACCCTGGATGCCTACGAAAGCAGGGCCACGGTGGAGATTAACATTCTGAACAGAAATAAGGTGGAGAGGGCTTCCCTGGTGGCGCAGTGGTTGAGAGTCCGCCTGCCGATGCAGGGGACACGGGTTCGTGCCCCCGTCTGGGAGGATCCCACATGCCGCGGAGCGGCTGGGCCTGTGAGCCATGGCCGCTGAGCCTGCGCGTCCGGAGCCTGTGCTCCGCAACTGGAGAGGCCACAACAGTGAGAGGCCCGCGTACTGCAAAAAAAAAAAAAAAAAAAAAGAAAGAAGGTGGAGAAGGAACATAAACACCGACCAGATAATTTTGACCATGAAACCCAATCTTCTGGTCTGACAGAACATAACAGATGAGCCCCAAACCAAGCTTCCAAAACCTAAAAGTGATGGATACAGCTATTTGCAGACGTGCAGCAGACATGCTTGGTGTTGGGGAAAGTTCCGTTTAGCTGATCTGGAAATGAGGGGAGGACTTACACTCAAACGTCAGGTTTTCACTATTCTTAGAGCTCAACTAGAGGACAGACAAAGTGGATGAAACCCCGCTCTTGATGTGGTGGGATGAAAACCATGTTTGCCCGTTGTTTTCGTCATCATAGTTCAATAAACCATTCATTTTTGTGTGTGGTAAATCACAATGATGACACGCTCACAAAATAATGCGAAGCATATGGGTCACAACTGTTTTTAAGCAGAAACTTCTCTAAAGATTTATTTAAGTTCCTTAATTATAGAGTGGTTGGGAAGGCTGGCATGTGGTTTCAGTTTAGTTATAAATGTTGGCCGTGGTGATGGGTATGTGCTAACGTTCCCAGAGACAAGGAGAACAAGATTGGGAGGGGAGCTGGTGTCCTTCAGGACCTGCTTGCCCCTTTGTCTTTTTTTTTTTTTTTTTGCGGTACACGGGCCTCTCACTGTTGTGGCCTCTCCTGTTGCGGAGCACAGGCTCCGGTCGCGCAGGCCCAGCGGCCATGGCTCACGGGCCCAGCCACTCCGCAGCATGTGGCATCTTCCCGGACCAGGGCACAAACCCGCGTCCCCTGCATTGGCAGGCGGACTCTCAACCACTGCGCCACTAGGGAAGCCCCCCTTTGTCATTTTTAAGTGAAGTCAAGATCTTTCGTGTTTATACGAAATAAGTATGATGACATGTATGCTCTGCTTGAGATGCGTGTGCTAGTAGTCCAGGCCAGTTTTCCCAGTGCTTAAATACTTTAATTGGTAACTTTTCATGGCAGTTTGAAATCAGGGACTCTCCAGAGTCCTGACAAAATAACTATCCCTTTTAGCCTTTATCTTAAATTAAAATACACTCCTCGTTAGATGAATCAAGCCCAGTTTGGGGAACAGCAGTTAAGTATTCTGTCTAGATAGACAAGTGGAAAGTAAGTGTTCAAGCTAGGTGTTTTTTTGACTTGAAATAAACCTATGCCAGGGTCATTTGGTGATCTTCTGAACCCTCGTGTGTGTGTGTGTGTACACATATATATATGTGTGCATGCACAATCATATGTGGTTATTCACATTAGGAGTCATTTTGCATCCTTTGGGATCTGGTAATAGTGTAATATATAAAGCTAACTTGCAGTCTTAGGAACATGGGAAAAGGCCTGTGTTAACCCATGAAGAGGTCGGCAAATGTGTATGGTTGGAAAAGTTCATTTGTACATTTGCCGTAACATGCTTTCCTCTGTTTCTTGCCAATGATGAAAATGACAGCGGCATCACTGAGCTCTTGTCTGGAGGTGGGAGGAGTGGGAGGGAGGAAGGCTAATTAGGAATCCGAGTAAAGCTCTCCTTCCCCTTGTGAAGGTCACAGAAGACGTGGCTTTCCTGTTCACCACCGTTTACAGAGTGCAGTCCAGTAGGGACTTTGTCAGTACTTGAGAGGATCCACTCATTCATTCATTCGTATTTTGGTATAGACGATGTCTTACGTTCATATCTCTGTGGGATGCACAAAGATTAATTACACAGAAAGGCTGTGCCCCCAGGAGCTTACAGTCTGGTAAGGGATCAGAAGATGTCTGCATAACTAATCATGATACAGAAGGACATTGGACATTTATTCAGGACTTGATCACTTTTAAAGTGCTTTCAAACAGGTATACTTAATCCTCTAAGTGGAAGTACGTGGCTACAATTTTTTTTAATAGTAATCTTTTATTTATTTGTTTTTATATTTATTTTTGGCTGTGTTGGGTCTTCGTTTCTGTGCGAGGGCTTTCTGCAGTTGCGGCGAGTGGGGGCCACTCTTCACCGAGGTGCCTGGGCCTCTCACTATCGCGGCCTCTCTTGTTGCGGAGCACAGGCTGCAGACGCACAGGCTCAGTAGTTGTGGCTCACGGGCCCAGTCGCTCTGCGGCATGTGGGATCCTCCCAGACCAGGGCTGGAACCTGTGTCCCCTGCACTGGCAGGCAGACTCTCAACCACTGCGCCACCAGGGAAGCTCCGTGGCTACATTTTTAATTTTGTACCTGAAGAAAACTCAGCCAGGGTGAGTGACTTGCTCGGGGTCCTGTAGGTGTTAAGTTGGGGGTTTGGGGCCCAGGGAACCCGGTCCATCCAGGATGCCTCTGCCTCTGGGATTCACTGTTTTGTCCGTTGTCCCAGTGTGCAGTGGTGCAGAGGGGGATGCTTGCTTCCTCCTCGGGGATTCAGAGAACACTAGAGAAGGATGAGACCACTGAGCGACCTTGGCACTGGTCGACCTTGGCACACAGCAAGGCACTGTTTATTTAGGGGATGGCTGAAGGGATCTGAGGGTGAGGAAGACATGCTGGACGGAAAGCAATCAGTGTACATTGTTCACATAAGCAAGCTAAAGCAACATGTTACTCGAAAAAGTCCCTTTCTTGCCTTTTCTTTATATGTTCATTCAACAAATGAGTATATTTATGTGCAAGGCTTTGGTTGGAGTCATTGATGTGACGGTTACAATTAAGGCTTGTGGTGACTCTCTTTGGGGGCTCACACTGGTCCAGCCAGAGGATAAGGTCACAGATAATCTTAAGAGGATGTGAGGAGAGGGGAAGAATGTGATACACAGGATTTCTGGGTTCAAGTTATGACTGTCCTGATCTTGGACATGTCATGTCACCTCTCAGTCTCATTGGATCCTTCTTCTTTAAGGATGCAAGTAACATTCACTTCACAGAGCTACTGTAAGGATGAAATCTGATTATGAATAGGAGAACACTTCATTCAGCTCCTGGCACATTGAAGGTGCTCAGTACATTGTCATTATTAATGGCGCCACACATTTCCTGAAGAGAAGCGAAAGTCTGGTTGGCTGAATTGACGCTCTTCTGTGTCCCAGCCCTTCCCCAGGCTCCTTGCCTCCCGATTGGTCTCTCTTACATGCTGTCCTGTGGCCCTGTGATCTCTGTCCAGAACACGGAGGTGGTGTGTCCCAGTGGTCAAGAGCACACTGCCAGTGTGACCTTGGCAAGTTCTGTCTTCACTTTTTGCCACAATTTCATCACCTGAAAATGGGATTAATAATAATTTATTCGTTGTAGTTTTGTTGTGAGATTTAAAATGATTAAATATGGGGGCTTCCCTGGTGGCACGGTGGTTGGGAATCTGCCTGCCAATGCAGGGGACATGGGTTTGAGCCCTGGTCCGGGAAGATCCCACATGCCATGGAGCAACTAAGCCCATGTGCCACAACCACTGAGCCTGTGCTCTAGAGCCCACGTGCCACAACTACTGAGCCCGCATGCCACAACTACTGAAACCCATGTGCCTAGAGCCCGTGCTCTGCAACAAGAGAAGCCACCGCAGTGAGAAGTCCATGCACCGCAATGAAGAGTGGCCCCCTCTCGCTGCAACTAGAGAAAGCCCGCGCGCAGCAATGAAGACCCATCGCAGCCAAAAATAACAGATAAAAAAATAATAAATTTTAAAAAATGATTAAATATGAAGGGCCTGGGGACCATGCTGGTACAGGGTAAATGTGGCTACTTTTAGCTCTAATTACTCTCGGATTACTATGTGATCCTGTCCGTCTCTTGCTTACATTCCCGCTGGGTGGCTCCCCATCATCTCTATTCTCCTGATTTGGAGTCTGCCCATCTCTCTAGCGTATCACTCCTCAGGCTTTGCCTTTCAGCAGCTTGCAACTGCTTATACCCTTTACCCCACCTCCTAGGATATTTGGCCTTTGTTTTTGCCTAAAAGCCCTTTGTCTTGCTAATGAATTCTTTCTTTTTTTTTTTTTTTTTTGCAGTACTTGGGCCTCTCACGGTTGTGGCCTCTCCTGTTGCGGAGCACAGGCTCCGGACGCGCAGGCTCAGCGGCCATGGCTCACAGGCCCAGCCGCTCCGCGGCCTGTGGGATCTTCCCAGACTGGGGAACGAACCCGTGTCCCCTGCATCGGCAGGCGGACTCTCAACCACTGCGCCACCAGGGAAGCCCCCTAATGAATTCTTTAGGGCTGTTTTTCTACCTCTTAAGATACTCCTACTCCACACCCCTACCCCCTTGAGGTCTGGTTCTGCAATGTTTTGCACATATCTTTTTCCTTGCACTTAACCTATTTTCTATTTTGTATCTCTCTCCCCTGCATTGCTAGCGTGTTCTTCACATAAGGTAGACTCAATAAGTACTTGTTAATAAATGAATTAGAAGTGGAGCTTTCCTATTTTAAGTACAGTATCATATTGTCCCAATTATTTTTCAGTTAGTTAGAGGGAGCAAAATTTAGCTTGTTAGTAAATTTTGAGGAGGGGAAGGTCAACAGGAGGACTTTGTTGATAGGGGGCCCTTTGTCATCATAGAGCGCACAGGACTGGACAAGAACCATGGCAAACCTATAGTACCACCTGCCTCTGGTGGACCTTACAGTTTCAGCCATCTTGTTTGTGAAGGCAGTAGTTCTATGTTTAGCTTAGTGATGGTAATATCAGCTATTTGGTATTTGATAACATTTTTCTAATGTTTGAAAAATTCTTTTTCTCATTGTTTTGAAACTCCAGTGTATTGTCCTGGAAATAGCAACATTATCCAGTTGTGGACATGTGGACATGTACTCTATGTCTTTAGAGTACAATACATCAGTACCATTTCAGTTAAGAGAGAATGCGTAGGAGAAGGTAACACGGGCCACAAAGAATGGATAGCTTTATTTATTTACTTTAAGAATTTGAAGGAGGGCTTCCCTGGTGGCGCAGTGGTTGAGAGTCCACCTGCCGATGCAGGGGACACGGGTTCGTGCCCCGGTCCGGGAAGATCCCACATGCCGCGGAGCGGCTGGGCCCGTGAGCCATGGCCTCTGAGCCTGTGCGTCCGGAGCCTGTGCTCTGCAACGGCAGAGGCCACAACAGTGAGAGGCCTGCGTACTGCAAAAAAAAAAAGAATTTGAAGGAAATAAAATGTGATATCTCAGCTTTCTATCTAAAGCGTATCAGTGACCCTTTAAAGAGCCTGTAGTGAGTTATATCTGATAAACACATAATAATGAGCTGAATTTTAAGGACTTTTTTC
This sequence comes from Mesoplodon bidens, assembly GCF_964165515.1. Lineage (NCBI taxonomy): Eukaryota > Metazoa > Chordata > Mammalia > Artiodactyla > Ziphiidae > Mesoplodon > Mesoplodon bidens. Next base: position 70,166,039 of record NC_138165.1, read on the forward strand.
CCATTATCCCCTGCAGCTTTGCCCTGTCAGATGAAGCATACAGATCCCTAAGAGATCAAGATAAAGACCAGTGTATTCTGATTACTGGGGAAAGCGGAGCAGGAAAAACAGGTAAGGCCACTGGACGACCTTACTTTCTCCTATAGAAGGGTAAATGCTGCACAGAATGACGTTGGCAGAGCGGATGGGTGGAGCCTCATTAGCATGAAGCTCACAGGACTCATGCTGGGAAGGCTAGTGATTAGGATCCTGGAATGTTCTCTGGGAAGGACTTGCCTCATCTCTCACATGAAGGAGCAGGCACCTATCAAAAGGGTTCCAACCAACGTGGGAGTCTCTTTCTGGATTCTAGACCTTCCTGTTGCAGTTCCTGCGTACTTCAAGGTCTTTTACCTTCCCTCCAAGACACCAAGGTCTAGTGCGAGGTCTCACTACTCCTCTAAGGAATGCCAGACTGTTTGGGTTTGGAGATCCCACAACCACAGACTATCTCTGCTAAAAAGTGAGGGAGGGCACCAGGAAAATGCTGGATTTCACTGTAGAAAAGTCTTCCTCTGAAGCCTGAAGAATTGAGATTTTTGTACACATTTTTAGACAGGCTGGCAACCTCCCCATAAAACAACCCCTCAAATGGGGAGGGAGTGTGCTTTTTTTTTCTTGTGCTTTTAATAAAAGCAATCTATGTGATTGTCTTGAGTGAGAAAGTGATTTTACACATGGTGCCCAGCTACCTGGAAAATGTTCAAAAGAGCTATGATCTCTGAGTCCAAACTTGGACAGGTTAGAACCGCTGTTGTCAGTAGGTTTCTTTGATGGAACTGATGAGTCCATGAAAGAGGAGGATAGTATTTTCATAACTGGTTCATCTGTAAGATGTTCTTGTTTTATAGATAAGACTCTGATCATTGGTAATTTCTGCTAGTTTGCCAAAGTGGGATTTAAATGCTTCAACTTTACTTGGCTATTTAATTATCAGATTAATAACTTTGATTTCCTGATGCTCAAGATAAGAAAATCCCCCGTGGATATTTCAGTCAACTGACTGAATCCATTTTGTTCATTAGCCCTCAGTTAGATTTGTGCCTTTAAAGTCTCCCTATCTGCACTGAAATGGCTTTTCTTTCTATACCTATTTCTTCCTCCACTTTCTTAAGGAGTACCTCTTCCCTACCCCTCAAAGTAGCTGGAGAAAGAATGGCTAGATAAGATGTGTCCAGCTCTCTTGCCAGAGCCTTTGGAGACATAGTGCACTGTTTCTTTGCAAGGTTGTGCAGGTTCTAGGCTCTGGATGGGCAGAAAAGAGGGGAAAAGAGTGGCATGTAAGAATCTAAGGTAACAGAGAGCACAGACTCATATAATTGGAAGGGATCTTAGTTATAGACCATTTAGTGTAGGGTCCTCCCCAGGGACAGCCAAACTCCTTTTGTAGTGATGCAGGCCTCACTGCTTTGTAAGGCGGCCTATGGACTTTGTTACACAGGTTTGGGAACAAAAGTTCTTCCTTACCTAGAGGTGAATTCTGCCTCTATGTATTCATCTTAACTCTGCAGTCTGGGACCTTACCAAATGAGTCTACTTTCTCTCCTACAGGACAATCACTTTTAATTCTTTGAAGTCATCCATCAAAGCTTCCTAGGGCTAAAAATCCCTTTTCTTTAAAAATTTCTCATGTGATACACATTCATTTATTCATTCATCTAAGAAATAATTCCTGAGTACCTACTAGGTGAAAGGTACTGTAGTAGGTACTAGTGATACATTGGTGAGCCAGACACCATTCCTGTCCTTGTCAAGTTTATAGTGTAGTACAGGAGATAAACAATAGCTCTACGCTATATATGTACATACGTCTAAATGTATACATGTATACATACAATTTATATACAAAACATTAAGTGTAGTGAAGTGAGGTATACACTTGTAAGGGTGCTTATACGAACATGTACCAGGAGGATTGAATTTCGTGCCCAAATTCCTCACTGTCATGGTCATATTATTCCAGAATCTTCCCAGTTTGTCAATATGCTTTATAAAATTGCATCCCAAGAAGTAAACAGAATACTTCAAATTTGCTCCTGGTTATTGTGAAACTATTGCCCTCTTAATGTGGATACTAGACTTCTATTAATGTGGTACATGTATTGACTCATATTGGTCTTTTCATCGAGCAGGATGTTATAGGTTTCTTGTATATTAACTTCTGTTTAGTCAGATTTTCTCAGTTGGGTATTGTTCAACAAAATTATTTTAAGCCTACGTGTAGAATCTTTTGTTTATGATTCTCTTCCCTCCCATAGAACCTCTGCCATACCATTGGGAAATAATAATAGTAGCTAACTTCCATGAGCACTTACCATGTGTTGGGCATTGTGGTTAGCATATTGCACGTATGAGATAAGTATTCTTCTTATCCCCATTTTTATGATGGGGAAATTGAGCCACAGGAAGGTTAAACAACTTGCTTAAACTTACACAGTGAGTAAGTGGCAGAGCTGGGATCTTGAACGCAGGTGGATATATAGCTCTAGAGACCCCACTTGTCTTAGCTCAGGCTGCTGTAACGAAATACCAGAGACTGAGTGATTTAAACAACAGACATTTATTTCTCATAGTTCTGGAAGCTGGGAAGTCCAGTCAAGGTGCCTGGTGAGGGCCTTCTTTCTGTGTCCTCACATGGGAGGAGAGAGTTTAAAAGTGAGCCTGAGCAGGCTCTGGTCTTCTTCCTCTTATAAGGACATTAATCCCATCACCGAGGTCCTACCCTCATGTCCTCATCTAAACCTAGTTACCTCCTGAAGGCCCCATCTTGGAGGTTAAGGTTTCAACATATGAATTTCAGGGGGACACAAACATTTAATCCATGGCAGCATTTTTATCCACTATGCTAAGCTGTATCTTCATACTTTGAACGTGATTCTTTTTGAGTGCCATTAAACCCATTGCCCTTGTTGGTAATTTTTTTTTAAAACTAGCCTCCAGTGTCTCTTTAAGGCAGGGATTATGTTTTCTTCATCTCTGTGTCCCTATAGCCTGACTTAATGCCTGGGACTCATTAGGCAATCACTACATATTTGAATGATTGAATAAATGCCATCCTCCAACCCGAGCCCCCTTCTGTGTCTTAATTTAAGAAATTGACAAAAATACTGAATCGGACCAGGACAAAGACTGATCCTGACAACTGAAAATTGAAATATAGTTAATTCATTAAAAGTTAATTTGGGGGAATTCCCTGGCAGTCCAGTGGTCACGACTCTGAGCTCTCGCTGCCGAGGGCCCGGGTTCAATCCTTGGTCGGGGAACTAAAATCCCATAAGCCTCGTGGCACGGCCAAAAAGAAAAGAAAAAGTTGTTGTGTTGATTAGTTCTGGATCATCTTTCTTTATCTTACTATATTCTCTTTAGGGCGGTCACAGCTAGTCTCAGATTATGTTTTTGCCTCCTAAACTGTACACTCCACTCAGTACCTCTTACTTTGTCTTCCAGCTTACACATCCAGTACCTGCTTGACAAGTCTATGTGGGTCTCTCAGAGGCATCTCAAACTAAGCATGCCCTAAATCGAACTTTTGATTTTACCCTCCTACCCAAACTTCCTGGTCTCAATAAATGGGACCACCCATCAGCCTAGTTTCTCAAGCTAGAGATGTAACAGTCATCCTTGATATTTTCCTTTCCTGTATCTTCCACATGAATCCCATTTTCTAATCCTGTCCACCCTACCTCTAAAATATATCTCATGCCAAGTTCTTTCTTCCTTTTCTTTGTATCCATATGGCGACTCTAGTTAGACTAAGCCACCAACCATTACTTCCTTTGAGGACTGTTTGTAGCAATATCTAACAGGTCTCTTCTTTTCCCCCTATGCTTGCCTACAATTTTTTTTCACAGACACCAAAATGATCTGTAAAACTGAAAACTGGATCAAACCCTTGGCCTGTTAAAAAAATTTTGTTTCGAGTTACCTTTTTGTGTGTGTGCATGGTGAGAACTTTTAAGATCTACTCTCTTAGCAACTTTTTTATTTAGCCTCACCGCACGGCATGCAAGATCTTAGTTCCCCCACCAGGGATTGAACCCATGCTCCCTGCATTGGAAGCACAGAGTCCTAACCACTGGACTGTCAGGGAATTCCTCTGAGCAACTTTTAAGTATACAATACAGTGTTAACTATAGTTGCCATGATGTACATTAGATCCCTAGAACTTCATCTTATAACTGGAAGTTTGTACCTTCTGACCACCTTTCACCCATCTCCATTTCCCCCTTCTCCTTCCCAAACCAACAATCTACTCTTCTCTTTGTTTCTATGAATTTGTCCTTTTTTTTTTTTTTTTTTTTTAGATTCCATATATAAGTGAGATCATACAGTATTTGTCTTTCTCTGACTTATTTCAGTTAGTATAATGCCTTCACGGTTCATCTGTGTTGTCACAAATGGCAGAATTTCCTTCTTTTTTTTTTTTTGGCTGAACAATAGTCAGTTGTGTGTGTGTGTGTGAATATATATATATATATATACACACACACACACACACAGACACACACACACACACCACATTTTTCTCTATTCATTCGTCCATAGACAGACACTTACTTGTTTCCATTTCTTGACTATTGTAAATAATGCTGCAGTGAACATGGGAGTGCAGATATCGCTTCAACATAGTAATTTTTTTTACTTTGAATATATACCCAGGAGTGGTATTGCTGGATCATATGGTAGTTCTATTTTTAATTTTTTGAGGAACTTCCATACTGTTTTCCATAGTGGCTGCACCAATTTACATTCCCACCAAGAGTGCATAAGAATTCCCTTTTGTCCACATCCTCTCCAACACTTACTTCTTGTGTTTTTTTGATATTAGCCATTCTGACAAGTGTGAGGTGGTATCCCATTGTGGTTTTGATTTGCATTTCTCTGATAATTAATGATGTTGAGCATCTTTTCATGTGCCTATTGACCATCTGTATGTCTTCTTTGGAAAAATGTCTATTCAGGTCTTCTGCCCATTTTTTAATCGGATTGTTTGGGGTTTTTTTGGTTGAGTTGTATGAGCTATTTATGTATTTTGGATATTAACCCCTTATTGGTCATATTATTTGCAGATATTTTCTCCCATTCAGTAGGTTGCCTTTCCATTTGTTAATCATTTCTTTTGCTGTGCAGAAGCTTTTTAGTCTGATGTAATCCCACTTGTTTATTTTTGCTTTTGTTGTTTGTTGCCAAGACCAGTGTCTTAAGAGTTTTCCCCTATGTTTTCTTTTAGAAGTTTCACAGTTTCAGGTCTTATATTTAAGTCTTTAATCCATTTTGAGTTAATTTTTGTGGGTGGTAGTTAATTTTTGTCAGTTCCATTCTCTTACATGTGTATATCCAGTTTTCCCAACACCATTTATTAAAAAGACTGCCTTTTTTCCATTGAATATTCTTGGTTCCTTGTCAAATATTAGTTGACTGCTTATGCATGGGTTTATTTCTGGTCTCTTGATTCTCTTTCATTCATCTATGTGTCTGTTTTTATGCCAGTATCATACTATTTTGATTACTGTAGCTTTGTAGTATAATTGGAAATCAGGGAGTATGATGCCTTTAGCTTTGTTCTTCTTTCTCAATGCTGCTTTGGCTATTTGGGGTCTTTTGTGCTTCCATATGAATTTTAGGATTGTTTGTTCTATTTCTGTGAAAAATGCCATTGGAATTTTGACAGGGATTGTATTGAATCTATAGATAGCTTTGGATAGTATGGGATGTTTTAACAATATTAATTTTTTCTGTTCACGAATGTGAAATAGCTTTCCATTTGCTTGTGTCACTTAAATTTCTTTCGCCAATGTCTTATCATTTTCAGTATACAGATCTTTCACCTCTTGGTTAAATTTATTCCTAAATATTTTATTGTTTTTGTTGCTATTGGAAATGGGATAGTTTTCTTTATTGCTTTTTAAAATTATTTATTGTTAGTATAAAGAAATGCTACTGATTTCTGTATGTTGATTTTGTATCCTACAACTTTACTAAATTAGTTTATTACTTCTTACAGTCTTTTTGGTGGCGTCTTTTGGATCTTCTGTACATAAGATCCTGTCATCTGTAAACAGAGACGATTTTACTTCTTCCTTTCTGTTTCTGATGCCTTTTATTTCTTTTTCTTGCCTAATTGCTCTGCCTGGGACTTTCAGTACCATGTTGAATAGGAGTGGAGAGGGTTGTCTTGTTCCTGATCTTAGAGGAAAAGCTTTCAGCCTTTCACCATTGAGTATGATGTTAGTTGCATGCTTGTCCTGTATGGCCTTTATTATGTTGATGTATACTCCTTCTTTATCTAATTTGTTGAGAGTTTTTATCATGAGAGGATGTTGAATTTTGTCACATGCTTTTTCTGGATCTATTGAGATGATCGTATGACTCTATTCTTTTATTCTATTAAAATGTGATGTATGTGTTAAATGTGAGGTATCACATTTATTGATTTGCATGTGTTGGACCATCCTTGCATCCCAAGGATGAATTCCACTTGATCATGGTATATGGTCCTTTTAATGTGCTGTTGAATTCAGTTTGCTAGTATTTTGTTGTGAATTTTGGCCCTTATATTCATTAAGGATATTGACCTATAGTTTTCTTTTCTTGTAGTATCCTTATCTGGCTTTGGTATAAGGGTAATGCTGGGTTTGGAAGAGTTCCCTCTTCTCTGTATTGCAAGAGTTTGAGATAGTTCTGGTCCTGGGATGTTCTTTTTGGGAGGTTTTTGATTAGTGATTCAATCTTCTTAGTAGTAATCGGTCTGTTCAGATTTTCTATTTCTTCATGATTCTAGGAACTTATCCATTTCTTCTAGGTTGTCTAATTTGTTGGCATATAATTGTTCATAGTAGTCTCTTATGTTCCTTTATTTCTGTGGTATCTGTTGAATGTCTCCTTTTTCATTTATAATTTTATTTATTTGAGCCCTTTTTTCTTTTTTTCTTGGTTAGTTTGCCAGTTTGGTTTATTTCTTCGAAGAACCAACTTTTAATTTTGTTAATCTTTTCTACTGCTTTCCTATTCTGTTTCATTTATTTCTGTTCTAATCTTCATTATTTCCTCAAAAAAGCTGTATCTTCTGCTAAGATTGGGCTTAGTTCTTGTTTTTCTAGTTTTTTGAGGTATAATGTTCGGGGTTTTTTTTTAAGATCTTTCTTTTATTCTTGATGTATGCATTTATAGCTATAAAATTTCCTCTTGGAACACTCTTGCTGCATCTCATCAGTTTTGGTATATTGTTTTTCCATGTTTGTGTGCCTCAAGATTTTTTTTGCATAAAAATATTTAATAGTTTCCATTGCACCAAAATATAAGCCAAACCCCGTGTGCCTGTTACACAAGATTCTGCTTGATCTAGCCTCAACCTTGTTCTTCACCTTCCCCTCATGCTTTCCCCCCTTCTAATAGCAGCTCATGTTACTTTTCACTAAAAGGCTTGCTGTTTATTGTATGTAGCCAATGTCATTATATAGAGTTTCCCACCCCTCTTTAGATCATTCATTTGAACTCTGGGTATAGGCTCTTACCACTGTTTACTCAGAAATTTGTGATATCTTTGGTTGTTTAGGACTCTTTCTTTCCAGTAAGAACTTTAAGAGGATGTTGGTATCTTGGGGGAAAGTTTTTGCTCCTTCCGAGTCACTAACCAGTTCTTTTCTTGTGAAACAGAATTTAATTCTTAGAAGCAATACAGCTTCTTGTTTGCTTCCAGGTTAACCAGTGAAAATGATGGCAAGGCAAGTTAAAAACTGTGTCCCTTGACAGAAGTCAATTGTATTGGTGACGTATCTCATGCCACCTACCCCTACCTCAAGCCCTTTGACTGTATCTACAAGCCTATTCATTTCACATGTGTTTCCTTTTTTAAAGCATAAGGAAGAGATGAAAATATTCCTGAGCCTATTAACTTTTTTAGATTTTTACTCATTCTTCATCATGTCTGAAGATTTCTTTGAGTATCTGATTGTTTCAGTTTGTTCCTGAGTGAGTCATCAGAAGTGGGTTGTAGTCACTGGTTTGATTGGTATTGGCCAGTTCTTCATCTCCTCTGGAACATGTGTTCCAAGAAGACAGCACATCCACTCATGAACCATGTTAGTATATGACCTCCTCCTTCTCAGAGAGTTGTAAACCATACTGCTTCCTCCTGGAGCAAAATTCCATCTCCTGGTAGGCTCGTGTACCTTCTTTACTGAGAAACTGAGTGGAGGTTGCTGTTACTGTTTCATAGGGAGGGCATTCATTCTTTTCTGAGAAAAACAAAAACACCTTTTTCCTCTGGTGGAAAATCTAGTGGCACATGGAGTTCATTCTTATTTTCTATATTTTTCTCTTCTCTTTTCTATTTTTCTAGTCAATAACTTGTCCTCTTTGTTTCAGTGTCCCATTCACCACTTGAAATCCTATCGTTTTCCCTGGATTTAGTCCTTTCTAGGACCCCTTTGCCCTCTGTCATAAGCTGAAGAATGGACAGCTGCTTCACAGGGTCATCACCTCCTCCTCTGGTAGGAAACTCTGTTTACAGGTGCTGCTTCAGTAAGAAGCTGGAGGGGGTACCACAGACACCCTGGAGCAGTACGTCTCAAACCTTCCACCGGGTTCCCTTCTCTTGCAGTCTGCTGCTGACCAATACCAGAAAAATAAAATAAAAGAAGACATAGAAAATTCAGGCCCCAATTTCTGGTTTTAGTTTCCACAGACAAAATAAACTACCAAATTGCTACAAAAACTTCTCAGTGCCCACTCTCATGTGTAGATAGACCAGTAGCAGTCCATGGGCCAACCAGCTTTTGAGTAGTGCTGGTCCTCAGACCGTACTTTGAGTAGCACTGTCCAGAAGTCACTCCGAGCATTTGTCTTGTTTTTGAGCTACTGTGCTTTTTAGATCTGGTGATGTTTCACTTGTCCATTATCACTAAAATCCTGGTGCTGGGCAGTGGTCACTACTCCTGAGAGCTGCTGTTTTTAAATATCTACTCAGCTGTACTCTTTGGTAGCTGCTCAGCCCTTTCTTTACATTTATAGATCCCAATAGCATCTCCTACCTCTCCATTTCCATAGAGACATTTAGTGTTTTACTTAGGTATTCCCATCTTTTTCTACTTTTCTTTCTTTTTGAAAGCAGGGGTACAGAAATTGTTTCAAATTGTATTAAGGTTTTAATTGTCATCAGACTATAGTTTTGAGTAAAGCATAGACTTTGTGTTGTTTAATGTCTCTGTTTCATGGAGATTACTTACGGGGAAATGAAATGATGGAAAATAATACAGAGATTGCAGTACAGTTTGTGAGGAATTTCAAGAAGAGGTTTAATCTCAATTCTGTGGGGAAGAGGAATGCCAGGCCATTTTTGAAATGTCACATTATCTTAGTCACCAAATTTTTTTTGAATACATGTAGCTATTAGCATTTTTGTGTTAGTGAATGAATGAAAGAAAAAGAGAACTAACATTTATTGAGGGCCTGGACCGTGCTATGTACTTATGTATAGTATCTCTTTTCAGTGAGAGTTTTTGCTTAATAGCATATACAGAACCACCATGTAGTATCAGAGGGCTCATTTTATAAGAAGTAATTAAGTTAACGAGGTTGTAAACCCCCCTTGGCAGATGATGATGTTATTGGTCTTAAACACTGGAGACACTTTTACACCGTGGGGTTGTATAATGTGGGAACTCAGGGAAAGGCGTGAACATTTTGAATCCTTTGGGGTCCTATTTAATTCATTACTGCTGTGCTAAATAAAAAATTCATCATGCCTCATAAAAGTGCCCAACTATTTCTAGGCAGTGAACTCACAATTCACTATCATGAATACAAATAGTTTGTGGAAAATCATTCAAGCACTGATGGGGGCAGGGAGGCAGAACATGAGGGAACCATCATAACTGCATTTTTCCAAGGACATCAGAGTAAACTGTGGGCCTGAGAAGATGATCCTGATATAAAAAAGCATTATAAATTATTTGATTTCTAATTTTACAGTTACATCAGTTTCTAGGAACTCTGCAGCCATCTGCTAAAAGAGTTACGAAGCCTGCCTTGCTCACTAAGACCCTTGGTTCTGAACCCCATATGACCTTGTACTGCTTTACATCTGTGATAGTTTTCTGACTCTGTCAGTGACAGAGATGTGACTGGCTGACTGTAGCCTAAACATCCATGAGCGTTTTACAATGCTGAATATCTCCGCATGGAAGCAGAATAGCTAAGCAAGCTCAAGGCCAAAATGTCGTGAGCTTTGTTTTGTTTCTTCCTCATGTGAAAGAGGCCTCTCTTGACTCACGTGTTTTACATGAATTATCAGATTTTGTGGCCAACTTTCAGAAGCAAAGCAACTTACATATAGTTGTATTTCAATAAAAACATTGCCATTCATGATTCCTCTTGGGGCAGAGGCTGTGTTTCTCATTGCAAGACCCATGTTTTTGGTACAGTGATTGGGGCAGTTCCCAGCTGCCTGTCGGGTCAGTTTGGATGTGCTGCAGCTGGGTGATTTTGCAGTACTGCAGACTCAGGACTGCTAAAAAAGGGTGTTCTTCTATGTTTCAGAGTCCTTGTTTCATTGTATACAAACATGGCTTGCTTGATTTAGGCAGTCATACTCTTTAGGTCACTGGACGACCAGACCTTTGTAAGCATAGTCCCTAGAAAAACTTGGGTGTCTTAACCAAGGAGATAGAGAAGTATAGAAGTAGATAAATATGTCAGTATTTGTGTGTGTATATAAATAAATGTATGGCTTTCTCTATGCTATACGACATATATGACATAGTTTATATGATATATATGTGACCTATGATATTACTTGTATCTATGAATGCATGCATCGATATTTGTTAACTCCTGGATAAATTTATTAGCCCTGAAAAAAAAACTCAGAATAAGCCTTGCTTGTATTCCTACCTTTTTTTCCTGACACAGTATCTGTGTGGAGCCTGCTCGATTCCATGCCTAGGTTTTCATACTTGCCCATGAGATTCCCATCCTTTTGTCCTCATGGTTACAGATGTCTTTCATTGTTTTCCCTTTCTCATTCACTGATTGCTATTTCACAATGTCTTCTTACATAAAGAATATTATAGTATATGAATTTATATGATTATATGATTACATAGTTATATAATAACATATAGTAGATACTATTCACAACCCAGTGCAAGGTACCAGAGTATACAGAGTTAAATTACTTATCACTCTTACCTTAACAGGAATTTAAAATTCCCAGAATCACAAACAATCATCTATAACCCCTTTCCATTCTTTATAGAAATGAATTCTGGTCTAGATATTTTGGTCTAGAAATGTTTTGTTATAGGCCATTCGTTCATTAGTGCAGGATATCTGATAACCCTAGATGTTCTACTGTTTTCTGGTGAGAAGATATTTTGGCTTTGAAGACTTCATATTTTGTTTGTCCAACTCAATGCATTTTAAAATTCAACATTCAAACATATATATGCGCATAAATCTACATATGTAAAGTATCTGTGAGTTAGAGAAAATGATGAACTAAGAATGAGTTCTAAGCAATGCTGTTATGATTTGCCAATTTTAAATGCCAGTGTTCTTATATCTGGAATGGCAGTGCTTTTCAGTATTTTGAGTACACGTGAAGAATACACCTTTTTGTCCTAATAGAATCCTTTTATATTTTTACAGCAAACATGCAAGACGTTGTCACTGAGAGTATGATTACTAGATTAATGTATTCAGTCTACTCAAAAGTATTGCCTTGGAAAATGCTTAAGATTTTATGCTGTGCTTGCCAAGGTCATGTTTAGTTGGTTCCTATGATAGTCAACATGATTCAAGAACTAGGCTTTGCAGTATGGAGGAGGATGATAATTTAATTCTTGATTCTCCTCAGAAATACAATATTTTTCATTCATAGAGGTTATTACATAGAGTTTTGATTTGGATAAATATGTAAACATTTGGATAAAGATCCAAATTTATTTGAACTTTAGCACAGAAGAGCCAAAGGAAATGAAGCAGAAAACCCCATGAGATAACTGTTACTTCCTGTTTGCAGCATGGTGAAATATAATGAAAACAGTCCTCTAAACTACATTGGACCTTGCAACTTGTCCATACAGGTTTACTTATTTTTTCTGAAGTAGTGACTATCTCATGAACTACTTGAGTTAAAGATCAAGTATTATGTCAGGAAAAAAATAATGAGTGTTCTCTTTTAGACAATGAGACTTTGGAGAAAATAACCCTTAATCCCAGCTTCCAAAAATGAATTATTAAAATGAGCGCAGTAATAGAATTCCTGAAGATAGTTAAGAACCTGGCATAAAATCTTTTTAACAATTTAGAAAGAAGGATCTTCGAAGTATATTTAAAAATGACATTTGAATTACTTAAATAGATTTTAAAGTTAATAAAACTGATTCCTAGTTTCAATTTAAGTTAACCCATCTTTACATCTCAGTAGATATTGTGGGTTTACGTACAATTTAACAGCCATGTGATGTAGGTCCGATCCAAATTCCAATAGATCTGCTCCTGGCGCCATTTTTAAATAGATTTGACCCTGAGAAAATTTGATGCCATTTAGTTCAGGCCATTAAAAGGTCTCTGAGAGGTCAAATCAATTCTAGCAGCCACCAAAGAGTTCTCATTCTTGGTTGATCACCCCCCCTCCGTCTGCTCCCACACACATACACACTAAGCAGTTTGTCCATGGTGTCCATCCTGGACCAGAACAGGATTTCCAGAGAACTGGGTGTAGCCATGTATCTGAGGTTTGAGTTTCAGCTGCAGTGAGGTTCATAATCACTGGAATAAGCAATATAGGCTGGCCTGGACTTTTACTATTTCTTGCCAGTTTACCTAAAAGAAAACTTAGCTTTTCATGTAAAATATGTACATATATATTTGTGTGTGTGTGTTTGCCTCTATCTGGAGTTATTTTGCCTATAAATGCTTCCACTCTTCTAATAGTGTAATGGGTAGGAAGGCTAGAAATTCAAGTCAAGGAAGAATATACAAAATACTTGTGAGAGTGTAGGTGGGGATGGGGAGCGAAGAATGCTGCTGAGAAAGCAGGATGATGAGAAAGCCTGGAGGTGAGTTGTTTCAGAGGCCAGACTGTAGGGTTAGAATGTGTGGGCGATGCAGGAGGGTTGGCCCACAGTTGGAGACCAGGTAGCACAAGATGTCAGGAATTTGCTGGGAGGGCAGCCTCACCTGACTTTGAAAGCCAGGGAGCCTAGAAACAAAGTATCCCAAAGTGACAGAAGAAGAGTTCCAGTGTGAACTGGTGGGTAGAGGAGAATGTTAGCACCAAGAAGTGAAATGACATGTAATGGTATATAAACTCTGCTCATGACTGAGGCCAGTTCAGCCTGATGGAGCAGCAGAAGTGTGTCCATACAGTTCACCGGCCTTTAGATAGTTAAACCCTGAGAACGTTGGAAAACGTAGCTCAGGAACTTTACACAATGGAGGATGTGTTAAGGGACTGTGCCCTTTGGAAGGAGGACATTGCAAAGATGAAAAGACTGATGTTTCTCAGTTACAGTCTTTAAAAGGAGACTGCAGAAATCCACCATCACAGACCACCAGAGAATCTACTTGGACCCATTCTCGTTACCCAGAAAGCAAACTGGAGGGAGATTTAACGCCAACCATTGAAGAAGCACCCAGCATCCCACCACAATCCTCAGCTCCATGAGGTCATCTGCTTCCTCTGCACCATATTTGCTAGCACTCCCTTGAGAACTTTATGGGACCTGCATAGATTCTTGGTGCTCTGTGGCTCCTGTTGTTAGTTGATGCTTTGGGGTTGTATATAGGCCCTGAAGCACCCATTGGGCCATGCGCCCAAGGTCGCATTCCAACTGCTCATTTATTATTTCTTCAGCGGTGGGAAATGGGCTGGAAGTCACCTGCAGGTCTCCCAGTGAGAAAGAGCAGTGTTGAGATTTGTCCCCTTACACCCACAGGTAGGGGTACTGCCACTCACACCTGGGGAAGGCTTTCCTGCCCTCAGACAGTGGCAGCAGAGCAAAGAACTTGCAAGAAAGCAAGATTTGGGGAGATTGGTTTTTCTTGCCTTGACTGCCTGGACCTGGGCCCATGTTTTATTCTACTGACATTTAATAGTTGAGTATTTCCCAGATCCTGATTATGGAACATTAGAACTAGGACAGTTGAATGAGAAACAGATTCTATGGCAAATAAGCTTGGGAGATGGTGCATTCTCCATCTTTTTCCAGAGTTCCACAATGCACATGCGCCTTTAAGAAGCCATTTAAGGGGCTTCCCTGGCGGCGCAGTGGTTGAGAGTCCGCCTGCCGATGCAGGGGACACGGGTTCGTGCCCTAGTCCGGGAAGATCCCACATGCCGCGGAGCAGCTGGGCCCGTGAGCCATGGCCGCTGAGCCTGCGTGTCCGGAGCCTGTGCTCCGCAGCGGGAGAGGCCACAACAGTGAGAGGCCCGCGTACCGCAAAAAAAAAAAAGAAGCCATTTAAAAAGGAAACCTATTTCACTTCATCTAACTTACTGTGGCCCCAAATTCATTTGAATTTAGACTTCATTTCCCCTGAATATCTATTATCATTCCTTGGAACTCAGTATTAAAAGGTTCTGGGAAACATGCTGAGAGGAGACATGTACTAATAGGGGAAGGATAAAACCAAATTTGGCCCACCTTACCGGTGTGAGCTAAGAATTCTTCATATGCCTCTGGTGGCCTGCTTCTTTTAGCAGGGAACTTGTTCTACGATTGAAGCCTATGAAAACAACTAGAAGATGCCCTGGAAGGTCTGTATTTCTCGTATTCAAATCCTTAAGATTAGTTGCTTAGTTTTTTAATCAGTTTGAAGAGTAATTAATTTAATCTGATTGTAAGCAAACCAATTTGATTTAGAAACTATTTTTGAGGAAGGGCAGTTCGTTTAAATTAAAAAAATACATTTGATAAAGATGCCCAGGTTGTCAAGTTAATTTTGACTTGAATCACCTATGTATAATATAGTAATTGTATATAAATGATTGCTTTTTTTAAAATTTTATTTTTTATTGAAGTATGCTTAATTTACAATGTTATGTTAGTTTCAGGTGTACAGCAAAGTGATTCAATTAAATATATATATACATACACACATACATATATCTATTCTTTTTCAGATTCTTTCCCATACAGGTTATTACAGAATACTGAGTAGAGTTCCCTGTGCTATACAGTAGGCCCTTGCTGTTTATTTTATATATAGGAGTGTGTATCTGTTGCTCCCAAATTCCTAATTTATCCCTCCCCTCCTTTCCCCTTTGGTAACCATAGTTTGTTTTCTATGTGTGTGAGTCTGTTTCTGTTTTGTAAATAAGTTCATTTGTGTCATTTTTTAAGATTCCACATATAAGTGATATCATATGATATTTGTCTTTGTCTGACTTACTTCACTTAGTATGATAATCTCTAGGTCCATCCCTGTTGCTGCAGATGGCATTATTTCATTCTTTTATAGCTGAGTAGTATTCTGTTATTTGTATATACCACATCTTCTTTGTGCATTCTTCTGTCGATGGACACTTACGTTACTTCCATGTCTTGGCTATTGTAAATAGTACTGCAGTGAACATGTATCTTTGCGAATTATGGTCTTCTCCAGATATATGCCCAGGAGTGGGATTGCTGGATTGTATAGTAGCTCTATTTTTAATTTTCTAAGAAACAATTGCTTTAAGAAGATAGTCCTCCTCAGATTTTGTTGGCTGTGTTTACTCAGCCAATTTTTTAGCAACCCAGTGATAACCTTTAAGCACAATTCCTATTATATCTGAATCAATGACATGTCTGAATAGAAAACATGAATATTTTTAAAGGTTTCCAAAACATTCTTTGCACCCAGGAGTGAAGTCATTTGAAAACACTGTTAGTGGGCCTTCTCTCCCAAATCTTTTCCCCTGAAAGTTGAAAAATAATTTCTGCTTAATTTATTAATATGGCTTGTTTTCATCCACAGAGGCCAGCAAGCTTGTTATGTCCTACGTAGCAGCTGTTTGTGGAAAAGGAGCAGAAGTTAATCAAGTCAAAGAACAGCTTTTACAGTCCAACCCAGTCCTGGAAGGTAGGATTTTCTGTGTACATTGGGTCAGTATGACTGGAACGGTAAATCCAGTTTTCAGGGCACTTCTGGCACCTGGTGTGCTGGGAGGTGGGCTGGGAGGGGGAGAGTCAGATCCAGACCTGCTGAGCAAAAGGTAGCATCATCCTAGGAACTCCTGGCTTCACGCACTTGAAGGAGGGAACACTTTACTCGTGTAAAAGGAGCTCTCCCACTTGCTATCATTTTTCTCCCTTTTAACTTTTATTTGAATTACTTACATTTTGCTTAATAATAATCAACTGATATTTGCATTTGACTTGACAGCTGGGAGAAACTTGGTGGAAAAGAGCAATGTGAGGGCAGTGCTATTTTATCATTCAGGATAACACCCATGGCTGGTGATTTCTGTTGTCAGGGAAACCAAGGCTATGCCAGAGAAATATTTAAGGACCAGTTTTCTCAGGGTTACAAAAAGCCTAAACCTGACTTTAGAGCTCAAATTCTGTGGCTGGCCATCTGTGTCTGTTAGTCAGCTTGGGCTGCCATAACCAAGTACCACAGATTGGGTGACTTAAACAACAGAAATCTACTTTCTCACACTTCTGGAGGCTCAGAAGTCTAAGTTCAGCTGCTGGCAAGGTAGGTTTTCTTCTGAAGCCTGGGCTTGTAGGCAGCTGCCATCTTGCCATGTGCTCACATGACCTCTTCTTTGTGTGTGTATATGGGAGGGGGAGGGGGGATGATGGGCAGGTGGGTGCTGGCTCCTGGCCTCATCTAATTACCTCCCAGAGGCCCCATTTCCAAATACTTTGGGGGGTTAGAGCTTAAAGATATGAATTGGGGGGGTGGGGTCGGGTAGGGACACAAACATTTAGTTCATAATACCATCCGAAAACAAAGCCAGAGATAAGTCCCCTTCTGCCATGGAGGTTGGCATAAACCATCAGTATAAACCATCCTTATGTTGGAAATAGTAACTCAAAGCCTCTTCCTATTGCTGGAAAGCCCTTTGCCTTGCTTTATATTGTAAGCATTGCCAGTGTTGTCATTTAACACAGTTGTTGGGGTAGAGTAGGTTTCTCAACCTTGGTGCTGTTGACATTTTGGACTGGATAAGTCTTTGCTGTGGGATGCTGTCCTGTGAAGTGTAGGATGTTTAGCAGTATCCCTGGCCTCTAACCACTGGGTGCCAGTAGCACCCCTGCCTCTAGTTGTTACCATTGAAAATGTCTCCAGACAATGCCAGATGTCCCCTGTGGGGATCAAGACCACCTGGATCAGAATCTCTGGTCTAGAAGAGTAGTTTGGTTCAGCCCTTTGTTCGAAGTCATGGAAGGTCAAGATTTAACATGGATTAAAGCAGAACTGCTCTGTGGGGGAAGACCCCCCCTCCCTGCCCCAGTATGGAGGACAGAACCCTGCCCATTGTCTTTGTTACTCAGGCCTAGTGCATCCTTCCACTTTATTACAAGGAGGCACCATGCATCTTTATCCTCCAGACAGTGAAATAAAACTCATGAGAATACTTTGCTTGTGAGAAGCAAAGGCCAGAACACCTGTTACATTGTTATTGATCTTTCTTCCCCTTCAGGACCTTAACAAATAAACTATTGTAGAAAGTGTTTTATCTTTATCTTATTATTCCAGTCTTTTACTTTTTGCTTACTGTCTTTTGCTTTTAGTTAGGATGCTATACATGTGTTATATTTCTATAGATGCTTATTTTAAGAATGCTGTGATCTAAAGGAGAAACACTGTGGAATGCTATAGCTTGCATCTGTGATTAGAATCTGGCCCTTTATTCAATGGTATTTGAAACTAGGCCCCAGTGCAGGAACTGGAAGAAATGTCTACTGTGGGCACGTATTATCTTTTGTGGGAATGCTTTACTTTTTAACTGGAGCTGCTACTGTAAATGAACATTTAGAACAATGAACTTAAAAAAAACAATTGAGGAATGTGTCTCAAGTGTTCTATAATGGAACACTTGTTTTTGATTCTGTGGCTCACAGTAAAAGACTTTAGTGTTTAGAGCTGTATTTAGTAATGTGCAACTCAGATTTGTTTGATGAAAAGATGGTTTATGGCTTGCAAATGGCACCCTGAATAAAGTTTTTTTGAAGCAATTCCTTCACTTGCCCTTGACCTTCAAGCCACAACAAACTCTCCTTTATGTGTCAGCGTCTCGTGCTGGACTTTGGGGCTGTGCAAATTAGTTAATTTGGCATCCCTGCGTGTTGACACCCACCACAAAGATCTAGCCTATGAAAACACGAAAAATGTCGTGGTCTTCATGATGACTAGGTCAACACTCACCATTATCAAGGTTGCATTTATTAAAATCCTTTAGCTGGTGGTGGACGTAGGATAAGGATGTGAACCTCTTCAGCATCCTTTTTTGAGTGTTTCCCATGTGCAGGTTTCCTTACTTAATATAACATCTCAGCTTATTTTCTATTGAAGAGAGAATTTGGTGTCAGGGACCTACGAAACCATACCCATTCCAATCTCTGAATCAAAGAACTTGCCCTGTGTTGACTTTAAATTTTGTCTTAACTAGCAGTAGCCAACTGTTTTCTTTTTTTTTTTTTTAACAATCAAAAACATAAAAATACTAGCTAACGTGAAATATAACACAGCATGTTTGACTACTGAATATCCACAGTGAGCGTTACACATCTTGATCAGGTGATTGCTTTCAAAACTTGGACCAGCTTTTAGCCATTGTTAATCATGTGAGCTCTTGTTCCGCTAATCTTAATTTAATGAAGTTGTGGAGGCTTCCAGGGATTTGATGCCCGACCTCTTAATTTAAAGATTCATTTCTGTTTGCCGTCATTCTGCAGTCCTTGCTGGCTGCCGTGTGGCCCACGGATCCCAGTAACAGCCTCGGGATGGGGTGGGAGGGTATTGGTAGAGAAGCAGAATTTCATGCCCATCCCTTGACTCATTGAACCAAAGTGTGCACTTGAACAAGATCCTCAGGTGATTGGTTTACACGTTAAAGTTTGAGGTGCACTGCTAGGCTTCAGAGCATCAAACAGGGATCCCCTCTTCTTATACGACTTACATTTATTCCACTTACATCCTCTACTACCAAGGCCCAGATTAATTTGCTCCTATCTTGGGCACAAGCTTGATGAAGCAGTCATTTTACCTCATGACACTGAAATACCTTTGCCCAACAGGAGCCTTCTGTGCCTGGGGCAGTGTCATCCTGTGGTTCTTATGTGCTCTCATTTGAAAGGGCGTCCTGTGGGAAATTCTGGCTCCTCGAAGCAGCTAAGATTGGGACAAACTTCGATTTTTGCATTGTGGGCTGATTTTTTTTTTTTTCTGGAAAGTTTCACTTAGGTCTGATGGACATAAACTAATGAAACTATGTGGTATTTTTAGCCTATTGGAAATGATGTTAGTTTCCAAGTCTTTTACTCTTTCTGTATTTCAGTTATATATTTAATCACGTTTAAATACCTTTTATTTTGAAGTTAATTAAACAATTTAAAGTTTCTCATGCCTTTTTCCACCTGAAAACCTCATCAATTGAGTTTCATAAAACCTTTGTTAATGTTAAGTAGTCATCTCCAAAATAACCTTATTCATTGTTAATAATGGGAGAAGAGCCCAGAAGCCCTGCTTGCTCGCCATTCAGCTGACTACTATCAAAACAGTTAAACTGTGTTGAATTAGACAGGATTAAGTTTACAGTAGTACTTGAAAAAAATTCTGTGAATCGTAGGAATGACTCTTTCTATGAACTTATAAAAAGACATGGAAGCTTTAGCAGCTTATTAAGACTCGTGTTAAGTAGTTTCTATGGAAATTTTCTGGACAGGAATGTCATTGCTACAAGTTGCATTTCTAGGATTTATGGATGTCAGATATTACATTTGTTTTATTTTTTGGCTTGAAATTATTTTTCTGTCACTTGACCACACATCTGTTTCTCTCCTACCAGCATTTGGAAATGCCAAGACTGTAAGGAATGACAACTCCTCTAGATTTGTAAGTATTTATATAAGCATAAGTGTTAACACTAATATTTAGCTCATGTGTGTTTAAACAACCAGTAGATGTTTAATATTTCTTAATACACACATTTAAAAAATAAGAAACCATATTGTGACATAGGCTAAAAGTTCTATAAGGACTATTTTTCTGCTTTCTGGAATTTTCCTTTTTAATTCTTCTTGGAGTGACAAGCTATCTTTTTTTCATGTTTTCTTGTCATCTACCAGAAAATTCCATGAGCAATTTCAATGAGGCTGTTTAGAGTAACTCTTTACTCATGTGAGTTTTGATATTTAGAAATCATAATTAAGACTCAGAAATTCCATAGAAAGAAGGGTAAACTAGGTGTCAAGCTTGTATACTCTACAGCTCTTGTCCGTTCTTCAGTGGGACCAGAAAGGATGGAGGTGTATTCTAAAACTTTATAGACGTGAAGTCCGTAAGTTTGGCAGCTAATGAGGGGTGTGGGAGGACTGACTAGTAAAAGCTGAAGCTAATTGATGTTTTGAGTCTGGCTGAGTTGGAAAATGCTGATTCCCATAGTAGAAACCTTTCCAGCCTCATCTCCCACCTCTGCAGTGTGCACTCTGGCACATTAGCCCCTGGGTCTCCCCGGCTGTGCTGCCTTCTTTCCTGCCTCTGGTCTTTACAGGGACACACACTGCCTGGAGGCAGCTGGGGGAAATATGGCGAGTGTGATGGTGGCATTTTGAAATCGATGGCTTTTTTTCTATAGTTGAGCCCGTTTTATAAATTTCATAATAAAAGGTCATTTACTTTATAAGCTGTCTTCTCATATACATTACTTGGGGCCATTATTGATGATCGTCTGTGCCTCGCTGCCACACACCCTTCCTGCATCCCCACACCTCCACTCCCCAGCTTCTTTTAGCCCCCTTTTTGCTTTTTTCTCATTGGCATTATCCTGTGCTTAAAGCATGCAAATGACCTCAGGTGGAGATAGTTTTGATACATTGGAAAGTGGAAGGCTAAGGTTCCTAATTCCAAGGCAGTGAATTTTTCCCATTGGATTAGCCCCTTAAGTTGTTAAAACTGATGTGAGCCATGCCTTTTCCTGTTGTGGTAACATGACTAATCTCATTACAGAAATAGAATTAGACGCAAAGTGTGGGCAGATAGAAGTAATTCCAATAGATCAAGCTTCTTTATAGCATAGAGATTTTATTTTTGCTATCCGCAAATCTCATATACACACACTTTAAAAAAAATACTTGCAAATATATTTAGTCTGTAGGCCATAAAAATACAGAAAACCTTATTGCTTAAAGAGTCATCAGTACTTAGAGACATTGGAAAATCTAGCGAAAGGCTTGGCAGGTGATTTGGCTTGTTAGTAACTTCAGAGAAATCCTATCATAACACGGGTATTAGGATATGAGATTAATACTTGATTATAGGCTAAATCATTTCATGCCCCGTTTTTAGTAATTTCTCTGCTTTGTGGGTGTGACTTTGACCAGTAGTATATTCAAGTCTATGTTATAATATTATAGTAGGGCTCTACTATATTTAAAATTACTATATGTATATAACAGAGGTTTATGACTCCAGGGAAATTACATTTCCTTCAACTGTGTTTGACGGGTTAACTCCGAATAAATTTTTTGATCTCTTTGCTGAGAAATCTGGGAGACCTTACACCTCATTGTAGCTGACAGTGTGGACCACTGTTGCCATGGAGGTGCCTCACGGTGACCCTCACCCCAGCACTTTAACTTGGCATATTGAGCTTCTGGTAAGAGAGACTCATTGCTTTGGGGAAAAAAGAAAAAACAGTTTAAGGCTTCGAAAATCACTGTTCTCGACTAAGGACTTTGGGGGGGGATTTTGTTGAGCGTCTGTGGTGTGCCGGGAGCTGAGTGGGCACTGCAGGGTGTGGGAGAGAGTGCTCCGGGGTCCGGAAAATCCCATCACCACTCCTCTCATCAGTAAGAATAGAAACACAGTCACAATTCATTCATTTGTTTGAAACCTCCAGGTTTTCTTTTAAACATAGTTAAACTTAGGTCTCCCTGCATATCCTCTTGCAGCCTGCAGTCTTTTCCCCACCAGTAGCCGGAGTAATCTTTACAAGCTGCCATCCCCTGCCGGCTGACAGCCTCTGCGGTCCCCTTACACCTAGAATATAGCCCAGGCTCCCCCGAGCCTCCCCACGCCAGGTGGGCCGGCCCAGCCTTGCCCGGCTCCCTGGGCCTCAGTCACACAGGCCTTTGTGACCGGCTTCCTGGACTTGGGCCTTTGCTGTTGCCAGTCCTTCTACACCATGCATTCTGTCCCCAGATCTTTGTATGGCTGGCGTCTTGTATCATTTAGGTCTTATCTCAGATGTCACTTCCATGATGCCGTCTGTAGACTCTGTGACTTCATCCCATTTTCATTTTTTTAGGCATTTAGCAGTCTCTGGAGTTACTGTGCACCTCTGCCTCTTGTTCACTGATGTGGCCCCAGGAGCTACAGCAGGGCCGGTGCCATAGTGGACACTCAGAAAACATTGATTTATTGATGAATGAATACTTTTTTTTTTTTTTTTTGCGGTACGCGGGCCTCTCACTGTTGTGGCCTCTCCCGTTGTGGAGCACAGGCTCCCGATGCGCAGGCTCAGCGGCCATGGCTCATGGGCCCAGCCGCTCTGCGGCATGTGGGATCTTCCCGGACCGGGGCACGAACCCATGTCCCCTGCATCGGCAGGCGGACTCCCGACCACTGCACCACCAGGGAAGCCCTGAATACCTATTTTTAAGAAGCTTATAAACTAGTCAGGAAAAATGGACATGGCTGAAAATAATTATAACACAACACATAAACTAGTAAGTTCCCCATGAAAAGTATAGATGAAGTGTTATGGAATCTCAGAATAGAGAAGCTGGAGGAGTCCGGGGCAGGGGACAGTCCTGAGTGGGTCCACAAGATTTAAAGAAGCCAAAATGGGGTGGCAAGCAGCAGGAGCTGGCAGTACAGCCTGAGAAACTGAGGAGAGAAACCAGTGTGGACCTTCGTTTGCCAGAGTTAATGGCCAGACCAGGGAGTCTGTGAATGGAGCCATGGGCCAGAGGGCTGGGAAGGTGGGTCCAGGCCCCACCTGGAGGGCCTGGAGTAGCAGGGTCAGGGTCTCAGGCTTTATTTTGTAGGTGGTGGGAAGCCGCTGGTTATTTGTGAGTAGTCTAGTGACAGGACCAGAACCAAGCCTTTGGGGAGTCATCAGTGTGGGCATCAGCTGAGTTCTCCGTGTTGTGCAGGAGTTTAGCCCTGGTCAGCTTCCTTTTCCTTTCTCCACAGTGTTTACTCTACTCTCTTCAAACCTTCTATCCTTTACTCTCAGCTGATGCTATTATGCCTGCTTCACAGAAATCATCCTCTTCCAAGCTCTCAAACCACATTAGCCCCGCTCCTTGGCACCTCCCCTGTCTCCATAGCAGTATACATGCTCCTTCCTCACACTTTTCTCTCTGCACCTGTACTCTAGATCTGTCGCCTCCTTTGCCCAGGGATCACCTGCCATCACAGTCATCCCCTCACATATGGTCATCCTCTGACTCTCTTGTGAAGTTCCTCTTTCTCCCTCCTTCATGGCTGCTTTGCCTCCAGGGTCCCCTCGCATCCTAGAGAGTGCCGCTCTCCACTCAGTTGCCTGGGCCACATTCCTGGACTTTTAAATTCTTGAACACCCTCCTCCTTTCTAACCTTCTCCATCCAACCATGACCAGTCATCGTGACCCTCTGGGTTGCTCTCAACTCTGTTTACTTTCCTCTTTGGCTACTCTGGCGTAAAGCCCACCAGTGTTTCTCCCCTAGTTGCTGCCACCTCTGTCAGCTACATCTGATAGATCCTTTCCAGTCCATTCCACACTATCCAGAGTGATCTTGTAAAGAGGCAAGTCTGATCATGGTGTCCCCGTTGAGGAATGTTTAAGGACACAACTTGGCTGTCAGGAGAAAATGTCGGTGTCATGATGTGCTCTGACTTCCCCCACCATCCTCACAGATGCCAGTGCTTATGCCTGCTCCTTCCTGATCCCTTGCCTCCTTGCCTGCCTGACTTCTCCTGCTACTTCGCCTTTAAGCTCGGGCAGATCTCCTCCTCCCCCTCTGTCCCCTGTTCTTTGGGCACAGCGCCATGATCCCACTGTAGGATGTATCCCTGTATGTGGTTAGGTCCCATTTATGTTTCAGTTCCCCCCCAGACTGTAAATTCCTTGAGGGCAGCAGTGATGCCTTGCTTTCCCTTGTGCCTATGTTAATGTCCAGGAAATGCTTGATAAACATTTGCTTAATGAGCAAGTGAAGACTTCCAAAGGCCAGATGACCCATGACAGTGAAGAAGGAGGAGGCAGGGGAGCATGCACGAGCTAATAAAAAAATCGCAAATTACATTGTTGATTGTGTGCCATGTGATCATGTTTCTCCTCCCTTACCAGTATTTTGAAAATAGAATTAAAGTAATTCTCTGGGAGAATTATTTACAAACCATCGATCTGACTAAGGTAGAACATGAAACAAAACCTAAGACTACTTACTTATTAGATCAACACACCCTTTTCCAAACAAAAAACAGCTCTCAGGGTTATTCTGATATACTTGTTACTCTTTAACCAGACAATCCAGACCCATTCTCTAAAAATCACAGTGTGAGACTCCGTGTGTGTTTCTGTGTGTTTAAGGTACCATCTATAAGGTATAATATGAACATGGGTTATATATTTCTGTATAATCTAGATTAAAAGCCAAAGAAAGTAATAATGATCAGCCTTTGATTCTGAGTTGGTCACACCACATAATTATGCATTTGATTTGAGTAGATATAAAAACAGAACTTGAAGTCTTCCATTTTATCCACTGTCCAGTATGTTTGGAATGTCTAGCCATGGCTTAAAACATACTTTGCCTATAAAAATGAAATAATTTATATTGCCAGCTAGTGCATATTCAAGGAATACTGATTTTCCCGGTTTTTACTCTTGAATTGAATACACACGTCCTTGAGAAGTTTGAAACATATCCAAAAGTCTTATTATGGCTGAGAAGATCTATTCTTAAATTAGCAATGAGATATGCTCACTTTGAGCTAATGGGGTATTTAGTATGAATTATTTTTGGAGGCGTATTGTTTTGCATCATGGTTACATAAACTGTGTCTTTCTTAATTACATTTAAACAAATGCATAAAGGGCTTATTATGCTGTGCTTTAAGATACACTGACTGAATATTTTGAGGTGAACTTGAAAACTCATGAAGTCTTTCTTTGGCAGGGCAAATATATGGATATTGAATTCGATTTTAAAGGCGATCCACTGGGAGGAGTGATAAGTAACTGTGAGTATTTTAAAGAAGTTCAGAATAGTAAAACATACATTTATAACAGAATATTTTAGATACTTGGATCTTTAAGAGATAGGTTTAAGAATATATTTCCTTTCCTTATACTTAAATTTCTAGGCTATGCATTTCAGATTGTTTTATAATATTTAATTTCTAAATCTTTTTAAAAGATCACTTAAAGTCTTTGCCTTTGAAAAACTTTTTAGAAGTCTGCTAAAGAAATAAATATTAGCCCAACTGTATTTTATATCCTATAGGTCTTCAAGCCAATCCAGTAATAAAAAAGATTCTCCAACCATTATTTTCTTTAACAAAATTACTCTATGGTTAAAAACAAAATATAAATAATAATTGATTTTAATTTAATGACTTTTGGGGTAACAGTTACCCGATAAAATGAAAAACCTGTACTTCACATTTTACTGTGAGAATTTTGTCTTCAGTGTGTTTAAAAAATTGAAATGTGGTGCACCTGTTATGTAGAGACAGATTTATTAGCTTTCTTTAGTCATGATTTGTGATTGTAGAAGTGAAATGTTCTCTGGCAAAGGTGAAAAAATGAACAAAATCAGGTGAGGTCTACTTAACAGCCCCAGGTCCAGAGTTTTCTCAAGTGGGCACAGTGGTCAATATCTGTTGTAGATAAGGCCCCTTCCTCCGTGCTTTGGAGCTTCAGTGCGTGTGGCACCGCCCTGATGTCTCTGTTCCTGTTGATTCTGTAGCTGTAGTTTGGCAAGGATACGATGACCACTCAGGGTTAGTGCACCTCCAGGGGAAGTTGCAGCCTGGTTACCTGCTTGTTTTTTTGAGGGCCACACTGCTGACCGCCCCCCCACCCCCACCCTGCTTCCCCTGGCCTTTTCACCACCCTAAGATGCTGTTCGAATTGTTGGAATGAAAAAAAACCTAAGTTTGTACTAGATTAAAAAATAACAATTGGCTCAGGTATCCAAAGCACTGCTTTTTGCTATAGCGGTGGCATTCTTTCTCCAAATGAAATTTTATTCCAAATATGAAACAGATGAAATGAGGCCTGATCTGGTTAAAGAGGAGATAAGCAGCCAGAACCCCTAGACCTCCAGGTGGCCCCTGTGATCTTCCAGAGAAACTCTAGAACCAGAGGGATGCCATTTGAAAGTGAGTGTTTTTAGAATTTGGGCAAACCATGCAGCTGAATTAAAAAAAAATTTTTTTAAATCATAGTTTGTAGAGTAAACTTCTAGGCCTAGAGTTTCTTTATGTTGGAAACTATAGGATTGAACTGGATGAATTCCATGGTTCTTCCATTTCTACCATTTGTCGTTTTTAAATAGTTTAATTATTTTTTTGGCTGCGTTGGGTCTTTGTTGCTGTGCGCGGGCTTTCTCTAGTTGTGGCGAGTGGGGTCTACTCTTCGTTGCGGTGCACAGGCTTCTCATTGTGGTGGGTTCTCTTGTTGCAGAGCACGGGCTCTGGGTGTGCAGACTCATTGGTTGTGGCTCGCGGGCTGTAGAGTGCAGGCTCAGTAGTTGTGGCGCACGGGCTTATTTGCTCTGTGGTGTGTGGGATCTTCCCGGACCAGGGCTCAAACCCATGTCCCCTGCATTGGCAGGCAGATTCTTAACCACTGCACCACCTGGGAAGTACGGCAGGTGGATTCTTAACCTTTGCACCACTAGGGAAGTCCCAAAGTAGTTTAATTTATTATTTTAGTTTGTGTGCCATGCATTGTTGGGATTATACGTATTTGTAAAAATGTATTATTATTGGACAAACGTCTTGAAGAGGAAGTTTTAATCTGAGGTGAAATTGGCTAGGATGGTACTACTTATGTTAAATGGTTTTAACTGTCAAATAAGGAAACAGAAATACTCATGCAAATCATATATAATACCACCAAAAGCAAGTGGTTATAACCCTGCCAAGTTTGCTACGCAAGCTTCCTTCGCAGTATGTGGCAGCTGATGAGACCTGTATAGGAAAAGGTATGCCACCATTTTTTTTTTTTTTTTTTTTTTTTTTGCGGTACGCGGGCCTCTCACGGTTGTGGCCTCTCCCGTTGCGGAGCACAGGCTCCGGACCTGCAGGATCAGCAGCCATGGCTCACAGGCCCAGCCACTCCGCGTCATGTGGGATCTTCCCGGACCGGGGCACGAACCCGTGTCCCCTGCATCGGCAGGCGGACTCTCAACCACTGTGCCACCAGGGAAGCCCCAAGACCACCATTTTAAGGAAAGATTAGCTTTTATTCTGAAAGATATTTATAACACTTGCATTTTATAAGACAAATTAAATTTAGTTATTAATTGAGTAATACACTTTTTAAAATGAAGCTACATTAACTTTTTATTATAGAACATTCTAGAAGGATTGAACCACTATTACTCTTGAGGACTGTAGGAAAGTATTTAAGGATGCCTTTATTCTAAGTATTAGAAAATAACTTGGACTTTACATTTTGAAGTTTCAAGTTTCAAACAGTAATGTCTTCCTGTCTCTAATTCTTGCAGTATCCATGGAGAATAAATAGTAAACACCCAGTTCCTTTCCAGTGAAGATTAAAAACCATCATGAATGAACGTCATATGGTTTTTGTTACCATTTGTTCCCACAATGAAATTATATTGAAATTTGTGGTAGTGGGAACACCCTGGTATTTTAGAGTATCCTTTGCTTTGGAAAGGAAAGGGATCCATTAGTGGTGAGAGCAGGAAATTTCACCCCGAATAGAGAGAGGACTGACTCATAGGTGGCCACAGGGAGCTGCTGCCTGCTGGCTTCAGGGGGTATAAAGCAATGGGTAAACCCACTCTTGTTCTCTGCAAGCTGCCAAAAGTTAGCTTCTCGTACCCAGAAAAGGAGACAAGGTTTGCCATTTTGTAGGTCGTCTGTTTTGTTTCCTTTTCCAGCAGCCGGCTAGTAAAAGCATAGGTCGTTGTTGGCTGTAATTATTACCTTGAAAAAGTCACAGGATCATTTGAGCCAGTTGTGTACCCAGGAAGTGGGGAAAAAAAGCCCAATAGCTTACTCTCTCTTCCTCTCTTTCTAAGAGAGGTATGCTGTAAAACCTAAGTCTTGAACTCATTTGAAAGCTACAGTATCTCTGAGGTGAGTATCATTAGGAGAGAAGTGTTACAAAAATAGAAAATGTCAAACATTTACTTAAGTAGAGAGGAGAAAATATGGAAACATCCAGATGTTTGGCTGATGTGAGGTACTATTTTTCCTACTTTGTTAATGCGTGTGGGTCTCATAAAATTTATACATTTACATTTGAGGATTTTGGATCTAGTGTTATGAACTTGAAATGTTTGGAAACCTGTTGCTTTTATTAATAGTCACAGATACTTTCTTATAGTTGTGGCACTAAATGGCAATTTAGACTGGAGAAAATGTGGTACAAGTCTCAAGGGATTTTATCTCCTAAAAGAAGAATAGCATAGAGATATACTAAGAAGAAGCCTTAAGATTTCAAATGTGCATATACCTGCGTAAACTGTAAGGATGGGAGACACGGCTGTCCTGTTCACGGTAGTGTATCAAGAGCCTGGGGTGATACCTGATACACAGCAGGTGCTCAGTAAATGCTGGAGATGTGGATGGAATTGGTTAAATATAGGCAGGCTCTACATTTTCCTGCTTTATTATTTGGGACATATCCATGAGCCTACGTACGCAGTTGTCAGTGATTTATCATGTGGTTGCCGATGTCTAAACAAAAAGACAACAAGTTACTTAATTCTCTCTGCCTCCATTTCTTTCTCTTTGAAATGAGGATAATAGTACTGATCTCATAGGGTTATGATGAGTTGTAAATAATTTGTTAACATCTAAAGCACTTGTAACAGTGCCTGGCACGTAGTAAGCACTCAGTAAGTGTTTGCTTCTTTTCATTATTGTATATTTATTTGTTGATTGTCTCTAGCTCCTAGCCAAATATATACCCTATAATGACAGAGACTCATTTATCATTGCTAGATGATAGCAACTAAAATAGTGTCTAACATCTAATATATATTTGTTGAATTGACTAATTAATAATCACATAAGTACCTAATGTACAATAAGCACAGTTTGACATAAGAGAAATTTATTGAGAAATAAAGCTGCTTCTTTATTGGGTAAGTTTATCTGAATATTCTATGTTAATCATTTAAAAATACTTTTTCTAAATCCCACAAAGGCAAACAAAGTTATTGGTAATCAAGCACCATCTATCACTGATGCCTCTGTTCAGCTTGAAAGAAGTAACCCAATCCTGTGGTTATGAAGGAAAGCAAACGTTGACATTGGTGTGTGGCCCACTTATTATTACTGCCCAATACACCACCCCAGACTTAGTGGAGTAAAACAACGGCCCTGTTATATGCTCTTGGATTCTGTGGGTCAAGAATTCAGATGGAGCTCATCAGGGTTGGCTTGTCTCCATGACATATGGGACCTCAGCTGAGAAGACTCCAGTGATTGGGGGCAACTTGCATGAATGGGGGGGTTGGAGTCCTCTGGAGGCTTTGTCACTCATGTGTCAGGCTCCTGGACTGGGATGATTCAAGGGGTGAGCTCAGCTAGACTGTTAACTAGAGCCATCTATGTGTGGCCTCGTGTGATTTGGGCTTCTCACAGCAAGGAGGCTAGATTCTGAGAGGGAGCGTTCCAAGAGGGAACATCCTGACAGCAAGTGTTCCAAGAGAACAAGGAAGAAGCCTGAGTAGCCTGGGAAATCGTACAGCATCACTGTGACTCTGTTAATAAGTCCATGTGGGCCAAGCTTGCTCAGTTTCAGTGCTGGGGAATGTAGATTCCACCTCTCACTGGGAACAGTGGGAAAAGAATTCGTGACCATTTTATTTTAACTAACCTAAAGCTGATAGATTGTTTTCAGAAATGACCACAATAGTTTCTTAGCTTGTGTCCACATGCTTCGGTAGTCCCCTCTCTCAGTGACTTAAGGCTTGGCCATGAGATTTGTTTTGGTCAATGGAACAATTTGCACACGTGGCACAATAAGAGACTCGAAAGTTTGTTCTCTACTGGGACTTATCCTCTCTTGCTTCCCTGGGGAGCTCATGACCACCATGTGCGTGAACCTGGGCTAGTCTGCTGGGTGATGAGAGGTGCGTGGAATGAACCAGCAGACGTGTGAGTGAGGGCACCTTAGATCAGCCAGCTGCCAGCCAACCTGCCAGCAGAGATCAGCCAAGCTGGCTTAGATCAGAGGAGCTACAAATCTGATTCTCGGGCTCATGAGCTAATAAGTGGTATTGGTCTAAGCTGGTAAGTTTTGGGGGCATTTGTTATGCAGCAGAAAATAACTTGAGGCAGAGGTCTAATAGGTAATATCCTTTCCCCACCCAGTTTGGAAACACATGAGAAATAGGCACAGGAAATAAGCTGGAGAGGAAGCAGCTTTGTTACTGTAGAGGCAAGGTTGAAGAAAGCAGCTTTTGGTTTATCACCCAAGAGGGTGTGCTAGTCGTCCTTTGGCAGGTTGGCAGGCATTGACAGCACCGAGCAACCCCTGGCCTCTCCCTGTGCGCGTTGCCCCATCTGTCTTACAGCCTGGGGGTGGGGCTGAAGTTGTGCACAGTGTGGGGAATGAGGGGGCTGAGCTGTACTTGCATGCCCATTTCTTCTTCCAAACTTCGCTGCTCATAGGAGTCTTTCCTCCTGCTGAGGAGAGGAGTGAGTAAAGGGCTGAGAAGCTGGGGAGTTCATCTCATGAAATCCTCCCACATGGAATCATAAAGCAGGAAGAAATGCCTGCCTTACTCACAGGGAAGGTGGAGGGTAGAACAGTTTGCTCTGAATTCTTTTTCTTTTACATTTCTTTTGAATTCACGATGCAGTTAATTTATGTGCTGACTATCTCAGGGCATGTTGTTTAATCCTTACGTATGGCACATTCCTGCCATTTTGTAGCATATGGAATATAAGTTTACCCTTTTAAATTGTTTGAGATTTATAGCTTTGTTCTTCCTTTTATATCATACCTTGGGTTTAATTGATGATGAGTGGGTGACTGGGAGCAAAACTATGTTATAACACTTCCTAAAGGAAACTCTGATCTGCTTTGTTTTCTGGGACTATGTATATGTGTGATATATATATATATATATATATATATATATATATGGAATTGGGGACTTACATGAGTCAGTTCTCAACAGCTAGTGACTATTCATCAGTAAACAGTAGCTGTCTTCTTTAGGGTCAAAATTCATCAAAAACTGAGATAATTTGCCTAGTTTGTAATACAAGGCTGGGCTTTTTTAGCACTTTGACATTTAATACCCCTAAAGAAGACAGAAATAATCAATCATCGGTTGTGAAGTATCTGTGGCAATAAAACTGAAATTTCAAAGAGTAATTCTGTTAGTCTGTAATGGATGGCTTTATATAAAATTAGATGCTTTCCTTTGTCTCAATTTTATTTTGGTATTCTTTTTTATACAAAAATTTGTTTACCATGAAAAATGACTACATGTTTATCATGAAACAAGACTATATACCAATACTATAGAAGAAACCAGGGGTTCAAGTATGTCTAAATTAACCTCAGATTAAGAAATGAATCAAGGTTTATTAGAATAGTATGTATAATAGTAAGGTATTATGGACTAGATATTTCATTAATTTTATTTCAGGGTTGGGTATCAAATTGTAGATTCAGATACATACATAAGTTACTTTCCAATTATTAGATAAACTTTAAATTTGTATTAGAAAAAAGTCTGTTGTGAAAATGCATATATGTAGGCAACTGGATCCTGATTTTAAAAATTACATTTAATTAGGTAGATAATAAGGCAAATTTTCTTAGCGTTTTAAAGCCCAAGTTGATTTTTCATGTGCAGACACTGGGAACCCTCTCACAACTTTTCATGTAACATGTCCAGCTATCACTGGTGCTGATTTATAACTTCAGGACTCTGACTCTTTTTTTCTTTTCTTTTCTTTTTTTTTTTTTAGAAGATGTTGGGGGTAGGAGTTTATTAAATAATTAATTAATTTTTGCTGTGTTGGGTCTTCGTTTCTGTGCGAGGGCTTTCTCTAGTTGTGGCAAGCGGGGGCCACTCTTCATCGCGGTGCACGGGCCTCCCACTATCGCAGCCTCTCCTGTTGCGGAGCACAGGCTCCAGACGCGCAGGCTCAGCAGCTGTGGCACACGGGCCCAGTTGCTCCGCGTCCGCGGCATGTGGGATCCTCCCAGACCAGGGCTTGAACCCGTGTCCCCTGCATTAGCAGGCAGATTCTCAACCACTGTGCCACCAGGGAAGCCCCAGGACTCTGACTTGATTTAAAATTTTAAGGTGCTTTCTTAGAAATGAAAATGCTGCATGGAGGTGGAGGTAGGGGAAACACTGTCCTGTCACGGCACGCCAGGTGTTTGAGGTCTCTCAAAGCCTGTAACCTGCAGATAGACAAAGGTCTGTGTGAGACCCGGGCTGAGAGAGAGCCCTGGGGTGAACACCTACCTCTGCTTTCTGTAATACACGTGCACAGTGAATGATTTGTAAGAAGACATTTGCCCCATCTTTTTTTACTTTAAAGCTTGTCTTTAGTGAAACTTCCTAGTTCTCAGTCTTGAGGGTTATGTTGTGTATTTCCAGAAAAAGTATAGAGTTGATTTTAGAATATATACCCCAATATAAGAGCAAACACTAGTTCATAATCCAAGTTTTCCACTGAAATTACCATCAGTTATGCCCAGTAACTCACTGGTTATTTGACATTTTTTCTTCTTCAAGACAGTGGAGTCCAAAGGGAGATAAATTGTTGTTACTTAGATTGCAGGCCCTTCACTATTGCTAACTGTATCATTTCACTTTATTAAAGGGACACAAATCCGTTGGAAGAGCCTTCAGTGCCACTCAAACACTTTTTTCATCATGTGTATCTTTGAGCAATTGGAGAGCAGCAGGGTCCGTCGTGTCTGCATCTTGGGCTTCCATTGTCGTTCTGGCCCTACTGGCAAAACTGAGGCAAAGCAAATTCTTCCATAAGCCTTAATCAAGAACTTGGACCATTTCTTCTTTTTCAGGAAAGGAGATTATACATAGAGTAAAGAAACTTTGATCGGGCTTCCCTGGTGGCGCAGTGGTTGAGAGTCCACCTGCCGATGCAGGGGACACGGGTTCGTGCCCCGGTCTGGGAAGGTCCCACATGCTGCGGAGCGGCTGGGCCTGTGAGCCATGGCCGCTGAGCCTGCACGTCCGGAGCCTGTGCTCCGCAACAGGAGAGGCCACAGCAGTGAGAGGCCCACATAGCGCGCAAAAAAAAAAAAAAAAAAAAAAAATACTTCCATCTCCAGCAGGTGCAAACATGGACATTTTACTTCTGTCATATCTTATGCCATAGGGAGGTTGTCCCAGTGCCCAGGAACATGTATATGCTGTGGACTAGCTGGTAATTAGTCAAAACTAAGAAGACCCCTCAGTGATGGTCTGATTCCGTTAATAGCCAGGTGGCAGTGTCATGGTGGAGTTGGTGGGAAAGTTCTGATTCCAGAGTTTCTCTGTCCCTACCCATTCCTTTTCCCCTTTAGAATGGCTTAATAGGTTTATCTTTTCCCTTAAAACTTAACTTTATATAAAATTTGATATGAACTTAAATTTATATCTTGAGGGTTCAGGAATGTAGCTGCATTGGAATATATGGAGGCTATTATACTCTCTTCTCTACTAAATATCTGGCATATCCTATACTCCTTTTTATTAAGTCTTGTTAGTAGAGGCACAATCAGTGGTAGCAGAAGCATCTAAAGCAGAAGAGAAGGCTGTGCCAGTGTTTTGCTTTGTCTTAGTTCAGGGGCACATTAAAGTGTTCAGGTGGCAAGTCCTTATAGTGAATTGAATTTATGTTCTGTACCTTGAGTAATTATTTGATATGGCTTCATGCTGTTAGATTATGTTGGTTGTTTTTTTTTTTTTTTTTTTTTTTTTTTTACATAGACTAGGGAATGGTTTTAAGCACTAGTAAATTATTTGGGAGCAAACATTTTCCCTGATTACTGTTCTGCCTAGAAGCTTGTAACTTACAAGAAAAGTCATAAAGAAATAGGAGGCTCTGGGGTAATCAACAAGGCAGTTTAGATGGTAAAACCCTCAACTGCTTTGTAATAAAACATTCCTCATTTTGTGATTGAGTTGCTTAGGTGAAGTCGTATATTTTATGTAAAGAACAGCCTCAGCCTTTACAAGTGTTTGTGGATTTAACATTTTTTTTGCTGGAAAATTATAAAGAGCATAAGCACGATACCTTAGTCTCCTAAAGCTTTGCATTCTGGCTTTGTTGCTTAGTAATAATGTGATGTGAGCCTCGTTTTCTCGTCTACAAAATGGGGATTATAAAACCAACCTCAGAGGAGGTGTTCAGGGTTGAATATGATAACAAATGACAAGTACTGAATGCAGAACGGAAGGTCAGTGTAAGTTCCCTTGCACTTCCCCTCCTGCACTTTTCCTTTTAAACGCACGTTGTATTATGTTTCAGATTTGACTATGATAGTGATCACTGATAATATCAGCATGTGTGGTGCAAGGAGTACATTGGCCAACATTCCCTCCCACGCTGCACAGGCGAATATTATTCTTTAACTTGGTGACCGTGAATATTATCCTTTAACTTGGTGACTGTTATCTGCTGAATCTTACAGCCATTGCTCTTTCTAAACTCTCCATTGTGTGTGAGCATTTGTTCAACAAGTGCCAAACATGAGGCTGGCCATGTTGCTGATGCACAGTGTGGCCCTGTCAGGTGCTCTGAAGGTGTGATTTCATGTCTTGAAATACCACAGTTTGCTTATGGAGTGTGACTGGGTGAGTGCCAGAGAACAGTTGTTTGTCGTCATCATTAAGGTGCCCCTGTGAGGTGAGGCTGGTGAGGCATGGCGGGATTCTGGGTGCTATGGGGGGAGCCTGGGGTTTGCGGGCTTTGACAGGTGAAAGACACTTGTCTTTTCTCACCCCCATCTCCTGCTCTCTCTCTCTCTCTCTTTATTTATGTATGTATGTATGTATGAATGTATGGCTGTGCCGGTTCTTCGCTGCTGTGTATGGACCCTCCCTAGTTGTGGCGAGCAGGGGCCACTCTTCGCCACGGTGCATGAGCTCTGGGCGCGCAGGCTTCAGTAGTTGTGGCTCACGAGCTCTAGAGCGCAGGCTCAGTAGTTGTGGCGCACGGGCTTAGTTGCTCTGCGGCATGTGGTATTTTCCCGGACCAGGGCGTGAACCCATGTCCCCTGCGTTGGCAGGCGGACTCCCAACCACTGCGCCATCAGGGAAGTCCTCCTGCTCTCTCTTAAAGGTGTTGCCAGCCCACCTTGGGCAGTGCTGCTGCTCTTGGTTTGGGTGGTGGGTGTAATCAAGAACATGTATGTGTGATTATTGTAGGTCAACAGGAAGAAGGTCTTCAGGTTTGCCGGGCTCATTCCCAGGTAGTGCTGGCACATAGTGGGTGAGCAGTGAGTTGATTGAAGGAATTTGTGCATGAATGGATAAAGTAAACTGGAGCATTTGTTTATATTTTTCATGTAGTCGAGTTACCTTCTTCTAGGCTCGAGGAATTTCCTGTAAGGAATAGCTTCTCAATGAAGACTCTGCCCATGCGCTGGGAGGTCTTTCTTCTAAAACTGTGCTGGTACTCTTAGGACCCCAAAGGAGCTTGGTGTCCATGATAAGTGCAATCATACTGCACTTTTATCCTTACCTGTTTATTCTGTCTTCTGCCCTGGATGTCAGTATTTATAAGTTGATTGAAACGTTCAATCCTTAGAGATGATGACTATTACACAATCCTTTTCTTTTTTTGGCTAAATATGAAGTCTTCATTATTCTCCATCTATGATTTGAGGGCATTGGCAGTCATCCAGCTCAAGTAAGAGCTGGAGATGAAAATGAAAACTGCAGCATCCCGTTCCTAATAATTTTTGTGTTTACATATTTTTGTTCTCTTTCTGTCAAGTTTATTTTATGTGTCCTTACAACCCATCTCTTCATTCTTACAAATGGCCTTGTGTGTTTGGAGCACCCTAGGGCTTCTCATTCATCAAATCTATATGCTTTAACTCTACCTAGACTCCTCCTCATGTGCTAGTGTAGATTCCAGAAATACAAATTAAGAAATTCAAGGACAAGTCTCTGTGAAATGGCACATCGTTCTCTCCCTTACTCATTTTTTGAATTATGTTTAGATTTCAATCTGATGGGAAATCAAATGTGTCTGTTCTGTAGAATTAGTGCTCAATAATAGGATCACTGATTCATCATTTTATAACTAAATCTGGCCTTTGCTCACAGAATCCAGACCCTCTTTTATATCACTGGTCAGTGATAAACAGGACTCCAGGCAGGAATATTCTCTGCCATTGTACTTTGCCACCCCCTGTTACGGCCACAGTGGCACCTTTCTGGTTCACTTGCTTGATGGATTCATCCCTTCCTTTCTCCTTCCTTCCTCCCCTTCCTGAAAGCTTGAAAACTTGATAAGGCATCAGATTTACAGGATGAAAAATCATCTGGAATCAATGAAAGTAGACTGTCAAATAACTCCACATTCCATTAAATGAGATCCACCTTTCATTCTTTAAGACTTCAAGAGATCAAGAAAGTCTGGTTCACTTATGCCAGGTAGCAGGGCATGTGGATATGGTGGGGTCTGCACTTGGGTCAGAGAGCCTGATTTCTAATCCATCTTAAACTCTTGGACTGTTAGTTTTTACATCTGTAAAATCATACCTTACAAAAATGGTGGGGAGGATTCAATGAAATAATGTCTATAAAGCACTTAGCATAAAATAAGATATCAAAAATGTTAACTTGGTATCATTATGACTCTTAAGTGAATTCTTAACTGAATGGCTGCATTTCCTTGCTTAGATTTGTAATACTACATATTGAAGAATTTAGTGTCATCATATATTATATAAAATCAAGAGAATATTATTGTAAAAGCTGTATTGTCTTTAATCAGCTTGTCGAATGTATTGTTAAACTTATTATGCATATTCACTATGGTTCAAAAAGAACCTGGTTTGTTTAATTTGGTGGTTTTAGTTAGAGCTGTGCTTCTTCCTAAAAGTAGAACCGAAAATGTAGCTTCTGTTATTATTTTATTAATACAAAACAGAAAATGAAAAAGAAAGTGAGGGGGAAAAGAAAGAAGCATGGTATATTTGAAAGTGAAACTAATACTGTACTATGAATTTGATTCTTTTTCTCTCTAGATCTTTTAGAGAAATCTCGTGTTGTTAAGCAGCCAAGAGGTGAAAGAAACTTCCACGTGTTCTATCAGCTGCTTTCTGGTGCCTCTGAAGAGCTCCTCAGTAAGTCCCTGTTTCTTTTTTTCTTTTGTTTTTTTAAGAATTTTATTTTATTTTATTTTATTTATTTTTGGCTGCACTGGGTCTTTGTTGCGGTGTGCAGTCTTCTCATAGTGGTGGCTTCTCTTGTTGCAGAGCATGGGCTCTAGGTGCGCGGGCTCAGTAGTTGTGGCTCACGGGCTTAGTTGCTCCGCGGCATGTGGGATCTTCCCGGACCAGGGCTCGAACCCGTCTCCCCTGCATTGGCAGGTGGATTCTTAACCACTGTGCCACTGGGGAAGCCCCAGTCCCTGTTTCTATGTTTTAGTTTTTACTCTTGCAACATTTTCCAAAGCAGAAGCGTTCCATACGCTTTTCCTCTTCCTTCTTAAAATTTTCCCATGATTCTGGCTGAAGGGAAGAACACGATGTGTTGGCTTCTGCCACCTTGCAGTCTTTGTTTGATATCTGTCCCTGGAGTACCTCACCAGGTACTGGGACATGTCTCAGATGGTTTGCTAAAAGAGCTAAAAGTTGAGGGAGGGGCTCATCATCAATTTAAAAAATAAAATGGAAGAATATAATTAGTCCAGTTGGGGAGAAAAAATTAGCAGGGAGCAGTAGATGAATACAATTCTATAAAAACAAATTGCTCAGTGACGATTTAAAAATAGTCGGAAGACATTTGCAACTGATATAAGAGATCAAAGTCTGACCTTTGGATATTTTAGAGAATGAATATAAGTCCATCAGGATAGGCAATAGCTAAGTGATGAAAAGTTTTGAGCAAGTAGTTCAAACAAGAAGAGCTATGGAAAGTCAACACACTTGGGGGAAAAAATCATCCTTACTAATTATCGACAAATGTAAATTGAAACAGCACTGAAATGTTCACCACACATGTATTAGCAAAAGTTATTAAAGAGGATAAAGCTGGCAGAGTTGCCAGTCACTGATCTGCTTAGAGCTTGTGGGTGTCACTTCAAAGTGAGGACTTCCTCCTGGGGGACTAATTGGCAAAGCAGAATAAGTCATAAAATGATCAGAGCCTACCGCCCAGGTGCACCACTTTTTGGAATATACCCAATGAAATAATTCAAAAGAATCCAAAGAAACATTTTGTGTGAAGACATTTATCACTGTCCTTTATTTGTTATTATAAACTGGAGAAAATCCAAATGTCCAACAGTGGGGGAATCACTAGGCAGACATCATATGTTGTAAGGAAATAGTACTTTGAAGATACTTTAGGGGCTTCCCTGGTGGCGCAGTGGTTGAGAGTCCGCCTGCCGATGCAGGGGACACGGGTTCGTGCCCCGGTCCGGGAGGATCCCACATGCCGCAGAGCGGCTGGGCCCGTGAGCCATGGCCGCTGAGCCTGTGCGTCCGGAGCCTGTGCTCCGCAACGGGAGAGGCCATAACAGTGAGAGGCCCACATACTGAAAAAAAAAAAAAGATACTTTATATTATCAAAGTTTGGAAAGAACCTATCTCGATAAGAATACATGTAAAAAAAAGCAGAGTTTGAAATATGTATGTACAATGGTGATAAAGGTGATTTTAGAAAAATACTATTACTGATCTTTGGGTATCAATTTTTGTTCTATTGCTTGAATGCATAGCGTGAAATCTTTTTATCTGAAACGTTAAGGGGATGAGATATTAAAGATGATTAGATTTGTTGAAGTAACTTACAAACTTGTATGTGTGATTCAATAGATAAGCTTAAACTTGAGCGGGATTTCAGCAGATATAATTACCTGAGTCTGGACTCTGCCAAAGTTAACGGAGTGGACGACGCAGCAAATTTCAGAACCGTTAGGGTAAGATGTAACCCTCTTGTTACTCTTTAAAATGGGTAACACTACATTGCTCAATCAGAATTGGTAATAATTCTGACTTTTCTTTGATGTATAACTCATGCTCCCTAAGGTTTTAGAATTATAGAAGAATTTGTTTTATTTTTATTAGTTTGACTTTTTATTAGCTCAAAAATCCTACAATATCGAGAAGGCCATGCTTTACTGGAGCACGCAGTTTTACTGTTTGTCAGAAGGAGCTTTCCTATTATATTATCTTGAGGTTTAACTTTTAATATTGTACTGAAATTCCAAATGTCTTTATAGCCAAACTCAGTAGTTAAATTCCACATGTAAACCTGTCCTACAATCGTGTTAAGTCAAATCTATTTTTCAGACAGAAAGTCATGTTTATATACAGTTTTCAAAAAATCATGCAGAAACCAGAATAATTAGCATTTGTGTTCATTAGAAAAGAAATTATTTTAAATTATATTCTACATTCTATGTTTATGAGACACTTGGAAAATTACTTCTATAGGGCATGATCTGATAACTGTTATTTACTTCCAAATGAGAGAGCTGTGATAGTGGTGATGGGGGGGATAGGTTAGATTATAGGTAAAACAAGACTGGAATCAGTTCATCTTTGGGGGTGAGTGAAAATAACATGGGGTTCTTTTCCTGCTCTTTAGGCTTTTATATATGTTTGAAATTTTCTAGAACAAAAAATCTTACAGCACTCCCATTACTATGTAACCTAGTCACTATAAATAGTTAGACAGACAGATAGGTAGGTAGAGAGAGAGAGAGAGATAAAGTAGATAAGGAAGCAAGCAAGCTGGGCTATTCTTAACAAGAAAGCGTTCCTTAAGAGTATCATTTTTTAAAATTGTCTCAACATCGTCTTATGGAAACCTGTTGACTCCTGGACATGATTTTAAGACTTGAGTTCAGGACCAGTTCCATAACTGCTTTGCCTGGCAAATCATTGGCACTCAATAAAAATTTATGACCGGACTAATGTTCTGTGTTATCCATAGTTCATGGAATCAGGCACTTCATCTTTGCAAACCACAGTTTTTCTCATATGTGAAATAAACGAAGAGGTTTTTTTTGTAGGGGGTTATGAAAGCTGTTTGTTCGGAGTCAGAGCGGGAACCCAGGGCTCAGCTCTCAGCCTTCTCTCCCTCTATCTTCCTCTTTACATGCCCCCTTTGCCACAGCCCGTGAAGTACCCCAGGGCTCCTTGAATCAGAGCTTGAAGCCACTGAACAAGACAGAGCCCCACATTAGTGCTATTTCAGGTCTCTTACTAGGTTTGTCTTTTGGAAAGTTTGTTCCAGGACACTTTGTCTTTTTGTTGTTGTTGTTATTTGGGGGTTTTTTCAGAGAGGAATCTGTTATATGATTTATTTTTAAAAAATAATAAAGAGCTACAGAAAGAAAACAGGTGCTTTCCCCCCTCCCCAGAATGCCATGCAGATTGTGGGTTTCATGGACCACGAAGTTGAGTCCGTGTTGGAGGTGGTGGCCGCGGTGTTGAAGCTGGGGAACATCGAGTTCAAGCCCGAATCACGAGTGAATGGCTTAGATGAAAGCAAGATCAAAGATAAAAACGGTAAGTCAACAGAGGACAGACCCTGTTTAGCAAAACTGGCTTTGAACTTCTGCCCAGTTTTTAATATAGAAAGTAAAACTTGCTTTTCACTGCGTTGAAAAAGCTTTCTAGTGAAATCGAGCAGAAACATAATTACAGCTCAGTCTGAAGTCTTTTGATTTACGTATTTTACACTGTTGGGTTTGAAAACGATTTAGAAAGAACAGTGTAAGCCTTGAAAGTGGTTCTGAGCGGCAGATACGCAGTCACTCTTTGTCCATTCCCGCACAACAGAGTTAAAAGAAATTTGCGAGCTGACCGGCATTGACCAGTCAGTCCTAGAGCGAGCCTTCAGTTTCCGAACAGTTGAGGCCAAGCAAGAGAAAGTTTCAACTACACTGAACGTGGCTCAGGTGGGTGAAACATAATGTCTGGAAGGGAGTTTTTAAAGTCTGTGGTATTTTTATATAACTGGAAACAAAAATTTTATTTTTTAGGCTATTATCTTAACTGTCATGCTGTTTTCTAGGCATCGTTCTAGGCACTAGGGACACAGGGTAACCTAAACAGGTAAAGATCCCTGCGCATATGGAGCTTAAAATTTTGGCAGAAGGAGCCAGACAAAGCAGTAGACCTAATAAATAAATGTATGTAGCAAGCTAGCAGGGGGTAAGTGCAGGAGACAAAGAGAAGAAAGTAGAGCGGAGCAAGGGAGATCCATAGTGTTGGGGGCAGAGAAGTTGAGTGAGCTGAGAAGTGGCTGCAGAGTTTTGAGCATGGGTGGGATGATCTGCC
The DNA here is from genome assembly GCF_964165515.1 of Mesoplodon bidens. Classification (NCBI taxonomy): domain Eukaryota; kingdom Metazoa; phylum Chordata; class Mammalia; order Artiodactyla; family Ziphiidae; genus Mesoplodon; species Mesoplodon bidens. The sequence goes on from NC_138165.1 coordinate 70,207,948, forward strand.
TTGTATTTTAAAGAGTCATTCTGGCTGCAATGTAGAGAGCAGAGTGTAGGGAACAGACGGGTGTCTTAGTCACTTTGGCTGCCATAACAGCGTACCATAGACTGGGTGGCTTAAGCAAAACCATTTATTTCTCTCAGTCCTGGAGGCTAGAAGCCTGGGCTCAGGGTGCCAACAGGGTGGAATTCTTGGTAAGGGCCGTTTTCTTGATTTACAGACAGCTACCTTCTTACTGTGTCCTCACAGGGCAGAGAGAGAGAACAAGCAAGTGAGCTTTGATGTCTTCACCCCCTTATAAGGGTACCAGTCCCAGCATGGGGACTCCACACTCATGACCACATGTAAATCTAATCTAAATCTAAAGGCCCCCACCTCCAAATACCACTGCATTAGGGCGTAGGGCTTCAACAATATGGGTTTGGGGGTGAGAGGACACAGACATTCATAGCACAGGGGAGCACACAGTTGTGTGCTAACCCAGAGATGATGGTGGCTTTTGAACCAGGTGGTGGCAGTGGAACAAGAAGTGGTCACATCTGGATATGTTTTGAAAGTGGAGACAACAGGACTTGCTGATGCCTTGATGTGTGTGATATGAAAGAAAGAGAAGAGTCAAGGATGACCCTCAACATTTTTGGCGCAAGCAACTAGGAAAATGGAATTGCCACTTATTGATTTGCAGAAGGCAGTGGGGGAAGCTGGCTGTGGTCAAGAGGCCAAACTGGCCTCGCTGCCTTTCTGACTGTTCCCCCTCCAGCCTCCACACTTAGGCCAATGAAATCTTTCTAAGACACAAATCTGAGTTGCTTACGTCTTCTCTCCTTTGGTTCAAAATGGATGAACAGATGTATACATGCATGCATGTCCACCTAGGAGCTTGTGGAGACCCTTTCAGTGTAAACCCTTTGTTCTGTGGCTTAGACATTGCCCCACCAGTCAGTGCTGATCTGGGCTAGAATTAAATGACTAATGCAGGACTTCTCCCACTCAGGCCTATTTTGTCCAACTGTATTCTCATCCTCCTTGCAAGTAGCCTTAAGCTTAAGTCAGTAGACTGGGTTTAATCTTTCTCTCCGCTGCTCTGGCCTAGTCTTTCCTACTAACCCAAGAATGCCTACATGCCTCTAACTTTCTTTCAACGTTGACTTCTTATTTTAGGTGAGGGATTTTGGTTATGGGAATGCTGTACCTTAATGCATATGTAAGTTTGATGTATACGTAAAGTTTCTAGCTATAACTGTTGTGTGTCCTTCTTCCTAAGTTACTACTACTGCCGTCACGTCTGTCCCCGTCCCCCTCACACATTCAAAGTCAGATGGTGAGTCACTTACCTCATCAAGAAAAGTTTGTTGAGAGCCTGCACAGCATAAGCCCCCACGTAGACTGTTAGTAGGGACATAAGGGATTAAAAAGGACTTTCGGAGAAGATAGTTTCTGAGCCAGACTTTGAAGGATTTAGATGTATAAAGAATGGGTGAAATGGCATTTCAAAAAGACAACAGTGAGAGGTGCAGGTTTGGAGTACATTTCAGGAAAAGGGTTGATCAGGCTTGGCTATGGCTTTAGATTTGTGAAGAGGATTCAGAGCAACGTGGCTGGAAAGGTTACGTTTGGTGTCCGAGTGGCGCATCTGCAGCAGGGGTTCTCAAACTTGAGGGTGCATTGGAATCACCTGGAGGGTTTCTTAAACACGGTTTGCAGGCCAGACCCCCAGAGTGTTTGGTTCAGTAGGTTTGTGGTAGGACCGAAGACTTTGCATTTCTAACAAGTTCAGAGGCGATGCTGCCGCCACTGTGGTCCATCCAGAAGTCACATTTTGAGAACATTTCAGTAGCCAGAGTGGGGATTGTGAAGTACATAGTGATGCGATGAGAAAACATCTAAGAGGCCCTTTAGGAATATTTCATATATACATGGAATATCTGTGGATATATATGGGATATGTATATGGATATATTTTTGTCTGTTTTTATTGTGTGCTTTACTATTGCTTTTTAATCATCCTCTACAGAAACCAGGCCCAGGTGCCTCTTACTTTTATAAGCTTGAGTCACCTTGCATCACTCGGTAAAACTTTTCCACATTCTTTTAACCTTTGGCATAAAAGAGTTTGGCTTCAGATCTTTGATTATTCAGCTCCTTTTTCAAGTTTTTTTTTTTTTTTTTTTTTTTAGTGTAGGCTTCAGAGTATTTGTTTCTACCGATCTTATTGCCTAGAAGATTTTGATTCTTATGAGATGTGATTTGTTCTATTAACTTTTTCCTCATAGCTTCAATTCTTGGGCCCCATTATCATCTTTATTGCCCCATGCCTCATTTTCCTCAAGGCATTTAGATCTTTCCCCAGATAGAATGACTAATATTGAAATAACAGAAACTCAAGGCAGAGTTACTATTCAGCTTCTACCACATACTCTCCCTCCTTGGCTTCCAAGGTCCTCTGTCATCTGACCCAAAATGACTTCTCTCAGTTGATTCCCTGCTGGTTCTCTAAATGCCATGCTTAGTTTTACCTTATTTTACCTAGCCCTAACCCTTTGCTTATCCCCCATGCTCATGTCATTGCTAATTCCTTCTGCTGTCTAAATGGTCCTTTAATCGCACCTCATCCAGAAAGCCTTCCTTGATCACATAGGCCCCAGAGTCTTCCTTCTCTGAACTCCTTTTTCTCCTGCAAACTCCCTTGGAACCTGCCCTTTGTTTGTTTGACTCCTTGGTTTGCCCTCCTGCATTCTGCTGTAAGCTCCTGGAGGGCGGACCCCACATCTGTGCATCTCCGTGTCTCCAGTTACCATACTGACCTGGGCCATGCCTGATGGTGGTCATCACGGAAGCAATTCCACCTGGGGTCTTTCTCTAAGAGCTTCATCAGCTGCAGAAACTCAGTCTTTTCATTTGTGCTTAGAATCTGAGATGGCAAGTCAGCATCCTTGGTGTCTTCCCTCATTTTTACTCCTTAAATGGGAGTAACCCTTCCTGCCCTTACTTTGGAGGATATTATTGTGGAGATGAGGTGGCATGAATCAGACTCAAGAAGTTACAGGTAGCCAAGTGACAGCCCCTGCGGCCAGATGTAGCTCAATAGGCATATTTTATTTGATGAATATTTGAGGAAAGGGTAGTCTTTTGGTTTTTCTGTTTTGTTAGCTTGCTTTTTAAATTTGGAATTTGAGTGCCTTTAACCTGGAATGCAGTCTCCAGCCTCCAAAGATCCCACTATTTCCCGTTCATTTCTGTTGTTCAGTCCCTGAAAGTGTCTGAGTTTGAGACTTCTGGAATAAGTATTTGAAGGAAGCAAGGAAGATTCATATTGGCTGTGGATACACTTTAAAAATTATAAAGCCTTTTACCAGAATAAGTTGTCACTGTTAGTTCAGTTGCATACTGAAATGGTGGTTTGTTGGAAGCAGATAGCGTACAAGTAAGAAGGCTGGATGACGTGATGATGAAATAGGGTCTGTTTACAAATAAGTAGTGTTTGGAGATAACTTGAATTTACAAGAAGAAAGGGGAAAGGATTAAGAAAATTATTGAGGCTCATGAGGCAGTAGTAGAGAATGAGGATACTTCAAAAATCATAATTATAAGCATACCTGTAGACTTACTATGTGCCAGGCACTGCTCTAGGCACTTAAATGATCTATTTCAAGAAAATAAAAACTAGAAGAAAGGGTATTGGAGAAAGGGTATCCATCTTAATTAAGGCTTCTTTCTTTGTGGCGGCCTTTTACATACATTTTCTGCTGTGGAATTATTTACCCACCCTCCCACCCCCCTCCATGTCCATGTCTAGCATTGGACAGTCAGGCTCTATTTTTTACCAACTTCTGGGTGGATTTTCTAACCTTCATTGGAGTAGCTGCCTGAGACTTAGCGAGCAAGGTTTGGCATTAGCACGGAAGTATCAGATGAAGGGAAAAGGTACTCTCTTTCCAGCTGCACTACTTTGCCTGAAACAGGGGAGTGAGTCTGTTTTTAAAATTGTTACACTTCATTTAGGAAGAATTGCAGAGAAAGAATTTCCACATAATCCAATAAATTGTGTTCTTTATAAAATAAAAATATAATGGTTTACTTTAACTGTAATGCCCAACTTCCTACTTATAAGCAATGAAACACACACATATGTCCAGTGTTGAAAACAGCAGCAAAACCTCTTCTTTCCTCCCCTGGGGCCTGTTACTTCTTGGGCTGCTGCCGCCCATCTCCAGGCCTCCCCTGGAGCACTGGTTTCAGACATATAATTAGTACTTCCTGCACACCCTTGGCACCCGATATGTTTAAGGGCTATTAGGTTCTCCTGACCAAACTCAGCTTTTCTCCAGCCTTTGCATTCTAAGTCAAGGTCAGAGAGACATATATGTCTTCTTCCTCTTCTTTGTCAAGTAGCTATGAACAGCTTTCAAACAAATAGATAAGCAAGTAAAAGGGCTTTATTTTTATTATACAAAGTATTATCCAACAATGTATTGTTTTACTGCTTATTACAAAAGATTGTTTTTGAATGCTCAGCAGATTGAATGACGAAAAATATTTTCAGATCCCATCAGTCAAAACCATTTTAATGTATATCCTTTTGAGTTTCCTACATGTAGTAGCTTAAAGAAAATGGTTGTTATTATAATAAATATATAATTTTTATCGTCACAAAACATAACAAGGATTTTTCATTTCATTATCTAATTTTTATAAGTATCATTCTGTGGTGACTGTGTAACTTCCCGTCCAATAGGTGCTTATTTATCTATTTTACTCTGCCCCTGTTGTTGGACTTCTAAATTGCCTGTGATTTTTCTCTGTTCCATAACATTGAGATTAATATCTTTGTGGTGAAAGCTTTTGCAATATTTAAAATTAATTTCCTGGGATGTGAAAAAGTATAATAACTGGGTATAAACAATTTGCCCAATTTTCTTAATGGCTTGACTGTTCATCCACAGTACAATAAAAAATGCTCTTGAAGAGAGATTTGAAATAAAAGAGCTTTCAATATCTTTTTAAAAACTTCATTATTTTATTGAAATTAAGCATTGTGGTAATTGCGGATATTGCGTTTTTCTTTCTCTTTTTAATAGGCTTATTATGCCCGTGATGCTCTGGCTAAAAACCTCTACAGCAGGTTGTTTTCATGGTTGGTAAATCGAATCAATGAAAGCATTAAGGTACTGAATCTCTATAAACAAATAACTCAGTTGTAATAAATGGTATTCAGAGCATACACATTAAAGATACTTTAATTTTATAATCAGGTAATTGATTACCACTTAACAGAGATTGTTCCTTGAAAAGAATTTACCTTGTTTAGGATTGAAATTTGTCAGTGATTCTACCTATTTTGTTTTGCCATGTGTGTCATAAGAAATCTCACTGGTGAATAGTTTAATGGTATTTGCAGAGTAACTGCGAGAGACAGCATCCCAGGTCCTGGTTGTGACTGATCTACTAACTAGTTGCACACACTTGGCTGAAGAGGTCGCTTGACCTCTCTAGCTACTAATATGTTCTTCAGTAAAATGAGGGTATTGGACTAGGGGATTTTGAAAGACCCTACCTGTTGTAAGATTCAGTGATCTCTTTTTTATAATTAAGTATCTAATAGAGAAGGCATAGTCATGCCTGCTTTAAATAAGTCATCTATTATTAAAATTTCTGGAAGATTCCATACCAGCATCCTCTCTCATACATTTAAAAACAACTAAATTATATTCTTCTAGGTCTGAAACACAATTCACTTGTAATATATGTCTATATTCCTTGGTATGCTTTTAGTGTTATATTTCATGCTTAAGTTAACCCTTCAATTTGAAACTATTTTTAAGGCACAAACAAAAGTGAGAAAGAAGGTCATGGGTGTTTTGGACATTTATGGCTTCGAAATTTTTGAGGTGAGCTGCTTTTTTTTTTTTTATATTATCTTTGTTAATGTAGAACAGTTTGGAGATTAAATCGTGCATTCTATAGACAACATTTAATATAATTAAATGTTTGAATCTACAAATAACTTTTGTAAAGATGTAACAAAGTGTGTGTCTGTGTGTGTGTGTGTCTGTGTGTGTGTGTTTTAAGTGCTGAGATCCAGCATTTTGGAGACAGTGCTATTTAAAAAGACTTCCTTGTATTAGTACTTGACTTTTGGAATGCAGATTCAAAATTCTTACTGTGAAATTTCCAACAAGGTATACAGACATTATGTCTGTAGTCATTTGTTCATTTGTAGGTTGCTTGAAAGTGAAGTAGGATGGTGCCATGAAAAAAGCCAGGAGTTGGGAGAGCCAGAGCTCATGGCCTGGCCAGAGCTGGTCACTTCGTCTCTGTTGGACTCAGGCAGAGAGGTTCTGTATTAGATGATTTGTTGGGTCTTATCCAGGTGTCATACAACTGTGATCTTATGAGTTCTGCTGCAAAGGTTGAAAAAAAATTTCTGCTGAAGTTCATAATGAAATTTTAAAAAAGACTGCATGCTTATTTCAAGTTAAATATTTAAACATTATAGACTTATATTAGAATCTCCTGTTTACCCCCTTGCTAACTCTGACATTTAGAAGCTGTTTTAAGGAGCTTTTAAAACTCTTATTCTCACTTTTAGCAGTGGTACTTCAGTTTGGTTCAGGAAAATAACGAGTAGATCAGGCTTCTCCTTTCTCAACTCTCCCCATAAGTAATTTGTGAATTCCTTTAAACAACCAGGCCCTACCCAGAATGACCACCCAAAGAATTGACATGTTTCAAGTTATCGGGTTCACAGAGTCATAGAAAAAACATCAGCCCATTTCCTGCAGCTCAGCCAGGCCTTTCTAGTAAATGCCTTTTTCTTATAACATTTATTTTGGGGATAGCGCCTGTGCCTTGCTTTATCATGTCCCATATTTAATAGCTAGTGGTAAATAATTATTGAGGGCTGACTGTATGCAAGGATTGTGGTGTTATGTATGTTGTCTGATTTAATTGCCATCACAGTCTCATGAATTAGCTGCTATTATTATTTTTATTTTATAGAAGAAGTGAGGCTTTGAAGGTCAAGTAACTATCTCAAGGTTACATGACTACTAAATGTCAGACTCAGGATCTAAATCTTAGGCCTCCTTGATAAATAATAAAAGCTCTTCTACAGGGCTTTTCCTCACTTGTCTCCCCAAACTCACATGGTTCCCAGTATCTGGAAATAAGGAAAAAAAACAAATGCTTTAAGTCTCTGATGCTCCCTATTTCTGCACCTTTGGCATCATTCTAAGCTCCTGGGCAGCGTGGGGAGCCTTCCCGGAGTTCATCTGTGTGCTGGTAGCAGAGTGTGCTGGACACTTGTGCTTCGTGCTGCCCTGGAAAACTCCCCTTCAGCACAACGTCTGCTTATATTGGCGTCCCTTTAGCAGACTCTGGAAAGGAAAGCTTCCAGTCCCTTGGTAAGAGGAAGAATTTGAGATTTGTGAGTTAGGAGGATTGCTGGAATGGACTCAGAAGTCATGGCGCTAAAATTAGTTTCTTTCTAGCAAGACCTCAGGTTACTCTCACTAAATGGGCACTAAATACTACCGTCATTCTTTACAGTTGGCAGGGAAAGAGATTTCTTACCTGGCACATTGCTGATCTTTATTTACGTGTTTCATGAATAGGGCAAAAGCAGAGATCTCACTAGAAAGTTGGTGGGGTGGGGGGGAAGATGTATTCAATGATATTTCTAAAATCCAAGAAACTGATTTTATTTTTATTTTGCCAGAAAAAAATGTGTTGATCCTTGTCAATGGGCAGGTGCTTAATATCATGTCACAATACATGGAAACGGGTTTTTTAATGGGATAATGGGGTCATGATGGGACATTGTCTTGGCTTCATCTTCCTGTAAGATCTAATTAGCCATGGGAAAAGAGACACCCAGAGCCCTCAGGGAACTGAGTTAAAGCTCGTGAGCAATTTGACCATGTATAAGTGAGGGAGTCATTTCCCCAGTATTTATTCAGTGCCTACTATGAGCCAGATGCCAGTGGTAAGCAAGGCGAAGATGTTCCTTGCCTGCATGGAGCTTATGGTCTTGGCCCTATGATGGTGGTTCTATTGCCAGCTGAGGACACATCCTATTTGGTAGGAAGCTCTAATCAGGAAACTAGATTACTTTTTAAAAGTGTTTGCTACAGCCCTAATCAGAACAGAATTTAGATGTTACAAGAGGAGACATCCTGTAACCTGGCACTGAGCGAAACACCCTTTAGCAATCCAGGAATATTTTTCACTTATGGTTAATTCAAGTTTCTCTACAAGTCTGTCTTTCTGAACCTCCTTTCCTTCTGCAAGTTATATCATCATTTTTCTCAACATTGTTACAGTTATGGACTTCATGAAAATGCTTGCATTATGTTTCTAAATAGTCTTCTTCCTTTCTTCAGAAGAATACACTCCAGTTCAGTACTTCTCAAACTTAGCTGCATGTTGAAATCACCTGGGGAACTTTTGAAAATTCAGCTGTCTGGGCGACACCCCAGACTAATAAATCAGAACCTCAGGGTGTGCAGCCTGAGCAGCAGTATTTTAAAGCTTCCAGGTAGTTCCAGTGTGCCGTCAAGGTTGAGACCAACTGTTCTTGTAAATGGGAATCTTCAGCGTGAACTGTAAATTCCAAATGTATGTGGTGTTCTTGCCCTTTGACCTCTGCATGAGATGCCCTTGTACAACATCCTACATCACCCACAGTTCATCTTAACCTAAACCTAATCTGTGTATATATAATATTCCTAAAACCAAGCAGGTTACATTTTTACTCTTTTTAAGCAGACCTTTCCGCCAAGGCCAAATCCAACCAGTCATATGTCTACAGCAAATCTTATGATGGCCATAAAATCTTTAGAAGTTAGTTTTCCTTCTCCGTGCAATAAATACTTTGGGGTTTTTTTTCCCCCAGTTTCTTGCGAGAATTCGGATTTGTTTTTCATGATAGTTAATCGTTCTCTCCATTTTCCTGTCTAAACCTTCTCAGTTAATCTTCCAAACATCTTGATTTTCAGTAATCTATTTATGTATTATTTATTTTATAAATAAACTTATTTGGGGGGAAGGCAGAGTAGAGATTTGGTTGGGCACTTTTAAGATACTTTTACCTGCTTTTTGATACAGAAGTAGAAAGGTTTTTTTTCTTTTAATTTATTCACATAAATACCCCAGATGCTATCATACATTTTCCTGGATTCTCAGCAAAATTGGAACACATGGAAATGTCAAAGCTCATAGGGTTGAACACTAGGAACCCATATAATTAAGGACTTAAAAGTACCATAAGCTGAAGTACAAGGGCTCAGAGTATGACTCAAGAGGAAGTATTCAGAATCCACATCAGTGCAAAAATGAAAATTTCTATGATATTGTCCACTCAAGTGAAAATAAACTGATAGATTATAGAGAAAATTCTGCCTTTCTTCTTCAGTGAAAATTGACTGCAGGAATTAAGATCCTGCCTTTTGGAGAGCCCTGGGCATCACTTTAAAAATTGGACAGGACACTAGAAGAAATTTTTTGGAATGTTTCTAATTCTGCCTCTTGACCCTACTGACAGTTCCCATGGGAACGTTTTTCAGCTGAGCTGGTGGAAACCTTTCATTTACTTTCGTCTGTCTCTAAACGGAAGAGGGAAACTGATGCATTAAACCATGGGATGATGACACATGCATTTGACTGCAAAACATTCCAGTGCCAGCTGGGTGAATAGCTCTGCCTTGCTGGCCGCATGTAATCTGATGTCAGTTTGGAAAACAGATTAGAGTGGATCATTGATACCAAAAATAAGGTGAAGTGAATTAAAGTTTATTGAGGAGAAAAATCTAGCTATGAATCCTGGTAGAACATATCCAGTTTTGCAAAGGAAGAGAATTATAATCCAGATACTCCAATTCTACACAATTCAGTTTGGATATTCTTATAACTACAAACATGGCCTTAGATCTCTGAGGAATATTTATAGCATCTCCATAAAATAGCAAGTGCTATTCTTTTAAAAAGTGAAATTAAATTCAAAATGGTGTTGGGCAATCTAAATTGATTCGACTTTTTTCTAAGTACTTATCTGATAGGTCTTAGAATAGATGGGTGGTTTACTGGGGAAATCTATTAGTGTCCTGTAGACCAAAACAGGACAGCAGTGGCTGAGTATTTCACTTTTCGTATGATCGAGCTAGTTTTGTACAGGCTAAATGCCAGTTATTTGAATTCAGGGACTCTTATTCATCTTTCCCTTACAACCTCGTTGCAAGTGGCCATATACAGTAAGGGTGTGATAGGCAAGGTGCAATGATTGTTTCAAATAAAACAATCTATTAGTTGGGGAAGCGTCAGTGTAAGACCAGCTGGTAGGTTCGTCTCATGATTATAGGATTCGTTTTCTAAAATATTTTTTTTTTAAAAATTGATTCTAGTTACAGGCAACACTTTTTGTTCCAGTTTTTTGCCTTTAATTTTGTCCTTTATGTGCTAGAGAACTTGTAGTTGAAGAGAAAGGAGACAATTTAAAGTAGATTTTAGAACGAAAATGGTGAGAATTAATATGGTTCATAATATGTATATGCTCGTTCATCAGTATTGTTGCTTTAACTTTTTAAATCAAAGCCTATTTAAAAATATTTAAGAGCACTATAATGCTATTGATATTTTTCTGAAATTGACCATAATTGAGTATGTACCTAGAAGAAAAATGTTACATATTTAAAGGGAAGTTTTCTGTAACTTCAGCCAGTCATTCAATTTTGTGAATGTCTTAAAAGGAAAATATATTAAATGTTTTTCTCTGATTTTGAGGATTATTTTTTTAAGTTTACTTTCTTAAAAAAAAAAGTGGTTCCTGTTTTGGGGCCCATTTCTTGAAATTGTGATTTTTTAAAATAGATTGTTAATTGCACTGTATTTTTCTGTAGGAACAGCATTATAAATGGGGACTGCCCAAGGGCTTTCCACCAAGTAAATCTTTGCTAAGACCAACAGCACATTTTAAAGCAGTAATATAGCCCAACTCCTCTAAAACAGTGCTGTTACTGTTTTATAACTTTTAGATAAATGTACCATTTCATTTATTATGCAAGAGACATAATACATTAAATAAAATATTATGTATTTTACATTGTATGTCAAATATGGAACCCCCCCACCCAACTTTTTATATCCAAAATTTGACCTCAGACGAAAGTGTTGAGCTCTGAGAAACATCAGTTAAATATGTAATTAATAGTACTTTTTGCTGAAATAAGTCACGATCTTAGTGTTTGAACTGCCACACCCTGCCCCACCTGTTTCCTACCTGATATTCACCTGCAAATTCCTTCCCATCCACCATCCTAATGAATGCAGTGATGGAGCTGCCTCCTTTATTTTACATCTTCCTTTCAATATACATTATTTTTTAAAAGTATAAGGTTTAAATATCTCTCTTAAAGAGCGTAAGACATCATTAGCCTTCTCTGCTGAGAATACACAAATATGGTAACAGGCCAGTACTTTTGATCCCTCTTTCAAAATCACTCCCATGTGGAAAGCTCATGGTTGACACTTATGGGTTTAAACTAGTTATGAACTTTATTGGGAGTATGAGTTTATCCCTCAGTCTTGAGGGATAAATGTGCTTTAGACAATGGAGAAAAATTCCATGCATGGAGCATGGGTAGCAGGCTGGAGGGAGAGGAGGTGAGTTCATTCATGGGAGCACTCAGCTCCAGCCTGTTTCCTCCTTTGGAGACTTTGATTCATGGGACTGCCATGTGCAAGCGCGAGCCCGGCTCAGAGATTGCTAGCCACCCACAGAGTTCTTGACAAACCAAAGCAGCATCCAAATATCAAGTTGCTTTGGTGCCTTCATATTCAAGGGATGGTTCCTAGACCCAGTTTAGCTATTTTATAAAGGGGAGTGGGAAAACTGGGTGATATTTAATGCCTGTATAAGGGAAGAAATTGGACCTGTGCAGGTTGCAGCTTATGGACTGTTACCAGACATTTCCTTAATTTTCTGCAAATTATAAATTTTTGCAATTTATTTTTAATGATTTGTGAAGTCTCATTTCCCAAACATTCGGACACTATCAACAACTTAAACGTTAATCAGAGGAAATGTGGTTACCTTCATTTTCAGCAATAATGAATCACTCTGACGATTCATGACATGTTTAGGGGGTGTGAGGTAGATTTGCAGTAGAGGCGGAGGTATTTCTGTGGGGAAGTCAGCTGGTTTTGGCCTTAATGATTGTGCTGTTGATTTTGGTTTTTGTTCTTTAAGCAGCAGGATCAGGTCAGAGAGTCAAGTTCTTGTTCTTAGGCTGTCTTCAGAACACTCTCACTTCCCTCTTGTCTGTGTTTGAAGGGGGGATACAGCCCCTGCAGCACAGGGGTGGGTTGCTGTGGTGAGAAAGGGGGGATGCCCTGGATCTGGCTGAATCTCTTCACTCTTTTGGTGACCTGCCAACTGCCTTTGTCCCTGAGTCTTTGGGTGGATGTGTCAGACCCATTTTATTTTTCCTGATAATTTAGCATTAGAAGTATTAGATTCCGAAGCCTTAGGACTTCCAGCGAGTTATATGGTATATTATCTCAGTCAGACTGTTTTTATCCTGAATAGCTCTCACCTGGCAGAGCCCCAGCTCAGATACCACACGTAGGTATCGTGTTCCTGTCTTTTGAGATGATGGGACACGTGTCTTGATCTAAAGTTTTGTGCCAGTCAGAAATATAGCCTGGGGAATTCCCTGGTGGTCCAGCGGTTAGGACTCCACACTTTCACTGCCGAGGGTCTGGGTTCAATCTCTAGTCGAGGAACTAAGATCCCACAAGCTGTGGGGCGCAGCCAAAAAAATAAAGAAAAAAAAAGAAAGCCTGGATGATAAAATCTGTCATTTGCACCGATGAATAACTGTCAATGAGTGTTTACTTTTAGAAGTTTATTGCAAATTGAGAACTGACTGCATTTTGTGTAATCTGTCCTTTTGTGCACCAGAATGCAGTAAGTATGAACTGTTTGCAGTGCCGGTCTGTTGCATGCTCCTGTGTTAATAGCTTCTCCAGCTGTGTGAAGTTTGCAGTAAATGACCATTGATTAACTGTGTGTGGATATGAAATATAGAATTCATACAAGAGCTTATAAAAATTGAGGGGAAATTTACTTTAGCTCAGACTTACTCCTTAGGTTGTGTTGTAATTGTGAAGCTTTGCCTCTGGTTTCTAATCTGCTTGTGTGTATTTCATAGACCTGTTCTGGAAGCGTACCTCCAGCTATTCACAGCCATATACTGTGTCAGAGACACCAGTTGTTCTCCCCTCCCTTCTCCTCATTAGCTGCCATTTGAAAATTTAGCATAATTTTGTCTAAATAGCTCCCTAGGCACAGACCTGTTAAATAACAGAAAGGATTTACTCCATGAATTTGTTTTCTTAAAAACCCAAAGATCTCCTATAAGTCACTAAAATTTTAATTTTATTTATAAGTTTTAATTTGGGGTAGTAGCACTATATAGGGATATATTTTACCAAACTGAGAAAGCCAGACTTTCTCATAAAGAAATGGCCTTATACTGATTATAAGGCATCTATATCAGACCGACTTCAGCTTCTGGTCAAAATTGTTAAGCTCTGAGGATTGGAACACATGGTTTTTAAAACATAACATGAAAATGAGGACTGGGGAATGGCCTTTGTGTCCAGGACTATATTTGTTGAACGTTTTGGTGATACATGTGTGCCTTTTAAGTAAGAACCTTCAGGATTTAAAACAAAGAAAGAAACTTTTATCTTCGACTACATTTAACATTAAAAGATTAGTCAGTGATAATGTATTTTATGTGTCATTTATGGTGTTGAGTTTAAAATTTCCCCAGATTAATTAGTTCACTAATGATTAGAAATCCTTAGCCACCTTCCAGGAAGGCATGTGGTGAGATGCTGCATCCTAGGTATCATTTTACAATTTGTCCTGGTTGCACCAAACTTGATTTTGAAAGATCAACTTTCAAAAAAGTCTTCGACTTTTGATTTCATCATTTATGGAAAGATTTGAAGGCAGCTGCTCTGTATTCACAGGGAGTGGCGAGCTTCTACCGTTACAGGTGAACCCTCATAGCCAGTTAGGCCAGGACTGGCCACCTCAGTGGGAAAAGAGTCTGGTTTATCAGTGGTGGGGTCACCATCTCTCACTCCCACTGCCACCATCTCTCTCTGCAGAGAGGGGGATAGAGGTGAAAATGACAAGTTTTATTGCTAGATCTAACTCTTTTTGGATGGTGTGGTTCTTGGTGAAGTATATTCATCCAACAGACCTGCATTTGTGCCCTCAATCTGTACAGCAATATGTTAAGCCCTGCAGATCGTTCAGAAATGTTGTAGGCATGGATCTTCACAGGCAATAACTCTGATATGAAGAAGACACTGCTGAGAATCGTAAGAGTGATAAATGTGTGACCCTCTGAGAGGAGAGAGTTTCTAGCTAGGAGATGATTTTGATGTGTTGATTCCCTTGAGTCTGTATTTTGTGGGCACTTCATTCATTTAGTCAGCCAGTACACGCTGAGTGCTTGCTAGGTGCAAGGTGCTGCAGGAATGGGCTTCCATTGGTGAACAAGAGATGTATGGTCAACCCTTGCCCTTAAGAAATGTACAATCTAGAGAGACAGATAAATATGACACTAATCAATACATGTGAATGCACATGTACACGCATGTATACACATAGCATGATTTTTCAAAAGTGCTGGTATGTAAGTGTCAGAATGAGGGATCTGACCCTGAGTAGGGGAGTAAGAGGTCAGGTCAGAAAGACTTTCTTGAGCTCCAGAGTTGAGAATGGAAGATTGAGAACTTGGGTGACAGAGATGATGAATCTCACTGTTTCTTTGCTGATCCTCTAGGGGGAAATGTATTTCTTTCTCATTTTTTTTACCATGTTTGTGGGCTGCTTATTTGTCAACTAAAATTCTTCATTCTCCAAATAGTGTGTAACTTGTGTATCCTTCATTCATTCACTTGACTCATGAATCGTTTCTTGGGTGCCTGCGATGTGCCAGCCTCTGGCTGTGTGCTGGACCGCGGTTAAGTCTGCAAGACCGTGTGTGGCATTTCTTGTGGAGTGAGATGTTAGAGTGGCATTGTCATGGGAGCGCTGATGGCTTGCTTTATAAGGCTATCTTCATTTTTCTCCATATAGGACAACAGCTTTGAGCAGTTCATTATTAATTATTGTAATGAAAAGCTGCAACAAATCTTCATTGAGCTGACTCTTAAAGAAGAGCAGGAGGAATATATACGGGAGGTAATGTTGAAAAAAATTTTTAAGTATTCCTTTTTTACTCATAATACAAATTCTGGATTCAGAAGACTGTACAAACATGACCCTAAATTCAGATTTATCAAAGTTTAGCCATACTGTACCCTTTAAAAATTTGTTTGGTATGACATCTAAGCTAACTGGGATTTTCTTTGCTGCTAGTGCCCAGGACAGTGCTCAGCACATAGTAGGTGCTCAGTGAACATCAGCTGACCGACTTGAATCTCACTGGATTCCAGTAGAGTGAAGTAAAATAATACCCTATTAAAAAACTAGTCTGAGATGAATGGACAAAAAAATAGTGGTACATCCATACAAGGTTCTAGTACTCAGCAATAAGAAGGAACAAACAGCTGATACACACAATAGCATGAAGGAATCTCAGATGCATTTTGCTAAATGAAAGAAGCCAGACTCAAAAGGCTACATATGTATGAGTCAATTTATATGTCATTCTACAAAAGTCAAAGCTATAGAGTCAAAGTGTCTAATAGTCAATAGTGGCCAGAGGATAGGAGTGTGATTGCAAAGGGTCAGCACAAGGGAATTTTGGAGGCTGGCTGTGGTGGTGGTTACCTGATGCTACGCATTTGCCAAAACTTAAGAGAACTGTATACCAAAGAAGTCAATTATCACTGTATATAAATTTGAAAATACTTTACTATTTCAGTATTTAACAATATTTTAATATTTAATATTTTGTTCAGTCTTGAAAAGCATTGATTTTTTAAAATTTTATAATAAAAACAGGTAACATTTGTTGTTGAGTGCTTACTATATGCCAGGTATTATACTAGTGCTGTGGATGGATTATCTCACTGAATGTAGTTGGAAAATAATCAGAAGTAATATTTACAGAGTCCTTTCATCCTTAATTGTAAAACACATACTTGGTTTTCACCCTTTCATTTTTTAAATAGCCAGTGTTTTTCTAAGTATAAATTTATTTAAATCAGACAAAAAGGAGAAATTTTATTGTATATATAGTATTATATTTTTGTTTCCCTTTCATTTATTTGCTTTAATATTTTAGTAATATTACTTCCTTTTCTTCATTTTCTATAGTGTCATTTTAAGTCATTAAGGACACAGAATCCTCTTTTTTTGGCCTCTCAGTATAGATTTTTCTAATGTGATTATTATTCCCAGTGACTTAGTAAAATAACTCATCTACTCAAAAACTAAATCATGAATATTTCATCTTTCATTTGGAATGATTATCATGCTTTAGAAACATTTTATACTTGAATGGCACCTTTTGTAATGTAAACATCCTAAAAGCCAGATTCATTCTCTTCCTGTCTTCTCATCATAAAGAGAATGCCCAAACTTTGATCTGTAACTTAAAACAGTTTGTACAGATTGTCTAAAACACTTCTAAGAGTATATAGGAAGATCCTTAGCTTGCCGTATGAATTAACTTTCTTCCCCTTAGAAGAAAAATAAATGTTTACACTTATGGAGAGTGTAAGCAGATACAGAATGATTACATTTGGCCTCCCAGATTTGGCTTTGTAGCTAGTGTTAGAACCAGTGGATAGGTTTTCATGTCTTTCCTTATGTTGAAAATACTTAATCTTAGCACTGTTCTATTTTTACATTTGAAATAGTTAGCGGCCTTACAATATGGGGTTGACTCTAAAATTAATTTCTTCCCTGTGATTACAAATTAAGAACAGAAAAATCTATGCCTTACATTCTGGGGATCAAGTTCTGACTTATTTCCTTGTAAACATTGTAAATATACAAAAAGTAATATTGACCCAAGGGCCTGTTGAATAAATGGCCCGGGGCCAGCGAAGTGCATGGGAAATTGCCACAGATGGGAGGGTGGAAGGGGAGGCAGCCTCAGCACAGGTCAAGGGCGGTTGTTTCAGTCGGATCATGTCAGTGCTAGACTGCTGCATTATGAAAGTTTTGGGAACCGGAAGATGATATTTGCAGCACTGATTTTTATAAAGGAAATTTTCAGAGAGAAAGTGGAGTATAGTAAGATGGGCAAAGTCTTATGTTAGAGATGGTAGTGTTATAGCATCATCCTATGGGATTTGATTATGTTCTGTTTTCTTTTTCAGGACATAGAATGGACTCACATTGAGTACTTCAATAATGCTATCATTTGTGACCTAATAGAAAATGTGAGTATTAGGTACAGTTTCCCAAAGAAGTTCTTCGTAGTGTAATTCACTACTTGCGAACGATCTCACTGCCTTCAGTGTTAAGCTTTTGTATTTTCACTATTTCAACACTTCAGAGAAATACAGAGTTCTGGAAACTTTATCACAACCTTAAGAACTCACACATGGTTCTCGAACACATACATAGACAGCTGGACTTTTTGATACTTAGCCAGGTTCCCCCATGCTAATCCTGTTGCTGTATCACAGAGCCCATTCATGTCGCTCAGATGCCATACCCTTAGGTGCACCATTCTTTCTTGTGTGCTGGGAACCCGGGTCCAATCCACAGCTCCTGGAAATATGAGCACTGATCAGAGGAGACTAAAAAAAAAGAAGGTGTTTGCCAAGTCAAAATATCCATTTCCTTTCTAAAATTCTAGTGACCTCTTAACATAGTATTCAGTGCTTACTATCAAAAAGATAATTGTTTGTGAGGATGTGGGGAAATGGTAACCCTTGTGTACTGATGGTAGGAATGTAAATTGGTGCAATCGCTATAGAAATCGGTATAGAAAAGAAAAAAGAGTATAGAGGTTCCTATAAAAAATTAAAATTAGAACTATTATGTGACCCAACAATCCCACTCCTGGGTATATATCCAAAAGAAACAGAATCAGGATCTCAAAGAGATATCTTCACGCCCACATTCACTGCAGCTTTATTCACAATAACCAAGATAGGGAAACCACCTAAGTGTCCGTCTACAGATGAATGGATAAAGAAGGTGTGATGTATATATACAATGGAATATTGTTCAGCCATGAGAAGGAAGGAAATCCTGCCATTTGTAACAACAAAGATGGACTTTGAGGGCATTATGTTAGGTGAAATATGTCAGAGAAAGACAAATACTGTATGATAATCACTTATATGTAGAATCTAAAAAAAAAACAAACTCGGAAACAGAATAAAATGAATAGTGGTTGCCAGGGGCTAAAGTTTGGGGGAAATGGGGAGATGTAGGCCCAAGGGTACAAACTTCCACTTGTAAGATGAATGAGTTCTGGGCTTTAATGTACGGTGTGGAGATTATAGTTAGCAATACTGTGTTATACACTTGAAAGTGGTTAAGAAGTAGGTCTTAAATGTTCTCACCACAAAAAGGGAATGGTAATTACGTGGTGTGATAGAGGTAACTAACACTATGGTGGTGTATCAAATCAACATGTTGTCTACCTTAAGCTTGCACAGAATTTTATGTCAATTATATTTCAGTAAAGCTGGAAGATCTTTCTTAAAGAGTAACAACGACAACAGAACTCCATGCTGTTCAAGTAAAAATAAAGGAGGATAAAGGGACCATCTCAGGAGCCAAATTAAGTAGGATCCCAGGGGTGGCTGGTGTGGACCGTAGATTGCTTCAGGGATGTGAGAGATGGTGCGTGTGTGACTTGACAGGTGCCAAGGGCCGTGGGATTTCTCAGGTTACAAATTATGTACGTGAAAAGGCTTAAAGTGCGAAAAATTACTGCATAATTTTTAGTAACCTTTCTGAATCTTAAGATTTTTGTTTTTACATCATATTTATCATGTAGTTTATCATGAACGAATTGATGGCAAGAAGACTGATTTGTGTGTAAAAGCTTAGGCTTACTAAATCTTCCTGGCCTTAATAACAAAGTAATTTGAAACAATGCATAAACTTTATTTTCTACAGTCTTTTTAGCTTTCAGTGTAGGTGAGTGCTGTGCTTCAGGAGTAGAATCACAGGCTCCAAATGTCCAGCAAATCATTTTCTCTTCATCTTTAACAAGACATTTTGGATATTATTAATTAGCCAGTATCTTATCCCTCAGTATTCAAGATATTCTTGAAAGCCACATCTCTGATTAAATTGGACTTTAAAAAAAAATTCTGAAGCATTACTATTTTTCAATTAAAAAATAAACTTTGTTTTGAAAAATGTAAACAGTGTTGGATTGTGAACACTAATATGCCACCTAAGCAATTTAAAACTCTAGTCTAAAATTTAGAACATCAGTGGATTTCCTGAAAATTTTTTCTGGTAAATTTTGTGACCAAAGTGGTTTGCTGGGGGAGTTTTAACTTTCACAAGTCGTGACTATCACATTTTTCTTCATAAATGTAACATTGCACTTAATTATTTACCTTTAAGAAGAGAGAAAAAAAACAAAACAGTGGTAATACACTTAATTTAACTAGATTATCTCAGCCAAAAACCCCCTTGCATATATGATTGAAGAAACTCACGTTCACATAGGAGCCTGGATACATAGAGGAAATGTTTCCTTCCAGCATCGCCTAACAATAATGTTTACTCCGGGGATGTTATAAACACACTTGACTCCTGAGAATCCACACTTCCCCCAGATTTTGTGTGGAATGAATAAGTGCTGGTCAGAGGATGTCATGGCCTTGTAAGGAGAAGGGGAGAGGAGCCGTGGGGGACTTTGCCCTGGCGGAAGCAGGTGGGGCTCATGGTCAGTGGATTGTTCTCTGTGGAATGGAGCTGTGTGGGCCTGTAGGGGCAATCAAAGGAACAACAGCCTTTATTTAGCAAAGTAGAAGATTCCTGATTTTTGATTCACTTGAGCTGGGCTGACTGCTCTTGGGGTAAATATGATCACAGGGTCTGAATACCCAACAAACGAATTCTCACCCGTGTTTAACATCCATTTCGAATTTTTATGTGGAAGGAGAATTTTATTCTAAACAGATATTCTTGAAACGCAACTTGATTGCATTGATCGTTAAAAGCAGCCTCCCGAATCACACCACTTTTTTTCCCCCGAGAAAATAAACTTTATTTTGAACACAGGAACAATTTGGAAACATCTGAAACCAATTTCCTTCTCAAGCTGTGAATCAAATAATGGCCTTAAGAGACTATGCTTTGTGATTTATGACCACGTTATATAAGGAGACGGTATTGTCACATTAGTTTCTGACTTTTAGATTTGTTTTTGAATCTTTGAGGTCTGACTTGCCTTTTGCTAAACAACATGAATTTCAGTTATCAACCCGCTAAGGTGGCTGAGGTGACACCTAAGTCCTGTTCCACCATCGGGGAGGCATCGTGGGCTGGGGTGGGGGAGACTCATGCAGACACTCCCTCCCTCCCCACCCCCCAGCGCACCTGGGACCCCGCTGGAAAAGGGCTGATTTCTGTGGGGGGCGTTTTGTTACTTGTTTTGATTCTCTGCTCTTTGTTGTGCCTGAACGGAATTTTCTTGTGACTAAGTCGATTGTGTTTAATGGCATAATTAGGAATAATTATTAATACAGCGAGGAAGGAAGGAAACCCTTTTATCTCCTTTAACCTAGAACACAAACGGAATCCTGGCCATGCTGGATGAGGAGTGCCTGAGGCCAGGCACGGTCACCGACGAGACCTTCTTGGAAAAGCTGAACCAAGTGTGCGCCACCCACCAGCACTTTGAGAGCAGGATGAGCAAGTGTTCCCGGTTCCTCAACGACACGTCCCTGCCTCACAGCTGCTTCAGGATCCAGCATTACGCCGGCAAGGTGCGGGAGCCCGGGACCCCCTGGAGGACCCCGAGCCTTAGCCTCAGAGATGGCGTTCTGACCAGCGTCAGCTCCAGAGGATAAATGGAGCTGCTGAAAGCATAGAGTCAGTAAATGTTCAGTGGGAATAGAATCTGGACCATGTTGAGCAAAATCTTACTAATACTGAGAGCTGAAAGGAAAACCAGGGGACTTAATGAAAGAGTTCAAGTATATATTAAAAATCGATTTTATTATTTTCAAGCTCTGAAAGCTAGCCTATAAAAAAGATCTGTCGACACTGATAAAAGATATGCCAGTAAAAGAATAGCATTCACTAAAGACTTACAGTAACACCACTGTAAAGCAATTATACTCCAATAAAGATGTTAAAAAAAAGAAAGACTTACAGTAAGCTTTTAAAAGCACCAACCATTTAGCAAAATAATGAATTCTTAGATTGAATTTTGAAATGACACTGGAGAAAACATCTACTTTTTTTTTAAAGCATTTATTAATTTGGTTAGTATTTGGGATAATTAATTTTATGTCATCAACTATATAAAGATAATATTAAAAACAATTGGGGCAATAGATTGATTTTTGGGGTCCTGAATGATTATTGATTGGAGTTAATACCTCCTTTCTTATAAATAAGCTTGCCAACTTCAAAGGGGAAAAAAAATCTGATTATGGCTTTAGTAAAAATGAAGTATATAGTATCTTTTCCTTTAATTTCAAAATGCTGGAACTTGGTACTTCATTTTTTTTCACTAGCCCATGTTATTAAAAGATACTTTCCTGGTCAATTTCTCTGCTGGTTTAGGATGTCTATGAAAATATCTGTGTTATCTCAATTTCCCCCTGTCTCCTTTTAAACACACTGGAATTGGCACATGTAAACTAAAAAATACAAGTAGAACCTCAAAAATATGCTTGAACACCAAAAAAAACCCTAAAATCCTTTGAAAATGTTATAATAGCATTTTTGGAGTTTATTCTTGCAAATCCTGAAGGGTAATAGAATTTATTTTGAACTCTTCTGCGATTTAGACAGATGGAATTTAAACTTGGAGGCTAATTTGGTATTAGAGTGTGACTAACTTGTTGGAGATTTTTTGATGGAGAAAGAAGAGGCTGCAGTATAGATAGTCTGGGGATATTTTTAACAGTTGTTTGATGTTCTAGCATGCAGTGTGTCAGCCACTAAGTCCCATGTGCTGCTGCTCATAGGTGCTGTACCAAGTGGAAGGATTTGTGGATAAGAACAACGACCTTCTCTATAGAGACCTGTCCCAAGCCATGTGGAAGGCCGGCCATGCCCTCATCAAGTCTTTGTTCCCCGAAGGGAACCCTGCCAAGATCAACCTAAAAAGGCCTCCTACAGCCGGCTCACAGTTCAAGGCATCGGTGGCCACTCTGATGAAAAACCTACAGACCAAGAATCCAAACTACATTAGGTATTTCTGGCACATAAAATTCTTTGACCATTCGATTATGAAGGCACTCTCAAGGAAGATCATTTACCTGTTTGCTTAAATCTGAGCGTAACCCAAGGAGAGGATAACTAAAGTACTTAGGGGTCAAATAATACGGTGTCTTGGGTTTGCTTAGAAAATACTCCAGTGGCCCCAAAATAGGGAATTTTAAAAAGGGAAAAGAAAAAATTGTGGCGGGGGATGGGAATAGATACTTAATGAAATTGGGTTGTTGGCACATAGGAGTTCTCAACTTTCTGGGTTTTGGGGTTTTTTTTTTTTAATGACAAGAAACAAAATGTAAATTTTTTTCTGGTAAGGGTTTTGCATAAACTTTTGGTGGATTCATTTTGGATTCTTGTTATATTGACTTGGAGCATTGAAGCAACTGGGGCTTCAGTTGCAGGTCTGGTGTGAGGAAGTATGTGCCTCTTTCTTCCCTGTGAGAGTTATAGGCCCAGAGAAAGTAATGATTTCTGAACCAATCTAAATAATTTTTTCAAAACAATAGAACTCCTTAAAAAGCATCTGGTCTCTCTCTCTCTCTCTCTCTCTCTTTTTTTTTTTTTTCTTTTTTTTTTTTTGCTTCTAGGGCATCTTAGTTCTCAAAATTCAGTAAAGACCAACTAGGATTAGAGTTTGTGATGTGTATATTTGGTGAACTAGGTAATAGAAGGTGTGTGCCTGATGGGTCAGATTTCATGTGGCAGGTGCACACCCACACATACCTTCTATAGTTGTCTTTGAAAATTCAGTTATGAGGAAGTTAGAGTGAAGAAAATTTTTGTGTTTAACTTGTTGACCTAATATTTATATTCATAACAAATGTAAATAGGTAAAATCCCCTGGTTTGATTGCAAACAGGTTAGAACATATATTAGGTTAAGGATCCTAGTTTCAAAAACAGTTAACCAAGAAACTTCATGTGATCAATTGCTTTTGTTATTCTCATTTGAGTAAACTTTTTTTTTAAACCTCAAGATTCTATTTTACTGAGGTATAATTTTCATGGAGTGATATGTACAGATCCTAGGTGAATGGCTCCATTGTTTTTTTGCCATTGTATACACTTTGGTAACCACCACTCAGGTCAAAACATGGAACATTCCCGTCACCCCAGAAAGTTCCTTTATTCCCCTTCCCTTTCAGTGGTTTTAATGTATCTCTAAGAAGTCTTAATTAATAAACTCCAAAGTTGTGAATATATTATTATATATATATTTTTAGAGTCTTTATAGTTTCAGATTTATTTTAAGGTCTATTTTTTCCATATAGTTATCCTGTCGTTTTGGCACTACATATTGAAAAGAAAAAAAATCTCTATTTTCATTCATTTGCCCTGATGCCTTTATCAAAAATCAATTGAATGTATGTATAGGAGTCTAGATCCAAACTCACTAGTTTGTTCCATTGATCTGTTTGTCCTTAAGCCAAAAAGTAGACATTACTTTTCTAAATGTAAAAGGAAAACCATAAAAACACCAAGGTCAAACTAGGTAAGATTTAGTTGTCCATATATTACATTTATGTGTGGAATTTGACAGTTGAAGTGAGGCAGACATAACTGTAAATGTTTAACAATATATTAATTAGGATATAGAGATTGCTCCAACAAGATCTGGAAATAATAGGGGCTTAAACAAGATTGACATTTATTTCTTATGTACTTCTAAGTGTATAGACTCCAGGGCTAATAGAGCAACGCCTTCTATGTTGTGGCTCTGCAGTTGCCAGGGTATTTCCTCTTATCTATATAGTCAAAGATAGCTCTCCACCACAGTCAACATTCCTGCCAGCATTTAGCAGAAGAGCAAAGGGAGAACAAGTCCCTTCCTTCTAAGGACACTCTGGAAGTAGCAAACATTACTTATGCTCTGGCTAGAATTTTGGTCACATAGCCATACCTACTTGCAAAGGGAGCTGGTAAATGTAGTCTCTCCTTGGGCAGCAAAGTGCCCTATTGAAAAGGAGGGAGATAATAGGGATTTAGCGAGACAGCAGTGTTTTTAACCTTTTCATTGAGGTATGTAATGTATGTACAATACAATAGAGTATATAAATCTTAATTGTACAGGTTGTTGAATTTTTACCTATGTATACACCTGTATAGCCTCATCCAAGCCAAGATATAAAACATGTCTATCAGCCCAGAAGGTTCCCTTGTGCCCTTTCCCTGTCGATCTCCACCCCTACCTCTCCCCAGAGGTATAGCAATACTAAGTTCTCACTAGGAATTAGTTTTTCTAGAACTTCATATAAATGGAATCATAAAGTATGTACTCTTTTACATCAGGCTTCTTTCGTTAAACAGAATGTCAGTGATATTTACCCATGTTATCGTACGTATTATTCTTTTTTATTGCTGTATCTGCAGTGTAGTTATCTTAAGGTTTTTGTAAAACGATTTGAAATAATTTCAAAAGAAATGACTAGGTTTTCCAAGAATAATAAATAATTATCTCACCATGAAATAATTACATATGATGCTTTGTAAAACATGGACAGATAAATCCGTAAGAGAAGGAGTTTAAAACCTAAAATTTGTGTAATCTTTTAGGTGTATCAAACCGAATGATAAAAAGGCAGCACACATCTTCAACGAGGGTCTAGTATGTCATCAGGTCAGGTATCTGGGTCTTTTGGAGAATGTCCGCGTGAGGAGAGCAGGCTACGCCTTCAGGCAGGCCTATGAACCTTGCCTAGAAAGATACAAAATGCTTTGTAAACAAACATGGCCTCATTGGAAAGGACCAGCAAGGTAAGACGTTCATTGATCATATTTAATTATGAAGTTTTAAAGCATATAGATACCATGTTGTTTTCTTCACGTGCTGTTTAGGCAAAACAGAATTCTATGAAAAGTTGGCTGTAACCTCTGTTTTGGACCATCTTCCAGCAGGATACCACTTTGTGCTAATTCTTATTAATTATAGAAGTCTTGGTTTTCTTTAAGGTTTAAACACGGCTTATCAAATCCACATTTGGAACTTGTGTGTCAATAAAACTTCTAAACTATGCCGTGGCAAGTTAGCAGGAGGAGAATTTGTAATTGATAGGTATATTTGTGTAGACTCATACAAGGGTAGAGCTAGAGGCATCTTGGATCACTGCTCTCAGCTCTTCGGGGTTTTTTTTCTGGGGAATTAACCCCAGAGAGAATGAATGAAGGGTGGGGGTCCCACTCTTTGACCAAGTCTGTACCAACTGAGAAATAGATACAGGAGCAGATAGGGTTCACAGTGTCAGTGTTACTGTGAGTAAAGCTGGATTGGAAAATATGGCAGAACTTGGGGCCACGTGGCGTTCAGCTCACCTGCCCTAAATTGCACTCATCCATCCAGTCACAGACAGAGTGCTGGACCACTGCAGTCTCATCCCATGGAGCAGCCCCTGTGAGCTCTTCACATGCAGAGAGAACTTGTGTGCTGGCAGGGGTGGGTGGGGGGCTGCTGCAGAAGATAAACCAGGCCTTGTCTGTGCAGTGACCTTTCTTCTGCTGTCACCAGTCCCGGAAGTTGCCCCTTTTCTGCAGGCCACCGAAGCTCTTCCAGCTACTACAGCAGGGCAGACGTGCCTGTTTTATGGGGATTTTTCTTTCACTATACCAGTGTTGACTCCACATTGTCACTGGACCTGGCCTTTCACAGGAACAGCAGTAGGATTAGACACTCACCCTGTATTATAAGAAGATAAACTCCAGACATATGGTGTGGTCCCTGCTGCATAATTCAATACCCAAATAATGTAGGTTCTGGGTACTATTTCATTTCCCACTGCTAATTTCCAGGGTATTATGGTCAGTATCTACTATAATACACAGAACAAGGATTCACTCCCAGCCTGACATCCAGTCCACAGGTTGGTGGGACGAAGTTTAGTACTAAAGACTGACGTTAAATCCACGGTCCAGGATGGAGAGGTCAGAGTCAAGTCCAGGCCTTGCTCCCGCCCTATGTTCTTTTGCATCCCATTGGGCTGGCACTTAGCACTCTTGGGACCTGCCCACAACCTGAGTAGCAGGAGCAGTGTTTAAAACGTGTGCAAGAAGTAACTGAGTGGGTTCAAAATAGCTGTTAGTTTCTTGCATACCCTTCTGGTCCTGGTTGGTCCATTGTTACAAGTATATTTGATCACCTCTGCTAATGAAATCAAGAAATTGTCTTTAATACCATATTTTCTTAGAATACGTAGTTCTAAACCCAAAATGCTTTTTGAGCATTTACTAGATTTGGTTAAATTTGTGGAATTCACTCTGGAAATTCTTCGATGGAAGGATGCTTACTGAAAGATCCTTTATACTTGGAAATGAAGCTATTTTTTTTATACTGCTGAGAACCTAATATCATGTTTTAAGATAAGATAACCTATTTTTGTAACTCAGAAAATTTGTTGTTTTTATTTATTTTTATAGAGCTGGTGTGGAGGTTTTGTTTAATGAATTGGAGATTCCTGTGGAAGAGTACTCCTTTGGTAGATCAAAGATATTCATTCGAAACCCAAGAACAGTATGTAATCAAAACGTTACACTGTGAATTTGTGTTATAATCATATGGGCAAATTCTTAAAGGATGCTTAACTTTATAATGTTACCCAAGATGCTACCAAGAATGTCACATTTTTGTGTTTTTCTGCAAATGTCCAAAGGGGTGGCTTAATAAGGAATAATGGAAGAACATTTGTATTTTGTATGAAACACCAAAATTTTTGAGGTGATAGGTTGTACAGCATTGAAGAAATCATAAAGAAACTGGTATTACAATAAAACCTCCCTAACGCATAAAAATTAGAGGTTACTTCAGTCTGTATTTGTAATATCTGAATTATACGGTAATTTTAGGAAAGGCAACCCTGCTATTCAGAGGTACACGAAGGCACCCAAATTCACAATTTTTTTAAGTTAAAAAGAACACTTAAAACTCTACTTAGTGAAGAACTCCATTGGAGCCTTTTTATAACTGAATAGACTAGCATGAAGTATAATTTACATAGCAGTTTACTGGAAATTTGGAGAATTAGGAACAAATCGTCTGAGAGAGACCTTGCTGTCACCTCCCTTCCAGTAATTTCATCCTCACAGATAGTGTGAAGGTACATCTAGAGCTCAGTTCAGCCCTTACATGATTCGTCATAAATTCTAAAACACTGTACTCTAAGTTGTGTATCTTGCGTGAATTCATCCCAGTAGTTTTCTTCTGGACTACTGTTCATAATATCTGTAATTAAGTTATTTTTTTTTTTTCCTCAATGTGGTTCACTCCAACATTGTGACATTTTATTTCCTGAGAATGATGCCACGAGTTTTGGGTGGATTTTTGATAAATCCATCTATTATTTATTAGTTATTCAAATTAGAAGACCTGAGGAAGCAGCGTCTTGAGGACCTGGCCACTCTCATTCAGAAGATTTATCGGGGGTGGAAATGTCGCACACACTTCCTGCTGATGAGAAAAAGCCAAGTCGTGATCGCTGCCTGGTACAGGAGATACGCGGTGAGAGCCCCTGACATTTTTGAGCTGTAATCATGATACTTTTTTTTGCAAATATTTGTTACGTACTTAACTGTGTAGGTATTTTTTTTACATACTCCATCCTCCGAATGACCTCGTGAAATGGGTGCTTTTCTGGTCCCTATTTTAAAGATGAGAAAACTAAGTCATTGAGCTGTTAAGTAACAGCTACTATGGGCAGAGATGGGGTTTGAATCCAGGATAACATCAAAGCTCTAGTTTATCCCGCTGTCTTCCACTGATGGAGATACATGTAGTGGGAGATCTACATCTTGAATTTGGTTATCAGATTGGAAGAGATAATGTCATTTAACCCTTTGAGTACAGTAGGGTCAATTTTCCCAAATAATTGGCTGTTTTCCATTTATTGTAGGAACACTGAAAATGGCTTTAATTCCAGAAAGCTAATGCCACATTTTAGTAGAATTCTGGGTTTGGGTTAAAGGGTTGGATCTCCTTTAGTCCTCAGATATCTGGCCCTTTGGGAAAAGACTCAAAAATAAAGTATGTTTATTTAATTGATATGGAATTTCTTTGGGGAATTTTCTTTCTTACTCAATTTTAGATGTTTCATTGGAGGTGTAACAGGTTTGAGGGAAACCTGAAGGTTTACCTCTAGGCTAGCTTGAACTTGGCATTGCGTTCTCACAAAATGAATTTTAATGATAAGAGCACTGCTTCCAAACACATTTTCATTCTCTGCTTTTTCACTAGAGAGTGAGTTGGAAAATGAATTAAAATTGCAGTCAAATCTCCTTTAGGGTGTTCTTCCTCTTTTTCAGCTGTAGAGAAGTTTTGCTTTAAGGGTGTGTATAATCAGGACATAATTTATGCTGGTCTGTTCTCATGTAATACATTTTAGTGTATAATTTCCAAGTTTTAGAAATTAATGAGTTACTTAAATGAAAAGTAAGGAAAAATTATGTGATCTTTAAAAGAATATCTTTAAAATTGCTTCCTCAAGTTAAAAGAGTATAACCAACAGTGCAAGTGTTAAAGTGTGACCCTAGCCAGCCACATTAATGATAGGTTCATTAACATGTATTCTGCAGAGGCCCAGAAGACTATTGTCACCAACCTGGGTGCACACAGCAGTGATATTTGGCCCTTTGGCAGATTCATAACGCTCTGTTTTCTGTTTGCCTGAGAAAGGGAGGACCCACAAATAGCCAATCCTCAAGGAACCCATTTTATTATTTATTTTGAGATCATTAAGAAACACCAAGTTTTGAAGCATCCTGAATTCATCTATATTGAATTCTACCAATAGTTTTGAAACCCTTATTCTGCCAGGTTCAGGGGACAGCAAGGTGAACCAAACAACCTGATTCCTGACCTCACACAGTTCATGTCTAGTGAGGCACAATATGCATTTAAGGAAATAAATAGAACAATGACAGGTTGTAGTAAGTGCTAGGAAGGAAATAGAGAACTGAGATAAAGAATAATGGGGAGACTGGAGATTAGATAGGGTGGTCAAGGAGGACCTTCTGGAAGGGGCCATTTCATCAGAAGGATGAGGAGAAACAGGCAAGGAACCAAAATTAGCAAGTGCTATTTCCACCCTCCCTCCCAATATAGAGCTTTTGTTATCTCCAGATTTTTTAAAAGTCACCATATGTATCATTAATTTGTGATTCTGAGAGTTAGAATGATAACAAATAATAGCCCAAACTTTAGAGGAAGTATTAATTTTGCTCTGGTGTTACTTCTGTTTTAGAATTTGAACTACAGGCAAACCTCAGAGACTTTGTGGGTTTGGTCCTAGACCTCTCCAATAAA
Organism: Mesoplodon bidens; assembly: GCF_964165515.1. Taxonomy (NCBI): domain Eukaryota; kingdom Metazoa; phylum Chordata; class Mammalia; order Artiodactyla; family Ziphiidae; genus Mesoplodon; species Mesoplodon bidens. The sequence continues at coordinate 70,237,628 of NC_138165.1, forward strand.
GCAAACGTTGCAATAAAGCGAGTCACACAAATCTTCTGGTTTCCCAGTGCACATGAAAGTCATGTTTACGCTATACTGTAATCCATTAGGTGTGCAATAGCATTATATCTTTAAAAAAAATGTACATACCTTAATTAAAAAATACTTCGTTGCTAAAAAATGCTAGCCATCATTTGACAACGCAGGGTTGCCACAAACCTTCAATTTGTAAAAAAAAAAAAAAAACCCACAGTATCTGCAAAGTACAATAAAACAAGGTATGCTTGTAAATACCTCCACCAGTTAACTACAGTTATCCAAGCCAGTGATTTTCCCTTGACTACATAACTCAAAGATTTTCCGAATGACCATTTTCAGTTACTATTTATCTTAAAATCCATATTCTGTGATATTTCATGGCTCCTTGAGGTGAATTTTAAAGACAGTTATTTTCAAGCCATGTAGGAATTTTAAAAGAAGACATTGAGGTACCAAATGAATGTCAGAAGTGATGGTCAGATATTGTAGGTACAGTTTAGACCCTACAGCCGTGGACTTTCACTCCGTGTGGAATCTTAGAGATTTTCCAGCTCCTCAGTTGTCTGATGAAGAAACTGAGGCCCAAAGAAGGTAGTGACTTGTACAGGGTCCCAGGGTTCTCTTTGCCTTTCTCTCTGGCACCCTCTTTTGTTCAGCTGCTCATTTTCTCTGAGCTTCCAGAACATAGCCTGGAGTCCTGAGAGCATCTGTTCCCCCTCAGAGAAAGGGAGCTGGCAGTCTGCCATTTCCAGGGTCTGAGTCACAGCCTGGCTTCAGTATTTTGTTTGAAAAGCTGTGAAATTTCATCACAAATGCCCACGTTGTAGTGAATATTCCCCACGAAATACAGTAAGCGCTCACTTCTCTAGGGATAGTGTTCCAGCAGCCTTCACTCTCCAAGGCATTGGCCCTGGAAGTAAGGGCCTCTGGGTGTCGAGCTTGCCGAGCCCACTCTTGGGAAGATCTCATTGGGTCTTCCTTAACCTTCCCCACCTGGAAATAACCTCTGCTGCAGCTGAACATCCTCACGGTTCTATTGAAGGGCTCTATGGCGAGTAGGAGCTCAATAAATAAAGTTTAGTCGATTGATAGGAGTTGACTTAAATTTGTTAGCTGATTTCCCAGCTTGAGGCAGTAAAAGCAGCAAACCTAAAAGGAACTGGGGACATTAGAGGCTGACCCAGTGAGTAGCACGCTGAGAAATGGCACCAAGAAGAGAGAAGGCTTAGGAGCAGATGCAGAACTCAGCGTGTATTCATTCATGTGTGTTCACTGGGTATCTGCTATGTGCTCGACGTTGTATATAACAGCATGACACAAAGAACAGATGTTAAAAATGGTGGGTCCTGAGTCATTTAGAAATGAATTATATGTACCATCCTTGAAGCAAACTTTGGATTAATCATAATAATTTTAGATGGTTGGATATTTTGATTTCTGTACTTATTGGTTCCCAGAAAGAATATGGGTGATCAAGAGTTCATTGCACTAAGTGAGCAAATTCTCTTTCTCGGTGTGCATGTTATGGATATGTAAATAGAATTGCTGATATCTTCCCCTTTCACCCTACAGCAACAAAAGAGGTATCAACAGATAAAGAGCTCTACCTTGGTAATTCAGTCTTATATCCGGGGTTGGAAGGTGAGTTTAAAAGAAGTGATCCTTACTTATGTGAGGTTTTCATGTTCTTTACAAAGGATGATGTCTCTGGGCTCACCCTGCAGGGGAGGGTTCCTCATCTCCTGCCTACCCTGTAAACAGTCAGATGGAAAAAATAAATATTATGGGCCAAGCTCCGGCCCTACACCATGTCTTGGCTGCTTCCTGCTTTCTTTTCAAGAGCTTTGTTCTCTGAGCAGGAAGTCCTTGAAATAATACCGTACATGATTTCAATATCCTCTTGGCCCCTGTTTGCGAGGAAAGCTGTAGTGCAAAAGCCTGTCTCACACTGTTGCCTCCATACCTGTGAGCCCTGCCATACCTCAGCACCCCAGCACAATGCCTTCCATACCTTCCCTGTGACCATCTTGCAGGCTGCCCCATCATGATTGAAAGATCCTAAGCGCTGGCTGTCCTAGTGCACCCACCACCTGGTTCTGGATCCTTCCTGCCAAAGTGTGATTCAGAGTCAGCACACTATAGCCCACAAGCCAACTCTTGGTTCAGGAGTCCTGCGGCTTCCATTGCCTTTTGTCTAGGCCTGTGGGCAGCCCAGGTGCTTAGTAGTTGTCCCACAGCAATGGCCAAATACAAGTCTGGTGTGCTCAGAGTAAGTGAAATTGCTGCCTGCAGGTTTTTCTTTGACCTACTACCGAGTCCTGGGTCCAGGCGTCCAGTCTAGAGACTTCAGAGGCAGAACTCAGGGTTCACCTCCAAACCGGCTCTCCTCCTGGCCCCCACTAAATCATTTTCAAGCAACTCCTGGAAAGAAGCCACTAGTACTGAACCAGTGAGATCATTTTATTTTATAGCAAGTTTTCAGCCATCTCTTTTGAAAAAAAAGTACAGCTACAGTTCCTTCCAGACAATAATAATAAAAGTGATCAAGTGGATTTTGGTGGATCGTTGGAGATCCACTGACCACCTTCTGAGAACTGTTCCTTCCATCTGCCGTGTCCAGTTTGTATTGCTGTGGTCAGGTGTTTTCCTGTCACGTATCAGGGCGTGGGAGGCCGCTGTCTATCTGAGTGGGGCTACACTGTCATGCTTGCTAATGGCTTCATTTACCACCTTCTCATGGTCCATTTTGGGCTAATAAAGCAACCTTCCCTTTTCCTTTCTTTAAGCTATTGATTTTTCCCTTGAGAAGGGGGATTATGACTATCTCTTCAGGTAGTTTTTTTTCAAGTCACTATGGATATAGTTTTTTGGTGTTAATTTTCTATCTTTCTGGGTCATTCTGTGCTTTAGGCCCGAAAAATCCTGCGGGAGCTGAAGCATCAGAAGCGCTGTGAGGAAGCAGCCACCACCATCGCAGCGTATTGGCATGGTACCCAGGTAGGCCAGAGACGCCCGGGAAGGCAGCGGGTCAGGAGTGAGGTGCGGAGCAGCGGACCCTCCCGTTCGGGATTCACTGGCTTAAGCTCCTGAGCACGTGTCTGCCTCTTGCTCTTTCCAGCGTTTCGGTGTGGGGTGGTGGCACACGCTTTTGTGTTTACTGTTTGATGGTGACCGGTGTCTCTCTTCCTCTTTCTCCATTGGGAATCAGCAGTAACCTTTCTTGCCTTTAAACTTTTCTGTAACTCCTTTTCAAATGCATCACAGGCGCGAAGGGAACTGAGCCGGCTGAAGGCGGAGGCTAGGAATAAACATGCTATTGCAGTTATTTGGGCTTACTGGCTTGGATCTAAGGTACTTGAAATGCACATCGCGTCACTCCCATCCTGGAATCCGCAATAATCAGTCCATATCTCTAGCATCTCAGGGGATGAAGACCCATAGTTAACAGTGGCTCACACTGGCGCACGTCCTAGTAGCCAGATTTAAATAACCCTGGAGATGTTCGTGCCAAGAGCACATTAGGAAGCTTAAGCATGCGTAGGCAAAAAAGACTAATTAATTGCTTACTAATGAGGTACTAGCATAGTTGCTCTTTTTTTTAAACTCTCAAGTAACGTGCATGTTTAGTTTTGGGGGGTTTTTTGTTTGTTTTTTACCCCCCTAATGTATCCTGGCAGTTTTCTGAAGGTGTTTTTGTGCGCGACGGGGGCATGATGGGAATGTTAAAGTTTGGGTTTCGATTGGTCTTCTGCACCCTGTTAATAATAGAAACACCGTTAACGCATGCTCGACAAAAATATTAATCCATGAATGAATTGTTTTTTAGGCTCACTGTGGCAGCTGTTGATTATTATAAGCAAAATATTATATGTGAAAAGAAATATCATCTGTGATTTAGCAGAAAGCTATGTTCATGCAAAGCTAGCTGTAATTGCCCCTGAAGAATCCCAGGAATTTCGGCATCAGCTGTTTGTGTTCAGAAACAAAAGCCTCCTGAAATACTCTCACTAATCCCCAGGCAGAGTCGTGGGCTCTGTGACCGTTTCACATATCCCAAGGGAGGGAGCATTTTAGATGTTTTTGTCACTTAGAAAATCAAAGATCATCTCTGCTAAACATGTGTATCCCAGTTAGAAACTCAAATATCATTACGGTCCTATGTTTTTAAGTCTACCTTGTCAACATTACAAACCCGTCTTGTGAGAAAAATGAGAAAAGTCAACATTTGCCTGTATAAGGATGTTAACTTGCCACAATCTAACCAAAGTTGTTCATTTGTGTTCTCCCCTGAAAACCTGTGTGGAACAAACTAGTTCCCTTTTATAAACTGAGGGAACTGTCTTAGCAGAGGCAGAGGGACTCCTAGACAGTTACTCTGGGATTTCTCCACTGAATGAGAGAAATCCATTTCCCAGTCTGAGTACTGGGATGTAATGAAACGTTAGTGCCTGTCTGTTCCTGTCTTTTAAAATAGCGTGCCTCAGATTAATTTTTCCCTAAGATCGATTTTTAAACCTAAGAGTTATTTCACTTTTTTATTTTGCTTCCATATATTTCACTGTTTAGGGCCTTACCTAATATTGAATTTTGATACATGCTACTTCTAATTTTCCAACTGGAAAAAATTGGGGGTTTTGTTGTTTTTGTTGGAAACTTCAGAGACGCAGCCTTTATTCCTTCCAGTTTTCTAAATGGTTGTTCACAAGAGCTGTCTTCTTATACGTCCAAATGAATGAACTCAGGAATTCACAGCCTCTTTAGCCCCGTGGGCTGGCAGCAAAGGGAAGTCTAAGTAAATCATTAGGTGCCACTCACAGATCTAAGGCTTTGATGAGGGAGGAGAGTGAGAGAGTGTGGAGAAGGGAGTGAAGAGGGAGAGAGAACAGGGGAGAGAAAAGGAACAGAATGGAAGTAAGGGGGAGGGCAGGGGAGTGCTTCCCTCAGGTACCCTCCTCTGGGACAGAGTCTCAATGCACTGAAAATACAAGGGACTATGCTAGCCTGACACTGATGCTTTGGGTTTAAATGATTGTGCACCATTTCTCTTTCATTCTGAAATCCTGATACATAAATTGGCTCTTCTGTTTGGTGGGGTGTCTTTTTCTGGTCATTTGTGCTGTCTGCATTGGGCTGTCTCTTTTATTTACCATCTAAAACATTCTAGGCTCGAAGGGAATTGAAACGCTTGAAGGAGGAGGCTAGGCGTAAGCATGCAGTTGCTGTCATTTGGGCTTACTGGCTTGGACTGAAGGTACTTCCTCAACCTCTTCTTTCTGTCCACGGTGAACTCAGTGAAGCCTAGCACCTACTAACTCTGACCAAACGATTGATTATGCTTGCTCATGGTCTGCACAGTCTTTTACAATGTCATCTTGCCTAATTTGGTTTCCTTTTGAGAACAAACCTGTACACCCAAATTTTCTGATTTTATTGCATTGTCTTTCTTTAAATAATAAGTTTAAAGTAATAGCATATTACTTTAAATAGTAATGTAACATATTTTATTCTTTGTTATCCAAGTTCTGTTTAATGTTCTCTTTATGAGGATGAAGATTTTTTTTTCATTTAGGAGACAGAGTTACAGCAGTTGAGCTTAGAAGCTGACCTACCATTGCAGTGACCAGCCTGGGGATATTGGGCTTTTGTTTCCCTTTACCCGTCGATTCTGTCCCATTGACGGCTCCTGGAGCAGAGCTTTCTTCAAAGCGCCCATCGTTCTAATTGTTCAGCGTAGAAACGAAAGGGTTTTGCATTAAATGTACAGATTTTGACAAATAAGACCAGCAGTAGATCTTTCAGGTTAAAGAGAACTTTAGATTCAAATGCCCTCTAATTTAGGGCCGGGTTTATTTTCAAGCAATACTTCCTACTTGATGTAAGCTTGCATGTTAGTGAATATGACTCTGAGCTCTGGAAAACCTTGAGAATGACCTTTAGGCAATATAAGGATTTTGTCTTCCTAATATTCCTTCCTAACCCCTCACTGTAGGGAGCCATCCATATTGTCATTTTGGGATAATTAGGCCTTTTTTGGACATTTCCTCTTTGTTATTTTTACTATAATACTATAATAATTCATTTTTAAAAAATATTTGAATATCCTCCAGGAAACCATTGACTCTGAACCTGAACTGGTTTAGCAGTATCTGTAAACTCTGCTTTGAACAATCTGCGTTTTTCCCTGAAAGTTTAGCCTATAAACTTTTAGTAAATGAACTTTTTTGTTATAATGAATATTCATCAAGTAATTGTTGAGGCAATTAAGAAGTAACTTAAATATGAATTTAAGATGTTCTATTTCAAGAATTCTGAACAGGTTCTGTTACTACTTTTTAAAAGTTAAAACGGAGGATTTTATTTCCCATTTTATTCACATTCTGATTTGCATTCTAATTTTCAGAAAAGGAAGGAACAAACAAAATTGAGTCAGGATTTTTACTCTCTATAATGATTCCTACCAGCAACATCATGTTTCTCTTCAGTTTTCCGGATTTAACTAATTGCATATGATTTAAAAAGTACTTTTAGGTTAGAGTGTATGCTAGCATCCTATAAACCAAATTCAGTTCACAGGTGAATACTGTTTTAGCTGAAGTTAACTGGGCTTACTCTATAGACATAACTGTCTTTTTTTTTTCCAGTTTCCACAAAACAGGAGTATTTAATATGTTACCATTATTGTTATAAGATTAAACATCTTTGAAGTCCAAGAATGTAATAATTTTGTATTTTTTTAAAAAACAAGTATGTTGATATGAACAGTAATTTTGCCCTTTTAAATGATTTGATTCTTGTGGAATTGATTACAATGTTCAGTGGACCCTTTTTAAGACCCCGGGGCCCATGAAGGGAACCCATTCTATATGCCAGCATGTTGTCACCAAGCCTCTTCTGTGTGTAGCTGTTTTTCAGGAGAAAGGGCCTGTCCTGTATCAAAAAGAATGTTGCATTGAGCTCAGTTACAATGAAATTCAAGTAAATATAGGACTTCTAGTATATTTCTAAGGATTTGTTTTCATGAAATGCACTTTAACTTCTCTGCTTTTATACACTCTTACAATTTCAGGGGCTAATTAATAGGTATCATTTTTCTTCTTGTTCCTTCTAACCTTGTAAGTGAGATTTGAAATAGTTATAGACAACTCCATGGCTAAAAGAGAAATGATAATCAGTAACATAAGATATGAATTAAAGGAAGAACTGCCTATGTGGTGTATGGGGGAATTTTTAACCCTTAATAATCCGCAGATGTAGAGAATAGGTCTGGTGCTCAAATGCCCAGAGGGACCAGGCAGGTCACATGGAGGAGGGAAGTAGCAGATGGAAGGTAGGGTAGGAACGGCAGGCCTCCTGCGGGCCTCCTGCGGTTTGGAGGGTACAGCTCTCTTCCAAAGGCAGCAACGGCTGCTCTGGTCCACTCAGTCTTTGTCACGTGGGAATAGGACTCACTGTTGCTAGATCTTAGAAAATTGTAAGAGAAACCTGCAGCCTGAATTCCTGTGTGAACGTCTTAACTTTAAAATGTGCATATGAAACATTTTTCGACAAACAATTTGGTTACTAGTTTGCTAGTTTACAGTCCCTAATGTAGAAATATTTTGAACATGTGCAATTGAACCCGGAAAGCTAAAGATATAAGAAAAACATACATAATGTCTGTATTATTCAAGTAGGCTCATATTTTGCTAAATTCTAACTCTCCCATTTATAACTGAATGATGATAAACATTTTAAGTGTTTTCCCCCTCAGTTTCCAAATTTAGCTATCATTCATTCATTTAGCAAACACCTGTTATTTTATTTGTTAGACACTAGTATACAAGGTAAATACGACAATATAGCAAGGAAGAAATGGTAAACTAAAACTGTAATATGATGCCTTAAGTGCTGTGATTCGTTTTAGTAGACAGTTTGATGGGAATAGAGGTAAGAGAAAAAGTAATGCACTTAAATGGCAGATAATGATCATTCAGTATCTTCCTTTTAAATTCTTATTTTTAGTCACATTCACTTCTCAGTATGCAGTACTAAAGTCCTGTCGTCATATGCAAGGCTTTTGGAAACTGCCATATATTTCTTCAGGCATTTTTTTGCCTTCTAAGAACAATTTGAAGTGAAAATTACCTTACATAATTTTTTCTGGAATGTATTTTGGTTTGTCATGGGTTTGCAGCTCTGCCTATAAAGCGTTTCTCATCAGATTGTCAGGCTCTTTAAAAACTAGTTAAGAGGATTAAAAACATCAGAACACTCTGGTATTATCTTGCATCTCTGAATTTCTTTTTCTCCAATTTAAAACCCACTGTCTCAGTATGCTTCAAGTATTTTACTGTATCCAGAAAGACACTCATACATTTACTTGTTCCATCTATGTTCGATTTTAATAGAGGTGTATCACCTTTATGGGCATCTGCTGGCCGTGTAGTAACCTCTGTATTCTGCTGCTGCTTTTTAAAGGTCCGCAGGGAGTACAGGAAATTCTTCAGAGCCAATGCTGGAAAGAAAATTTATGAATTTACACTTCAGAGAATTGTAAGTTTATGCTTTACATATGGCTAATTAGCATTATTGCATTAACTAGTTAATAGCACCAACTCAGTAATATGTGACTTATTTGGTAACAATTAAATCATAACTGTGCCACTGAGAGTTTGTGACCTTTTTTATCATCGGTTCTAAAATTCAAGTAGAATTGTGTCAGAAAGAGGCCTGTACGTGATTAATCAAATATTCTTCTTCTTTGACAGAGAGAACATACTTCGGGGAAAGTGAACCCAAGAAAGCCAGGTGTCTTAGTTCAGGCTGCTATAACAAAAATGCCATAGACTGTGTGCCTTAAACAATAAACATTTGTTTCTCACAGTACTGGAGGCTGAACAGCCCAAGATCAGGGTGCCAGCATGGACTGGTTCTGGTGAGGGCCTCTTCCTGGTCTCCACACATGACAAAGAGAAGGAGAAGCTAACTCTTTTCCTGTCTCTTCTTCTAAGGGCACTAATCCCATCTAGGAAGCTCTGCCCTTATGACCTCCTCTCAACCTCATTACCTCCCCAAGGCCCCACCTCCTAACACTATCCCTTTGGGGGTTAGGGTTTCAGCCTAGGAATTTGAGGGGAATGCCAAGAGCTTGCCCTGCTAAACTGCCATGAGCCGCTGCAAAGTAAGGTTGGCAAACAAGCTAGTGGGTGGAGGGGTGAGGGAGAGCAAGGCTATGCCCCTCTCCCGGGGTGGATTCTAAAGTTCCCTTCCATCTTTCCAAGGAGTAGATGTAGTGGTGAAGAGTGCAAACTCTGGAGACAGCTGGCTCCACCACTCACAGATTTGCGAGCCTCATTTTGTCATCTGTAAAATGGGGATAATAATAGCATTAAACTTGTAGAGGTATGGTAAGGATTAAGGTGAAGTAACACTATAAAGCTCCCACAGTGCCTGGCCCATGTTAAGTGCTCTAGAGCAGGGGTCCCCAACACCCAGGCCGCCGACTGGTACTGGTCTGAGGCCTGTTAGGAACCGAGCTGCACAGCAGGAGGTGAGCATCAGGCAAGCGAGCAAAGCTTCATCAGCCGCCCCCCATGGCTTACATTACTGCCTGAATCATCCCCCTCCTCCGTGGAAAAACAGTCTTCCACAAAACCAGTCCCTGGTGCCAAGAAGGTTGGGGACCGCTGCTCTAGAGCAGTGCTGTCCAGTAGAACTTCCTGCAGTGACAAAAATGTTGCGTATCTTTGCTGTTCAGTAGAGTAGCCACTAGCCACGTGTGGCTAGTGAGCACTTGAAATGTAACTAATGTGACTGACGAACTGGATTTTTAATTTTTTTAATTACTTAAAATTTAAGTATAAATAGCCACCTGGGCCTAGTGGCTACCTGTCAAACACTGCAGCTCGCTAATGTTGACTGGTATTAGTATTAATGTTAATATTAAAATTAGTATGCGCGTTAGTATCCTTCTTTTCTCTTAACCATTTGGTGGAGCTCAGATTTCTCCAACCAATGCGAAGAGAGGAATAGAAACTTTCCAGAAGAGTTACAAAGTCTTATGGACTAAAACTTGGTAAATTCCACTAAAGACTGGTTTCTTTGAGTCTGGTTTATGTCAAACAGTGTTTTCTTCTGGTGTATTTTACTCATCTGGTATTTTCTGTCAAACCCAACACAGGTGCAAAAATACTTCTTGGAAATGAAAAATAAGGTGCCTTCCTTATCTCCGATAGATAAGAATTGGCCATCAAGACCTTACCTATTCTTGGATTCTACTCACAAGGAGCTAAAAAGGATTTTCCACTTGTGGAGGGTAAAAATTGTCTTGCTATGTTTTTTCAGAGACTTCTTATCATATATGTTGAGTGTTTGAGGAGTGTTACGTAAAAGCAGAATTTTCCTCTAGCCTCAAGGAGAATTAGTTAAGGAAGTTGGTGTTTCTGAAGCGGGCAGCGTGCTTGGCTTTCTGTGAGAATTCCTAGAGCCCCAGGTGCTCCTGTGGCATCCTCTCTCATCCGTGGTTGGGAAGGGAAGAGCAAGGCTGCATTGTCTTTCCCGTCCAGATTCTAGTTGCTTTCAAGTAGTTGAGTTTTTTGTTTTCATCTTTAGTTGAAGAAATATTTGCTGGAGGTAGAAGTAATAAAATTTGAACATCTTCATGTGAGTAGTAAAGTCTCAAAAATTGTATGAGTTTACTTTCTACGAAGACATACGTAGACACACATGAGAACACACACATTTTAATGGACTGGGGGGGAAGAAGCTCTAAAGTCACCCAAAGGACATTAAAGAGATTAAAATTTCCCTACCTGAGTGAAAGGGAAGCTGAAAATCTACTTGATTTGGCCTTATATTTTGGCTCACTTAATTTTATATGAGAGCATAACATGTAATTTATGTGGTGCTCTGTGTGGAATACATGAGGTACTTGTACAGAGGTTGACTTCATTTCAATAACTTAGTTGGTATATGGAATGCTAAATATATGTCATTCAGATAGAATGAAATCATTAGGTTGAAGGCCTTGTATTTTAGTAAGTGAACAATTGATGGATACGTCTTCTGGGAAACTTTCCTGCCCAGTACTATGGGCTTCTTCTTAACTGAATCGATTATGTATAGAGAGACATTATCACTGATCAGTGATACCAGCACAGCATATAGAACTGGATTCTGAGTTCTGTTCCCTAACTTAGTGAGTCAATTTGGCAAGATTCGCCACTGTCTTCAATGTTCATCTCCCCCTTTGAGTCTGATATGGAAACTATTTTCAGAAGTAATGATGGGAAGCTTCTAATGCTGGGCATCCGCTCTGCCTGTCCTTTCCCCCGGCCCCTGAGCCTTGCCTTTACCTCCGTTGAACTGGGGGTGGAGAATGAGAGGGATGAGTTTATTCTAAGGGTGGGCAGCAGTGCTAACGTTCCTTTATATGATTATGTGGGTGGTCCTCAACCACCCCTGAACTGAATTTCTTAGAGAGTTCATCTAAAGAACCTGGTCCTGCCCCTCCCACCAGCCCCATCTCCTTTCAGTGCAGTCTCAGAATCGGGTGAAGGGAAGATTTCTCAGGTCCCGTGTCCACGTTATAAAATGGTAATGGAGGATTCGGAACAGTGCTTTTCAAACTATAGGTGATAGCATACTTGTGGGTCATGAAATCAATTTAGTTGATTACTACCAGCATTTTAAAATGAAATACAGTACAATAGAAAATAACGGGACATACGACATCGTAGAAAGGATAAGTATTGTTTGGTGAAGCTTTTGTGTAAGTTGTCTATATGTGTGTCTATAAATATGTGCACTGGGTTGTGATGTACCATGTTTTCCTTACTGTGAGCCTCTGAAAGAGTATGATAGCTCAGGACTGTGGATGTCCAAGGGCTGACATCATAATGGGAGGAAACGGTACTCCTGGGGGGCCCAGGCCAGATGTTTTGAAATAGCATCGCAAGTTCTGCCATACAAACAGTAGTTTTTATGACATTTTCCAAGACCAACCTTTTAAAGCTGAGGAAGGAAAAATTCTCTTGGCCTTTTAAATGAATATTTCATACACATTTACGATTATTCTTACTGCTGGTAAATTGACTTAGCATATTTAAGGATGAGAAATGATTTATTTATATAAGTGATGTCCTTTTTTTTTTTTCTTCTTTTCATATCTCACAGTGTAAAAAATACAGGGACCAATTCACAGACCAACAGAAACTTATTTATGAAGAGAAACTAGAAGCCAGTGAACTCTTCAAAGACAAGAAGGCTTTATACCCATCTAGGTATTATGGCTTTGCTTTACCCATAAAAGTCAATATTTTAAAAGTTTCTCAAATATATTCGTAGGCATTTTCTAGTGGGTTTTGATTTTAGTAATACACAGATTTTTAATTTCATGAATTATTTTATGATCAGCTGGATATGAATGTAACACATTTGAGCAAGGGCTTCCATAGTATACTTCGAGAAATGAGATCACATTTGTTGGTTTAACTCTATTGGCATTACCTGAACACTTCCTAAATAATTAGAAGTTGTCATTTAAAATAAAAATTGTCTAGGCTGTTAAGTTAAATTTACATTGTAAATTCCCATTCGTTTTCTGTAGTTTTTGGACACTAGCTGGTTTCTTATGGCAATCCACTGTAATCACCATTCCAATCTTCCTGCTTTAACAAGCTGGGTCAGAATCTCATTTGTAAGATAAATGAAGAATGAGCCAGTCTGTCACTTTCTGAGTGTTGCCTAGGCACTGGCCTGTGGTGGCCTTTGGTCGGCTAACTTTTGGCTGTGAGTTCACTGGCCTCTGCAGCAAGTTCAGTTCCTTTATTGTAGACACCAAGTACTCAGTAAAAGAAGGAACACCAACTGCAAGTTTGCCAAGTGAAGTTCTTGGTAAAAACTGCTTATCAGAATATTCTTACATCTCCCAAGCTCATCGTTTTCCCCCTAGAATTCCTATCCCCTTTACATCTGATGTTTCTAAAAAAGTAGATTGTACAGTTTCAAGCCAAATCTGTAACAACTTTTAGCTTTTCCCAAAGAATGTCTTAGAAATAAAAATTCATTATATGCTAAGTATATTCACACGTACTGCATGTGGTGTGTGTGTATTCTCTACGTCTACACATATTTGAAAGCTCTTCTTCTTAAAGGATTAAATGAACATAAGTTGCCAAACTCATATGCTTTAGATATTTTAAATGGCACAGCTTCCTTGGTCAGCTGACTTGGCTGCTTGAGGGGGTGTACACTCCCCTCAATCAAACACAGCGTCTAAATCCAACACTGTTCAAAGTACCTGCTCTGTAAAGCATATTCAAACAGTTAGGTTGTCTGTATTCTTTCTCCACCAACTTAATTCATTCAACTTTTTCTTTATATGTCTTTACATTATACAGTGACCTTAATTAACATCCCCTATGGATGACTCTTTAGAAACTGGAAGGAGAAAAAATGCACTTTGAAGAAACAAATTCAAAGACTGTTAGCACTTTGTATTATTAAAAATGTGTTTGAATGTGAACAACAACCAAAAACTGTTAATATCAAGCCAAGTCCTCTTGGGTAGTTTTATTAGTTTTCGGGGATGGTAGCGTGCTCACCCTCTAGCACTGAGAGGTCGAATCGTTTACCCTCCCACCGCCGTGTGAAGCGGCCGTCCTTAGGGGTGCCAGCCTCTTCTGTCCTGGGAGCCATGAAACACTGACCACCTACGTGGATTTTCCTCCCTGATCCTCCACACACAACACAAGCATTTACAGTTGTATTTGCAAATTGCCAGAACTTTATAGCTCGAAATGAAGCCGTGGTTTTTCCTTGACGTCTTTGAAGAAGCCTCCCGGTCACCCCACAGGTCTTTAGGGAAAGCCACCTTGGTGCCGTGTGCATGATCATGCCTCTTGCAAGAAGTAGTTTGGAAGAAAACTGCTCTGATTCTGGATGTTTACCTTGGCCACCTCTGTCCAGTTAGGGGCATATCCTAAGAGGAAAGGCCCGATTTTTCTTTCATGTATGGCCTACGTAGAGCCAGAGTTACATGGTAATATTAAGTGCTCTGCCGTTTTCTTCTCAAGTGGTTGCCCTGCATCTGTTCTTCCCCAGAAGGCCTACTGATTTCCTTACTCTCTGTGAGAAAATGAAAATTTTCTCTGGAGCAGGTGATGGTAATGATTTGTGCTCTTCTTACCATTGCTAAGTATTGTTTAAAGATATTAATGAATCCTGTGTAGGCAGCTGTTAACCTTATAATAACAGATGAAAAGGAATGACCTATTCCTTCCTGTGAGGCCATGCACATGGGTCTTGGCTGTCCTACTTGTGAGTGATTTCTTTCTTGGTTGATTTTTATCAAAGTCTTACCAACCAAATGCCATGATCACATCAAAAATATATTTGAGGTGATTCCTCATTGTAGTTTTGATTTGCATTTCTCTAATGTTGATGCTGGAGAGGGTGTGGAGAAAAGGGAACCCTCTTGCACTGTTGGGGATGTAAATGGACACAGCCACTCTGGAGAACAGTATGGAGGTCCCTTAAAAAACTACAAATAGAACTACCATATGACCCAGCAATCCCACTACTGGGCATATACCCTGAGAAAACTATAATTCAAAAAGAGTCATGTACCACAATGTTCATTGCAGCACTGTTTACAATAACCAAGACATGGAAGCAACCTAAGTGTCCATTGACAGATGAATGGATAAAGAAGATGTGGCACATATATACAATGGAACATTACTCAGCCATAAAAAGGAACGAAATTGAGTTATTTGTAGTGAGGTGGATGGACCTAGAGTCTGTCATACAGAGGGAAGTAAGTCAGAAAGAGAAAAATACTGTATGCTAACACATATGGTATCCAAAAAAAAAAAACCATTGGTTCTGATGAACCTAGGGGCAGGACAGGAATAAAGACAGAGACGTAGAGAATGGACTTGAGGACATGGGGAGGGGGCAGGGTAAACTGGGACGAAGTGAGAGAGTAACATTGACATATACACACCACCAAATGTAAAATAGATAGCTAGTGGGAAGCAGCTGCATTGCATGGGGAGATCAGCCAGGAGATCAGCTCGGTGCTCTGTGACCACCTAGAGGTGTGGGATAGGGAGGGTGGGAGGGAGACGCAAGAGGGAGGGGATATGGGGATATACGTATATGTATAGCTGATTCACTTTGTTATACAGCAGAAACTAACACAACATTGTAAAGCAATTATATTCCAATAAAGATGTTAAAAAAAGAAAAGAAAAAAATATATATATTTGAAATTTGAATTTCAAAATCAACTGACCTGTTACCTTTTTCTAGTTAGTAGTACTTCCATGTGAAACCTTTTCTTACGTGAGGAACTTTTTTCCTTTAGTGTTGGGCAGCCATTCCAGGGGCCTTACCTGGAAATCAGCAAGAATCCCAAGTATAAGAAACTCAAAGATGCCATTGAAGAAAAGATTATCATTGCTGAAGTGGTGAACAAAATTAACCGTGCTAATGGGAAGGTAAAAACGCTAACCCTGAAGACCTGTAAGAAGTGTTTATCAGTTGGGACAGTTTTCTGAATGTTAAAATTTGCATTTCGGAAATAGACTCACAGACATAGAAAACAAATTTATGGTTACCAAAAGGGAAAGGAGTGGGGAGGGGTAAATTAGGAATTTGGGGTTAACAGATAAAACACTACTAAATATAAAATAGATAAACAATAAGGTCCTACTGTATAGCGCAGGGAACTATATTCAGTATCTTGTAATAATCTATAACAGAAAAGAATCTAAAAATATATATATGTGTGTGTGTGTGTGTGTGTGTATGTATAACTGAATCGCTTTGCTGTGTGCTGAAACTGACACAACATTGTAAATCAACTATACTTCAAAAAAATTTGCATTTCATATACTCTACAGAATTACTGTGAATGGAGCTGTTTTCTCTTACCTTTAAGCTTAGGTGGAAATTTGCTTGTTCTCTGAAATTTTTGTGAGCTAAAATAGATTATCTATGTTCTTTAGTGTGTTCTCGTTTACGTAGGTGTGCATGCTGAAAAATATTAGAATAATATTTTCTACATTTCTACAAATAACAATGCTTTAAACTCATGAACTCTTTTGGGGGATTTTTGATCATTGGTTTTACATCCTTTTTTGTTTTGGTTTCTTGTAGAGTACATCCCGGATTTTCCTCTTAACAAATAATAATCTCCTTCTTGCTGATCAAAAGTCTGGACAGATCAAGTCAGAGGTTCCCCTGGTGGATGTAACCAAAGTATCGATGAGCTCACAAAACGATGGCTTCTTTGCCGTCCACCTCAAAGAGGTAAAGCTTTAACTATTGATTTGACTGAAAGATTTCTGCATTGGTCCAATCTCTCAGACATTGATCTAAAATTTTCCACATGTGAATAATCCTATTACTTGAAGTTTATATATTCTTCTTACCGACCTGCAAATTTGGTCTATATTCACTCATGTAAAATCTCAGGCTTGGTTTTTTAGTAACTGAATAAGATTAATGACTCTTTTTGACTCGTTCACTTGAGTTCTCTTTTCACTGAGTAGCTTTTTGTTTACACCCACCATGATGTGCCTTATTTTGAGACTAATTCCTAGAAATATCAAGACATTCAAAATTATACTTCCTTCTGTTGTTTCTTCTATTAAATTAGTAAATGTTTTCTTGTTCATCATTAATTTGGGGGGGTTCTAATTAAAGGATGCAACTATAATAAAACAACTGCCTAGTAATTTTGACCTAAAGATTTTTTAATGTCAGCTTAACTAAGACCTACTGGCTTGAACTGAGTGGTTAAGAGTGTAGGCTCTGGTATTGGTGTCACTAACTTTACAGTGACCTTGGCCAAGTCATTTAACTTTAATATGCCTACCTAATTTTCCTTTTCTTAAAATAGGGAAAATATTAGTACCTACTTCATAGTGTTGTTATAAGGGTGAAAAGAAACTATGTAACGTGCTTTTAGCATAGTGCCTGTCACATAACAAATAGTCACTGAATAAACAGATGTCAGCAAATATTAATCGTCTATAGGTACATATACTTAGCTAATAGATAGTAACCTATCTAGCTGATTCTAAACATAAGAAAATCCCATAAGTTTAGTTCAGCCTGTTTTCCCCACTATGGATTTTAGCCTAAAGGAGCATATTAAATCAGTGATTCCGAGCCTCAATTATATATTAAAATATGCTGGTCCCCAGGCCATTTCCCCAGTCCAACCGAATCAGAGTTTCTTGGAATGGGGCAAAAGCATCCTGTATTTTGAAAGCTCCCCAGGTGGGTCCCTTGTGCAGCTAAGGTTGAAAGCCACTGCCTGAGGGTATTTGTTGGAAGTCTTTTTGTTGTTGTTGTTGTTATTTTTTTTAACCAAATCATGGAGGAGCTTTTAGAACAGCCCTTTCAGAATGAGTTATAGGTTAGGTCAGTGCTTCTCGAACCTGAGTGAGCAAACAGATCACCCAGGGGTCTTCTTGTGGAATCATTTGCAGTGGGCCTGCGGTCAGGCCTGAGCGTCTGCTTTTCTAACAAGTTCCCAGGTGATGCGGATGGTGCTTCTGGTCCATCGACCAACTTGGGGTGGCAAGGGGTTAGGTAACCTTACTAAAGTGCTCGGAGCAACTTGGAAGAAATACTGCGTTTGTCCTTATTGTTTATTCGGGAGGATGGACTTCAGGAGCTGATGTGTTTTTTTTGTTTGTTTGTTTGTTTGTTTTTTTTGCGGTACGCAGGCCTCTCACTGTTGTGGCCTCTCCCGTTGCGGAGCACAGGCTCCGGACGCGCAGGCTCAGCGGCCATGGCTCACGGGCCCAGCCGCTCCGTGGCACGTGGGATCTTCCCGGACTGGGGCACAAACCCGCGTCCCCTGCATTGGCAGGCGGATTCCCAACCACTGCGCTACCAGGGAAGCCCGGAGTTGATGTTTTAAAGAGACTATAACTGTGTTTTCAGCCAAACCTGTAAACATGTACCTCCTGAGCTGTCTTTAATTATGATAACCTGACTCTTGGTGTGTCCTTTCAGGGCTCGGAAGCAGCTAGTAAAGGAGACTTTCTCTTCAGCAGTGATCACCTGATTGAAATGGCCACCAAGCTCTATCGGACGACTCTGAGCCAAACCAAACAGAAGCTCAATATTGAAATTTCTGATGAGTATGTTCATGAATTGTGTGAATATGCCTTTTCACTTTACTTTTTTAGCTGAGCGATCTGGTCTCATTCATTTTTACAACTACTACCTATTAAGTACCGAGTATGTGTCTGGCATGTGTTCTAGATGATAGCTGGGCAGCGAGTGACACTGACCAAGTCCCCACTTTCACGTACCTGACTTCCTAGTGGAGGAGACAAGTACGCACAGACGAAATAATACATAGGTGGTGTGACTTGGGTTAGTGTCAAGTGCTTGTGGAGAAAAAAAGGCAGGTTAAAGGTCAGATGGTGTTAATTTTGATATGGAGATCAGGGAGGCCTCTTTGATGCGGTGACATTTGAATCGAAACTGGAATCTAGGGAGATGCCTTCCGGGGGAGGCAGCAGGTACAAAGGCCCTGAAGCAGGAGTGGACGTGGTGGCAGAGTTAAAATGAGGGGGAAAAACCCTGGAGCAAGAGGCAGAGGGACCTGGCTGTATAGAGCCTGGTAGCTGAGGTCAGGAATTGAGATTTTGCTGCTGATGAAAAGTCACTGTGGGTTATGGGCAGGAATGTGGCATGATCCCATTTATGGTTTTTGAAGAACTCTCTGGCTGCAGCCTGGGGAATGACTGTTAGCGAGGCAAGAGTGAAAGCAGAGAACAGTTGGGAGCCTCTGTGAGCTGTTGAGGGTAAGGACGTTGAGACTTAGGCTAGGGTGTGAGTAGGAAGTAGTGAGAAGTAGTCGGGTTCTGAGTGTGATTTGAAGGAAAAAGAGAACTTATTAACAGACTGGGTGTTAGGTTCGGGGCCTGAGCCTACATGGTACCATTTACTGCAGTAGCTGACACTGAAGAAAGAGGGGTTTGGGGGTGGCTGAGGTGTGGGGAGGGGAAGTCAGGAGTGCCGGTTGGGGATGTTGTTAGGTACTTGAGATACCTTTTCTCACATATAAACAAGAGTTATAGAGTAAGTGTTCCATGTTGACAGCGGTCCACTAGTGTCAAGACGGCTATGAATTTGAAATTTGCTTTTTTTGCTTCACATTAGGGCTCTGATTATGGAGACATGTGATTTGTATGCAGATTGGAGCATCCCTCCATTTATTCAATCTGTCAGTATGAGATCATTGACATGAATTTTAGTTACTATGTGGATTGACACTTACTTGATTACTTTTTAATAGATTGTTTACTATCTGTGTATCTACTTCCTTGCACGCAGAGTAAAAATTTGCATCACCATATCGCTCAGGAAATGATTTTATTTACTAATGACGATTTTGCCAGCCTATTATTCTATCTCAAGTCTTTATAAAAGTCTCTCTAAAATAAATTCATACCCATTCCTGTCCCCTTGTAAACCAAACCAACTCTCCTTGATGTGTTAGGATTGACAGAACCTTAGGTTCATTGTTCTAAGAATGGTGTTTAGATGGGGGCGCGGGGGTGTGGGGATATTGGCCTTTATGTATACTCTATATTGGAAAATGCAATTTACACAAAATAACTTTCCTTATGATTGGGTCCTTTCTCATAAAACAAGGAAATTAGGAAAAAAGATAAGGGCTTGTTGGGTTCCAGTCAATTAAGGTTTTAAGCTGTGAGGGCTGTTAGATCTTTAAACTCTCTTTAGTTTAAATTTTTCATAACTCAGGAAACTACACTTCTTGTTTTGGTTGGACTGGTCATTCCCACTCATCGTGGAAAGATTCTGTGTGTTCAGATGGAGAAGCTCCTTGATACATGGATGAAGCAGCCTCGCATTTGGTCTCCTACATTAATAAGGCCATCTTTGCAGAGAAAATCGCGCCAACATCCAGCCCCCAAAGGATTGCTACTTTTAAGCACTTCCCAAACTGGCATTCTGAGAACACTGCCGTTGCAGGATGCTAGTAGTGATGTGCTGTGAAGGAATGTGCAGTCCTTTTTCACTATAGCACCTCCCAGAGCCTCTGCAGTCCTGTTGCACATTGTGACTCTCCTGAGGGGCTCTGGGGGTGCCATGTGCTGTATCAACCACAGGACCCCTCCAGTGGCTCTCACAATTTCTGTTCGAGGCACATGATCTCGGAACACTGATGGGGATAGTTTGCTTCAGGGCGGCAGGGACCCTGCTTGTCACAGAAGAGGAGTGTGATGTTCTAGCTGTGTAGGCTTTTAATAAACGCGAAGATTCTGTGTGGCCACGTGAAGAAAACAAACGTTTAGTAGCATTATAAACCAGTCCGGAACACCTTTCCTTCCCCTATTCCTAATTATTGGTTGGTCTCATAAAAATAAAATAGTTGATGGAAGCTTGCCTAGCACCGTGGTCCCTTCCTGGGCAGTGCAGGAAGCCACGTGGCAGAGCAAGGCTCCCATGTAGCCTCTGATTCATAACCTCTGGGAGCTCTCAAGCAGGGATTATACTCCTTTTTGGAGAGCATTTTAAACAAAATTTTACAGAGTCATGGGGAGGGGTGCCCATGACGTATTTTTGCAGACTATACAGACCAGTGTTGTAAACAGCATACTGTGCGGTGACCAGGACCTTCCTCAGTAGATCCTTTTCAGAAGTAGAAGTAGTTATTCTAACAAACCCAGTCTCCACAATCCCTATATGTCAGTTTACAGGAGGGAAGTCAAAGGCCTGTTACTTCCTTAGAGCAGTTTTAACCTGCACATGTAGAAGGGAGAATTGAATTCAGTGAGAGACTCAACTGCCTTATAATCCCCAGTCCTTAAACTCCCAAACTATTCAATCTGTAAATAGATTGCATTTTAAGGATAACCTTAAATAAGATCTATAGTATTTCTAAAAATGAATCTATAGTAATAGAAACTAAAGTGAATTTTTCTATTCAGTATTTTAAATATACATGTGTATATGCATACATGTATACACACATACATGTAATACACACATACACATATATTATTTAAGTTATACAGTTGTTTTTCTGAATATTTCAAATCCAAACAACTAATCTATGTTCCTTTTACTGTGAAGTTCTTTATTGGTGCTGTGAAATCGTGCATCTGACATGATTATTTGCTGTAGGAGGATTCTCTGATTCTCTGTCCTTACTGTTGGGCCAGGCTTCAGTTTTCTCTTCTATGAAATAGAGATAAAGAATGGTACTTACCTCATAGGATTGTTTTAAAGTTGAGTTAATATGTGTAACTTAGTAAGAACGGTGTGGTCCGTAATAAATACTCAGTAGGGTTTAGTTACTGTTATTTCTAGAGTGAATCACGGTCATGAATTGCAAACACAGAGACAGCCAGTGTATGCTAAAGTTACTGGGAAAAGAACTCCCCGTACATTTATTACTACAAGTGGTCTTTAAAAATTAAAATGTAAAAATATTTGATTATTTATGTTAAACTTGAAAGATTTTGTTTTTCCTTTGAGGCACATAGATATAAGTATACATGCTGGAGAGAGATCTCAGGCGAATTTGGAACTAGAGCTGCTTTTTTAGTGCTTTCAAGTTGAAAAGAAACAGCTCATTTGAAAGCTCAGAAGTACCACCGATGAGTACAAACTTATGTGTCACGTTTCACTCCAGTAGCTAATGTTTGCAAAATGTGGCCTCTTTAGACCTTGAAACAGAGACTAACATGTACAGAGCAGAGCTGTTGTCGTGGGTGCCAGTGAGCATGTGACCCATCACATGGTTTTTAGAGTGACTCACTTAATTGTATGCCAGTAACTCAGAAAACAGTTCCCTGAGAAACATAACCGAAAGCATGGTAACGTTACACTGATTCTGATGGTGGAGAGAAAAGAGCACAGCCCTTGAGCTGGGAAGGGCTGGGTTCTGGTCCAGCCATGCTGCCCTCATGCCTCCTTGGTGATGCCGTCCTGGAGGGCAGAGACCTCAATTTATACATCTGGATGTCTGTTCCGTGAGGGACACCCAGCCCAGGGGGAAGCCAGTCATATGTCTGTTGTAGGAAGGAGTGACAGATAATCTTGTGGGCAGGCACTTGACTGCTGGTGATCCATGAAAGGAAAAGATTTGAACTAGAGTATATGGTTTCCCACAGTGTACCACATATACCACTGGTGGCATAAGAGGTGGCTTTAGGTGTACACTGATAGGTTTTTATGTATGTGTGGATATTAAAAATATAACTGGCAGATCAGACTCTTGATTTCATCATTTTTATTCAGTAGGTCACAGCTATTTTGTAACATTTGTTTAGTGTGTAGATATGAAAAAAGATGTGTAGGATATATGTAAATATCCAACATTTGGAAACCATAGTCTGGAGTGTCTCTAGACCCCTTTTCTTTTCCTTTTTTAAATTTATTTATTACATTTATTTATTTTTGGCTGCACTGGGTCTTCGTTGCTGTGTGCGGGCTTTCTCTAGTTGTGGAGAGTGGGGTCTACTCTTCGTTGCGGTGCGCGGTCTTCTCATCGCGGTGGCTTCTCTTGTTGTGGAGCCCGGGCTCTAGAGCGCAGGCTCAGTAGTTGTGGCGCACGGGCTTAGTTGCTCCGCGGCGTGTGGGATCTTCCCGGACCAGGGCTCGAACCTGTGTCCCCTGCATTGGCAGGTGGATTCCCAACCACTGCACCACCAGGGAAGCCCTAGGCCCCTTTTCTGAAATTCTGTATTGCATTTTCTCAATTTGTTGATAATTTAATATTTTTGCTATGCAGAAATGGAGAAACATGGAAAATAGCACGTTCATCTTTCCATCTGAAACATGTAAATAACTATTCATAGCCCTTCTTACGGTATAGGAATATGATGAGCTAATGAACTTGCGTTTACTTAGGGCTAAATTATGGCCACTGGAAGCCAAATGCAATGTAATACCTGTTGGTGTGATCCTGTGGCTAGAAGGGCTGATGGAAGGGGGAATACTTGTCAAGGTAAATATCCATTAAAAAACAAAAGCGGGTATTACTGTAATCATCAGCTGTTTAGTGGGTACTTTTCTTCAGTTTGTCTTATTCTTTTCTCCTAGGTTCCTGGTGCAGTTCAGACAAGACAAAGTATGTGTGAAGTTTATTCAGGGCAACCAGAAAAACGGGAGTGTCCCAACATGCAAGCGAAAAAACAACCGTCTTCTTGAAGTTGCTGTCCCTTAACTGGCGCCTCCCCTCTGCTTCCATGGACTCGTTTCTCTGTAACAGTGCAATTTGGTTTGGTTTTGTTTGGGTTCATTGTATGTTTGGGAATTGCCAAAGGTTAATACTGGTAGAGCCCCTTGGCAAAATAAAACTATTTGACTAATCAGTTTTTACTATTGGAATAGTTTTAACCCTCAAAGTACACCTTCTGTCCTGGGACAGGATTGTAGAAACTAACAATATCTATGCCATGTCGTGCGTGTTCCTTGTTTAGTCATCATGTTAGATCTTTGTGCCCTAAAGCAACATATTACTCATAAATCATTAATACATCTAAGTGTAGGAAACGGTCTTAACACATAGTGCATCCGTTGATCAACTATTTATTGAATGCCTACTCCGTGCTAGGCACTGTAGTAGGTGATACGAAAACTTATTAGGAACCTTTTTTTTTCTTTTAAGGCCATTGCATTCTGGCTGGTTTGTGCTGGCTTTCCCAGGGCTAAGAGAGTTTGAAAGTGTTGAGACCAAAACAGTAACTGTTGATGATGGACAGCATTTGTTAGGAACCCTGTAGTATGATCTTTAACAATATATACTTCAAGAAGGGCTGGTCCTAGGAAGTAGATATACTGATATATGACTCGGTAAATTGCCTCTACGTGTGGTTTCTATTTGAAAAGAGAAAACTGACATTTGAACAGGACTTTTAAAGTGTTCGGATCTCTTGTAATTGCTTTTAGCGGTAGAAAAGAGTCATTCTTATTTTAGAAAAAGTGACAGAAGCAGTCCAGTACGGTTATATTTTCCTGTTTCTGGTAAACATCATATATGATCCTAGATATGCTAATATCTGCAGAGTGTTGTTTTCACCCAAATTACAGTGAAAGGCTGAAAGCCTTTCAGATGGTGGCAAGCATTCTATATGATGTGCAGTAAACATCCGAGATCTTTTTTGAAAGTTTTATTTATAATATACATTTTGTATGAGAGAGATGATTAGTACAGGGTACATATTTTAGTCAAGGATCAAAATGGTGTGTGTTAATTTGCGGGATTTTCCCCCCCAAATTCACAATAAGGATTCATTTTGGAAACTATATTTTAAACTTCGGAATCAAATCGTTTCTCATTTGGGAGGATAATGTATATACATTGGTATGTTACATAATAAAACTGTTCTAATTTGGTGCCATTTCCTGGATCACAACTGTATTTTTGTATTTCAAGCTATTTTCTTACGTTGTATGTCAGTGTACTGTCGCACAGAAAGGCTTTACAATCCAAACGGTATGTGTTCTCTGTGTAACTGAATTTCACTTACCTTTTATAAACCAGAAACATTCATTGAAAGTATTTTCTGGGGATTTTCTTTTAACTTTTGTACTCTAAAAAGTTGCTCCCATAAAGAAATTCTCAGAAGCCTTTGTGTTTCTTGGCTCAGGTAGAGGATATAATTACTTCCTTTCAGTCTTTTCCAACATGTATATAAAGTGGTAGATTGATGATTACTGAAATAGGTGAGTAGAAATTTGGAATTGAGAGGTGTTTTATTAAAATGTTTTTAAAAAATATGTAATACATTCACGTTGTTCAACCTACAAATAAATGTAAAAAGATATACAATACAAATTCTCCATCCCATCCGTCACCCATCTGCTCAGTTCCTGTGCCTCCCTGCAAAGTTAACCACTGTTTTTAATTGGTTTTACTTTATGCATATGCTTACAAGAAGAAATAAAAATAGAGATTCTTATCTTCCTCCTGCTTTAGTAGACAAAAGCTATTGTAGATATTTTCCTTTACTTTGCCTTTTTCGCTCTTCATTCTTTGTACGTATAGTCTGCCGTTGTATGGGTGCACTATAATGTATTTATCCAGTCCCCTACTGATCATCATTGGGTTGTTGCCTGAATGGAAGTTCACAGGGGCACGGCATTGTTGGCCAGACCTGCCTGTGCTGCCCACCCACCCCCGTGCCTGACTAGAGGTTACTGATAAGCTGTAGTGTTGCCTACTACAGCGGGTGAGCATCCAGTACTTCTGTATCTTTGAATTTCTGTCACTGTCCTGCAGTGGAGAATTAAAGTATTGGTGGCACTCCAGATTTCCTATGTACCTTAGTGACACAGCCCTAACTTGTTCCCAACCACCACTTAGTTGCCCAGCCCCTGGAGTGGCTTGTAGATGTTGCACTTGAAAAAAGTAACCAGGCAGTGAGGACCAACATCAGACCATCGTAATCGCCAAGTCTGCAGTGCTGTTGATGCCGTTACCCTTGACTTTGACATCCATCTACCACAAGGCAAGAAACGAACATGGGAAAGTTACTCTCTTAAAGACTGGCTGCAGTTTTGTATTTCACACTCTTGGAATAATAACTTGGACCCAGTACTTAGATGTAAGACCTTCCGCTGTAGTTTGAGTACCTTTGCTCATACCCCAGGGTTTACAGATATGTCTGTAATGGCAAAGCACCAGGGCCAAGGGTTCTGAGAATCAGGGACATCCTTAGTATTGAAGATTTGGCTGAAATCTAAGAGAATAAACAGTTTTATTATCATGTCATTTCAATAATATGCTGAGTGAGAACTCTCAAGTTCATGTAACTTGAGTGTAATTATGATAATTACAGCATGCTTTAAAATTCTTTGAGGCTAAATATAATAGACAACAGCTTTTTTGTTTGTTTTTATATGCTATTTTTCATGTACTAGGTAAGGTAATTTAGGCCCTAAGATATTCAAATAAGAAGCACTTTTTAAAATGGTGTATGTTGCTGGTAAATTCCGTAATGGTCTATTATATTAGGCTTTTGCCAAAAGGCGTTGTAGTAAGAGCCTTTGTTTTTAAGCTGGGCATTGTTTTTCCATTAATACTGCAGTACTCAGATTCACAAAAAAGTGCAGTGGAACAAAGGGCAGTAGTTCTGCTTTTCTTTCCTCCTGGTAAGAAAAGCAGCTGTGAGTTTTCATTGTCCGTGTGAACATTTAACGTTGAGGAGCTGAGGTGCTCTTTCTTTGGATATCATTTTAACAATTCCCGTTCTGTGCGCTTTCATTCTCAGGGTTTGCTCAGCTAAACCCTAGGAAGCTGCGGTCTTGACCAGCTGGCACTTGCTTTCTGGTCTCATCAGCTTCTATTCCAATAGCCACTCAGTAGAAAATTAAGTTTTCAGTTGTTTTCTTCCAAATCTTGGAATCATTTGCTTCGTTCTCTTTGGTTTGAAGATCATTTTCAAAATCTGGAGTTAATCACAGTACAGCATAAACCACAATCTCTTCCTCATTAACTTTTTTTTGCTGGCATGGTGGCCAGATCCCTCTGCCTAGTTACATAAAATTCAACAAAAATCTAAGTTTGTAAGGAAAATAGTCTCAGCTTCTCAGCGTTTAAGGAGGAAGCTGGGAACAGAATTTAATTCCATGTTCACCAAAAGACCTGGCAGTACTGAGAGAAAGAAATATCAGTAGATCAGCCAGCTTACCTTATCATTTCACTTAGTTTTTTAATGCTTTTTTAATCCAGTTTTGAGACATAATTGACATTTAGTTTTAGGTATACAACATAATGATTTGCTATGGGTGTATTATTGTGAAATGATTATCACAGTAAGTTTAATTAACATCCGTCACCTCTCATAGTTAATTTTTGTAATGAGGGCTTTTAAGAGTGCTCTCTTAGGTCATTTCACTTATACTCATCCCAACTTTCTTTTTTCTTTTCCTTTCTTTCTTTCTCTCACCAAATAATGGATCTGGCATATTCTCTTTTAAAATATTTTTGTTTAACAACATACACATCAGAAATGTACACAAACCAGAAATGGACCTATCAAAGAATTTTTACAGAGTGAACACATCCTTGTAACTAGCACCGAAAAAAGAAGCACCCCAAAGATAGCACCCAGGAGCCCCCTTCTCCATCCCAGACATAATTCCTTATAAAAGTAACTTTTCTCTTGTTTTCTAGTACTATATATTAATTTTGCCCAGTTTTTTTTACTTCCTATAAATAGAATCATCCAGTATATACTCCTCCTTCTGGCCTCTTTCATTCAAACTACTTCAAATTTTAGATTTTGATCTTTTCCTGGACTAGCAATATGATACTCTCGTGACGGTGGCCAGTGGCTGCAGCGGCAGTTCCCAGTCAGCTCCGTGATCACGAGGGGAAACAGCTGATACACTTAAAACCATTCTGTACCCATATAACCTTCTGGTTTTCACTTGCAGTATAGCATTCAATAAATCACATGAGATATTCAACATTTATTATAAAACAGGCTTTGTGTTAGGTGATGTTGCCCAACTGTAGGCTAATGTAAGTGTTCTGAGCATGTTTAAGGTAGTCCAAGCTACCCTATGATGTTCCATAGATTAGGTGTATTAAATGCATTTCTACTTGTGATATGTTCAACTTACAATGGGTTTATCAGGAATGTAACCCCATCGTAAGTTGAGGAAGATCTGTAATTGTGAAATTCATTCATATTATTGCATGTAGCCAAAGTTTGTTCTCCTGGCTGCATAATACTTCATCATGTAGGTAGATGGCACTTTTGTAATCCACATTGCTGTTGATGGGCATTTGGCTATTGTGCATAGTGCTTCTGCAAACATTCTTGTGCACATCATTTGGTGAATATCTGTACACATTTCTGCTGGATATACACCTAGGGATAGAGCTGCTGGGTCATAGGGTAAGATATGTTCAGCTTTAGTAGATTCCATCCAACTGACTTCCAAAGAATCTGCACCAGTTTACACTCGCCCCAGCAGTGTATGGGGTCGCAGTTGCCACACATGATATTGTCAGTCGTTTTCATTTTGATCCTTCTGATGGCTCTTTAATTTGCATTTTCCTGGTGACCAATGAGCTCAAGTACCTTTTCAATATTGGCCATTTGCTTATCATCTCTTGTGAAGTGCCTATTCAAGTATTTTGCCATTTTTTCTGTTGGGGTTGTCTGTCTTTTTGATTTGCACGTGTGTTTTGGATATGAGACCTTTATTGGATGTGTGTGTGGTCAGCATCTTCTCACAGTCTGGTTTCCTCTCTACTCTTACCAGTGTCTTTTGATGAATAGACATTCCATTTTAGTGTAGTCCAGTTTGCCGATTCTTTCCTTTATGGTAGGTACTTATTAGTTTCCAGTTTACAAAATATTTGTTTACCCAAGGTTATGAATAGATTTGCCTATGATTTCTTTTAGAAACTTTATTATAGTTTTGCCATTCACATTTAGCTCTTTAGTTCACTGGAATTTTTGTTTTTGTCTTTGAATGGTGTGAGCTAGGGAGTCAAGATTCATTTTTTTCCCATATGGATACCCAGTGGACCCGGCACCTTTCATTGAAAAGGTCATCCTTGCCCCACTGCACTGTTTATTCTCTGTTCTATTACATTGATTATGTATCTTTGTGTCAATAGTAAACTGTGTCAGTTATTATAGCTTTGTGACATGTTGGCATAGTCACTTAGAAGGGAAATTCATACTCTTAGAGGTCCTATGTTCTTGTGATAGGAGGGGGAAAAGCATTAAAACTAATAAATACACATTTTCAGGTATTTTGAGTAGTGATAGAGTTCTAAAAATTAGGACTTCTAAAATTAGCCCTTCACTAGCCACAGGGATTGGGCATGGGAGTTCCTAATGGGATCATATGGGGAAAATATTCAAGGTTTCCTTGAAGTAAATTATCAACTTCTAATTTTATGTGATATTTTGGTTTTCCATTAACTCATTGGTTCCTATCCATATTACTAATCGTCCCCATTTACAATTTTCCATAAAGTCTTCATAAAATTATCATGTAAGTGCATGTGAGTATTTTCTTTTGTTTCTAGGTGTTTCCCTCTTCGATTAAGTTCTTTGATGGTAGATAATGAGAAACCTCTGAGGGTTTTTCTAGTTCTTTAACAATCTTCTACAATATGTTTTCCAGTCTTTTACAACAGCTTACATTGTGCAGTGATAATAGTTTGTAGATGAGTCCAGGCAGTGCTGCAGGTGGAGTCCGCATCTTTGGCTTCTCTGGTACTCCCACACTTTTCTTAATTAGAAAAAAATGATTTTTCTAAATCATTTCCTAGTAATCACCCAATCCATTCTCTTGTGTGCAGTTCTGAGCTAGTTAAATTCAGAATTGCCTTCTCTAAAATGATCACTGCAAACTCAGCTTTCCTGAGGTCGAGATTTTAATTGACAGAGTGGAGCAGTAAAGGCATATGGATCCTTTTTTTTTCTCCCCACGAGGGGCAAATTGTAGGCAAACAAAAACATGTTTAATATTGATTTTATATGCAACAATAATAATTTCCCAGAAAGGTACGCATATCTGTAAGTCAAATAAGGAAGAAGTTTGTATGGGTCTCAGCTCATACACAGAAGGGAGAGGGATGGAGTTGTTGAGGCACTGCATAGGAGAAAATAAAACTTTCTTCCATTTAGAAACCTGAAAGTAGTCCTTCAGCTACAAGGTCATCTTCATTGTTTATTCAGTAATATAATGTATATGGTAATATTGCCATTCTATTGTCTCTTAGAATATATTCTATCTTCTGAAAGGGGATAGTGTTATATTTAAGCAGAGTAATCATAATGACTCATTCTCCTTGTTATAGCCCCTAAAAATGACCTGAAATGAATTTCCTGAAGTTTGAAAACCGCTTTTAGAATAAAGCTCACGGAAGATAGAACTGGATCTATTAGATAGGACTCAGCACCATTTTATTCAGTTGAAACTACTGAATACTTTTTGATGGGGGAAAATCAGTAAGTTTCTATTCAGATGTCCCTGCTGGCATTTTTGAGATTCAAGTTCAAAAAGGGCTTGACAAGTTTAATGCTGCCCAGGCATAACATTTACTCAGGAGGGGCGACAACTTATTTCTATCATTGTTTTGTAGAATTTGGGTGACTATAAACAAAAATAAAAAGAAAGATGTTCATAGATGTCTTTTTTGTTGGAAAACATGGTCACTTTACTATAGCTTTGAATATAAATGGGGAAAAAGTTCTTGTGTCTGGGTATTATGGACTCACTCGGCACAAATTAAGGTAGAGATTCAGGAAATGTCAGTAGTTGGAACCTAGTCTTTCTGATCATCTCGGAGCCTGTTTGGTAACAGCTTTCTTTACTTCCTTGCACAAGCTGGACTTGGATCTGAAAAAAAAAAAAGAGAGATCTGGTAACATTAAAGGAAAAGCAATTGGGAGCTGTCGCTGAAACATTATAAAAAGGGAGGAAATCCACCCCCCCAGTTTGTTCCTTCCACTAGAAAAGAAACCCCACAGATGAAGATGTCATGTGGTGTCTTGAACTGCCCACACCAGACACACAAAGTCTGTTTGAAACAATTTATTTCACAAGTGTGGTTTGATATGTACAGATGCAGACACCATTCATATCCCTGTCTAAGGATGCCATTTCTTTTTTTTTTTTTTTTTTTTTTTCTTTTTTTGCGGTATGCGGGCCTCTCACTGTTGTGGCCTCTCCCGTTGCGGAGCACAGGCTCCGGATGCGCAGGCCCAGCGGCCATGACTCACGGGCCCAGCCGCTCCACGGCATATGGGATCCTCCCAGACCGAGGCACGAACCCGTATCCCCTGCATCGGCAGGCGGACTCTCAACCACTGCGCCACCAGGGAGGCCCCTAAGGATGCCATTTCTGATGGGCACTTGTAGCTAATTAGGAAAATTGGTACAGGTCTGCTCTACTCATCCTGGATTGCTTAGAAGTCATCGTTAGTCACATGGTTGCCACTTACCTCCCAAACAAACCCATCTTTGAATACTTTGGGGCAACCACTTCAGGATTTCATTATACCATTGACCCTTGAACAACATGGGTTTGAACTTCGCAGGTCCACTTACACGTAGATTTTTTTTCAACAGCAAATACTGTAGTACTACATGATCCACAGTTGGTTGAATCCCTGGGTGCTGAACCACAGGTACGGAGGAACCAAGTATGTGGAGAGCCAACTATAAATTATACATGGATTTTCGACTGTGCGGAGGATTGGTTCCCCTAACCCCCGCATTGTTCAAGGGTCAATTATATTTTCTGCTGAGACATGGTACATTCTATAATGGGAACTGCTTTATGTTGAGTGTAAAAATTTAAATTCTTCCAGTTTTGACGTTGAGTCCTATTTTGATGTGATTGAGTCACTTATTTTTCAATAATTGCATTACCACTTGTTCTTTTCATGAAGCTAATAAAATGTCTTGAAACCAAAATCAGGTCCCTGAATGGGCCATTTTGCTTTATCTTAGACTTCACCTCAACAAGTCTTGCCAAATGTGTATCACTAGACAAAAATGCCAGCTGATTCCTTGGTAGAAACCTGACACTGCTGTTCAAATGAAGGTACATTGAGAGTGTCTCACAGGTTGCCACCTTGATTTAGAATGTGGATGCTGAGGATTAAAAGTGTTAGTGAAGGAAAAGCACTTTCAACTCTTATCTAAAAAGAGAATCTCTCCTTTACACATTGGGGTTTCAAGAATAGCCATGAAACAATATCGAGAACGTCTGTCATCTAGTTGGGTGGATCCCAATGTTTTCTAGTATGAAGACCCCTTCTTAATTTATTCATGACTGCCTGCGTGATGGTGGTCATGCTTTTAGCATCTTCTGATTGGGTAGGTACATAATTTTTCTAAGTTGATTACTTAAGTAAATTCGCATTTGCTTAATCATAGAACATCTCGGCACATTTGCAAAAAGGAACTACGTACGTTTGCAGTCATCAGTACAATCAACAGACAGAACTTCATGTGGAATCATGGACCCCTTGCAAATACTCCATAGTTTGAGAATTGCCAATCTGTATCTTCCAATTCCTTTACGTCACAGATAAGAAAACTCAGGGCCCAGAGAGATTCAGTGATTGGTCCAAGTTTTTATGGTCTCTGGCAGAACTAGATTGCAGTTCATGTCTCCTGGTTTTTCTACTCCCCACCACAGCCTCCCTTAGTTGGATTAGAAAAGGATGATCAAACTCCTGAATTTTCATTTATGAATTTATAGTGCTGGGTATTATTGGGAGATGCCACAATATAAAAAACATGCAGGAAAGGTGGAACCCCAGTGTGGAAGCCCAAACTGGCAGTGCCCAGCACATGGTAATTGTTCAGTAGATAGAGCAGATGGAAGCACAACTTCTCCATTTCTAACCCTCTGTCCCTCCACCTCCACCCTGCCCTAGTGTTCCAGTTCCCCTAAACATGAAGATTTCACTTGTCCTTGTTCATTCAATTTATACAATTGAATGTTCAAACCTGCTTTTCCCAAAGATATTTATTTATAATAATTCAACTCCCGGGCTTCTCTGGTGGCACAGTGGTTGAGAGTCCACCTACCGATGCATGGGACATGGGTTCGTGCCCTGGTCTGGGAAGATCCCAGATGCTGTGGAGCGGCTGGGCCCTTGAGCCATGGCCGCTGAGCCTGTGTGTCCAGAGCCTGTGCTCTGCAATGGGAGAAGCCACAACAGTGAGAGGCCCGCGTACCGCAAAAATTAAAAAAAAAAAAAAAAATTCAACTCCCACCTCTGTCCACTCTCCCCACCACCAATAATTTTGTATCATAACTTTGTGAGACCATCCCACTGGCAGGAAGTGGCACAAGCAGATGGATTGTTCTAAATTCCCAGGCAAATATTTCAGAAAGAAATTTTCTCTCTTGCGATCCTGGAAAGTAACATTTATATGAATAATTAAATAAGTCTTCCCCTGGTCTTCATTCATTCTTTCTGGTATTAGAGAAGCTATCTCTAAGCAAATTAAGATGGTGTATATTTCAAAAACAAATCTTATATTTAATATAAATATCAACTATCCTGCAGCAGGAACACCCATTTCAGAAATATATTTGCATCTTCCCAAGTCCATGAAATTTACTTGAATCCTACTGGACTTAGCTTTTTGTAGAAGAGCTGGTAGAGCTGTCCAAGGAAGAGTGCTTCATGCCAGGCAGAGTCAGACGTTAACTCAAATGATCCTTTCCTGGGTTCAGGGCTCTTTCAGACAAGTCGATAGTAGACTCTTCTGATTTCCCCAAAGGAAAGAGGAGAGAACAGATACCCTCAGCTGTCTGAGAAGACATAGAGCAGTTAGGTATTTTCTCTCTTAGGGGAAATTGTTACTTTTAAGTTTATTTGATAGTGACCATGTGTAAAGTAATAATATTAAGTGTGTATGAGACTCGGCACTTCATTTTTTTTTTTTTTAGAACAATGTGGCTGCTTGCAACACACCATTTATTTAATAGGAAGGATCAGGGAAACAGATTGAATTCCATGAGGCTGTAGTAAGCCAATGCCTGCAACCTCAGATAAACAAAGTAATGATGGGTGTTCGTACAGATTTGCACTGCTTAGACTCTGGGGGCCCTGACATACTTTAGGAAGAGCCTTTTAGAGCAGATTGGAAGCTCCTTCTGCAGTCGGTCAGCTCCATTTGTTTGTTTTGTTTTGTTTTTGTTTGTTTTGTTTTTGGCGGCGTTGGGTCTTTGTTGCTGCTCGTGGGTTTTCTCTAGTTGCAGCGAGCAGGGGCTACTCTTCGTTGTGGTGCAGTGGCTTCTCTTGTTGAGCACAGGCTCTAGGCACGCCAGCTTCAGTAGTTGTGGCACATGGGCTCAGTAGTTGTGGCACATGAGCTCAGTAGTTGTGGCACATGAGCTCTAGAGCACAGACTCAGTAGTTGTGGCGCACAGCCTTAGTTGCTCCACGGCATGTGGGATCTTCCCGGACCAGGGATCAAACCCGTGTTCCCTGCATTGGCAGGCGGATTCTTAACCACTGTGCCACCAGGGAAGTCCTGCTCCATTAGTTCTTAATCCTGGTTTACAAACACACACAGCCCAGGGCTTCTGTAGCACACACTGGGCTCATGTTTATTTTTTTTAAGGACAAACCTTTCACTAAGGCTCACTTCGCCCTGTTATTCTCCTTGCTTATCTCAATCCCTCGAATCCCTCCATCTCGAAACCTCCTCAGGACAAGTGCAAAGCAGGAGCCCAAATTATTGGCATTGGAGTGTGGCCCTGAAGGTATCTGGAGAGGATTGCTCACAAGTTTCTCTTAACAAATGAGTAACTCAAGATCAATGCTTTTGATAAATTGATATTAAATTGATGAAGATTAAAATGGCCCACAGTAAATTGTGTTCCAGATGAAGATATGATTAGAGAACACCTGTATAAAGCCTGTGACTGTGATCTCCACCTTGGTTCTCCTCTGAAGCAGATCTGGAGAAGTCTACTCTTTTTAAAATGACAGCAGCATCAGGTCCTCCCTTAAAAAGTAGAGGTTTGACACCCTCCTTTTCTTCACCTGCATATGGTACTTATCCCGGCCCTAGGAGCCCTGCACGCAGGGTAGTGAGCAGCCCTCCAAAGACACAGCCCCAGAGCTACATACGCTGCTTCAGTGTGGCAGCCTGGCACTTCTCCACTTCTGAGGAGCTGATATGTTGGAAGCCACTTCCAGTCAGAGAAAAATCAAAAACAAGTTATCAGAAAGAAATGTAAAAAGTAAAATGATGAGAGACAGAATTTACAAAAATGCTAAACTTTTCAGAATATGCCTAAGAAAGACATATTTGTATTATTCCACTGGGGATAGATTTTGTTGTTCATGGGTATATTCTGTATAGCACATGTTTCTTTAAAAAAAACAAAAAGTAAGCTATTACTTTTTCTGTTGCCTCTCTTATTTTCTAGGCCCCCAAATAGAATAATTCTGTTACTGAAGAAAATTAGAATAACATGATCAGGTATGTTACAAGCAAAAATGGCTACAGTTTTGAAAGTATTTTTTCAACTACTGAAGTGCAGAGTAATAGGGTGGTGGTTTCAGCATCTTAAGCATGTCCTTCAGCACTTGGTGTGAGT
Organism: Mesoplodon bidens; assembly: GCF_964165515.1. NCBI lineage: Eukaryota > Metazoa > Chordata > Mammalia > Artiodactyla > Ziphiidae > Mesoplodon > Mesoplodon bidens. Next base: position 70,272,747 of record NC_138165.1, read on the forward strand.
GGCAGCTAATAGAGTAGAGACAGCCTGGCAAACTGCTGCCTGAGCACCAAGTGGCTGTTGAATCTACACAGCTGGTGCTTTGGACCGTAAAGAGAAATAATTATATCTGCATAGTTTAATTTATGCTTCATTTAAGTTTTGTAGGGAATAGCTTACTACTTTTCCCCTTGAAAACCTTGGGGATTATATGCTAAGAAGCTAACATATAGACTCTTCCTCCTTCTCTTTCTGGTCACTTATTCAACATGGGGAGCCTTATTTGCATTTAAATTTTAGATATGGGGCCTCTCTTGACCTAACAGTCATAAGATTTCCATGTGCTTGTGACTGACAGATGGATATTTAAAATAATCAAACATATGTTATTCTTTGAAACCATATGATTCAGTCTCTCTTGTGGCTAAATTTTTCCCCAAAACAGAAGGTGTTCAGAATCCTCCGCTCTGAAGGTGGTGTGTGTGCGCACACATGTGCATATGTGTCGACATCAAAAAAAAAAGAAAGAAAAAAAAGAAAAAGGAAAAATACCTCATTATGCACTTGCTTCTTTGAACTTTAACCTCATCTTGCAAACAGGCAGATTTCCTTATCTGTGATGCATCTCATCAGGAAGTACTGGAGATATTTTTGTAACTATTTTGCAACATAATCCTGCATCTTTCTGCCTCCCTTGAAAACAATATGTCCTGTACCTCAACGACCATAACGCTTGGGTTAAAATTTTGAAAAAGCAAACTAACAAAATAGAATTCCGTGCTCTGTATCTACCACGCTCCACCATGCAAAGTCCCGGCGCCAGACCCCTAAACACCACTGTTAACTCCTTCCCTTCATGCCATCAGGAAGATGCTCCATCTCTCTTTGCAGGGTGGACTAGTGTGTTGGCTCTAGGCCATTCTGACAGACTGATGGGGGAAAAGGGTGAGAGAGATAGGAGGACCGATGATGACGTCATGGAGACGGGGATGTGGCCAAGCAGTCTGAACAGAGCAGCGGGCAAGGCACAGCTACCAGGGCTAAGAATGGAGGTTTGGGCTGGATGATAAGTGGGAGGAAACATGGCTGTGTGTAGAGGCCGTTCGAGTTAGATGGCTTACCAACTAATAAAGTGTCTATTATACCCTTAACACTTCTCCTGCCACTTAGTCTGCCAGAGCTCAGTTATAAAGATAATCTCATTAAGTCAAGGTATTTATCTAAAGCATAAAATTAACTTTTTAGAAAGACAACGTAGGAACTTTCTAAGGACGAAACATCTTTTGTGTTTGAATGACGTGGCATGTTAGCTCCCTCATCTCCCCACCACTCCACTCCCATCGACCTGCTCTGGACAGTGTCGCTTCTTGCCCGCGGAGGACATCGCCTCCCCACGCTTCCTTCCTTCTACCCCACCTTCTCCTAGGGTGCTGGGCTTCACCTCTGTCTTTCTGTTCTCTCAGCTTGGTTCACTGCATCTCTGGAAAGTTTGTCCTTTTCTGCTTACACATACTCTTTATAATCTCCTTCCTTCTTGCCCTTTAGCCTCTCAGTTTTCTCAGGAGAATTATATTTCTTCTTCATCTTTGTGGCATTTTTGAGCCAAAAAATGGGTGCTAATCATGGCAAAGTAACATTTTCCTTTAGAGCACTTGGCTAACTTTGAAGGTTTACATTCATTAGTGAGATTCTTTTGGGAATTTCTCTCTCCCCTGCAGGAGAATAGCTCCATGAAGGTGGTGACTTTGGTTTTTCTCACTTCTTTCATTATATTCCCAACTTCTGTATAGTGGCAGGCACAAGGCAGACATTCAATAAATATTTGCTGAATTATTGAATGAATGAATGCAGTATTTATTGAGCACCTACTATATATCAGATACTATCCTAGGCACTGGGATATAATGACAAATAAAATTGACAAGTCCCTAGACTCCTGGAGCTTACGTTCAATTAATAAATGCATCAAATTATCCTCATTTAAATAAAAGAAAAAGCAACTGAAAGTAGACATCATAAAAAAACCCAGTATGATCAAGCTCTAAAATCCTTGAAAGTAAACATAAGATTCTATCTCCTTATCTTTTTCTAGTTAAAACTTTTCCTTAAGTGCTGCTTTCCAGTGAAAATATTTTTTATTTTACCTCGTTATTTTTCTCTCTAATGATTAATATTATATAGTATTATTTTCAACTATATGTCATTGCAAACATAATGTTCCAGCCACATTATAATATGAATAAGCTTTGGATATGAGCATAGGATCCCAGCTATCTTTTAGAATAACTTTTAAAGGAAAAGATATTCATGTGTCTAACAAAGAACTTAATTAACTCTTGGAATACAGCCTATCTGTGTGGTTAGAGGGGATTTCAGCATGGGCAAAACCCAATGAAATGTTGGAGGAAGCATTACAGTGTTAATAACCTGGCTTTTTTAAAATAGTTTTAAATATTTTATCTACTCATTGCTCCAACATCATCATTATTAAGAGGAAGAACTTGATCATGGCCCTGCAATGTAGGTGTTAGTGCTGGTTCTCCTTCCCCGGTTGTGGTCTATCTATCCGTCACTCAAACTTTTCTTCTTCCAAAGGGAAAAATCAAACAAGAGAGGCTGTTGCACCGTTGATGTGGAAGACCATTCACCAACTAGATAAGGTGGTAAACCTTTTCCACAAGTTGCATGAATTCTCATTAGACATTAAAATTAAAAGGCATATTGTGCGAACATCCTCCCAATGAAAATACTATATATATATATATATATATATATATATATATAGTATTTTTTTTTTCTGCGGTACACAGGCCTCTCACTGTTGTGGCCTCTCCTGTTGCGGAGCACAGGCTCTGGACGCACAGGCTCAGCGGCCATGGCTCACGTGCCTAACCGCTCCGCGGCATGTGGGACCTTCCCGGACCGGGGCACGAACCTGTGTCCCCTGCATCAGCAGCCGGACTCTCAACCACTGCGCCACCAGGGAAGCCCAAAAATACTATATTGATTTTGCAGAATTTCTTTTATTTTCCTGCATTATTGCTTCCCTTTCATTCATTTATTCATTCACCCATTAAATACAAAGATGAATACTATTATGACTATGTAATGACATAAAAAGTATATAATACTTCCTGTAAAAGTCTGGAAATAAAAATTGTGCCCTATGTACAAAATATATACATATGCTACATGTAACATTGTCATTGCAGTTAAAAGACTGAATTTAAAAGTGATTGTAGCAGTGACTTTGAGTCTAACTCAAGTTGAATCTTTTTCTATCTTCTCTGTCATTTATTTGATACAATTATGAGCATGGCAAAAAGGGACAAGCATACTAATATTTAATATTAGTAACATTAAAAAGGAATGGCATATATTCATTCAAATATATTTCATCTTACAGTAAAATTTTTATTCATATCAAGTCTGCTTAAATATTTTCAGCTACTTTGATAATAATCTTCTTAAAAATGAAATATGTTTCCTGCTGAGGCAAATGCTTTCTTGTGAGTCTTGTTATCATTGCTGAGAACAACTAAGTGTGTATTTTCTCATGTGAATCATGGAGTAGTGAGAGGTGTAGTGTGTCTACCTATTGCATAGGGGTGAGCTGAAGTGTCAAACAAGCATTTACTTGTAAATACGTGCTATCCCGAAGACTCTACCTCTCCTATGAACTAGAATTTTCTACGTGTGCCCTCATTTAAAGAAAAACTGGTATAGAGATCTGTACTTGGAAACCATAATTTGGGGATAGTTTTGCTTCACCAAAGATTTTTTTCTTTTAGGAAAGCACTCACCATGGAACTTATTTAGATAGCCAACAACATCAGTGAGTTTTTTTTTTGTTTTTTTTTTTGCTGTACGCGGGCCTCTCACTGCTGTGGCCTCTCCCGTTGCGGAGCACAGGCTCCGGACACACAGGCTCCGCGGCCATGGCTCGCGGGCCCAGCCGCTCTGCGGCATGTGGGATCTTCCGGGATAGGGGCACGAACCCGTGTCCCCTGCATCGGCAGGCGGACTCTCAACCACTGCGCCACCAGGGAAGCCCGAGTGAGTTTTTAATACTGAGTGTCTAACTTCAAAAAGACTGATATTGTTTAAAGGGGAGGTAAGACTCCTGGGTTCCCTTTACGTAATTCTCCGCATCCCACTAGATCACCCTCTTTTGGCTTCAGCACCCCTAACTGAATGAGCACATTTTCTTTTTTCATTTTTCCAGTTATGAGCCTTTTCTTCATTACCTGAGGGTGTAGTCTCCTAAGAATGTGCACCTCCTGCTTAAAGCATTCTGCTCAGGGCAGCTATGATGAACTCCTCAGCTAAGAGGTGCTGGTTGGATTTTTTTCTAGATCAAAGCTTTCATCTTGATTCATTAGGGAAAATGCCACATAAATCACTGAGTCAGTGATATCCCTGGAGTGCAGCACTTGCCTCCATCAGAAAGGGTCTGCAGTCTTCAGTGAGGGGAAGCAAAGGATTTGCTTAAGGCTGGCTCTTGAGAAGATGCTTTCACCCTATCTCATGTCCAGTGTGGGAAGTAGGACAAAGGATTTTAGGAGAGTAAGAATCAAAGGCAGACCAGCTCTCTACTGATGTGGACGGTACTCGAGCAGGACAGATGTTCCAAGTCACATGTGGAGAAGTATTTGTGGTTGGATTCTGTTTGAAACTGATTGTTGATACTCTCATGAGACAGCCTGTGACAAATTGTATAATAAAAATGTTAAAAATAGCATATTTATTCCCTGGAAAAGCTGAGTTCCCACAATTCAGTGAGCTGGGAAAATTACTAAACTTTTTGGACACAAAGTGCTGATTCTCTGCTCTTATAACCCTTTCATTACAGATAGGATTTTTTCATTATAATTTTTGTTTTTCTGAACTGTTTCAGCAAGCCTTTTTAAAAAATAATAAAACAAGTCAACTTATATAGTTGAATAAAAATTTTAAATCCAAGTAAAATGTACATGCAATATTGATAAATTACAAAAGGACAGTACATTTTTCAGAAAATTCTATGGATATACCAGCCCTGCCCATTAGAAATATAATGTGAGCCACAGATGCAGTTCACATATGTAATTTAAAATTTTCTAGTAGTCACATTAAAAAAGTAAAAACAATCAAATAAAATTAATTTTAATGATATATTTAGTATATTTTATTTGACCCCATATATCCAAAAATCTTATTGTTTCAACATGCAATCAATGTAAAAAAGTTATTGAGGTATTTTATATCTTTTTATTGAATTAAATTTTCAAAATTCAATGTATATTTTATACTTACCACACAGCTCAATTCAAACCACCCACATTTCAAATACTCAGTTACCACATGTAGCTAGTGGCTACCGTATTAAAGGTCACAGGTCTATACCATAACAAACATTTGAATAAATTTTGAAAAAAAAATTATCTATCTAAAAATATGTGGATATTTACCAGTGTTTCCTAGGGCCTTTCATGTACAATGGGTGCATAGATCTTGGTTGAGAATGTAGGAGATGAAGAATACATAAAGACAGAGTAGGGAAATACTTTGTGTGGTATGTCTGAGGTGAACTAGAATGAGAAATGTTTGGACTATCTAAGTAGTTTCATATTGGGTTTGCCAAAAAGTTTGTCTGGGTTTTCGTTATGTCTTATGGGAAAACACGAACAAACTTTTTGGCCAATCCATAGATTTCAAATAGCACTATGTATCAGAAATGCTTTTGGCTGCAAGTAACACAAACTGAATTACAGTGACTGTGATGGTTAATTTTATGTGCCAACTTGGCTGGACTGTAGTACTCAGGCATTTGGTCAAATATTATTCTGGATGTTTCTGTGAGGGTGTTTTTGGATGAGGTTAACATTTAAACAGGTGGACTTTGAGTAAAGCAGATTGCCCTTCATAATGTGGGTGGGCTTCATCCAATCAATTGAAGGCTTTAATAGAACAAAGACTGACCTCCCCCAAGCATCTGTCAGCAAATGGCCTTTGGACTTGAACTGCAGCATCAACTTTTCCTTGGGTCTTCAGTCGCTGGCCCACCCTGCAGTTTTGGACTTGCCAACCCTATAAATCATGTGAACCAATTCCTTAAAATAAATCTCTTTCTATATATAGACACATCTTATTAGTTCTGTTTCTCTGTATAGTGAATTAAACCAAGAAGGGTTTATTTTGTCACAGAAGAAGCTATCTGGAGACAAATAGGTGCTGACTTTTGTTCAGCAGCCTGTTGATGTCATGGCAGTGTCTCTGATTTTCTTGGCATTTCCCTCAGGCTTACTGCCACGTTTTTGCAAAATGGATACTGCATCTCCAGACACCACATCCGCATTCAAGGAAGGGAGGGAGGGAGGAAGGAGGGAAGGAAGGAAGGAAGGGAAGGAGGGAGGGAGGGCGGGAGGGAAGGGGAAGGGAGGGAGGAAGGAAGAAAGGAGAGAAAAAAAAAAGAAAGAAAAAACTGGGATGATGTTAAAAAAACAAAACTTTCAGAATCCTCCCCTGTAATCTTCTATTGTATCACATTGTGTCACAAAGTCACTACTAGCGCAAAGGTGGCAGGAAAACCAAGTGCTTTGTTTTTCCAGCCTCTATAGTAGAAAATAGCAAGAGAGGAAGAGATTGAAATTTACTATTGGATCAACCAATCCACAGTGTCAAAGACTAAGTGGAAATTGGTACAAACCTTTGGAAGGGATTATATAAATATATACACTATAAGCCATAACAATTCCAAGCATTCTATAACTGAAGCATTAAGATATTCCTTTCATCATTATCTATAATTTTGGATTATACACCCATTGTTTCGGCTGCCCAGCCTCTAATACCTTTTCTATTTAGAAGGGAATACAAGAATGGCAGTGAGGCAGAGCCCACCACAGAAGTTAAAAGCAGCAGATATTTTTCCTCCCTGGGTCATGGGACCTTCACACTGACTCAGACACTTGTGGAATTTTGGGTCTTTGGGGAGTGATGCAGGGCTCAAGGTGCATTAGAGATTATTTGAATCTGCTGCTCTAAAGTCCAGGGTGCCAGGCCAAACATCAGAGGCGGCCATGCTTGGTGAGGATGCTGATAGTACTGAGCTCACAGGTTTCTTAGGAAGAGAGGGTGAGATGATGCTTAGCAGAGCACCTGGCATATAGTCAGCCCTCCATGCACATTTCCTCTGTGTATTATGTGATATCACAGATCTTTCTTCCTTGCACCAGAGCAGTAGCACCTCCATTCTCTTAAAATAACCCACCCTCCCTGTCTTCACTGGTCCTGCTAGAGTGTTGTTGCCTTACCTGCCTCCAGCCTCCAAACTTCAGGCTGTATCAGAACCATGTTTTCTTATTTGCAGTCCTGATCAGCTGGCTCCTGGCTTTTTTTTTTTTCTTTCTTTCAAATGACGCATCATCATCACCTACTGAATAAAATCCAAATTTCATAGCCTGGAAGCAGGACACCTCTGGAATGCCCAAATGGGAGAGACTTGGGGTCGGCAATATGATGAAGGAGATTGAAAAATTATCTTATTTTTTTACTTAGATTGCTTTTTAAAAATATATTTATTTATTTAATTACTTTTTGGCTGCATTGGGTCTTAGTTGCGGCGCGCAGGATCTTTCCTTGTGGCATGCAGGCTTCTCTCTAGTTGTGGCACGTGGGCTTCAGAGCACGTGGGCTCTGTAGTTGCAGCATGCAGGCTCCACAGTGCATGGGCTCTGTAGTTGCGGCATGCGGGCTTAGTTGCCCCGCGGCATGTGGGATCTTAGTTCCCCTACCAGGGATCGAACTGGCATCCCCTGCATTGCAAGATGGATTCTTAACCATTGGACCACCAGGGAAGTCCCCAGATTGCTTTTTATACATCAATAAAATTAGCAAAGTTTTTTTAAAAGCCAACTTCAAGGCACTCCCAATGACCATATCTGGGACAATTTGAGCAACAAAATGAATAATGATAGTAATGGATTATAACCTATAAAATAGGAATATATGAGTCCTTGTCCATCAGTGGATGAATGGATAAGTGGAATACTACTTACCCATAAAAAAGAATGAAATCCTGCCATTCATGATAACATGGATGGACCTTGAGGGTATTATGTTAAGTGGAATAAGTCAGATGGAGAAAGACAAATACCATACGATTTCACTCATATGTGGAATCTAAAAATAAAACAAAAAATGAGCAAACAAAATAAATTCTTAGCTACAGAGAACAGATTAGTGATTATCAGAGGGGAAGGGAGTAGGAGGGTGGGTGAAATGGGTAAAGGGGGTCAATTGTATGGTGGTGGATGGCAACTATAGTTGTGGTGGTGATCACTCTGTAGCATATACATATGTTGAACTATAATGCTGTACACCTGAAACTTACATAATAAAAAAAGAATGTGAGTCCATACTGATATAAATAATTGAATGAAGAAATAAACGGAGCAAAAGGGAAAGCTCTTTCTTAAAATAGAAGTATAAGTAATCAATGAAGAAGGAAATGTTGACAAAAATTACAGTAATAATTGCTTCAGGCAAAAATCATCAATGAGTGCCAAAATCAGTAGGTGAAAGTATGATGAGAGACACTATAGTTGTACGGCCTTACATGACACATATTATTATAAAGGGAAAAAATATTAAATTTAGAGTGGAGAGTTCTGGCAGAACCACCTTAATGAAGTGATCAAAAATTAACATTACCAGTAATGGAACAAATTGTGCCCCCCTGGTATGATGCTATAAGAAGGACACGTTGCTCTGTGGTATCCTTGTTAAAAATACATAGCCTACATTAGTTGGTTCTCAGCTAGAATTGATTCCCTCTCACACTTAGGGGAATTTAAAAATGTCTGGAGACATTTTTGATTGTCAGGAGTGCTACTGGCATGGAGTGGGTCAAGGCTGAGGGTGCTGTTAAATATACAATAAAAGCAATGCAGAGGAGAGCCTCCTACAACAAAGAATTATCAGACCCAAAGTGTCCATGGTGCCAAAATTGAGAAACCCTGACCTAAGTTTAATTGTGAGGAAACATCAGATAAGCCCTCTTTGGGGGACAGTCTACAGAATAATTGACCAATACTCTTCAAAAATATGAAAGATAAGAAGAGATGGAAGAACTGTTCAAAGTTAAAGGAGACTAAAGAGACAGACATCTAAGGTCAATGTGTAATGCTGGACTGAATTGCGAATGAGAAAAAAGACATGGGTGAAAAAACTGAAGAAATTTAAGTAAGGTCTGTAGATAGATAATAGAGTTATATTGGTGTTAATTTCCTGATTTTGATCCTCATGCTTTGGATATGTAAGATGTTATCATTTAGGGAAACTGGGTGAACAGTAGACAGGAATTCTTTGTACTATTTTTACATATTTTTATTGACAGTCTAAAATTTCAAAATGAAAAAATTTTTACATAAAAAATGCTTAAAAATAAAAGAGAAAAAGGAAATGGAGACAGACATAAAAGGATTTGAGAGAACACAATAAACACTGAAGACAGGCAAAGAAAATAGAACATATGGATAATATGAGAACTTTTCTGAAATTAAAGATTTGAAACTTAAATATTTAAAGAACATACCATCTACCCTGAGAACACTGACCCATGATGATCAGCACCAAGACATATTCTAGCAAAGTCACTCAACTCTAAAGAAAAAGAAGATGCCACTTGAGTGTCCAGAAAAAAAGAGTACGTGATTTATAAGGAAAAGAAAATTAGATTATTATACTTTTTGATGCTAATGCTCTATATGAGAAAAATATGAAGTAACAAATTTAAGATCTTCAAGGAAACAAGTGTGAATCAAAGATTTCTTTTTTTTTTATCCAGCATAGCTTTCAAGTGTAATGGGCACAGATCTCAGAAAATATTGCTCCCATGATTCCTTCCTGTGAAATCTTCTAGAAAATGAGCTTCAGACAACAAAATAACTAGACAGATATTGACTGACCTAAGGACAGTTGGTGAACATTAAGGACAGAGGTCCCCTAGAACTAAGACAACTGAATAGTCAGAGAGAATGCTTCGAACTGTATCATCTGATAGTGTAGATATTGTACAACTGTTTAAAAATGGAGGAGGGAATATTTTCAGTAATCATATTGGTGTTCATCTTATAATTGCTATCCTGAGACTATTAGGTGTGTAATATAAAACAAATAAATAATAATGATATATTCAAGTCTATCATCTCCTTTGTCCCTGAGAACAATTCTGTCATCTCTGGTTCCTTGAGAACCAGGATTCTTGATATGGAAGAAAAGAGATACTAAAGTAGTAGAGAAGAGGTTAAGTTAAAACTCTGTAATTTCATAACTGAATTGGAACTATCAATATAAACCCATGAGGTACTTGATCTAAATTTATCCCTGGATATGGCCACTGAAAAGACCTAGAAACAATAAGCTACACAATAGCAATGAGCATCTCTAGCACCCAGACTGTGGTCTTACAATACCATTTGTCACTACAAGGGACCAGGTCTCTTTGGAGAAGTGTCTGATTCTAGGTATAAGGCAGGAAATGAACAAGATGACCCTGGAACCATCACACCAGATGGCAAAGAAGCTATCAAACACTGCTTGGGTTGTGTCTAAAGGACCCTGGAGTCAACCTGAGGAGGCTCTCGCTAGCCAAAGATGGAAAATTTTGAGTTAATAATGATAATTGCAATGGATTGAAATTCATCAAATATCTTTAAATCCATGATTTCACAAAAATATGGAAAGTAATTATTACTTTTGGCAGATGATAGAAAATCAAATAATTACCTTGAAAACTGGCAAGTAGAGCTGAATAACCAAATATTTATCCTTCCTTTCCTATATGAACTGTATCACAGTACAACCAAATAATGGATGAGGGGGAGTGTTTCTTTATGAAAGTATTCTAATGAATAAATTAAAAAATTTTATAGAACTAGAATATCACAATTTGTGGTAGGTATTAAGTGTCAGCAGTTTCTAAAAACACAAAATGAATGACAATCAGATGTTATGTGCCTCCAAAGTCTTCATAATACCACCTACAGATTTGTCAAGGGGATGAACCAGAGTCTGACCTTGTCTCTGGATTCATCTTCTAGTTTGCAGGAAATATAGAGAACAGAAGACTAAGTCAGGATAGTGGTTACTTATGGGGAAGGGAGGGTTTGTGGTTGGGTTGGGACACATTGAAGGGCTTCTGGTGTGACTGGTGAAGTTCTATTTCAGGACCTTGGAGACATTTGCCTTACAGTAATTCAGTAAGCCATACATTTAATTCATGTAGTTTTCTATATTAGTGTTTTATTTTATGGTAAAATTAAAGAGGATATGAAGAAAAAGAAAGAAGATAAAACCACCAAAAAATTGAGTGAATTTTTCCACAACTGTTAGTTTGGGAAGGCAATGTCTCACAGAGGTCATGGGTTGGTTTGACATAGCAAACTTACTTCTAGAGGAGTTTGGGTTAAGTTTCATCCAATTTACTGTAATCTTTCATGAACAGGTTTATTTTTTAAAAATAAGTAAACAAAACAGTGATAAGCTTTGTCCCTTGCTCTCTCAGAAGTGGTGAGAAAATAGAGTTATGTGTTTTCTCTTGCAAAAGCGTGCTTGTTATTACCTAAAACACGTTTGTAATTTATCAGGGCAATAAATGTCTATGAATCAGTTAGGCAGCATGACAAGATACATGACTCTGGATTGTTTACTTATGCTGTCTACTAAGTTCTATTATTAGGTGGAATCTTTTAGACATGTTGATGCTTATGCTATAGGCACATCAAGACAGTGCCTTACATACTGAAGATACTCAATAAATGTTTGTTTTATAAAATTTCAATGAATAAATTAGAAGAACATATTAAATTGTACCATGAGTATGCAAATAGCTAAATCTAGACTGTAGACTTATATGCTGTTTATAGATTAAAGCAGGAAGGTCTTCATCAGGAGTACCCCAGAATTCTGCCTTCTATTGATATGTTAATTTCCTCCATCCTCTTGTGGCTTTAAATAAACTGATGACTCCCAAATGTACATCTGCAGCCCAGACCCCTCCTGTGAACTCCGGATATATATTCTAATACCCTACTGGACAGCTCCACTTGGCTGACTAATAGGCATCTCAGACTTATTATGTGCCCGACCAAATTCCTGATTTCCACCTCCCCAGACTTTCTCTACCCACATTTTTGCTATCTCAGTAAATATCTACTTCTTCCTTCCACTTGCCTTAGCCCCAAATCTTGGGGTCATCCTTCGTACCTCTGTCTTTCACACCCTACAGCCAACCCATCATCAAATCCTTCCAACTCTACTTTCAAACAGAAATCTGTTTCTTATGACATGCACCACTACCAATCTGGTTCAAGCTGCCATCATTTCATTTCAATACAATTTCAAACATGTAAAAAAGTTGCCAAAATAGTATAAAGAGCTCCCATATGCCCATTATCCAGATTTTCCAATGTTTTACATTTTTCTTCAATTTCTTTGTCATTCACTCATTTCTCTTTTCTTCCTTCTCTCAAACACACAAACGTAACACACACAAACAGATATACACACACAAATAAACATACATATATTTTATTCTGAACTTTGGTCACTTGATTAAAGTGGTATCTACCTGGTTTTTCAGTGTTAACTTATAATTAACTTTAAGACTATGTAAAGATGCTATTCCTCATCAAATTTTCAACCATTAGTTTTAGTTTCCATTGATACTTTTCAAATTCCAACATTCTTTCTAAATTTATTAGTTGTCATTATTCTGTAAAAAAAGAGATTTTTCCATCTCCCATTTATTTATGTATTATGTATTTGTTTATATCAGTATGAACTCAGGGATATATTTTATTGAATGCATTATATTCTATTACTTTTTTATATATTTTGATATCCAATTGGATTATCCTTCTGTATTTTATATATACATATGTTATAAATCTCGTAATACAATAATATAATATTATATTCTTTGCTTTAAAAAGTGAGCAATCTTTAAAATAGAGAGGGGAAAAATGTGATCTTTAATTTTTGCCATTTTGGTGTTCTTCATTCGTTCCTGTAAATCTGTATTTCCATCTGGTGTCCTTTGTCTTCATTTTGAAAACAGTTCTCTTGTCATTTTAGTAGTGCAGGTCTGCTATTCTATATTCTCTCTGTTCCCCTGCTGGAACTCCAAGTACACAGATAATACATTACTTGATATTGTTCCACAGGTCACTTAACTCTATTCTTTTTTTTTTTTTTTTTTTGCGGTACGCAGGCCTCTCACTGCTGTGGCCTCTCCCGTTGCGGAGCACAGGCTCCGGACGCGCAGGCTCAGCGGCCATGGCTCACGGGCTCAGCTGCTCCGCGGCATGTGGGATCCTCCCGGACCGGGGCATGAACCCAGGTCCCCTGCATCGGCAGGCAGACTCTCAACCACTGCGCCACCAGGGAAGCCCTCTATTCATTTTTTAAAAATGATTTTTTCTTTCTATTCTGTGGATTAGATCATTTCTATTGATCTATCTTGAAGGTCACAGACTCCTCCTTCTGCTATTTCCAGTCTATTGTTAAGCCTATCTAGTGAATTTTTCATTTGTGGTATTATACTTTTCAGTTCTAGAACTTTAACCTTTTCCATAGTTTCCATTTTTTCTGTTGAGATTCATCAATAATTATGGCTACCTTTTCCTTTAAGTCACTGAACACATTTATAATACTTGCTTTAAAGGTCTTGCTTGTTAATTTCACCATCTGGTCATCTTGGGGTTAGCTTCTATTGATTGCTTTTTCTCTTGACCATGGGTCACATTTTTCTCTTTCTTCACATGTCTAGTAATTTGGATGTCAAACTGGGCATTGTGGATGGTATATTGTGGAGAATCTTGGATTCTGTTATCCAGTTGTTCTAGCAAACAATTTACTTGGCTGAACTTAAACTCCAAACTCTGCCTCCCCTTCTGTGAGCAGCAGTTAAAATTTCTGGTCAGTTCTTATAGTCTTCTTCCTATTGTTTTCTTCTGGACTTTTGTTACCCCAGGTGTTTGCAGTTCAGGGGTCCACCAAGGAGTTGAATGGAATTTACATGCAGAATTTTGGGGTCCCCACTCTGTGAAATCTTTTTTTCTGAGACTTCTTTGCTCAATTTCCAGCTGCTCTTACAGCCTCTAAATTCCATCTGTCTCTTCAAACTGGTAAGACTGCTTTCTGAGTGAGTTCTAGCTGCCCCATGTTACATGGACTGGAGCCTGCTATCAAGTGAAAACCCACAATCTCACTTAACATGATTCCTTTCTTGCAAGGGTTGAATCCTCTCCAGTTTTTACCTGCTTCTGATCACTTGACAGTGCCTTAAAATTCTTAAAAAACATTTTGTTCAGAGTGTATAACTGTTATTTGTGAGAGGTTTAATTGATACATGTTACTCTACCATTCTCGGAACCAGAACCCACCATCATTTCTTACCTAGAGTACAGCAGTGGCCACCTCATGGGTCTCCTTGCTCCCACTCTTGCCCTTTCAGTTTTCTACCCAGCAGTCTAAAGTATCCTTTTAGCATTAAAGTCATATCGTTTCACTTTTCTGGTCAGAACCCTCTATTTCTCACCTCATTTAGAGTAAAAGCCAAATTCTTTACAATGAGTTCCAAGGCCCTCTGCCACCTGACCTCTCATTCTCTCTCTAACTACATCTCATGTTCTGCTCCAGGAATACTTGCCTCCTTGCTGTGCTAACACACAGTAGATGTACTCCTATCTCAGGGCATTAGTTCTGGCTGTTACCCTGCCTAAAATGCTCTTCCTTCAGGTATCCACCTTGCTCACTCCTTCACTTACTTCAGGTCTGGCTCAAATGTCACCTTCTCAGTGAGGCCTTCCCTGACCATTCTATTAAAAATGCAACCTCCCCTCCTCCCCCTCCCCATTTCTTATTCCTTTCCTTAATATAGTTTTCTTTATAATACTTACTGCCATCTAAAATATTATCATTTTACTCTTTTGTTTATTTTCTACTTCTACTAGAAAAAATGAGCTCCATGAAGGCAAGAGCTTTTGTCTCTTTGTTCACTGCCGTCTCCTCAGTGTCAGAACAGTGCCTGGCCGTTAAGAGATGCTCGTTAGACATTTGTTCACAGAAGACTGAATAAATTCGGATCGTCCCCTTTGTCAGGCAGGTCTATACTTAAACCATAGATACAAATTCAATGATGAAGTCTGACTTCTAATTAGGGATCAGGCAATACAATAGGTCTACCAAACACTTACTGTAAGATAAACCTATATTCTTTCTGTCCCAGATATGAAGAGCAGCAGTAATAAGATTCATTCTACCTAGACCTGTCTAAATTTATATGGTAGTTTAGCTGCAGTATGATACAAAGCACATAGGCTTTGGCATTGGACAAAGGGCACTTCGCACTTTGGACTATTTAACACCTCTGAGCCTCAATTTCCTCATCTGGAAAAGAGGTTAATGGCCTTTACCTTGGTTTTTTAGTTGAGATTGGATAAGTTTGAGTGACAGAAAAATCTGAAATAACAAAGGATCAAACAAGATAGAAGTTTATTTATCTCTCATATATAAATCTGGAGGTTGGTCCAGAGTGGGTATGGCACTCTATGCTGTTAGGGACTCATTTCATCTTGTGGCTCTGTCCATAGCAGCCTACATTACCAAGTTGACCTGAAGTCCCAAGGTGGTTGCTCCTGTTCCAGCTTCTGCGGCATATACTGTAGTGTTTATTTTGGAGGCTATCAGCCCACTTGAAAATGTTATTACCATGGCAAAAGGAAAGAATGAATGTTACAGGGCAACTGGTAGCATCACACTCTAGCTTATTGTAAAAATTAAGTAACTCTAAGATTCATGATATCTAGAAACTACCTTCTCCTTTTTCTGCACTAAATCATCTCTTGGCCTCTCCCTTTCAAGAAAATGAACATTCTTTAATCCTTTCCTTCTGGTTCTTATTTCTTACATACTTCTTTTTCTTTTTCTTTTTTCTTTATCAGTAGTTACTTTATTCATTTCTTTTTAATTGAAGTATAGTCGATTTACAATATTATATTAATTTCAGGTGTACGATTTCTTACACATTTCTACTGTACTTCCCTAAGCCTTCTCAGTCTTCTCCAACTCTCACAGGTAGAGATGAAATCTAATCATACCAATCTAAATAGGGCTATTCCAGGTCATGTTAAGCCATTGTTGCCCATCCTTGGTTGGACCTGTCATCACTATGGGGGTTCCTTAACAACAAAACTATATCAATTGCTGGTTTTCAAGGGGTGTCCCTCAGATCCTCAGAATTCCTTGGAATCATATATAATAAGGCAGAGGTACAGTATTTAATTTGTGTTTGTTCTGATACCTTTAGCTCTTTTCTCAGCACTCTGTGTAAAATGAAGTTCTAGGATGTCACTCACCACCTCTAAATGATCAATGTTTTTAAGTGGAAGAATTCTTTTTTCAAATAAGATCTTATGAATACACTCTAAACAGACTGAAGCACAATTGTATGGATTGAAGCAAGGGTGGGGCCATAGGCAAATTAATGGTCTAGATCATCTCTTAACTCATTTAGAATCAATTAGTAGAGGATGAGTGCTACTGATTATGAAAAGGGGTTTGTCAAGGAAGTCAAGATTCTTTTTTTTCCATAAATTTATTTATTTAATTTTTGGCTGCGTTGGGTCTTCATTGCTGTGTGCTAGCTTTTCTCTGGTTGCAGGCAGCGGGGGCTACTCTTCGTTGCGGTGCATGGGCTTCTCATTGTGGTGGCTTCTCTTGTTGTGGAGCACGGGCTCTAGGTATGCAGGTTTTGGTAGTTGTGGTACATGGGCTCAGTAGTTGTGGCTCGCAGGCTCTAGAGCACAGGCTCAATAGTTGTGGCTCACGGGCGTAGTTGCTCCGTGGCATGTGGGATCTTCCTGGACCAGGACTCGAACCCGTGTCCCCTGCATTGGCAGGAAGATTCTTTTTTTTTTTTTTTTTTTGTGGTATGCGGGCCTCTCACTACTGTGGCCTCTCCCGTTGTGGAGCACAGGCTCTGGACGTGCAGGCCCAGCGGCCATGGCCCATGGGCCCAGCCGCTCCGTGGCATGTGGGATCCTCCCGGACCGGGGCATGAACCCGTGTCCCCCGCATCGGCAGGCAGACTCGCAACCACTGCGCCACCAGGGAAGCCCCAAGGAAGTCAAGATTCTTGTTCACTTTGGTAACTCTAGCTATAAACCAATGCCTGGTTGCCTAGCAACTCAACCCAATCCAGGACAAGCCCTGCCAACTCTTCCCCTAGACTTCACAAAAAGAAGCAGGACTAATGATTTAAAACATCAAAAAACTGATCCACAGAGTTATAAATAAAAGATAAGCATACAGGCTGCCATCAGGCCCTCAATGTGTTGGGAGCCCGAGGGCAGAGGGGGCAGAACGGCTGAGGAGAGTGAGATCAGTGAGCCGCCCTCCAGGACAAATAATAAATAGGTCTGATTTCCCAACCATTCCCTTTCCCGTGCCCCCACATAGCATTGCCTTTTGCACTTCAGTTTTCTCACTATTGTCTTCTACATTAGACCTTCTAGTTCCTAGATTTCCTTGAGTTCTTTCTTTAAAAGTTGTCTTTCCTGCATTTTGTCAAAAATGTTGTTCTGACTTTTGCTACACGTTGACATACCTCCTACTTGTTTATATGTCTAAAGCAGTGGTTCTCAAATGGGGGCAGTTTTGTCCCCCAGGGGACATTGGGCAATGTCTGGAGATATTTTTGGTGGTCACACTGGGGCAGGGGAGTGGGGTACCACTGGCATCTAGTGGGTGGAGCCAGAGATGCTCTAAACATCCTACTATAAACATTCTACTCTGTGTGGTGAGCCTCCACAACAAAGAATTATCTCGCCTTATGTGTCAATAGTGCCAAAGCTGAGAAGCCCTGGTCTAATGCATATATTCTCAACAAGGACAGTAAATTACATGTTACAATGGCTCAACCCTACCTGGCAAAATCTTATTCCTTAGTTACTTAGTATTTAATTTTCCAGGAAGAGGGGTAATGTTTTAAAAGGACCCTTATGAGAACAATAATGGAAAAAGCATTGAGAAACACTAGCCTAATGTTGGGAACATTTCAGGGTGAAGAATCAGCGTATCAAGCCTTTATACAAAGCACAGAGTTGCAATTCAGCAGAAGCTGGTTCCTGGCATTGATATATAGCAACCTCCTAGAATTAAACATGAGTTTAAGATGGATTGGTACTGATTTTCCTGGGAAGAAGGGCAGGCAGGCCAACCATCAGTGATCTAGTCCTTCTTTGAGAAAAGCACATATTCTTTCAGGTCCCAAAGACACCTTAAAATGTTTGGGGCCAGTAATTTACTTTATGACACCCAGTGACCTAGAAGAACTAATGTGCCTTTAAATGATGAGTTCTTATGGCTTCCCCAAAGGCCCTAATAGGAAACAAAGGCAAGAGTTTTAAGAGCATCCCATTCCCACCACTGAAAAAAATTCTGTTCTCTCAACTTAGCATATTTCTTTTTGCTTAAAGGTATTTCAACTACTGAAAAGGCTTGAAATCACATTCCTCCTCTGAAGGTCGAAAGCAAACATATCTTGCTGGGACATTTTTTTTTTTCCTGCCCAGGGTATTAGAAATGTTATAAAAGGACTCATATATATAACTCCAGATTCTGGGTCAATAACTTCTGTTTCCTCTAGCCAGTTACTATTTTTTTTATTATGAATACAAATTTTCATCAGATCTGGTTGGAATCCCCTGAGATATTACACTTTTACTAAGAGAAAATGGAGGATGTGTAAAATCCAACAGACTGTCAGTCTGCTATTCTTCCTTTCAAGGCTGTTTGGTTTCACCCAGCTCTTGTACCTTGTGCCTGGGAATAGGCCCAGGAGAAGAGGAGGCCCCGAGGCACTTCCGAGGGGTGGAGCCCCAGCAGGGGCTGGCCTAGGAGAGGTGAGGAGTCAAAGCTACTTTTAAAATCAGGACGTACTCTCACCACTTTGAGGACAAAGTCTGGGGCTTTGTTGGTCAGAGTAATTGAGTGGAGGTCGGTGCAGGAATGTGGCCTTCTCAGTGGACACAGCTGCAGAAGACTCTGGGAAGAGAGGCCCCTCACTTCCTGTAACCGTGGGTTGTTCCTTTGGGACTTCCTATCACAGGCAGTCCTGAGGGCTCCAGCCATTCCCCCACCCCCCAAGTTTTTCCTCCTACCAGTTTCTATCATTTTTAAATATAAGAATAATGGGGAGAGTGAGCTCATTGAAATGGATGCCAAAAAGATATTTTACAGCAGAACTACTTTGTAAATGAATTCATATGTCTCAAAACATTTTTTTACTAAGTAATTTTAGTTATAGCTTAAAAAATAAAATGAGACAGGAATAGGAAAGAGAGAAATGCCTTTACGAAGCCAAAATAGAAGTCTTATTGGAATCAGTTTCCAAAACAGAGTCCCTGGGTTCAACTCTTACTGTGACAATATAGGTCAAAACAATTTAGTTTTATGTTCACACAATATTTTCATTTTAAACCTGGTCTGATATTCCAACAGAAGAAATTATTTTGGCACTATGAAAGTTTGCTTTTCAGAGTCCTTTGAGAACAATTTAATTGAGTTTCATGGTCCTTTATAGTTTTAATTTTAGTGTCACAATCAGCAATTTTTTTTAATAGTACACAGAACATGTATTGCCTTTGTTAAACAAATGATCTAAGGACCTAGAACGACCATTCCACAAGCCAAATGCGATGACATGAGTAAAGTGAACATGCAGTTTTGTAGGCTTAGCCCTTCTCACTGCCAAGTAAAGCTCATCCAAGAGACATTTAACGTTTTATATGGATCATACACAAAAAGAAGTGTTCTGGCCCCAAAGCACAAAGCTGCTGATAATAATGCCTCAAGCATGTGTGCATGTCACCAGTTTTCAAACACTTTCTTCACATATATTACCTCATTTGATTTGCACAGTCACCCATCAGGTAGGCCTGGCACACACGTAGTGGCTATGGATCCCATCCACAGTTCAGGTGTGGAAGAATAGAACTCTCTAGAATTAATTCATCTCTGACTCTGGGTTGGTGGAAGTCAGCTTTCAGGGCTCCACTAACACTCAGTTTCCAAAACGCACCTCTTCCAGGTAGTAGAATCACAAAACACACCTTAGGTGAGCAAGTCACAAAAAGCCTCTTCCTGTAGGTACAGAGCTTGGGGCACAGGAAACACATAGGTTTCACCCAGCCTGTACCCCCACCCCTCAGCCAGGTACTTTTGTGTTGGCCACCAACACATGCATGTGCAGTAGTCCTGACAACCTTTGTTGTCTGTCTTTCCTGGGCTTCTCCCCCATCCCATCCGGGTAGGTGCCAGAGTTCTTGGATACTCTGAATTTCCAAGACCTCGGGTGGGGAGGTGGGAGAGCAGGGAGGCAACTTCTGGTTGTCCACACACGTTGCCACTGTGATATCCGTCGTTCTTATCTGTACATCGCCTGCAGGGCTGGTGGCTCTCTACTGTTTCCATTACATCTTTGGAGCATGGGGATGCTTGCTCAGAAGCCTGTGGTCCCTTCCCCAGATGCACCATGCAGTCATTTCCCCTCAGAGCTTCTGGAGAGAGCAACACTTATGCCCTCTACTTGTGGCTTTCTCTCTCAGAACTCACCTGTCTCCATCTCTCATTCTCACTTGTTTTCTCTCTCTCACTTTCTCCTCTTCCTCTCCACAAGCAGGCCAAGAGATCTTCTTCGAGTCTGGGGAGAGAAACAGGAGAGAAGGTTTTTGTAAGACAAAGCCAGATCTTTCTCTAAGCTACTTCTGATCCATCCCTGTGACAAACCTACCCAGAGACCATGAGAACAGGACTGACTTCATGACCTCCTTGAATAGAAGGAAGGAAAAAGGAAAGAATACAGGTGGAGAAAATTATCCACCCACAATTACTATTTTTTTTAATGGAAAATAAACCTATAAAGGATGGAACCATGGTAAAACTGAGGCCAGACTCTTTTGGATCTTTTACATCATAGCATGGTAAAGCGAGCTAGGTATTAAATTACCAGTGAAAAAGGATAGGCTGAGCCTGCCTATGGTTTTTTGGGTTTTGTTTTTTTTTTCTTTTTTTTTGCGGTACGCGGGCCTCTCACTGTTGTGGCCTCTCCCATTGTGGAGCACAGGCTCCGGACGCACAGGCTCAGTGGCCATGGCTCACGGGCCCAGCCGCTCCGCGGCATGTGGGATCTTCCCAGACCGGGGCGTGAACCCGTGTCCCCTGCATCGGCAGGTGGACTCTCAACCACTGCACCACCAGGGAAGCCCCGGCTCTTGCCTTTTTAAATTTTTTTTTCTGGCCGACCACGAAGCATGTGGGATCTTAGTCCCCCGACCAGGGATAGAGCCCATGCCCCCTGCAGTGGAAGCACGGAGTCCTAACCGCTGGACTGCCAAGGAATTCCCCTCTTGCTCTTTTTTTTTCGTGGCTCTAGTCAGCACTTCCACTTTTCAGGAATTAAGGAAAAGCAAAAAAGGAAAAATAGTGCATGTTTATTGAATCTGACCTTTGAAAGAGTTTTCCTGGAAGCCCCTCTCCAAAACTTCAACTTACATCTCATTGTCCAGAACTATATTACAACAGAGGCCTATTTGTCTTCCAGACGTCACACAAAAATGTTAGGATTCACTTTAAATGGATAAATTTGATACAAATTTTCACTTTCCTGAACCAATCACTGTGGCCCATGCACCCAATCCAGGCCCTTGTTTTATTATACCTAAACCACAGCAGGAATTTCTTTTGTAATTTTATCCTTCCAGGCCCCTGCTCAAGAAACTTCAAAGGCTTTCCTTTACCTGTAGGCCAGCACTGAAAACTCTCCTCCAATGTGCCATCAATTAAACTCAACAAAAATATTTTGGCAGCTACCGCAGGTAGACTAGTCCATCCTGCTAAACGAGCACGGTCATTTCCATGCCCGTGCCTCATCCTCCCCTTTCCCTAGTTCATCCTGTGCATTTCATTTCCTTGTTTCCAGTGTATCCTTCAGGACCCTGCTCAAGTCTTAGCTTGTTCTGGATGTCATCCTGCACATTAACTCATGAGGATTTCTTCCTCCTTTTAATTCACAACATTCATTGTCCAACACCACTTCACTAGCAATTAGAAATGGACTATCTTGTTGCTACTTGGTTTTTATGTTATTGAGCACCTGTTAATAACATTTAAGTTTCCATATAACCATGTCCTATCTCATCTTTACATTTTCCACATAAAACCTTCAGATATGTTTAATGTGAAGGAAGAAGACCAATGAACAAATGAAAGATTACAACTTGACTGCTCCAAAAACATTCAATTGCCGTTTTAAGATCATTATGAAGCTTCCTTGGATTGAATTTGTCACTTGACCTCAGACCTATGTGGCCAGATTTCCACTGAGAATTGAATCCAAATACATTGGGGGGACTTAGTCTGTTACATCTCCAGATCTTTCCACATATTTATTATGAATACTTTCTTCTGTAGATGGAGAAATTGACTTTACAGAGCTTTAAAATAAATTTTAACCAAGGTACTAAACAGGCATTGATAACATAGGAGACTCAGCAGGTTACCGTCTGTCCAAGCAAATGAAACATATGTGATTGATGAGTTGTTTGAAGTAAAAGAAATTCAGATCGTACAGTCACTGTTTAATTCTGATGCACAGCAAGATGTCTTCGTCTTGTCTTCTGAGAAAGCCTCATAAAACTCTGGAGAATTAATCTTGAATATAGCAAAAAATTCAAGTTAGACTTTCTGTTGTATCAGTAATCAATCCAGCTCTACAGTATGGTTCTCAAAATACATAAAGGGGCCTTTGGCTTTTCAGTAAAAGTGATGAAGACTTAAAGCCTGTGACTGTATTTGATTTATCTGTGGAAACTGATTAAGTGCAGGGTGGGTGCGTGAGGTTTGCTCTTTTGATATGAGATTTGAAGAGGAATTAAAATTCTTTCCTAGGCCTGCTGGCATTGAGGATATATGACCTTGTCTTTAAGAACAAAAAAATCTCAGTCATGAGTAATGCCTGGAATAATCTTTTCAAAATAGAAAGTATTTTGCCTTCCTACTTCAAATAACTTTGTTCAATAAGACTAGCCTACACACTAAAAATTAATGTCAAAATCTTTCATAATGTGAATTAATCTCAGCATCTCTAGCTCTTTCTCAAATTGGGTTGAGATTCACCTTGAGGCTCTTTGACATCCTTCTGGCTCTGGATAGCAGTTTGAGGCCCAGGATTACCAGGCCCTATTAGCAGCATAAAGTGGTACAGACAGCCCAAAGCCTCTCCCTTAGGGTCAGTGCTCACCTCCACTCCTGCTCTTTGCTTGCATGACTTGTGAATCCTGCCTCTAGACTGATTGCCTCTCTCATCACCCCCCATACGTGCCTGGAAACACTTATCCTCCTGCTCTAGTTAAATTCCCATGAACTGTTTTCTTTTCCATTTAGATCTGTGGGGGCATCAAGGAACACCCCCAAAACCAATTTAAGCTGGACTCCTGATCAGGCCTTGACCCAAGCCCCCCTTTCCCATTCAGTGCCTGCCACTTATTTAATGGAACCCTCCACTGTCTATATTTTGCCTCCTAGTAAATTGGGAACATAGAGCTTTCAAAAGCTGCTATAGAATTATTCTTATCTTATGGGATCAGGTCTGGGAGTTGGTAGGTAAATTTTTAAAAATTGATTACAGTATAAAATTTAAAAAATGATACTCATTTATCTTAAACATTCTATTTTAACCTAAAACATTTTAAGGTACATTTATTCATCAATTTTTTGATGAAGGGCCAAGTTCTCTCTGATTACAGTTCTAAGTGGCCTTTCTTGCATAAGCCATTCCGTTGTGTATTATTTATCATTTCTATTTTTGCTTTCTTTATTGTGGAGGGAGAACTTAAAGATGCTTTTAAATCTCAATTTTTATGATTCTTTCAATCTTTTAAAATTTTCTTGCCTACACTTAAATTGATAGCAACTTTATTCTGTGTAGTGCTTTGCTTTTATCAAGTCTTTCCAAAGACTTTGACTTTGTTTTCAGAGGCACAACTCTCTTTACACACATAGATATCATTGATTTATACAGTATACATTACATTATACATTTATAGTCAAGAACAGGTGTTATAAATAGGTTTGGAACAAATGCAACCAACTCTCGGTAAGTATATAACTCAACCAATAGGAGCAGAAATGAGAAAACACGAGCGTTCCCTAGAATCAGTGAGTGAGTATTCAAAGTGCTGTGGGCATCATTCAGTGTGTTCTAAAGAAGGAATGGAGATGCACCAGCAATCAGTTGAAAGCATCAACTGGACAACAGTATGGAGCATCTCCCAGTTTAGGCAACCCAAGAGAAAGAAAATTCTCTCTTTCTCTCTCAACTCTATATAGCAATATAGGGAAAGAATCTGACTGGGTCATGTGCCTACCATGCAATGGACTACCGTTACCAGAGACATAGGGTTCTATGATAGCTCAATTTGGGTCACATTTGGGAGTGAATGACACTCCCAGAGTTGCCTGTATAATTGTCACAGCATCCTAGAGTAAGTGATTAAATTGGTAGACAAACTCTGATCTAGTTAAAAGCAAGGCCTTGTGGTGGGCAATGGTAATGGAAAATTCTTGTAAGGAGGCTACATTAAATGTTCAATATTAAATCCCTCTTCCATCTTTTTAAGATTGCTTAAAGTTTCTTAAGAGTAAAGAGTATGAGATGATGATGATAACAAATGGCTACCAATGAGTTAATTATGATGATGTGCTAGGCACTGTTCCAAACACTTTATATGATTATTACTTAATCATCTCATGAATCCTAATCTTGCTTCTTATTTCATTGAGGAAAAAGAAGCCATGACAAGAACTCCCACCACCTCATGTACATACCTACCTATATGTGTACCATGTTCTCTGCCTTCCCTCTTGTTACCACAGGTCAACTGTCCACACCCCATCTGCTGCCAACCCCTCCACTTGGGCACTGAATCCCATCCATCCCCTCTCACATACAGAATGTCTTCTCTCCTTTAATTATTTCTTCCCCCAGGGCATCAGTAATTTTCCTTTTCCCCTCCCCATTTCTATCAGTATACAAGACTGCCATTCCTCCCATCTTTGGGGAAAAAAAAATCTCTAAAATCTCTTTTGACCTCATATTTCATACTAGTTATGGACAAATTCTCTGCTCTCCTTGATGGAGCACAACTCTTGGTGGAGGTACCTATACTTACGGTCTCCAATTTCTCTCCTGCCTTTCTCTCCTGAACCCTCTGCAGTGAAGCTTTGGCTCCTACCATTCCATCAGTGATTAACTTCCAGTCGTCATCTTGTTTGATTTGTCAGCAGAATTGAACAAAGCCGATCGTTCTCTTCTCCTTGGAATACATTCTTCCCTTTGTTTCTAGAACAATCGTTAGTTTTGCTCCTATGTCCCAGGCTGCTCTTTCTTCGGCTCTCTTGCTAGTTGCTCCTCATCTCTCTAACCCCTAAATGTTGGAATACCTCAGTCTGACTCCCTTCTCCATCTATACTCAATCCCTGGATGATCTTGTGGATTTAGATATATGTATAAACTCATGGTTCCTTATATCCTGCTTTGGTCTCTTCCTTGAATTCTAGATAAATTCTAGATAATTCTAGATAAACGCCTGTTCAACAGCTCCACTTGCCTGACAACAGGCATCTCAAGCTCAATACAATATAGTCAGTTCTACTATAACACTTATTTTGAAATTGTGAATTTGTTCTAACATGATCGATGCCTTAGGGAGTAATTTGAACATAACACTAATTTTGCCTTTGCTTATGTGCCATTTTGTTTGTGAGAAACACTAGGTGAATGCAGAAAAGGGCACGCAAGTGAGCCCACAGGAACACGCGAAATGCAGACACTCACACAATATCTACCAGCTACCTCAGTTCTGGTTATCCCACGAGGGATAATTGTGTGTTATCCCACGAGGTTGTGTTTGACTATTCTTCCACCTCTGTGAACTTTTCTCTACTAGAAAACACTCATTCAACATCCCAAACATTTAAGTGTCCTGGATCAAACATGCCAAGCAGTGCATGCAAAGGAGAGGTATTTAAGTACTCAGGAGAGGCTTGAAATAATAATGTGGGTTTTCTTTTAAATGAGAGAATACAGGCGGTCTTTGCTTTGCATAGCACCATGTTAACTGAAACTCATGCAAATAGGAAGGGACTGTGTGCTCCCTTTCCTGGTTCCGTAGTAACTGACACTTCTCACCTCTTAGCAAGGACACAGTTTCTTCTTCCTTTTTTTTCTTTGGCCACACCACGAGGCATGCAGGATCTTAGTTCTCCAACCAGGGAACGAACCTGCGCCCCCTGCAATGAAAGTGCAGAGTCTTAACCACTGGACTGCCAGGGAAG
Organism: Mesoplodon bidens; assembly: GCF_964165515.1. Lineage (NCBI taxonomy): Eukaryota > Metazoa > Chordata > Mammalia > Artiodactyla > Ziphiidae > Mesoplodon > Mesoplodon bidens. The sequence goes on from NC_138165.1 coordinate 70,299,165, forward strand.
TCCCAAGGACAGTTTTGAAATCCAGGAGTTACCATTTACACAGCATCATGCAAACAAGGATTGCTTATATGTGATATCTCCTGAGCAATAGGCAGAGGGAATCCACACTGCAGACTCTGATAGACAATGCCATAAAAATAAAAGTTTAAAAGTCCATGGTTGGAACAACTTTGAGTGCTGTGAAGTCAATAATAAGGCCTAAACACACAGAAGGAATGGAAAGATAGTTGAACATATGGATTAAAGATTAAGTAGGGAAAAGTATTTGCTCAAATGCCATCTTATCAGTGAGGCCTTCTCTGACCATCCTATCTAGAGCTTTACCCCCAATTCCTCAAGTCACTGTACTTTCTATCCCCCCTTTAAAATTTTATTCTTCTTTGTAACATTTATCACCACTAGACATATTATCTAGTATTTTATGTATTTATTAGTTTATTTTCTGTCAACCTGTGGTAGTTTTAAAACATGACTGCAAATTCTTTGACATTTCTCTCACAGAGAGGTAGGGTCTGTGCCCTTCCCCTTGAATCTTGGCAGGCATGGTGGGAATCACACCAAGTGACTTCTGAAGCAAGGTCATAAAAGGTTATGCAGCTTCTGCCTTGTTCACTGGAACACTTGCTCTTGGGGCCCGACTACCCTAAGGCAGTCGTGCTGTGGGGAAGCCCTGGTCAAAGGGAGAGGTCACATGTGGTGCTGGGCAACAGTGTCAGCCAGGCTGAGTCTTTGAGTCATGGTAGACCAGATGCTCAGAATCTAGTGGAAAGATGAACATACACATAATTGCAGTACATAATTACAATTCAGTGTGAAAGATGCTACAGTGAGATATTAACAGAGAGCCATGGCACCTAAGAGGAGAGAGTAACTAATTTTCAGTGGAGGACCTTGGGGGCTCATCCAAGTGGTGACATCTGACCTGTCTTGAAGGATGAGTAGGAATTTGCCAGGCAAAGGATGGAAGAGGAATTAGACTCCTGGTCTCCTCTTCTTTCTACTACTTTGAGGGCAGGGAAGGTCCATCCTTCTGACAACTGGAATCAACCAAATGACCGAACGCGTAAGCTGAGCTATATAGTGAGTACTGGGATTAGGTAACCTGATGATACAGGAATAAAACTCCCAGGTTTAGGCAAGACTATAGATGGAGATGAGTAAGGCGTTCCCTTTTCTGGGCCTGTTTTTGCATCTGTAAGAGACAGCAATTAGCGTAAAAGATGTAGAGGAGGTCATTCTCAGTTCTGTGATTCTAGTTCTTTCCTAAATTGGATCTTCTTAAGGTTCAACAATCTCCATTCTGTCAACTGCTCCTCAGATGATATGTTTTCCAAGCTGGAAAACCACACATGTGCCTCCCTTTGCATGGATTCTGCTCTGTCAAAGTTTACTTTAAAATGTAGTGTAATGTATGTAATGCCCAGAATAAATGTAATATTCCAGACATGGTCCCACCAGAGAGGAGGCTCTGAGGCAATGCCCACTTTGACCTATTGTAAAAGGTATTGTATCTCACAACACGGGGAAGAGAGCCAGTATTTTATAATAACTGTAAATGTAGTATAACCTTTAAAAATTGTGAATCACTGTATTATACACCTGTAACATATAATATTATACACCAACTATACTTCAATTTAAAAAAAAAAAAGGTATTGTACCTGAATTGGAGCAGCCCAAGGCTTCACCAGCTATTTTCCATTCATATCAGAGGTTCACATCCTTTTTCACATGGAACTCCTAATTGATTCATCCATGTACCATGTATTGTGAGTTTATGTAATTGATTGAACCTAAATGTTGGACTTGACATTCATTCACGTTAAATTTATCTTTGACTCCCAGAAGCACCTAGCATAGTCAATAAATATTTGCTGAATTGATTTTCATTTTGCTTTAGGCTGTCAACACAACTTAACAAAAGATTTTTGAACTTTTATTAATTTTATAACCCCTAAGCCTTTCTACTTTAAAGAGTGATTTGAGATCTGTTAAAAAAAAAAAAAAAACCAAGACAACAAGCCCAAACTGAGTCTTAATTACAGTGTCAGCTCTCCCAGAAATGGAATCTTAAGCCAGTCAATCAGGAATCACCTAATCAGCACTAGTGAGGTCATCTGCCTGATAGACCCCTGCCATCCCCTAAAGGAAAGTTACCTTGCAATAACCAATCACTTTTTTGCCTAGTATAACTTCCTTGTTCCTGCTCCCTTCTGGCTCTAACAGTCTCTCCTTTTGTACAGTTCCTTGGAGCTCTTTTCTTTCTGCTAAATTGGATGCTACCTGATTTGAATTGATTTTTGCTCAAGCTCTTAAAATTGTTTATATGCCTCAGTTTATCTATTAACAGATGAGTGTGTTGATTCTGCATTTCCTGTCGTCTGGGTACATTCTTTAAATCAGGCAAAGATCCCATTTCTGCATCCATAATGAATGTGACCTGGAAAAGACATAAATTTGGTGTTTGCTACCAGCCTTCTCCATTAATGAGTTAAGATGTGCCCGGCTAACAACTGTGCTAACGCTGTGAAGACCACAAAGCACAAGAAAAGCAAAAATGAGGTCTTCAATGTGTAGATTGTTACAACAAAACAAAATAATAACACAGTCCTTTAAATGAAGGACTCAAAGGTGCAAATCCTCTAATGGAGCTGGGGATGTAAAATTCTCAAAGCTCCCTGTCAGTACCTCTCTGGCCTGGGACTCTATTTTTTTCTTTTAATTTTATTTTTATTTTTTTAAACTTTTTGCTTTATAACAAATTTAATCAGTTATACATATACATGTTTCCATATCCCCTCCCTTTTGTGTCTCCCTCCCATCCTCCCTATCCCACCCCTCCAGGCGGTCACAAAGCACCGAGCTGATCTCCCTGTGCTATGCGGCTGCTTCCCACTAGCTATCTACCTTACGTTTGGTAGTGTATATATGTCCATGCTGCTCTTTCACTTTGTCACAGCTTACCCTTCCCCCTCCCCATATCCTCAAGTCCATTCTCTAGTAGGTCTGTGTCTTTATTCCTGTCTTACCCCTATGTTCTTCATGACATTTTTTTTTCTTAAATTCCATATATATGTGTTAGCATACAGTATTTGTCTTTCTCTTTCTGACTTACTTCACTCTGTATGACAGACTCTAGGTCAATCCACCTCATTACAAATAGCTCAATTTCATTTCTTTTTATGGCTAATATTCCATTGTATATATGTGCCACATCTTCTTTACCCATTCATCCGATGATGGACACTTAGGTTGTTTCCATCTCCGGGCTATTGTAAATAGGGCTGCTATGAACATTTTGGTACATGTCTCTTTTTGAATTATGGTTTTCTCAGGGTATATGCCCAGTAGTGGGATTGCTGGGTCATATGGTAGTTCTATTTGTAGTTTTTTAAGGAACCTCCATACCATTCTCCATAGCGGCTGTACCAATTCACATTCCCACCAGCAGTGCAAGAGTGTTCCCTTTTTTCCACACCCTCTCCAGCATTTATTGTTTCTAGATTTTTTGATGATGGCCATTCTGACTGGTGTGAGATGATATCTCATTGTAGTTTTGATTTGCATTTCTCTAATGAGTAAAGATGTTGAGCATCCTTTCATGTGTTTGTTGGCAGTCTGTATATCTTCTGTGGAGAAATGTCTATTTAGGTCTTCTGCCCATTTTTGGATTGGGTTGTTTGTTTTTTTGTTATTGAGCTGCATGAGCTGCTTATAAATTTTGGAGATTAATCCTTTGTCAGTTGCTTCATTTGCAAATAATTTCTCCCATTCTGAGGGTTGTCTTTTGGTCTTGTTTATGGTTTCCTTTGCTGTGCAAAAGCTTTTAAGTTTCATTAGGTCCCATGTGTTTATTTTTGTCTTTATTTCCATTTCTCTAGGAGGTGGGTCAAAAAGGATCTTGCTGTGATTTATGTCATAGAGTGTTCTGCCTATGTTTTCCTCTAAGAGTTTGATAGTGTCTGGCCTTACATTTAGGTCTTTAATCCATTTTGAGTTTATTTTTGTGTATGGTGTTAGGGAGTGATCTAATCTCATACTTTTACATGTCCCTATCCAGTTTTCCCAGCACCACTTATTGAAGAAACTGTCCTTTCTCCACTGTACATTCCTGCCTCCTTTATCAAAGATAAGGTGACCATATGTCCGTGGGTTTAACTCTGGGCTTTCTATCCTGTTCCATTGATCTATCTTTCTGTTTTTGTGCCAGTACCATACTGTCTTGATTACTGTAGCTTTGTAGTATAGTCTGAAGTCAGGGAGCCTGATTCCTCCAGCTCCATTTTTCGTTCTCAAGATTGCTTTGGCTATTTGGGGTCTTTTGTGTTTCCATACAAATTGTGAAATTTTTTGTTCTAGTTCTGTGAAAAATGTCAGTGGTAGTTTGATAGGGATTGCATTGAATCTGTAGATTGCTTTGGGTAGTAGAGTCATTTTCACAATGTTGATTCTTCCAATCCAAGAACATGGTACATCTCTCCATCTATTTGTATCATCTTTAATTTCTTTCATCAGTGTCTTATAATTTTCTGCATACAGGTCTTTTGTCTCCTTAGGTAGGTTTATTCCTAGATACTTTATTCTTTTTGTTGCAGTGGTAAATGGGAGTGTTTCCTTGATTTCACTTTCAGATTTTTCATCATTAGTATATAGGAATGCCAGAGATTTCTGTGCATTAATTTTGTATCCTGCAACTTTACCAAATTCATTGATTAACTCTAGTAGTTTTCTGGTAGCATCTTTAGGATTCTCTATGTATAGTATCATGTCATCTGCAAACAGTGACAGCTTTACTTCTTCTTTTCCGATTTGGATTCCTTTTATTTCCTTTTCTTCTCTGATTGCTGTGGCTAAAACTTCCAAAACTATGTTGAATAAGAGTGGTGAGAGTGGGCAACCTTGTCTTGTTCCTGATCTTAGTGGAAATGGTTTCAGTTTTTCACCATTGAGGATGATGCTGGCTGTGGGTTTGTCATATATGGCCTTTATTATGTTGAGGAAAGTTCCCTCTATGCCTATTTTTGTGGAGGGTTTTTATCATAAATGGGTGTTGAATTTTGTCAAAAGCTTTCTCTGCATCTGTTGAGATGATCATATGGTTTTTCTCCTTCAGTTTGTTAATATGGTGTATCACGTTGATTGATTTGCGTATATTGAAGAATCCTTGCATTCCTGGAATAAACCCCACTTGATCATGGTGTATGATCCTTTTAATGTGCTGTTGGATTCTGTTTGCTAGTATTTTGTTGAGGATTTTTGCATCTATATTCATCAGTGATATTGGCCTGTAGTTTTCTTTCTTTGTGACATCCTTGTCTGGTTTTGGTATCAAGGTGATGGTGGCCTCGTAGAATGAGTTTGGTAGTGTTCCTCCCTCTGCCATATTTTGGAAGAGTTTCAGAAGGATAGGTGTTAGCTCTTCTCTAAATGCTTGATAGAATTCGCCTGTGAAGCCATCTGGTCCTGGGCTTTTCTTTGTTGGAAGATTTTTTATCACAGTTTCAATTTCAGTGCTTGTGATTGGTCTGTTCATATTTTCTATTTCTTCCTGATTCAGTCTTGGCAGGTTGTGCATTTCTAAGAATTTGTCCATTTCTTCCAGGTTGTCCATTTTATTGGCATAGAGTTGCTTATAGTAATCTCTCATGATCTTTTGTATTTCTGCAGTGTCACTTGTTACTTCTCCTTTTTCATTTGTAATTCTATTGATTTGAGTCTTCTCCCTTTTTTTCTTGATGAGTCTGGCTAATGGTTTATCAATTTTGTTTATCTTCTCAAAGAACCAGCTTTTAGTTTTATTGATCTTTGCTATTGTTTCCTTCATTTCTTTTTCATTTATTTCTGATCTGATTTTTATGATTTCTTTCCTTCTGCTAACTTTGGGATGTTTTTGTTCTTGTTTCTCTAATTGCTTTAGGTGCAAGGTTAGGTTGTTTATTCGAGATGTTTCCTGTTTCTTAAGGTAGGATTGTATTGCTATAAACTTCCCTCTTAGAACTGCTTTTGCTGCGTCCCATAGGCTTTGGGTCGTCGTGTCTCCATTGTCATTTGTTTCTAGGTATTTTTTGATTTCCTCAGTGATCACTTCGTTATTAAGTAGTGTATTGTTTAGCCTCCATGTGTATTTTTTACAGCTCTTTTCCTGTAATTGATATCTAGTCTCATAGCATTGTGGTCAGAAAAGATACTTGATACAATTTCAATTTTCTTAAATTTACCAAGGCTTGATTTGTGACCCAAGATATGATCTATCCTGGAGAATGTTCCATGAGCACTTGAGAAAAATGTGTATTCTGTTGTTTTTGGATGGAATGTCCTATAAATATCAACTAAGTCCATCTTGTTTAATGTATCATTTAAAGCTTGTGTTTCCTTATTTATTTTCATTTTGGATGATCTGTCCATTGGTGAAAGTGGGGTGTTAAAGTCCCCTAGTATGAGTGTGTTACTGTCGATTTCTCCTTTTTTGGCTGTTAGTATTTGCCTTATGTATTGAGGTGCTCCTATGTTTGGTGAATAAATATTTACAATTGTTATATCTTCTTCTTGGATCGATCCCTTGATCATTATGTAGTGTCCTTCTTTGTCTCTTCTAGTAGTCTTTATTTTAAAGTCTATTTTGTCTGATATGAGAATTGCTACTCCAGCTTTCCTTTGGTTTCCATTTGCATGGAATATCTTTTTCCATCCCCTTACTTTCAGTCTGTATGTGTCTCTAGGTCTGAAGTGGGTCTCTTGTAGACAGCATATATATGGGTCTTGTTTTTGTATCCATTCAGCCAATCTGTATCTTTTGGTGGGAGCATTTAGTCCATTTACATTTAAGGTAAGTATCGATATGTATGTTCCTATTCCCATTTTCTTAATTGTTTTGGGTTCGTTATTGTAGGTCTTTTACTTCTGTTGTGTTTCTTGCCTAGAGAAGTTCCTTTAGCATTTGTTGTAAAGCTGGTTTGGTGGTGCTGAACTCTCTCAGCTTTTGCTTGTCTGTAAACGTTTTAATTTCTCCATCAAATATGAATGAGATCCTTGCTGGGTAGAGTAATCTTGGTTGCAGGTTTTTCTCCTTCATCACTTTAATTATGTCCTGCCACTCCCTTCTGGCTTGTAGAGTTTCTGCTGAGAGATCAGCTGTTATCCTGATGGGGATTCCCTTGTGTGTTATTTGTTGTTTTTGCCTTGCTGCTTTTAATATGATTTCTTTGTGTTTAATTTTTGACAGTTTGATTAATATGTGTCTTGGCGTATTTCTCCTTGGATTTATTCTGTATGGGACTCTCTGTGCCTCCTGGACTTGATTAACTATTTCCTTTCCCATATTAGGGAAGTTTTCAACTATAATCTCTTAAAATATTTTCTCAGTCCCTTTCTTTTTCTCTTCTTCTTCTGGAACCCCTATAATTCGAATATTGGTGCGTTTAATGTTGTCCCAGAGGTCTCTGAGACTGTCCTCTGTTCTTTTCATTCTTTTTTCTTTATTTTGCTCTGCAGCAGTTATTTCCACTATTTTATCTTCCACCTCACTTATCCGTTCTTCTGCCTCAGTTATTCTGCTATTGATCCCATCTAGAGTATTTTTTATTTCATGTATTGTGTTTTTAATCGATGCTTGATTCATCTTTAGTTCTTCTAGGTCCTTGTTAACTGTTTCTTGCATTTTGTCTATTCTATTTCCAAGATTTTGGATCTGGGAAATAGAATCTTGGATCATCTTTACCATCATTATTCTGAATTCTTTTTCAGGTAGACTGCCTATTACCTCTTCATTTGTTAGATCTGGTGGGTTTTTATCTTGCTCCTTCTCCTGCTGTGTGTTTTTCTGTCTTCTCATTTTGCTTATGTTACTGTGTTTGGGGTCTCCTTTTTGTAGGCTGCAGGTTCGTAGTTCCCGTTGTTTTTGGTGTCTGTCCCCAGTGGCTAAGGTTGGTTTAGTGGGTTGTGTAGGCTTCCTGGTGGAGGGGACTAGTGCCTGTGTTCTGGTGGATGAGGCTGGATCTTGTCTTTCTGATGGGCAGGTCCATGTCTGGTGGTGTGTTTTGGGGTGTCTGCGGACTTTTTATGATTTTAGGCCACCTCTCTGCTAATGGGTGGCGTTGTGTTCCTGTCTTGCTAGTTGTTTGGCTTAGGGTGTCCAGCACTGTAGCTCGCTGGTCGTTGAATGAAGCTGGGTGCTGGTGTTGAGATGGAGATCTCTGGAAGATTTTCGCCGTTTGATATTATGTGGAGCTGGGAGGTCTCTTGTGGACCAGTGTCCTGAAGTTGGCTCTCCCACCTCAGAGGCACAGCACTGACTCCTGGCTCCTCAATTTGGGATGATGTGTTGTCTATTTATGTATTCCACAGATGCAGGGTACATCAAGTTGATTGTGGAGCTTTAATCCGCTGCTTCTGAGGCTGCTGGGAGAGGTTTCCCTTTCTCTTCTTTGTTCTCACAGCTCCTGGGTCTCAGCTTTGGATTTGGCCCGCCTCTGCGTGTAGGTCGCCGGAGGGCGTCTGTTCTTCGCTCAGACAGGACAGGGTTAAAGGAGCAGCCTCTTCGGGGACTCTGGCTCACTCAGGCCGGGCGGGAGGGAGGGGCACGGAGTGCGGGGCGAGCCTGCAGCGGCAGAGGTCGGCGTGACGTTGCACCAGCCCGAGGCGCGCCCGTGCGTTCTCCCAGGGAAGCCGCCCCTGGATCCCGGGACCCCGGCAGTGGCGGGCTGCACGGGCTCCCGGAAGGGCGGTGTGGGCAGTGACCTGCGCTCGCACACAGGCTTCTTGGCGGCGGCAGCAGCAGCCCCAGCGTCCCACGCCCGTCGCTGGGCTCCGCGGTTTCAGTCGCGACTCGCGCCCGTCTGTGGAGCCCCTTTAAGCAGCGCTCTTAATCCCCTCTCCTCGCGCACCAGGAAACCAAGAGGGAAGAAAAAGTCTCTTGCCTCTTCGGCAGCTCCAGAGTTTTCCCGGACTCCCTGCCGGCTAGCTGTGGCACATTAGCCCCCTTCAGGCTGAGTTCTCGCCGCCAGCCCCAGTCCTCTCCCTGCGCTCTGACCGAAGCCCGAGCCTCAGCTTCCAGCGCCGCGCGCCCAGGCGGGCGAGCAGACAAGCCTCTCGGGCTGGTGAGTGCCGCTCGGCACCGATCCTCTGTGTGGGGATCTCTCCGCTTTGCCCTACCCAGGTATGTGGGGAGTTTCTTGCCTTTTGGGAGGTCTGGGGTCTTCTGCCAGCATTCAGTAGGTGTTCTGTAGGAGTTGTTCCACGTGTAGCTGTATTTCTGGTGTATCCGTGGGGAGGAAGGTGATCTCCGCGTCTTACTCTTCCGCCATCTTACCCGGAAGTCATCGCCCGGGACTCTATTGATTTAAAGTACAAGCACAAGGTTGAATCTGAAATTTCAAATCAGGCCATCTCGCTTTTTTTTGTAAAGAATTTTACATGTTGTTCTGAATCAGATTGTTCAAGAGAGTTTCTATGAGCGCCGGAGGAAAAGACCCTCAGATCCAGCAGCAGCAGAATGGAAAACGGTAAGAAACAGGAGTCTCGCAGTCTTCATTGGTCCTCACTGTCCTTTTCACCCCAGAAGCCGCGCCCACCCTCCCAAATTCAATCCCGTGGAAGTGACTCGGTGCCTTCCCCTCCCCCCATAGCAGGTGGAGGGGTATGACGAGGAGGATCCAAGAGGGACAAAGGACTCTAAATGATTGTATTTTCCAGCAATTTTTTCTTTTAATTCTGTGCTTTTCAAAAACTGCAGGAGTGACTGCACGTAAATAGTCCTCTCTAATGGATGTCTGGTTACCATTGATTCTTTTCAGATTTAATGCATTAAGTGCCTTCCATAGAAAAAGGACACAATACCCCACAATGCACAGGGTCAACCATAAAAAATAAGACACAACCTGAATGGGGCAGTGCGACAAGAGAAATCCAAACAGCCTCAGATGGTAAAGGGCTCTTTGTAAATTTTTTTTTTTTTTTCAGAAAGAAAGCTAAATCAGGAGCCCGATGCTGTGCTAATCGTTTTCTCTCCTTTTCTTCTCCTCCCTCAGGAAGGAAGCCACGGAGGCGACAAGCAGGCTCTTATCCTGGGCTTCTTATCATTAACCAGATGAGCCTGTGCTGGAAATGAGATTCAGAGCCAAGACCAGGAAAGGCTGTTTCCTTAATTGAGCGCGTCTCTTTTGAAGTCCTGTCTCCCTGACAGAGCCTAGAGCTGGCTGGGTCCCTCTGGCAGAGATCACGCATGTATAATCTCCCGCACACCAGAAGCAGATGCTCCATGACATGGAGCTTTTTTGAAAGGCCTTTAATAAGATTTCTCAGTCCTGCACGTGTCAGGCAGGCCGAGGGAGAAACAGTTTTCAGAAAAGCCACTGATCAAAGCGTTCAAGATTTTAGGCATTTGGGGGCTTCCTGCCAGATACACCTCAGTTAAGAATCTGCAGTTCTGGGGGATTCTCAGCACGTTCAGGGTACTCCCCATCATCCTTCCCCTTCCCCTGCTTCCCCTGCCCTTTCCCCATGGGCTTAAGGACCACTTCTCTTCCAACTCTTACAGTTTATGGAAATTAAAATAAGTATTCTTTGATATTTCTTGATCTACTTTGGGTTATCTGGAAATATGTGAGGCTGTCAGGAACTCTGGTAGAATGTTCAATAGATGAAGCTAACAACCCATTTGGATTTGATTTGGGGGAAGAGGTTATTTTTAAAAATCAACCAAGCTCACAGGTTGTTGGAGTTGATTAGACCCTGAATCCAAATGTCCTCTGTAAATGAGGGTACTACCAGACATAAGGACAAAATTGTCATGGGAATTAGATGACGTAAAACATGAGAAGCCACTAGCACAAATGTTCCGAAGGGCTCAGAAATGTTTATTATTAGCTTATTATTAGTTTGTTATTACCACTGTGGGTAGGAAAGCCCTTGACTAAGGGCCAGACTGTCTAAGCCTAACACAGAGTGACAACATTAAAGCACAAAAGACTCAAGGCTTGGTCAGCAGTGGCCATACAATCCCACCTGGGTGGAGAAACTAGATCATTTTCCATCACATCGTGCAGTGCTCCTGCTGTCACACCTTGGCCCTGGCCACTCCTCCTTGCCCACTTCCTACTCCACCTTCTCTATGTCCACCAGCCCTTCCCTTTTGCCATTCTGTCCCCCACTTTCAGCCAAAACCCCAAACCAGATCAGCCTAACCATGAGCATTCTTTCTCTTCAGCCCCAGCTGCCGAGTTTTACAGAGAAGTCCCCACTGCTCAGACTAAGGTCACCAAAGCATCATGGATTCTGATATCAGCGGGAAATGTCTCTATTATATTTCCAATTCACACGGCAAAAAGTTCATGTTTGGGCTTCCCTGGTGGCGCAGTGGTTGAGAGTCCACCCGCTGATGCAGGGGACACGGGTTCGTGCCCCGGTCCGGAAAGATCCCACATGCCGCGGAGCGGCTGGGCCCGCGAGCCATGGCCGCTGAGCCTGCGCGTCCGGAGCCTGTGCTCTGCAACGGGAGAGGCCACAACAGTGAGAGGCCCGTGTACCACAAAAAAAAAAAAAAAAAAAAAGTTCATGCTCCTCAAGCCCTATCCCACCTCCTCAGCAGATGACCTGTTCTGTCTGGTTACTGAGAAAAAGGAGGCCACCAGGCAGAGATCTCTCAGCCCACTGCTTCTCTATCTACACACTGCCCGCCACCCAGACTCACCCCTCACTCTTCTCTGTCTAAGGCACTGGTACACCTTTTTCTCTTGTCCTCAGGGTTCCTTCTGTCTCCTGCATCTTGCTTGTTCTTTATTTGACTTCCTAAATGCACTTAGCCACATTCTTCTCTCCCTTTCCCTCTTCCTCTCTCTTTGTCTTACACACACACACACACACACACACACAGACACACAGACACAGACACAGACACACACACACACACACACACACACACACACACACACATCTGTCCAGATTCCTTTTACCCTGGCTTCTGCCCTTACCCTCTCTTCTTCCCTTAATGGCCAAGCTTCCTGAAAGACCTCACACATCGTCTCTGTTCTCACCGTGTGATCATTCCTGCAGCCTGGCTTCACCCTCTACCCCTCCCCACACTGAATCCACCTCGCTGCCGGGTTGAACAGGCTCGCTCTAGGCTCTGTGTCGTTGGATCTGCCTGCAGCATTTCCTGTCAGCTTTCCTGACAAACTCTCTGCTGATTTCCATGACAGCTCTCCATGCTGGTACTCCCACCCTTCTGCCACTCCTTCTCAGCCTCCTAATTGACCTACCTGTCCCTTATCCATTAGCAGCCTTCTCTGGGTTCTGGCCTCAGCCTTCTTCTCACTCTACACATTCTCCCTGATTATCTTATCCTCACTCCCGGCTGGAACCGCCACCTCACTCCAACCCAGATCACTCTCCTAAGCTCTGACTGCTCACAGCTGCCTATGCGACACATCTGCTTAGATATTCCACAGGCACCTCAAAATCATGATCTTGTTAACGAATGTTCTTATCCTCTTACCTAAACCCACTCTCATCTCCCATATCAGATCAGTCACCAAAAGCAATTGGTTCTCCCTCCTAATTTTCTCTGAGTTCCTTCTTCAGCTCTCCATCCCATAGCCACTGCTTAGTTCAGGAGCCCTTTTTTTCTCACCTAGATCACTGCAACAGCCCCCAATTCATCTCTCTGTCTCTGGTCCTGCTGCACCCCAACCCTGCCCCCGCCCCACACTGCCTTCAGAGAGAGCCTTCCACAACCCGATTTCATAGCCTCTGGGGTTCTTGATGATCTCCTTCTCTAAAAATCAAAAGGGGTGGGTCTCTGAAACTCCAATATCACTGTATAATCCTAACCCTCCTGGCTACAGGTGACTGGATTGAGGAACATGTATGATCTAAGCTGAACCAATCAGATTCTCCTAAGAATTTACAATGAGGACCCAGAAGATTCTAGACAGGTATGTCAGCACTTAAGCTGAATGAGTATTCTCTAGGTGATTTTTGTTTTTTTCTATTTTCTTCTCTGTGTTTTCTAAATTAAACAAACAAAAAAACACACAACGTTTTTGTAAGAGGAAAACAAAAGGCTTGCTGCTGGTTTTACAATAAAAACTCTAGGATTTCATCTCTGTACTCTCAAGTCAATTCTCATTCGATTGCCTACTTATGAGAAATAAGAAGAACAGATTGGCCATAAGCAGTAATATTTACTTATGTTTTTAAAACATTCTCAGGTAAGAGGAATTAAGGAATTCTTCCTGTTAAATTCCTTCACTGCTTTCCTTCTTTTCCTCCTGTTTTTCTGGTGGGCCTCCTGTTAAATCTTTGAGCTTCTATGTTAAATCTTTGAGCTTCTATGGGGTGGTGTAGTGGTTAGTTAAAAGTCTGGGCTTTGGGACCAAACAGATGTAGATTAAAATCCTAGCTTTACCACCAACAGGGTGACTGTGGACAACTTACTTAACCTTTTTGTGTCTCAGTTTCCTTCTGTGTAAAATAGGATAATAATGCCTGTGTCACAGGGTTGTGGTCAAGTTCAAATGGCATTGTGTATATAAAGGCTTTGACATAGATTAAGTGTACAGTGAGTAATATTCCAATAAATCTATCTGTCGACTTGCTGGGGCCCTACCACTGTCAGTGACCATCACTGATCTCTAACCCTCGGCTCCCTGCCTCCTGTTCCCCAGTCGATCTGGCCCTCACTCTTGACTGTAACAGTTCTCAGTTTCAAGAACAGGGACTCTGAGGCCTGCATATAAAACTTGCCCTTCTTTCACTGGACAGATTGGGCCTGGGTAGAGGATGAGGGCGGACTTGGGTGTTTCAAGAAGTGCTCCCAGACAGACATCCAAGGAGAGACAGGGCACATCAATATGGCCCTACACAACGGAGCTCCCTCCCTCCTCCTCCAAGCCCACCTCCTACTCTTTTCCTACTGGTTTACTGGACTCCTATCACTCTGTCCTTTTTGCTCTTCTCTAGACCCACCATGAATGCCTCAAGGCTTTCACCCCTGCTGTTTCCCCTGCCTTTTTTTTTTTTAACATCTTTATTGGAGTATAATTGCTTTACAATGTTGTGTTAGTTTCTGCTGTATAACAAAGTGAATCAGTTATATGTATGCATATATCCCCATATCCCCTCCCTCTTGTGTCTCCCTTCCACCCTCCCTATCCCACCCCTCTAGGTGGTCACAAAGCACCGAGCTGATCTCCCTGTGCTATGCGGCTGCTTCCCACTAGCTAGCTATTTTACATTTGGTAGTGTGTATATGTCCATGCCACTCTCTCACTCCTTGCTCCTACCTGGCTGGCTCCCTGTCTTCAATATCAGCCAGGCCCTCTCTGGACACTATCTAAAACAGCTCTCCCCCCTCAGGTAAACTCTCTCACCCTGCTTTATATTCATATAGCACCTATTGCTATCTAAAATTATGCTATTTATTTGCTTACTTGTGTGTAGGCTAATGAAGGCAAGGTCTTTGTCTTATTGTTTGCTAGTGCTAAGTAAGATGCCTGAAACATAATAGGCATTCAATAAATATTTGTCAGATATCTAAATGAAATATTAGAAAAACAAACAAAAAGCATGTCAGCAATATATATAATTAGATAAAAAATACGTGGGCTTGCGAACTTAGGAGAAATGATGGGTTCATAACTAATAAAAAGAAACCAGAAGGGTAAGCCAAGAATAAGAGATGTCAAGGGAAAAGACATGTGCTAGAATGACTTAAGACAAGTTCAGATAACAGCTTAGACTGACCTGACTAGAGCAGAATTGCTCTTTTGAAGAAGAAAAAGGGGTGAAGCGATGTGATGGTGGTGATGACTGTGGTGGTAAATTCAGACTGCCGTGTACAGCTGCACAAGTTGTGTGTCACACAAGAAGCATCACATCTAAAGTGCTGTCATTCACAACGGGAAGTTTTCAGCCATTATTTCTTCTGCTCCTTTTTCTCTCCTCTCTTCCTGATACTCCAGTTATGCATATGTTGCTGTACTTAAAGGTATGTCACATTTCTCTAAGGCTCTGTCAATTTTTTTGCATTTTTTCTCTTCTTCAGATTGAACAGTCTCTATCCATCTATCTTCAGGTTTGCTGATTCATTATTCTGCTAGCTCCCATTTACTGTTGAGCCCTCTAGTGAATTTTTCATTTCAGTTATTATATTTTCAACTTGAGAATTTCCATTTAGTTCTTTTTTAAGAAAACTAATTTCTATCCCTTTATTAATATTTTCTACTTGATGAGACATTATCATCATATCTTCCTTTTCTTGTTAAGGTATGGTTTCCTTTAGTTCTTTGAACATCTTTGTAATGATTGCTTTGAAGTCTTTGTCTGTTAAATCCAACATCTGGGCCCTGTCAAGGCAGTTCTTGTTACCTGCTCTCTTTTTTCCCCCCTATGTATGGGTCCCACTTTCCTCTTTCTATGCCTGTCTTGTAATATTTTTGTTGAAAATTGTGTATTTTAGTTAACATATTGTAGCAACTCTGGATTCCAATTTCCCTCCCTTGTCTCTTGAGTTTGTGTTGTTTGCTTGCTTATTTATTTAGTGACTAGGTTAGACTATTTTAGTGAAGGCTGTTTCCCTCGCTGTCTCACCCTCTGGGAGTGTTGCTTCTCAGAGGGTGGAAACTTGGGTGTGTACAGCACCACCCTGGAATGACAATGATTTTAGCAGGCTGAATGAAGCCTATTTCCTGCAAACAAGAAATGGGGGACACAGAAGGGACTTGTACCCAGGAGGGCCCCACAGGGTTCTGCTCCATTTCACACTTTGTTTTAAACAAAGTCAATTTTGGGACTTCCCTGGTGGTGCAGTGGTTAAGAATCCGCCTGCCAATCCAGGGGACATGGGTTCGAGCCCTGGTCCGGGAAGATCCAACAGGCCGTGGAGCAACTAAGCCCGTGTGCCACAACTACTGAGCCTGTGCTGTACAGCCTGCGAGCCACAACTACTGAGCTCGTGTGCCACAACTACTGAAGCCTGCACGCCTAAAGCCCATGCTCCACAACAAGAGAAGCCACCGCACCATGGCGAACAGTAGCCCCCGCTCACCGCAACTAGAGAAAAGCCCACGCACAGCAACGAAGACCCAACACAGCCAAAGATAAATAAATTAAATAAATAAATAAATAAGTCAATCTCTTTAGGAAGAGCGTTGGAGCTCCCTTTTCTTGTGGACTTTGTCTTCCCCTGGACAAAATCTCTAAGCCACTATTCTGGGTGCTCCGTAGGGCAAGAGTCTCTCGTCTTCTCAGCCTGTCTCGTCTAGGGTAGAACCTATACCCTATCAGTGAGTTGAGGTGAAAGTGATCACATTCCAGGATTCTTGTTCCATGCCTGGGGCAGAGCCCCCTCTTATGAGTGGTAGCTGAGTTGCAGAAGAGATCCCCAACCTCTCAGCCACACTCACAAGGACTTTAGCCTCTGTAACTCAGAGTTGTAGGGGTAAGGAATGCTGGTTGTGCCCTCCCCTGATGAGGTATATTAACTCTTGATAGAGAGCCAAGGGGGGAAGGAAGCCCCAGTTTTGTGGCTACCCCTGCCTAGAGTGGAATTTCCATGCCGCTGAGCTGCAGAGGAAGCAGGGGGAAGGGAGGAAATGGGTTGTGGTTCAAATGCCACAGGATCTCTCTGACTTTGGTAGATGTTCTTGAAAAAAACGTTTCTTCATTTGCCTTATTCCCTCAGGACAATTTCCGAGACTTTAAATGTGGTTTTCACCAGTTTTGCTTGTTTCTCTGGGGAGTGGGTCTGTGGGCCTCCTCGAGCTGCCATCCCGAAGTCATAGACCTCATTCACATTGCAGACTTGTATCTTTATAATAATAAACACTTTCTGACAGATGACTGTACGACATCTTATTCTAACCAGCTCAGTATGTTCCAAAACCTTTCCATCAAATAAAAGTCAAATGTCTTGGGGAAGGGGTACCTTCTTCTAATTTGTACAGAGGCTCCCTCGGGCCAAGCCTCTGCCTTGGTGGGGAAGGATAAGGGGTGGGAGTGTGGTTGGAGGTGGAGGTAGTTCTGGTCATAGTGTGGTGTCAGGGCTGCTGCATTTGGCTGTGCAGAGTATTTACTGTGCAACTGTACGGTCATCACAGATTTATGTTTGTTATTATAATTCTGCTGAACATCTCCCGTCTGTTCCTCCTGTTCCACTCTTTGCACTTCTTCACCTTGCTCTGTGTCCAAGAAATTGACCTGTATGAGCTATCTCCATGGCTTCTGGTTGGATTCAGAGAAAATCAGAGGGTAAGAGGAATGTGGGGTGGGAGTATGTCTTCCCCTGATTCTCTTTGCCGGGTCAACATAGGTTGCCCACATCCCTATACTGAAGGTCACAATTCTTGTCAAACAGCCCTTTCCATACAGCTACCTTTCTCTGGGTTGTGATAACCACACCCTGCCCTCCAGGCCTAGTGATAATGGCTCCTGACTGTTGCAAGCCCTGGGGTACTACACTCCCCTTTATTTGTTTCCCTAAATCCTACCCAAAGCTTTGTAAATAGTCCTTTTATTAACTGTACCTAAATTATCCAGTTCCAATGTACCATCTGTTTCCTGATGAGACCCTGGCTTATAACAAGCATTTTGCTGCAGATGGCAGTCAAATATCTTGAGGACAGGGTACCTTTTTCTACCTTGCACCTGAGCTAGCCATCCTGGAGGGGTAGGGGAGGTGTGGGATAGTAGTGGTGATGGTTGAGGTGTCAGGGCTTATGAAATTATTCTGAATGCCAGGATAAGGCTAACATGTACAACAGACAATATAGATTCTCAAACACGTGGACGATGCTCTTTAAGGTTTTTCTGGCAGCTCTGTGGAAAACGGACTGGGATAAAGGACAGCTTCAGAAAAAGAAGCCAACTAGAAAACTGCTGCTCTATTGTTGGAACAAAGCAGTGAGGGCCTAGACTAGAAAAGAAACCCTAGGAGAAAAAGGAAGCATCCCAGAGACCCAACGAAGGGAAAAGGCAGAGCTTCCTGGCAAGTTATGTTGGAGATAGAAGGAAAGAAAAACAATGAGAAGAATAAAACATGACTGTAGCACCTATGGGTAAACTAGAGAGTTGAGGCAGATGACAGAAATAATAATAATGAGAATGACTAATTACAGCTTAGATTTATTAGATGCTCCGTGAGTTGCGATCACAAGGTTTTAAGAGCTAACAAGTATTAGGGCCCCTTAATCTCCACGACTTTGTGAAATAGATCTCACTATTGCAATTTAAAGTGAGGAAACAGAGGAACAGAGAACTCCAGTTACTTATCCAAGGTCACATAGTAAGCAAGTTAGTGAACACCTGAGCTGAGATTCGAACTCTAGAGCCTGAACACTGCTACCTCTGAAGATGTGTAGGAAGTGCTGAGGGCTCAGGGAGCTGGAGTCCTAAATCAACTCTCCAACTTTATCTCTACCCCTGGTACCCACCAAGGTGGCCATAATTAACTTCTAGCTGTTTCCATATTCACCACATCCTTCCCACCTCTGACTGGAATGCCCTCGCCTTCTTGCCCACCTAACAATTAAAATAATAATAACATTGTTGAGCATCTGTTACATATGCTGTCACTGTTTTGTGTGCTTGATATGTGTTTGCTCCTTAATCTTTCATGACAACCCCTTGACTTGGGTATTATTATTATTACTATCATTATTCTCATCCATTCAAAGGTAAGCTGTAGGGAGCAAGGATTTCTGTCTGTTTTATTCACCAGAATGCTGCCTAGTACACTGTAGGGCTCAACAAAGACTTGTTGAATGAATGAACTTTACAGATGAGAAAACTGAGGCACAGCTAAGGCTAAGATGACACAACTAGCATGCAGTAGGGCCGGGCTGGAGCCCAGCTGTCTGGGTTCCTAGTCTGTGCAGTATCACTGACTCATTCCAGCCCAGTCTTTAAGACCAGCACAGATGTCACCTCCCCTGGAAGTGGGAAGGGAAATGGATCTTCTGGGAAAACTTTCCCGCTCCTCTCCCCTTCCCATGGGAGGTCTTAGAAGAAATAGCAGGTCTTGGGTTTTGAGCAAGATCACCAATCATGTATGATCTTGCTTGATCTTTAAATTCTGCACTGCTTCTTTGTGGTCTTCCTCGCTTCTCCTCGGCCTCTTCCCTTGTATTCTGTGCTTCTATCCTCTCATGTACTCATTTTGGATTCCCAGGATCACACTCCCACCCTCAGCCTTGCCCTTTATCTCCCTTGGCCAAATTCTGGCAGTAACACTGTCCACGCAGCCACTCCCCGCCAGTCCCTGGGGACCAGTGTGCTAGCTCTGCAGAAGACACTTGGGTTTCCATTTCTATCCAACCTTTGATCCTCTCCAAGACTCCTTTTATAGTCCACAAATTGCATTTCCTGTTTCCTCTCAAACTTTGAAATTAGGCAGTGAAGGCTGCCCTGCATGTGGTACTCTAAAAGTAGGACTGGCACTACCTCCTTCTTATTTCTCATAAGGTAGCAGCAGGAAGAGGACTGACAGTGAGTATTTATTAGATACCTAGTAGAAGCCCAGCAAGGAGCTCAGGTGAGCCTACCTGTGGGGAGAAGGGTGGGCAGGATGGCCTTAGAAGGACACTGCTATCACAAAGCCATGCTTTGAACCCATGCCCTAAAATTAAGTAAAGCGAAAATGCCAAAAGAACAAGTAGGCTCATCAGACTTCCCAGATAGGAGCAGATTGTGTCAATGATTGTGTTCAGTTAAGCACTGCATTTGCTGTGATCTAATGTCCCATGAAGCAGCTCTGGACCCAACAACCGACAATGATAAGTAAAACCAAAATCTCGGTTTTTCCAATTGGAGATTAAAACTCATATCTGGAGCTATGTGTCTAGGAGGAAATAGGACATGATATTTCATAAACCACAAATACTATTTTTTCCTTTTGGGAAGAAACCAGTTCTTAGGAAACCAGTTATGGAAGGCAAATTGCCTTTCGTGGTCTCGTTCCGATTCCTGGATCTAAGAGTTTGTGACTCATAATCACAGACTTCAGCCTGAGCCTGGGCAGCAGCGTGGAGCTGGGAGTGGAGGTTATTCCTGGAGGTGACTAACCAGCATCCAACTGAGGTAGCGGAACCTGGTGCTGCTAATGAGAAGTGATGACTACTGCTTTTTCTTTTCCATAAGTTGGAGGTTTTCTCTGGCAGATTTTCATCCTCTGCATGAAATGGCAGACTCACCTCTCCAGATATAAAGTTTCCATAGATGTAGAATTTTAGAACTAGAAAGTTCCTTAGGGATTATCTCCTCCATCTTCTCAAGTTATAGAGAGAGAAACTCCCACACTTGTGTAAGGTCTAATTCCTGTAAGAAGTCCTTTATCCTGTAACACACAGAGGGACTCTGCCCCTCTGACTGTGCCCTGATTGATTCATGCTGGATCTCCAGGAAAGATAAGCCTGGGGCAACCAGGGCTCCTGCCTCTCCCTGCATTTGGTAATCCACCACGGAAACCCAGGTGGCAAAGGAGGAAGCAGGAAGTGCTCTTACTGTGTGCAGGCAAGTATATGTTGTCAGCACCTCCCTGTAAGACTCCTCAGGTGAAGAAAGAAGGTCCCTGACTCTGTCAGCAAAGGACTGTCGAGGACGATGGAGGAAGCTGAAAGCCACACATCCTAGTGGGCCTCCCATGGGGACACTGCTTCCATCAGTCAAAAGCCTTTCCTAAGCCTTAGCAACCTTCCAACCTCTCCCACTCCTCTCCTCCCCCCAAAGAACTGAGCTGTATTATGAGATTTTTGGTTGTCTAATGGATCTACAGAGCTGAAGCCTGGCTTTCTTAATCTATTTTGACAATTCCTATTTCCAGACCCTTCTGGGACGAGATAAGTTGTGAAAATCAATCTTAAAAGGATTATGATTAACTGAACTTTTCCGACCCCTACAAAATACATAATTTGTAGCTTCTCACATTATTGTTTTTCACCCTGTCATTTAAAAACATGACATGATAGTGGTAAAAAGTCAGAATATCATTTGAATGAACTTCCTGAGGCCTAAGAAAAAAAGCCCCCAAATTAGAAAACTGCTGAACTCACCACATTTTAGCTAAACTTGAAACAGCAAAGGAAGGACATGACTATATCTGACAGTAGGGCATCAAGTGATTTTTTAATAAAAATTTTCCTCTGTTCTCCTTTATTGAGCAATGCAAATTTTCCTTTTAAATTTCTTCATTGATTTTTAAAAATAGCTAACTCAGAAGTTCCTGAAAACACTGATATGCAGGTTGTTGAACAGATGTTATAAAAGAAAGATGTTATAACCATGCTTCTGGTTAAAGCGTGGGAAGTACTGGCTTCATTCAAAAAAAGAGACAAAGTGCCTCCTTGTCTCAGGAGCTGTGCTGGACACTGGGCAAAATACACCCGGTCGAGCACAGTTAAACAAGCTTGCTTCCTGGAAGATTCTTTAGGACCAATGTGCATTGTGAATACTAAGGGGAAATGCTGTGCCACATTTTCCCAACTGATGTGACTTCACTTCTTCCTCTTCCTTTCTCTTTTGTAAAGCTTACAGAGGAGAACTACTTTTCCTTAGGATATTTGTTTGTGAATAGCTGACCTAAATCAAATAAAATCCTGAACCTAACGAATTTGTAGAAAGAGTATTTCTAAGGAGCAGCACTGAAGTCTTGTCCAAGTTGAACCCTGCATCATTTAAAAAAATAAAATTAAAAGATGCTATTCATCCTGCGTGCAATGAACTAAGAGTCTTGACATCATATTGTTAGCAATGCAAAGATGGATTTTGATGGGTTTTTTTTCTTTTTTTTTTTGCGGTGTGTGGGCCTCTCACGGTTGTGGCCCCTCCCGTTGCGGAGCACAGACTCCGGACGCGCAGGCTCAGCGGCCGTGGCTCACGGGCTCAGCCGCTCCGCGGCATGTGGGATCCTCCCGGACCGGGGCACGAACCCGTGTCCCCTGCATCGGCAGGTGGACTCTCAACCACTGCGCCACCAGGGAAGCCCAATTTTGATGTTTTTATATAGCTTTAAGTGGGACAAATATTTAATGTATCTATTATAGTGGTGATAATTCACAAAGCAGAAAAACAAGCAAATTCTTCATGTAGGGCTGTGTTTATACTTCTGCTGTAAAAGATTAACTCAATACAACTTGATGATATGTAGTAGAAGAAAAAATTTGAGTCTGGATTGTTTTTTGAATTATAATCCAAGTGTCTGCCTGTGTCCATTCAAGGATTATCTTCTTTGGTGCCTCTGGAGAAAAGGGAAGCTTGTTTCATTTCTGCTCCAGGGTCAGTCCAAACCAGCCCACTTCTGTGTTATGCTCTGGCTGCAGCTCCCACTTAGACCTCCATTTACCTGAATCCTGGTCCTCGTGGACTCTGTTGTCCCCCCTTGATATCATGCTGCTGTGATTCATGCTGTTGGCCTCAGCCGAGCAAGGCTGCAAACACATTTGCCTACATCATTCTGTTCCTGAACTTCCCACTATGCTGTTGGTGGTAAAAGGTTTATTTTTTTAAGTAAAAGTAGCTGAGGATGGAAATGAAATTTAGATATTACTCTTTTAAAATCCCTTAGCCATTTTATCATGGTGAATTTCTAACCTCCTCAATGCCCTGGATTAC
Organism: Mesoplodon bidens; assembly: GCF_964165515.1. Classification (NCBI taxonomy): domain Eukaryota; kingdom Metazoa; phylum Chordata; class Mammalia; order Artiodactyla; family Ziphiidae; genus Mesoplodon; species Mesoplodon bidens. The sequence continues at coordinate 70,321,764 of NC_138165.1, forward strand.
CTGTATCTTCTTTTCTCTCTCCTTCTCTCTTCCCCACCCCATTTCTCATTCTTTTAAAAGTCGAGTATATGGAGGTATAATTTATATAATATATAAAATTCACCCTGTTTAGTGTACAGCAGTTTTATGACTTCAGACGAATGCTACAGTTGTAGGACCACCACCATAATCAAGATATAGAACATCTTCATTACCCCCCCAAAATTCCCTTGTGCTCCTTCTAGTCACCCCTCACCTTACCACCAGCCCTCGGCCACCACTGATCTGTTTTCTGTCTATATCTTTGCCTTTTCAAGAATGTCATAAAAAAGGAGTCAAAAAGGAGTCACACTGTATATAGCTTTATTTACTTAGCATAATGCATTTGAGATTTATTCACATTTTTTCCATGAATCATTGGTTTGTTCATCCTTACTGGTGAGTAGTACTCCATTGTATGGGTGTACATTTTTTTTAAATCAATTTGTCAGTTGAAAGATGTTTGAGCTGTTTCCCATTTTTGGTGTTTATTAGTAAAACCACTCTAAACATATGCTTACAGGTTTTCATGTGACTATAAGTCTTCATTTCTCTTGGGAAACGAGATAAGTGAATCATGGGGTAAGTATATGTTTAACTTTATAAGAAACTGACAGCTTTCAAAAGTGGCTGTATGTCATATTGCATTCCCACCAGCAATGAATAAATGTCCAGTGGTTCTGCATCTTCATCAGCACTTGGTATTGTTTCCTTCCAGCAATTCTAATAAGTGTATAGTGATATCTCATTGCAGTTTTAATTTGCCTAATGACTAATAATGTTGCACATCTTTTCATGTCCTTGTGTGCCACCCATATATCTTTTTTGGTGAAGTGTCTGTTCAAATCTTCTGCCCACTTTTTAAAATTGGATAGTTTGTTTTCTTAATATTGCATTTTTAAGGTTCTTTATAAATTTATAAGTACTTCATCAAACATGTTTTACAAATATTTCTCCCAGTCAGTGGTTTGTGTCTGTTAACTTCCTTAATTGTGTCTCTCAAAGAGCAGAAGTTTTAAATTTTGATTAATTCCAATTTATCAAATTTTTTTCTTTTATGGATCATGCTTTTAGTGTGGTATATAAAAATGTTTTGGCTAACTCAAAGTCACAAAAATTTTCTCTTATGTCTTCTTCTAAGAAGTTTATAGTTTTAGATTTAACATTTAGGTTTAGATTCATTTTTGTATATAGTGCAAAATATGGGTCAAAGTTTGTTTTTTTTTTTCATATAAATGTCCAATAGTCCACCACAGTTTGTTGAAAATACTATTCTTTCTCAACTAAATTACTGTATTAGGGTTCCTCAGAGACACAAAACCAATAAGATATGTATATATCTTTATATTAATGTTATATGTATTTATATTATATACAAAATACATATAATTGTTTATTATGAAGAATTGGCTAATGCAATTATGCAGGCTAAGAAGTTCTATCATCTGCAATCTGCAAGCTGGAGCCCCAGGGAAGCTGCTGGTGTAATTCCAGTCCAAGTCCAAAGGCCTGAGAACCAGGAACACAGCTGTTTTAAGCCCCAGTTCAAGAGCAGAAGACCAATGTTTTAACTCAAGCAGTCAGGCAAAGAGAGAGAAAATTCTCCCTTCCTCTGCCTTTTTGTTTTATTCACACCCTCAGTGGTTTGGATGATGCCCACCTGCATTGGGGAGGGCCATCTGCTCTACTCAGTCTGCCAATACAAATTCTAATCTCTTCCAGAAAGACTCTCACAGACACACCTCGAAATAATGTTTAACAAGATTTCTGTACATCCTGTGGTCCAGTCAAGTTAACACAAAGCATGAATCATACCAATTACCTTGGAATCTTTCCAGCAATCAATTGACCATATATATTGGCTCCATATCTGAACTCCCTATTCTGTTCCATTGATCTCTCCTTTCACTAATACCACATAGTCTTGATTCATATTGCTTTATAATAATTCTTAAAATCAGGTAGTATAGGGTCTTACAATCTTGTCCTTCTTTTTCAAAATTGTTTTGGCTTTTCTAGTTTCTTGGCTTTTCTGTATAAATTTTAGTATCAGCTTGTCTATTTCTATAAAATATCCTGCTGTGATTTTGGCTTAGGTTGAATCTTTAGATAAATTTGGGGACAATTAATAACTTAACAATATTGAGTCTTTGAATCTGTGAGTGCAATAACCTTTCCATTTACTTAGGTATTCTTTGGTTTCTTTCATCAATGTTCTGTAGTTTCCACTATACAAATAAATATTCCACATATTTTTTTAGATTTATACCTAAGTATTTTTGTTTTTCAATGCTATTATAAATGGTACATTTAAAAAACTCAATTTTCAATTGTTTATTATTAGTGTATACAAATACATTGATTTTTTTTTGATACCAACCTTGTATAAAATGCAACCTTGCTAAACTCATTCATTACTTCTAGTACGTATATAGAGACTTCTTGGAGTCTTCTATGTAGACAATCCTGTCTGCAAATAGAGATAGCTTTATTTCTTCCTTTCCAATCTGTATGCCACTTTTTTCCTTGCCTCATTACAGTGGCTGGAATCTCCAGAGGTTGTTGGTAGGAGTAATGAGAGCAAATATCCTTGCCTTATTTCTTGATCTTAGGGGGAAAGCAATCAGTCTGACACTATTAAGTACGATGTTAGCTGTAGGTTTTTAAATGATGTCCTTCATCAAATTAAGGACGTTCCCCTCTATTCCTAGCTTGCTGAGAGTTTTAACCAGAATAGTAATTTTGTCAAATGCTTTTTATGAATCTATTGAAATGATCATATAATTTTTCTTCCTTAGTCTTTTGATATGGTGAATAATATGATTGTTTTTCAAATATTGAGCCACCATTGTATTCCTGGGATTAACCCCATTTGGTATGATGTATTATTCTTATTGCTGGATTCAATTTTTTATTGTTATGAGGATTTTTACATCCATGTTCCAATATTCATGTGGGATGTTGGTCTGTAACTTCCTTTTCTCGTGATGTTTTTGTCTGGTTTTGGTATCAAGCAATGCTTGCCTCATAAAATTATTTGGGAATTATTCTCTTCTATTTTCTGGAAGAGTTGGGAATTATTGGAATTATTTCTTCTTTAAATATTTGGTAAAACGTGACAGAAAAGACATATGGGCCTGAAGTTATCTTTGGTAGAAGGTACTTAACTGTGAATTCAATTTCTTTAATAGATATAGAGTTATTCAGGTTATCTATAATTTTTTGAGCAAGCTTTGGTCTATATCATCTAAATTGTCAAATTTATGGGTATAAAATTGTTGGTAATATTTCCTAGTTATCCTTATAATATGTGGAGGATCTGTAGCAAGTTCCCATAATTTGTTCCAGGTATTAGTATATTACATTTACTTTTTTTTTTCTTGATCTTTGTTGATCTTTTCAAAGAACCAGCTTTTGATTTCATTGATTTTCTTTATTGTTTTCCTTTAACTTTTCTTGTGGGCAGAGCTGTTAGTCATGAATTCTCTAAGCTTGTTTGTCTGAAAAGTTTTCAATTCACCTTCGTTTTTTATCAAGTGTGAAATTCTGTGTTGACAGTTTTCTTTTAGAACATTAAAAATGTCACTTAAGGGCTTCCCTGGTGGCACAGTGGTTGAGAGTCCACCTGCCGATGCAGGGGACATGGGTTCATGCCCCGGTCCGGGAAGATCCCACGTGCCACGGAGCGGCTGGGCCCGTGAGCCATGGCCGCTGAGCCTGCGCGTCGGGAGCCTGTGCTCCGCAATGGGAGAGGCCACAACAGTGAGAGGCCCGCGTACTGCAAAAAAAAAAAAAAAAAAAAGTCACTTAATTTTCTTCTGGCTTGTATTACCTGTCTTCAATATTTTCTCTTTACCTTTGGATTTTAGCAGTTTGAATAGGTTTTCGTTGTTGTTATTTATTGGCGTTCTCTAAGTTCTTAGATCTGTGGTTTACATCTTTTATTATTTTAAGAAATTCTCATCCTGAATTTCTTCAAGTATTTCTTCTTCCTAGTTTATACTCTCTTCTCCTGGGATTCCAATGACATGCTTTTATGTCCATTTAGATTGGCCCATAACTCTTGCATGTTCTGGCACTTTTTTTTTCAGTCTTTTTGTGTTTCAATTTGGGTAATTTATGTTGACCTCTCTTCAAATTCACTGATTCTTTCCTTAGTTGTGTTGAGTCTACTGATAGCCCATTAACTTTATTCTCCATTTTTGATACTGTGTTTTCTATTTCTAATATATCCATTTGAGTCTTTCAAATAGATTTCTCCTCTCTACTGAAGTTCTATTTATTCACATTGTCCATCTTTACCACTAGACACTTTGATATTAATCACAGTTATTTTAAATGCCCCGTCTGATATTCTGTGTCATTTCTGAGTCTGGCTTTGATGATTACTTTGCCTTGTGGTTTGTTTCCTCTTGCTTTTTTCCCTCCTTTGTAATTTTTGCTTGAATTCTAGATATACAGTATAGCACAGGAGAGACCGAGGTAAATTGAATTCACCCCTGAAAATGAACATGCCTCTTCTGCTAGGCCATTCATGTGGGGAGTTGAGACAGTCTAGTCAGAGTTTGACTGGGGTGGGATCATATTGTTGCTGTGGTTACCTTTAGTATACCACCAACTTTAAATTCCTTTAGCATTACCCTGAGCTTAGGGTGGAGATTGGGTAGCTGGAGGGTATCTCTCAATGCTCTTTTTTTCACCCTCATCTTATGTCTTTCTCCATTTCCATCCCCTTATCCTCCGTCATCAGTAAATGGCTGTTGTGTGTTATTGGGCAGTTGATAGTCTGGTGGTGGTGGGGAGCAGAGCGTGGTCCTCTATTGCCTTGATCCAACCTCAGTCTTAGGTAAACTGTGTCTCACTGGATCTTGGGGTCAGTATTTTTCAGTGCTCCTTCCTGTCCTCCCACTGGCACCCAAATTCTACCTGGTATTTTTGGAGAGGGCATTTTGAAAGAGTCTCCTGCCCCTCCACCAGTAATAGAAGGCCTCTAATGCTCTGGACCCAGAATACATCACTGGGAGAGGGCTTGTCTCTTCCCTTCCCCCATCCCCATGGGTCTTTGTCTGTGCTCTGGGAGTGACAGGCTTTCTTCTATTCCCCCAGCAACTTATGACTTTGGTTCCAAAGGGCAGATTGTCCAGGCAGGGTTTGTGCTATTCCCAACATGGCAGGCAGCCACTCTCTCCTCTCGAAGTCCACCACCAAATGGGGTGTGGTCAGGCCCCCAGTCTTTCTCCAGAGTATGTGGGAGTAGGGTGGAGGGGTGTGGAGAATAGCCTGTGAGTGGGTGCAATCTTCCTTGGTGTCTGTGGAATTCCTGGGAGTCACACTTGGCAATTAGTAATCCATTAAACACCTTAGCTGAATTCATCTTACCTGCATGTGCGGCATCCAGTGTCTCCTCCTTACTCTGGCTTGAGCCAGTGCTTGCATCCTGTCTCCTTGGAGGGGCCTGTTTTTCTTAGATTTTAGGTTAATTGGTTTCCTGTGAATTCAGCTCTCTGATAGGTTCTAGAGAATTATGATTTTGCAGCCTATGCAGCTTTTTCTTGTTACTATGGTGGGAGTGATGCTCTTCTTAGCTTTCTATAATCTAGATGGAAGTGCCATCTTCTTTCTCTTTATATAACTTCCATACATCTCTCATTTCTTTCCAGTGTTTTCCCCTCTCTCTCACTCCAAGCTATCAACAGAAATACCAAGTCCTAATTTCACTAGGCAGAGAAATCCAGCTCTTTTTCTGTCCCATCCTCACACATCCAGGCCATGGTTAGGGGCCCTTACTTTTTTTTAATCATAAAACAAAACAAAACAAGAACACATGAAGATCTTTCATAGAACTAAAGAATGTGTACAACTTACAATAGTGTGTGTTCAGCTGAAGGTACCAGAAAATATAGGAACTATTAAATCACTATCATGCTGATTATTACATTGCAAGAAATCTGGAGGTAATCAGTCCCAGGGTTAATCTGATGGCTTAATGATGTCCTCAATAGCACTAACCTCAGAGTCTGGCTCTCTTCCTCAAGCAGATCACCTCATACTTACTAGACAGCTGCCACATCACTGGATATTATATCCTTACAAAACAGTGTTCAAAGGAGGAAAAGTAATAAGGCAAGAAAGGAAAAAAGAAAGCTTGTATCAATCACATTTCTTGGATGCAGACATCAAAATCCACTCTAGTTAATGTAAGCAGAAAAGGATGTATTAAAGAAGAGTAAATAGTTCATAGAATTTCTTGGAAACCAGAAAAACAGGTTTTCTAACCAGGAACAATACCACTGGGGACAATGCCCTTCCAAACCTTAGGGCTGCTGTAGATGAACAGGCAGGTAGACTCCCGGCCATGCAGCACCTATGAAAACAGAGCTCTACCATAGCTGATTGATAAGAATCAGATACTTTCATCCCCCTGGAGGCCAGAATATCAACCATGGTGCTCACTTACACAATCCAAGTCTAACACCAGTACATCTACTTGGTCAAACCAAGATCATATGCCTCTCTTCTAACTGCAAAAGCATCTTGGAAGTGTAACTTTTCAGGTTTACAAAACTGGGGCCACATGCATACCTCAAGACCAGTTATTGACACGGAGACTGTGATTCATTATTTAGGGTGCATATATTCTTAGTATGGAAGGGATGAGGGGAAAGGCTGTTGGGCAGGCAAACAATATTCATTCCTTCAAATAGTTGGGCACTAGCTACTGTATATGCCGACACTGTTCTAGCTGCTTGGATGCCTCAGTGAACAAGACAAAAAGTATTCCTGCCCTTGAGGAGCTTACATTCTAGTTGAGGGGAGACAGGCATTGTTTATTAAGTATGGAGTATTAATATATGTCGTGCTAGAATGTGATAAGTAGTATGGAAAAGAAAAACATTAGAGCAGAGCAGGGAACTTGGAATATAGGAGTCTGGGGTGGAGGGAGGACTTAGGACAAACTTCTTGAAAAGGTAAGATCTCAGCAAAGACCTGAAGGAGCAGAGGAAGTGGGGCTTGGGGCTCTATGGGGAGCAGTTATCCAGATGCAGAGAAGAGCAAGAGCAAAGGCCCTGAGGCAGGAGTGCCCTTGGCCTGTGCAAGGGACAGCCAGGGGACCAGTGAGCGGGCAGTAGAGGAGATGAGCTCGGGGAAGGAATGGGGAGCTAGAACTTGTGGGGCCACTTTGAGGACTGGTTTCTAGGCTGAGTGAAATGGAGAGTCATTGTAGGCTTTTGAGCAGAAGAGGAACATGATCTGAGCTGTAAGAGAGTCACCCTGACTGCTGTGTTGAGAACAGACTATTGGAGGCAAGGGAACAGCAGGAGTACCTAACAGACTAATGCAGAGATGGGGTGATAGGACCAGGGTGTTCCACTGAAGGGTCATAGCAGTGGTGCAGCCTGGCATGTATTGTTAAGGCCCAGCCAGTGGGATATAATGAGGGGAAAGGATGTGAAATGGGAAAGAAAGAGCACAGTAAAGGTGACTCCAAGGTTTTTGTTCTGAGCAGCTAGAAGGATGGAGCTGTCATCAACTGGGATGGGAAGGCTGTGGGTGGAATGGATTGGGGGCCAGGGGATGAGGATCAGAAGTTCACTTTTGGAAAGGCAAGTCTGAGAGTCTTTTAGACATCAAGAAAAGTTATCTCCTAGGCAGTTGGGTGTGTAAGCCTACAATTCAGGTGAAAAGTATGGGTTACAAAGATAAATGGTCTCTAGAGGAAGCAGCAGCTAGCAACAGCTTTCGTTTTAAATGGGAGTTTTAGGATTTTCTTCCCCCTCCTGGTACAAGGCCTCCAAATTAATAAAAATCCTTTGATGCTTTCCAAAAGCAAATGTACTTTCAGACATTAAAACCCTTTTTTTCTTTTTTGAGAGAGAGAGAGAGATTTAATCAAGGTAAAGTACCTTAGTTAAGACAAAGAATTTTTAACAGAATTAAGGATCCTTAATATATTTGTTCATTATTCTTCTGTTTTCCTGGCTGAATTTTGAAGGGAGGCAGGATGTTGAAATATTAAGGACGTGAGCACTGACATGAGACCACGGTGTAAGTCTAGGTTCTACCATTTATTAGTTGTGTGGACTTGGCAAATCATTTAACCTCCCTGAGCCTCAAGGTCAGGAGTAATTACAGCACCAACTGTCATTACAATTAAAAAAACAAACTTCTACTAGCATCTATCAGAATGCTTAATCATTCATTCATTCAGCAAATAATTATGACTACCTATTTTATGCTAGGTGATAAGTATTCTGCTATGAATAATAGACTGCTTTGCCCTTATGGAATTTTCAGTATAGGAAGCAAGCAGTTTATAAAAGAAGAAGCTAGAATGTCCAGAAACTTGTGAAAACCTGCTCAATCTCACTGATGGGGGGAATACAAATTAAACTCACAATGAGATATCACTTCACACCCATTAGCTTAAGAGGAAAAAAAAGTAATGATACCCAAGTTTGGTGAGGGCAATGGGGGAAACAAAATGTCTTTTTTCAATGAAGGTGGGAATTCAGTTGTACAACCACTTTGGAGATCAACTTGACAACATTCAGTAAAGTGGAAAATGCATATCCCCTACAACTTTAAACAAAGTTTAACGGCTAGGAATGTGCACAAGAGAAACTCTCACATGTGTGCTCAGGGCAACATGCTCAGGAAATGATAGCAAAAAAGCAGAAGCAAGCTAAATGTCCATCAGTGCGGGATTGAAGAAACACAGTAATATTCAGGACTTTAAAATGCATGGACTCCATAGACCCGTGTGCATAAATCTCCCCAAAAAGATGGGTAAAAAAGCAAGTTGCAAAAGATATTATCCCTCTAATTTAAACACCACACAAAACAATACTATATGTTCTTATGTAGTAAAATGTTAAAGTATACACAGAAGGATACATGCAAAGGTGGTTACCTCTGTGGAGCAGAAAGAGGAATGAAACAGATGGAGTGAAGAGGGGCGATTTAGCTGCATCTGTGATGATTTATTGCTTAGAAATAAAAAAGAAGCAAACAGGGCAAAATTATTAAATCCAGGAGCTTAACACAATTGGCTGTTATTATATGTACTTTTCTGTATATTTGACATATTTCATAGTTAAACATTTTAAAAATGTTATTGTGGTAAAATATATATAACATAAAAGTTACCATTTTAACCTTTTTTTTTTTTTTGCGGTACGCAGGTCTTGTGGCCTCTCCCATTGCGGAGCGCAGGCTCAGCGGCCATGGCTCACGGGCCCAGCCGCTCCGCGGCATGTGGGATCCTCCCGGACCGGGGCACGAACCCGTGTCCCCCGCATCGGCAGGCGGACTCTCAACCACTGCGCCACCAGGGAAGCCCTAACCATTTTTGAGTGTACAGTTCAGTGGTGGTAAGTACATTCACATTGTACAGCCATCACCACCGTCCATCTCTAGCACTTTTTTCATCTTCCTAAACTGAAACTCTAGCCATTAAACACTAACTCCCCATTCTCCCTCCCCTCAGCCCCGGGCAACCACCATTCTACTTTCTGTCTTTATGAATTTGACTGTTCTAGGTACCTCATATAGGTGGAATCGTATTGTATTTGTCCTTTTGTGACTGGCTTAAAATAATGTCCTCAAGGTTCATCCATGTCATAGCATGTGTCAGAATGTCCTTCCTTTTTAAGGCTGAATACTATTCCATTGTGTGTATACACCATATTTTATTTAACCATTCATCCCTCGATAGATACTTGGGTTGCCTCCACCTTTTGACTATTGTGACATAAACACTTTAAATCAAAATAAAATTAAAAAATAACTGGGAAATTATAGAGAAGGCAAAGATAAAACAAATTTTTACCCAGTAAGAATACCCAGAGATACACTTTTACCACACTAAGTCCATACTCACTGATCTATGTAGGCTCATGGGAACATGTGGCACAATGCGAATGTTGTGTGCGTGTGTGTGTGTGTCGTGTTTCAAGTTGAGAAGGAGCCTCTGTCATTCACAGGGCACGTGGCATGGACAATCCACACCAGTGGACTGTCTCCCCCGTCAGAGGCAGGGCTGGCTGTGGGCAGCGGCTATGCTCTGCAACCCTGGCTTCTGCAACTGCCCCTCCTGGAGCTGCTTCAAGCCAAATGGCTTCCTTCTCAATAAAGCTGGCAAAAGCCGAAAAAGAAAACAGTCCCTGGCAATCGGCAAGTGGTAAGTATTCGGACTGAGAAGTATTTTGAGCTTCCTGTGCCAGCAAGCTGATTGCAGTTGATGCAGACCGGAACCCACCCAATTCTTGCGCACAGCCCCATGCCTTTTGAGCATCACACCCCACCCCTACAGCTCATCTGAGTGGTTCCAGGTGCACTCTGCCAGGGGGTTCTCAGACTGAAAGCATTCGACTGTTTTCTCCTCAGCATATTACTCAGAATTGCTTTAAGTTACATAGGACAGATGAAAATGGAGGTGCTTTGGTTAAAGGGTGGGTGTCGGGTGGCTGTGAATCTGGGGGATCCAAACCCCAGTGTAGCTGCAGGGAAGCTCTGCACAAGACTAGTGACTAGAAACTCCAGGCTGAAAGCCCGTTGGCATATGGGAACACAGGAAGAAAGAGGATTCTAATCCGGGGAGGGTCAAACTCTTGTACATCAGGCCAACCAGATATTCTGGTTGCAGTGTGTGTAAAAGTGTGTGTGTGTGTGTGCCTGTGCATGCATAAGAGGGTGAGATCTGATTGCCAGACCCCCCTCTATATTGCCAGAGTGGTCTCTTTGATATGTCCTCCAAACACTTAAGGCTCCTCAAGGAGGGATTTGAAAATCCCTGAGTCGTCTGACCTCACTTCAACGTTATGATACTCTGCAGACGAAGTGTTATCATCCCCACGTAACATGGTCAAACTGAGGTCAAAACCCCACAGGCTGGAAGTAATGGTGCTAGGAAGTCTCCATCCCAAGACTTGAACTGCCTTTCAACAGAGGCACATACACTGCAGCAGCTTAAAGAGTGGAGGTTTCTGGGAACTGTGGGACTGCCCCCAAATGAGTCATCCCCCGGATAGGGGAAACCCACTCTGGCTCGCAGAAACAGAGCGAATTCTAGCTGCTGGGGAAGCAGGCCAAGCTGAGCGAGGTGGAGCCTGAACTGGGATTACTGCTCATCTCCAGGGGAATCCCCCTGCGTTCAGGTCTCTCTTCCTCCAGTTCCTGCTCTCCAGGCTCCTCTCCCCCTTCCAGCAGGGAGATCCAGGCTGCCCGGTGTCTGGTAGAAAACACATGACACATGGCAGAGCAGCAGTAGGCTCGATTCCTCTTCCCAGCCCTCCAGGGGCCCGGGTGCTGAGCTCTTGCCCAAGGGGAAGGGGAGGGGCCAGCAGCGTGGGTACTGGGGAGAGCCCCGGAGAGCAGGAAGGAGTGAGACACAAGGGAACTGCGTGCGAGGGGGCTTGGTGGGATGGGGGTGCCACATGTCCAGCCGGAGGAGTGAAGGCCGTGTTGGGAGATGGCTGTGGCCTTTGTTAAAAGCTCTGCTTGGGAACCCGGTTTCAGTTTAAGTCTCTCTGTTACTGAATGCAATTTCATGTGCCTGATGCACAGTGAGGTCAAACAAACCAAAATGTCAGAGTTTAGAGCAGAGAAAGAGCCCAGCAATGAGAAAGGGTGGCTTGTGCCCCCAAAAGCCCCAAACTCCCTGAAGGGTTTCAGCAAAGCATTTTTTCTGGGGTGGGGGGAGCCGCACCATGCGGCTTGCAGGATCCCCAACCAGAGACTGAACCCGGGACACGGCACTGAAAGCACCAAATCCTAACCACTAGATCACAAGGGAAATCCCTCAGCAAAGCATTTTAAAAGCTAAGTGTCCATGATTGGATGAATGGATAAAGAAGATGTGGCACATATATACAATGGAAAATTACTCAGCCATAAAAAGTAATGAAATTGAGATATTTGTAGTGAGGTGGATACACCTAGACTCTGTCATACAGAGTGAAGTAAGTCAGAAAGAGAAAAACAAATACCATATGCTAACACATATGTATGGAATCTAAGAAAAAAAAAAAAAGGTCATGAAGAACCTAGGGGCAAGAGGGGAATAAAGACTCAGACCTACTAGAGAATGGACTTGAGGACACAGGGAGGGGGAAGGTAAGCTGTGATGAAGTGAGAGAGTGGCATGGACATATATACACTACCAAACGTAAGGTAGATAGCTAGTGGGAAGCAGCCGCATAGCACAGGGAGATCAGCCCGGTGCTTTGTGACCACCTGGAGGGGTGGGATAGGGAGGGTTGGAGGGAGACACAAGAGAGAGGAGTTATGGAGATATATGTATATGCATAGCTGATTCACTTTGTTATAAAGCAGAAACTAACGCACCATTGTTAAGCAATTATACTCCAATAAAGATGTTAAAAAAAAAAAAAAAGGTACTGTGAGGGAGGAGAGTCCCAGGATAGGTGATCAGCTCGTGTGCACAATTCTCTGACTGGCTGATGTTGAGATAACAGGATGTTTAACATTATCAAGCCTCAGGCACCAGTAGGTCTGGAGGCTATGTGCTCATAATCATCAGATAGTTAATTCTTCCATTTGGAGGTGGTTTTTAGCATCTGAAAAACTCAGGAAATATGCATGAGGCTATTATCTAGGTGCTTCAGAGAGGAGATACAGCAGAGGATATGGGGAAGGCCCCATATGGTCCTGCTCCGTTGCATCTCTAGACAGGACCCTTTTCTCCAAGGGCCAATTGAGAGGTAAGCTGTAAAGGGAAAAGCGCACAGAGGGTCTCAAGTGTAGGACCAGAAAGAAAACCAGGAGCTATCTCAGACCGGGAGGTAGCTGTCTCCACCTTTGGGGAGTAGAAACAGATGGTGACGGGCCAGCAGCGGGAACTTCAGTTCTGGAGGCAAGGGCGACCCTGCAGACTAGCCCAGAGAAATGAGGTGGAGGGAGGGAGAACACACAGGTCTAGCGTCTCCTGAGTGTCAAGCCAGTTAAATGGAGGAGCTTGCATAGCTCCCTGCCAGATGGGGCCAGAAACGGGCCAGGCTGCCAAGCCTGCCCTGGGACTGCAGCTCCTCAACCCTGCAGACTGGGTTTGTTAAAGGACTTTTCCCTTCTCCTTCTTAACCTCCCCTCCTCTTTCTTCTTTTTTTCCTTTTTTTACCCTTTTTCTTTTGGAAACTGTATCACCCAACAGAAATTTGAGTGTGTAGGTGTGTACGCACATTCAAAGGTTTGCCAACTTGTTTTAAGATATTATTTCACTTCATAGAATAGAAAACTACACCCTTAAAAAAATGACTAAACCTAAAATGCCTTTGGAAATTTCAAGAAGTCCTTGAACAGAATTATAGTTTTACTCTTTTTTTTTTTTTTTTTTTAACTTTCCCTGAGGAAATTGAGCATGAACCTGTCTCCCTCTTGTGGATTTAATCTTATCTCTTGGTTGTGCTGTGTGTCATAAAATCAGAGTGAAATTTACTGGGGACTTCTTGTTGCCTTGTCTTTCTTTGCAAAAGAAAAAGAAGCATTATAATTATCAAAGAAAAAGTTTACTTTTCTGAATATAAGTGTTTTGAAATAAACTTTAATCAACACATGATAATGCAAAAATTCTGCCTGTAAAATCTAATGCTTAAAGATTTAACATTAGATTAAAATTACTTAATCCTTCAATATTAGGCTGAATCTATTCTCCATTTTATAATTAAGGAAGGAAAAGAAAAACCATAGCAAAACTAAATTTATGCCTCCTAGGCCAAACTAAAGTTCTTTGCAGAATTGTTAGCAGTAGTGACACAATACAACAATACTTAATATTTTATTTATTGATCATTTGCTTTTTGCCAAGCATTAGGCAAAGCGCTTGACCTAAATTATATCACTTACTCTTGGCAATGAAAGTATTAGTCTAATTTTGCTAGGAAACTGAGGCTTAAAGAGGTTAAATACTTGCTTAAAATCACACAGCCCTTGCTGAAGTTTAAATTGGATTAATATCAATAATCCTAAATGGAGACACAGGAATGAAGAATAACAGAAGCACACATTAAACCCTCTTCCAAATTTTGGTCTTTGGGAGATGAGCCGAAAGATATGTGAATAATCCATAGGGTTTTTTTTTTTTTCATCCTCTGCAATATTTCAAAGGATAGTGGGCTTGTAAATAATGTAGGTTGATCATATTTTATATTTGCAAGGTTAAATTAAACTTTAAAACATGGAATACTTACGATTAATAATTGAGAAACAGCTCTCCTGCCACAAAGAGGGGTCGAGACCCAGATGTCAGGAGGTGGAGATGGCTGCCTCCTGCCATCCAGCCACACCCACCCCCCCTGATTGTGTGAGACGGGGATTACAAACCACCCAGAACATAACCCGACAAGGCTGCATTGCTGAGCCGGAAACCCCTGGGGCTGGACAGCAAGAAAGGGTAGGGTAACAGAGGCTCTTCTGAAACAAGTCAGTCTTTTAAATATTCACTATGGTGTCGTCGTCTATGACACGTCTTTCTGCTATCTTTGAACCGAATTTAGGTCTACATAAAAGAGACAGAACAAATAGATGCTGTTAGTGGCCTCCAGCAAATTATGGAAACTTGATTGCCTTGGTGATTCCTTTTCTCATAAATTTGGCTGTGAGCAACTAACCTATCACCTCAACAGCACCCTTCTCCTTCTTAAGACCATATGGTAAAAAAAGAAAAACAAAACAAAACCTGGGGGTCCAACAGTCATGTTTCTGTCCAGAAACAGCTGGTATTAATTGCCAAGAAGGCAACATAAACACAGAGCAATTCGAGAGTGGTGAATGAGATCAAGCATCCTTAAATCTGAAGATGAAAATGGCAGTCCTTGCCGTAGCAGCTCCCATTGACATAGTGTAAATATTGTATTCAAATGGGTTTGATTTTAGTCAATGGGCTTGAACACAGGGTACAGGGATGCTTTCCACGCTAGAAGCCAGAAAACCCAAACTCAACTGGATAAATAAGGGGGCAATTTAGTTTTTCTCAGAAAAAAATAAATGCTGAGGCAGCTCCAAGGATGATTAATTCAAAGGTAAAATGATATCATCAAGGATTCAGGTTTTTTCTGTGTTTTCACTCTGCCATCTTATCCTGTCAGACTCATCCTCTACCTTACTGTACTCATAGTTACAAGCTGGTGACTGCAGTTCCAGGTATCAGGCAGACATGAAAACATCCAGTATAAGAGATTATATGTTCCTTGAGGTTTTTTTTTTTTTTTTCTGCAGTACGTGGGCCTCTCACCGTTGTGGCCTCTCCCGTTGCGGAGCACAGGCTCCGGACGCGCAGGCCCAGCGGCCATGGCTCACGGGCCCAGCCGCTCCGCGGCATGTGGGATCTTCCCGGACCGGGGCACGAACCCGTGCCCTCTGCATCGGCAGGCGGACTCTCAACCACTGCGCCACCAGGGAAGCCCGAGCTTTTTTTTTTTTTTTCCTTTAAGAGTGAAGGGAATGCTTCCCAACATTTCCCAGAAGATATTTGCCCATTATTATATGTTGTCCAGGACTAGATCACATGCCCATGTTTAAAACAATCACTGGCAAGAGAAATTGTGTTTCACGATTGGCTTACACCAATCAAGATTTATCCTTGAGTCACATGGGAGAGGAATCACCTCTGGAGTGAAATAGGGGCCCTGCTATGTTAAAGAAAAGGAAAGGGAGATGGCTGTTGTGTTAGCAGCCAATGTTGGCTATATATGGTTTAGAATATATGAGTATGTATACATATGTTTTCTTTTTTGAACATCATTTAAGGATGCTATTTATAGTCCAGACCCCATCTCAACCATTTGGAATGTAACTTGGCAGAAATAACCACACCCAACACCTATAGGAACTTTGAGTAAAGACACCTTTTAAAGAAAAGAAAGAAGGAAAAAAGGAAGGAAGAAAAAAAGGGGCCTTCTGAGTTCAACTCTCTTGACATGAGGGGACTATAAAGGAAAAACAGTGTTTAGTACTGTTACTTTATATTTCAGTCTGACAGTGGGCATTCCCCAAGTACCTCTGCCAGCAGTTTCCAGACCAACACAGAGAAGAAAGCCTACCAAGTCATTATTTCTTCATGTTTTCTAACTATAAAAGTAATTTTATATAATAAATATTTTAAATATTTACCACACTACCTGTGTGTGCATGTGTGTGCGTGTGCACGTATGTGTGTGTGTGCATGCGTGTGTGGGGGTGGGGAGAAGGGGGAGAGAGAGAGAGGTAGAATGAAATTGTAGTTTTAGTTGTTTAGGAAAAGTGCTTAATAAGTCTCTCATATACAGAAAGTGAGGCTCCAGGGCATGTTTAGAAGGAAATAGCCAAAGAGACAGTGAAATTGCCTTGCATGTGAAATGATCAGAAGTGTAGTTATGGGAAAAGAAAAGAGAGGAGGAAAGAGGAAATGAGAAGTGAGCAGGGCAACAAGTCAGGAAGCTACAGGCTGAAATGAAAAATTCCTATGGCAGGGTGATCACAGGACTTTTATGAGCAAGGATGTCTAAGACTTCATTTGAACTTGTGTGATATATGATCCTCTTTGGTCACCCAAATCTGTGTCATCTTGCTTCACATCCTAATGCCTGGTGTGGGTGTTTTGGGGGAAATCAAAATGGCTGCATCCCACATCTGGATCAGTGCAGGGGAAGGTAGAGAAATGCCATAACAGTGACGTTTGCATGAGATCCAGAGTTTAGCAGAAGCCTGGCACCACAGGTGACTCAGAAAGTTAACCCCAAAACGCACAGAGATTTTGGAGATGGTCGCAAACTCCAATTGGGATTTAGAAAGGAGGCAAAACCAATTTTGTTTAAATCTTAAAGGAAGGATAGTGTCAACTGACACCTGGGTTGCGTCAATATAATGAAAAATATTTGCAAACACACTGGGCATAGTTTTATGTCCTTCCTTGACCCATGTTCCATAAACATTTACATGTTTTTGAAAATATATCCTATTTAAATCTTAATTCTTAAAAATTTTATTATGAGTTATAGCCTATTCCAATTCAAAAATAGATAAAATGTTATAGGCCCACTATTACAGATGGATGGTGGAAGATATTTGTACAGTCCTTATAAATTCATTTTTGTAGATTTAGACAAGTATTTAATTTTTGTTGTGTACCTACAAATAACTAAATGCTGAAATAGCAAGTAACGTGTCTCCTTGAATTTTAAATACTAAAATTGCATAAAATGTGCTAAGACCTCAAAATATCAATAGATGTGTTGCGCTGACTTTAATTGGTGTGAACAATTAAAACAGATTTATTGTGGTTGTTTCTTCTTCAAAATCTATTATCTTCTTACTTCCACATTATTCTTTAACTTTTGGCTATGAGTTGGGAGACATGTTAAGAGTCTGCCTTATGCTAGGAGGCTACTTTACCCTTTTTTTCTTCTTGCTGGATATAGACAAATTTTCCTGGTAGATACAAACTATTTAGTTTTTTTAAAATGCAAAATATTTCCTTGAATATCAGCTGTTAACACAAACGGATGCGGGGCCTCTGATAACATACGTGAAAGCTATGTTATGATTTCTAGCCCTGAAGTTTAAGGATTTTTCTTAAATATTACATAAAACAAATACAGGCCACTGACAGCAAATTAATGCCTGCCTTTTATTTTAAGGGACCTTAATAAAACTGTGGTTTTAAAATCTCAGGAAATGTTAATGCTACTTTTCTGTGCCTATTTCTGGAACATTCTTTGCAGATGAGTGCTGTAATCAAATCTTTCCCACCTATGGGCCAGAGACCCCTGATGAGCCTATGTAATTTTACAAGATATTAGAAAATCATACAGGAATTGAATAGTTTTTATTTTAACCTGTGTGTATATATGACAGCTTGTTAAATGTGTGCGTAGTTACCATTGTGATTAATGAAATATTATACAAATTCACTGAAAAGTACTGCTAAATTAATACTTGCCTTTTGTTTCCCAGTGAGATACTATGACTGTTGTCATGTATCTATCTGATAATTTCTTTTTATATAATAGCAAAAAAAAAAAAAAACTCAAAAGGAAGCAACCTAAAAGCCCAGCATTAGGGGGATGTTTAAATAAAAGATGGTACATTCTTATAATTGGAATATTAGGCAGCCATTAAAAATCATATTGTAGAATAAAATACTGAACAAGGAAAAGATGTTAGCAGAATATTATTATATGGAAAAAAGAAAGATGTAAACCAGTATAATGGTATGACATTACTATTTAACAAATTATAGACAGATAGATAAAATATAGAATAAAAAGATATCATTATAAGGTTATTATTGTTTATCTCTGTGTAATGAAATTACAGCATTTTTAATGTTCTATAACTTCAATTATAAGAGAAAATTTGAATTTATTTTTAAGGGTCCTCTTTTTAAAGAGTTTGCTATTGTCCCGTAAGTAAACAGTGTTGGTGACCATTGGCTTTTCAGCCCACTAGAAATCCTAAATTTGTCTAACTTTGGGTATGTGAGACAATGCCAATTAGTTTTTGCTGGCAGCCCTCTCCCTCATCCCATCATCTGTGGCAGTCCTGCTAATGATGTGACGATGCCTGTCACCATTACTTGGGGAGAAAGCACAGCTGGGCACTTCTTTCTCAGGGAACAGGAGAGGTCAGAGGCCTTCCCTGATGATCATTGAGAAGAAGGGGAGTCATTTACAGGGTGTGTTGCGATGATAAAAAAAATCCTCCTTATCTCTAAACAAATATGTATGTGCATATGGGTGTGTATAGCATGTATGTATATAGTGTTTTGCAATAAGGGAAACTGTAATTAAAACCAAGTGTTGCTCTGGGCTATTGTGGGCCGTTACTGCCCCTTTTGCTGAATTGCAGATGGACAGAATTATGTTGCCTTAATAACGTGACTCTTAAGTGCCAGCTGTCATACAGCATGGCAGCCCTCCATGCTAACAAAGCCCTCATTGAATGGTTTGCTCAGAATAATTTGCCTGCTCTCCCTGCCTTTCTAGCAACTGACAGCTCTGCTCCTTCCCTGGCTCCCCCGGACCTTCAGTGGACACCGTTAATCACTGAAAGAGAAGTCTGTGCCATGTGTGATGGGATGGTAATGTTTTTAATAGTACATGTCTTCATATTATTTTTATGCCCTGTTTCAAAAGTTTTTAAACGAGGTTGGTAGCTAATGTCCTGTGCTATCATTCATTCTGTGGCAAAATAATAATTGCTAATTTTCTTCTTCAGAGAACCAGGGCTTTATCGGGAATAACATTATGCAAATGACTATGCAAATGTTAGACAGAGGAGTATCCGGGGGAAAAAAAAAAGTTCAGATAAAACCTTCAGAGCACGTCCAAAGTTGGCTGAAAAAATAACTGTGCATTTTAAACTATAAGGTCACCGTAGTAGCAAAGGGAATTTATTACGAATAAGAATTTTGTGAGAAAGCTCTGCACTCAGAGGAGGTAGGGCGTACATTAGTATTTATTCAAGCTTAATTTATTTATGATATTATGGTTGTCCTTGTCAACCATTAAATCTCCTTAGGATGGGTCTCTTCATCCTTTGTATGATGTCTAACAGTCCAAAATTCTTAATGTTCAAAGTTCTATTAGCATTAAGAATTAATCCTTTATTTTCTCCACCGTATGTAATTTTTCTTATCATCAGTGTTTTTAGCTCTTTCGTGTTGAGTACTATTGGAAGAAAGTGCATTGAAATACAGAGATATATGCTCAAATCTTTCAAAACATAACTTTTAGGATATTGGGAAAAAAGCGTGTCTTTAAAAGCTCTACATTATTCCTCGGGATACATCCTTTGGAGCAGTGGGGAAAGAAGCCTGATTAAAAGGAAGGATGAACTCCAATACTGTTTATTTCATATATATGATATATGTATATATAATGATCAAAAAGGGGAAAATGGTTATTTAGTAAGTTTCATGATAATAAACCTGAGGTTTTATTTTTGTTCTTTTTTTTAAAAAAGACCCATTCTTTGAATTTGATATGAGAAGAATATTTAAAATATCCTTGCTTTAATATCTCTATGAATAAAATCTGTAACCAAGAGTGACCTATATGATAGCAGGAGAAAAAACAAAGGCCTCTCTGATGTAAAATATCTCACCCACCCTGGCCTGAAATTCCCACTGGAAAATCCCTCCCTACCGTGCAAATCTGTTGCCAAAAAATAATGAAATATTGGACTAATGTAACTGAAGCTGGGCTGCCTGGGTCTGAATCAAGGTTGCTTACTAGAAAGGCAGATGGATATCTGGGCTTCACCCAGTTCTACCTCATCAGAGCCTGGGATTTGTATTTTCAGCAGACTCAGCACTCTAAAGTGCTACCTCAGACCGTGAAAAATTAGAATGGGATAAATAAATTATTAGTTTCCTTATAAAGCCCCTCCCCCAAGGAGACAAAAGAGGGGGCCGTTTTATGATGATGCCTTGGGGTTTGGTGGGCAGTGAGGAAGGTGGGCTGCAGTGAGAGTTCAGAGACAGAAAGGGGATAGAGAATGGAAAAGAGAGAAGGTGGCAGCTGTTCGAGAACACCTCAGACACCCACTTCAAGGCAGACACTTCAAGGCCAGACACCCACTGAGATTTCTGGGGAAACAGAGTTCAATGCCCAGGAGCCAAGGCTTTGGAGTCCAAGGGATCTGAGGAGGACCCCAATTACTACCTGTATTAATTAACATCTCTGGACCTCAGTTTCCTCATCTGCTAACTGGGTATAAAAGTAGAATTTTTACAAGGATGAAAAGTGGCTGAACAGGGAAGATAAAATAAGATGGTTAAGGGTATGATTGTTAGAGCTTCCAGACATCATGTCCCAGCTCCAGCTTTTACTCCTTGTGTGACCTCGGCATGTTATTTAATCTGTCTGAACCTCAGTTTCCTTATACGTCCAATGGTGTTAAAAATCTGTATCTACCTTAAACTTGCATTTTCTTATGTAAAGAATACATGTAAATGTAAATACATGTAAGGAACCTATAACAGTACCCAGCACATAACAGGCAACTCAATAAATGTTACTTCTCATCATTATTTCAGATATAACAGCTGGCACCTGGTAGGAATTTAATACATGATAGCTATTATTAGTAATAATAATCACTCCTGGCTTCAAGACAGGGTCTATTGTCAAAATCTTCTTGTGCAATCCTGGCTGAACCCCATACCTTATTCCTAGTTTTTCATAATAGTGCTATTGAGGTTATTCGAGATAACATCTTGTTAGGAGAGAGATAATCGCACAGTGGTATATGCACAGATAATCGAGCAGAGAAATATCTGAATGTTTTATGAAGGTGCATGGGTGGAGGGGCCTAGGGTGAGCTGCAAGAAGACTCCCCTCAGTCCTTCTGTAGGGAGAGCCTGGCAGCTGTGTCAACAGCAAAGTGGCAGCTGGGTCAGTAAGAGCTTATCTCTCAGAAGCTAATGGACACACTTTAAAAAAAAAAGACTTGAAAATCTAAAAATTGTACTCACTTGATTAAAAGCTTATCATATTCCCTCATGTCCTGTGGTTGTTTGCTGCCTTGAGTTGAGCTCCCCAACAATCCCCACAGCGATGGCTACTTCTTTTTCAAAGCTGGAAAGAGCTGAAATATGTTTTTTCCTCTGGTGAATACTGTTTTTTAATTTCTTTGTTTTCAAAATTCTCAAATCTGAAATCGGTGCCCAGTTCAGCATCCTTTGTTGCCACATGCATCCTACAATCTTTGTAGAAAAATAAAGAATACAGGAGAGGGCTTCCCTGGTGGCACAGTGGTTGAGAGTCCACCTGCCGATGCAGGGGACATGGATTCGTGCCTTGGTCCGGGAAGATCCCACATGCCGCGGAGCGGCTGGGCCCGTGAGCCGTGGCCGCTGAGCCTGTGCGTCCAAAGCCTGTGCTCTGCAACGGGAGAAGCCACAACAGTGAGAGGCCCACGTACCGCAAAAAAACCCCCAAAAAACGTACATACCATTTAGTCTGTATGTATGTTTATGTATTTTTGTGTGTGTTCATACACTAATTTCTGAGTGGGGAGGAGATTTTGGTAGAGTACGTTGATTTGAAAATGGCAGTTTTGGCCTCGCAAAGGTTACAGTTTAAAGGGGAATTATGAACCATTATTTGGAATGTTCTTTTTCTTTTTTTTCCTAAAGTACAACTTCTTATTCCAGAGGAAAATAATTAAAATTTTGATAATGAATCATGTGGCAGATGAGGCTTAGCAAGTTGTTCTTTTGTAATTCCTGCCATACAAGAGCCCTGTTACCTGGGACCAAGGTGACATCCACTGTAGTAAGAGCTTTTCTTAAGGCTCCTGAAGAAAGAAAGAGCAATTGGAAAATGAGGTTTAACTATTGGCCTCAATTTAAGGTAATAATGGGTACTCAAAGTAGCTCAAAAAAAAAAAAAACTTGTAATTTTGAGAGGTGTGGGAGGGAGAGGTTGAGCATATCTATGATACAGATTATGTCAATATATAGCATTCCTTTTTCCTAGAAGCTGTTTTCTCCCCTCTTTCTCCTACAAAAAAACAATAAATGAGAAAAAATCAAAGAGCTGACAACAAGGGCTTAGTTCTTGGTCATAATCCATTGTGGAAGCATATGTTCCATATAATATTTATGAGGGATGATCTTTGTAATTGGTAGGAAAGCGGTCTCTGGTGCTGATATGAATTAGAAAGTGCATGTAATTATGGATCTATTTCCCTAAGCAATTACCATTTTATAGGTAAAGGTCCTGTTTGTAAGATCTTTAATATGATGCTGTTAAAGAAGTCAGAGCCTTCAGCTCTCAAAGAGGCTGTCTTGAATCTTTCATTTACATATGATTCTCCTATTGCACTCTCTTTTTCAGAAAACCTCTTACTTATACTATTTGCTTAATATAATATTTCTCTCCTCCCATTAGTTGTTAAGTTTCACGGGTATCTATATCTAGCCATCTAGTCCTGACCGCTTCTTTGTGCTTCGGTTGCCTCAACTCAGTTTCTCTACTTGAGTATTTAATAATCACCTCAGATTTCTCAAGGCCCAAACAACTCCCCTCCCCTCAGAGAAAACCTGCTTCTCACTCAGGCTTCTCCATCACTAGATTTCTCAGCCAAAAACCCAGGAGCCCTTCATGACTCTGCTCTCTCCCTCACATGCTGTGGCCAATCCATCAGCAGCCCCTGTCGCCTCTAACTCTCAAACATATTCTAAGTCTGTCTGCTTCCCATCAACCCCACTGCTCAATCCTAGTCCAGTCACCATCCTATCTTTGTAATGGCCTCTGAACTTGCCTCCTTGACAGAATGATACTTTAAAAGGGTAAATCAGGTCAAAGCATATCCCCACTCAAAACCCTCCAGTGGCTTCCCATTGCAGTTAGAACAAATTCCAAGCCCCTTATCTGGCCTGCCAAGACCCTACGGCACCTGACAGCATTTATCAATTTCTTCTCTACTCACTATTCAGCGAGTCAGTCATAATGGTCTTCTTTTAGACTCTCAGAAAACCAGAGACTTTGCAAGCCTCTGCCTAGGACTCCTTCCCCAGATCTAATCTGTCTTATTTGCCTTGATACCTCCGGTACCAGAAAGGGTGACTAGGACGTGGTGGACACTCTAAATACTTGTTGGCTGAAGGAATGAATACAGTTAGCGTTAAAGAAGTTGAATATTGTAATCAAGGTATCATCAAGACCAGGGCAAATCCACATCACCTAGAAAACTCAGCAAAATGGAGGAAGGAAATGTAGAAAACAAGCTCAGGTCTATTTATATATAAGAAGGTTATTATATATAAAATATCATTTTAACATATGGTAGAAATATATTATACTTCAAAGATCACAGCATCCCTAAGAAGCTGTATACGTTTTCACAATTCTTTTATGACAATACTAAAATATTCCTAAAGATAAGAAGAGATAAGGTTTGAAAGTACATTCCAAGTACATTTATGCCTTGATTTTTCATGGATAACTCATGTAACAAGTGTTTTGCGTATGAATTTGATTGTGGAAAAATTACAGGGCATTACAAATGAGAAATAGAACTGTCTAGCTAATTTTTAAACATATGCTGTGATAGTGAGTGCATACCAGACCACTTTCCAAATCAATCCCCAAATCAAATGCATTTTTAAACGAAATGAAACATATACAAAATATTCGTTTCATATTGGACAAGAAAATAATACAATTAATCCTTCACCTTTGGTCTTTTTGTCAAGAATGCAATTTCCCCCTCTTTCACAAAGGGCTGACAATTGACTTCTTCCATTGTTGAATGCAAATTACCAATGAACAAGCCTGTTTATCATTTAATTCAAGTTTCTCTCTTGCCCATTTAAAGACACATACAAAAAACTTTTCTAAAGAAACCTTTTAGATTTCCTTCCCTCAGGATTGCTATTAATAAGCACATCAAAAGCAAGGGAGATTTGAGCTATTTTAAAATATGCAACCCACAGTAATGAATTACTCACCATATAATACTTAAAGCTTTGATTATTCGTACATGAGAGCTTCCATTATTAACGATTGCTTATGAAATTAATCTTTCTAATTTCCATTGTGATTCAAATTAACTTGATTAGTTGGTCTCATGATTCACATTTCTATCAACGTCTACTTTTAATTTCTGAAGCATGAAATGACATAAAATGTCTTTGGGGGAAAAGCACTTAAAATTAAGATTTTACTTTGATGTACTAAGTAAATGAATTGAGTTAGATGAATAGTAAGTAACTGAACTTTGTTTTCATTCACACACTGTCCTCTGGTGTTTAAATGTCTACATTGCATGTTAAAATGAAAACCCAACATGGAATGAAAAAAGTTAATCTTGCACTTGGGAAGGTACGTTTATCTTTATGTTTGGTCTAATAATTATCTGCCTTATTGAGACTGTAGGTAAATGCATGAAAAATTCAAATAACATGATGAAAACTAAGAGCTTTCTAAAAACACAAACTAAAGGCTTATAGAACTCACATTAGTGATGATAGGATTTAGACTATCTTTTTGAGTGCACATGGAGATTTCTTTTAAAGTAAAATCACTCAGTACTAAATAGTTTGCTTCATTTCCTTCCCTTCCCCTAGATTTTCTCTTTAAGATGCTAGTGTTTTGCCTAGAGGTTTTGACAAAGAAGGATTTAGTGATGATCTAATGCAGGCATGAGGAGCAATTAGGCCTCAATCAGGGCTTTGTGCTTGTTTAGGAATAATGTAATTCTAATAAATATTCCCCAATTGCTTTAACTGAACATTTTTTCCCCCAACATCTTCTGTCCCTTGATTTGAAGTGAAATCAGGGTTAAAACTTTCTAAATGCTCTTTGTTTCAGTTTATTTTAAATATCTTTTCGGGCTTCCCTGGTGGTGCAGTGGTTAAGAATCTGCCTGCCAATGCAGGGAACACAGGTTCGAGCCCTGGTCCAGGAAGATCCCACATGCCGTGGAGCAACTAAGCCCGTGTGCCACAACTACTGAGCCTGCACTCTAGAGCCCAAGAGCCACAACTACTGAGCCCGTGTGCCACAACTACTGAAGGCTGCACGCCTAGAGACCGTGCTCCGCAACAAAAGAAGCCACTGCAATGAGAAGCCCACGCACCACAATGAAGAGTAGCCCCCTTTCGCCGCAACTAGAGAAAGCCTGCGTGAAGCAACGAAGACCCAATGCAGCCAAAAATAAGGAAGTAAATAAATAAATATATTTTTTTAAAAATTAAAAATAAATATCTTTTCAATTGGCTGGAAGCTGGACTTGTGGATTTAATTTTTTTTATTGTTGCCTTTCATTTTTTTGAGCAGTCTTTCCCCCCATTTTCTTCTGAATGATGGTTATTATCATGTTGCTTTTTCAAAGGTCATGAATCTAATTTTATTTGTTTGGTAGAGTCCACTGACGAAGCTCAATGAAGTCCATGACCAAGATATGGGAAATGATTAATGATAAATGTCTGCCTAAGGGAATTTATCTTTTTATTGCAATATGTTCATGAAAAGCTAGTCATTCCAAGTAATTAGCATGATGCCATCAGGGAAAAGCTACTTTCTGGGAGCAATGTGCTTTGCAGATAAATCTATTTTCCTGAAGCTGGAAGAATACTTCTCAGACATATCAATGGGAGCTTCCCTCCTCAGGAGTAAGGGTGACCCTGATGACCTCTTAAGTGATTGTTGACACTAAGAACCTGTGACTGAGAATGTCCTTTTGTAAACTTCCCACTATAGGGCAGTGATGGATGATACCCAGTGAAACCCGATCTCCAAAACAGGAGTTTTCTCTTTGAGTGATTTATACTCTAGAGAATTAGGATAACAGTCATTTGATGCTATTTCTTGCAGTAACATGAAAGGATTTATACATTTAGAAAGGAATGCATCTTACAGATCACCTGCTTAGATGTACCACAGCCCTGCTGGGTACATCCAGGGCACTCCCTTTTTTGGAGGCTCATGAGGGCAGGGAGCATGCTTGGCTTTGCTCACTATCAAATCCCCTGCATCTAGTAAATATTTTGCATGTAACAAACATTTAATAAATATTTGTTGGAGGGAATGAAAGTTGTCATGGTAAAATTCCAAGCAACCAAATGATAATATTTTTAACATTGTACCATTGAGTGTCTCTATCTATCTATCTATCTATCTATCTACCTATCTATCATCTATCTATCATCTGTCTATCGTATATCTGATCTATTTATATCTTATATGGAGGAAAAAGATTACCTTGAAATTTGTAAGGAATTAATATTAATGGCTTAATATTTTCTTTTTTCTTTTTTTTTTTTAGTTTCTGCTTTATAACAAAGTGAATCAGTGATACATATACATCTGTTCCCACATCCCTTCCCTCTTGCGTCTCCCTCCCTCCCACCCTCCCTATCCCACCCCTCCAGGCGGTCACCAAGCACCGAGCTGATCTCCCTGTGCTATGCGGCTGCTTCCCACTATCTATCTACCTTACGTTTGGTACTGTATATATGTCCATGCCTCTCTCTCGCTTTGTCACGGCTTACCCTTCCCCCTCCCCATATCCTCAAGTCCATTCTCAAGTAGGTCTGTGCCTTTATTCCTGTCTTACCCCTAGGTTCTTCATGACATTTTTTTTTCTTAAATTCCATATATATGTGTTAGCATAGGGTATTTGTCTTTCTCTTTCTGACTTCCTTCACTCTGTATGACAGACTCTAGGTCTATCCACCTCATTACAAATAGCTCAGTTTCATTTCTTTTTATGGCTGAGTAATATTCCATTGTATATATGTGCCACATCTTCTTTATCCATTCATCTGATGATGGACACTTAGGTTGTTTCCATCTCCGGGCTATGGTGAATAGAGCTGCAATGAACATTTTGGTACATGTCTCTTTTTGAATTATGGTTTTCTCAGGGTATATGCCCAGTAGTGGGATTTCTGGGTCATATGGTAGTTCTATTTTTAGTTTTTTAAGGAACCTCCATACTGTTCTCCATAGTGGCTCTACCAATTCACATTCCCACCAGCAGTGCAAGAGTGTTCCCTTTTCTCCACACCCTCTCCAGCATTTATTGTTTCTAGATTTCTTAATGATGGCCATTCTGACTGGTGTGAGACGATATCTCATTGTACTTTTTTTTTTTTTTTTTTTTTTTTTCTTTTTGTGGTATGCGGGCCTCTCACTGTTGTGGCCTCTCCCGTTGCGGAGCACAGGCTCCGGACGCGCAGGCCCAGCGGCCACGGCTCACGGGCCCAGCCGCTCCGCGGCATATGGGATCCTCCCAGACCGGGGCACGAACCCGTATCCCCTGCATCGGCAGGCGGACTCTCAACCACTGCGCCACCAGGGAGGCCCTCATTGTACTTTTGATCTGCATTTCTCTAATGATTAATGATGTTGAGCATTCTTTCATGTGTCTGTTGGCAGTCTGTATATCTTCTTTGGAGAAATGCCTATTTAAGTCTTCTGCCCATTTTTGGATTGGCTTGTTTGTTTTTTTGCTATTGAGCTGCATGAGCTGCTTATAAATTTTGGAGATTAATCCTTTGTCAGTTGCTTCATTTGCAAATATTTTCTCCCATTCTGAGGGTTGTCTTTTGGTCTTGCTTATGGTTTCCTTTGCTGTGCAAAAGCTTTTAAGTTTCATTAGGTCCCATTTGTTTATCTTTGTTTTTATTTCCATTTCTCTAGGAGGTGGGTCAAAAAGGATCTTGCTGTGATTTATGTCATAGAGTGTTCTGCCTATGTTTTCCTCTAACAGTTTGATAGTGTCTGGCCTTACATTTAGGTCTTTAATCCATTTTGAGCCTATTTTTGTGTATGGTGTTAGGGAATGATCTAATCTCATACTTTTACATGCCCCTGTCCAGTTTTCCCAGCACCACTTATTGAAGAGGCTGTCCTTTCTCCACTGTACATTCCTGCCTTCTTTATCAAAGACAAGTTGACCATATGTGCATGGGTTTATCTCTGGGCTTTCTATCCTGTTCCATTGATCTATCTTTCTGTTTTTGTGCCAGTACCATATTGTCTTCATTACTGTAGTTTTGTAGTATAGTCTGAAGTCAGGGAGTCTGATTCCTCCAGCTCCGTTTTTCATTCTCAAGATTGCTTTGGCTATTCGGGGTCTTTTGTTTTTCCATACAAATTGTGAAATTTTTTGTTCTAGTTCTGTGAAAAATGCCAGTGGTAGTTTGATAGGGATTGCATTGAATCTGTAAATTGCTTTGGGTAGTAGAGTCATTTTCACAACGTTGATTCTTCCAATCCAGGAGCATGGTATATCTCTCCATCTATTTGTGTCATCTTTAATTTCTTTCATCAGTGTCTTATAATTTTCTGCATACACGTCTTTTGTCTCCTTAGGTAGGTTTATTCCTAGATATTTTATTCTTTTTGTTGCAATGGTAAATGGGAGTGTTTTCTTGATTTCACTTTCAGATTTTTCATCATTAGTGTACAGGAATGCCAGAGATTTCTGTGCATTAATTTTGTATCCTGCTACTTTACCGAATTCACTGATTAGCTCCAGTAGTTTTCTGGTAGCATCTTTAGTATTCTCTATGTATAGTATCATGTCATCTGCAAACAGTGACAGCTTTACTTCTTCTTTTCTGATTTGGATTCCTTTTATTTCCTTTTCTTCTCTGATTGCTGTGGCTAAAACTTCCAAAACTAAGTTGAATAAGAGTGGTGAGAGTGGGCAGCTTTGTCTTGTTCCTGATCTTAGTGGAAATGATTTCAGTTTTTCACCATTGAGGACAATGTTGGCTGTGGGTTTGTCATATATGGCCTTTAATATGTTGAGGAAAGTTCCCTCTATGCTTACTTTCTAGAGGGTTTTTATCATAAATGGGTGTTGAATTTTGTCGAAAGCTTTCTCTGCATCTATTGAGATGATCATATGTTTTTTCTCCTTCAATTTGTTAATATGGTGTATCACGTTGATTGATTTGCATATATTGAAGAATCCTTGCATTCCTGGAATGAACCCTACTTGATCATGGTGTGTGATCCTTTTAATGTGCTGTTGGATTCTGTTTGCTAGTACTTTGTTGAGGATTTTTGCATCTATGTTCATCAGTGATATTGGCCTGTAGTTTCCTTTCTTTGTGACATCCTTGCCTGGTTTTGGTATCAAGGTGATGGTGGCCTCGTAGAATGAGTTTGGGAGTGCTCCTCCCTCTGCTATATTTTGGAAGAGTTTGAGAAGGATAGGTGTTAGCTCTTCTCTAAATGTTTCATAGAATTCACCTGTGAAGCCATCTGGTCCTGGGCTTTTGTTTGTTGGAAGATTTTTAATCACAGTTTCAATTTCAGTGCTTGTATTGGTCTATTCATATTTTCTATTTCTTCCTGAGTCAGTCTTGGCAGGTTGTGCATTTCTAAGAATTTGTCCATTTCTTCCAGGTTGTCCATTTTATTGGCATAGAGTTGCTTGTAGTAATCTCTCATGATCTTTTGTATTTCTGCAGTGTCAGTTGTTACATCTCTTTTTTCATTTGTAATTCTATTGATTTGAGTCTTCTCCCTTTTTTTCTTGTTGAGTCTGGCTAATGGTTTATCAATTTTGTTTATCTTCTCAAAGAACCAGCTTTTAGTTTTATTGATCTTTGCTATCATTTCCTTCATTTCTTTTTCATTTATTTCTGATCTGGTCTTTATGATTTCTTTCCTTCTGCTAACTTTGGGGGTTTTTTGTTCTTCTTTCTCTAATTGCTTTAGGTGCTGGGTCAGGTTGTTTACTCGAGATGTTTCCTGTTTCTTAAGGTGGGATTGTATTGCTATAAACTTCCCTCTTAGAACTGCTTTTGCTGCGTCCCACAGGTTTTGGGTCGTCGTGTCTCCATTGTCATTTGTTTCTAGGTATTTTTTGATTTCCTCTTTGATTTCTTCAGTGATCACTTCGTTATTAAGTAGTGTATTGTTTAGCCTCCATGTGTTTGTATTTTTTACAGATCTTTTCCTGTAATTGATGTCTAGTCTCATAGCATTGTGGTCGGAAAAGATACTTGATACAATTTCAATTTTCTTAAATTTACCAAGGCTTGATTTGTGACCCAAGATATGATCTATCCTGGAGAATGTTCCATGAGCACTTGAGAAAAATGTGTATTCTGTTGTTTTTGGATGGAATGTCCTCTAAATATCAATTAAGTCCATCTTGTTTAATGTATCATTTAAAGCTTGTGTTTCCTTATTTATTTTCATTTTGGATGATCTGTCCATTGGTGAAAGTGGGGTGTTAAAGTCCCCTACTATGGTGTGTTACTGTCGATTTCTCCTTTTATGGCTGTTAGTATTTGCCTTATGTTTTGAGGTGCTCCTATGTTGGGTGCATAAATATTTACAATTGTTGTATCTTCTTCTTGGATCGATCCCTTGATCATTATGTAGTGTCCTTCTTTGTCTCTTCTAATAGTCTTTATTTTAAAGTCTATTTTGTCTGATATAAGAATTGCTACTCCAGCTTTCTTTTGATTTCCATTTGCATGGAATATGTTTTTCCATCCCCTTACTTTCAATCTGTATGTGTCTCTAGGTCTGAAGTGGGTCTCTTGTAGATAGCATATATATGGGTCTTGTTTTTGTATCCATTCAGCCAATCTGTGTCTTTTGGTGGGAGCATTTAGTCCATTTACATTTAAGGTAATTATTGATATGTATGTTCCTATTCCCATTTCCTTAATTGGTTTGGGTTTGTTATTGTAGGTCTTTTCCTTCTGTTGTGTTTCTTGCCTAGAGAAGTTCCTTTAGCATTTGTTGTAAAGCTGTTTTGGTGGTGCTGAACTCTCTCAGCTTTTGCTTGTCTGTAAATGTTTTAATTTCTCCATCAAATCTGAATGAGATCCTTGCTGGGTAGAGTAATCTTGGATGCAGGTTTTTCTGCTTCATCACTTTAATTATGTCCTGCCACTCCCTTCTGGCTTGTAGAGTTTCTGCTGAGAGATCAGCTGTTATCCTGATGGGGATTCCCTTGTGTGTTATTTGTTGTTTTTGCCTTGCTGCTTTTAATATGATTTCTTTGTGTTTAATTTTTGACAGTTTGATTAATATGTGTCTTGGCGTATTTCTCCTTGGATTTATTCTGTATGGGACTCTCTGTGCCTCCTGGACTTGATTAACTATTTCCTTTCCCATATTAGGGAAGTTTTCAACTATAATCTTTTCAAATATTTTCTCAGTCCCTTTCTTTTTCTCTTCTTCTTCTGGAACCCCTATAATTCGAATGTTGGTGCATTTAATGTTGTCCCAGAGGTCTCTGAGACTGTCCTCTGTTCTTTTCATTCTTTTTTCTTTATTCTGCTCTGCCATAGTTATTTCCACTATTTTATCTTCCATGTCACTTATCCGTTCTTCTGCCTCAGTTATTCTGCTATTGATCCCATCTAGAGTATTTTTCATTTCATCTATTGTGTTTATAATCGATGCTTGATTTATCTTTAGTTCTTCTAGGTCCTTGTTAACTGTTTCTTGTATTTTGTCTATTCTATTTCCAAGATTTTGGATCTTGGAAATAGAATCTTGGATCATCTTTACTATCATTATTCTGAATTCTTTTTCAGGTAGACTGCCTATTACCTCTTCATTTGTTAGATGTGGTAGATTTTTATCTTGCTCCCTCACCTGCTGTGTGTTTTTCTGTCTTCTCATTTTGCTTATCTTACTGTGTTTGGGATCTCCTTTTTGCAGGCTGCAGGTTCATAGTTCCCGTTGTTTTTGGTGTCTGTCCCCAGTGGCTAAGGTTGGTTCAGTGGGTTGTGTAGGCTTCCTGGTGGAGGAGACTAGTGCTTGTGTTCTGGTGGATGAGGCTGGATCTTGTCATTCTGGTGGGCAGGGCCACGTCTGGTGGTGGGTTTTGGGGTGTCTGTGGACTTATGATTTTAGGCAGCCTCTCTGCTAATGGGTGGGGTTGTGCTCCTTTCTTGCTCGTTGTTTGGCACAAGGTGTCCAGCACTGTAGCTTGCTGGTCGTTGACTGAGGCTGGGTGCTGGTGTTGAGATGGAGATCTCTGGGAGATTTTCGCCACTTGATATTATGTGGAGCTGGGAGGTCTCTTGTGGACCCGTGTCCTGAAGTTGGCTCTCCCACTTTAGAGGCACAGCACTGACTCCTGGCTTCAGCGCCAAGAGCCTTTCATCTACCCGGCTCAGAATAAAAGGGAGGAAAAGTAGAAAGAAAGAATTAGTAGAAGAAAGAAAGAGAGAAAGAAAGAAAGAAGGAAGGAAAGAAAGGAAGGAAGGAAGGAAGAAAGAAAGAAAGGAGGGAGGGAGGGAGGAAGGTAAGAAAAAGAAAAAGAGAAAGGAAGAAAGAAGTGAGGGAAGGAGGAAGGAAAGAAAGAAAGAAAGAAAGAAAGACAGGAGGGATGGAGGGAGGGGGGAAGGAAAGAAAGAAAGAAAGAATGGCTTAATTTTTGTAAATAAGGAATCTGCTTTAGAGAGAGAGTCATCAAAGATGTTTAAGAGGTAAGTCTGCTGACTGGCATGGCATGGTGAGGTCACTGTGGTTTGAGGTCTGGCCCTAAGCTTGACAGATTCAGAATCTGGATAATGTGGCTCAATCACTGATGTTACTACTATCTCAAAAATTACTACTATTACTGCTGCTGCTGCTGCTGCTGCTACTACTACTACTACTATTAAGTAACATTTATTAAGGGTTAGTCATGTGCCAGGCTCAGTGTCTTAAATGCCTCATTTAGTCCCCATCACAACTACCTGATGTCAATACTATCATCACTCCCATTTTTATAGATGAAGAAACGGACATTCAGAATGGCTAGGTAATTTTCTTTAAATCACACAGCCATAATCTCCTTTGTGAATGGGAAGTCCCAGGCCAGTGACTCCCTCCTGCTCTCCATACCCCTTGATAGGCCATGTGATATGAATCTCTGTCTGGGAAGGGGCAGGCCTGCCAAAGATGGAATCTTCCTTCTCTCCTGGACAGTCCCTGGCTTCTTCCCTGCCACTGATGTAACTTCCCACCCAGTACTTCTGGGCAGAGCAGGTGGGGAGCCTGTCCTTTAGCAGTGCTGTGGAGAATATGAGGTGGATAATTCAGATAATGTGGCTTGCCAGATACTGTGTATCTGATGCCTCAGCTTGGCATCCCCAGTAGGAATGTGGAGTGGCTTAAATCTGGGTCTGCCTCTATCCTCTCTTTGTCTCCTACCACTCAGGAGTCCCCCGGGCACACCCACCCCAGGCCTACTGCATCAGGAGCTCCCCAGGTTTGGGTCCAGAATCTTTTTAAAAAATTCCCCCAAGTATTCAGATCAGCTAGATTGTGGAAACACAAGCTAAAGTCCTTGAAATCCAGGCCTGAAAGAATGAGGTCAAGGGAGAGTGGAGGTCTCCTCTGAAATCTCCACCTGGTCTCCTCTGAAATCTCCTTCTGTGATGATGGACAACAGGAGGCTCCACTCCCTTCAGGGAGACCAGGCCTCTCCAGGCTCATTTGGTACAATACCATTAACATAAACATTGCTTCAGAAGGTACCAATGGTCACTGAGCACTTACTATGTGCCTGGCACATCTAAG
This sequence comes from Mesoplodon bidens, assembly GCF_964165515.1. Classification (NCBI taxonomy): domain Eukaryota; kingdom Metazoa; phylum Chordata; class Mammalia; order Artiodactyla; family Ziphiidae; genus Mesoplodon; species Mesoplodon bidens. The sequence continues at coordinate 70,355,783 of NC_138165.1, forward strand.
TGTTTACAGGTATTATCTTAATGAGTCCTACCTAATGCAATAGGCCTGGGGTGAATGTACTTGGGTCACTCCTGAGGAGTAGGGTTCAAAGAGAGAATAAAGGCAGACCCAGATTTAAGTATAATATAGTAATTATACTGAGATATAAAGACTATAGATAGGTTTGGTTAGGGAGAGAAATAGTTGTGAGACGATAAATAATGAAACAAGGTACTATTGACTTACTTGCTTCTTCTTTAACTTATGTCCCCTGCCCCTCTGACTTTGAGAACTGTCAGGGCAGGGACCATGTCTGTCTTGCTCACTGTTCTGTGCCATGTGCATATTTTAGTGCACAGCACATAAGAGGCTCAAAAATATTTGTCAAATGCATGAATGAAAGGGGAGTGAAATGCTCACTTCCACTGATAAAAGTTTATTTTCTGTGAGAAAATGGGAAGCCAAATTACATTCAGATTCAGAGCAAAGAGTTATTTGGAAGGCATTGTTGACTGGTGGCACCACACCATGATGGTCTCTGTTGTCCAGACTATTTCTGCTAAAAGGGATCATGACCCTCTTCCCTGAACAGAAGTGAGTTTTTGTTCTTTTTTAAAAAAAATAAGTTTTAGGGACTTTCCTGGCAGTCCAGTGGTTAAGACTCCACGCTTTCACTGCAGGGGGCACAGGTTCAATCCCTGGTCGGGGAATTAAGATCCTACACGCCATGCAGTGTGGCCAGAAAATAGAAAAATAGGAAGTTTTATAGAAACATAATTTACATGCTATAAAATTCACCCCTTCAAAGTGTAAAATTTTAGTATATTCACAAAGTTGTGCAGCCATCACCATTATTTAATGTTAGAATATTTTCATCACTCGAAAAAGAAATCCCATACTCATCAGCAGTCACTCCTTATTCCCCAATCCCCTCAGCTTCAGGCAATTACTAATCTACTTTCTGTCTCTATGGATGTGCCTATTTTGGACATTTCATATAGATGAATTGATACATGTGATCCTTTTTGTCTGACTTCTTTCACTTAGAGCCATGTATTCAAGGTTCATCCATCTTGTGGCATGAATCAGTACTTCATTTCTTTTTATTGCCATATAATATTCCATTGCATGAATATATTGCATAAATATAGCCATTCTTTAATTGCTGGACATCTGAGTTGTTTCCACTTTTCACCTATTATAAATAACACTGTTATGAACATTCATGTATGAGTTTTTGTGTGGACATACATTTTCATTTCTCTTGAGAGTATATCTGAAGGGGAATTATTAGATCATATGGTAACTATGTTTTACTTTTTGAGGAACTACTAGACTATTTTCCAAAATGACTGCAAATTCCTATAATCCCACCAGCAATGTATGAAGCTCCCAATTTCTCCACATACTCTCTAACACTTATTATTGTCTATCTTTTTAATTTTAGCCATCCTAGTGGTTGTGAAGTGGTATCCATTGTGGTTTTAATTTACATTTCCCTGATGACTAATTATGTTGAACATTCATGTGCTTATTGGACATTTGTATCCTTTTGGAAGAATGTCTATTAAGTCCTTTATCCATTTTTCAGTTGTGTTATTTGTCTTTTTATTGTTGAGCTGTAAGTGTTCTTTATATATTCTGTATATAGGTTCCTTATCAGATATATGATTTGAAAATATTTTTTCCCATTTTGTGCATTATCTTTTTACTTCCTGGTGGTATCCTTTGAAGCATAATAGTTCTAAATTTTGATGATGTCCTATTTATCAAGTTTTTCTTCTGTTGCTTGTACTTTGGGGTTATATCTAAGAAACTATTGCCCAATCCAAGGTCATGAAAATTTACACTTGTTTTCTTCAAAGAGTTTTATAGTTTTATCTCATACTTTTAGGTCTATGATGAATTTTACGTGAATTTTTATATATGGTGTGAACAGAAGTGATTTAATTCATGGAATTCTTTCTTTTCGAATCTTCTAGGCTCAAAGAAGACCGTTCTTTCTTCAGATATTGAGAAGGCTGCAAATCTTTTACACCAAGCCCCAATTGTTCTTTCTGGGACCTGCCCTTCTGGTATGTTGACCAAAGGGGTAGCCTACCTTTTAAAGTGAGGTAGTCTGTCTTTTGTAGATTGATAATCATATTCACCATGTGTTGACTCTTTGAGAGAAACTGTGGATCAGGTTCTTTGGGGTGGGGTCATCTAACAGAAGTTTCCTATACATTGATCATATAGAATGGATTATTCTGAACTTTTGGTCATGGTAAGAGTTTATAATTTAGTAAAATATATAGCTTTGCCTCAATTCAATTGAAAATCAGAATAAAGATTTTGGTAGCCCTTTACTTTTCAAGATCTTAGAAGAAAATTTTTTGTTAATGTCAACTCAAGTTTGTGGCTGATAGTTAGGGGTTTAACAGGACAACATTTACCTTGGCACTTGCAGAAATGTGTGTGCTTTCTAACCAGGTTACAAATTTACTCCTGAGGCTAACTCATGGTGATGTAATTATCCGGTGAAGGCTTCCAGGTCTGGGCTTCCCAAGACCCCTGGTGGCAAAGACGAGGCACATGTTCCTTTTAATTGCTCCCTGAATTACAATCTAAAGAGCTAGAAGCCGACAGTTCACGGTAGACAATTCTCATTTGGTAACTGAGGTTTCCCAAGTCAACAAAGCCTAAGGTCATTAGTTCTTAGAGGATGGGAAAGGGACATTTTCAAAGTGAAATCTTACTTGTTGGGAGTGGGTAGAAATCAGGGACCAAGTTAACTTATTTTCTAATTACAGTACTTGACTGATTTACATACACAATGGCACGGTGGTTTTGCCGTTGGTCTGAGGATCACTGAGAAGAACAGTTTTCTTCAACTAGGGTTAAAATAAGTTTCCTAAATTTATGAAAAGCCTTCCTTCATCATTATTTTATGTTCCAGTATCCATACTAGTGTTCACATTAAAAAATTCATGTTGTCTTCTTTTATATAAGTAGATACAAATAGACGTCAAAACAGAAGCATGCAACGTGATATATGGTTCAGAAAATAGTTCGAAAACACATTTGATGGTTTTCAGACAACCAACTTGTGACTACCTGAGCTAGGGATCAAAGTGGAAATATATCTTAAAAATTCGCAGTCTTTCTTTCAATTAATCAACTGATTTTTTAAAATGTGGCTTGCATGTGGATTTGCCACAAAACTAATGAAACTTAAGTTTTACAGTCCTTCGTTTGCCAGAGCCCTATCTAGGCCCTGTACCAAATTTGCCTGTGGAATTTCATATTCTTTTCTTTAAAAGGAGTCTCCAAAGTGTTTGTTTCAGGTCTTACAAATCTGGATTCACCCTTGTCTAGGTTAGCTATGCCTCCTTTCTTTGTATAGGCTATTTTTTTTAGTTACAAAAACAAATGGCTAAATGCAGATGATTCCTAAAATGAACTATTTATTCAAGTCATATAAAGAGATGACAAAGAGAAAAACCCTAGATTCTTGTATCTTAAAAAATTATCTCTATTTATCTATTGACTTTTATTCTCTTTTGCTTCAAACCCACAATGTATCACTGAGTGAGCAGCTGAGGTCTAATGTGTTTAGTGTCTGAGAAGTTTGGTTCTATTCTTGACTTGGTAGGACTTGTGGAAAAGCCAGTTCTACTTTTCTTAGTGGCTCCACAGATCTGCTGTGTGGGATGCTGTATTAGAGAGATCTGGATTTGGCTTACCTAAATGCCATGTCATGTCTGGCTTGTAGTTTTTATGTGTGTAAAATAGGCATAAATGGCTTTCCTACTTCAGAGATTTCAGGTGAAGTTCAAAAGGACAGATGCTATTAAGAAGACAAGATGATTTGAAAATTAAGGGGCTTCTGTGTAAGCTCTGGGAGGGTTGGGATATATCTGTTTTCTTTATCTTATAGCCCCCAAATTTAGTACAGGGCCTGGTATATAGTAGGTGCTCAATAAATATTGCAGAATGAATATGTAGCCAGCTTTGGTTATTTTCATTAATCTCATGCGTTAGTTAAGATACCACTAGCTGTTTCAATAGTAATCCCCCAAATCTCAATGGCACAACACAGAAAAAGTTTATTTTTTGCTTATGGAAAAGTCAATGGTTGGAGAAAGAATGAAAAGTGGTGGGGGGACTATGGAGGGGCCCAGGGCATCAACATCCAGCCAGCTGAGGCAGAAAGTGAGAGCACAGAAGGTGTAATGAGCCAGGTCTGGAAGTAGAGTGCATCCTTCTCACATTCAAGATAAGAAGAACTCAGTCACTTGTCTTCAACTTAGTGCCAGGGAGGCTGGGAAATGAGGTCCCTGGCTGGGTAGCTGCTCACCAGAAACATCTCTACCCCAGGGAAGGGCACCACAAGGGTGGCTGCCGCACTGTCATAGAGGATCTAATGAGAGAGCGAGGACAGGTGATCCCAGGCAGAAATGATGTGGCACGTGGCCAGGGAGGAACAAGGACAAAAAAAGTTCCCAGAACATCAGTTAGAGAGGAGGAATGGAAGCACAATAAGGATACAATTCAAAAATAGAAGCAGGGCTTCCCTGGTGGCGCAGTGGTTGAGAGTCCGCCTGCCGATGCAGGGGACACGGGTTCGTGCCCCGGTCCGGGAAGATCCCACATGCCGTGGAGTGGCTGGGCCTGTGAGCCATGGCCGCTGAGCCTGCGTGTCCAGAGCCTGTGCTCCATAACGGGAGGGACCACGACAGTGAGAGGCCCGCGTGCTGCAAAAAAAAAAAAAAAAGCAATTAATGTGAGAAATGTCCTTTGATCCCTTTGTATAAAAACAAAGCAGCATGCTTTAAAACCCCCCTCCATGTATGTGTCTCTCGCCTATATCGCCTTGGACTAAACCTTCCATTCATTTTCCATGGTTCACTCTGCCGGAGAGACTATGAAAGCCTTTCAAAAGCAGTTTTCAGGCTAAACTTTGAGTAAGAGTGCTACACAATACTAAATCTCCAACATTCGACTCATTCCAGTTTCACCTTAGTGATGTTACTCTGAAAAACTTTATGGCTATTAAAAAAGAAAATACCAGCACCACTTAGTTTTTTAACAGCTTGTCATCCATTAGTGATAGATTTTTTTTTTTTTGTTACTCTGCCAGTGACCTAGAAGTCTCTGAAATGAAATGAATTCCTAAAGAAGGAGGTCCACACACCAGAGTGAAGGTGGCAGTCTACCTCTTAGAAATCAAATTGTGCTGAAGTAGTTGCAGTCAACCTCAGCCAGAAACAAACTGTTTGAACAATAGACTTAATTGACTTGTGTTTATGTCTTTCATCACAGCAGGTGTGAAGTCCCAGGGCATCTGCCGATACACCTGAGCTGAAAACCAGACCTGTTTCTAGAAGAGTGTGAAGAATGACTGAAGTGTTAAATAAGGCCATGATGGTACCGGTAGCTCTCCCCTGCTGCCTTCTGGGAAGGCTCCGAGGGGAGGGGAGATATAGGGCTGAGTCTCCTGAAGCTCTGTCTATTGTATTTCTTTTCATTTTAAAAGAGCATTTAACATTCATAGAAGTGCAGTTTGGGTTGACTTATAAGGAGGACTCTCAGACACATGCTGCTTCTAGATGATACAGGGAATGCCAGGAAGGTGAGAGCAAACTGGTATATATGGAAACCCAAATCAAATCGATCCTTTTCTTATTTCTAATCAGATTGAGAGAAATCCCTGCTCGTACAATAAGGCATATTTGGGAAAATGCTTCAAGAGCTTTCTCTCGTAAACAGAATTAAACACTCCTCTCTTCAGATATGTGTTCGAAGTTGGGCTTACATTCATTAAATGTCCTTTTTCTTAGACTTTTAAAGTGTTTATTGTAATGTGTATTAAATATGGCAATAAGATGCCTGGGGACAGATAATACAGAGCACAGAAATAACTTCTTGTCTAGTTGTGTTTTCAAGCTTGGTTTCATCCACTAATGATTGGGTTGTGAAATCCACTTGGGTTTCCTACACATTAAAAAAAATCCAATCTACTTATTATTAATCTTACTGATGAGATCAACTGCATTCTAGGTCAATGATGAAACACTCAACTAATAGAGAAATAGCTTCCCCCTCAAATTTTTATTTTCTGTCAGAAATTTTGCTACTAATTTATGATATAGTTTTGGGGAGAAAAATATAATTGTTCAGTAGAACTTTTTTTTTTTTAGTCATCAGTTTTATACACATCAGTGTATACATGTCAATGCCAATTGCCCAATTCAGCACACCACCATCCTCACCCCACCGCGGTTTTCCCCCCTTGGTGTCCATATGTTTGTTCTCTACATCTGTGTCTCAACTTCTGCCCTGCAAACCAGTTCATCTGTACCATTTTTCTACATTCCACATACATGTGTTAATATATGATATTTGTTTTTCTCTTTCTGACTTAGTTCATTCTGTATGACAGTCTCTAGATCCATTCACGTCTCAACAAATGACTGAATTTCGTTCTTTTTTTATGGCTGAGTAATATTCCATTGTATATATGTACCACATCTTCTTGATCTATTCGTCTGTTGATGGGCATTTAGGTTGCTTCCATGACCTAGCTATTGTAAATAGTGCTGCAATGAACATTGGGGTTCATGTGTCTTTTTGAATTATGGTTTTCTCTGGGTATATGCCCAGTAGTGGGATTGCTGGATCATATGGTAATTCTATTTTTAGTTTTTTAAGGAACATCCATACTGTTCTCCATAGTGGCTGTATCAATTTACATTCCCACCAACAGTGCAAGAGGGTTCCCTTTTCTCCACACCCTCTCCAGCATTCGTTGCTTGTAGATTTTCTGATGATGCCCATTCTAACTGGTGTGAGGTGATACCTCATTGTAGTTTTGATTTGCATTTCTCTAATAATTAGTGATGTTGAGCAGCTTTTCATGTGCTTCTTGGCCATCTGTATGTCTTCTTTGGAGAAATGTCTATTTAGGTCTTCTTCCCATTTTTGGATTGGGTTGTTTGTTTCTTTAGTATTGAGCTGCATGAGCTGCATTTATATATTTTGGAGATTAATCCTTTGTCCGTTGATTCATTTGCAAATATTTTCTCCCATTCTGAGGGTTGTCTTTTCGTCTTGTTTATGGTTTCCTTTGCTGTGCAAAAGCTTTGAAGTCTCATTAGGTCCCATTTGTTTATTTTTGTTTTTATTTCCATTACTCTAGGAGGTGGATCAGAAAAGATCTTGCTGTGATTTATGTCAAGGAGTGTTCTTCCTATGTTTTCCTCTAAGAGTTTTATAGTGTCTGGTCTTACTTTTAGGTCTCTAATCCATTTTGAGTTTATTTTTGTGTATGGTGTTAGGGAGTGTTCTAATTTCATTCTTTTACATGTAGCTGTCCAGTTTTCCCAACACCACTTATTGAAGAGGCTGTCTTTTCTCCATTGTATATCTTTGCCTCCTTTGTCATAGATTAGTTGACCATAGGTGCGTGGGTTTATCTCTGGGTTTTCTATCTTGTTCCATTGATCTATGTTTCTGTTTTTGTGCCAGTACCATATTGTCTTCATTAGTGTAGCTTTGTAGTATAGTCTGAAGTCAGGGAGTCTGATTCCTCCAGCTCCGTTTTTTGCCCTCAAGACTGCTTTTGCTATTTGGGGTCTTTTGTGTCTCCATACAAATTTTAAGATGATTTGTTCTAGTTCCATAAAAAATGCCATTGGTAATTTGATAGGGATTTCATTGAATCTGTAGATTGCTTTGGGTAGTATAGTCATTTTCACAATATTGATTCTTCCAATCCAGTAACATGGTATATCTCTCCATCTGTTGGCATCATCTTTAATTTCTTTCATCAGTGTCTTATAGTTTTCTGCATACAGGTCTTTTGTCTCCCTAGGTAGGTTTATTCCTAGGTATTTTATTCTTTTTGTTGCAATGGTAAATGGGAGTGTTTCCTTAATTTCTCTTTCAGATTTTTCATCATTAGTTTATAGGTATGCAAGAGATTTCTGTGCATTAATTTTGTATCTTGCAACTTTAAATATTTTTAACTTTTCAGGGAAACAAAGTAACACCTGTCAGATACCCTACAAACTGCTACTCGTTCTTTGTTTGGACCTAACTATTTAATAAATGGAACTGGGAGGCAATTTCTTTTGGTTTTAGGGAGTGCCATGAAAAGTTTACTGAGACTCTGAGGGTGCCATGAACTGAGAAGGCTTGAGGACTTCTGGGCTAGGCCCTCATACCTTGGGACCTCAAGAAGGATGTGAGCATGGCTATCCCTGCCTTGCTCAGTCATTGACTGGGGCCCCCTGAGAAGAATATGACCTCAGTCTGAAGGCTGGATGGTCCCTAGTGAAGCTGGTATCTGGTAGCTGTCTCACTAACTACAGCTAAGCCCACTCCCCCACAAATGAAATGTTCCACAGATGTTGTAAAAATGAATGACAACCCATCTGCATGGCCAGGGGAGCACGGTCCCACGCTACACTGAAGGAACCATCCAGAACTGTTGCCCACATGGCAGGGGCTGTGGGAGTAGTTCCCCAGAGGAAATGGCAATTTTAGAAAAAAGCAACAGTCATCTGGTTGTTCCAGGCTGGAGGCAATATTGTGTTCAATTTGGCTAAGGCTGAACCTCCCATGGGAGGTGGCCCAGCACCTTTTCCACCAGTCCAGCCATTCAGATGGGATTCAGTTCCTTTGATGCAAGCAGACATGGTTGTCAAAGGAATTGTTAGAGGGCCGCAGTTGGTGTTTCTAAACAATTTTATGGAGAAGGAGGAACCGTTATATAGTTCTAATATCTGTGATCCCCCAGAGCGCTCCCATTCTTTAGCAATTCACTTCCCATTCGCAAATGTGTTACATAGGTCTTAGTGTGACTATTAAGTCACCAGGCCCAAGCTTATGAATAAGCTTCTATGTGTCAAGTATTGTATCCCGCTTGTGAACTGCCTCTTATTTAGATGATAAAAAGCAATTTCAGTAGCACTTAATTGGTTTGTGACCAGACAAGGACACTGGGTCCCATTTACAGAGCTTGGGCTGTACGCGCTGGCAGTTCTAGAAAGCATGCATCCTATATGTTCACTCATCACCTTCAGTCACCCATTATTTCTGAGCCTGAAGGTGGGCAAATTCTCTACATGTTAAACAAGGTTTGTGGAACTTAATCTAGCAAATAACTGAAAGAAATTTTAGACAGCCAAAAGGTTGAGCTGTATTTGAAAAAGGTGCCAGATTTCTCATCTGGCCTCCCGTTCTCATATTTTCATTCCCCCTACTTACGGAGCCACATTTATTCATGCTCGCATTTGTGCCCTATTCCCAAGCTCCTGTTTGCAAATTTTTCAAAATACTATTCTTTTTTTAAAAAAGAATAGGCATGTTTCCTTGATTGTCAACTAGTCAGAGGAGACCTCATCCTTTCCTACTTTTGTGAACTGGGACGTGATAAAAAGAGCCCTTACACACACATTACATCAGCTGTTTCATCAACTCTTGGAAAGTCCCATTCCTCTATCTCAGTTTCCTACCTGTAAAATGAGGAGCCAGGAAAGGCCCTTTAAGCTTCTGGGAGTCTATAAATTCCAGAGCCCTACCCCTGGTGTACTTCCTGCTCCCAGGAGCCTCTTCCTGACCCTGCCTGGGGCAGGACTCCCTTCCATGATAAATGCAAACAAGCACAAGGGCCCTCTGCTCAGCTGGTGACACCTGACCGTGTTTTCTGTTGACTCTAGCCAGTGATACTCAAGCTGACCGTGAAAAAAAATCTATTTTTATCTGAGATGATGGACAGTAAATCATATGCCTGGTTTACAGTAGCTCAAGGCCAAGAGGAAACCTGCCACTTAATAGGAGATACTAACCTAGGGCACACACGCCAATCTTTTGAGAGGAAACAACCCATACAAAAGATGGGCAGGGCAGAGTTTGTGACTTTGGTTAGCTTTTACTTGAATGAGAGACTAACTAACATAAAAATTAATTTTATGTGGCTATCAACCAGCGCAGAGTTTATATGCTGTAAGAGAATTATGGTAATTAGTGCATCCAGCCAGCACAACAATACAAATATTCAGTGGCATTTGTGATTTCCAGCAGTGCCGTTGCTACCTGGGCAATTCTCCTTCTGAGTATCTGTTTCTCAAGAACATGGTTTTTAATAGCTTTGACTTGACATTTATGTCGAGCAAAACTGAAATGGGCAGCTGAAGACTAATTATGCTAAATATTCCAACAAACATAATTACCAGCAATCCAGCAGGGGGCACCGAAAGCAATGTTTCAATGTGTCTTTTTTTTTCTTCTTCTTCTTTTTTATTTATTAATTTTTTTTCATCCTCCTCCCCCGCCAGCTCCTTATTTTAGGCTTATTTAATGGAAACTGATCGCCTAATTGTAATGATTCCTTTTTTGCATAATCTACACAGTAACCTAGAAGCATTTTTATTTCAGCATAATTTAAAATTTTGGTTTCTGCTCTGTTAGATTCTTTTTTTAATTAATTAATTGGCAGTAATTAATTAATTTTTGGCTGCATTGGGTCTTTGTTGCTGCACGCAAGCTTTCTCTAGTTGCAGCAAGCGGGGGCTACTCTTCGTTGCGGTGCGTGGGCTTCTCATTGCGGTGGCTTCTCTGGTTGCGGAGCACGGTCTCTAGGTGCTCAGACTTCAGTAGCTGTGGCACGTGGGCTCAGTAACTGTGGCTCATGGGCTCTAGAGTGCAGGCTCAGTAGTTGTGGTGCACGGGCTTCGTTGCTCCACGGCATGTGGGATCTTCCCGGACCGGGGCTCGAATCCGTGCCTCCTGCATTAGGCAGGCGGATTCTTAACCACTGCGCCACCAGGGAAGCCCTCTGTTAGATTCTTTCCAATTACAGAAGAAGCAAAATCTTGGCCTGAGCTCCAGCCTAGGAAGTTTTTGAGCAGAACCTCCTGATTTCATTTTAAGGGCCGCTATGCTGCGTGCCACCCGGTGCCTTGCCCGGTGCTTGCCCGGTACTGGAGTTAATTGCAGAGGGCCTGAGAGGGCGGGCACGTGTACTTGCAAATGTGGTTTCTATTAAGACAAGAGCGAAATTGAGAAACAAGCTTTTCACTAGCAAATGCTAATTATAATGAAAAACTCCTAACAATAGACACAGGAGAAAAACATATATAAGTACAGCACTGTAGTTTCCTGCAGATCATAGTTGGCAGCATTTGACTACACAAGTCAAGGACCTTATAAGCAAGATTATCTAGAAAATCCCTTGCTTCAGAAGTCAAAATCCTTTAAGTCTTCAGTATTTAAATGCAGCTGTATTGCTGATTAGATGTCAGAACGAGAGCACACTGAAGTGCCCTGTTTAGTGATTAACTCAATGGACCAATTTTGCTTTCAGATACTTCTACCAGAGGAAAAATTGCATACAAATTCGGAAACGACTATCATCTTTCTGGGTTATGCAGGGACTGGGGGATGCAAAACTTGTGAATGCCACAATAATCCTGTTCCACAATTGACTTCTCTCTAATTTAATCTCTTAGTGAATTACCTTTATGACCAAGAGTATGGCAGAGCCACAGGGGTCTTGCTAGAATCAATTCTTGTTTTTTTCAGTGCTTTATTGATTAGTATCCCCACTCTGCTATGTAGGAATCAGCACTCAGAGAATGCTTTCAACTCTGTATCATGGATTAAAACCTTAGGCTATATGTGGGAGTTCCCCAGTAGATATGTATGTGACTTTTTTGCTTTTATGCTTATAATTAACCCACCTAGTGCATCATAAATTGGAGATATAATCTTAGCACTCCTCACCTTACAGGGAAATCCCTGTAAGTCTCAGCTTAAATTCTCCCTCCTTTCTGGATCCCTAGGCACAGGTAGACAGGGCCTCCTCTGTCATCCCACAGCACGTGGGCAGCTGAAGGGCAGGATAGGGTGTGAAATGGTTTAACTGTGAAGCCCATACTGCGTCAGTCAACACGGGCATTCGTTAGCGACACCAGAACATGTTTCCTTGACTTTGGAGGCTCAGACTCAATTTGGAAACTGCATTTCCCACTAAAAAGGCTGAGTAGAAAATAGAAAGAACCAAGAAAGAGACTAAACTCTAAGCTCTAAATCCCTGAATATATAAAAAGCCACAATACGTGATAAGCAGCAGATGTTTATTAGAGGCATTAGAGGAAGCAAACACAGTTGATAAGGACTATATATAAAATCTGAACTGTGAGCAACTGCAGACACAGAGAATATTCTGGGGTTAGTAAAGCAGGGTCTGATACAAGGAAATAATCACGAGGTACACATAAGGGGCCAGAACGGCAGGATCCCTCTTAACATTTCTAGGGTCCAGACAAGAGTACAATGGGAAGCTCACATACTATATGTCTAAATATTTTGAAACTATTAATCAGGTTTACAGGTTGATAAATAAAATATGTTATTGCTCCCTACTCTGATAAATAGGAAGGTCAGGTTCAAATCAAGACTTCGCATTGTCCTCAGGCCTATGATCTACTTCCTTTTCTTACTACTCAGGCTCCATCCCACATAGCAGGAGCCCGCCTGTATACACATGGCCAGCTTGCATATCCAAGCTCCAGCCACATCCCCTGCCAAGAGTCACCCCTTGGCCACACCACTGGCATTGGGGTTGTACACACACCATTAGCAAGGCCCTACCGTGGAGAGGACAGCCCAAGAAAGAAGTTTGTACAGCTTGGAAGTGGGCTCAGGGCTATTAGGAGGGGATTCCAGGGTCCTGGATACTGACAGGGGGACCTAGAAGGAGGCCTGGGCTCCAGATATGCCCCATGAGGTGGACAGGATGGGCTTTTCTAAAGTTCTGAGTCCAAGGCAGGGCCCTTTACCTGGGTCTAAGGCAGCATAGGCATGTAGAAGAGGATCTGTGGATCCCAGTGATGAAAGAACAAGAAGGATGTCTGGGCCAGATCAGAGTAGGGACAGTTTCCTTAGTCATACCTGGTATGGCTCCAGCAATTCCTGGTGAAAGGAAAATGGAATTTCATGCAATAATAGTATTCTAAGCTATGCTATTTATAAATTGGTATACACGGTTCCACATTAGCTACCTGTATATTGTTCTAATCCATAGTGTGGGTTCAGTAATTTACAGTTAATCTTACTTCCTTGAATCAAAGGCTTGGGCAGATAAACTCCAGTTGACAATGGCAGTACACATGCTGGTACCCAAAGTGGGAAGACCAAGTGATCAGTCTTCTCTTAGAGATTTTAAATGTTTAATCCTATCTGGGCATGCTACAATCACCACAATTCTATCACAGTTACAGTGTGGGAGAGGTGGTGGGAAAAATAAGGAGACTAAAAATAGTGATCTATAATATGTGCTGTCTCTATGCCATGCTCTTTTTTTATCCTCTCAATAAACCTAAGAAATGAGGTATCATTATATCCACCCTGTCTCAGAGAACTGGAATAATGCCACACAGCTCATGTCTCTCGTCCTCTATTATGACATTTAAACATTATTGTATTTTTGTTTGTTTGTTTATTATTTTTTCCTTATGCACTTCTTGTCTGTAGGGTCCATGTTTCCACCTGGTGCATTATAGGTACTCCATAAACATTCTTAAATGCACATTAGTTTCTCATGTATTTAATATTAATTATGTCAGTCTTTGAAAGCCCAGAAGGTAGTGTGGTATAAAGACCAAAGTATGAGTTAACAGACTGAGGTGTCCAAGAAGTAGGCATGACCAAGGCTTGGGCCTGTTAACAATGTCATTTCTAGTCTCTGGAGTAGTTTGGCAAGTTAGGCTTGCAAAGGGGTTCAACCCATGCTGTGTTCCTGAAATGCAACTGATCTCTCTTACAGGAAGGGCTGCTTGGCACTGATCTGCATGGGACCACAGAGTAGAGGGGCACACGATATTCAATTCTGTGCTGAATGGCAAACAAAAATGGGCGGAAGAAAGGAGCCTGAGCAGAAGCAATGCTTTAAGTTGACCCAGGAAGACACAGGCATGGATACAGGGTGTGAACTAACATGCGTCCCTCAGCAAGGGGGATGTCCTTTCTCAGCAAAGGGTAAGGTGCAGTGGGCCACGTCCTCGCCCATCTGTAGTGAGAAGAGTTACATTGAATTGCACCATTTTGCCTATAAAGGAAAAGGATGTGTATTTCTTAGTTGTTGTGGCAGTGGACAAGCTGTCCTCCTCGGGAGAGACTTCGATGAAAACTATCTGCCTTTTTACAGGTAATGCTGATGAGTAAACAAGTGGAGATCTGTTGCCCAATGGACTTCTTACCATTTCCTCACTCGAATTATAATTCCCACTCGCTCTGGCAGGCTGGAGGCACACAGAGTGGCCAAGTAGGAAACAGCAGAGAACGGGCTGCTCCTGAAAGGCTCAATACAGTGCTGGGCATGGCCAGTTTCTCCTCCCAAGCTCTCACAGCAGATCTGTCACCTCTTGGGAGAGTACGTGGAGGGAAGCAGGACCTGGCACAGCTGGGGAATGGAAAGTTCTCAGCTCTCCCCAGTGGACATTCCAGCAGTGATCTCTAAGTGATATCTTAACTGAATGACTTGGAAGAAGATTTGAATGCAGTAAGTTAACTAATGGCTTTAAGAAACAGGGGCTTCCCTGGTGGCGCAGTGGTTGAGAATCTGCCTGCTAATGCAGGGGACACGGGTTCGAGCCCTGGTCTGGGAGGATCCCACATGCCGCGGAGCAACTAGGCCCGTGAGCCACAACTACTGAGCCTGCGCGTCTGGAGCCTGTGCTCCGCAACAAGGGAGGCCGAGATAGTGAGAGGCCCGTGCACCGCGATGAAGAGTGGCCCCGGCTTGCCACAACTAGAGAAAGCCCTCGCACGGAAACAAAGACCCAACACAGCAAAAATAAATAAGTAAATTAATAAACCCCTACCCCCAACATCTTCTAAAAAAAAAAAGAAACATATGTATCTCAGTCTGCCAATTTTTGCTCTGAAAAACAAAATATTTAAGAAGCAACAATCTCTTTCTAATGCGTTGTTCTCCTTATTAATATGATTGTAGGTCTTCTTTTTCATGACATTCTCCTTCAGCCTCTTACCTCATGAGCTTGACATCATTTCTGCAGCAAATTTTGGGCCCACTGCCTGCTTCCAAATCTCATGGCATGTGATCAACTGATAGACTAAATAGAAATTACCAAGAATAAAACTATATAGACTCATCACATAGGTCTTAACCATGAAACTAAATATAGCAGAGGGTACCAAAATAGAACAGAAAATATCAAACTTGCTTTCCTTTTGAGCTCATTACCTATTGCTTTTCATTGAATGCTAGGGGCCAGCAGTGTCTTCCTGGTTCCCTTGAGATAATGTGCTATCCCTGAAACTCAGCATGATGGATGAAACACTTTTGATGACATTTAGTTTTTGAGAAAGTACTGGGAGAGTTAAAGGGCCCCGTTGCAGGGCAAGCACCCCAATGCTTTGTTAGCTCAATTGATATTAACCCTTTACAGTTATTCACTATTTTCCCATTATTTCCCCAGGAACAACGCTGCCCTAAGAAGAAACCAATCATTTAGAAGGTAAGAATTCAAGATAAAATATTATCATTGACTTATAAAAAGTTGGAATGCATTTCTGCTTGACTTTCTGTCATCAAAAACAGCATGAAAGAAGTAAATTTTCCTTCCCAGTGGATATATAAATATGTTTCTGTTTTTGCTCATAGTGACCAAGGGTCTAGAGAAGACAAATTCTCACTGTGGCAATACTTGGGGTAGTGGTTGAGGCTGAAGGCATTGTTTCTGTTTTAAACTTGGCTTGGGACATTGGTGTGACTGTAGTTAAGTCATAAGATTCCCAGCGTTTATCTCCTTCAGATGTTCAGAAATTTTACACCTCATGCAAGTATGTACCCAGGAGGGAAGTTGCTCTCTAGTAGATGTTCCTTTACAGGATTGGATTTGGCTTTGGCTCCCGTGGAGCTGTTTTTACCATCTTTACAAACAGACCAAGCTCTATAAGCCTATGCTGCAGGCTTTTATTCATGTCTGTGATGCCCGCCTGCCTCTCCCAAGCAAGCACACCTCTCAGCCCCTCGGTGAGATCCATGGATGATACTCTGTGTTCGTTCCTTTACAGGATCACCACCTGGTGATGTGCTTGGGGTCCAGTTATGGGCATTGTGTGCTGAAAACAGGCTTGAACTGAAAACAGTCTCCTTGGTTAGGCAGCAGGTTTTAAGAGGAATATGAGTCAGGCATTCTTCTTTATTTGCTTTACATTATGAGGGATTTCTAACTCAGAAGAGCAGGAGGAAAATAGGTCAGTGTACAGATGCAAGATTTTCTCATAGGATGATTTCAGAAGGAGTAGCCAGGTTTGCTTGAACGCTAAAGCCTTCCTTTTGCAGTGACAACTGTTGTTTTCCTTCCTGCCCCTCAGTCCTTCTCCTCTCTAGGTGTATGGCCCCCATACCTCCTGTTTCCTAGGGGGAACTTCCTCTCCAGGAGGAAAAATGATGAAGCAGTATTACCTAAGTTCATCCCTGCTCTGTAACTTTGGGCAAGATACTCAACCTGTCCAAGTGTTAGCTTTCTTATTTGTAATGTGAGTAATAATGCAGTTCACAGTGTGATGATGAGGGTTCCATTAACTTAAACAATGCATAAGCGGTAGCTCATATGTTAATAAGATTTAGTGTGATAAGCCAGTTTACTAACCTGCTGTTTAGCTGGTATTTGCCTGGGACAGGTGTCAGGAAAGGCCTGGGGAAGCAGGCTGTGTGGTTTCAGGGGTCAGCCTCATTGGCTGAGGGAGGTAGGCGTAGCTCAGGCCTGGGAAGCCCGTCACCTTTCCTGTTGGCGTCCGTGGAGAGTTGCCCGTGGCGGGTCCCTGAACTGGAGCCCATGCCTCCGGGGGCCTTGGTCCTTCAGCGGCTGCCCCTCAGGGTGCTGTCCTCCTTCACTTTTCAATCCCACCCACGAGCAATGTTTCTTTCTCTTTCTGCAGCAAGGAAACATCATCCTCTCTTGTTGCTCCACTGCTGTCCCACAACTTTTTAAAAAACTCAACTGAGATTTTAAATGTTTAATCGTTCTTTGGCTGCTCAGGAAAAGGTCGGTCCCTTTTCCTTTCTCCATCTTGCACAGGGCTAGCACAGCTGGCTCCTTTCTTTTCCTTTGCTCTATGTCGTGTCAGCAGTTCTCAAAGTGTGGTCCCAGGACCAGCAGCGTCAGCATCACTTGGGAATTTGTGAAATATGCAAATCCTTGGGCCCCTCCCCACACTTTGTGGAT
Source organism: Mesoplodon bidens (assembly GCF_964165515.1). NCBI lineage: Eukaryota > Metazoa > Chordata > Mammalia > Artiodactyla > Ziphiidae > Mesoplodon > Mesoplodon bidens. The sequence goes on from NC_138165.1 coordinate 70,373,005, forward strand.
CAGAAACTCTTGCGTGGGGCCCCTCAGTCTGGGATTGAACAAGCCCTCCAGGTGATTCCAATGCTCATTTAATGTGAGAGAACCACTGTTCTACATCTTTAGGTTCAGACTTTGTCTCTAACACACTTCTCAGGGAAGCCCCCAGGGAGACAGATACAAAGTCAAGGACTGTTGGGTCTGCCTTAAGCACCCATTGTTCCACTCACTAGCCTGAGGTGTATAATCCCATCTGGTAGGGATTCCCATTGGGCCACCATCTAAACTGGCCGGGACTCTACTTATTTCTGTCCTAACTGGCTTCTTGTATTCCCTCTGCATCCTACCCACCTACATTCCCCCAAATCCCCCCTCTTGGTAACCTCGTCATCACAAAATGAACCCAGCGATGCTTCAAACTGGCTGCAAGGAACTTGCTGGACTTTCCTGATCAAATCTGTCCAGATTTTCTCTACATTCTTGGAACAGATAACCCCAAACATTCTCCAGTTTTATTGAGATATATCTGGCATACAACACTGTGTAAGTTGAAGGTATACAGCATAATGACCTGACAGACATATATGGCTAAGTGGTTACCACGGTAAGTTTAGTTAACATCCATTACCTCATATAGTTACAAAATATTTTTTCCTTGTGATGAGAGCTTTTGGGATCTAAGACTAGCAACTTTCAAATATCCCCTACAGCAGTGCTAACTATAGTCATCATGTTGTACATTCTATCCCCAGTACTTATTTATCTTGTAACTGGAAGTTTGTACCACAACTTCCCCAGTCTTTAAGATGATATCCCAATTGCTCCAGTTATGGGTACCACCTGAAGCTTTTTTTTTTTTTTTTTTTTGCGGGCCTCTCACTGTTGTGGCCTCTCCTGTTGTGGAGCACAGGCTCCGGACACGCAGGCTCAGCGGCCATGGCTCACGGGCCCAGCTGCTCCGTGGCATGTGGGATCCTCCCGGACTGGGGCACGAACCTGTGTCCCCTGCATCGGCAGGCGGACTCTCAGTGACTGCGCCACCAGGGAAACCCCACCTAAGAGGTTCTTATCGGTATTTTCCTGAGTGCTGAGTCCTTCGCTCCTCATTGCTCTGGTCAGCATTGGAAATGTGGCTTCTCTTTCTCTGTTAGAAGTCTTCGGGTCCCAGGGAGCCCTCTTTTCTAGTCCCATCTCTAAGAAGAGTGGGACCTGGGAGCATCTTCCTCTGGCCTTCTTATCTGTCTAGCCTGGCCTCCAAGATCTTATTCTCCTTTTTGCATGTGCCCAAGATGTCAGCCTCCCTCAAAGAAAACAGCACTTTTTCCCCAGCCCCTGGCTTGCCTGCCTTCTCTCAGTTTCTTCCCTTCTTTCAGGGCACTGGCCCTGGTAGGAAGTCTGACACGTTTTCTTTTTATTTATTTATTTATTTTGGCTCCTTGGGTCTTCGTTGCTATGTGCGGGCTTTCTCTAGTTGCAGTAAGCGGGGGCTACTCTTTATTGCGGTGCACGGGCTTCTCATTGTGGTGGCTTTTCCTGTTGTGGAGCACAGGCTCTAGGCACGTGGGCTTCAGTAGTTGTGGTGCGTGAGCTCAGTAGTTGTGGCTCGCAGCCTCTAGAGCGCAGGCTCACTAGTTGTGGCGCATGGGCTGAGTTGCTCCGCGGCATGTGGGATCTTCCCAGACCAGGGATCGAACCCGTGTCCCCTGCACTGGTAGGCAGATTCTTAACCACTGTGCCACCAGGGAAGCCCTGACACATGTTTTTTTATCCCAACTTTTAATTTTAGAAAATTTCAGACCAACGGAAAAATGGATAGAATAGTACAACAAAAGTTTTTATACCTCTCCACTGGACTCACCAGTGGCTGACATTTTGCCACACTTACTCTATCCTTTCTCTTTCTCTCTACACACACACACACACACACACACACACTTTTTTCCCTGAACCATTTGAGTGTGAGATACAGACACCACGACAGTTTACCCCTAAATATTTCAGCTTGTATTTTCTAAAACAAGGACATTCTCTTACATAACCACAATATCATTATTATATACTATGTAATAGATGTAATTATATTATATAGTGCATATATTTTAACTAATATATATATAGTCCCTAGTCAAATTACTCCAAGTATCCTCATAGTTGTATGTCATTGTGTCTCTTTTGTCTCTTTTAGTCTGGAACAATCCCTGTGACTTATTTTTAAATTTTTTAACTTTTCCATATGGTGGCATTTTTGAAGAGTGCAGGCCAGTTGTTTTGTAGACTGTCTCAGAATTGGAATTGTTCTGATTGTTTCCTCATGATTAGATCCAAGTTAAAGGTTTTGGGTCAGAATACTATGTAAGTAATATTGTATTCTTTTCATACCCAAACATTGGTGTGATCTGGTGAAATTCAGGTTACACGCAAATAGGAATGTATATTATGATCCCAGAACTGTAGAGCAGAAAAGAACCTCACAGCCTCACACAACTACCTCACATTTCAAATGAATACACTGAGGCACAAAGAAGTCACAAGCCCATCGCTGGACTCAGCTGGTGGCAGTTAGCTATGGCTGGTACACCACATGCTAAACTCTCCTAAAACGTTAGTGTTCACTTTCTTCAACTTTTCAGGACCCTAGTGAGTGTGAGATGAATCCTGGAGATGTGGGGCAGTTGACATTTATACATACGCCAGAGAGTGTTATCTCGAAGTGTTTTTCTTTCCCCTGCTTTGAAGTCTGGCAAATCCCCCTAGTGCCCTCTCTGAGAGATACTCAAGAAGCAACGAATGCCTGTTTTCAACAGGGAAGACAAGTTTTATGTAAAGGGTGCCCTTCTACAAAGCTTCCAAAACGCTTCTAGGTTAAGAGAAGCAGCAGCCCCGCACTTTTGAGCTATTTGTGTCGATTTAAAAGGCAGGTCTCTCCACTGACCTGTTTTCAGTGCTATAATCCCATTACCTTGGCACCATCCTCTGGAGTTTTGTTTTGTTTGGGAATTTTTAATTCCTTTATTTGTAACAGATCAAAAGCTATCTGGCGTACTTGATGCATTTGGATGCGGGCCCTTTGATGGATCTTGCTACCTTCCTGAACGCACATGTCCGCATATTTCCCAAATAACCACTCACAGTCTGCCCATCCCTCCCTATTCGCAAGCCTTTCAACTCCTCTCCCTAGGAGATTAACTAATAACTCTGTTAATGGATAAAAAACCAGGACTTTGTGCGAGACTTACCAGGCTGCTTTATGCCGTTGAGTGGGGCATCTCTAACAGACCCTTCAGTCTGGGTTTCAGCGAGGTGTTTTGTGCACTGGCATGCCAAATCGTTTTGAGTGGTGGGCTGCGCCCCATAACCACACCTCCAGCACTGTTCTTCCATGTGGGACAATGGCACAGTACCCAGGCTGAGAACTGTGATGGGTAGTTTGAAGGTTCAGAACAGGGCTTGGCAAACCATGGCTTGTGGACCAAATCTGGCTGTTTCCTTTTTTATCCAGATACCCCAGATCTACTCTAACAATGGCTTTTAAACGGTTGGAAAAAAAAATCAAAAGAAGAATAAATTTCTTGACATGTAAAAATTATGTGAAATTCAAATTTTATTGTCTATAAAGTATTAGAACACACCCATGATTATTCATGTATGTATTGCTTATAGCTGCTTTTGTATTATAAAGGCAGAGTTGAGTAGTTGTGAGAGAGATCACAGCCCACAGAGCCTAGAATAGAGACTATTCATTCATTCATCAAATAACCACCAGGCACTTTTCATGTGCCAAGGTCTCTGCTAAGCATTGACGGTTGAAAGATGTGAAGAAACATCTCTTCTCTTGGGGAGCTCAATCCATCAGGTAAAACAAGGTAAACAGAAAAATTACAATGATAGAGCTGCTATAGTAGAGATGTATGAAAAATGCCACAGGAGGGCTTCCCTGGTAGTGCAGTGGTTGAGAGTCCGCCTGCCGATGCAGGAGACACGGGTTCTTGCCCTGGTCCGGGAAGATCCCACATGCTGCGGAGCAGCTGGGCCCGTGAGCCATGGCCGCTGAGCCTGCGCGTCCAGAGCCTGTGCTCCGCAACAGGAGAGGCCACAACAGTGAGAGGCCTGCATACCGCAAAAAAAAAAAAAAAAAAAAAAAAAAAAATTGCCACAGGAACACAGAGTAGGCAGCCTTTCTTTCTTGGGGGGTGAGGGAACGGGCAAGCAGCTGACATTTTAGCTGCTGGGGTAGAGGTGGGCTGCTCAATATTCCTACCACCTCACATAACCACTACCGTAAACTTTGTGGTATTTCTTACCGATCTCTCTTCTTATGCATGTTTTGTATGGTTGCGTTTATAGCACAAATATCTTGTATTCTACTTACTTGTCACCTGTTATGAGTGGGAGGCAGTACAGGGTTGGCATTAAGCGCCAGTGTTAGTATTAAACTGCATGGAAAGTCACTTCACCTCTCTAAGCCTAAATGTCCTCATTTGTATAATGAAGATACAATGAAAACCTATCTGAGAGGGTTGCTGGGAGGGTTAGTGAGACAAGGCATTGAGTACACTTAACACAGGACCTGGTGGGTGACAGGTGCTCAGTGATGTCAGCTGGGACAGCCCTCCTTTTCAACTGTTACCCGTGGCCTGATGCTTCTCCTCCATGAAGGAATCTGCCAGAGAGATGGGAAGTGGGTGGAAGTGAAAGACCAGGGATGGGGGTTAACTCTGGATAAAGGGTACTTCAGGAAACGAGAGCAGCATGTGCAAGGACCCTGAGGCATCAAATCACATGGTATCCAACAAATTCAATGGATTTTACAGATTTAGTTATGCATGTTTTACTTTATTATCAAAAGATTTGAGTCGGGTTACATATATAAAAACCAAACAGTGGGACCAGGGTTAAGGAGAGTTGACAAAGATGTTGTATCCCTGTTGTATTCCTGGCAGCAGCTCGCAGCTTTTCATGCTTGGTAAATGTTTTTTACTGAAAACATGGTATGGTGTTTCAGGTAATGGAAGGAGTTTAGCACAAAAAGAGCATGGGAGAATAATGCTAAAATATTGGGTCTGAGCCCTGTTGTTGGTAAATGTGTGCTTTGTTGAAGGTTCTCCAGTGCCTAATCTATAGGCAGTGATAAGCCAAAGGATTTGGACACATTTTATTTTAGCAAGAGATTTAAAAAACATTATGTAAAACAGAAAGGGAAAATCCTGGAATTAAGGAGAACCAAGTAGAAAGTTACAGGAGTAGCCCAAGTGAGGAATAATAAAGTATAGAAATAGAAAGTGGAAGTAGAGATAGAGAAGATGGATTTGGAAGCAATTCCTGCGTGGCTGGGCTGGTATGTTGAGCCAGGACGAAGCTTCCAGACTGAGAAGCTGATGACACAAGAAGGAATTGGTTCTGTGGGCAAAGTGTTACAGTCAATTTGGTTGAGTTTGGATTGCTGTGGGATGTGGATCAAGCTGCACTCGTGGACCTGGGACTTGGGAAATGTTGGCACTGGAGATGTTGAGAGTCATCAACACATGGGTGGGGGCAGAAACTACAGGAGTGACCTGGGAGAGGATGGAGTGAGAACAGACGAGGCACAGGACAGAACCTGTGAATGTCCACATTTAGGGGGACATGAAGGGATAGGAACTAATGAAGAAAGAATAAAGGAAAGAGAGAGTATCAGTCAGATAAAGGAGGGGAGGCCAGAACTGAGGAGGCTCAAAAAGCCATGGGAGGAAGATTTCCAGGGGAAAGAGGGCCACCAGGACCCACAGCAGGAGGGGAGTTAAACAGGATAAGGTCGGAGAAGAAAACTTTGCATTGTCAATTCATCGGGAGCTGTCATGGATAGTCATTTCACCAGAATATTAAGGGCAGGATTCAGTTGATGGTGCTGCAGTGACTGAACAGGTGAGAAGGAAGCAAAACTGTCATCCACCTTCCTTGATTGCAGCGCTGACACATACAGGAATCCCCCTCATACATGGGGGATGTGTTCTGAGACTCCCAGTAGATGCCTAAAATGGCTACCAGAACCCTAAATATTCTGTAGGGAAGCAAAGTTTGCCACCCCAAAATGTCTCTTTGGCATGCAGATTATTTCGAGTTGAAAACAATCAAGGCTCAAAAGACTCAGGAAGAAACTTTGACCTGTCCCCTTAGCTGTCTAAAGAATTCAGATAGAGGACCTGTTAAGGGAATAGAGCAACCACCATAGATAACTACAGTATGAACTAGGGGGGTGGGTAGGCAAGAAGGAACCTAGCAAAGTCTATTTGATAAAATTCCTCTCTGTGTCCCATTGTCTCTGCCTGGCCCAGCAAACATTGTCAATTGCCTTCCTCCACTTTGAGGTTCCAAGCCCTGCATCCGACATCCTCTTTTGTCTTTAGCTAAGGGTGGTATTTAAAGTGGACTTTCAGCCATATTAGCGAGTACTCAGTTTTTCTGGGTCTCTCCCATGTCTACATATTATTAGACTTTGATTTTCTCCTGTTAATCTGTCTCATGTTAATTTAATTCTTAAACCAGCCGGAAGAACCTAGAAGGGCAGAGGAAAATTTCTTCCTCCCCGACAATACTGTTATATATACATGCCTATGATAAAGTTTAGTTTATAAGTTAGGCACAGTGAGATCTTCACAATAACTAATAATAAAATAGAACGATTATAACAATATATTGTAATAAAAATTATATGAATGCGGTCTCTCTCTCAAAATATCTTATTGTACAAATTTAATGCCTTTTCCCTCTTAACTAAGCACTTAGCCCTCACTGTGGCAGTAACTCTTGCAGTTTGAGGTACAACAGCAAAAGTAGCATGAATTTCTTTTTTCTTCTTTACAATTTCACAGATAGGAGATTTGTTCTTACTGTAAATCTTAGCACCCTCAGCATAGGATTTTTTTTTTCCTTTTTAAGTCCAGAACTCTCACCTTTTCACTTAAGGGAAGCACTTTACGGCTTCTCTTTGGCATATCCACATTGCCAGCATCACTACTTTTGCATCTTGTGGACATAATTATATAAAGTAACGGTTACCTGAACACAATCATGGCGGTATTGTGACAGTTGATCTGACAGCCAAGATGGCTACTAAGTGACTAACAGGATATGGTGGACAAAGGGATGATTCACGACCTGGGCAGGAAAGAGCTGGACAGCATGAGATTTCATCATGTTACTTGGAATGGCACACAATTAAAAAACATATGAATGGTTTATTTCTGGAATCTTCTATTTAATATTTTCAGACCGAGGGTGACCTTGGATAACTGAAAACCTCCAAAAGTGAAACCACCGATGAGGGGGGTCTATTGTACTCATCATGCATGAAGTCAGATTTAAATATCAAGATCCACAAATTAGAACGAGCCTTCACCATAGTGCCTTCTTTTGCATTCTTGCTGGTCTGCTTATCCAGGGCACCAGTTTGCAGTAAATTCCCAAAAGAGAAAAGCTTATTACTATCCTATAATGAAAAACCTAGGCCAAGCTACTTCCATCATAAACCCTATTAAATGTATCACATTCCCAACCAAGTAAAGGTTATACCATCAACATAAAGAGAAAGCAAATGCTGTGGCTGTTCCATGTATAATTTAGAGTCCCATGCCTTTCTGGCCGTACATAAAGCACCACAAACTAGATACATTCATACTAGAATATCCCAGGGGAATGTTTTTTATTAGTTGGAACAGCAAGAAATAAAGCTAAGATAAATTTAATATTTAGCTCTAAATCTTTAGTTTCCCTCATTAGTCCGACTTGCCCGCAGCCATATTGCTGTAAATTAAACAGCTGAAGCTGGTGTGTTGCCAAAATGCACAGCCAGAGAAATGTTAAGTTCTCTCCTGTTCTTACACCCGATCAAGTTAAAAACAAAAAAGTAATCTGTTTGCCATCCAGACACGTCATTAGAAAACTCTTAACTTATTTTTGAAGTTGGAAATAGAAAAGTGGCTCTGTCTTCAGCTCTAAGGTGGTCTTTATCGAAAGGAGCTGATGGGGCTAAATAGGGAAACCGCTTTTGGTGGGGCCTCATCACTGAAGAGTTTCAGAGAAGATTCCTCCAATCAGAATGTTGCCAAATTATTGTTGCCCAAAGGAGTCAAGAAAATGCCGCTGACTTGTGGAAGCCAATGCATGTACACTAACACTTTTGTGTGGAATGTCTCAGAAAAGATCCTGGAGGCTAGATTTCTCTGATAGGGGAGCGCTGTGCCAGACCAGAGGGAACGCTCCTTCAGGTGCTTGACAGGCCGAATTTGGTTTGGGGTGGAAATGGGGGTTTGGTCTTCTCTCCCCATTTATCTCATTAGATCGATCTTATTGATCAAGGATAGACAGTTAGCTGTCCTAATGTCTTCCTACCATACTAGTGACAGAACACAGTTCTGGTTGAACAAATATTTATCAAACAGTACAAACTGTTTATAACTAAAGAAGAATAGAGGAAGACAACATGTTAGCTTTACTTCTGCTTTCCCACGGCTACCAGAATAGTGGTGCCAGAGACACACATTCTTTGATTCATCAGCCTCAGCAGCCTGGAATTTTCAGTCATCATATTCTTAAACTAGGTGCTCTTAAACCAAGTTTCCCCAAATGTGACTGCACATTTGAATCACCTGGAGAGCTCTAAAAGCTCCCAGTACGCCGGCCACACCCCAGACCAATTGCATTATTATCTCTAGGGGTGTGACCCCAGCATCAGTAGTTTTCAATGCTTCCCAAGTGATTCCAATAAGCAACCAAGTTTGAGAATCACTGCATTAAATCTCAATCCTGACCGCACAGTAGATTCACCTGGGAACCAGCCCAGGCCAAGCTAATCATCAGAATTTTTTTAAAAAGTTCCCCAGGTGATTTTAACACGCAACCAGGGCTGAGAACTTCTACTTTTAAGCAGTGACTCTCAGAGTGAGGTTACAGAGCCTGCGTTAGGATCAGCCACGTTCCTCATTAAACATGTCATTCCCAGGCCCACCCCAGACCTACCGAATCAGACATGGGGCTGCACCTACTGTACAGGCTCCCCAGGTGATTCATATCCGCACTAATGTTGGAGGCCCACCACTTCAAACCTCTTCTAACCTGGCCTGACAATCCCTCAACTTGTAGGAAGAGAGCTTTATTCTTTTAGCCCGAGGAAGAGGGTTATAATTCCTGTTAAAGTGCAAACACCATGACATAATCTCCAAGATACATTAGGTGAAAAGAGCAAGATGCAGAATAGCCTGTATAACATTTGCCTTTTAAAAATAAGAAGTAATATTTGTATGAGTATATTTATATATGGGCGGAAAATCTCTGGAAGAGTACAGGTAAAGAGGTGCTTCTGTAGAATGGAAGAGGGTGGTTTGGCGGAGGGGAGGACCTTTTGTAATTTGTACCATGTACATATATAACTCCTCTATTCAAACACAGTGCAACTAAAAATGCGAACATTCTAGGGGGAGAAGTCACATTAAACCTTGTTAGTCACTTATACCCCAGAGTGAATTATTTTATCAGAATTTTTTTTCTGAACAGATTTTGATATGAGGAAGAACAATAGGGTATATGGCATAAGGACAAGGGAAACCAAAGAAGGTACGGGGAAGAGGAATAGGGAAGAATCTCAGATTCTCAAAGTCAGTGTTTGCCAACTTTACATATTTGCCCATGGTCAGTCTTGACCTTAATTTCGAATCCAAATGATGGAAACAAACTAGTAAGTATCTCCCTCTTCAGACACTGTATTTGGAAAGTAAACAGAGGCTTTTTGTCTTCACCAAGCTCTAGTAGAGTAGGGGTGAGGGGCGGGGAGGCCCTTGGCCACTTGGACCTTAGCAAACAAGCTTCTATGAAATGCTGCCTCAAATTCCCCTTGTTACCACCAGGTGGCAGCAGCAATCCACTTCTGGTCTCGCCCAGGAGATGCTTAACTAGCATGGTTCTACTTGTTTCATCCGCGTCTGGTCAGAGAACTGTAGAAATTGAGACGCCAAAGAACATTTCTTAAAAGTTCTCCTAATGACCACATGTGCTGAAATGGAGGGAAAAAAGAAGAACAATGTATTAATAACACTTAATATTCAACACAACAAATTTCATCTGTGAAGGGAAGCAAGCTAAATCATAACATTTCCAGACACCTACTATGTGCCAAGCACTTTACTAAATGCCTTGTATGTTATTTCATTTGATCATCAATACAGACTTGTGAGCTGGATACCAATGCCTCTATTTTACAGATGGGGAAGCTAAAGTGGGGATAGATTAAGTAACTTGCCTGAAGTTTCAGAGAAGTAAGACAGAGGCAAGGTGTGAACCCAGTTTGATCACATAAATCCATGATTTTTCCATTACTGTATGTCAGACCATCTTCTGTAATTGGGAGTACCAGGCACTGGCTAAAATGGCCTTGGAGTTGGACCACAGTATGCTTGGGGAGGGGTGGATTTACCAGCCAAATAGCAGGATTTTGATAGTGAGAGAATATGATTGTTGTTTGTGTACCCTCTGTTTTATGTCCCAGTACTTGCCCCTGACACAGGAAGTAAGAGATCAACAGTACTTTCTAAATTTGAGCTGTGTGTATAATCAGGAAGAACCCCTTGGAATCAGAAGAGTCCTGACCTAGAGAGAGAATTATGTTCTAAAGAGGGGATAGAATGCTTTTTTCCCTAGAACAATATGAAGTGAATGACAGATTTCATGCATGTCAAGTGGGAATGTTTATTAGTGGGAGGTTCCTCTATACTTCTTGCCTTTGTAACTAAATAGTATACTTAAATCTCTACTTCGTATCTCTTGACTTATTAGGTAAGACGAAGAAATTACCTCCCTATATGTTCCTATATCTCTCCTTCCTATAAATTTCCCAATTTTGGCTGGTTAAACCCTTATTTTTATGTCCTCAAGGTTAGTCATTTACATTCCGTCCTACAACTGTAACGAAAAGTAACTGTGGTATAATTACATAGAGTATTTACCACAGGACTGAGCAGTGTATGGTCAAGTAGGGAATTCTCTATGACTAACCTCAAGTCTTGAAAGGAGAATTCTCCCATCATCAAGGTCACATGGATTCTCTTCTCTAATGTGTTCAAAATAACACCATGTCTGGTTTAATTGCATCTGGACCACAACTTTCATGTAAATATTTTGTTTTTTTACAGGTTCTATTTGCCGTTTCTTATTCTTATTGTTAGCAGAAAATAGGCTTCGTTTGTCATGTCACTAGAATATGGCGCCTTGACCATACCATCTGTTGGATGGTGCAGTGTAGTCCCTTTATGGGTTTGTTCCACGTCTGTCACTGTGGGCTTTCTTTGTTGTGTACTGCTTGGCTGGTTTCCCAGTTTGTTAGATCTCAGGTTTCCTCCTTAATTGGATTTGCTTTTGTATTTTGCTAAAATACATCCTTAATAATTATTTCAGAAATAGTGCATGAAGAATCTATTTTCCAAGGGCTTGCATATCTGGGATGTCTTCTTGTCACTCTTTCTTGATTAAAATTTCATAAGAAAAATGTTCTTTGATTTCCCTCTTAACAGTTTTTAGTATTCTGGAATTAATGTTAGTTGTGTCTTATAATTTCTACTGGAATTATTTCAGTACTATCTTAGTATTATTTTAACAAAGGAGATCATACAAGTAAATTTTGGTCTTTAATGAGTCTTTGGGGCTGCATCCAGTAAGAAGCAGCCACCTCCCGTTTCTTTTACACCTTTGTAACACGAACTAGGCATTTTTTTTTCTCATAAAAAAAAATATTTTGTTACCTTGAAGGCTTCTGGAGGGGTTTTAAAAGCAATATTTCTACCATCATTTTGTGAGTCTCATTTTCACAACTCACTTAGAAGCAAAATATTTTATGAGAAGCTATGTTGGGTCCAGAACAAGTGAAACACTGGTTGTCAGGCAAGATTTAGAAAGTAGAAGCTTCCCATACATTTAAAGCTAGAAATCCCATCTGCATAAAGAAAGACCCCTTAGCCCACCAAGAAAATGCCTATGGGTTTCTGAAAACTCCCTTCCTCTTTTACAAAAGAGAGAAAATCATTAAAACTTTTGATTTATGCCCCAATCTGTTGCTGTTTATAGCATAGAAATCTGTAATTCTCCTGCCAATGGAACTAACGTTGCTTTTAAATGGTTACAGTCAAAAAATGCCCAAACCAAAATATTTGCCGCATTTTTCTTTCTAGTGACCTCAGTAATACCTGAGTGGATATATAATTATTTCTTGGATATTACTTTGTGTTTAAACAATTACTTTGGGATTATCTGAAATTCACTTGACCATGAGTTTTTGACATTATTAAAATGGCTAGCTAATTACTCATAGACTGCATATAGTAGGCAGGTTTTGAGTAATTCCCTTGAAAACAAATATTCAAAAAGAGTTTTTATGTCCATTTAGGTCTCTTTCTTGAGCTGAAATAAGCAAGGCCAGCTGCGCTTCAGCCTAGAATCATAAAAGTGAAAGAATGTAAATTGATACAGCCACTATGGAGAACAGTATGGAGATTCCTTAAAACACTAAAAATAGAACTACCATACAACCCAGCAATCCCACTACTGGGCATATACCCTGAGAAAGCCATAATTCAAAAAGAGTCATGTACCACAATGTTCACTGCAGCTCTATTTACGATAGCCAGGACATGGAAGCAACCTAAGTGTCCATCGACAGATGAATGGATAAAGAAGATGTGGCACATATATACAATGGAATATTACTCAGCCATAAAAAGAAATGAAATTGAGTTATTTGTAGTGAGGTGGATGGACCTAGAGTCTGTTGTACAGAGTGAAGTAAGTCAGAAAGAGAAAGACAAATCCCATATGCTAACACATATATATGGAATCTGAAAAAAAAAAGGTTCTGAAGAACCTAGGGGCAGGACAGGAATAAAGACACAGACGTAGAGAATGGACTTGAGGACACGGGGAGGGGGAAGGGTAAACTGGGACGAAGTGAGAGAGTGGAATTGACATATATACAGTACCAAATGTAAAATAGCTAGCTAGTGGGAAGCAGACGCATAGCACAGGGAGATCAGCTCAGTGCTTTGTGACTACGTAGAGGGGTGGGATAGGGAGAGTGGGAGGGAGACACAAGAGGGAGGGGACATGAGGATATATGTATACATATAGCTGACTCACTTTATTATAAAGCAGAAACTAACACACCATTGTCAAGTGCTTATACTCCAATAAAAATGTTTAAAAAATAAATAAAAATAAAAGTGAAAGATAATGGCTTATCTCAAATGAAGATCCCGCTACAATTGCAGGCCTGGCCACTCAGCCGTGCAAGTGTGGAGTTCTCTATTTGAGACTGTAATGGTCAGCCCTGCTGAACATTGTTGCATCCTGAATGCAAAACAAAAGGGCTGTTAGAAGAAAAACTACTTTTCTTGAATGTAAATATATCTTTCTAGAGGTTGGAAAATTGGAAATGATCTCAAGATGTCCATCTGACAAAATTTGGCCTGTGAAAGAGTCGCACCAGGCCAACAGGGCCTTCAAATGCATCAGGCACTATTTCTTCCTTGACGTAAAGCACTACTAACTCTTGTTTACCCAAAATTTAACCAACCAGAAAGTTAAGGTAATCCCTTCTCCCCAGACTCTATCTTTAAGAGAAAGTGATAATTAAGGTTGTGTGGTTTTAGGGATACATGAACACAATAGGATCACCTTGACTTAAGCCCGTTCTTCAGATGATGTCAGTTTTGTGTGACATTCCTGGTGGTGCCCCTAAAGCAATGCAGAAACTTGGGGGTACTTATGCCACCTCAGAGATTAAATTGCACAGTGTCAGTTTCCTAGTTGTATTGCACTGCTTTCCTGATTCTAACCAACTCTAATCATTCTGAATAAATGTAAAGCCAGAGACAGATATAGTGAGCCCCTATATATGTTTAAAGTAATCTTTAAGAGTGTAAAAGCTTTCCCTGATAAAACATGGCTTTTGACTCCTCCCACCTTCCCTACACAACTTACCTTTAGAAAATAGATAAACAGATAAATGGATGAATCAATCGATCTGGCTGTGCATATTGATAAGATATAATGCAAGGAAAATGTTGATTCAAGAAACCATTGAGAACTTTTTTCTTAGTCATCACTACTTTTTGTGTTTCTAAACTTCTTATGAAAATAACTCAATTTCTAGCAGCAGCTTGTGCTGGTAGAGGCAAGCCCGGATATACACAGGAACTGCTGAGCCTGTGTTATGATTTAAGGGGTGTGGGAATTAAGTGAGATTTGAAGTGCCTTGCCTATCACTGATACACAGAAGGCATTCCACAAGTATCAATTTCTTCGAAGTCTAGCATTAGAATCAATCTTTGGATTCTTTTTTTTTCAGTCCTCTTTAAATATACTCAGCTCATTCTTTCATTCACATCTAGATTCTCTCACCCAGTATTCATTCATGGTTCCCTGTGTGCCAAGGCCTGTGTTGGGCATGGGGATACAGTGGTGAATAATAAATCCCTGAGCTCACAGAGCAACAAGTCTAGTGTTAGTGATATAACAGAGACTTTTCCTCCGTTAAGAGGAATGAAGTCAGGAACCTGTATGAGAGAGGGGGAGAGGGTCAGGAAAATGTCCCAGATAAATAAAAGCAATTTTCAAGTCCCTCAAGCTACGTCTCATTGTGGTCCAGAGCTGGCCTTGATGCTACCCTCGACTCTGCACCCAAAGGCCAAGGTGAGAATGACATCCTTTCCTTAGCTCTGGCTCAAATCCAAGGGTAGTGATGCCAGAGGAATTGCTGCTTTAAAACAAAAAAAAAGAACAAAACAATAACCACAATGAAATAAAAGGCTTAAAGCTAAAGAAAAACAAAATGTCATGATTTGTGCATTGTTTCTACAAAACTGATTTGTTCTGTGGTGGCAGATAGAGTCTGCCCTTGATTTCTACAAAATATGCAGTAATCGGTTATGTACTCCAGGGAAAAACTATTCTTAAGGGAGCAGGAACATGATGGATTCACTTCCTTGGTGAGGTTTATAATATGTGGCAGTTTTAGCACAAGCAGGTACTTGGTCTATAAACCGGGAGAACACGGCATTAGTGGTGGCTTGCTTCGAAATGAAGAATGCAGCTCACCCTCTCACTCTGCTTGTGAGTCCTTCTGGGGATAAGCAGGAAGATTAAGTGTTTTCCTGATGTTGTGTTTGCCTGTCACGGCAATGTGCACACGCCCCATTGCCGGCACCTTTACACAGCCCCACAGACCTGCTGTTTTCGTTGGCAGGCGCTGTTCATTGCAGACCCAGGTCTCATTCTGTGTTGAATGGAGTCAGGGTTATTTCCGCTTCTTGTTCCAACGCTCCCTCTCAATTAGATGCTCTACGATTAGCTGCTTCACAATTAGACACTGGATCTCTTAGTCTGTGAGCATCCAGTTTCTCGGTCCCCGGAGGCCATTTCATGTCCTCACTCCTCAAAGCCTGCTGTTCTGCTTGTTGCCATTTAAATGGTGCTAAAGAAGGCAGCCCTGGCAGCCAGCTGGCTTCCCGGAGGCCTCTGGTGCTGCTGAGCCACCAGAGACCCAAGTCTGGTCCTCAGATGGGTGTGTGGGAACACGGGCTGTCAACTCCAAAAGGGATTTCATTTTCCAGGCCTGATTCATGTTAACTCACGTCATAAGAGACCGGCTGTAAGCTAAAATGCCAATTTCTGTATTTACCATTAGAAATGTACTTGCCAAGCAATAAATCTGCGTCAGCCACTCAGTTCGTTATTTTCACACAATTAAAGTCTGTTTGGGAAACCAAATTACAGATCACAAGGTTTCTTGGTGAGGGGAAAATGGACTCTCATACACTGCTCATTGGAGTGTAAATGGTGACAAGTTTTCTGGAAGGCAATGTTTTATTATGTGCAACTTTTACATTGAACAAGCATGATGAGTTCTTTATATGCGTCTCCTCTCACCCCTTGAAAATTGTATTCAGTGGTGGAATCTTGCCCCTGTCACCATCTAAAAACTTGGCCGACCCCCTGACTTTTCCACTTACTCATATGGAATAGATTGGCCTATGATCAAAGTCACAAACCCTGGCTCGATTCAGGAACGGGAACTATACAGTATGAGCTATTAATCAAACTTCAGTCTTCAGTCAGAGGTCAGACTTTTCCTCCCCTCTCCCAGCTAAGGCCTACGGTTGATGGGCCACCTATCTTTTGGACAATAGTCTTGATCACCTTAGCAGTCCTCTCTTCCCTTCTTTTTACTTGCTAATTGCATCTTCTGGCCTCTCAGAGGATGGAACATGGTGGAGGAAGAGGCTATTAAGCTTGAGGTAAGGGTAACCATGCTCCTCCCACCCCCATCCCCATGATGGGGCCTCATATCACAGCTCAGCTGAAGATTATTTCATCATAAATCCACTTCCCCTTCCAAACTTTCAGCCCTTTCTGCCTGAGTGATCCAAGGGTGGAGGAATTGACTTTATTTTCATCCTTTGAAATTTTGTTCAGGCATGTAACTTTGGTGTAGAACATCATTGCAGTTCAGATCCATGTACTTTTAGTTTGTGTGGGTCTGTGTATTTTCTCAGACTGAATGCCTAGAACTGGACATGTTGTGTTTGTGGGTGCTAGTAACATGGTGGGTAAGAGCTAGTGTTCTGGAGTCTACTGTTTGCAAGTGTCAGGGTCAAACTTTTAATATACTGTTACATATGCATTGAAAGCCTTAAAGATGTTCACAATAGTAGCAAATGCTTATTCTGCACCTACTATATTGCACAGATGATTCCAAGAGCTTTATCTGTACTAATAAATTTAGTTTCTCAACAATCGTGTTGTTATATATTATCATTATCTCCATTTTGCAGCAAAGAAACCAAGGCAAGGAAAGACTGCACTACTTGCCTCAAGTCATAAAATCATACATTCCATCCAAACAGTCTGACACCAGAACCCACACTCTTGATCACTCTGCTTATTAATGCTCATGAACACAAGAATTCTAGTTCTAGGAATTTAGTCTCAGGAAATAGACGCACAAAATAACGTAGCTGGATCTTGATTGCAACGTCTCTTATAACTTGAAAAAACTGGGTACAACTCTTGTGTCTGATAGTAGGAGACTGATTAAATAAACAAGTATGTTAATATGAACCCAAAGCCTTTAAACATGTATTTTAGAGGAACATTCACATATGAAAAATGCAAAACTGCACCAGTAGTCAGCGAAATGCAAATGAAAGTAGAGTGGAAAAAGTGAGAAGGAGACATAATGTTCAGTGCTGTCAAGAGCAGGCACTTTCCTTCACTACTGACGAGAGTGGGAATTGTTAGGATATCTTTGCAAAGGAATTTGATCAAAACTTCTAACGTGCTTAAAAATTAGAAAGGTGTAACCCTTTGACTAACATTATTATTTATGAGAATCTATATTACAGAAAGTAAAGCATGGACATAAGGCAAAAATCTGGAAATAATTGAATGTCTGTCAATAAGACAATGACTGATTAATTACGGTACATCCATGCTATGTTATATTAATGCAGCTCTTTTTTTTTTCTTTTTTTAATTGAAGTATAGTTGATTTACAATGTTTCAGGTGTACAGCAAGGTGATTCAGTTATACATAGAAATATATATATGTATTCCTTTTCAGATTCTTTTCCATTATAGGTTACTACAAAATATTGAATATAATTTCCTCTGCTATGTAGTTAAGTCCTTGTTGTTTATAAAAACATATTCTTTTTGTGTAAAGAATTGGAAACAATAAAAAAGAATTGTGACATAATCTAATCTATATAATTCTGCTTTGTACTATTTTTTTTAAACATCTTTATTGGAGTATAATTGCTTTACAATGGTGTGTTAGTTTCTGCTTTATAACAAAGTGAATCAGTTATACATATGCATATGTTCCCATATCTCTTCCCTCTTGTGTCTCCCTCCCTCCCACCCTCCCTATCCCATCCCTCTAGGTGGTTACAAACCACCTAGCTGATCTCCCTGTGTGATGCGGCTGCTTCCCACTAGCTATCTATTTTATGTCTGGTAGTGTATATATGTCCATGCCACTCTCTCACTTTGTCACAGCTTCCCCTTCCCCTCCCCATATCCTCAAGTCCATTCTCTAGTAGGTCTGTGTCTTTATTCCTGTCTTACCCCTAGGTTCTTCATGACATTTTTTTCCCTTAGATTCCATATATATGTGTTAACATACGGTATTTGTCTTTCTCTTTCTGATTTACTTCACTCTGTATGGCAGACTCTAGGTCCATCCACCTCACTACAAATAACTCAATTTCGTTTCTTTTTATGGCTGAGTAATATTCCATTGTATATGTGTGCCACATCTTCTTTATCCATTCGTCCAATGATGGACACTTAGGTTGCTTCCATCTCCTGGCTATTGTAAATAGAGCTGCAATGAACATTTTGGTACATGACTCTTTTTGAATTACGGTTTTCTCAGGGTATATGCCCAGTAGTGAGATTGCTGGGTCGTATGGTAGTTCTATTTTTAGTTTTTTAAGGAACCTCCATACTGTTCTCCATAGTGGCTGTATCAATTTACATTCCACCAACAGCGCAAGAGGGTTCCCTTTTCTCCACACCCTCTCCAGCATTTATTGTTTCTAGATTTTTTGATGATGGCCATTCTGACCAGTGTGAGATGATATCTCATTGTAGTTTTGATTTGCATTTCTCTAATGATTAATGGTGTTGAGCATTCTTTCATGTGTTTGTTGGCAATCTGTATATCTTCTTTGGAGAAATGTCTATTTAGTTCTTCTGCCCATTTTTGGATTGGGTTGTTTGTTTTTTTGTTATTGAGCTGCATGAACTGCTTGTAAATTTTGGAGATTAATCCTTTGTCAGTTGCTTCATTTGCAAATATTTTCTCCCATTCTGAAGGTTGTCTTTTGGTCTTGTTTATGGTTTCCTTTGTTGTGCAAAAGCTTTGAAGTTTCATTAGGTCCCATTTGTTTATTTTTGGTTTTATTTCCATTTCTCTAGGAGGTGAGTCAAAGAGGATCTTGCTGTGATTTAAGTCGTAGAGTGTTCTGCCTATGTTTTCCTCTAAGAGTTTGATAGTTTCTGGCCTTACATTTAGGTCTTTAATCCATTTTGAGCTTATTTTTGTGTATGGTGTTAGGGAGTGTTCTAATCTCATACTTTTACATGTACCAGTCCAGTTTTCCCAGCACCACTTATTGAAGAGGCTGTCCTTTCTCCACTGTACATTCCTGCCTCCTTTATCAAAGATAAGGTGACCATATGTGTGTGGGTTTATCTCTGGGCTTTCTATCCTGTTCCATCGATCTATCTTTCTGTTTTTGTGCCAGTACCATACTGTCTTGATTACTGTAGCTTTGTAGTATAGTCTGAAGTCAGGGAGCCTGATTCCTCCAGCTCCATTTTTCGTTCTCAAGGTTGCTTTGGCTATTCAGGGTCTTTTGTGTTTCCATTCAAATTGTGAAATTTTTTGTTCTAGTTCTGTGAAAAATGCCAGTGGTAGTTTGATAGGGATTGCATTGAATCTGTAGATTGCTTTAGGTAGTAGAGTCATTTTCACAATGTTGATTCTTCCAATCCAAGAACATGGTATATCTCTCCATCTATTTGTATCATCTTTAATTTCTTTCATCAGTGTCTTATAATTTTCTGCATACAGGTCTTTTGTCTCCTTAGGTAGGTTTATTCCTAGATATTTTATTCTTTTTGTTGCAATGGTAAATGGGAGTGTTTTCTTGATTTCACTTTCAGATTTTTCATCATTAGTGTATAGGAATGCAAGAGATTTCTGTGCATTAATTTTGTGTCCTGCTACTTTACCAAATTCATTGATTAGCTCTATTAGTTTTCTGGTAGCATCTTTAGGATTCTCTATGTATAGTATCATGTCATCTGCAAACAGTGACAGCTTTACTTCTTCTTTTCTGATTTGGCTTCCTGTTATTTCCTTTTCTTCTCTGATTGCTGTGGCTAAAACTTCCAAAACTATGTTGAATAAGAGTGGTGAGAGTGGACAACCTTGTCTTCTTCCTGATCTTAGTGGAAATGCTTTCAGTTTTTCACCATTGAGGACAATGTTGGCTGTGGGTTTGTCATATATGGCCTTTAATATGTTGAGGAAAGTTCCCTCTATGCCTACTTTCTGGAGGGTTTTTATCATAAATGGGTGTTGAATTTTGTCGAAAGCTTTCTCTGTAATGCAGCTCTTTAAGTAATGAATTCGATCTTGACTTATTGACCTAGAGGAGTGTCCATGATATATTGTGTGAGAAAAGTTGCTTTCATAATCTGTAGAGCAAGACCCCATTTTGTGAAAACAAACAATAATCTCTGTGTGTATGAAAGTTTGTATAAGAGTGGAGAAAGCTCTGTATGGTTACAAATCAGGATATTAACTTTGGCTACCTCAGGTGGGTAGCATAAATGTGTTTGTGTGTGTGTGTGTGTGTGTGTGTGTGTATGCATCTTTGGACTGTTTCATTGGTTGCAGTGAGAATTTATATTTAGAAATTAGAAATTTTTTATTAAGGAAAAAAGAGTATTAAATGATATGAAAGACATTTATGATCTATTGTCAAATGGAAAGAAAAAAATATATAAATCCCATTTTAAAAAGCAATCCAAAATGGTATATGTGTTTATTAATGTGGGTGTAGAGAAAAAGACTGAAATGTTAGCAAGAGTTATTTCTGACTTATGGGATTTTTATTGTGTTTGATCTGTCTGTGTTTTCTGAATATCAAGCAATTAATATATATTAATTATATAAGGAAAAAGCTTTGTTAGAAATAAAATGAGGAACTGGTTTGTAAGGAAAGATAAAGAGTTAGAATTGAGTTTGAAGTGAATTTTTTTTTAAGAGGGTGATTGGTAAAATGGAGTCAGAGCAAAAAGTTGAAGGACCTCAAGGATGGTACATTTGAACAGTCCAGTGCCTGAAAACATTTTCTCCATTAGAGGGCGACATCTCCTGTGTCGTTAGTCAATAATGTCACAATACATGGCCTGCAAAGATTAGGGGGAGACCCAATTTTGAGATTTCTTTTGGCAATATTTTCTCTCTAAAATACCCTGGCTTATACAAAACCATCTTTTACCTAGAAAGGGGAAGATAAAGAATTTGGAATAGAACCTTAACAAGAAAAGAAGACGAATCCAGGCAGACTTGTGGACGCAGGACATAAATGGAGTGCAGGGGTGGATATGGACCGGTTGATAGCAGAGGAATCCTGACTCAGGGCGCCGCAGTCCTTAGTGTACTGTAGCCATAAATCTGTGGAACACATCCATTGAGAACAACAGAGACTAACATACATGTTTTGTGTTAAGAACTGGACTTAACTCTTTCTGTCAAAGGCACATGGCATTTGTGCAATTCGTCACTTGCCATTTGCAGAACTGTAAGGTACATTTGTGGGGCGAGTCGGGGGAGCATATGTGCAACATTCATCAGGCCCTCATAGAATTAGGAGGGAAGGTGGTTTAGTACAAAAAATTCTTTTTATTTCTTCCTCATCTAGGTAATAGCCAAACCAAAGCTTCAGTTATGCAGAACCTCAGATCTGGATTTCTTTTCAGGATAAGGTTAGTACATGGAGAGAAGGAAGAAGAAGAATTAGTATAAAATTAGAGAAAGAAATTTAACGACAGGGAAAAATCCTAAGCTTCTTAGCCATTTAAAATTGTGGCTGAAATAAACCCTCATTGAGCAGACTGGATCATAAAACTGAAGCTGTGAAAGACCAAAGACGAGAATTCTTGTTTTTCTACAAGGATCCCATTCAGGAAGAGGACTGCGATGTGAAAGGAGGAATAGATAGCAATTTATTTTTTACTGTCTGTGATGCCAGTTGTACAGTTTTGAGCTCCATTGTTGTGCGGAATGTCAATGGCCCCTAAACGGTCCAGCATAACCGGGAGGTGATGGGTTTCGGTTCGGGGCTATAGTGCCGTTTATTTCAGCTATTGAGAGGTAGCATTTCCTGGAAAGCTGAGATAATGGTGAAATGGAATGCCTTTTCTTTTTATGTCCCTTTTGTCTGATACAGTATTTTTAGTTGTTAACTCAAGGTTGAAATAGACCAAAATAAAAACCTGAAAATAAGAGCTTCAAGTAAAAATCTGTTTGGCCCATGCCAGCTAGAACTGAAACCCAAACTTCTGGCTTTTCAACATCAATTAGAACAAGTGCTATGGAAGATGTTGCTAATTAGGCATTTCTGCAGAAACTTATGATGTGTAGTCAAGAAATAATTATAATCCTAGAAGCTGATTTTTAAGGAGTGCTTCCTTGTTTCTGCTTACTCCTTCCCTCCTATTTTGGAGGATTAGATGTGAATATTCCTTCAAAAGTCACTCCACCACCTCTTCTCCTTTAGCTCATCCTCATGTAGTCCACTGACTTTTATCTCTGGCCTCTCTTTGTCCACCAGGGCCTTTCCTTTTGTCCATAAACACACTCTAGTCTACTTCATCCTTTAAAACCAACCATCCACCCAACCCAGAAAACCTTCCCTCAATCTCCAATCCTTTGAGCCTCCTATCTCAGTCTAAATTCACTAGAAGTGTAGTCTGAATTGTCCTCTCCCAGTGCTTTGTCTCTCATTCTCCCCTCACTCATTTCCAAACTAGTGTTCATATTCATCTCCCTACTGAAGGTAAAAGTGACCCTCAATTGACAAATTCTCTTCCTCCTGGGCTCTAGGGCATTTAACGTTTCCATCCCTGTGTCTTTCCTGGAATTCTTCCTCCTTGGCTTTTGCAATACCAATCCCATTGCTCTCCCTCAGCTCTTGTTGGTTCAGTCTCATTCTGCTTGTCCTTAGAGTCTGATGTTTTCCAGGTTCTGCCCTTCTCTCTCTTCTCTGGCGTCGGGATAATAAAATGACATTTATTCATTTCAGGTATCATGATAAAAGGCAGGAATGCAAGGTGACTAAAACATCGCCACCTACTAGGAATCCTTAGACAGAGTATCTATTGATCATAGTATCAATAACATCTCTAGCCTCAATTTCCAGATGTCATAAATACCTAAGATCCAGATCTTCATTTGCAACCCTCTCCTGTGCATCCCCAGCTGAAGCCCAGCAGGACCAAAAGCAAACAACTCAACACCCCTCCCTCACTGCGGCCTCCCTCAGTAGTCCCTCCCATGCTTAACAGTGGGAACATTCCTCTGGGATAGACAAACTAGGAACCTGGGAATCATCCTACATCACTTTCTTTCAACCTACTTCCAATAAATCTCCAACTCTATCACTTGTCTAACAGAAAGATTGTTTAAATACCTGCCCTTTCTTTTCTTTTTTTTTTTTTTTTTTTGCGGTACGCGGTCCTCTCACTGTTGTGAACTCTCCCGTTGTGGAGCACAGGCTCCGGACACGCAGGCTCAGCGGCCATGGCTCACGGGCCCAGCCGTTCTGCGGCATGTGGGATCCTCCCGGACCGGGGCACGAACCTGCGTCCCCTGCATCGGCAGGCGGACTCTCAACCACTGCGCCACCAGGGAAGCCCTCCACTTGTTTTTAATAACACCTCTTGAGTTAGTTTGTGAAAAGATTCTCAACTGACACTTTCTTTTTCTCTTCTAAAGTGTTTACTACTAAAAGATTCAACTTTCAGATTCTCTGAAGGCAGAGTCTAATTTAATGTTGCTACCGATTTCTGTATAAATAGCAGTGAATTTCTGTTCTTTAGGACAGGTGATAAGATTCCACCAAGTTGATTGTTTCTGAATTTCGCAAATGGGGTGTGGTGGTAATGTGGGGAGGGGTAAGAAGGGTGATTATGCAAATACAGCCCTCCGCACAATGGATGGGTCAGGTAAAACATGCACCTGCTGTTCGAGATGAATATTAGGAGCTGAGGAAACAGAAGTAAATGCCTTCTTCAAAAACAGAAAACCCACACTAGAGGCCATGAGCAGAACTTGTTTCTAATATTTGTACTGTGATAGTCAAAGGTAGTTGGACTGACATCTAAAATGTGACACTAATCTGATCATCTAGGTAGTCTGAGGATAGTATGAGTTTGGGGGAGCCTCTGTTCTATTTTCAGTGCCCTGAAGGATCTCCAAAATTGTTCAGCAAAATTTAGGTTGTCCCTTTAATTATCCCTTTGCCATCACTATGCCATTACTGCCTCTGAATGACGGCTTTGTGCATTTTTCACTTAAGGGTAATGAACTGCTCTCTTAATCTAGTCCCATCATTCAACTTTGTTCCAAGGAGGTTCTTTATAGACAATTTCCATTTTAATCAGAAGTGAGAGGGACCATTGCCTTTAAAGTGGACCATCTGTGGGTTTACCAGGAATTTTATCAACTTTGATCTTTATTCAATTTAACTTTCCGCCGGAGCTTCCGGTAAAGCTCTTTTAAGCCTGCAGAAAGCAGAGCTCAGAGCTCAGGATGGAGGCAGTTGCCTGCAGTCCCTGTGCCAGTGTACATGCTCCACTCAAAATGAGGCCACTTGCTTTTCTGAATCCCCCTGTTGGAGGGGTGGGGGGAAGCCAGTTGGAAAGGTAAGAGGAGGGACTGTGTGGACACAGGCTACAATATTGGTGTCAGTCTAGGTGAAAGTGGGAGCTGGGAACGTTCTTCTGGAAGAGCCTGGAGCAAGTCCTCACCATGACTCCAGTTTGAGACTCCTTTGTGCTAGCAAGTTCATCTTTAGTGGACACTGCTTTCCCTAGAGTCATAGTCTCAAAAGCCCTGAGGCCAGCCTGGGCTGAATGGGATGGACAATGCAGTGACATAACTGTGTGGGCAGGTCCAGGCACTACCCACTCTGAGACAGGACCAGGAGACACGTGGGGAATATCCATGGTGGCTTTGGTGACTGAGGTCAAAGGGCTGGGCAGCAGGCAGAGTCTTCTGGCACCCAGCTTGTGCAGGCCACAGCACAGGCCACAGGCTTTGCTTTTAGAGACTCCAGATGACTTGTCTGGCCTTTGAAGTGGAGCAATTCCAGATGCCTGCAGACCCCTCTGTGTTTAATGAATGCCCCCTGCTCTCTGCCCAGGGACAGTCGCTCTTCCTGGCCTCTAGCTCATCCATCCTCTACACGTGGACAGGAAATCTTCATGGATGTCCAAGCTTCCCCAAGCTAGGAACAGACTAGGGTCTGTTTCTTTTTTTCTTTTTAAAACAACTTTATTGAAGCAATTGATATACTGCAGACTTAAAGTGTACAATTTCATAAGTTTTTTTTTTTTTTTTTTTTTGTGGTATGCGGGCCTCTCACTGTTGTGGCCTCTCCCGTTGCGGAGCACAGGCTCCAGACGCGCAGGCTCAGCGGCCATGGCTCACGGGCCCAGCCGCTCCGCGGCATGCGGGATCTTCCCGGACCGGGGCACGAACCCGTGTCCCCTGCATCGGCAGGCGGACTCTCAACCACTGCGCCACCAGGGAAGCCCATAAGTTTTGACTTACATATTTACCTGGGAAACTGTCACTTCAATCAACATAATAACCATATCTTTCACCATAAAAGTTTCATAGTGCCTCTTGGTAATCCCTCCTTTTTGTCCCTATCCCTAGACAACTACCATGACTATAGATTAGTTTGCATTTCTAGAATTTTATGTAAGTGGACTCATCTTTTTTTCTTTTTCTTTTGGTCTGGTTTCTTTCACTTAGCAGAATTATTTTGAGATTCATCCATGTCGTCACATGTATCAATAATCCCTTTTTATTGCTGAGTAGTAACCCATTGTATGGACATATCACAATTTGTTAACCTGTTCAGCAATCATTCCTTTTGTTTTATAAAAATCATAAAGTATTAGAGCTATAAGGGCCTTTCAGATTCCTTAATCTAAGAAAATCTTTGTACAGATTAGATAACTGAAGCCAGAACTACTTGAGAGTTTCCTTGGAGATTATTTAAAATTCAGATTCATATCTCTTCCTGCCCCTCAATCCCAATGATGGGGTGGACCCAGCGTTCTGCATCTTTAACCACATACTCTGGTGATTCTAATCCAGATATGTGGCTAGTAATACTCAAGACAATGAACCAAATGATTTAAATAATTTGTTCCAGGTCATAGAAGATTAGGAGCAAAGGCTGGATTTAAATCCAGTTTCTGATTTTTAAGTTCAGGGCCCCTTCCACTATATCATGCCAGCACCAAATCACATCTGACACATGGAAGCCCGACACTGTCTGCTGGCATGAATCACTGCTTTCTAAAGAAAGAGAAGGCCGCGGCTCTGGGATTCTGAACTACTGTCATCTGCTTCCAGAAGAGGGCACTGATACCAAATCCTTTATTTTATGTCTGTCTGCCTGCCTACTGTCCTTCCGTCCTTTCCTTTCTCCCTTCCTTCCTTGCTTCCTTTCCCTTCCCTTCCCTTCCCTTCCCTCCCCTCTCGTCCCCTCCCCTCCCCTCTCCTCTTTTCTTTTCTTCTTTCGCCACCAAAGTTGCAGACATGAAAAGGAATGAAGTGAGACAACCACGGTATGGGGAATTATTTTGCTTCAATACAAAGATAAGGCCCCTAGAGAAATTTCTTGACTTCACTGCATTTTTTTTTTTTTTTTTTTTTTTTTTTTTGCCATGCCGCATGGCTTGTGGGATTTTAATTCCACGACCAGGGGTTGAACCTGGATCATGGCAGTGAAAGCCCAGAATCCTAACCACTAGGGAACTCCCTTCATTGCATTTTAATATAACCTTGCCCATAGATGTTTTCCCTTATTTGCTTCTGGTGTCTAATTTTGTGACAACCCTTTCTCTTAGTGACCGTCTCAAAGCTGTAGGGATACACAGGACTGAGTAATACTGCAGAGTCAGGGACGCTGAAAATTTAACCAGAGCTGAAGAAACTTTGACCTTTAGGAACAACAACAATAAAAACTGTCATGCGAGCCGTCTTGCTCCTTACCTCTTTCTCTTGGGTTTGCTAGGGAATAAGCCACAAAGCCCCACTTGGCACATTTTTCCCTTTGGTTATTATAATTTCAGTTACTTTTAGGCTGTCTTCCTCCAAACTCTGAAAATCTGAGCTCAGATAGAAAGCCCTGAACACTGACTTGATGCCTAGTGGCTGAGAATGTTGCTTCTATAATACACAGCTAACTAGCTAAGCAAAGATACCAAAATTGTGAAAAACCAAGCAATAGCATATCAGCTGAAAGAAAAGGGGAGAGTGACTCAGTCTTTCAGAAGAATGTAATTCATCTCTTTTTTCTTTAATGTAATTCTTCTTTGATAGTGTTGGCATTTTCCTAACAATACTTTTATGATGAATTGGGTAGTTGAAATGTGCTTGCTACTTTTGAAGCCCTAGGATGAAAGTGGGCTTTTTCCTCAGTCAACAAGATGAAGCAAGAAAGGGCTTTGAGAACTCAAAAACTTCCTTGGGCAGAACTATGAGAAGGCACACTGTGTTCCCAGGACCCCCAGACTCCATTCCTCCTCTTCGAGAACCTCTTCCTACCCTGTCTTTGTCAGGTATAGACATTCCATTGCTTTCCATATTAGATCCTTAGTGTGAGCTACACAGAGTCTGAAGTATCTTGTGCTGATCACATTTGCATTTTAACATTAATGGTGGGCATGAAGGGCTTTGTCTTTGAGACAAGAGGTTTGGTAATGAGACAGAAGATTGGTAATTAGACAGAAGTTCTAATCTGCGTTCATCTATTTATCACTTGTAAGCCTGTAGGCAAGTCATTTAACCTTTATGAGTCTGTTTTCGCATCTGTAAAATGGTAATGATGACCATAACCTGCACATTTGTGAGTGGCTTTAGAGATTAGAGATAATATATAAAGTGCCTGGCCCATGAATGGTAGTTAAAGGAAGGTCAGACATACAAGTGGCAGGCATGCAGGAGATAAAAACTTTTGGACTTTTCCTTTTGACAAAAGGACTTTTCAAGAACAATTGATACTGGATGACCATCATGGAGAGTAATGGCCATCTACTCAATGAAGGTGCTTTATGTGTTGTGTCCTACTCTTTTATGTCCACCTAATTTGTCTAGATGTTCACTGTAATCATGGAGCTTGAGTGAGGCTCATAAAGCTATCTAGGTGAGTGCTGAATTGAGAAGGGACTCCAGCATACTTATGAGTTTAGCTATTTCAGTGTTGCATTTGAAACACAATTATTGAGCACAAACATATACAGAATGACAAACACATTATTCCATGAGTCTGACAAGGAAATGATTCTGTTACTTTATGGTCACACTTCTATGATGGTACAATTCTATTTTGCCAAAATGTATATCTGTGATTATGCACATATACATGCTCCTTGGTGGTCTATTTCTATACCCAACCCCAAATAAATACAATAAAAACTGTCTCCTTGCAATCCAGTTAGTTATTTCTTGCAGGTGTTATGACAGAAGCATTTTCACTGTGATTTCTGTTCTTGGGTAATGAGAAGCTGTGATAGACGTTAACAGAAGAGGCTTCAAGTGGAAAGTTCCCCCAGATTTTTCTCACCGCCTCCCTCCAAATTTGATAAACTGTGATGTTTTTAGCCTTATTATTCTAGTGTCTGGGTGGAGATGTTGAGAAAGAAAAGATGAAGTGCTGGAATCTAAAAATGAGTAAACAGCTGTCAAGAGAAATTCTGAAGAAGTGTCCTAAGGCTTGGAGAAGGTTTAAAGAATTTATTCTTGGCACCATTGCCTATAATCAGTAATTAGTAACCCATTGAAATGATATTTGTTAAATACCTACATTTTAGATAAAGACAATTGAGACTGCATTAAGCCAGTGGGAAAACATATTGTAATATTTGCTCTAGAATAGATTTCTGTCTCTTGGAGTAGGGAGACTCCTGAAGCCAAATAGTTGTTGGGAATCAAAAACATAATTAGCCCCAGGAGACTAGGATCTCTAGACTTAGTAGAATGGTACAGTTGCTGGAACACCTGTCCATGGGCATCCGTCTTAGAGGAGAGGTTTTTTTTG
The DNA here is from genome assembly GCF_964165515.1 of Mesoplodon bidens. Lineage (NCBI taxonomy): Eukaryota > Metazoa > Chordata > Mammalia > Artiodactyla > Ziphiidae > Mesoplodon > Mesoplodon bidens. The sequence continues at coordinate 70,401,915 of NC_138165.1, forward strand.
TTTGTTTGTTTTTGTCTTTGCAGGCTTTAAAGCTCAGAAGAATTTGGAGAACAGCTCTCCAGGTACTGAACAACTATTTATCGATATTACGGTTGGACTCATTGCTGTCCCTGCCCTGAAGCTTTTGTTGAAGTCTCCTTCCAATCAGTCAGCTCAGGGTTTAATCTGGTTAATCCCACTTGAGCACTGGAGTCCTTTTTTTTGCTGTAGCTTTTCCAGTCCAAGGAGAAGGGAGACATGTTTAGATTCAGAAGAGATCTGTGTCTTCCAGCACACTGCAGCAGTATCAGACATATGCGGCAAAAAAGAAGCAAACTGTTTTCCTCCTTCCATGGTTAGATGAGAAATGTTTGTAGTTTCTCAAACTCAGGTAAAGTTAAGCTATGTATGTTTCTGCTGCGTGGCTTAAATGACTGCCAGGCATGCTAAGGAAGTTCATCAATGATGACAATCAGGTATGTCGTCATTTTCCTGTTTCCAGAAGTGCTCAGTTCGGGCAGATAGTGAGTACAAAGCATAGGGTTTGTAAAACCATGCCCAATAAAACTCAGATTAGAAGGTTGTCTTGGCCACTACCTGGTAACCTCTTTTCCTATCAATCAAAATATTTGTAGAAATTAATGGTTATTTGAATTACGTTGGTGGCATGAGAGAGAGTTTAAGGGATGGTTTCAAAGATATCCAAAAGGTACTCTCAAGAGGACTGGTGACTGTATTAGTTTCCTGGGAGTGCCGCCACAAACTTGGTGCATTAAAACAACAGAAACTTATTCTCTCACAGATCTGGAAGCCAGAAGTCTGAAATCAAGGTGTTGACAAGACTACATTCCCTCCAAAGGCTTTAGGCAAGAGTCCTTCCTTGCCTCTCAGCTTCTGGTGACTTTAGGCATTCCTTGGCTTATGGCTGAATAACTCCAATCTCTGCCTTGTCTTCCCATGGCCTTTTCCTCCTTCTCTACCTTCTATGACAAATCTCTTCTGCCTTGTCCTTAGAAGGACACTTGTCATTGGATTTAGGGACCGCTGAGATAATCCAAGATGATCTCAAGGCCACGCTCATATGTTTGGGGGTTAGGACATGGACATATCTTTTTGGAGGTCACCATTCAACTTACCATAGTGACCACCTGAATATGTTAGTTTGTTTGAGAAGGTTCCAGTGAGGATAAATCCCAAGTCCCTGGTCTGGACAGATGGGAAGATTGTGGTAGCAAATACACCCAGAGAAGGAAGACTAGAAGAGATGCTGTTTTTGTCATTTAGTTTTGGATACCAAGTTTAAGGTGAAGGATAGAGAAAGTAGAAACTTGACTTCACCATTTTGCCTCATATAAACACAGTCTTGAGATTTCCAATAATGCTGCCAATGTTATTCAATTAGTAGTCAAGAAAATAGATAAAAGGCTACAGTGTTCCTGATTATATTAGAATATTATCTTTGTAAAACTTTAAAAACACTTCAGGATAAACAGTATGATGTAGGAATGAAATTAATTTTTCATTTATATCCTGGCAGCAATTAGTTAGCATTTGAAGGATCCTGATCCGGAATCCACACTCCAGCCATGATTACCAGGCACTTCAAATATTACTATGGAAATCTGCACATGAGGATTTTCTAATTAGCATAAGAAATGTCAGAAATAATTTTTCACTGATGAAATGGGTCATGTTCAACATATATGTTGACTCTCAATTCCAACCACCCTTGCATGAAAACTTATGGGAATCTGGCAAGCTCAGCCACTCAGTTCCTTTGGAGAAGCCCTCAAGTGTAGAGCTCATTTAGTCCTGGGTCCCACACTTCACAGAGCTCTGGCACATGATCCGAAAGTTGCCATTATCACCATTAGAACATCATGGCGTCCACCTTGGAGGGAACCTTTCCTGTTCCCTCCAAGTGCCTGTTGGCAAGTCTGAGAACAGAGAGTGGGACTTCGCCAAACTTACCAGATCAGGTTGACTGTTTTTATGCCTGCTTGCTAAAAAATGTTTGAGTACTTGGCAGATTTTGGCTAAAGACTGACTTTCATCTTAACCTACCACTTGTTAAGGATCATATGGGGAAGCTGAGGTGGACTCATCTATCTCTAATCCCCAGAGGCTACTGACCAAAAGTTCCATTTACCAAAAGTCTCAAGGTGTTTGTTAAATGTACCCCTTAGTTTGGATAATTTTGCAACAGAATCCCTTGGCCTTTGAGCCCAAATCACTGCAAGGACTGTTGACAATACACTCTCCAAGTATCCAAGGAAAGAGAGGGTGCCTTCGTACTTGGGTAAAGTGATGGGCTGAGTGATCTCTTCATCCATAATCTGATGGCAAGGGTATGCCTAAAACCAGGTGTTGTATAGTCACTGCATAAAACATGGAACTCAATGACATCTCTGATTGGACAGGTTGGATCCTCTGAGAGAAGTTCCCAAGTTCCCAGAATTTAAAATGTACTGACTAACAGTGGATTGCAGTGCTATTTACACATTAGACTCAGTGTTTGATGAATATATGTGTGTATGTATGTGTACTTGCATTCATGAATAGAAGAGTGGTGCACCCATCTGAGAGATTCTTCAGCCTTAGAAAGATCTTCTATATGTACACACACACACACACACACCTGAATGAGAGGAGATAGTCCTTCTGATGCTTTATAACTGATGATTCAACATTGGAGGACTAATGAATGATTGCTACTTGATATTTGCTTCTGTAAGTGGAAAGTATTCTTGATGATTCAATTAATAATTATTACTAAAAAATCAATAATTTAAAAAATTCCAGGGGCTTCCCTGGTGGCGCAGTGGTTGAGAGTCCGCCTGCCGATGCAGGGGACACAGGTTCGTGCCCCTGTCCAGGAAGATCCCACATGCCGCGGAGCGGCTGGGCCCGTGAGCCATGGCCGCTGAGCCTGCGCGTCTGGAGCCTGTGCTCCGCAACGGGAGAGGCCCACGTACTGCAAAAAAAAAAAAAAAAAAATTATGTTAAACCCATGTGATTTGAAAGAGTTTCAGTGACACTTCAGCAGTTTAGAAACTACAAAAGGGAACAGTTCTAGTAACTTAATAGTGCTGTTGGTTCTGTATATCATAAAATTGCCACTGAGTTTATACTTCTGAAGGTGTCCATAATTACCACAAACAAAAGGGATTTACTGAAGAGAGACTATGGAAATATTATAAACGTAAATTAAGGGTAAAATTCTCTAACTAAAACATTTTGTGTTTCTAAGAGTAAAATTTGTATATGGAAGAGAAAATAACTTTAATAAATGAGGGAAATACATCAGTTTTAGAGAAGACTGAAAGCAAAAAATTGTGAAATACTAGCTACCTACTTATAACTTTTAGCTACATCTTATTCCCTCTCTATTTTTGGTGAAGAAATTAAAGACTAGGCAGAAACAGGAAATGAACTGAGACTTTTTATTGAAATTATCTTTCTAAAGAAATTTATGCAATAACTTCAGGGTAATCATTTGGAATTGGGACTTCTCTTGAAGTAGAGCCAGTGAGTGTCACATAGCTACCCAAGTCTTAGGTCTGAAACTAAACAATCCAAGAGGCTCTTGGCCAGAAAGTCTTAGTCTGATGGGAAAAGGAGAGGAAGATAAGGAAGAGGAAATGGCCAAAGGGAGGATAAAAAGCCAGTGAGAAAACCTGATTCATTCCTTGTAATCATAGATCATAAAATCTTAGCAGCAGAGGTGACCTAGGAGTCACCTAATTCTGTCCCCTCAACCACATTGCAGGCAGTGGTCACCCTGACCCGCCTCCACTAAGGCTGTGTTTACAGTTCACACTGCTCTAATTGTTACAGTGCTTTCCCTCATGTTGAGTCCAACTACCTCTCTTTAGATTTGAGGGGTCCTGGTTCTGTCCTCTGGAATACATGGGATAACTCTTCTCCCTCTTTGGCCTGACAACTTTTCAAATATTCAAAGACAGCTGCCATTTCTCTTCCCTGTCTTAAAATAAATGGATAATCAAGGACAGTTATACATGTCTGAGGTTTTGGATGGCAGGGACATTCTAGGGAATGTCACACCATCCCTATCCAGCTGATCTGGAGGCAACAACCTGACAACCTATAGAAGAGTCCCTAAGATAGATTTATTCATCCTCATCTCAGCTTTGTTTGGTCAAAAGACTTAGGAAAAAAGAATTCTAATGCTATTTTGAATTCTTTGTTATTAGGTAAAAGCTGAATAAAGTCTGGGAGTCATGAATTGTGATATTATTTTTAAATTGCTATTTTCATTTATTATTAGCCCAGTTTTACGCCCTAGGTTTTATGATGCAAACAAAAAATTCAGTGCAAATAAAAGATTAACATGATATTTTGGTAACGCTTAGACCAAACTACAAATGATTATTTTATATTTAATTTTTTTTTTTAAGGAGCCCAGAGACACAGCCTAACAGGGACTTGCAATTTGAATGTAAGATGACAGGTATAGAAATCACCCACCCGGGCTTCCCTGGTGGCGCAGTGGTTGAGAGTCCGCCTGCCGATGCAGGGGACGCGGGTTCGTGCCCCGGTCCGGGAAGATCCCACATGCTGCAGAGCAGCTGGGCCCGTGAGCCATGGCCGCTGAGCCTGCGCGTCCGGAGCCTGTGCTCCGCAACGGGAGAGGCCACAACAGTGAGAGGCCCGCGTACCGCAAAAAAAAAAAAAAAAAAAGAAATCACCCACCCAATCAGCATTCTTTTGGACACTGACTAGTGTTGTATTTAGTTTCAATGTACAGTAGTAGCTTCAGAGTACATCCAAGTGATGGTTAGTTACCATTTGAAGTACACTTATTACGAATACACAACAGGAATGATAATCCAATATTGTAGAGACAGGACGCAGAGATCTGTACTCCCCCAGGAGCTACTCCAACACTTCAGCCAATTTTCTTCCTAATTTTTGATCAACACCAGTGATTTTTTTAATGGTTATATTACTAGAAATATGTGAAAGTTTATTAGAAATGATTTCTTTATTGATAAAATTAGTAGTGAAAAAGAAATATGTATTTGCTGAAAATATCATACAGGCAGTCCTGCTCTTGCAGGTACGAGGTATAAGAATCTCAAAACCCCAGTAACTGTAGCCTCCAGAAAGGCACTTCTGACTTCTGACTCTGACCCTGTAGGTTCAGATTTGGAAGATTTTGGTTATTTGACATCTATTAAAAATTTAGATAAATCCTGCCCCTATAATAAACCTTTCATTCAAGAGCTATCACAGCACCTAAAGGGGTAGAGATTTTGGACTTTGTCAAGCTCACAGAACAGCTTCTGTGACTGTTTTTGTGCCTGCTTGCCTGTAGGTAAGGCAGAATTCCATCTGACACTTACTTACGTTGTATCATTCTACTTGGAAGCAAGGATATGGGAGAAAAGACATATGACCTTCACTCACCTCTAGTTATTGAACATATGTTAGTTGGATTATTGTTCAAAAACCTTCACTCTCTGCCCCTAAACATCCCCACCCCCATGTAAGGAATACACTTTCCCATCCTTTGACACTGGGATGGCCACAGGACATGTTTTAGCCAATGTGATGTTAGTTTATGACACAAGTATGAGCTTGAAATGTACTTGTGCAGGAGGCTTGTCCTATCACATCTCTGCCAAGACCGTGAGAGGAATGTGTCCTAGGTGGCACTCAGGGACAAGGAAGCTGAGAAACACTGGGAGCCAACTGGGTCCCAAACTGCAGCACAGAGATTGCCCAGTCATCAGCAGAGCAATGGCTGCAGACCCGCAGAGAAACTTAAGTGTTTGTCGTTGCATACCACTGAGACACTGTGGTGATTTGTTATGTGGCAACTGCTGACTAGCACACAAGGCTACAAATATTTATGCACCTCTCCCCCCACAAAAAAAAGCTAATAATCATCAGTGTCCAAATCAGATTAGGTTCTAAGCACTTGACAAATATTGCTTCATATAATTCTCATAACAAATCTGGGAGGTGGGGATTATTTTTCCTATTATACAGATAAAGTAATCATGGCTAATAGAGATAAAACACCTTGGCCCAAATCACACAACTAGGAGGAACAGAATGGAAGTTAGCTCCAATCCCGACTGTAGAGTCCATCATCTCCCACTATACTTCATTGCTCACTCTTACCAACTTGCTTAGATTGAACTGAACCTTAACTAAAGATGTATCCATGCACACAGCCAGAGGGACAAAAACTGAACCCATGCACCAGTGAGGGTCATTCACATGCACATTAAGTCATTCAACACTTGTTTGATGAGCACCTACTCTGTGCCAACGCATTGTGGTGTTTCCTGAGGATTTAATGATAAGCATGATAGACACCATCCCTGCCCTCACAGGGCTTACACTCTCATCTTATTACAGATGTGTTTATTAAATACATGCTTAAGGGGTGTTTTTTTGTGGTGTAAGGATTATGGCCTCATTTTATACTGTGTGTATAAACAACAGCCCTAGACAAAGGAAACTCCCTATCTTTGACTGTCTGACTTTTAATGTGGTGATCACTAACTAGTTGGAATGCAAGTAACAACTACTCTCAGAAATGTATTCAACTACTAATGGTAAACCTGAGTTGTTGCTATACAGAGTTCTCAAACGTTATAGGTCAAGGAGTTTGGGAAAAACAAAGTTACTCCTTCTGTTCCACAGGGAGAGGGAAAAAAAGCAATGGGATATTATAATTCTTATTAATAAACATTATTAAGCTCAGACAATTTCTGAATTTTAGAATAAAAATAATCTACTGAAAGAATGGTAAACTAGGAAAGATTAAAATTATAATTAAAGAATGGGAATGACATTTGGTATCAGAGGCATCTCAGCAGACTATCTGAACAGTACACTAAACAAAGTGAATTATTTCTACCATAATAATGGCATTTACTATAATACAATGACACACAAGTAATCTAATTGCAACCTGCCAAGGATTTAAAAAAACACAGTTACAATGTAAAAATACAGGAAGAATAGATATGATCTGTATTTTTAAATGCTACTATATGGTTCAATTTTCAGGTATCAGGATTTAATATAATAAGAAAAGACAGAGAAAATGAAAATTGGGGAGACTTTTGAATAGGTACTTTAAGAAGGGGATTTGCAACCGAATAGAAAAGGCTGATTTTGATTACACTTTAATATGAGATAAGGTAAGGATGGGGTAAATCCAAAGTAAAACATAATTATAAGTTTCTGCATAATCCCTGGCAAAAATATTAAAGATTAGATTCCAGAATTGTGTTAGTAGCTCCATACAATTTTACTACTCACAGTTATCCACAGTACAATAAGCACTGTCGCAAAACAGACAAAAATATATTCATAGATGGAAATAATCATAAAGGTATTTAATAAGATATCTGGATTTTAAAGTTTCACCTTCCTCTTTCTGAAATAGAAAAAAATCATAAATACAACTTATAATAGAAAATAATCTGTATAAACACCAGAGTGAGGGTGAGGAGACAGAATGCTATGAATTCACTTGTCAGTAGAAAAAAAATTAAGTGCAAACTACTTTTGCTATGAAGAAAGCATGAACACAGTATGCTTTATACTAACCCTTGATTACTTTTCACAATATCTTTTGCATATATTGACAAATTCCCATGGATGGGAACACAGATAATGTGTCACAGAGATTAACTGACCGAATATTCAGACTAGTGGTCCTAGATCCACAAAGGGTAAGAAAGATGGGCATCATTCATTCTAACATAAAAATAACCTTCAGTTGCGAACAGAAAAATCAACATTCCTTAACTTAAATGTTGACAATCGACAGATTTGCAGTACTGCACGTAGGTAAGAATAATAGCTTCATTTTAGGCGAGTATCTGAGATTTGGGAATATCTGATTATGAAGAATCTGAGACTGGCCAACGAAGTGTTGATAGAAACTGATCATGACATGTAGCCACCATCCATCCTAAACTCTCAGAAACCAACAGGGTGGTAATAAATCTAGTGATTATGGTGTTCTTTTTTTTCTGTCTGTCTTTTTGTCTGTCTACCTCCAATACAAAAGCAGCTGGACTTACAGAAAATAAGCTTCTACTAAAAATCTTGATGGGTGATAAATACCATTTACCAATCGTAGATCAAACTTACTTTTAGGGGTTGTATATTGCAGGAGTGGAGAGAGAGAGAGAGAGAGAGGGAGAGAGGGAGAGAAAGAAGGAGAAGAAGGAGAAGGAGAAAGAGGAAGGGAAAGAGGGAGGGAAGGAGAGAGAGGGCATTAGAATATATTCTTTTTAGAAATGGATTTAGACATTTTTAGAAATGAAATTCAAAAAACAAAAAACAGAAAGCATTGTAGGTAGGGAAATATAAGTAAAAATTGCATTCTTATAGTAATGTCATCTCTGAAGAAATTATTTTAACTTTATCCATTTCAAACTATTTTTCTGGAATATGTAATTAAATAATAATATTCACTTCTCATATTTTATAAAGGAAAAAGATATGTTATTTTATTATTTTTACTTTCCTGAATTCATTATTAAAGATATTGACATTAAGGTAGAGTACTAGAAGACCTAGATATGGCTGTGAAATTATTATGCTTTAGAAGAATGTGTATTTTATTTCTTTTTTTTTTTTTTTTTTTTTTTTTTTGCGGTACATGGGCCTCTCACTGTTGTGGCCTCTCCCATTGTGGAGCACAGGCTCTGGACGCACAGGCCCAGCGGCCATGGCTCACGGGCCCAGCCGCTCCACGACATGTGGGATCCTCCCAGACCGGGGCACGAACCCGTGTCCCCTGCATCAGCAGACGGACTCTCAACCACTGCGCCACCAGGGAAGCCCCATGTATTTTATTTCTGATTATAATGTTGTTACATTGTGGGCAGTATGGATAATTAGAATCATAAAAAGAAGAAATTGACAAACCTATAATCCTTTCACACTGTTTATAGGTGTTACCACCTTGGCATATTTTCTTTCCGTCATTTTACTACTCTCTTTAAAAAATATATATGTATTATATGTAAAATTTGTGTCCTGTTTTTCTTAATAGTACATCAGAAACATTTTCCTATGTGATTAAACATTTTAATAAGAATCATTTTAAATTGCTGTGTAATATTCCATTACATAAATGGGCTCTACCTTTAATGTTCTATTTATTTATACATTTATATTTGCTTCTTTCAATGACTTCAGAATGAACAAACATATTTGCATTTCAGAATATTTGCTTAGCAAAGATCCTTAGAACTGGAATTACTGAGTCAAAGACTAAATGTTTTATACAATGCTATGGCAGACATTGGCTAGCTGTTTGCCAGACTTGTTTGATTTTCCTTCTGGACACAGAGATCAAGTACATTTCTTATCCTTCTTTGCAGTGATATGTGCACTTAAGATGGAATTATTTCCAAAGGAACATGAGAAGAAGTGATGAAAGGATGTACAATACTTCCAAGTGTGGCCTGTAATCACCTCTCACACAATGCTCTGCCTCTCTCTTCCCTTCTCTGCTGGCTTTTGTTGAAGACAGTAAAGCGTCTGTCAGGCTGTTTCTGAAGGACTGTGAAGCGAAATAGCCCTAATTTCCACTGCCTCTAATTGATATTATATGAGTGAGAAATAAAATTCTATTATGTTAAGCTATTAAAATAGCATAATCTTAACTAACATGGGATGTTGGCATTGGAAATGAGCTGCAACTCTAATGAAAACCTAAAAGATGTGGAATCGGCATTGGGTAGTGAGGAAACTAATATCAGAGGATGGGGAGATGGAGACCCATGTAATACAGTGGTAAAATATGTGTTAAAACTGTCACTGGAGATAGTTTGAAGGCAGATCAAGTACTTACTAAGCCTGTAGCTCTAGGGGAAGAGAATGGAAAACAGAAGTATGTGATGTGTGTTGGTCGTTACTGGCTTCTATTAGGAATATACTAGAAGAAAAAATGAGTCAGAAAATAGCTGGATGATTTTCAAGCAGAAATTTTTAAAAAATAGAGAGAGAAAAGAAATTTGGGGCAGCAAAGAGTTGGAAAAGCTAACTGTTTTCTAGATCCCAAACAACAGAAAATAAGATTGAAAATGCTTTTAATTGATGGCCCCATGACAAAGACCAATTTAATTAAGGGCATAGCCTTCTCTGCCAAGACTCCCCATACTCTGTATGACCTCAACGATGCTGGCAATAAGCTGCGTGTATGTGAGAGAGGCATGAGGGTGAGGGAGCAAGGACAGACATGAGAGTTAATAATTATATTTAATAAAGAGCTTTGGGTGGTGCTCCTGGCATGTGAGACTGAGTGGTAAAAACATATTGCCAAAGAAATCATAAACCTGGAGTAAAAAAGTCTTTGGCTGCTTGAGCCTTAAAATCGTTCTTGGACCCCCAAACTTGCATGAGCAAGAAATGCGCTGAAAACGCTCTTTGGTCCCACAGGAGGAGGTCTCCCACTTCACTGGAATTATGACCAAGATGGACATGGACAAGGAAGGATCTCCCAAAGGGCAGATCCAACAACTGTGGAGAAAAATGGACAGAGAAGCTTCCTACACAAAGTAGAATCAAGGTCAAAGCAAAACACTTCTCCACCCTGGATGTAGGAGTTTTCAGTCAGCGTAAGTGCTATAAAGCTGTGACTCCCATATCCAGAATCTTCCCTTTTCTGAATGAGAGGGTTTTTTTTTTTTTTTTGTAATTATAAAAAATGCTGTTTGGCAATAAAAAGAAATGAAGTACTGATAGTGTTACAGAATGGATGATCTTCAAAAACATTATGCTAAGTGAGGGAAGCCAGACACAAAAGACCACATACTGTATGATTTCATTTCTATGACGTGTGGAAAAAATGCACATCTATTGAGGCAGAAGGTAGATTAGTGTTGCCTAGATTAGATTGAGGTGGGAGTGAGGAATGATTACTAATGGGCCTGAGCAGCCTTTTGGGGGTGCTGGAAATATTCTAAAGCTGGATTGTGGAGATGGTTGTACAATTGTTAATGTACTTAAAAATCATTGAATTTTATACTTAAAACAAGTACATTGTAAGATATGAAAATTTATCTCAGTAAACCTTTTTCTTTCATTTGCTGGTGAATATGGAAGAAAATAAGCATGGTAAGAATGAAATTTGGCATAATCTTTGGAGTCATCTGATAATATATACCAAAACTTCAAAAATTCAAGTGTTTGTATTCTTTTACCCAGCAATTCCACTCCTAGAAATTTATTCTAAAGAAATATTTGGATACATGCTGCAAGATTGTTTCTTGCAAAGTTGTTTACAATATTGAATAACTGAAATAAATTTAATTATAAATTAAATAATTAAATGCCTATCAAGAGGGGATTGGTTAAATACATTAGACTATATCCAAATGTTGAAATCCTTACAAGTGTGGTTTTTACCATGGGAATCTTAATGTTTTTTTGTTTTTTGTTTTGTTTTGTTTTTTTGCGGTACGCGGGCCTCTCACTGTTGTGGCCTCTCCCGTTGCGGAGCACAGGCTCTGGACACGCAGGCCCAGCGACCATGGCTCATGGGCCCAGCCGCTCCACGGCATGTGGGATCTTCCCGGACCGGAGCACGAACCCATGTCCTCTCATCGGCAGGCGGACTCTCAACCACTGCGCCACCACGGAAGCCCGAATCTTAATGTATTTTTGTGGAAAACTATCCAAGAACAAGAAAAATGCAGTTAAAGTATGCTGTTTATGGTATGGACCCATATATGTTTACTAAAACACAAGGGTATAAGGGTGGAGGTTTTTACTTTTCCTGAAATATGTGAATTTTTTCAGCCATCATACATTATCAGGAAAATAGCAACAAAACATAGATACTTTGGAAATAAGCTTATGTTAAAGTAAAAGAAAAATCAGATTAAAATTTCATGCCTTTGATATTATAAATTTAATTTGAGTAAATTCAGGAAAGCTCCCCCCCTCCAGTTTGAAAATAGTTCAATTTATGTGCGTGTGTATAACTCCTTTGGTGTTCAATGACCCATTTGACATACATTTTCGTATTTTAATTTCTTTGACATTGATGAAGTAAATCTTATAATTCATTTTTATTTAATTTTTCCTATGGGCTGATTCTAATTAAAAGTACCATAAATAAAATCCGGTCTGTGTTCTGGAGGAGATTCAACTCTGCAATACAACACATAGGATCATTTTAACAAAATGTGCTAAAATAGTCTGATGTGGTTTGAAGTGAGGGTCACTCTTTCAGGTCTTATCCTTCACAATCACCTAAAAAAAACTGAAAAGGGGATGTTTGGAGGCTAGATTCCTACCAGGAAGTAAAGAATTTGTGAATTTCCTTTATTTATGAAAGTAAATATTTAAGGAGTTTTTACATCAAATAGCCTGGGAGAAATAGATGTGACTCTAATAGCTCTTTCTTATACAGTAGTATGTTACAAACATATTTGCTTAAGGGATTTATGACATTTGTTGATAGGTGCTAAAATCCAAAGTAAAGTACTTTTCCGTACATCCTGTACAAATCTAGGATAGAATAGAGTAAATATGTCAGATTATGTATCAGAGTTTTCTGAATAGATTAGAACTGGTATTTGGGGCACACTACAAAAAAAAAAACCCAATTATTTTCAGAGCACCCCTGATGTTAAGCAGCAGGTAGCAAGCTGTGTGTTAGAAAGTAGTACTGCCTTGGGACTTCCCTGGTGGCGCAGTGGTTAAAATTCCATGCTCCCAATGCAGTGGGCCCAGGTTCGATCCCTGGTTGGGGAACTAGATCCCACATGCATGCCACAAGAGTTCACATGCCGCAACTAAAGGAGCCTGTGAGCTGCAACTAAGACCTGGTGCAACCAAATAAATAAATAAAATAAATATTTAAAAAAAAGAATGAAAGTAGTACTGCCTTTCAGCTTACTTCCAAAAGCAGCAAAAATAGTAAATTGGTAGGTATTCTAAGTTCCAGGTCATTGATAGAAAACTATGAATTTAAAACAATAAAACTTGAATTGAGAGGTGAGCGACATTGTTTGAAACCAATGAATATTCATGACAATAAAAATAGATTGTGTGTATGAGTGGAGGAGAGAAATATTTGAATATGAAGTATGAAGCACAGGACATTAACTGCCTGAGAAATAGAAAATACTGGGGCTGTTTGAGAAATAAAGCACTGAACTTTTATTTTACTTAATATAAGAAACTATTCCTTTGATTCTTTCTGTAAAAAGGAGAATTAAGGGCTTTCCTTGCAATTTAATACAAAACTATTATAAATTTTTAAACAGACAGTATTTAGAATTGTGTTATCATTTTCAACAGGTTACCATTTCCCCCTAGCTTAAATATGTAATTAGGAATGTCATATAATTTTACTTGGTAGTGTGTTGTAACATCATATTCCTATTCCTTTAGATTAGAGGCTGTTTTTAAACTTCGACTCTTAAGCAGGAGAAGCATTTGCTTGAGAGAAAATCCTAGGCCCAGGGCAGCCAAAGGGCAGGGTGGCTCATGGTCAGTGTTACTGCCCTGTTTCCTTCGCATTTACTTGCTCCCTTTCTTTGTTGTTCTTTTGGCTTCTAGGGCAGTGGTTCACAGCTTTGGCTGCACAAAACCAGCATCTTTAATCACCTGAGGTGTTTGAAAATCGTGATGCATGGTCTCACCTCCAGGAAGTCCGACTTAATTGGCCTAGGGTGTGGCTGAGGCATCAGGGCTTGAACAAGTCTCCAGGTGATGCTGACTTGCAGGCAGTATTGAGAACCGTCGCTCTAGGCAGTGATTTTCAGACTGTGATCCCAGGACGCGCAGCAGAGCAGCAGCAGGGCACATGTGAGAAATGCAAAGTCTTGGGCTCCACTCCAGACCTCCTGAGTCAGAAGCCCTGGGACTGGGGTCCAAACCTTCCAGGTGATCTAATGATGCACGCTCAAGTTTGAGAACCCCGGCTTAAAGAAACGAACCTTCCACTGGTAAGAGTGAAGCAAGTAAAGAGTGAGTGAGAGAATGTGGCAGTTGTTCACCTATCTTTTTTCATCTTCAAAAGTGGCTGATAATTTAAGAGGATTTTGAAGGCTTTTTCCCAGCGTGGTGTTCCTTCACAAGTTTTACTGTGTAGCTGATGACATCACATTAAGTATGTCTGTTATGAATGTTTTTCCTGATTCTTCCTCTGAATTGAGTATTTTTAGGCTTGTCAGCTGAGAGTAGACACTAATGAGCATGATGTCCTTAGCTGTACACAATAGATGACCTTCCATATCTTCTGATAAATTGTGAAGACTGAATCTGAAAAGGAAATCTTACTGCTATCAAGCAACTGAGGCTGTTTGGTTTTTTGTTGTTGTTGTTTTGTTTTTTAAGATCCTGGAATTGTTTACTGTGATCATTGTAACTATAGGTCTAATTAAGACCTCTAATCAAAGAAATTGATAAATATAAATCCTAAGGGAACACTAAACATGCCATCTTTTATGTGGTAGAATCTCCAAATGAGATAAACTTCACCAGTATTAGCACTGCTTGTCTTGAATTACAATACTTTCTTTTCTATATATTTTACACATTGTATGTTTCCTATTGGTATTATAACATATGACCACAAATTTGGGTCAGAATCCTGATACGAGTTTATGCTGGGCTGAAATCAAGGTGTAGGTAGGAATACATTCCTTCAGGAGGCTCTTGGGGAGAATATTTCCTTGCCTTTTTCAGCTCCTAAAGCCTACTTGCATTCCTTGGCTTACGGCCCCTCCTCCATCTTCAAAACCAGCATCTTTAAAACTCTGACTTTGCTCCTCCTTTTTCCACTGTAACATCTGTTTTCTGATCCACGAGCCTCTCTCTAATAAGGATCTCTGTGATTACACTGAGCTCACCTATCTAATCCAAGATAATCACTCATCTCAAAATCACTCATCTCAAAACTTCATCACATCTATAAAGTCCTTTTCGCCACGTAGGATTCACAGATTCTGGGGATTAGTATGTGAACATCTTTGAGGGGCAGTTACTTATGCAACACACATGTCAAGAGACAAAAAAAAAGTTAGGGAAGATGTTTTGATAAGATGCCCTCGGAGACTAGACTGTAGTGGAGAGTAGAAAAGTAGCTCCTTGGGGAGACCCACAAGGCAGTAAATTTCAAGTTGTTGCATGCTTAAAAATCACCTGGGGATGTGTAAAAAATGCATATTTCTGAGCCCTGTCCCCAAAGATTCTGATTCAGTGGTTTAGCCTGGGGATCTGCGCTTTACCCAAGAGTACACTCACATCTCCCCTCGCCAGCAATGCTCCCAGAGGCAATTTGCTACAGATAATCACAGAACACAGGGAGAAGCTGCCAGCAGGGAGGCGGTGAAAAGCACAGAACCTGAGACAACTGTACAGCAGCAGCATCATTAACTCTGGGTAAACATCAGAATTACCGGGGGAACTGTTAAAAATACAGTTTTCCTGAGCCCCACTCCAGGAGATTGATTCCAGAGGTCTGGGAAGGGCCAGGACCTGTGTTTTTGAAAAATCCTTCCAGGTGATTCTGACTGAGGACCATTGCCCCCACCTTAGTAGAATTCCTCAGTGTTCTTGGCAGTTCTACCTGATTGATCCAGCTGTAGCCAGAGGAATCTCCTATTTTCCTGTATTCAAAAAACAATCTTACTGGTTAATATTCCTTTTCTTTGTGAGTGATTAAACTGTGGTTCATGTTAAGTTTTTATTTTTGTGCCCCCAGTGCCTTTCTTAGAGGCTGGCACACAGTGGGTACCCAATAAATGTTTTTGGAATAAATCAATGATTCTCAGCTGTTACCCTGTACCATAATCACCTGGAGGCTTGTGAAAATACAGATGGCTGGGCCCGTCCCCAGAGTTTCCAATTCAGTAGGCCTGGGTGGTGCCCAAGAATGTGCATTTCAAACAAGTTCCCAGGTGATGCCAGTGCTACTGGTCCGGGTACCACACTTTGAGATCACTGGAATAAATAGAGTTTGAATTGTTAAAGCTAGAATTCTTCTATTACAATATGAAAATTTTTATATATAGTTGAGAGATTTAAAACTTTTCCCAGTTTTTGAATTGTCCTTAACATTTTTCATCATTTCTATTTTTTCCCTTTAAAAATTTTATCCTCTTGAAATTGAAAAAGAAAATCATATTTCTCCAGTAATACCTGTCCTGTAATGTTTTATTGTTTATTTCTTCTCTGTATGTGAATTCTCTAGAAACAAAACAAATGAAAATAGTTGAGTTCCTATTGATAAAGAATTTTTTTCAAACTTGTGTCTTTAGCATTGTGGATGCATAATCTAACAGTAAATTATCTTTTAATCTGAAGCTTCAGTTTGATTTACACTTTTGCTTGTTTGGTTAGTTGATTTTTTGGTCATATTCCTCAAATTGTAGGAAAATGTAAAGGAAGATTGTCACATATGCATTACGAGGCCAGTCACCACTGGAAAGACAGCACAATTAAGAAAGATAAGTACTATTGAGTGATTTGTCGGATTTGCCTGAGACTTGACAGTGCATACTTATTATTATAGGAGAAAATATAAAATTCATCCAGTATATATTTTCATAAAATTTTATTTCTTTGGAAGAGTATCTGAATTTTCCCTATATTTATGCAGCTAGAGATCATCCATAGGGGATTGATAGCCCTTATATGTACTTTTTCAACCTAAGAAATCCTTCTTATGGGGCTTCCCTGGTGGCACAGTGGTTAAGAGTCCGCCTGCCAATGCAGGGGACACGGGTTCGAGCCCTGGTCTGGGAAGATCCCACACGCCGCGGAGCGGCTAGGCCCGTTGGCCACAACTACTGAGCCTGCGCTCTGGAGTCCGCTAAGCCACAACTACTGAGCCTGTGCGCCTGGAGCCCATGCTCCGCAACAAGAGAAGCCCCCGCAGTGAGAAGCCTGCGCACCACAATTAAGAGTAGCCCCCGCTTGCCGCAACTAGGGGAAGCCTGCGCGCAGCAACGAAGACCCAACACAGCCAAAAATAAATAAATAAATTTATTTAAAAAAAAAGAAAAAAAATCCTTTTTAGGATTTAAGGATAACTTTCCTTATTCATACAAAATTGTAACAGTATGCTTTCCTTGTAAAATACTCCCTGAAGTTTGGATCAGCCTTGCAGACAGCCTTATGCCTTTGAATCTGGGTGTACCAAGAGTTTCTGGTGGTGAAGTAATAAAAGGTATTGATTTTATTTATTATACTTGCATGAAAAGGCTGTATAACCAGATTGATGGGATGGAGGATTACTAAAAATATTTTTATAGGGTTAGGAAATTTGAATCTTGTATACAATGCTGAATTTGAACATATTGTTGGGCTGAAAGCAGGCATCTTATAAACAAACTCTTGCAATGAACCACTCTTGCATGGCTATTAGTCATCAATACATTTTTATTAAGTGCACACCATGTTTGAAGCACTGTGTTAAATCATCTTCTATCTCAAAAGTTTTCTTTTTTTGACTTTTGCATATAAACTGGTAAAAAAAGATTGGTAAAAAATTTTATTATTACCCAAAATAGGTATACTCAGGTTAAAAAATTTAAGATATAATTTTCATACAATGAAAAGCACAGATCATAAATGTTCATGTAGATTATGACAAGGCATGTACTCCTGTAATGCACATCCTTGTCAATCAAGACAGACATTTCAATCACTAAGAAAATTGCCTCAGATCACTTCCCAATCAATCCCCTTCCCTCCCATAAATAACCACTGATCTGATTTCTATCATATGCACTCTCGTGTCTGGCTTCTTTCACTGAATACAGTACTTTTGAGATTCATACCTCTTATGTGTATCAGCAATTAGTTCCTTTTAATTGCTGACTACTATTCCATTGTATGAGGCATGGGCAAATTTCCCGTATCCCTCTGAGTCTTCCCCAGTGGAATGAGAGTACAGACAGAATGTGAGGGCTATCCTTTGTTTCCTCCACTCCTCATACGTTTAAACCATTTTTCCTGAAAGTTCAAACCTTGCACTTCCTTTATCAGTATCACTAGGGCCCCACTATGAGATCTGATCTTATTAGTTCCGAATGTAAATACAGGGAAGAAGACCTGGTATTTCGAGCAAGCTCTCTATGGGATGCTGAACATCCCATATGAATATTAATGACTGACACTACTGCTTTAAGCAAATATTTTGCAAATATAAAGGATTAAGGAAAGGGCTAGAAGAATAAGAAACAGAGTGGCCAAATTGCTCCCAGTAATTCATGTTCATGGATTGAACTAAGCAAATTTCCAAGATGATAAGAAGACTGTAGGAGGTGACAGGAGCTGGAGTCTTTCCTCAGGGGTGGGGGTGAGGGAGACCTAATGAATTAGCATGGAAATAGAGAATGGGACCTAAGCAAGTCACTCCCCCTTTCTGTGCTTGTAAAGATGGGTTTGGGGAAAACAAAAGCGGAAAATGTGAGAAGGGAAGAAAGTGAGACAGTTGGTGGTGTCTCACAGGGAGAAAAAAACAGATTTCAGTTTACCAAAGGAACCAAAGCCTTTCCTTGCTTTCCTTCCAGATCACTCTCCTCCCACCTGCTGCCTCCCTGAGGGCTATCAACCTCACCTGTTTTTTCCTCGTTGTTGCCTCCCAGCAGAAATGTGAGTACAGCTCAAAATTAAACGAGCAAGTGTATCGGGTGCCCCTGAATCACTGGTTAAAAAACACAGCCCAAAGAAATGGGATCTTTTCTCTCAAGGGCAGAGATAAGGTGCTTAAATGCCAACATGATAAGAACAAGATAAATAATAGCAACAAGCCTTGTGATGCACCCAAAAATGTCAGGCTGGCGCTACATGCTGTCCAATGAAATGTTTTGGATGATCTAGGGGCTGGGAGGGGAATATATAATTTTCATTCATACAATTTATTCTTTTGAAATGACAAACTACTATGAAATGTTCCTATCACTTCAGTAAAGTGTCTGGCTATCTCGTGCTTGCAGTCTTGGCACAGACACTGTGCACAGATAAACATACGTCTCGTATTTCATCTGTCTTTGTTCAGTGCTGCTTGGGGCATATGGCTGCCAGCAACACCCAGCAGTCCTGGAGGGCGGGGCTCAGAGCTATGGCTATGCCTATCAAGAGGCTAATGCATCCCCACCCTCTACTCACCTTGGGCCTTTCCTCCTCTCCTCTCTTCTCAGGACTCAGCAGGGAGATGAGATAACTGAGGTCATTCTGACCATTATCCTTGTCAGAACTTTCCTCTTCCTCAAGGGAAAAGCTTTGGCCTTAACTTACACACCCATTAGGTATTTTAGAACACAGGATGTTACACATCATTCGTTAGTGGAATATGGTCTAATAAAAATACAAAGCAATCTTCACTTTCATTATTGTCTTGATGTTAGTAGTAATACTGATATATTTCATTATACTATATTTTATTGGTATTATTTTGAAGTTATTATAATTATAGTTATGAAGAAGTGATTATGTTTTTAAAAATGTTTAAAATTTTGAAATGTTTTAAAATTCAAAATGTTAAAATACCCCAGCTCTGTCCACTGAACAGATCTAGCAGCAATGACAACTTAGTAATAATGAGAATGTTAGCACCCAAACTCTGGTCTCTGAATGCTGTTTCCTACTGAAAGGAACCAGTGATTCTTGAAGAGATTGCTGATTCCAGATGTGGAATGGCAAATGACAAGCCGAGACTTGATCATCTTGTTATGCTAGAAAGCAAGGAAGCTGTCCATTAGCTAAAGGTGGACAATTTTACCATCAAACGGAAGATGACAGCAATTGATTGAAACACACTGATTAAATAAATATGCATGAATTTATGATACTCAAAAGAGAAAGCCAAAGCAACAAGTACAACTCATTTGTCATTATTAGAGGTAGTCAACTCTGCACTCTGAAAATTAGTATTTAAAGGGAAAAAAATGGTCTTGATCTGCCTTTCCTGTGAAAATCTATTTGTAAGTTACAAAATAGCCCCAGTGGATGAGAGAATGTTTCCTTACAGAAGTATTTTAACTAACAAATGTAGAAGGAATGATAGAATAATTCACCATTCTGTAACATCTAATGAAATAATTGATTCAGGCAATAAACATTTATGGATGCTAAAAGTAAGAAACTAAATATTAATGAGGAACTGGATATTCCAAGGGAGCCTAAAGGTCACCTTATAACTTTACAACTACCGATCAATTGGCATCTTTAAAAGGAGGGCAAAGAGGTAATATGTACTTCCTCATGTGGTTTCACATGAAGTATTGATTCACAGGACCACCTGTGAAGTATCTGTGCCAAAAATGTTAACACTGAATCTAATCAAGCCTTTGTAGCTAATTTCCAGTTACAGAAACATAGGTGATAGGAAACAAGTTGAAAAAAATCAGCAAAATCTGGAATGTTATGGAACAACTGACCCAGTCTCTTCACCAAGTCAATTCTTGAGAACAGGGTGATGGGGGAGATGAATGTGTCAGACAAAAAAGAGACTTAAGAGACATATCAACTTAAACAGCAGGAGCAACAAAATTCCCTTATGTTAGTTAATTCTATACCTTGAATTTGCATATATATTGATATTTAAGCAAAGGACTGTGGTTGGTTTTTTGACTGATGTTGTGCTTCTGCTAACCTCTAGTGAAGAATATAGCTGGCTGGTGATTCCTGCACCTGCTCCCAAATTCTCTGCCCTCCCCTTCCTACCTCCATCAAAATCCAGAGGGGACAAGTTCATGAAACTAATAGCAAGTATAGGGGCATAAACAGACATAACTAGTTCTTACACAAAATGGAGTTTTTCTGAGGCCATCATGGATTGGGGGGGAGAGGTCACAGAGTCAAATGCTGTAATAAAAACCAGATAATTTTGTGATCAATAAGTTATAATTACATATGCTGAGATAAAAGCAATCAAATCTCATGCTTAATGATGTAAATCATTGTGCACTGTGCAGGACTGTGTTGCAGGGTTCTAAAAAGAAATTTCCCCTGAACAGTGTGTAGAATATTAATAGTCGATTAGAGTTCTCTCTTTAAGTGTCAAATATAGGTAGATCTAGTGGGAACAGTGGTCCAAAATACAAACCCCATTTAATCAGCCCCCTCTGTTTAAAATTCAGAGCATGTTTTTATACATGTACAGGAGTGTGTGTGCATTTATCCAGTTTCATTGAACTTATGGTCATTCACACTGTTGGAATTATCCGGACTTGTTTTTAAAGATTTTAATTGGATGAGTTTCTTAGTGAATCACAGCTAGATGCTAAACAATCCCAAGATAGTGGTAGAGATGAAATATCCTTAAAAGGAATATTAGGGTATAGAATAAACTTATTATGTAATAGACCATAATCTACCTAGATCAGTGATTGTTTCTACTTTTTCTTTTTTTTGGGTCAGATTCCTTTGAGAATCTTATGAATATCCAAGATTCTCTTCAGAGAAAGATGTAAACATGTGAAAAATTAGTCCACAATTTCCAAGAGTTCCTGCCAGCTCCCCACTGTGGCAGATTGCATTTTCCAGAGATGGCCATAATAATAGCTTCCATCCCACGTGCACTTCTGCAGTGTAACTTGCTGCTCTCCCATCAAAAAGTAGAGTCTAATGCATTGCCCCTTGCTTCTGTGAAGGCTTGAGTGATTTGCTGAAACAAAAGAATGCAGTGGAAGAAATATTCTGGGACTTCCAAGGTTAGATCATTGGGAGTCTTGCAGCTTTTCCCCGGGACTTTTGGAACACTCATTCTTGGGAGTGTTCACTCACTCTCAGGACACTGCACCACCGAGCATAGCCACCATGCTGTAAGGGTCACAAGCTACAAGGAGAGGCCACATGGGGCCACTCAGATTAGCACATTCAACTGAGCTCATAGCCAACAACTACTACCAATTGCCAGTCCTGGGGGGGAACCATGTTGGACACTCAGCCCAGTTGAGCTATCAGATGAGTCAGCCCCAGCCAACATCAGACTGCAGCTGCATGAGAGACACCCAGATGGAACTGCCCACCTGAGCACAGCTGACCCACAGAACCATAAGTAATAATAACAAATTGTTGTTCTAAGCTACAAAGTTTTGGAGTGATTTGTTACACAGCAGTAGATAACTGTAACACCCACGGGCTCCTGTTGAGAACCACCCTTAGTGATTTATTGAGAAAAAGAAATAAAGTTAATAGACTGTAGTTAAAAATTCTTAGGCCCAATAATTTACTAGCAGTACATTAGTATATCTTATGAAAATTACTACCTAGGATTTGAACAGTTTTTTTTTTTTTTCATTTACAAATCAGTATGAGTATACCTGACTATTCACAAAGGGTTTTCCTAGCACAACCAGTAATTCTTATATATAATACCTGGTATCATTTTACATTGGATTTGGATGATTCTCACATTAAATTTCTTCTCCCTTCTTTTTCCTCTCTCTTCCCTTCTGCTTCTCTCTCTCCCTTATCCACCCTGTTCATATACACACAAAAACCACACATATTACTATATTCTCATGTTATATGTGGTCAGTATCTCAAATCCTTATATCCCCAACCAACAGCTTACCATTAACACTCTTGATTTTAATACCAGATTTAATATCAGATAACATTGAGAAGAAAAACATTTTGAAAACAGTTGTTTCTATGCTTTGACCCAGAAATTCCACTTGTAGATATTTTTTTCCTTAAAAATAAATGGTTAATTTAGGTAAAGATTTAGGATGTTTATCACAACATTACATATAGTAGGGGGAAAATTGGAAACAACCTAAATGCACATCAATAAGCTGTTCTATGCTACAGAATACTGTGCAACAATTAAAATGAGATAAAACTACTCATATTGACACAGAAAAATGTTTAGGATATACTGCTAAATGTGAAAAAAGCAAATTGCTAAATACTATGTATAAAATTTTAATAAATAACAGTAAAACACATATGTGTATGTATAGAAAAAGCTCTAGAATTACATACCATGCTGTTAACAGAGGATACCTGTAGGTGGTGGGACTATAGGCTGACTTCCACTTTCTATTTTCAACATTTTTGTATTGTATGAATTACTTTTGCAATACTAACAATTTTAAAGGTGATGTTTTATTTAAATGTTATATAAAAGGAAAAATTCATAAAATAAAATAGACTGTAGGCTTACCTATTATTTCTAAAAGTTTTCTTTCTCAGTGTATGAAGAAAGAATGGGGTAATCGTTCAGTGAATCCATGTCCTTATCCATAAAACTTTTTAAAGGAATTGTCCTAATATATTAAACCTTAATAACTTGGCGCCATATCTCCTAACATTCATGACTTTGGACTTTCATTCCTATATATTATTTTTCAAATATTACTAAATAGCTTTCACATGTATGTATTTTACATCCTCAACTGTATAAACTCTTGGTTATTGCCTTTTCTTTCTCTTATACAGTCTTCTATGACCAATAAATGCTAAGGACTTTGCTGGTTAAGAGGCTAATACAGGCGTCATCAAACAATGGCCTGTGGGTCAAATCTGACCAGCTACCTACTTTTGTACAGCCCAAGTACTAAAAATAGCTGTTACATTTTTGAATGATTAAAAAAAATCAAAAGAAGAGTAACATTTTGTGACATGTGAAAGTTATGTGAAATTCAAATTTGTATCCATACACAAAGTCTTACTGGAACACAGACACACTTGTTTGTTTATGTATTTTCTGTGGCTGCTTTCAGTTGTAACAAAGACTGTATGTCCCCACAAAGCCCCAAATATTTACTAGCTGGTTTTCACAGAAAAAGTTTGCCAGCCCCTGAGTTAACATTATGTGTGTAAGTAGCATCAGTAGCATCAGTTCTTTAAAAAAAATCTGCTATTGTAGAGTGCCTTTAGTAGTATGGTAGATTGCATTGTTTTTCTCAATTCTTCTCTGCTGCTTTTTTTTTTTTTTTTTTTTTTTGCGGTACGCGGGCCTCTCACTGTTGTGGCCTCTCCCGTTGCGGAGCACAGCCTCCGGACGTGCAGGCTCAGTGGCCATGGCTCACGGGCCCAGCCACTCTGCGGCATGTGGGATCTTCCCGGACCGGGGCACGAACCCGTGTCCCCTGCATCGGCAGACGGACTCAACCACTGCGCCACCAGGGAAGCCCTCTGCTGCTTTTGTAATAGGATTATACATCATATCTTTGTGTACATGACATTGCAATGTCTCTTAGTAAAGTAGACCCATACACCCCTGCCCCAATGTTTTAGGCTTGGTCATGGTATGCTTTGGCCAGTGGAATATTAGCAGATGTGATGTGAGCGAGGCTTTATATGTGCTTGCAGAGTTTGGCCTGGATTCTTGAGCATCTGTGATCTGCCATGAGGTAGCAGCCATCTGTCTAGGTAACTATTGGGCCCAGAGTGAGAGACACACAGAACATACCTGATCTTGAAGCAGAGTCAACTCAGTCAGTGCACAGACCCATGAGTGAGAAATGAATGTTTGCTGTTAAGAGTCGTTGAGGTTTGTGAATTCTTTATTATGTGGAAATCTGACTAATACTGTGGGATTCATCACTCATTAATTATGGTGATGTTTGTGTAGCTCTCCTATGCTAAACATATAGAAACTGGAAATCTCATTAGATTTAGAAAGCAGTGATATAGATTACCCCAGGTAACCAGTAAATGTAATATATTTTTACTGCTTTATGAGTATAGTCATAAGTTTGAGAAAAATCTATTTATCTTTTTCACCAAGCTGTTCTAATACCTTGAAATCACATTTTCAGTGGACTTATTGTCCAATATTATGAAAGCTACTTGGTTGATGTTAAAATGAACGAACTGAACTTCTATGCTTCTTTATTCCCCCACTACTCTTGTTTGATGTACGATGTGACATGCAATTGTACGCATTTCTGTATGTGATTTCCGAGTCTTGAAATGCAAACATATTTTTACCTATAAAATGAGAATCCTTTGTTGATATAAAATTTTGCTCTATTCTAAGCTCATATTCAAATTTGGTGCTATTTCCCATAAGCATTTAGAATCTGGTTATATTACTGAAGATGTATAATTTCCTTAAAGCAAGTTTTTTTTTATTAGTTTCTGCTTTATAACAAAGTGAATCAGTCATACATATACATCTGTTCCCACATCCCTTCCCTCATGCATCTCCCTCCCTCCCACCCTCCCCATCCCACCCCTCCAGGTGGTCACAAAGCACCGAGCTGATCTCCCTGTGCAAGGTTTTTTAATAGTAGCACTATTGATGTTTTAGGCTAGAAAATTATATGTTGTGAGTGGCTGTCCTGTGCACTTGACCACTTTAGTAGCTTCCCCAGCCTCTATACACACTAGATGCCAGTAGTGCCTCTCCAGATCCACTCCCCCCTCCCCACCCTGTGCAGTCATCAATGATCAAACATGTCTTCAGACCTTTCTATATGTTTTCTGGGAGGTAAAATCACCCAGATGAGAACTACTGACTTAAAGAGTGAGTTTTAATGCAGTGGTTTTCATACCTGGTTACATATTATAATAATCTAGTAAGTTTTTTTTAACATCTTGTCTTGAAATAATTTTAAAATTACTGACAAACTGCAATTACAGTACAAAGAACTCTCATGTCCCACTTGTTAATATATGCCAGATGTACGTTTTCATTCTTTTTCTACATATATGCATAGATGCTTTTTTCTGGATCATTTGGGAATAAGTTTCAGGCAGGATGCCATCTTACCCTTAATGTTAAGTGTGTGTTTCCTAGGAATAAGGATATTCTCTTACATAATCACAGTACGAGTAACAAAAACAGGAACTTTAAGATTAATACAATATTATTTAATCAATCCACAGTCCATATCCAAGTTTTGCCAATTATCCCCCAACCTGACTATTTTTTTCACAGTCCAGACTCCAGTGAAGGACACATATTGTAGTTTGTTATCATATTTCTTAGTTTCCTTTCATCTAGAGAAGTTTCTCAGCCTTTCATTGGTTTTTATAACCTCAGTATTTTTCAGGAGTACAGACTACTTTTTTTGGTAGAACAGCTCTCAATTTGACTGTGTCTGACGTGTCCTCGTGATTAGATTCAGGTTGTGCAATTTTGGCAGAAACATTATGAGAGTAAAATGCTGTGAACTTCTCAGTGCATCTCATCAGGAACCACATGATGTAGGTTAATCCCTTTATTGGCGATGTTAACCAGTCATTTTGTTAAGGTGGTGTCTTAGTTTCCTAGGGCCACCATAACAAATGATCACAAATTAGGTGCTTACAACAACAGAAAAGTTTTCTCTCACAGTGTGGAGGCCAGAGTCCAAAATCAAGGTGTCATCCGGGCTGTACTCCTTCTGGAGGGTCTAGGGTATAATCTTTCCTTGCATGTTCTGACTTCTGGTGGCTGTCAGCATTTCTCATGGCTGCCTCATGCCAATCTCTGCCTCTATCTTCACATGGCTTTCTTTTCCTTCTCTGTCCATGCCTTCTCCACTTCTGGTCTCTTATAAGGACACTTGTCATTGGATTTAGGGCCCGAGTAATCCAAGATGATTTCATCTTGAGATCTTTAACTTAATTACATGTGCAAAGACCCTTTTTCCAGAGAAGGTCACGTTCACATAACCTCCTAATCCTGGGGGTTAGGATGTGGATCTATCTTTTGGGGGCCACCATTTAAGCCAGTACAGGGGGCACATGCCAGGCTTTTTCACTGTAAAGTTACTGTTTTTCTTTTTTCATTAACAAGTAATTAATGGGGAGGTACTTTGAGACAATGTAAACATTCTATTCCTCACCAAACTCTCACCCACTGGTTTTAGCATCTCTTGGTGATTCTTGCCCAACCAGAGATTTTCTAATTGCATTATTCCTTCTACATTTATTAGTTGGCATTCTATTGTAAGAGCCTTTCCTTCCTTTCCTTCCTCCTTCCTTCCTTCCTTTTTTATTTCAATATAGACTTTTTATTCAATGGGTTATAATATATTATTGTTATTATTTTGTTTTCATGCTCAAAATTTCCCAAAGGTGGCCAGCAAGAGCCCCATCAAGTAGGCTTCTGTGTCCTTGGACGTGATCCCCACCATTCCTTGAGCAGTTTTCTTTCTGGTACAAGAAAATGTTCTAAGCTCATCTTAAATGTTCTAAGGTCATCAAGCTTTTCTACCTTGGCCCTAGAATCAGCCACTTCACCAAGGATCCTTGGTTTCTTTTGGTAGGGAATAATATTTAAAAACTAAGATCTGGGTGTCTGAGAAGCTTTTATAAATAAAAAAAATTGGGGCCCTACTTTCAAAGATTGTAATTCACAAGTCCTTGAGCAGGGCCCAGAAATGTGAGTGTGTGTGTCTGTGTGTGTGTGTGTGTGTAAAGTTTCCGGTAGTTTTGTTGCATAGCAGTGTGTGGGAATTATTGCTCTAATACCTTTAAACCATGATTTAGTTTACACTACATTTTTCAGAGCACATTTTTTATCTAAAAGGACAAATAATTGCTTCATATCTTAATTACTGGATACCAGAAAACTAAGCAAGATAAAACCTACACTATCTGAAAAAAACATGCTAGATGTCAGTGATAGATGTCTGAGATGGAAAATGTGTTCCATAATGTAAAATAATTATTGATTACAAAATCATCAACTTAGATTAAAGTCTAGATATAATTACAATCTCAATTAAAAACAAAAGTAGACATTTTACTTTTAAACTGCATTCCTCTGACTATAATCTCTCTCTGTCTCATACACACAAAAGAATACACCACTTTGTGGGAAGGGGTGCAGGGAACACAAGAGTTTTCACAATGGAATAGAAAAATCATTTATTTCAATATCCGTTGCCTGACTATCTTCAATAATTGATAACTCAGAGAAGGAACAAAATTACTTCAGTGAAGCCAACTGTACTGTTGAATAGTTACATCACATTTTGGTATTGAACATGAAAAAGCATTTTTCCCATATGAAATTTTGGGTTAACCTTTTTTTATTCCTTAAAAAAATAAGAGCATTCCAAGGAGCTAACATTTATATATTTGAGGAAGAATTTCTTGTTCTATCTACAGGTGATCAGTATATATATTGAGACTTTGGGTCTGTAACTTTGCCTTTGGAAAAAGGAATACAATATACCTCCTCTTTCAGATAGCAGCACTTTTTTCCCCACTGAAAATCACTGAGGTAAATTAGAAGAAAATCCCCCATTGGAGTAAAAATTATAATTCTTATTATCAACGAATAATAATAGTTGTCATTTTTGAGTTTGTATCAGGAATTTTGCATATAGTCTCTATTTTACAATAAGGAAAATAAGTATAAGTAAATGAAATGACTTGTCCAAGGCCACGTAACTTGGAAATGGCCAAGCCAGGACCCAAGCCCAGTCAGGATAGGCTAGGTTGTGTTTAATAACAAACAACCCCCAAATCTCAGCAGCTTATAATAAAAAAGGTACAGCTCATGCTAAACATGCACCTTGGTTTTTCTGTGGCTCTACTGAGTTTCATCTTCATTCTCTAACCCCACTGACAGTGAAACCTCTGTTTGGAATATTGCCAGGAGTTGCAGCAGAGGGAAAGAGAGTATTATGAACCACACAGTGGCTCTGAGCCCTTCTACTTGGCAGAGAAACAGAATGGTTTCAGTGCAGCCAGCTGCAGCATTAAACAGCTATGTCACATTTTGGGTTTGAACATTGATAATTTGTATTTCAATGTCCAGAGCAAGTTATGGCCGAGCTTGATGTCAGCGAGGTGGGGAAGTATAATCCTCTCACAGGTAGGGGCAGCAAATATTTGTGAACTGTAACCAGCTTACCATAGACTGGTGTGCAGATGGCATAATTTAACCGTAAGCCAGTGTAGCAGTCCCCTGGTCTCAGCGATTGGTCCATATTTGTCCAATCAGAAGACTGTTGATTGATGGTTTGGAGAAGAGTTGACCTTGCTCTTTCTCTAAAATGGGGCAGCTGCAACCTTTTTTCTGTCACAAGGGAAGAAGTGTGACAAAAAGGCTGATATATGCAGCAAGGCAGAGTCAAGAGAAATGGAACCCCAGCACTGAGGACCTCATGAATCTCTGGAACAGCTCACCCTGAGGGTGGTCCAAACTCTGAACTTTCCAATGATATATCCTAGTAAATTCCCTTAGGTTAAACCAGTTTGAATAAGAACTTCTTTTACTTCTATTTGTAAGTGATAATATTAAAATCCAAGACCTATCAAAGTCCTAATCTTTGTCTTGGAAGAAGTACGTATGTGTATGTGTATAATATAATTTTGTGTAAAAACAATGTGTCAACACTATGAAATTTTTGAACATAAGGAAATTATCCATAATCATACTAACCTAGAACATGAACTATTAATCAGATTTGTATGTGTTCTTCCAGTCCCTGTTCCTCCCATGTGCATTTATTTTTATATAAATTGTATTAGAGCATACAAATCATTTTGTATCCTTACCTTTTCGGTTAAATGTACATTTGAATTCTTTTCCCACATTGCTACATATTATTATAAAGATCATTGAAATAGCTGCAAAATACCCCAGCAATTGGCTATAATACAGTACAAATGAAAATTTCCCTAATCTTGGATATTTAGGTTGCTTCTCGTCTTTTACTTTATAGATAACAGTGCCACACATACAGAAATATACGTGCGTGGAGAAAAATGGGAAGGGCATACACAAAGCATTCTGGCAGTGGATGCTTTTGTATAGGCCTCTGTGCCCTCTGGACCATCAGGTGATGAAACTCACAGAATTAGGCAGGGGTTGGGCTCTGCCTACTGCATGTAACTGTTTTAGATACCCATGTATGCAGATCTGGTGTTACTGTGCTAAGAAAAATAAATGGCATAAACATCTTGAAATTTTTGCTAGAATAAAGAAGTCTGATTTGGAACAGTTGGTTAAAATTCAGAAGATAATAACTTGTAGGTGGAAGCTAGTAGGCTGGGGAGACTTGCAAACATATTAGTAATAACAAGTTAGAAGTGAGTGCTACTGAGATATATCAATAAATATTATAGGCAAAACCAATTTTTTTGTACTGAGGTCCTCTACTGGCCTGAACTACTCATGTAAATATGTCTGGCCAGTGTCCTCTGGGGAGGTTATACTGAACGGGGGCAGTTCCTTAGTGTCCCCTAATAGTCTGTGTACTGCCCTGAATGGGTCAGGTGGCTCTGCTGGCCTGGCCTTCTCACTGGCCTCTGAGGACTCTCATCTCTGGTCCAGCATCCCCCAGAAACTCCACAGCTTGAGTGCTTTCCAGTGAACTTGGGATAATATTTCCCTTGCTTGCTTGAGATTCATTTATATTTATATCTATCTGTTATAAATAATTAAAAGGGGTGATGTATTTATTCAAGAGTAGCGTCTAGGCAGTTCTCCAAATCTGTTTAGCTTTCTCAGTCTCATTTAAAAACTGGAAGACTGGTGGACCCTTGATTAGATGTTGAAATTTTTGGCTCTGCTCATCTTGGTCTGGAGGTACAGGGCCACAGCTATAGATCTTGACACCTGTTTCTCAGTCCAGGTTCCAAACACGATTTCTTGACAACTATATTAGCAAAAGTGTTTAACCTGTGCCCACAGGGCCATTAAAAGCAGAGCTGGATAGTCTGTTTAGTGTATATGATTTCCTAAATTAGGGAATCCTTCTTTGGCAGAATGCGGGCTGGCTCAGGGCAAAGCAACGTTACGTAGTGGAGCCATAAACATGTATATTAGTAACTTCTGAGCAGAGAACAAAAGCAGGGCCTAGATCTTTGAAAGAAACCTAGTAAGAAAGAATCTCCAAACAGTGAAGTTGGTCAAGCAGAGGCTCACAGGGAGAGGCTATGGCATCTCCTCCAAGATGATATGAGTGTAGGTTGACCTAAGAGTGAGGGGATCTGTAGTTCCCAGGAAGTGGGGGAAAGGATGAGGACCACCAATAAAAATAAGGCCCTTTTCCTTCTGACAGTCAGACAAAATGCAATCTCTACCCACAACCCTTACATAATCACTGAGTGAATGAGCAACTGGTGTAATCACTGTGGCTGAAATGACTAATTACTTAACATGTATCTTTGGCTACATTCTTTTCAAAGAATACAGAGAAATAACAATGTATCTTTTTATTATGATTTTTTTTTAACATTTTCATTTTCAACCAGTGGCTTTTGTACTATTTTAGACAATGCCTTAGAGTCCTTTTTTTTTTTTTTTTTGGCTGTGCTGGGTCTTAGTTGTGACCTATGGGCTTCTTAGTTGCAGCCTGTGGACTCTTAATTGTGGCATGCATGCAGGATCTAGTTCCCCAACCAGGGATCGAACCTGGACACCCTGCATTGGGAGCCTGGAGTCTTACCCACTGGACCGCCAGGGAAGTCCCAGAGTCTTTTTTTTTTTTTGATAGAACTTTTCTTCCAAAAAACTTCAGTATGATGCCAAGAACATGTATCCCCCCACAATTCAAATTTGGGGTTATGCCAAAGCCTATTATAGGCTTTCATTTTGATACTTGATCCTGAATATCTAATGTAGACCAACATATCTTTATTCTTTTCCAGCAACTGCCAAACCTTCACAGCAGCACCACATAAGCGACTTGTTTGTAAAGGTTTTGCTCCCAGCCTCTCTCAGGCCCCCAGAATGTAAGCTCCCTGAGGGCAGGCCACACCTATAGCATTCACTGGCTTCTCCTCCGGCTTAATAAGCACCATGCTGGCTCAATGGATAATAAGTGCTAATGGATTTCCTGTATCCTATAGCTATATTTACTGAAAAAAAGGTTAAGTGGAAGTAGAATAATAAATAAATGTTATCAGATGAGAGAACTTGAATGAAGTTCCCATTTAGTGAAATATGTGCTTAGCACACCAACAAGATGTGTGGCTGTTTCAAAAAGAGGGAGAAGAAGCAGAAAAGTCTGTGGCATGTTTTCTCTTTTCAGAATTCCCCAACCACAGTAGATTATTTTGGATTTTCTTAAGGGTTTTTCTTGCACTCTCTAATTTTCCTTTGAGGACCATCACTAAAGGATGAAGCTGGCACTTCTGCTTTCTGAAATAGCCCTGGTACCTCATGGAGATGAGATTCTCTGGCTTTCAGTTCCTATTTGTTAACAGCCCCATGCATATCAAGCCTGACAGGCCATTTATAGCTTTTGGCAGTAGAGTGAGGTCTGTGCACAAGAATGGCTGATGAGAGAAACTCCACAGAGGGATTCAGGAGAGAAAGCAGCCTGGATTGTCTGGGAAAGGGCAGCTAAGGGAGCTGGTGCCCCGGATGCTTGCTAACGAGGATGACAGCTCAAAGAGAGCTATTACCAGCCCACAGAGGGCCCATGGGCACATCCTCCTCCCCCATTTTCTGAGGGAGCCATCCTCCTCCTTACACATTCCTAGGTCCTCAACCCCACTGCCTGCCCAACAAGTATTCTGTAAAGACAAAGGGCAGACTTGAGAATCATCAAGAATAACTTGGTTTGTGGAGAAAAGCAGTCATCACCCAGCAATTACTCAGGGAGCAAAGAGTCTGAGTTTTATTTCTGAATGAAAATTTACTTTATTTTTTAAAATTTTATTTATTTATTTTTGGTTGTGTTGGGTCTTTGTTTCTGTGCGAGGGCTTTCTCTAGTTGCGTTAAGTGGGGACCACTCTTCATCATGGTGCGCGGGCCTCTCACTGTCGCGGCCTCTCTTGTTGTGGAGCACAGGCTCCAGACGCACAGGCTCAGTGGCCATGGCTCACGGGCCCAGCCACTCCGCGGCATGTGGGATCTTCCCGGACCGGGGCATGAACCCGTGTCCCCTGCATCGGCAGGCGGACTCTCAACCACTGCGCCACCAGGGAAGCCCTGAAAATTTACTTTAAGGTGGAAATATACTAGATATCTTTAATCAGTCCCTTTAAAATGGGCATCATTGCATTCATTTAGGCCACACTGATGTTAGAAGGATTAATTAATGACTTCAAGTGTGGACTTCAAATCAAAATAATTTCAACTTAATCCACATGGAAGGCTTTTAAAATAACAGGCACATACACCTGTATATGTTAATCACTAGGGAATTTCCTTTTTTGAAAAACTGTGATAGAATGTTTTCAACCCTACCATGTAGCTCTAGTTATTGATTAGTGAAATAGTGCTCATATAAATACTGTAAGACTTAATAATGCCTTCACAGAATCTGATTCATTAGGGAGAAATACTCTTTGCTATTTTAAGCACTTAGGTACATGTCCTTTGAGCAAGTCTACCGTCAGAGCAACTGATTTACCACAGCAAAGCAAGGAATTGCCTTAAGAAGAGCTTTTCCTTCCCCTTCATTTGGGAAGCTTTCCTTGGCTCTTAGAATTAAGTTGCATGACTCAGACACCTATCATGGAAAATTTCACCTAATGAATGATAATTCTGTGGCAGTTAAAAAATTTCTGAAGTGCCAGATTTAAGGGTCATTTAGATGCTATGGTTTAGCCCCAAAGGTTGGGAAAGCATGCCAGTATGCCAGAAAAATAATGTGACAGATGAATGGGAAGATGAACCCTGTGAGTCTGCATAAATATATCTAGAAAAATTCAGATTGAACAAACCCAGATCAGTCAGAAATTTAAGGCTCATCAGGGTCTCCTTAATTTTAATCACATCATGGTTAATCTGATCCCACGTGGAGTTATAAACTGCTTTACACATTCCAAAATAGTCAATCAAACAACCCAACAGTGGCCTGATAAAGCAATTTCCCATATTTAGACACTGTCTAAGGAGAAAAAAAAGTCCATGGGGGCAAACATTTTAGTAGCTCACAATTAATGAACAAGGAAACTATCAGCAAGGGGATAGGGGGTGGGGGACGACTGAAATGACTTCTGTATAAAAATTAAGTTTAAAATTAAGAGCTAAAATTTTAAAAAGTTTAAAATCCACTGTGACACTTGAATTTTCTAAAGTCACAAAGTGTTTGTATAACATGGCCATAGATATTCACCAAGTCGAAGTATTAGATGTCAGAAAACACCTGACACTTAACTCTTTAAAAAAGGATTGGGGTGGGGGAGTAAAAGAAAGGATACATATCTGAAATCACTTATCTGAGACACTTGGGGTCCAAATATGTTTGTAACTTAGGACTTTTTTGGACCTTGGATAGGTAAAAAAGTAAGTATACCATATCACTGGTAAAACCCTGAGTGTGGTCTGGGCGGCACCCTGTAATAAAACAAATTGACATTTCAGCAGTGAAATGTGTAAACATTCACTCTGATTGTGATCAATGAAGGTTACAAATAGCCTCAAGTCAGTTCAGGGCCGGTTTTGTTGCCAAATGAGTTCAGGTCTGCTCAGGCTTTAAGGCCAAGCGAGTTATGAAAAGTCTTTCATTTTTCAACCTCTTTGGACTTCAAAATTGGTGGATAAGGGATGATGAACCTAGACTACTTTATGCAATACTTCTCTCTCTCTACACTGAATAAAGCTGAAAGAATGCACTGTTCAAAAAAGAAAATAGGTGAATTTAGGAGTGGTGGAGCTACAAGTTGGTAAAAGAAAATAGTAATATTTGGGAACACCTGCCTTCCAGCAGAATATCCTGTTTATGTTTCTGATAAAAAACAGGAAGCTGAGTAGATGGAAGACCTGTTCTGAGACCTGTTATAATGATTCTAGTGTTATGTTGGTACAAATGTGGGCAATTAGGACATACCTTCACACAATAGTGAGGCAAGAAAGTGAAATAGGAAAAATGGGATGTCTAGTAATAATAGGTATGATTATATGACAGACACATTTGTGGAAAGGCAAAGGGATTTGGCATCAATTAGCAGACTTACTGAGTTCAAACTTGACACCATTACTTGCTTAACTTATCTAAGCCTCAGTTTCCCCATCTGTGAAATGGGGAGAGTAATATCATAGGGTTGTCAGGAGACACCAATAAAATAAAATCTGTAAAACACTTAGCACAGTGCCAGGTATATGGATAGCAGTAAAATAAAATAAAATAAAAAGTTAAAAGTTAACTGTTGTTACTAAAGGTAAAGATACAAATATCTCACCCAGGGTGTTGGTGTCACAAGATTACATACAAATACACAATTTTCTCTACTTGCAATATGCCTCTGATGGGGCACTGATATAAAGAAAAACACATTTGAGAGATGTCTCTTGCATAGGAATCTTGCTTCAGTTATACCTTAACATAAGCAAGAGAATTTTTTGTTAAAATAACTTACTTCCCCACTGCCCCGAACTTTCCACTTTGTTTTGTGTGATAGTGGCTTTTAAATCAACCAACATACTAGACCCTAGAATTCTGTCACATCTGGATTCAAAACACTGTCTTCTTCTATAGTTTTCTGAATTAGTCTTATTTCTTGGTTGTCATATCTCATAACTCACAACTTTCTCGGTATTGAATTTGGGGCTTTCTCTTCTTCTTCACCATAAAGCTACATATCTGAAACATAGCCAGAACTTTCCTTTTTCTCTCCTAATTTTCACTGCAAAATGTATTCACATACTTTGCTGATTTTTTAAAAAATCCAAAGCCAAATAACATAGGGGTGTGTGTATATGAAGAAAACAAGTAAAAAGGGGAAATTTATCTTGAACTTTCATAATTTCATCACCTGCATCCCACTTTACAGAGATAATTGATGTTAACCATTAGGCCTATGTTGTTCCAAACTACTTTCGAAGTACATGCAAACATTTATATCCTGAATATTAGGGAGGAATTTGTTGTGGTTGATTTAGCAAAAATAAAATCATTCTATACATATTATTCTGCCGCTTGCTTTTTTCCTGTTTAACCATGTACCATGGACATCTTCTCATATTGTTATTGTTCCCATTCTTTTGTAATTAGTTGTATTCCTTAAGCATAACTTGTATAGTTATTAACTTATTCCTTTATTCACCAAAGTAATATTTATTGATCATCAAAATGAGGAAAATATGTGCTAGTTGCTGTAGAAAAGTGCAAATTTGTAAAAGACAGTTTTCACCCTCTGGATGCTTACTATAATCTGGAAAGAGAAATAAAACAGGAACATATACAGCTACAATATTAAGTAGTACAGAATATGTAAACTTAGATTTTAGTACCACTGTAGGTCAGAAGAAAGTTAATTCTTACGAAGGCTGATCAGGAAGGTTTTTTAAAGAAGATTTTTGATTTATATTGGGTCTGGAAAAACTGATTGGATTTCCACTGACGTAAAAGAGGGGGAAAAATACTTTTAGCCAAATCTCTGAGAGAAGAAAACAGAGGATATGTTTAAAGGAGGGCCATCATCCAAATGCACTGATGTACTTCTTGATCTCAGAGATATTAAAAAGTGGGCAGAATTGTACAACTTAAATTTTAAAAATACAGTATTTGGTCAATTTGGCTGGAATGGAAGATTTCCAGAAGGTAGAATTGATTTAAAAAAAAATTCTAGAAAAGTAAGTAGAAGCCAGATCATGGAGAGTCTTGAATGCCAGGGGACATCTGAAATCTGCCTGTTTTGACTCTAGCATAGAATTCTCTTCCAGGTCTTTCTTTTCTTCTTATCACAAGCCATTAGAATTTAAGAAGAGACCAGATAAACTAGTCTTGAAGCATGAAAGTCTATATTCTAGAGTCCTTATTCAAATGATGTCTTTAAATATGTTGGTCCATTTGGACAGGCTCTCCCATTACAGCCTGTTTTTTCTTTCCAAAAAGAGATCAACATTCCATATTTAGTTTACTCATATATGCCCAGTACTGTGCTAGGCGCCAAGATGTCAGTGGTGAACAAGACAGTCTGATCCTCATGTGCTCATGGCCTAGTTACTAGAATTTCTAGTGCCTTCTCCCCACTTCCCAGACATCATCGGTGTCAAATTTTTCTGGCCTATCAACCACAAAAATTATCCATTACCTTGACACCACATTCTGCTGTCTTGGCATTGTTTCTCATTTGTGGTTATGATTTCCTGTTTGCCTTGCTGAACTCTGATTTCTTGAAATCCCTGTGCCCTTTCTTAACACCTAGGTGATCTTCCTACTGAGTGTTACTTAAAGCCAAGTTATTTACAAATGAATGTTTATTTTTTACAGCATTTCCATAATTATTTCATCAAAGAAAAAATATATGGGTTTCTGGATTCCCTCGATACTGATGAGGACAACTATAATGAAGATGATGATGAAGCATAGGTGGACTTAGAAATATGCCAAATATCTCCTACAGAAAATGCTTATAACAATAAACACAAATGGAGAAAACCTCTATTTGGGTTTTAGGATTAGGCATGAAGCTCAGTATACACATTTAGAGTTTTTCATTTTCTTGAGGAATTGACCCCTTTACTACTATGAAATGTTCCTCTTTATCTCTGATAATATCCCTTCTTCTGGAATCTACCTTGTCTGATGTTCATATAGCTATTCTAGTGGCCTTCAAGATGGTTCCCCATGATCCCCACCTCATGGTCAACACACCTTTGTGTAGTCCTTCCTCATATGATACCAAAATTGGTCTGTGTAATTAATGAATTTGGTAAAAGTGAAGTTATTTTACTTCTGAGATTAGATGATAACAGAGAGTGGCTTATGTCATGGGCCCTGTCTCTTTCTGGGATCACTGTCTCTGGGAGAAGTCAGGTCATGGGCAGCCCTATGGAGAATCCAAGTGGCAAGGAGCTGAAGCCTCCTGCCAACCACCAGGTAAGTGGGCCTGGATGCAGATCCTCTAGACCCAGCCAAGACTGGCACCTAGACTGTGAGAGACCCTGAACAAGAACACCAAGCTAAGCCACCCCAGAATCCCAATGCACAGAAGTGATGAGATAGTAAATGTTTGTTGTTTTAAATTGCTAAATTTGAGGTGATTTGTTATACAGCAATGAATAACCTCTACATCTTCTAGCTTTCTTTTGACTAATATTTTCATGGTGTTTTTAAGGGTCCCAAGACACCCCAATTTCGGTGATTGGCCAAAAGGACTCACAAGACTCAAGAGAAGGTTATACACACAGCTAAAATTTATTATGGCAGAAAATAGAGAGTAAAGCAGCAGGAAAGATATTTTCATTGGGTAGAGTCCAGAGAGGTCCAGTACAGGCTTCAGAGTCCTTCATCAGAGGCCACCAGCAGGGAACTGTAGGAACGTGTGTGAAATGTCCCTACCCA
Source organism: Mesoplodon bidens (assembly GCF_964165515.1). Taxonomy (NCBI): domain Eukaryota; kingdom Metazoa; phylum Chordata; class Mammalia; order Artiodactyla; family Ziphiidae; genus Mesoplodon; species Mesoplodon bidens. The sequence goes on from NC_138165.1 coordinate 70,440,012, forward strand.
GTGAGTCCTGTTGGAGCCCTAGGGTCCAAGGCATTTTTGGTGTGCTGGTCACATAAGCATATCTTGCTATGCAACCAGCCATGGCAACTAAAACGTGGGACCCCAACAATGAAACCGGGTGCACCTTGTTCATCTTGATATTTGTGCAGAGAAACTTGACAAGGTGATATAGCACAGCCCATTGCTCTAGGTGTACATAACCAAATCAACAATCCCTGACATCCAAGGGACATATTCCCAGTGGATGGCCAAGGATCATTCACGGTTCCACGTTCTCTTGGAGATATGCAAGGAATAAGCAACCAGACCTGCTCTGTCAACACTTTCCTCACCAAAGGTGGCCAACAATTAGCATCAACTGCCAAATATGTAGCTGAACAAGACTTCAGAAAATTCTAGCCCCCAGACTTCAAATCTTCCAGCTTAGGTCCCAAACACTGTGAAGCAGAAACAAGCATTCCCTATTGTGCTCTGTCAGAATTCCTGATTCAGAGAAATGATAAGAAAGAATAAATGATCATTGTTTGAAGCCACCAAGTTTGGGGGTAGTTTGTTATACAGCAATAGATAAATCATACAGGGTAATAGTTTCCTAGTTTTTACAACCCAGCAATTTTTATTGGATGAATTTTATGTTTGGGGGCACTGAATTTTGTTGTATTTCATTAAATAGTGTTGGATTTTGTTCACTGTTAACTATATTACTAGGAATTTGTAGAATCCTTTTAAGGATTGCTTTGAAGTTTGCTAGGGTGGGTCCAGAGAAGCCTTTAGCTGGGGACTAATTTGTCTCCACTACTAAGCTGGCTGTATCAGGGACTGACAAACTTTTTTGGTAAGGGGGACACACAGTAAATATTGTAGGCTCTGCAGGCCATATATAGTCTCTGTTGCATATTTTTCTTCATGTGTTTTTATAATCCTTTAAAAATATAAAATCATTCTTAGTTTACAAGCTGTTCAAAAACCAATCTGTGGGCTGGATTTGGCCTGTGGGCTGTAGTTTGCCAACTCTGCCCTATCTGATGTCCTTTGCATGAAGAGGTCTTTCCACTCTGACTGAAAGGAACATGAACTATTCCCATCCTGGCATGAGTTCCAGAAACTTTATTCTCAGGATTCTTCCCCCAGCCCTGGGTGGTTTCCTCTCATGCATATGTAGATTAGCACTCAGCCAAAGACTTGAAGGGACCTTTCTCCAAATTTCTCTCTGTGCAGCTCCCTCCTCTCTGGCAATCTTCTACAAATCCTAGCTATCATGACCTCTCTGAACTCCGATCTCTCTCTCTGCCACTCAGCTAGACTGCAGGTTCTGTGTGGGTTCCCCCTTCCTGTGTCACAGCCTGGTAACAGCCTCTAGGAAACATGCTGTTTCCCTCCTTTCAGGGATCACAGTCCTGTGCTGTTTGTTTTTCAGTACTTTCAAAACCATTGTTTCATATGTTTTGTTTTGTGTTCTAGTTATTTCAGGTGGGAGGTTAAATTTAACCCCTTTATTCCATCTTGGAAAGAATATTTATTCTTGAATTAAGTTATTATCAGTGGTCATGTTTTTATTTGCTTACATATACTCACTCCCATGTGTTGGCTTCTACTTATATTGAACATAAATTTCTGACAGAAACTATTTAGTTCTGTTTAGTTCTATTTAATGTCTTCATTGTTAAACACAGCACCACATCCTCACAAATGTAGATCATCATAAGTGCCATTATGGTACGTCAGTGACCATAGACTTAACAAGGTTTCTAGTTGAGACAAATCTTAAATGATGTAGCTGATCTCAGTCCATCTCTAACCCTTTACAGAATTTTCCTCTTTAACTTCCTTAGTAGTCAACATGTACTTTTGAGGAACACATTCTACTTTTTAAGATAGCCTGTTTCATTCTTAGACATCAAATAATTATTGTCAGAAAATGTCCATTATAATGAGCTAAAATGTAATTCCTTATAATGTTGACTTTTTGGTTCTTATTAAGTTTGTGTTTAACCTAAATCCAGAGGATCTTTTCTTACCAACTCCTGTTAACCCTTGTTGTGCATTCTTGATTTGGTCTACAAATTGGTACTGTGCTAGGCTCTGTGCTGAGCCTGGGGTTGCAGGGGTGAGAAAAAGAAGGTCATGTCCAGGGCTCAGGCATCGTTCAGTTTGGTGGGGGAGTTAGAGAGTAATCGAAAGAATAAACAGGTAAACATGAGTGAAATTACAGTGTCATATGTGCCAGGACGAAGCATGGTGTGATGATGATACATAGAGGAGGATTTGACCTGATCAGGGAAGTTAGGGAGGACATTCTGGGGGACATGTGAGTTGAGATCTGAAAGCAAAGTAGGAGATAATCAGACAAAAGGGGTAAGAGTTTCCAGGAAGAGGGAACAACCTGGCCAAAGGTCCTGGGGCAAAAAAAGAGCAAGTGGTGTTAAATCTAAATGTAGGACTTTCAGATAACCCTCTTAAATACTCACTCAATGATTACACCCAATCTCAGAAATATCACTGTATTCCAGAAAACATGTTTCTGATATTTCAGGCATATGTGTAGGGGGGCAAATTTTATTCCAGTGTAAAGATTCGGAATGTTCTTCTCCCCACCTCAGCTTTTGTGGGCCCTGAAGCTTATACATTTTGGGGGGTCCACTTTAAGACAAAAAATACAAATAACGGATACAAAATTAAGTGCAGGGCTTGGAAGAAGCCTTTGCAAATGAGAAGCCCTGGTGCTGATGCTTCATTAGTTTCAGCATAAATGTCTACCTTCTGCCTTGAGGTATTTAGACAAAAGGTTCGTGATCATTTATGGGTAATGTTATCGTGGGAACTCAGATGTTGTGTATAATCTGGACATGATAGACCACTAAGTTTCCTCCAAATGTAGAGATTTTGTTTACTTGGCTTAAGTTGGAGAATTGAATAGGTCAAAGTTTGACTCTTTGTAATCTTCACCCCAAGCTGGTTTATGGAATGAATTGTCTGACAGCCAAACAATACTGCGGTGTTTGGGACTGAGTGGGTGGATGTGGGTGTGGGTGTTGTATCTTTCAGGTTCTCAAATGAATCCGAAAGTTAAATGTCTGCCTTCAACCCCTAGACAATTGTTTTGTTCTAGCTCTCAAATCTCAAACCACAGAATCTGAGCTGAAAAGTCTTCAGAATCAACGCCTGGGTTTGACTGCCATGCTAACGAATGGCGTACTTAGAGAACATGTCAGGGATGGCCCAGAGATAGCACCTCCATCCTCCACCCCGACAGTGTATCTCACACGCAATTCCCCTGGTCAGAGGAGGCTTGAGGAGAGGAGATGGGTGTTTTAGTGCACATGCATCATCCCTGCTGCATACATTGCTTACATCACTGTCAAAAAAAAAGGAGGCGCATAACAAAGACTCCCCACCACTGCCCCTAGAACGAACAAAAACAAAAATCAGAACTCTCAGAGTCAGTTATGCTCTGAATCATTATTATAAAACAGGAACAATACTAACAACAACAAAATAATAACAGCAGCACTGTGACTGAGCCCTTCTGCATTCCCAGGGTAGTTGTCTGGGCAGATCATAAAGCTCTTAGCAAACTTTAATTAGAGCTCAGAGGTAGGTGAGTTACATCGCTAAATTTCCTGCCATTCTGGTCAGAGAAGTAAAATCAGGTGAGGTTAAGTGGTCAAGTTATGGACACCTGGTCATGCACATCTGATTGCTTTTCCAGTCTGTCAGGTGTTTTGGAATCTAACTTGTTAGCAGGTCTGCCAGGCCCTGTGCCCTTGCTTGCAGGTGCTGGGCTTTGGAGCTAACGTGTTGATGAGGTCAGCTCCTTGCCCTAGGGCTCAGCCATGAGGAATCTGGACCTGTTTGCTTTTTTTGAATTAAGTCTAAAAGGGACAGCTCTGAGCCCAGGAATAACAGTCCTGAAGCCAGGTAGATTCTGTCTGACCACCTGGCAGGCATGATGTGCAAGTAAGGACAGCACTTTTCAATCAATAGGAGATAAATGACTGTGAATGGCTCCAAGTCGGTTTAAGTTTTTTTCTACTTTAATATTTAGGAACAGTTTAAAACCATACTTTTGCTATTTATGTGGTCTCAGAAACTGCCACTACTTCTAAGAAGACAGGAAAATTTTAGGGCTAGTGAGGAAATAAAAAATAAAGTCCCCTTGAAGATATGTGAAGACTCGGAACTTCCCTGTCCTGTGTGTCCCCTACTCACTCAGACTTCTGGGGTGTCTTTGCTTTGTGCCTCGTGAGGACAGAGCAGTTCTGTCTCAGGCAAAGGCTCTGGGATCAATGGTGGGTAAGCGGGTTTGCTCACCCTGGATTCAACTGTGGCTGATTAGAAATTTTCCAAACATCCACAGTTTCCATTAACATTGTCCATCACACATATTTTGATGCACATCTGCTTCACATCTAGGTATCTTTTTTTGGTACCAACAACTGGGAGAAATTAGCATACTGTCTTTCACTTATTAGGCAAAGAGTGCCTTTCATTTATCCTAAAATGACGACTTTTTAAAAATACATCTTTATTGGAGTATAATTGCTTTACAATGTTATGTTAGCTTCTGCTGTATAACAAAGTGAATCAGCTATATGCTTACATATATCCCCATATCCCCTCCCTCTTGAGCCTCCCTCCCACCCTCCCTATCCCACCCCTCTAGGTGGTCACAAAGTACCGAGCTGATCTCCCTGTGCTATGCGGCTGCTTCCCACTAGCTATCTGTTTTACATTTGGTAGTGTACATATGTCAATGCTACTCTCTCACTACATCCGAGCCTCCCCTTCCCCCCACCCCGGTATCCTCAAGTCCGTTCTCAACGTCTGCATCTTTATTCCCACAGATGAATACTGATGGTATTCATCAGTACCATTTTTCTAGATTCCATATATAAGCGATCCTAAAACAACACTTTTTAAACTCCAAGGGCTTTCATCAGGTCTAGCACCCTGGGGTGTGGAGGACCAGCCACTGTCCAACCAGACTTCATGTTTGTAATTTCAAAAACTGTAATTCTATTCCAACTCACTCCCCTTTTCCTGGTCCCATCTATCCTCATTTCTAAGTCACTTCTTTCCCTTTAAATTTTCATTTTCTTCTCTGGGCCTTTTCTCTTTCTTCGATGTCTTTCTTAAATTGAAATCAGCATTTCACACACTCATCCATCTTTCACTGTGGTTTTTGATGATACCCTAGTGATTTACTTTTTAAAAAATATTTATTTATTTATTTATTTAGTTCTGGCTGCATTGGCTCTTCATTGCTGTGCATGGGCTTTCTCTAGCTGCGGTGAGCAGGGACTACTCTTTGTTGTGGTGCGCGGGCTTCTCATCGCGGTGGCTTCTCTTGCTGTGGAACATGGGCTCCAGGCGCCCGGGCTTTAGTAGTTGTGGCTCACAGGCTCTAGAACGCAGGCTCAGTAGTTGTGGCGCACTGGGCTTATTTGCCCTGCTGCATGTGGGATCTTCCCAGAGCAGGGCTCGAACCCACATCCCCTGCATTGGCAGGCAGATTCCTAACCACTGCACCACCAGGGAAGCCTCCTAATGATTTGCTTTCATGCTTTAAAAAAAATTTTTTGTGTATAAAATTTCCTAGTTTATAAGTGTTTTTTTTGTTCTCAGTAGATATTTGGACTAATATTTGTTTAGAGAAGAGTTGACAGTGACTCCTGGTGCTTTTCTTAGATTTTAACTGATAGCTCAGAATTTATCTTCCTGTACGTGAAACATTTTTTTCCCTTAAATTCTGCATTATTTGTGCATACATAGAAGCTCATTTCTCTTTCTTCCTTCAGTGTCCAGTTATCTTTTCCTTACTGCTTCATGAGTTGACACTCACTACCTGGAAAATCAATGTTAGCAATAATTTACCAACAGCTTAAAGAGTTGTCCTAAGACATGGGCTTGGCAAGGGGAGCCTTCAAGATAGTCCTTACTGTTCTCTACTCCAGGTGTAATATCAGGACACTACACCACAGGGGCAGAAACTTGGTTAGTGTCTTAGTTTGCTAGAGTGCCATACAAAGTATCACTGACTGGGTGGCTTAACCAACAGAAATTTATTTTCTAACAATTCTGGAGGCTAGAAGTCCAAGATCAAGGTGTCAGCAGGGTTGGTTTCTCTTGAGGCCTCTTTCCTTGCTCATAGATGGCCCTTCTCTCCCTGTGTCTTCACATGGTCTCCTCTCTGTTTGTGTCTGTGTCCTAATATCTTTTTATAAAGACACCAGTCATTGGATTAGGGCCCACTCTAATGACTCATTTTAATTATCTCTTTAAAGACCCTATCTCCAAATACAATCACATTCTGAGGTACTGAGATTTCAGTATATAAATTTCAGTATATAAATTTAGAGGGGGACACAGTTCAGCCCATAACAGTATATTAACAATTCCTCACATAATACCATAGTTCCAGCAACAACAATTAGTTCTAAAACACAGCCCCCAAACCTCAAAGTCTGTGTGAGAGTCGGATTATGGAGCCCCATTAGGTTCAGATGTCGCAGGCCCCTCTCTCTCATTACAGACTCTTCATAACAAATGTAAACAAAGTGCTTATCTGATTCCCCAAACTGCAGCAGCCCAGTGGGTACAGTAACCACCAACCAGAAAAAAGCCACACTGCGAGGAGCGGATGTGCCAACGGCAGCAGGAAATGATGTCAGCACTGAGAGAGCAGCAGAAAAACCTTAAAAGGGCAAAACTATTGTCAATTGCCGTGTAGTGCCATGAGAGCAGATAATAACAATATTCCTGAATTGTCAAGAGTAGGCGATGTTAGTTTAAAAAACCTATAGAAGGCTGTGGAAAATTTCCCATAAAATATAGTGAAAATTGTTTGGGCATTTAAAAGAGATGCAATTCAGTTATTAGAGTAATTCACCTATGCAAAATTAAAATTTCCTAGTTCTACAAGATAGATACTTCTTTCTGTAGATGATAGACAAGGTCCTGCTTGGAATTCATGAAGGTTTTGCTATAATCCCGAACACAAGCATGTAAAAAAAGGGCTCTGGGGTCAGGGCTTTCCTGTCCCGATGGTCCTTACGTTTAGGCTTCACCTTCCAGTGAGACTTAACAGGCAGTCACTGAGATTAGCTAACAGTTTTCAAAGAAGATGTTTATCAGACAACTTTTAATTTAAGCCATCCCCCCCCATAGTGTGCAGTAAATTAATATTTTAATGCTTTTATGAATACTGCAATGATATGGCATTGCATTTAGTGTGTAAGATGTTTAGCGGAAACGTTTAAAATATACTACTGTTTTTTTAACCTTGTTTTAGCATTTCTTCATGTTTTGGTATACCAGGAGCCTCAAAGCTGGGAGCCACCTGGCAGTCCTCAGCTCTAAGGGCCTGCACTGGAAGGTGGGGTGTGCTCAGCCTCACCCTCCTCTGAATCATCTCTAGTTTACACTTCGTGCTTCTGACCACCTCCTGTCTCCTGTCATAATTATGTATGAAACTGCTTTATCTGTCTTACAAGATGTGAGCTTAATTTCCAACGGGCATCTCCCCCACCCCATGGTAAGAGTACCCAGTCTTTGTTTTCTACTTAGTAAACCGTTCGAGTCTTTTCCCGTGTATGTTGCAGATGTCTTCCAAAGGTAACCTTCAGGCCCTTCCATAAGCTCAGAGGAAGATCACCCAGAGTGCTTTGCTAGAGAGTTAGTACAGCTCACCGCAGTGGTATGCTGGTAAATGTTTAACAACAGGTTCTGAGGTAGGTGGTGAGACGGAAGGCCTGATTCCTAGTGTTTGCTGATTCTAGACCTCACTGAAGGTGGAGTTGGGAAATGTACAAAACTGGCTCCTGCTGGCCAGACTTCAGAAAGTTCCAGCACGTCCATGGCACACACCTCAGGGAGAGTGAGAAATGCTATTCTGCAGGGAATGGAGAAGCCCACTGAATCCCTCCTCCACCTGCATAAGCAAGCCTGTAGTACCTGTTCATACGACTGTCTTGCTTTCCATGCTTGCCTCCTCTTGCCCCTACCCAGCCAACTGCACAAGATCTTGACAAACACTGAAATGACCTTAAAGTCATGGGCAACAAGTCATAAAATGGATCTCCTCAGCAGTTCCTTTTTTTTTTTTTTTTTTTTTGCTGCACGCGGGCCTCTCACTGTTGTGGCCTCTCCCGTTGCGGAGCACGGCCTCCCGACGTGCAGGCTCAGCGGCCATGGCTCACGGGCCCAGCCGCTCCGCGGCATGTGGGATCTTCCTGGACCGGGGCACGAACCCATGTCCCCTGCATCGGCAGGCGGACTCTCAACCACTGCGCCACCAGGGAAGCCCAGCAGTTTCTTAAGGGTCACTAATATGATGGCAGTTCACAACTCTCAGAATTAGTAATGTGTACTACAGATTAACTTTGGGGTTATAGTCATTAACCTTCCAAATTAATTTGTTTCAAGTATTTGCTCAACTTCCTAGCCCCCTTTGCACGCATACACACGCACTTCTTAGAACATGCTAAGGTGTCTGTGACTCAGCAGTCTGTATCGATGACAGGCTCCCTCCCCAACCTACCTCCTCTCCCACTTCCGTACACCAGAATGAGCAGATTTCAAACTTCTTGAATCAGGGATTTTTGGCACTCTTCTATCTCCCAATATAATGTTTTATTCTCAACAGACAGTCAAAAAAATGTTTAAGTTAAACTGACTCTCACTTTATGTAGTATATGAGAAATACCTTTTATTCGCCACATACAGGCGCTCATGAATGTTCATTAGTTCTTGCATGAACAAGCTAAGACCACTTCTAATGTAAATGAAACTTTCCATTCTTAGAAGAACTGGTCTTCCTGCCTCAGCCAATAAAGGTTGGACAAAGTGTCTGGCCTTGCTCTATCCCTTCTTTGTTATAATAACAAGCATGTAGTTGTCCATCTCCCACAACCAGACTCTTTCCTAAATGGCCACAGTCTCAAAAGCCTTAGCCAGTTATGACCCAGATCTTATGCTTAGCCATGCTGGTTTCTGGGATGTGAGTGGTGAGAAAAATCTGAGTCTTAAAAACCAACTCACTAGAAAGACTATAGTAAAAAAGACAGACAATAACAACTATTGCAGATAAGAATGTAAAATGGTACAGCCACTTTGGAAAATAGTTTGGCAGTTTCTAAAAAGTGAAATATAAACTTGCCATATGACCCAGCAATCCTACCCCTAGGTACCTACCCAAGAGAAATGAAAATGTGTGTCTATAGAAAGACATGTATGGGAATGTTCATAGCAGGTTTATTCATAATAGCACACTGGAAAAATTCCAAATGTCTATCAACTGGTGAATGAAAAAACAAAATGTGGTATATCCATAAAGTGAAATACTCCACAATGATAACAAGTAAAGAAGTACTGATACATGCTACAGAACTGAAGGGCCTCAGTAACGGTAACGTTATGCTAAGTGAAAGAAGCCAGACACACAAAAAAACTACATGTGGTATGATTCCATTTATGTGAAATTTTTGGGAAAGGCCAATGAATGAGAGACAGAAAGCAGAATGGTGGTTGTTTGGGGGCAGGGGCTAGGAATAGGGACTGACTACAAATGGACAAAGGATCTTTCTGGGGTGATAGAAAGTTTGCACATTTTGCACTACTGTAACTATTGTAAAAATCATTAAATTTTATGCTTAAAAATGGGTGAATTTTATGGTGTGTAAATTACAATTCAGTGAAGTTTAAAAAAACCCAACCCAACAAATAAAGGCTTTTGTTAATTCCATTTAGGCGTTGGTTTTCCTTGCCTGATGACAGATCCCAAATCTCGCGGCTATGAGTCACCCAGTCACATCTTTTTCTTAGTAGATGAGGAGAGTGGCTAAATATGTTGCTATAGAGGCAGGGGCTAGCTCAGGCCCAGCAAACCCACAGATGCACTGACAGGTTTTTTTCAGCCGTGGGCATACTGGTCACATCATCTGCAGGGGAGGACATGGCTAAAGGAACCACCCTTCCTTTCACATGGTTGGCCCTGGGAGGGAATGATGTTCTATGGAGAAGTGTGTGCCCCTGTTGTCAGCTGTGTGCTGGGGGAACTGTACTGGATGTAGGGTATTGCACTACCTTGATATCAGGAGACAAAGATACTTCTTGTTAAACTGGAGCTAGTCTTACCTTTTCGGATGAGATCGTTTCTTTGACCACCAATCTCTTTCTTACCAAATGTCCTCTCTTTGGGCCACAACAGAATAGGAAGCTCATAGGGAACCTTCCAGTTTTAACCTGGGCTTTTTTTTTTTTTTTTTAACTCTACCCTTATTTTTTATTAAAAGGGAAAACATCATGAATTAACCTGGGCTTTTGATGTTGCCTTTGAAGAATATCCTGGAAGCTTGTTCCAGAACAGCCATGTATAAGATGGCAATTCCCATAAGGGGACCAGCCAGGAGTTGGGAGTGCAGGAACTTTGGCAAGGAGTCCGTGATATTCCAGGACCAGGCAGAAAACAATACATTACTTTTTGTCCATAAAACTGGCAAACTGGAAAATTAGGAAGTACATATTGTTATAATTTGGAGTTCTTAGAAAATAATGGGCCTGTGACTATAGTCTGGGTGGCTTAATTTGCTTCCAGAAATACCTCTAAGGAATGTTCCGCCCTGGTGGTCTAGTTCCTTTGCCCTGTGGTCCCAGCTATCTTTTCATTTTCGTGTCCTTTGATTCTCTTGTGTGTAACTGATTTTTTAAGGTGTATTCACCCCTTTAAAAAAAAACTTTAATTTTTTTATTATGCTAAAAAAAACTTTACATGAGATCTACCTTCCTGACAAGTTTTAAGTACATGATACAGGATAGTTAACTATAGGCGTGATGTTGTACAGCAGACAGCTAGAACTTTTTCTTTTTGCATAACTGAGACTATACAACCATTGAACAGAAACTTCCCACCTCTCCCTCTCCCAAGGCCCTGGCAACCACCATTCTATTTTGTTTCTATGAATTTACTATTTTAGATACCTCATATAAGTGGAATCATTCAGTATTTGTGTGTCAGGCTTATTTCACTTAGCATAATGTCCTCCAGGGTCATCCATGTTGTCACATACAGCAGGATTTCCTTCTTATTTAAGGCTGAATAATATTCCATCATATGTATATACCACATTTTCTTTATCCATTCAACTGTCATGGACATTTAAGTTGTTTCTGTATCTTGGCTATTGTGAATAATGCCGCAATAAACATGGAAGGGCAGATACCTCTTTGAGATCCTGATTTCAATTATTTTGGACAAATACCCAGGACTGGGGTTGCTGGATTATATTGTAGTTCTATTTTTAATTTTTTGAGGAACCTCCATATTTTTTTCTATGGCAGCTGCATCATTTTACATTCCCACCAACAGTGCACAAGGGTTCTGTTTTCTCCACATCCTTACCAACAGTTGTTATCTTTTGTTTTCTTGATAATGGCCATCCTAACAGGTGTGAGGTGATATCTCATTGTGGTTTTGATTTGCATTTCCCAGATGATTTGTATTTACCCTTCTATTATTAGTGCCTGGCAATGCCTGAAACATAGCAGATGTTCAATAAATATTTATCCAATGAGTGAATTAGTTAAAAGTAAAGTCATCCTCGGGCTTCCCTGGTAGCGCAGTGGTTGAGAGTCTGCCTGCCGATGCAGGGGACACGGGTTCGTGCCCCAGTCCGGGAAGATCGCACATGCCGCGGAGCGGCTGGGCCCGTGAGCCATGGCCGCTGAGCCTGCACGTCGGGAGGCTGTGCTCCGCAACCGGAGAGGCCACAACAGTGAGAGGTCCGCGTACCGCAAAAAAAAAAAAAAAAAAAAAAAAAAAAAGTAAAGTCATCCTCAGCACATGCACAAATGAAGATTCAATGTGGGGAGAAGGGGGGTAAGTAGTGTCTATGACACAAAAGCAAAATGTCTCCAGGATGTTGGGATTTCTTCTGGTTTCATATTAGAAGGCCGCCAAAAATGGCTAGGACCTGGGGACTTGAAAAGTTCATCACAGTGGCAAGAGACAGGTGTTTTTAGAAGGAGCAAAATTTAAATGTTTTGCACAATCTTTTAAAAATCAATATCCTAAATATTTGCATTTTCCGAACGTTTGTGCTCTGGAGCAAAGCCCAGGAATGTTTTTTTCAATCCTTTCCATCATTCAAGGATTGCCTTAAAGCATCTACCTCCACAGCTGCTTTTCCTGATCTCTCAAATTTTTTTTCAACAAATATTTGTGTTCCCACCTTCCTTTGAATCCCCATAGCTCTTTGCACTCTGCTCACCCACTCACCCTATCTAACCTTCGTCTCCAGTGACAGCTCTCTGCCCTTATATAATCCTCCCTGCTCGATGGCAAGCTCTGTGACAGCAGCAGCTCTTTGTAGCCCATACAGAAAACACTAAGGAATTAAACATTTATTTGATTGGACTGATTAATCAAATCCTTTGGTTGGTATCAGATTACTTTCTTAGGCAAAGGAGACAACTCTGAAGAAATGGCTTACAGACCCCACGTGCTATTTTAAAATAGTGCCTCTTCTAGAAACTGGTGTCTATACATAGGTGTTGTGATCCAATTTTTAAACAGAAAAACAATATTTTTTCCTAAAAAACATCTACCAACTTGACAGATGTAGAGGGAATATTTTCAGTTGACCAAGTTTATCAAAACAATGCCTAATTTCAGGAAGGAAGTCAGAACTAGGGGTGAAATTCCACCTCTATATTTGATTGTTGCTATGAAAATATGTAACCAATATTTCACACTAGTGAAAAATATTTATGAAATGCTTTGCCCTGTGTGGACATGCCCCTGATTAATATTATTTTATATGGACAAGGCAAGCTTTTTTAAAAAAAGGTCAGTTTAGACTTTTATTAGTTTCATAGTATCTGTAAATAGTTCCAATGTATTTGGAACTTTCCTGATATCTTTCCCACACTCTTATTAGCATGGGCATTTCTGGAAAGACCTCAACTTTCCTTTCTGTCTCCATGTGGCATGAAGGAAGCCACATCAATTGGGTGATATTTATGTGAGCTGGATTCCAGCTTTGACTCTGGCAATGAATGACTGAGAAATCTGGAATAAGTCACTTGGGATCTCAACTTTCTTATCTGAATCTGAATTATGAGGGAAGTGGACATCAGGATTTACCATTAGTAGCTTATAGGATTTCCTGTCCCCTCACTTCCTGAGGCTTTTTGGTTCACTTCCTTCCGCCCCCCCCCCCCGCCCCCATGCAGCTCCACCCAACCACTCTCAAAAGAACCAGATTCTTGGGTCTGGAGGCTGAGTGATGGATGATGTGTCCAGGATAGAAAGGCTATGTTGCCATGCTTGGGATGTGCACATGGCAAGGGGGGATGAGGTGAAGAAACCTAAGCACAGACAGGGCAAAGGCTGGAGAAGAAGTTGCAGTAAGAATGGACACTGCATGTGCATCACCTTGGGGCAGAGGGGAAGAGGAGACAAGGGGTGAGGACAGAGGGCACTAGCTGGGCTGGGAGACCTGTGCTCAGGTTGACTAGGCTCCAAGTCACTAGGAAGCCTGGGCCCTTAGACAATACCCCCTCCCTTCCTATCCCTATAAACTCCAGGATAGACTTCTAGCAGCCTCATTAAGGGCCAATTCTGGTTTACAACCTCCTTCACACTATAGGATAAGTAAATAGTAATACCAAGCAAGGAGTAGATATCTTGGGGCAAAAGGGCATGAGAACATTGTGAGTCTAAAGTGGGAACAGGCCTATCTCCATCCTCCGCTCACCAGGGGAAGGTCCTATGAATTAAGGAAGCCCATGGGATCTTCTCTCTCTTTCCCAGTTGGAGCTCATGTAAGCCCACCAGTGCCCCATTGGATTCTGCCCCCTTGAAGGTTTACCTCTGCTCCTGGGCTCCACACTTCACAGTGTCCTCATTTTTCTTTGCCACTGTAGCCTAAGAGTCCCTCCTCTAGTCAAGGCTGGACCTCAGGAATTCAGGGCTAAATGCTTCCATTACTTTCTTTAGGCCCATTTGAAACATTCTTTTAAATTGGTGGAGGAGAGAGTTATAAGTAGGAAGCAAATAGACGACGCAGCTTGTGTTACTTTCTGATTTTGCTTGAGATGGGCTGAGCCTCCCAACAAATGGACTTTTTTTTTTTTTTTTTTAAACAGACTAAAGTAAAGAAGCCAACAAACAAACAGTGCAGGCAGCATCAGGTGCCATGGAGTACGTCATGTACGTTAAGGAAACATGGTGCTGCTCCATTTTTTCTTAAAACTCATCTGCCTAGAGTCTTGCTTTTCCGCCTTGGCTAATAATTGTGACTCTTGACTTGTATATATCATGTCTGCTTGTCTTGTCTAGTATTTAATTAAATTAATTAATTAATTTATTTATTTATTTAGCGGTATGTGGGCCTCTCACTGTTGTGGCCTCTCCCATTGTGGAGCACGGGCTCCGGACACGCAGGCTTAGTGGCCATGGCTCACGGGCCCAGCCACTCCGTGGCATGTGGGATCTTCCAAGACCGGGGCATGAACCTGTGTCGCCTGCATCGGCAGGAGGACTGTCAACCACTGCGCCACCAGGGAAGCCCTTTAATTTAGTTTTGAAGCTTCCTGACAGGACAGGTATACTAATGTTTCCTGAAAGCATTCTTTACTCCACCCCTCCCCATAATTAGGTTTTTTTTTTCTTTTGAAGAGAAAACTATTTAGAGTCTATTTGTAATATCTCAAATGACTGTTATAGAAATCTAACTGCTTTTCCCTCTCTGCCTATCAATCCAATCCTACTCCTTCTTCTACAGGACATTGTTTATTTAGAGTTAGGGTGTTGTTGAGAATGTTAACTCCTCCATCACTTTATCCCCACTTTGTAAAAACCTGCAGAAAAATTTCTCTTGGACCTAAGTGCAGGAAACCTTTTGCTTCTTCTCTTTAATCAGTACATTTTCATAGATAGTAATGTGATTCTTATAACAATCATGTTTCTTTTTTACTTTGACACTGTTTAACTATAGTAATTGTGTAAAACCCTACAGCATGTCTCCTGTCTACTAATTTTCATATCAGGTCTCATCTTATCATTACCCATCTTTGTGTATGTTTTGGGGGCATTGATTTCTCTTAATTTTAGAAAAAGATTTCTCTCCAATCTATTTATATTTCAAGCTTTTTTTTTTTTTTTTTTTTTTTTTGCGGTACACGGGCCTCTCTCTGCTGTGGCCTCTCCCGTTGCAGAGCACAGGCTCCGGACGCGCAGGCTCAGCAGCCATGGCTCACGGGCCCAGCCGCTCCGCGGCATGTGGGATCCTCCCAGACCGGGGCACGAACCCGTGTCCCTTGCACCAGCAGGCAGACTCTCAACAACTGTGCCACCAGGGAAGCCCCAAGCTATTTTTTAAACTTTTTATTTTGAGCAAATATTAGGCTTACAGAAAAGCTGCAAACATAGAGCAGAGAGTTCCTGTGTACCTTTCACCCACTTCCTCTTACTTTTAATGTTGTTCTATTGGATATATTTGTGAAAGTCACCTAAAATTCTTTTTGGAACAAGGCTCACAGGTGTGTCACTAATTTGGCCATCTGAGGTTGTGCGCCTCTGGTCCAGTGGGTTGGAAATGACTGGTGCGGACATCTCTGGCAGCTTTGACATGGGAAGTTAAGCTTTAACTTAAAAATAAACTGCATCTTCTAATAATTTGCTCAAAGCTGATTTGGCCACAAGCATATAGGAGCTAAAGAATATGATCCAAAGAGAACTGGCCAATAGGACAATCTGGTTAAAATTCTGAATATGTAGAAACTGAATTTTTAAAATATTGATAATCGATATTAATCATAAGGTTGTTTCATAACCCTATATTTGGCTATAAACATTTATGTCCACATATCATATCTTCCCCCTACTATTTGGACTTAAAATAATTCCTAACTAGTTTTCGATCAATAGAATATTCGTTAAAATTACTTAGAGATCTAATAATTTGTGGCCTTGTATTGGAGGTTATGAAACATAGCATGATCCTACTTTTAAGGACTAGACGTGTGTGTGTGTGTGTGTGTGTCCTGGAAGGAAATAACTCAAGATTTCAAAGTTTCAACTAGATAGGTTGAATTTATGTGTTCATAATATCCCTTTTTGCATGTCTATATGTCCTAATTTTTTTGTATTGAGTAACACTGCTTTTATATCACTAGAAAATTAACAAAAGAACTTTAATAAAATAAAGCATGGAAGAAAGCATATGAAAATTCCATTTTAATGAATTCCCCTATTAAAGGATATTTAGGTTGTTTTAACCAATCTACTTTTGTCGGCCATTTAGGTTGTTCCACTGTTGTTGAACAATTCTTTTTTCCAACTTTTCAGTATTGTAAGAAACAAAGAGCATAACTAATTGGCAACAAGAACAATAACGACAAAAGAACAAATTTTTTTTAAATGTTACTTTTTGAAATTTATTTATTTATTTTTTGGCTGCGTTGGGTCTTCGTTGCTGCACATGGGCTTCCTCTAGCTGCGGCAAGCGGGGTTACTCTTCACTGCGGTGCGCGAGCTTCTCACTGCGGTGGCTTCTCTTGTTGCGGAGCACGGGCTCTAGGCACACAGGCTTCAGTAGTTGTGGCACACGGGCTCAGTAGTTGTGGCTCGCAGGCTCTAGAGCACAGGCTCAGTAGTTGTGGCACACAGGCTTAGTTGCTCTGCGGCATGTGGGATCTTCCCGGACCAGGGCTCAAACCCATGTTCCCTTCATTGGCAGGCGGATTCTTAACCACTGCACCACCAGGGAGGTGCCAAAAGAACCAATTTTAACAGACAAAAATGCAAAGATACACAGAGCCACCTCATGGTACACATATCAAAATTACCAACACTAAAAGAAGCAGTGATTATGATTACTCACTTTCATGTAAGTATTATTTTTATTAATTTTCCTATTGACCAAATTACTTTAAATTAAACACATACAAACTTTATGTTTGGTCAAATTATATTTGGTGAAATTTCATTTAGCCAAATTGTTTTCAGCCAAATTACCTGCTTCAGTTTGTGAAAATTGAAACATCTTGGCATTTCCAGTCAGGGCTTGGTGTGCTGATAATTCATAAGAGTCCCAAAATGTGAGGCAAAAAGGACACTTTCATCAGTCCTGGAGCCAGTTTAGTCTACCTCCTGGAATGTTCCCACCTTTCAATAAAATGGGTCACTCTAATTTTTTAGGCATGAGCAAGAGTTACATTCTGCACTGAGGAATAAATGCTCTAACAGGTTTGTGGCTCTGGTGAATTTTGGTCACATGGAAAGTGACCCTTCCCTTCTTTCATTACTTTAGGTGACTAGTTAGTCTATAATGAGCCTCAGGGCTGTAACTGAGTGAGACTTTCTGCCTGGTTCTAGTCTAAGAAAAGAGTGTGCTATGATCTTACTAAAATCTGAAGTGACACTGGAACTTTGTCATAAAAAATATTTTCTCCTTCAAGATGTTGAGTTTCCAGGAAATTGTCACAAAGCTAAAGTGAATGATGGAGGCATCTAGTGGCTGTTGTCCCCATGTTCACAGCACTTTGCCTTTCATACATATTGGGATTTGGGGAGGGGAGTAAGGGACAGGCTTAGGAACCAGTCTCCTCAATGGTTGGTAACCAAAGGTGTCTTAGAAAAGAGAATTACAAGTGTTTGTTTCTCATAGGAAGTTTTGCGTGTGTGTATGTGTGTGCGCGCACGCCACATTGCCATTCGTAAAATCCTGCACAGTCTGAGACTGTGATTTCATGGGTTTTTTTGTTTTGTTTTGCCTCTAGTGTCCCCACACTCTACTTGCCCTAGCATAGTTTAGAGCATTTATTTTAAAACAAAAATACCATCTGCATAGACCTAGCAAATTTGTGGATTGGAAAATAGCCCTAACATCTATGATTCTCTTCCTACCTGTGCAGCTAACTTCCTGAGAGGGGCTGGGACAAAGCATTAATGGCTTTGCTCTTTAGCTTCCAGATCCATCTACTCATCCATCCTTCTGACAGATAGTCATTAATCACCATGACCCTGTGGGACAAAAATAAGTAGAACCTGGGTCCTTTGTCAAGATACTTGGAATTTAGAGGAAAAGACAAGCAAAAAATCAAAATTATAACTCAGTGTGGTAAACATGATATTGGAAATGTGCAAAGAGTGCTAAAGGAGCAAAGAGAAAGAACATGAGATCACACTTGGAGATGGGGAGGAGAGTCAGGGACCACTTTGAAGAAAAGGTGATATTTTCTTGGAAGCTTGAACTCTGTGAAATGAGAGGGGTTTATTAGTTGATCTAAAAGAAACATCCTACTCTATATGCTTATGTTAACTGAAGAAATGCTCATGTGAGCTCCCCATATAGGGAGAAGCTTACCAGAGCTTCCAGGAAGAAACAAAAGATATAAGTGAATTTGCCTAATTTATCCATGACTGCTTACACCCTGGCGAGTGGTCTAGGTGTTAATATCTTTTTCCTAATGTGCTCCAAGAAGAAAATATTGGTTCATGGGATTTTCCTGTCACTTAATGGATTTACCTGTAGTCATTTGAAGGGTACCTGACCTTCACAAAAAGCCACAGTCACCTCTATGGCTCCCCCTCTCAACAGCTCCTTCCTCCAAGCATTTCCTTGTGATAAACTGTGTAGTCTTATTTTTCTAGGTTGAATCATTCAAGTGCTATAATATTCACAGAGAAGCAACCCCCAAAGTTTGTCTCCATTTATGGGTACACGCAGCCCCCATATTAGTTTTTCACTAAATATCTCTGGTTACCGTTAGATTTTATTTTAAAACAATACCTCGCTTTTCTAAAAGTGACCTGCTCCATATCTGAACTAATTATAGACACAGCTGCAAATCTATAAAAATTGTTTTAAAAAATCATAAGCAAATGATTTCAATTCCTAGCACACACTGTTGGCTCCCTTCCCAATGTCTACATTTCCCTCTTCTTTCTCCTAAGAGAATTCCACTTTGGCCCAGGGTGGATGCTAATTAGTCCAAATCCATCATGAGAATTCTATCTCCCTAGTTAGTGGCAAGTTTAGGAAGGGGAAGTCAGCTGGAGCGGGGGTGGGGGGCTTCTGGAAAAAGGTTTCCTTCTCCTAAAAGAGACACAGAAGGAGATATTCTCTTTCCTTCCTTGGAACATTGCTGGGTCAGGATGTGCCTCTGGAACCACTGCAGCCATATTGCCACCAGGTGGAGGATGAAGCCCGGCATGGAAGAAGGCAGAGCTGGTAACATCACCAGGAGTAAAACAGAGCCTGAAGTATCACGCCTGGACTCCATCCTCCTCGGGCCCTCTTAGTTCTATGAAACAATGAATTGCCTTGCTGTCTGAGCCATGATGAGTCAGGATTTTCCATTATTTGCAGCCCAATCACCCTAACTAATAGGCAAGTCTGCACTAAAGTTTGTGCACTCTGTTTATAGAACATTATGTCAGGCATTTAGTTCTAGGAAACAGGCTTATCTGATTTCCCAGTTCATGGCAGATTAAAAACAACAGCCTGTTAAAAGTGGAGAAAGAGCTGTTAGAGACAGGTAGCCGGACAGAGAAGGAAGAGACATCAAGGCAGAAACAAGAACTGAGGTGGTAACAGTGTGGGATTATTAAAATGTTGGAACAAACAAGTCCTCTCACCTCCATAGGCCTTGTGGATATCAGAGTACATCTCAATGACTAATCCATAATGATGACCACGAGTCATCAACGGAAGCTTGCTTTCTGTTTAGTGTATTGTTTTAGAAGGGGGTTGAGGCTGATTAATATTTAAAACTATTTCTTCGTGAACAAGGAAAAGGTTAAATGATTAAAGGGATATGCTTATCTGAAAAGGCACACAGAGAACAACTCTCCCTTGCGGTGCTCAATAAATGAGTGCTGTACATACATGCAAATAGAATCTGTTAGAAGTTTGCTTCATTGAGAGAAAAGGGAGAGGGAAAAATGAAGCAGTATTTTGATTGCTACGTTGAGAGGCTCATTTCAGTTTTGGTCCCCATGAGAAGCCCCAGTAGAGGAGTAGCAAAGCTGGCTATTGAGGATGTGGTGCTGCTCTTCTGAAAGTTACTTTATTTTAGTTCAGTGGCTCTGCAAGCCTGGCTAAGCTGTTTCCTCAGAAGCCTGCCAGCAGGAAGTAAATAAGCTGCTTGACTCTCCTCTTGAGGGGGTTGAACACTAGTAATTAAAATGTAAATAATTGTCAGGACCAACAGCTTGTAAACAAAAATAACTGGAAAGATCATAACTGAAATTGCACCACGCAAAACAGGTTCAAAGTCTTTGTCTACACAAACGCTAAGCCCAACAGTTGATTTAGTCACCTTGGTGAGAAATCATGCAAACTGAGTCATTTGCAAGTGTGCACAGGAAACCAGCTGGTTGCTATAGGTTGCTGACTCCAGAGACAAACTGAGGGAGGCTTGTTTACCAAGTTCCCAGGGCATGGACAACTCAGAACACAAGTGTTACGATGCACTCAGGGCTTTTCTGCAATCAGCTGGTGCATCTGTGATCCCACATGCCTTCCACTCCCTGGACTGGAAGAGGGGCTTCTGGCTGCACAGCTGTAGGCACAGCTCAGGCCCCACAACCCTGCCCACGTCCTGCTGAGGCTGGAGGCACAAGATGAGCTGTCCGCACAGGCCAGCTGTAACTGCACAGTAACATGCACCAGGTGTTACTTTGGTTTTAAAATCCCCCTTCATTTGAGGAGGATCCTGAAACTTTAATAATATGCAAATAAAAGCTAAATAAAATGGGAGAAAACCTAATACCTTTTCTATCAAATTACCAACTAATGTGCATGTGTCTTATACATAGTAGGTACTCATAACTTTTAAAATAAATAACAAAAGATATATTAACCTGAGTATGAGGGAAATATATAAAGAATTAAAGAATTTTATTAAAAATGAAGCTTAAGACTATCAATTAATGGTTTTCAATGGCATTTTTTCCTTTCATACTAGTATATTACCATCTATACTGAGAATGTTACTGGTAAGTTGTTGTTAGCCAATATTTTGGTATTTGCTATATGCTCTACATTCACTATTTCATTCTGTTATCACAACAGCATGTGTACAATTATGAAAACAATTTCACAGATGGAGAAAATGAAACTTAGAGATGTAAAGTAATTTGCCTGGGAAAACAGATTGAGGAAACACTTGGATTATCAAAAAGATACATTCCAATGCTAATGCCCTAACCATACAGAGTTATTGACAATAGTCACACTGAAGGTTTCTAAGATTTTCTCTAGTTTTTTTTAATTAAAGGGACCCAAGAATTTCTCACTTGCATTCTAATATGTTGTTTTGAGGGAGAGATGAGGCTAGAATCATGGCTAATATGTGGAAAATGGTGAGAAACAACGATGCTCATGAAATCTTTCATATGGTTATCACAGTGGAGAAAAGACTGAGACCTGATTTTAGAGTTTCTTATCGGAAATTCTAATTATTGAAACTGAGTTTAGTCCAACACTACAGTACTCTCCAATTCAAGGTTCTAAATACTTTTCCTTCTAGTTTTTCATTCTCCTGAAATGCTTACTTGATTTTTGTTTCATTAAAAAAAAACTGATTTAAAGTTTTTTTATACTCTACATTCACTCATATTTTAGATTCATTCTTTCAAATAGTCATCGTTTAAATATATGCTTGCTGTTCCAGCAGTACATGCTCACTGGAATAACATTAAATAACAAGAAGCATGTGAAGTTGAAGTGAAAAATTTTAGAAATTTTACTGCCAAAGATAATCATTTTTTAAAGTTTAGTGTTTACCTTCCATATTTTGGAGTTAACTACTGATATTTTGTGAAAGTTCCCAACTCTCCTCCACTTTGGTAGGAACTTCTGTTCCCTTCATTTTTTTACTGACCCTATTCTGCTCAATTTGATTTCATTTCCAGAAGTTTCTCCTCTGGGTAGTGTCCTGTCCAGGAAGGGAGCTGCTGTCCTCAAATCCACTATCTTGTGGATCTCCTTGTCTCACATCCTGCAGACACCCAGTTACTTCTCCTCTGCATCCATCTGCACAGACACTGTGGTTTGCTGTCACCTGCTTTTACTCCATGGTCTGTGCACATATCTTGCACCCATTGTGGTTGCATACATTGTTAGTGGGTTTTGGGTTTTTTTATTTAGTTGTTCAGTCTGTTTTTATGTAGAATTATAGAAAGATTAAAAAACCATGTCACTATTACTTCTATCTTCCCAGAATCTCCCTGTACTCTCAGGCTTTCTATTTTATAACAAGTTAAACTAGCTACAGAGCAAGATCAATGTCATTCTTAATTGGCCCCAGACTTAGAAATAATGTTCTCCATAGGATATGTTTGTCAACTTTGGCTGCACATCAGTAGCACCTTGGGAGCTGTAAAAATGCCAGTGCCAGGGTCCCATCCCTGAGACTTAATTGGTCTAGGGTGGTGTGCTCCCCAGGTGATTCCAATGTATAGCCAAAGTTGACAACCAGTAATAATATGAAATAAGGAAAACAATTTTCAACGCATTTGCAAGGTCTTTAGCAATCTACTGAGACCAAACTAGTTGCTTTCTGCTCAAGCTGCATGTGAGTGTAGTCCCTTCCCCATTCTTATCCCATGTGATTCAGGTTAGGCTGACCCATCCCCCAGCAACTGGAGTAGTCAAGTTACCCAGGTGTGCCCAGTCAGGGTGCTCCATTCCTGTCCTGGGATAGACACATGACCCAAGTCGAACCAATGAAAAAATTTCCCACAATATTTGCCAGGGTTATCATAAAAGAAGCACTCTCTTTTCACAGAAACTGTGAGCTGAAAGATCACTGAATCTTGAACTTCCTTAAGCTATCTTTACTCCAAAATCAGGAAAATCTGCCTGAGAATCAAGCACAGAGAGGAAAGCACTGTTGAGAAGTGGAAAGAGTAGACAGTATCCTGATAAATGTTGATGGAGTTTTTAGGGGTCCAAAATATAATACCCCTCTTTGCCTAAATTCAGAATAATTGAGAGATAGATGGAGAGGTTAGGTAAATGGAGATGAAATCATTACTGAGAAGCTGACTGAGGTCATGGCTTTGGATTGCCGCTCAAAAGAACTTTCTAACACTCTGCTCCTTAGTTAATCGGATTTACAACCAGTCACCGGCATGGCTGAGATCTTTAGACTTTGCCCTCCACTGCAGACTGCACAAGGTAGTAGGGCAGACTGGAAGACAGACCATCTTATCAGAGAAAATGAAGGGCACTGGGAGAGCTGAACCATGCCCACATGCCAGATACTTTTTCCAATTCCCCAGCTGAATAACTCTCTCCTAGGCTATGGCTCATGGTTCAGTGACCTGAGGTTCTGTTGTATTTTAGCCCCTACTTGCCCCCACTGCATCAGTGTGCCCACAGATCTAGGTCACTCCTCCTGTGAATGAGGAATGAATGAGGAGTTGGAGAGTGCTAGAGTTCTTCTCATGCTTGTTCATCCTCAGAGAGTCACAACTGCTTGAATTCCTGGATCCAGCTACATATAAAGCGACCTGTACTCCTGAATTTCCCAATTGCGATCAAATAAATTCTCTTTCTTTGTTTAAGCCAATTTGATGTAGGTGTTTGCCATTTACAAACCTGAAGTTTTGATGAATATGTTAGCTAATTTTCTTATATTTAATAAAATCAATTTCAAGAAACATGTATTGAGTGGCTAGAGGGAAATACCATCTTTTCTAGTGCTGTGAATGGGCCTCCTTTGAGGGCACATTAGGTTTAGTATTGGATTTGGATGCGACTGCACTTTTGGACTCTTTATAACATGGCCTTATCGACAGGCTTTCCAAGTTCCTATCACCGCTCCTTCACCCACTCCCTTCCGGTCTGGGGCGGTAAGTTTCAGTATTACCGGGCCCTAGCATACTGCACCATCCTTTAGAATTCCTCCACCTGCCCATACCTTTTGCAAACAGTCCTTTGATTAAGCCTCCTTGAGTTATTCTACTTGTTCTTTGACTGTAGCACCTTTTCCCATTGGCCTCCTGACTGAGAGCAGATCAGTCATTATGTTACATTGACCCAGATGTACCTTCACTGGCACTAAAATGTCCTCAAGAGAGCTGACGTAGTCACTTTTAAATATAGCTACTATACAAAGGTCAAAACCTTTGAATGTTTTACCCAAGAGAAACTTTTTACCCACCCCACCCACTCACTCCCCTGTCCTGCAAACAAGGACAACATTTGGCTATCTATTGAAGAAAAATCAATTTTTCAAAAGAAATATTCCCCTCCTTTTTTCCCTGATCAGATTATCAAGAGAATAAAACAAACATCCAGGTAGGAAAAATATTTGCTCATCTCAGAATTCTCCAAGTGGTGAGAAGACATTTAAAAATTCACTTAGTTAATTTAAACTGTAAATATTGTTTTAAAGTATCACATAAGAAAAGGAGCTTGAGAATAAAGCAGGTTTTTTTGTGGGGGAGGGATAATGTGCTGTGGCTTTTTGTGTACTATTCTCAGATGAGTGAATTATTTCTTTCTACTTTTTCCCCTCTCTTTTTTCTCTTTAACCAAGGAGGAAAGAATCAAAAGTGTTATTTCTAATCTTCATTTTTTTCTCATTTCCTATCTACTAACTTCATTTGCTATTAAAAGAGCACTATACATAATTAAAATTACTTTTTGGAGGGGTATTTTAAATGGTACTGAAGTGCTGCTGAGGTTCTTTTAGCTACACAGTATAAACAAGTCAGTAGCTTTCACCACATTTCAAAATAACCAATGAGAAAACATTACAGAAAAAAGACACATCCCATGCACACAGTATGAAAGGGCATAAAAAATTTATGAGTAGCCTTAACAAGAAATGTGCGTGACCGATATGAAGGCAATTATATAACTTTATTGAATGTATAAAGAAAATGAATAATAATAATGAAAATTAGCATTTCTGTGTACTTTGTGCTAGGGCCTACGCTCCATGTTTTCCCTGTGTCACCTCCTTATCTATGAAGCTGAGAAGCAGTGCAGTAGCCAGCACACTCTTGAGCCTGACTTGGTTTCCTTAACTTCTCTGTGCTTCAGTTCTTCATCTGTAAAACCAGAAGAGGTACAATATATATCTCACAGAATTGTTATAAGATTTAAATGTCACTACAAATAAAGTGCTCAGAACGGTGCCTGGCAAATAACAAGCGACTGCTATAGTTACCTTCACCACTTCTTACAACAGCCTCATGACACAGACACCATTATTATAATCAGTTACAGAGGAAGAAGCTGATATCAGGGAGGCTAGGGGCTTGCCTAATGTCATCCAGCAAGTAAGTGACTGGGATTCCTATTGCTGGCTTGTCCAACTCAAGAGCTAGGACTCTGTATTTATTACATGTTTGTGTTTCTAGATAAGAAGGCAATGGTATTTGTTTTGAGACTTTGTAGAGTAATTCTAGAGTTCATCTGGTAAAATTAACAAAGTGTGTTAAAAATAGAGAAATAGGAGATTAGTTATAGATGGTTGCATCAAAATTGTAACTATTTCTATGTTAAAATAGAAGATAATTAGGGTGATGGAAATGTTTTCTATCTTCATTGTAGGAGTAGTTACACAACAGTAATCCTTTTAAGTTTAATTAAGTCCCATGTGTTTATTTTTGTTTTTATTTCCATTACTCTAGGAGGTGGGTCATAAAAGATCTTGCTGTGGTTTATGTCAAAGAGTGTTTTTCCTATGTTTTCCTCTAAGAGTTTTATAGTGTCTGGTCTTACATTTAAGTCTTTAATCCATTTGGAGTTTATTATTATTTTTTTTTCACGGTTAGATTTATTTATTTATTTATTTATTTATTTATTATTTTTGAATTTTATTTTATTTTTTTATACAGCAAGTTCTTATTAGTTATCCATTTTATACATATTAATGTATATATGTCAATCCCAATCTCCCAATTCATCACACCACCACCACCTGCCTGCTATCACTTTCCCCACTTGGTGTCCATACGTTTGTTCTCTACATCTGTGTCTCTATTTCTGCCCTGCAAACAGGTTCATCTGTACCATTTAACTAGGTTCCATATATATGCGTTAATATACATTTGTTTTTCTCTTTCTCACTTAATTCACTCCGTATGACAGTCTCTTGATCCATCCACATCTCGACAAATGACCCAGTTTCATTCCTTTTTATGGCTGAGTAATATTCCATTGTATATATGTACCACAACTTCTTTATCCATTTGTCTGTTGATGGGCATTTAGGTTGCTACCATGTCCTGGCTATTGTAAATAGGGCTGCAATGAGCACTATTGGGGTGTATGTATCTTTTTTTTTTTTTTTTTTTGCGGTACGCAGACCTCTCACTGTTGTGGCCTCTCCCGTTGCACAGCACAGGCTCCGGACATGCAGGCCCAGCGGCCATGGCTCACGGGCCCAGCCGCTCCGAAGCATGTGGGATCTTCCCGGACTGGGGCATGAACCCGTGTCCCCTGCATCGGCAGGTGGACTCTCAAACACTGCGCCACCAGGGAAGCCCCTGCATGTTTCTTTTTGAATTATGGTTGAATTATGTCTTGTAGACAGCATATATATGGGTCTTGTTTTTGTTATTTTTTATTTTTTAATTTTTTTTGCTTTATAACAAATTTAATCAGTTATACATATACATATGTTCCCATATCCCCTCCCTTTTGCGTCTCCCTCCCACCCTCGCTATCCCACCCCTCCAGGTGGTCACAAAGCACCGAGCTGATCTCCCTGTGCTATGCGGCTGCTTCCCACTAGCTATCTACCTTACGTTTGGTAGTGTATGTATGTCCATGCCGCTCTTTCACTTTGTCACAGCTTACCCTTCCCCCTCCCCATATCCTCAAGTCCATTCTCTAGTAGGTCTGTGTCTTTATTCCTGCCTTACCCCTATGTTCTTCATGACATATTTTTTCTTAAATTCCATATATATGTGTCAGCATACAGTATTTGTCTTTCTCTTTCTGACTTACTTCACTCTGTATGACAGACTCTAGGTCCATCCACCTCATTACAAATAGCTCAATTTCATTTCTTTTTATGGCTGAGTAATATTCCATTGTATATATGTGCCACATCTTCTTTACCCATTCATCCGATGATGGACACTTAGGTTGTTTCCATCTCCGGGCTATTGTAAATAGGGCTGCTATGAACATTTTGGTACATGTCTCTTTTTGAATTATGGTTTTCTCAGGGTATATGCCCAGTAGTGGGATTGCTGGGTCATATGGTAGTTCTATTTGTAGTTTTTTAAGGAACCTCCATACTGTTCTCCATAGTGGCTGTACCAATTCACATTCCCACCAGCAGTGCAAGAGTGTTCCTTTTTTTCCACACCCTCTCCAGCATTTATTGTTTGTAGATTTTTTGATGATGGCCATTCTGACTGGTGTGAGATGATATCTCATTGTAGTTTTGATTTGCATTTCTCTAATGAGTAAAGATGTTGAGCATCCTTTTATGTGTTTGTTGGCAGTCTGTATATCTTCTGTGGAGAAATGTCTATTTAGGTCTTCTGCCCATTTTTGGATTGGGTTGTTTGTTTTTTTGTTATTGAGCTGCATGAGTTGCTTATAAATTTTGGAGATTAATCCTTTGTCAGTTGCTTCATTGGCAAATATTTTCTCCCATTCTGAGGGTTGTCTTTTGGTCTTGTTTATGGTTTCCTTTGCTGTGCAAAAGCTTTGAAGTTTCATTAGGTCCCATGTGTTTATTTTTGTCTTTATTTCCATTACTCTAGGAGGTGGGTCCAAAAGGATCTTGCTGTGATTTATGTCATAGAGTGTTCTGCCTATGTTTTCCCCTAAGAGTTTGATAGTGTCTGGCCTTACATTTAGGTCTTTAATCCATTTTGAGCTTATTTTTGTGTATGGTGTTAGGGAGTGATCTAATCTCATACTTTTACATGTCCCTATTCAGTTTTCCCAGCACCACTTATTGAAGAGACTGTCCTTTCTCCACTGTACATTCCTGCCTCCTTTATCAAAGATAAGGTGACCATATGTACGTGGGTTTATCTCTGGGCTTTCTATCCTGTTCCATTGATCTATCTTTCTGTTTTTGTGCCAGTACCATACTGTCTTGATTACTGTAGCTTTGTAGTATAGTCTGAAGTCAGGGAGCCTGATTCCTCCAGCTCCATTTTTCGTTCTCAAGATTGCTTTGGCTATTCGGGGTCTTTTGTGTTTCCATACAAATTGTGAAATTTTTTGCTCTAGTTCTGTGAAAAATGCCAGTGGTAGTTTGATAGGGATTGCATTGAATCTGTAGATTGCTTTGGGTAGTAGAGTCATTTTCACAATGTTGATTCTTCCAATCCAAGAACAAGGTACATCTCTCCATCTATTTGTATCATCTTTAATTTCTTTCATCAGTGTCTTATAATTTTCTGCATACAGGTCTTTTGTCTCCTTAGGTAGGTATATGCCTAGATATTTTATTCTTTTTGTTGCAATGGTAAATGGGAGTGTTTTCTTGATTTCACTTTCAGATTTTTCATCATTAGTATATAGGAATGCCAGAGATTTCTGTGCATTAATTTTGTATCCTGCAACTTTACCAAATTCATTGATTAGCTCTATTAGTTTTCTGGTAGCATCTTTAGGATTCTCTATGTATAGTATCATGTCATCTGCAAACAGTGACAGCTTTACTTCTTCTTTTCCGATTTGGGTTCCTTTTATTTCCTTTTCTTCTCTGATTGCTGTGGCTAAAACTTCCAAAACTATGTTGAATAAGAGTGGTGAGAGTGGGCAACCTTGTCT
Organism: Mesoplodon bidens; assembly: GCF_964165515.1. NCBI lineage: Eukaryota > Metazoa > Chordata > Mammalia > Artiodactyla > Ziphiidae > Mesoplodon > Mesoplodon bidens. Next base: position 70,468,784 of record NC_138165.1, read on the forward strand.
TGTTCCTGATCTTAGTGGAAATGGTTTCAGTTTTTCACCACTGAGGACGATGCTGGCTGTGGGTTTGTCATATATGGCCTTTATTATGTTGAGGAAAGTTCCCTCTATGCCTACTTTCTGGAGGGTTTTTATCATAAATGGGTGTTGAATTTTGTCAAAAGCTTTCTCTGCATCTATTGTGATGATCATATGCTTTTTCTCCTTCAATTTGTTAATATGGTGTATCACGTTGATTGATTTGTGTATATTGAAGAATCCTTGCATTCCTGGAATAAACCCCACTTGATCATGGTGTATGATCCTTTTAATGTGCTGTTGGATTCTGTTTGCTAGTATTTTGTTGAGGATTTTTGCATCTATGTTCATCAGTGATATTGGCCTGTAGTTTTCTTTGTTTGTGACATCCTTGTCTGGTTTTGGTATCAAGGTGATGGTGGCCTTGTAGAATGAGTTTGGGAGTGTTCCTCCCTCTGCTATATTTTGGAAGAGTTTCAGGAGGATAGGTGTTAGCTCTTCTCTAAATGCTTGATAGAATTCACCTGTGAAGCCATCTGGTCCTGGGCTTTTGTTTGTTGGAAGATTTTTTTATCACAGTTTCAATTTCAGTGCTTGTGATTGGTCTGTTCATATTTTCTATTTCTTCCTGATTCAGTCTTGGCAGGTTGTGCATTTCTAAGAATTTGTCCATTTCTTCCAGGTTGTCCATTTTATTGGCATAGAGTTGCTTGTAGTAATCTCTCATGATCTTTTGTATTTCTGCAGTGTCAGTTGTTACTTCTTCTTTTTCATTTCTAATTCTATTGATTTGAGCCTTCTCCCTTTTTTTCTTGATGAGTCTGGCTAATGGTTTATCAATTTTGTTTATCTTCTCAAAGAACCAGCTTTTAGTTTTATTGATCTTTGCTATCATTTCCTTCATTTCTTTTTCATTTATTTCTGATCTGATTTTTATGATTTCTTTCCTTCTGCTAACCTTGGGATGTTTTTGTTCTTCTTTCTCTAATTGCTTTAGGTGCAAGGTTAGGTTGTTTATTCGAGATGTTTCCTGTTTCTTAAGGTGGGATTGTATTGCTATAAACTTCCCTCTTAGAACTGCTTTTGCTGCATCCCATAGGTTTTGGGTCGTCGTGTCTCCATTGTCATTTGTTTCTAGGTATTTTTTAATTTCCCCTTTGATTTCTTCAGTGATCACTTTGTTATTAAGTAGTGTATTGTTTAGCCTCCATGTGTTTGTATTTTTTACAGCTCTTTTCCTGTAATTGATATCTAGTCTCATAGCATTGTGGTCGGAAAAGATACTTGATACAATTTCAATTTTCTTAAATTTACCAAGGCTTGATTTGTGACCCAAGATATGATCTATCCTGGAGAATGTTCCATGAGCACTTGAGAAAAATGTGTATTCTGTTGTTTTTGGATGGAATGTCCTATAAATATCAATTAAGTCCATCTTGTTTAATGTATCATTTAAAGCTTGTTTCCTTATTTATTTTCATTTTGGATGATCTGTCCATTGGTGAAAGTGGGGTGTTAAAGTCCCCTACTATGAGTGTGTTACTGTCGATTTCTCCTTTTATGGCTGTTAGTATTTGCCTTATGTATTGAGGTGCTCCTATGTTGGGTGCATAAATATTTACAATTGTTATATCTTCTTCTTGGATCGATCCCTTGATCATTATGTAGTGTCCTTCTTTGTCTCTTCTAGTAGTCTTTATTTTAAAGTCTATTTTGTCTGATATGAGAATTGCTACTCCAGCTTTCTTTTGGTTTCCATTTGCATGGAATATCTTTTTCCATCCCCTTACTTTCAGTCTGTATGTGTCTCTAGGTCTGAAGTGGGTCTCTTGTAGACAGCATATATATGGGTCTTGTTTTTGTATCCATTCAGCCAATCTGTGTCTTTTGGTGGGAGCATTTAGTCCATTTACATTTAAGGTAATTATCGATATGTATGTTCCTATTCCCATTTTCTTAATTGTTTGGGGTTCGTTATTGTAGGTCTTTTCCTTCTGTTGTGTTTCTTGCCTAGAGAAGTTCCTTTAGCATTTGTTGTAAAGCTGGTTTGGTGGTGCTGAACTCTCTCAGCTTTTGCTTGTCTGTAAACGTTTTAATTTCTCCATCAAATATGAATGAGATCCTTGCTGGGTAGAGTAATCTTGGATGCAGGTTTTTCTGCTTCATCACTTTAATTATGTCCTGCCACTCCCTTCTGGCTTGTAGAGTTTCTGCTGAGAGATCAGCTGTTATCCTGATGGGGATTCCCTTGTGTGTTATTTGTTGTTTTTGCCTTGCTGCTTTTAATATGTTTTCTTTGTGTTTAATTTTTGACAGTTTGATTAATATGTGTCTTGGCGTATTTCTCCTTGGATTTATTCTGTATGGGACTCTCTGTGCCTCCTGGACTTGATTAACTATTTCCTTTCCCATATTAGGGAAGTTTTCAACTATAATCTCTTCAAATATTTTCTCAGTCCCTTTCTTTTTCCCTTCTTCTTCTGGAACCCCTAGAATTCGAATGTTGGTGCGTTTAATGTTGTCCCAGAGGTCTCTGAGACTGTCCTCTGTTCTTTTCATTCTTTTTTATTTTGCTCTGCAGCAGTTATTTCCACTATTTTATCTTCCACGTCACTTATCCGTTCTTCTGCCTCAGTTATTCTGCTATTGATCCCATCTAGAGTATTTTTTATTTCATGTATTGTGTTTTTAATTGATGCTTGATTCATCTTTAGTTCTTCTAGGTCCTTGTTAACTGTTTCTTGCATTTTGTCTATTCTATTTCCAAGATTTTGGATCTGGGAAATAGAATCTTGGATCATCTTTACCATCATTATTCTGAATTCTTTTTCAGGTAGACTGCCTATTACCTCTTCATTTGTTAGGTCTGGTGGGTTTTTATCTTGCTCCCTCACCTGCTGTGTGTTTTTCTGTCTTCTCATTTTGCTTATGTTACTGTGTTTGGGGTCTCCTTTTTGCAGGCTGCAGGTTCGTAGTTCCCGTTGTTTTTGGTGTCTGTCCCCAGTGGCTAAGGTTGGTTTAGTGGGTTGTGTAGGCTTCCTGGTGGAGGGGACTAGTGCCTGTGTTCTGGTGGGTGAGGCTGGATCTTGTCTTTCTGGTGGGCAGGTCCACGTCTGGTGGTGTGTTTTGGGGTGTCTGTGGACTTTTTATGATTTTAGGCAGCCTCTCTGCTAATGGGTGGCGTTGTGTTCCTGTCTTGCTAGTTGTTTGGCATAGGGTGTCCAGCACTGTAGCTTGCTGGTCGTTGAGTGAAGCTGGGTGCTGGTGTTGAGATGGAGATCTCTGGAAGATTTTCGCCGTTTGATATTATGTGGAGCTGCGAGGTCTCTTGTGGACCAGTGTCCTGAAGTTGGCTCTCCCACCTCAGAGGCACAGCACTGACTCCTGGCTCCTCAATTTGGGATGATTTTTGGTCCATTCATGTATTCCACAGATGCAGGGTACATCAAGTTGATTGTGGAGCTTTAATCCGCTGCTTCTGAGGCTGCTGGGAGAGGTTTCCCTTTCTCTTCTTTGTTCTCACAGCTCCCGGGTCTCAGCTTTGGATTTGGCCCCGCCTCTGCGTGTAGGTCGCCGGAGGGCGTCTGTTCTTCGCTCAGACAGGACAGGGTTAAAGGAGCAGCCTCTTCGGGGACTCTGGCTCACTCAGGCCGGGCGGGAGGGAGGGGCACGGAGTGCGGGGCGAGCCTGCAGCGGCAGAGGTCGGCGTGACGTTGCACCAGCCCGAGGCACGCCGTGCGTTCTCCCAGGGAAGCCGCCCCTGGATCCCGGGATCCCGGCAGTGGCGGGCTGCACAGGCTCCCGGAAGGGCGGTGTAGACAGTGACCTGCGCTCGCACACAGGCTTCTTGGCGGCGGCAGCAGCAGCTCCAGCGTCCCACGCCCGTCACTGGGCTCCGCGCTTTCAGTCGTGACTCGCGCCCGTCTGAGGAGCCCCTTTAAGCAGCGCTCTTAATCCCCTCTCCTCGCGCACCAGGAAACCAAGAGGGAAGAAAAAGTCTCTTGCCTCTTCGGCAGCTCCAGAGTTTTCCCGGACTCCCTGCCGGCTAGCTGTGGCTCATTAGCCCCCTTCCGGCTGAGTTCTCGCCGCCAGCCCCAGTCCTCTCCCTGCGCTCTGACCGAAGCCCGAGCCTCAGCTTCCAGCGCCCCCCGCCCCGGCGGGCGAGCAGACAAGCCTCTCGGGCTGGTGAGTGCCACTCGGCACCGATCCTCTGTGCGGGAATCTCTCCGCTTTGCCCTACCCAGGTATGTGGGGAGTTTCTTGCCTTTTGGGAGGTCTGGGGTCTTCTGCCAGCGTTCAGTAGGTGTTCTGTAGGAGTTGTTCCACGTGTAGCTGTATTTCTGGTGTATCCGTGGGGAGGACGGTAATCTCCGCGTCTTACTCTTCCGCCATCTTACCCGGAAGTCTGGAGTTTAGTTTTGTGTATGGTGTTAGGTAGTATTCTAATATCATTCTTTTACATGTAGCTGTCCAATTTTCCCAGCACCAGTTATTGAAGAGGCTCTCTTTTCTCCATTGTATGTCCTTGCCTCCTTTGTTGTAAGTCAGGTGACCATATGTGCACGGGTTTATCTCTGGGCATTCTATCCTGTACCACTGATCTATATTTCTGTTTTTGTGCCAGTACCATACTATCTTGATTACTGTAGCTTTGCGGTATGGTTTGAAGTTGGGGAACCTGGTTCCTCCAACTCCATTTATCTTTCTCAAGATTGCTTTGGCTATTTGGGGTCTTTTGTATTTCCATACGAACTGTAAAATTTTTTGTTCTAATTCTGTGAAGAATGCCATTGGTAGTTTGATAAGGATTGCATAAAAAGCTTTTGCACAGCAAAGGAAACCATAAATAAGACAAAAAGACAACCCTCAGAATGGGAGACAATATTTGTAAATGAAACAACAGACAAAGGATTAATCTCCAAAATATACAAACAGCTCATGGAGCTCAGTATCAAAAAAACAAACAATCCAGTTGAAAAATGGGTGGAAGACCTAAATAGACATTTCACCAAGGTAGACATACAGATGGCCAAGAGGCACATGAAAAGATGCTCAACCTCACTGATTATTAGAGAAATGCAAATCAAAACTACAATGAGGTATCACCTCACACCAGTCAGAATGGCCATCATCAAAAAATCTACAAACAATAAGTGCTGGAGAGGGTGTGAAGAAAAGGGAACCTCTTGCACTGTTGGTGGGACTGTAAATTGATACGCCATTATGGAGAACAGTATGGAGGTTCCTTAAAAAACTAAAAATAGAACTACCATATGACCCAGCAATCTCACTACTGGGCATATACCCTGAGAAAACCATAATTCAAAAAGAGTCGTGTACCACAATGTTCATTACAGCTCTATTTACAATAGCCAGGACATGGAAGCAACCTAAGTGTCCATCAACAGATGAATGGATAAAGAAGATGTTGCACATATATACAATGGAATATTACTCAGCCATAAAAAGAAACGAAATTGAGTTATTTGTAGTGAGGTGGATGGACCTAGAGTCTGTCATACAGAGTGAAGTAAGTCAGAAAGAGAAAAACAATTAACGTATGCCAACACATATACATGGAATCTAAAAAAAAAAGAAAAGGTACTGGTGAACCTAGTTGCAAGGCAAGAATAAAGAGGTAGACATAGAGAATGGACTTGAGGACACGGGGTGGGAGGGCAAAGCTGGGGCGAAGTGAGTGTAGCATCGACATATATACACTACTGAATGTAAAATAGTTGGCTGGTAGGAAGCAACAGCATTGCACAGGGAGATTGGCTCAGTGCTTTGTGATGACCTAGAGGGGTGGGATAGGGAGGATGGTAGGGTGGCTCAAGAGGGAGGGGATATGGGTATATGTGTATGCATATGGCTGATTCGCTTTGTTGTACAACAGAAATTAACACTTATTGTGAAGCAATTATACTCCAATAAAGATCTATTAAATTTTTTTAAAAAGTGAAAAAACAAAAAAACCCACAGTAATCCTAGCCAAAACTCTTAAACTTTACACTTACAAGGGGTGAATTTTATTTGTGAAAATTATTCTGCAATAAAACTTGGGGAAAAAAGAAGATAACTATAGTTTAAACGGTAAGCAATCAAGTAGGGGGAAATTTACCCAAATAGAACAGAGTTAATAAGTTTGCTATAGCACCAACCAAAGCTAGTCAATCATATAACCTATGATGCAGCAATTCCAGTCCTGTGTATATACCCAGAAATGAGTGCTTATATCTGCCAAAAGACATGTAAAGAATGTTCATAGACGCCTTATTCATAATAATAGCTCCAAACTGCAAACAACCCAAATTTCTATCAACAATAGGATGAGTAAATAAATTGTGGTATATCCATACAGTAGAAAATAACACAGCAATGAAAAAGAATAACTGATATTCGCAACATGGATGAATCTCCCAAACACAATGGTGAATGAAAGAAGCCTGACACAAGAGTACACACAGGATGTTTCCATTTATAAGAAGTATAATACAGGCTAAACTTATCTACAATGATAGCAATTAGAATATTTGGGAGTGGTGACTGCTGACTGGGAGGAGATATGGGGGAGCTTCTGGGTGCTAAAAATGTTCTATATCTTTATGCACCCAAATGTTCATAGCAGCACTATTTACAACAGCCAAGATATGGAAGCAACCTAAGTTTATATCAACAGATGAATGAATAAAGAAGATGTGGTGTGTGTGTGTGTGTGTGTGTGTGTGTGTGTGTGTGTGTGTGTATAATGGAATACTACTCAGACATAAAAAAATGAAATTTTGCCATTCGCAACAATATGGATGGACTTGGAGGGTATCATGTTTAGTGAAATGTATCAGACAGAGAAAGACAAATACTGTATGTTATAACTTATATATGGAATCTAAAAAATACAACAAACTAGTGAATATAACAAAAAAGAAACAGACTCACAGATATAGAGAACAAACTAGTGGTTACTGGTGGGGAGAGGGATGAGGGGAGAGGCAAGATAGGGGTAGGGGATTAAGAGGTACAAACTACTATATATAAAATAAATAAGCTAATAAATAAATAAATAAATAAGCTACAAAGATATATTGTAGAGCACAGAGAATATAGCCAATATTTTATAATAACTATAAATGGAGTATAACCTTTAAAAATTGTGAATTACTGTGTTGTACATGTGAAACTTATATAATGTTATAAATCAACGATACCACACACAAATGTTCTATATCTTGATCTGGGTGGTGGTTACATGGGTGTGTACCTATGTAAAGATTCGTTGGACTGTACACTAAGATTTGTTTACTTTCCTGTATGTAAACTACACCTCAAAAAAATTTGAATTAATGAAGTGGGCAAAGGACTTGACATCACAAAAGAAATCAACTGACAGAACTCTCATGGACACATAGATGCACATTCCATCTGAGTAATCAGACAAATGCAAATGAAAGTTATCTTTAAGTTAAAATACCTATAGCTGAGCAAGATAGGAAGTTATGAGGAAGATGCTGAGATGGAGTTACATGCAAATGATTATCAAGGAAGTTCTTAAATGAGAAGCCAGTAAGGGAGTGGAGGTAGTAGAATAGGGGAGGGGAGCTCTGGAGTGTAAATGACACTGCATAGTTTATTCTGTCTCAAGGCAAGTGATCTGGGCTTTCACACTCCTCTACTAGTCAGAAGTTGACTACCTGCTGCCCTGGGGGGAGGGGACAGAACATCTGCTCCCCCCATCCCACCCCATTTCTGGCTCCCTGTGCATCCTGCCTAAGGGGCTCCTGTAGCCCAAAGGTAGTTCTCTGAAGAAGGCTGCCAGAAGTTACATTAAAGTTAATTGTGCAGAAGCTGGGGGGATAGGCAGATACAAAAGAGGAATCCAGGGAATCTAGGTGGAGTGTTGATGGTATTTCAACAATTGTCTTGATGTCAGGTTGTGGGGGTTAGCAGCCTGAGGTATCATCTTGCATGAGATTGAAATTACCAATTATGACCAGTTGAGTAAGTAGATAAATACAGCCGGGAATGAATGAATCGTCTTTCCTCAGACTACTCTTTCCAATAAACTTCCCATACTCTTTTTTTTAAATTAATTAATTTTATTTTTGGCTGCTTTGGGTCTTCGTTGCTGCATGCGGGCTTTCTCTAGTTGCGGTGAGTGGGGGCTACTCTTCGACGCGGTACGCGGGCTTCTCATTGCTGTGGCTTCTCTTATTGCAGAGCACGGGCTCTAGGTGCGCGGGCTTCAGTAGTTGTGGCACGTGGGCTCAGTAGTTGTGGCTCACGGGATCTAGAGCACAAGCTCAGTAGTTGTGGCGCACAGGCTTAGTTGCTCCGCGGCATGTGGGATCTTCCCGGGCCAGGGCTCGAATCCATGTCCCCTGCATTGGCAGGCAGAATCTTAAGCACTGTGCCACCAGGGAAGCCCCTAAACTTCCCATACTTCTAATATAAAATAGGTGCTTTGTTGCCAGGATTAGCCAAAGGGAGACAGATGTAGGAGATTTATAGGCAAAGAGGTAAGGAGTTGATTTGTTCAGAAAACTTTCAGATCCCATGGAAGTCTTAGAATTTGACAAGTCATGTATGTGCCACTTGGGTTCTGAAATTCTGTGTTTATTTTCTCTGGCACGTCTATTTGGTCAGCCTCCAGTCTTGTCCTACCTCGTGCGGTCACACACAGCCCCCCTCTTTGCTAGAGTACGTTGCAGTTTAAGATATTTGACCTTAATGACATCCCGTGAGGCAGCAGGGCCAGCTGTTTCCCAAATGAGGAAAGTGAGGTTAGACCCTTTCTTCTCAAATTTAGCGGCACATCACAGTCTCAAATTTAGCGGCACATCACAGTCACTTGTGAGAGTTACGTAAGCTGTTGTTTGGAGTGCCTGGAGGTGGGGACCAATCCCTGTTTTTTAAAAGCTCCCAAGGTGATCCTGAAGTACAGCCAGATTTGGGAACACAGGGATTAAGTGACCTTCCCAGGGTCCTGAGGAAAGTAAGAAAACACACCCAGGCCATTAATTTATTTTTTGTTCATCCACCCACCTATTTATTGAGCATTTACCTTATGACAAGTATTCTGCTAATACTGGAAATGCATCAGAGAAGACAGTTGTAATTCCCCTGGCCTCATAAAAGATCATGGTCTGGGGATGCCATTAGGGTATAAAGTGAGGAGCTGGGTATTGCCTCGTGCAGGTCCCTGGATGCCAGTCAAAGCTGGGCAGACAAGGCCTGCAGTGAACTTGGGGATGAGATAGACATTGAGCTAAGAATTCCAAATATGATAAACCTTATAAAATTAGAGCTTTAGTGTATTTAGGGAATGATAATGTCAATCATCTTCACATACAGGAGAGTCACTGGTCATTTGGGGCCACTGGCACTGTCCTGTGAAGACAGGTGAAACTGCTAACTGGTTTTATATGTATATATACATCAAGTGATCTCTTTCATTCAAACAGTACAGAAGCCCATGGGTAGGCTGCCCCTGACCTTTTGATCTCAAATTCCACAAACCAGTTTAGACTCTTTACTGTGGGATTTTTTTTTTTTTTTTTTTAGTTAACTAAGCCAAAGACAATCCTGCAGAGAACTTGCCTAGAGTCTAAACAGATATACAATTCACCCGTTTACTTCCCATCTTTTTCTAATGATTCAGTTGAGGACTGAAGGAGGTTTTTAAAGATAAGACAGGCAGACATATGGCATTTGGTGAAGTTGGGCACACAGGTTTTAAGGTTTTAAGGCCTTTAGACAAGCATTCTCCCAAAGCAAGGAGAATGAGCCATTTGTCTGAGTCCTGCAGCATAGCACCTGGTGAGGGCAACAGGATGGGATTTCTCTTGCATGAGGATTGGAGAATAAAGGCTTTCCTGGATCAGGGCAGCTCCATGGAGAGTCAAGGGAAGAGATGCAGCATGCTTTCCTTTTACACAGCAGCTGCCAACACGTAGACCATTTGCCTCATAAAGTTGGGCTCTCTTGGTGTTTAAAAATATAATCTATTTCTGCAAAGTATCCTTAGAATATTTTTAGCAGGCCTCAAGATAATTTTAAAGAATGATTTAGTCTTCCTAACGCTATTCTTATAGACTCTTGCTGTTCTGATTTATTGTCAGATTGCCTCTTTTTTCATTTTGTGTTCATCAAATTCCTCATGACAATCATGTCAATTTCTTTAAATTCTTTTCCTTTTTCTTCCTCTTTGGCATCATTTATGATCTCACTTGGGGCAGGAGGCGGGGTGATTGGTACTACAGGAGTCAGTTAAGTTTTGGATTTCAAAGTATTTCCCTGAAGACAGTATAACATCAACAAAGCAAGTAATTAAACGGAGTAGGTGCTGACTGGATGAAGCGCATGCCAAGTTGTTAACACAGCAAGTCATTAAGCAAAGTGATTGCTAAACTCAATAAGGCAAGATTTGCCCTGGATAAGGTATCCTGGGATAATACCATAAACGAGTTGACTACATTAGGCAAACTTTCAACCAGGGAAAAGGTTGAAGACAAAAGATAACTTGGCACTAAACAACCTTCCAGAGTTGGAGAACAAGAGGGGACCTCAAAAGAGAATCAGGTCTAAGCCCTGTTCTTTTTTTTACTTTTTATTGGAGTATAGTTGCTTTACCATGTTGTGTTAGTTTCTACTGCACAGCAAAGTGAATCAGCTATATGTATACATATATCCCCTCTTTTCTGGATTTCCTTCCCATTTAGGTCACCACAGAGCATTGAGTAGAGTTCCCTGTGCTGCCCTGTTCTTAAATACACAGTTAACTGACCCCTCTGGGCTGTATTCCTACCCACTCCAGTTTTCAAAGCTAAACAGAATAAACATGCAACTTATTTATTAAAAATAGTTTATTGCAATGTTTAATACTTTTTTTCTTTTTTTTTTTTTTTTTGCCGTATGTGGGCCTCTCACTGTTGTGGCCTCTCCCGTTGTGGAGCACAGGCTCCGCGGCCAGGGCTCACGGGCCCAGCCGCTCTGCGGCATGTGGGATCCTCCCAGACCAGGGCACGAACCCGTGTCCCCTGCAGCGGCAGGCGGACTCTCAACCACTGTGCCACCAGGGAAGCCCGAGTGTTTAATACTTTTAAATGATTCTTCCTTCTGTCCAAATGAAGGCTCTCCCTCATTTAAGATGTTTTCCTTGGTCAAATTTCTGGCCTCCTGAAAGTAATTGCTCATCACCTTTTTCATTAAAGGGATTAAACCTACAGGCTCTAGAGCCAGACTACCTTTACCCACAGTTAGTTCTTAACCTCTTCCTTAACTTGCCTGAGTTTCTTCATTGGTAAAATGAAAATACTTCCAGTTGTCTACCTCAGAGTGTTGCTGTGAGGATAAAATGAGATAATGTTTTTAAAGTTCTTGATTACTACTAGTATATGCTAAGTATTCAATAATGATAATAAAGTATATGCTAAGTGTTCAATAACGATAATAATAATTATTAAATGATTCCTATATTTGAAGGTGATAATTGAACCAATCTCTTAGTCTTCTAAGCATTAAGAAATTCAAATTCCCTTTAGAAAACTTCAAAATTGCCTCGCTTTTTTTCTGGACAATCAGTCTGAGGCTATTTAACATCATGGTTGATATCCCTACATATTCAAAAAACTAAGAAATTTACTATATTACACTATGTGTTTTTATAATGGTGACCTTGAATCTTTAAAGGAAATATTGCATGATATTCAGTATACTGAAATTCTTCTCACTTTGAGGAAGATGTCAACCATGATACATACTAGTTTTTCCTTTTAAAATCAGCCCTTAAAAGAAAAATCAGCAATTAGCCATGTCCCGAGAAAAGAGTGATGAAAAGTAATAGACATTCTCTTTGTCCTTATAGTGCTTACAATCTGGAGGGAGAGGCAGATATTAATAAAACAGTCATAAAAAATGAGGGCCTAATTAGGTTTCCCTGAGGAAGTAACTCTAGAACCAAGACCTAATGACTCAGTAGGTAAGAACCTGGGACCAAGTGAATGGGGCAGTTAGGCTGTTAGGGGCAGCTGTAGGAGGGAGCTGTTTTGCCTGAAGTGGCCTTTGGTGAGGGGTGGGTAGCAGGGAGAGCATCAGGAAAAAAGAGGATCAGAAAGAAAGGCAGCGTGGCTGGGGAGCTGACAGCAAGGAGGGGGTGGGGATACCACTAGATAAGGCCAGAGGAGACAGGCCAGTCCCTGCAGCACCTTACAGGCCTTGCTGTCCTTATCTAAAGAGTCGTGGGAAATCACTGAAGACTTTAAGCAGATCGTATAGAACAAGATCTGACCTGCATTTTGCAAAGGTGACTATGACTACAGTGTGGGAAATGGACAGGTAAGGGGGCTGTCATGGTTGCAGGGAGATCATTTAGGAGACAACGGTAGAAGTGTAAGACGTATTGGTAACTTGAACAGGGGTCTTCAGAGTAGAGATGGTAAGAAATGGACTCATGTTATAAATATTTACAGGCAGGACATGGTGATGGGTAGATGTGGGGGCTGAGAAGGAAGTAGGAGTTAGAATGACTCCTATGTTTCTGACATGAGTAATTGAAAGAATGAGGTACCATTACTAAGATGGTGAACACTGTAACAGAACGTAGTCTGGGTGTTAGATTATGAATTTTACCTCAGACATATTGAATTTTATATAATTAGAAGATTTCCAGTAAGCATGGAATCCAAACAAAAAAAAAGATGGAGAGTCCTGATGGACATTTCGTCCAACTATGGTTATCATGGTTCTTTAGTGACTGTGTTTCTGTTTGCTACATTTAGTATCTGTCTTTCTAGAATAGTTAGAACAAACCTTGCAAACTTTTCGGTAATGTATTGATAATGCCGTAGGGTCTTCTGGATCAGTCCAGTTAAAGATGTCAGATTGAACATAAGCACTCAAATCCCTTCCTTCCTTCACCCAGCTAAGAAAACAATAGAATGATTTTAATAAAATGCACAAGGACAAAGGGAAAGGGATAGGAAACAACAGCAATAAAATTTTAGAAACTAGGAAGCAGAGAGACAAGTACTAACTGAATTAGGATAGTCAATAAAGCTGCATCTTAAACTTGATGATAACCAACCCAATTTACAATACAGAGCCCTAAAAAAACTGGAGCAACAGATACTTTAGGAAGTGAGAATGAGGGTGGGGATTACAACACAGGGGATTTAGTGGAAAGTCTTTTTAAGAAGCTGGTAGATCCTTAATTCCCTACTCCTATTCCTTGCAGGTAGGAGGCTGTCTCTGCCTCATTCAGTATGAAACTGAAGGCTTATTCCCATGCCAAGAACTAACAGAGGGACTCTAGATTGAGATTGGGGAAAGGAAGAGGACTACTATATTGAATACCAGGGATTAAATGTAAATATTTAAATTGTGTGTTGAGACTTCCTCAATCTTTTTCCTCCACTTGGTTCCCAGAACACTGTTAGCCAGGCTTATGTTTTCTTGGCAAAAGGCTGGAAGAATTCTCTGGGTAATCTAATCAGCCTTAGAGAAAAGATACTGACATGGGTCCAGTATGTTGGCCTATGTTACATCATCCTGTAGTAAACTCAATGGAGAATCCCCTTCTGCATGCAGCGCATCCTCTTGTCAGTGCCCCATTCCTTTTTTTTTTTTTTTTTTTTTTTGCAGTACACGGGCCTCTCACTGTTGTGGCCTCTCCCGTTGCAGAGCACAGCCTCCGGGCGCGCAGGCTCAGCGGCCACGGCTCATGGGCCCAGCCGCTCCGCGGCATGTGGGATCTTCCCAGACGGGGGCACGAACCCATGTCCCCTGCATCGGCAGGCGGACTCCCAACCACTGCGCCACCAGGGAAGCCCAGTGCCCCATTCTTAAAATAAAACTAGACAGCCAGTGATCATCAGATATGTGAGGAATGCCTATTAATGAAAGCTAAACACCAAAACAAACAGAAGAAAGCAACTTGAAGGAAACAAGGTCTGCCAAGAGGAAATTTAGAAAACAAACTATCTTGTCTTCAGAGAGATAAGAGGAGATATGAAACAATAACAGGTTAGCTATAAAAGGAATAGTCAGTAAACTCAAAAGGAACTCAGATGTTAAAAACATGACATAGAAATGAGAAATTCAATATAAGGGCTAAAAGATAAAGTTAAGGCAATCTCCCAAGAAGTAGAGTAAAAGACTAGCATATGGATAGTAGGAGAGAAAAGATGAAAATTAGAGGAGCTGTATAGGAGGTCCAATATCTAATAATAGGATTACTAAAAGAACAGAGGATAGTAAATTATAACAAAAAATTAATGAAAATATCCTACAATCTCAGTTTCCAGAGTGAAGGGCCCACCAACTGCCCAGAACAATGGGTAAAAATAGATGCCCACCTGAGAATCTTATGATAAACTTTCATTGACATAAGCTAGCACCTATAATAGTGCCTGGCACATAGTAGGAACACAATAAATTTGTACTGAAGAATAAGCAAAAAATCCAGAACAAGAGGGACAAGGAATTCTGACAACTGAATATTAGATATAATGAAAATCACAGTATGACTGTCTTAGTCTGTTCAGGCTGCTGTAACAAAACACCACAGACTGGGTGACTTGTAAATAACAGAAATTTATTTCTTACTGTTCTGGAGGCTGGAAAGTCCAAGATGAAGGCACTGGAAGGTTTGGTGTCTGGTGAGCGCCCACTATCTGGTGCATAGATGACGCCTTCTTGCTATAACCTCACATGGCAGAAGGGGCAAGGGATCTCTTTGGGGTCTCTCATTTTTTTTTTTTTTTGCGATACGCGGGCCTCTCACTGCTGTGGCCTCTCCCGTTGCAGAGCACAGGCTCTGGACGCGCAGGCTCAGCAGCCATGGCTCACGGGCCCAGCCGCTCCGCAGCATGTGGGATCTTCCCGGACTGGGGCACGAACCCGTGTCCCCTGCATCGGCAGGCGGACTCCCAACCACTGCGCCACCAGGGTAGCCCTGGGGTCTCTTTTATAAGGGCACTACTTCCAGTCTTGAGGGCTCTACCCTCAAGACCTAATCACTTCCTAAAGGCCCCACTTCCAAATATCATCACCTTGGGAATTAAGATTCAACATATGAATTTTGGAGAGGCACAGTCATTCAGTCCACAGCAGACTACATAGAAAGAACAGGCAGAGGGGAAGAGAGCTCATGATGGGAGTGGGGAATGAGGGAGACAAAGGGCTAAATCCTCATCTTCTAGAGTGGAATGACAATAGAGAATGTCTAAAATGTAAAACCCACAAAGAATTAAAACAAGTTGTTTAGCAATATGGATGTAAATACCTTAAGAATCAGCTGTTTAGGGCTTCCCTGGTGGCGCAGTGATTAAAAATCCACCTGCCAATGCAGGGGACACGGGTTCGAGCCCTGGTTCTGGAAGATCCCACATGCCGCGGAGCAACTAAGTCCATGTGCCACAACTACTGAGCCCGCGTGCCACAACTACTGAAGCCCACGTGCCTAGAGCCCGTGCTCCACAGCAATGAGAAGCCACGCACTGCAATGAAGAGTAGCCCCCGCTTGCCACAACTAGAGAAAGCCCGCGTGCAGTAACGAAGAACCAAAGCAGCCAAAAATAAATAAATTAAAAAAAAAAAGAATCAGCTGTTTAGGTAGGGAATGAAAATAATTACCTCTAGATTGTGAGAAATGGGACAGGGAGGTAGGGACTAGAGACTGTTGTTTTCAAACAAACCTTGAAGAACTCTGATTCTTTAAATTATGTGTATGTGTTGGGACTTCCCTGGTGGTCCAGTGGTTAAGACTCCGCGTTCCCAATGCAGGGGGCCTGGGTTTGATCCCTGGTCAGGGAACTAGATCCCACACACCACAACTAAAGATCACGCAAACAGCAACGAAGATATGCCACGTACTGCCACTAAGACCCGGAACAGCCAAGTAAAAAAATATATATTAAAAAAAATTATGGGTATGTGTAACTTTAGTAAAAATAAAATATAAATTAGACAAATCAGGCCCTGGAAGTGTACTGCTTGGGTACATTCCAGTTCCTAACACTTATTAATAGCATGATGTTGGGTAAATTATTTAATTTCCTTGACCGTCAGTTTCTTCATGTGAAAAATGAAAATAGCAGTGGTACCTATTCTGTAGAGTAGTTGAGAGGATTAAATTAAGTAAAGCTTGTAAAACTTAACCTAGCCCCATGCCTGGTCTACATTCTGGCATTTGGGGGCTTCCTTTTGCTTTGCTTCTTGCCAATCGTGCTTATTTTATTCACTCAGTTTTTCCTTGGATTATCATATTACCATCACATTTCAGATAAGATTGGCTTCCCAGATATTATACCCAGTTCATTTTGCTTGGAATTCTGAGTGCTCTCAAATACATTGAAAGATTATACCAATATCTTGCTAAGAGTCAAAAGCATGTATGGCATGATCCCATCCTCACGAATATGAGGAATTCTTCCAGCATATATCTGGAATGCATTCACTATGCATTTACTCATAATCTGCATTTTCTTCTTTCTTCTTTTTTTTTTCAGTACAATGGACACATGGTACTCTATAAAATCAGGGGAAAAATGGACTTATTTTAAAAACAACTCTTCTGTCATAAGTTTACAATTTCATGTGACTTTCTCATCTATTATGTGTGAATGTTACTAGTTTGACTCTGTAAGAGCTAAATTATTTCCAAGTTCCTAGTGGCACCTCCTTGTTCCTACCCACCAAAGCAATATTCACAGCCTGTCTGGGGCATAAATTAACTCCAATTTGCCAATATAAAATTGAGGATCACTGGCTTGCCTGAAAACCACCACCAGAAAGGGGCAGGGTGAAGACTCAAGTTCAAGTTTTCTCATTCTAAGCTGTGTTCTTTCTACCATATGAACTGAGTGCCTATCAATAAGTGACTTAATCTCTCTGGTCTCAAATTCATGACATGAAGGTATGAAGTAGATGACCTTTAAGTTCCTACCAGCTCTAACATTCCATGAATTGCTGAGGTACATGACAAGAGTTAGCCTGTATCATTAACAATATTTATTTCTGCCATATAGAGACTGTGGATTCCACTAAGTGCCCAAAAGTCCATATGATTATGAAGTCTAGGTTACTTAAGTGCAATTTTCACTCCCTGCCTTATTCATATATACCAAGGTACAAAGTAGCTTTGGGTTTTATTTTTACATTTGCAATCACTTGGGAATTTTATCAAGGCTGAGCAAGAGATTTGGAAACTCATAATGCATTTCCGAAGAAGCTGTAAGGGTTGTGAAATTCACCGGGCTCTAACCTTCCTGAGAGAATGGGAGCTGACTGGACAAGACAGCTCATTTCCAGTAATGTTCCTGGGTAATTCTCTGGAAATAATGGAGAGGGCATGGTAACTGCAGCCCAGTTTTATGCTTTCAGTTAGGGCTTGTATGCAGTGGAACACCCACAGGATTTTTTTCTCCCTCTGCCCCAGACATTCACTCAGCAAGCTACACTTGGAGCCAGGAGAGGCCATAAATAATACAGCCCAGCCCAGTTCCCTGTGGGAACTCAAAAGATTCAAAAACTAAGTTAATGCCAGCGACTGGATACAGATCAAAGAGATAGAGTGAGATTGCCTTTTGTTTAACTCTTGGCTTAACCATGTGATTAGCTGTGTGACCCACTTTTTTAGGCATTCCACTCCACTTGCCCACCCCTCACAACAATTAGTCAGAGGTCTTCCTCAGTCTGAGTGGTTTTAGGCCTTGATAAATTATGTCTCTGTGAGAGATAGTCTTCAGTCTGTGCTTAAAGACCCACGATCAACTCTTAAGAAAATTATTTTGAAAAAGAAATTGCTATGAAATGAAACTGTTCTTAGAGCTGATTGGGACTAAAGGCATGGTCCCAAACACCCTTCATAAGTACCCATAAGCAACTTCTGAAGATGGTCTAATGCACTGATTAGAAGTTACTGATCCTTGAGCATGTCAATACTTAATGAACCATTAAGTAAAGTTAATTATTATAACAATGCAGAGTCAAAAAATCTATCCTGGCCTTTGCTTTTCCCACACATTCATAAGGGAGTGGGGGTTAAAATTGGGAAGGGGCGATGGTGGTGATTATATTTCAGAGACTACTCCGAGGCAAACTGAACTTTTACTGTGTATCAGTGCCTCCCTGTCAGTGGCAGTCTGTCTCCACCTAACAACGCATCCATAGAGCTCTCTCATTAAAATGTCCTGTAAAGAATACGATAAAATCAGGCAAAATGATGTATAAAACCTGGTTCCATTTACAGTGTTCCCTCTTGCAGGGATATTTTCATTTTAGTAGCTCTTAGGACAAATGAGAGAGTCTGGCATCAGGGTTTACTCTGGGGAGGGACTAGAAGGGGAAGGAATGTGCTTCTTGTACACCCTTGCTTAAATCTGCAATGGACTAAACTTGAAAACAAGAATGCTTGTAAAGCTCTTAGCATAGTGGTTGGCACATAGTGAATGCTCAATAAATGTTAGCTAGTATTTTTCTGTAATTTTATCATATGGATCCTATCACTTAGCTCCTATCACCTAGGGCATTGACTGAACATTCATTGATAAGGGGGTGATATAATCCACATTAAATAAACCATTTGGGCCTTGCTCAGAGTCTGTTGGCTTCTGCTCTGGGCTGGTAACTAGAAAACAATGCCGTTAGCTTTCTTGACCCTTGCTAATGGGATCCTGTGAAATAGCTAGGGGGCTACAATTTTACAAACTCTGACAGGAAAACTTTTCAAAGTTTTGGACACTTACAAGCTTCCCCAGAAGGGCCACAAACCTAGAGACTTTGCTGGGATGTCAGCTTGAACTGAAGGTTTCTGAGGCCAGTAAGTCAGTTGCTGTGCTGATGAACAAGGCCAGAAAACTGCCTGGCATGTGTGTCTCAACTTCCTGGTGTTGTTCTCAACTTGTTTCATAGGCAGTCAGTGGTGTTACTATTTTGTGTGTGTGTGTCTCCCAGTTGCTAGTTCTGGCAATACAAGTGAAGCTCTAAGAAAATGATTGTTCTTAGCCAGGCAACAGAGTTTTGGTGTAAGTTAGTATGTGGAATATATAATTTGGAAGTAGTTTCAGTCTATGACATGAATGAGTCTTTTATATCAAACAAACAAGAGATTAAAGTGTTTTAGTGAGCACTCCCGGTGCAAATATTGTTCATCAAGTGAAAATGAAATTTTGGTGAAAGATGAAAAGGCAGAAATTTATTCAATAGATATCTTCCCACATGTGAGAAATGACATATGTCTCGGCTTACACACTGCAGCATTGTTTGTAATATCAAAAGACTGGAAATAACTCAAATATCCATCAATAGGGGATTAATCAAATAAATTACAGTACATCCATCAATGGAATATTATGAAGACCTATAAAAGAATGAGCAAGATATGTATCACATAAAAAAATCACCAAGATATATTATAAAGGAAAAAAAGCAATGGGCAGAATATTGTAAAAAAGAGGTGGAGGGAAACAGTATATATACATATTTACTTATAAAGGCACACGTTATCTCTGGAATGATGCAGAAGAAAATGGAAACGTTGGTGGTAGAGGGGAATGGGAAACTGCGTGACTGGGGAACAGACATAGGAAAGAGGTCTCACTAGAGACAATTTACCTTGAAAATTTTTAATCATGTGAACATGTTATTTTCTCAAAAATAAACTAGATTAATATTTTATTTAAAAAGGAATTAAAGAAAAGGCAGTAATTTATAGGGTGTGATTCTGTGCATAGGAAATGACATGTCTATCAATGGAACAGGAAGAAAGCCAAAAAACTATTAATATATGAAATTTTTCTGTTTTTCTCAATTTTGCAAATTTCAAAAGTTTCTAGAAATACCCTTTAGAAATGTCAAGCAATGACATTGTATGATGAAAAATTTTGGTCATTTATGATCAGTTAAATCTGTGTGTCAAATGGGAGAATAATAATGACAACTGTACTGTTTAATTAGGATTGTATATTTTTATGCTATGTCTTAAAAGACCCTTCATCACAAAATTATGTTTGTAGTGAATATGGTGATTGGTCTGTCAACATACACTTGACTCCACCTTTAAGATTAGCTGTCATAGTGGGTGGCCAGTGGTGGCCAAGATTAGTTTAAACCCACCACCATAACCCCATCTCCTTTACCAATGTTTAATTGGTTCAGGGATGGGCAGCCTAAACCAAACTTGAAAAGTTTTTCTGTATGTATTAGTTTTCTATTTCTAGTCTACTAATTTATTGTTAGGTTATGTTTTTATAGCAACTATATTATTTAATGTTTTTCTTCATACATGTTTTCAGTGATCATGGTACCCAAAGAATGGTCTCTGTAATAGAATTCCTTGATGGACTATTGTCCATCAAGGCAAGTGGAATTGACTCATTTTATAAAATACTTCCTCCAGGATGGGGCTGAATCAGCAGATCCCCCAGCACCTGCCCAGCAGTACAGCTCTCCAAGTGTCTGCCCAACACTGAAACTCTCTCCCTGGGACAGCACTGCATATTGATTGACAAAGGTTCTATTCCAGACGTTGGCACAGTTTTTCTGAAAAAAGTCCGATAGTAAATATTTTGGGCTCTGCAGATCGCGTGGTCTCTGTAACAACTGCTCAACACTGCCCTTGCTTGGAAGCAGCCATTGGCAATGGGTGTGGCACCATTCCAGCACCTTTTCATTTACCAAAACGAGTTTGGGGTCATAGCTTGCTGACCCCTGTTCTATTCTTTTTTTCTTTTTTTTTTAAAATTCAATCTCCAAGCAGAAAATTCCATTTGGGGGATGATATCCAGGATAGGTTACATTTAATTAGAGTTATTTATATGTTGTGATGTGATAACCTGGCCTCCTATATTGGGTGGTAGAGACACAAACTCTGGAGTCAGAGAAACTAGGTTGGAATTTCAGTTCTGCTCTGCACTGTGTGGCCTGGAGCTTCTCTCTAGTGCCTTTACTTTCCCAACTATGGACTGTGGATCAGAGTCCTATTTTAGAGGGGGTGTTGTAATGATTAAATGAAAGTGTATGTTAACCACCTGACACAAAGAAAATAATAAAAAAATATTAGTTTCCCTTCCACCCCCACAAAAACACATGCGAACCGGACAATACCACATCTCATTCACATATCTTTGCAAACCCTCTCTTAGATGGCTAATGGTGGAAATTAAAAATCAATTCTAATTACCTTTAGTTTCAGACGATGCTATTTTTAAAAAATCTGTCCTTAGTTTCTAGGAATCCATTTTGTTTGGCTCTTGCAACCTCTTGCATGTTAACAGCCAATCACGACATGTCATCAAAGCATTCAAGCAAAGGCCTTAATTCTGATAATTCTGATAACTCCCTAGGGAAGTAAAGGAAAGCTATAAAATATACTGCTAGATTTTAAAGGGCCACTACTCAAAAGAGATCTTGTGAAAAGACTAACAATTTAGATTTTATTTGATGTTTGCTATGACCATGATTAGGCTTTTTAGAACTGGTTTTATTATTAAATTTCTTAAGGAATTCACCTTCAGTGCCATAAGCAGTGGATTGTAAAAACAATGCTTCTTGAAATTATTCCCCTCTGATAAGTTTAATTTGAAAAATATACATGCATATATGAGGCAGTAGTAATAGGAAGTACTTTCATAGCAGGAGAGCGATTCTGTGTGTTTATTTACTTGTATAAACACACTCAGAAACCACAACATTGAGTATATTTATCACATGCTTTTTTAGTTGGGGAATATTTAAGTCCTCCCATAATTAAAAAATAAAAGTTAAAAAATTTTGCTTCCTCACTAGGGAAATGATTAGAATCAATGCTAACATGGCTATTTAACATCTGTAAAGCCACAATATCATCAAAGAAATAATGTAGTGCAAAAGCAATATAATTTTGGAAAATAACAAGCGTCCCAATAGATAAGAGATATTATTGTTTCAAGCATGAGAATTGAGAATAGGGTGTCTTGGTCAAGGAGCTTTGTCCTTGACTTCTGGAATCAGAACTCTTCAATACGTGGACTCAATGCATTTGTTTCTTGGTTCATTCATTCATTCATTCACCAACTAAGCATTTATTTAAAAATTACCATTTGTGAAGTACTATGCTAGGTACTAGGAACATAATTCATTTCAGAGACAGACGCATAAGGAGTTGATTACAATATGTTTTATAAGTGTTACTACAGAAACATAGACCAATAGCTAAGAGAGCCGTGCAGAGGGAAGAATTCATTTAAAAGACGGTAGACAAGAGTGCGGGGAGAGAAACGGTCAGAGACACTTCATAGAGAATGCAAACAGCATCCAGCCGAGGTATTTTTTTGAGGATGAAAAAACCAGAAGTTCTAGACAGAGTGAAGTACATGATGAAAATTTCAAAAGCATAAAAGTCCACTTAGCCTCTGAGTACAGTTGTGAGTGGTTTGATATGACTGGAACGTGGCTCCATGTGGTGGTGGGGAGGGGTGGGGTGGTCCGTGCTATATTACAACTCTGGGTCCTTCAGCCAGTTGGCCAGTGATCCCTTGGTCACCGTACTAATTTCCTCTCTAAAGTCTATGCTTTGAATGGCTGAAATCCCAGGTATATTAGTGAGGAGGTTTCAGGTTACAAGGAGCACAGTCATGCCTCCGATCTTGGGTGATGGGAATTTTCTATACGACGATCCAAGAGGAAATTAGGAGGCAAGTATGGGAAGTCATTTTAATGGAGCAATCAGGCCTCATGGAGAGCACTGATTATTGGTCTCTGGGATCATCTAGGAATTCTCACATCCCAAAAGGAATACCGGGGTGGTCGTCCCATAGAAGGATGTTTGTTCTTCCTGCACAAGATGTCCTTTTATTCATTTGATTCGGCTTCTTTGTTCTCTGCTTCTTCCTCCTGCTGTTGCTTCTGCCCTCTGGCTACTTCTCAGTTTATTTATCTCATGGATTCTATTTATTAATTGCTTCCACTAACCCATGGAGTCTGCTTAGTCTCTGTTTAGTTTCCTGGCTCACATTCTGCTTTGCTTCATGCATATCTCTCTGTGTGCTTTTATGTAGAAAAGAGTTAACAACGGGTCCAAGACTGCTATCTTTCTAAGATAGAAAGATCTGCTTGCAAGTTTGGCCCTTGACTGCCATCTGAGAGTTTAGGTTTCAGTAGGGTTCTGACCATTTGCTAAATGATAAGCATGGCTCACTGTACCTAAACTGTTTGTACGAACAATATGGTTTATGCTAAAAACCTGCTTTCCTTCTGACAGTCGGGAATTTGATATGTGCTAGGAAGAGGGTACCTATGTGACCAATCCTCAGTAAAAGTCTTGGGCACTGAGTCTGTAATGAGCTCCCTGGTAGAGAGCATTTCATACCTGTTGTCACAATCTGTGGCTGGAGGGATTAAGCACCTCCTGTGTGAGTCTACTGGAAGAGGACTCTTGGAAGCTTGCTTCCTCCAGACTTTGCCCTATACACCTTTTCCCTTTGCTGATTTTGCTCTGTATCCTGTTGATGTCATAGCCTTAAGCATGACTATAAGCTGAGTCCTGTGAGTCCTCCTAGCAAATCGCTGAACCTGGGGTGGTCTTGAGGAACCTTGACACACCTTTGCTTTTAGACTCCTGAAGAAAGAATATCTTACTGATAATCCACTACTTGGTCCTTATTATGGTCTGGCCTCTGGCTATCTCTTCATCCTCATCTCCTACCACTCCTCCACTCCTTGTTCTAGTTATGCCTTGCTGTTCCTCAAACATTCCAAGCATGCTCCTGCTTCAAGGCCTTTGTATTTACTGTTCCCTCTGCCTGTGCCTTTTCTTCCAGATATCTGCATGGCTGTCTTCATTCATGTCCTACCTACCTAAAATAGCTATCCTCTCCCACTCACACTTCTTAACTGTCTACCCCTTCATCTAGATGAATTGTTCATATCAGTTATCAATTTTTTACTTTATATTGTTTGTTTATTGCCTATCTTTCCAAACTAGAGTATAACTAAAGGAAGGCAGTGACTTTGTCTGTTTTGTTCTCTGCTCTATTTTTAGTAGCTAGAAAGGTGCTTGGCACATAGAAAAGACTCAATAAATAAATATGTTGGCAGAAGGAATGAATTAATAATGCATATCTGTTGGGCATATTTCTCATACCAGGCCACATTATATGCCCATGGGCAGCATACTGATGTCTGGCTTTAGGCTGAGCACTGTGGCAGAGATTGCTGATTATCCATCAATATCTACTGTTTCCTTCTTCTGTAGTAATAGAACCCCTAATTTTTGGCTGGGCACAGAGCTATCAGAAATAAAGAGTACAGTTCCCAGTCCCCTGTGCTGATAGGTATAGCTTTGTAACTAAGTGCAGGCCAATGGGATATGAGTGGAAGTCAGGTGTACAACATCTAGGAAGTACCATTAGAAGAGTGGATTCTATTTTCCCTCCCTTTTTTCCTTCCTGCTGGGTGAAATAGACTGTAGTATTTGGAGTTTTGGCAGCCATCTTGGATCATGAGGCAACCTTGGTGATGGAAGGTACAGTCAATAGAGTAAAACAAGAAAGAAGAGGCCAGAGAATGTGGAGGCCAATACCAATTCTGAAGAATCTATCTCTTGACTTTGACAAGCATCAGAAATAAACTTCTGCTTTAAGTCCAGCCATGTGGGGTTTTCTCTCACTTGAAGTTGGCTCTAATCCTAACTAATACAAGAACTAATCTCCAGTCTGACTTCTTGAAGCCAGGTGGAGAGTTGCAAAGTACAAAGCATGATACCATATGAATTATTCACTTTTTTAAAAGGAAGTTGTGGGCATGATGGGAAGGCCAACACGCAGAATGTCATCCTGTAGGAAATGTCAGCTGTGGAAAAGCATTATGGTAATGCCCCCCAGTGAATCACACCTTCCTGTGTCCACATCCTTTTTTGCAATGTGATGTTGCTTATTCCTTCCATGAAGAGGCAGAGCCTGTCTCTCCACCCCCCTGAGTCTGGGTTGGCCTTGTGACTGACTTGGACCAACAGAATATGATAGAAGTAACATAATGCCCGTTCCAGAGTCTAATCTGCAAAAGACTTTGCAGTTTCCACTTTCGCCACCTGGAATCCTGAGATCACCAAGCTCTGAAGCCCAGTGTAGCTTACCAGAGGATGTGAAACCTTGTGGAGGGCAACAGAAGCACCCCAGTGCAGATCCAGCACCAGCTGGCAGACATGTGAATGAGGCCACACGAGTGACTGCAGGCAAGGCAATCAGAAGTCACACCCAGATGCCAGCCTACAGAATTGTGAAAACGAAATAACTGTTGTTTTAATTCACTAAATTTTGACGAGGTTTGTGATGCAGCAATAAGTACATGAAAACCTAAGTGAATATCTGTTTCTTGCTGCAGAAAGAGCCTACGACAAAGGCAAATATAAGTGAAAAGAACTTAATTAAGTTTGGTAACTTTTTAATTTTTTTGGCCGCGCCTCACGGCCTGCGGGATCTTAGTTCCCCGACCAGGGATCAAACCCCGGCCCTGGCAGTGAAAGTGCCGAGTCCTAACCACTGGACCACCAGAGAATTCCCAAGTTTGGTAACTTTTAAAGAGAAATATGAATGTTAGATGAGAAATTGGTAGAACTGGGTATGATTCTCTTTTCATTAACTAGTTTTATGACCTAGAAAAAGTTGCTTAGCCTCTTAGTGGCTCATTTTTCTCAGGTGTAATATGAAGCCCACCCCATGCTCACTCACTTATTCATTCACGAAACACTGATTACCCGTCGGGAGATATTGTCATGAGAAGTGAAGTGATAGGAGACTTTGACTTTCTACTTACACATTTCTGTATGATTTGATTTAAAAAATATTATATTACTTTTATAATCAACAAAGATCATAAAGGTGTTATGGGCTGGATTTTGCCCCCCAAAATTGGTATGCTAAAGCCCTAATCCCCAGTAACTCAGAATGTGACTGTTTTTGAAGATAGGGCTTTTAAAGAGACAAGTTAAAATGTGGTTGTGAGGGTCCTAATCCAATCGGACTGGTACAAAGCATGATATTAACCCAATCTGACCAGTGTCCTTATAAGAAGAGGAAATTTGGATGTACAGAGACCAGGGATCCATCCATGTGCAGAGAGGAAAGACCATGTGAGGACACAGTGAGAAGGTAGCCATCTGGAAGCCAAGGAGAAAGGCCTCAGAAGAAACAAGTCCTGCTGACATTTTGATCTTGGGTTTATAGACTCTGTAACTGTGAGAAAATAAATTTCTGCTGTTTAAACCACCCAGTCTGTAGTATTTTGTTAGGGTAGCCTAGCAAATTAATACAGATGTTTTCATCTCGAAAAAGAACTAGCACCTTCAATGAGCAGATGGTCCTTATTCTTGAGGTGATCATGTTCAAGTTGGAGGAGAGAGACAGTAACTTTCGATACAATGCAATGTGATAAATGCTGCAGTAGAACCATGTAAAGGATACTATGGGAGTCCAGAGGAGGGGGACCTTACTGGTGATGGAGAGGGAGAGGATGGCGGGTCCAGTGGGGAGAGTTTAAGAAACCTATTCTGAGGGTGAGATGCCACCTTCAAAGTTGAAGGAGGAGTAGGGACTCTACTCCTAACTACTGGCCTTTCTGCTGACCCTCTGTGCTTGGTCTCAGCAATATGGTGCATTAGTCTCAGGTAAGGATTTCAAGAATCAGTAAAATTTCAACAAACACACACACAGAAGTTGGGGAATGGGTATACTGAGAGTAGTTTTGCCAATGCTCTATCTTACTTCTTTTTTTTTTTTTAAAGGACATTTAAAATGCTATGCATAGAAAATAAAAACAAAAAAAGACCAAAAAAAGAAAAAAAATGCTATGCATATCATTAAAGATATTTTAACATTATGTCATAATAAAGGACAATCTCTTACGTTGAATACATTTAGCTTTAAGTTTCTTCCATTGTCCTTGGTCTTTGCACTGCACGTGCATTAGTAGTAGTAGACCAGCATTGGGGGGCAACTAGAGTTTCAAGACAACTTTTATTACTCAGGTTATGAAAATAATTTCTTTATATGGCAGAAACTAGTTTTTCTCCAAAATCCATACTTCCCTTCTTCCATAGAAATAGAAGTTACACTAGGTGCATGGCTACTCAGCTAAGGACTATAGCTTCATCTTCTTTTCACAGTTAGATGTGATTATGTGTCTAAGTTTTGGCTGATGGGATGTAAGTAGAAGTAATGGGTAAATTGAAGTTATATGTAATTTCTGGATCATCTCTACCTTAAAAGATAAGTGACTTGCCTTGAAGTTCCTCTCTTTTCCCTTTCCTCAGGCTGGAACACTGAATATCCCCACAACCTAACTTTGACCATGAAGCAATAAATGAAAGGAATATGGGTCCTTGAATGACTCTGTGGAGTAGAGACTCCCTGCCAAGCTGGACTGTTCACCTTACTGTAACATGAGAAAACATGTTATTTAAGCCTCTGCATATAGATGTATACTTTTTGGTGTCTCTTTGTGGGGATAGCTTAGTCTTTACCCTAATAAGCAAATCCTGCTTTCTCTTGCTTTTTATAGTGATATTTGCCTTCCAACTTCCCCTTCAGAAGTCCCATGCTACTCCTATATATCCCATCCACATGGGACACAGAAACTACTAGATCACCAGAGACAGACATTTACATAATAGTTTCCTACTGAAGTGTGGAATTCCCCCAAAGGAGAAGGCCAGTTACCTTCTCACCACTTTTGCTTAGTTTCTCCCACACATCTCCACCTTGTTCCTTTGATCTACTTAGACTGCAGTTAAGGGAACCTTTCCCTCGGTAGTTCAGCTGCTCAGCCAACGGACACAGCCAATCTTCAGGACTTTCCATCCTGCCTCTATCACTTCCCTTTTTACCTTCTGAGCACTGTTTCTTTTACTTTCCAGAGAACCAGATAATATGCATTCCCTTTCAAATCATAGACACTTTCAACAAATAGTCATTGAACTGGCACTCTATAAGATATAAAATGATGAAATAGGGAAAGTATCTGACTTTTCAGTCTACTTGGAAAAAATAGACAAATAAATAGGCAATTATAAATTAAAATACAAAGTTCTAAATTGGAATAAGTATAGTGTGTCATGGAAAGACTCAGAAGAGTCACCTAAACCAGTGTTTGTACAGGAGGGAGTGTGGTCAACAGCATAGAGTGAAATAAAGGCGTGGAAAAGGTCAAGTAAATGTGTACATTGGCTGCATAAAACTCTACCCTGTTAATTAGTAATAAGACATCATTCTAAAACTTCAAATAATTTAGAGTATATAAAATAAAAAGTGAAAGTTCTTCCTTCCACACACATTAATCTTAATCCCCATAGTGATTTGTTAATTTTTGCTTCATGTTCTTCCAGATGTATAGATATGAAAATAGATATATGAATATATACCCATGTAGGGTTTTATTTTTCAAAAAACCTAATCATAGTATACATGTTATACAGTGGCCTTTTTTCCACATGGACTTATTTCCTTATCATGCATATATATTTACCTAACTTAAAAATAGTTTATAGACTTGCCTACAAAGGATACACTACCATTTAATAAATCTCTTCCTTTTTGACATTTAGGTTGTTTTCCATTTTTTTCCTTCTAATAGTAGTGTTTCAAGGAACATTCTATCCATTGGACATAGGGATAAATATTAAGAGAAAAGGATTACAATATCAAGATTCTATACATGCCCAAGATATGATATGTATATGAGAAAAAAAATTAGACATTTTGGATACGTAAAGTACCAGAAAGTTACCTTCTGCTTTTCTTTCTGGGGAATTTACTTGAGGACTCACTCTAGTAAAATCAAAATCAAAGCAAAACTATATCTCAGGGGGATTTAAGATGTATAAAAACATGAATAAGTATTTAATCCAGCAAAATTTAAAAGACCAGTATAGAAGATCACAGTGTGGGTCCTGAATGGGAACTTGGATATTACAAAGAAATTTGTATTTCCCAAACTAATGTTTAGGCTTCTTTCGACTCCATACAAACCCTGAGAGGGGCCTATTTTTGAATCATGACAAAATTTTCTAGAAAAATAAGTAAGCAAAAATGGTTAGAGAATGTTTATAAAAAGGGGGCTGGAGATTGGTACTTGCTTTATCAGATGCTGAAGAATTATAAATATACAATAGTTAAAGCATGTTAAGTACTGAGAATAGACAGATAAATCAGTGACCCAGAAGTGATAATGTGGAACTAGAACTTATAAAATATAAAAAGATAATATCTTTTAAAGAAGTTACAAACCTAAGGGTAAGGAATTGTTTCTTTAATAATTAATGTAGGGAAAAAGGAACTTTTTGATGACTATTTTATTAAAACTTTGCATCACAGAATACATATGGATAGATTAAAGAGTTAAACATTCAACCATAAAAAATTAGAGAAGCTATAGAAGTTCATATCATCCCTTTATGAGGAAGGACTCCCTCAAGCCAAAAAGCAATGAAAGAAACCATAGGAAAAGATAATAGATTTTACCATTAAAAAATATAAAATTTATAAAATTCCCATAGTTCAAAAAATATATATAGATAAAAGGAAAAGGCAAATCCCAAACTGGGAAATATTTGTACAACATATGTTGCAGAAACCAGGGTTACTGTCACTTGTCAAAACTCTAATATTGGTTAAATCCAATTCTTGGTCTAGTCTGTGCCTAAACCTTCACAGATGAGTGTGCCTGAAGAAAAATACAAAACTATGTGTGCTGGTCTAACTGTAAATATACTGCTAACTGCTTTCAAGGAAGACTTTAGTCCTGTTCTTTTTTAGTACATTTATTTATTTATTTATTTATGGCTGCATTGGGTCTTCATTGCTGCGCACGGGCTTTCTCTAGTTGTGATGAGCAAGGGCTACTCTTCATTGCGGAGCACGGGCTTCTCATTGCAGTGGCTTCTCTTGTTGCAGAAAACAGGCTCTAGGCGCACGGGCTTCAGTAGTTGTGGAATGTGGGCTCAGTAGTTTTGGTGCACAGGCGGCATGTGGGATCTTCCTGGACCAGGGCTAGAACCCGTGTCCCCTGCGTTGGCAGGCGGATACTTAACCACTGCACCACCAGGGAAGTCTGTAGTCTTGTTCTAAAACTGTAATATCAATACATTCCCCTAGCTCACTCACTCTCCCATGTTCCCTGACAACTATTTAGCACTGTCTTCTCACTTTTCATCATCTCCTCCCCATCTTCACTCTAAATTGGTCATCTTGCTTACAGTGGCAATCAGAAGAGAATTTACACACACCACACCACCATACCCACTAGTATTTCCCCTCCTGTCACAGAAGAATCTACCATGCTCCCATTAACCCCTTCACAAGAGCACTTGCTCCCACCTCTCTCAACTACTCAAGGACACGAATCTGTCTCCAGAAATTCCCATTTCTCCCTCTCTCTACTGAAACACTCCCTTCAGCCTCAGTCATGATATTATTTTTCACATCTTAAAAAAAAAATCTCTTCTGTCCCACTTTTCCCTCAAGTTTTTGCATCATTTCTCTCTGCTTTGCAACATACCTTCTAGAAGGAGCTATATACTTTTTTTTTTTTTTGGCTGCATTGGGTCTTCGTTGCTGCATGCAGGCTTTCTCTAGTTGCAGCAAGCAAGGGCTACTCTTCGTTGTGGTGTACAGGCTACTCTTCGTTGTGGTGCATGGGCTTCTCATTGCAGTGGCTTCTCTTGTTGCGGAGCATGGGCTCTAGGCATGAGGGCTTCAGAAGCTGTGGTGCGCGGGCTCAGTAGTTGTGGTGCATGGGCTTAGTTGCTCCGCGGCATGTGGGAACTTCCCGGACCAGGGCTTGAACCTGTGTCCCCTGCATTGGCAGGCGGATTCTTAACCACTGCGCCACCAGGGAAGTCCAGGAGCTATATACACTTGCTTTAACATTTCCAATTCCTCAACTTCTGTTCTCTCTTGAACTCGACCCACTGAGATTTTCACCCCCATGAACTCCACTGCAACTACTCTTGTCGACATCACTAATGACCTTCGTTTTTCCTAAAGCCAGTGATCAACTCTGTTTTATCTCATGTGATCTATCAGCAGCACTTGACACAACAATCACCCCTTCCCAGAAACATGTGATTCACTTGGCATCCAGAACACCACTCTGACTCTGTTCTTCCTGCCTCCCTGTTCTTCATGTCTAAAATGGCCCTCCTGATCTTCCCACAATCCCCAGAACTGTTCCACCTGTAGTCTTCTCCATTTCAGTGAATGACAACTCTGTCTTTCCAGTTGCTCAGACCGTCAATTTGAAAGTCATATTTAATTCATCTTATTTTATCATACTCCACTTCCAACCAGACTGAAACTGTTGGCTCTGTCTTCAAAATATATCCACATGCTGATCACATTTTACCATTGTCACTGCTGCCACCCTGGTGCAAGCCAGTGCACATCTCTGGGATTAATACATAACCTAACTGATTTTCCTACTTCCACACTTGCTCCTTTTGTTCTCCACCCAGCAGTCAGAGTGATACTGTTAAGTCCGATTAGCACATCAGGTCTTTGCTGAACACATTCCAAAGCCCTCATGTATAATATGCCCCCTCCTCATCCTCATCTTCTACATTCTCTCCTAGCTCACTCCACTTCAGTCCCAGCAGCCTGCTTACTGTTCCTGGAAAAAGCCAGAGAACTTGAGCATTTTCAGTGGCTCCCTTCCCTCCTTTGTAGCTTCAGTCAAATATCATCTTCCTCACCCACTCTTTAGCCATTCCTGCTAAATCCCTATGCCCTTCTTTGCTTCATTTTTCACCTTAGTACTCACCGCCTTCTAACGCCCTATATAATTTTACTGATTTATTATGTCTCTTGCCTGTTTACTGACATTAGAATGTAAGGTCTACAAAGTCAGGGATTTTTGTTTGCATTATTTTTTAACTGATGCAGTCCCACTGCTGGCACATAGTAGTTGTTCAATAAAGATTTGTTGAATAGATTAATGAATTATGTTCAATGAACATACAAAGGGCAAATGGGAGTGTAAATCTCTTCAAAATTCCTAAAATATAACTGAACAATACTGTTGTTGGTTCTAGGACCCCACATGGATACCAAAATTTGAGGATACTCATCCCTTATATAAAATGGCAAATACTATGTCATTTCATATAACCTATGCACCCCCCCATATATTTTATTTTTTTTATTTTTATTTTTTAAAGCGGATAGGGAGGGAAACAGTTTTATTTTATTTTATTTTTATTTTATTTTATTATTCATTCATTCATTCGTTCATTTTGGGCTGCCTTGGGTCTTCGTTGCTGTATGCAGACTTTCTCTAGTTGCGGCTAGTGGGGGCTTCTCATTGCGGTGGTTGCTCTTGTTGCAGAGTACGGGCTCTAGGCGTGCACAGGCTTCAGTAGTTGTGGCTCGCAGGCAGTAGAGTGCAGGCTCAGCAGTTGTGGCACACGGGCTTAGTTGCTCCATGGCATGTGGGATCTTCCCGGACCAGGGCTCGAACCCATGTCCCCTGCATTGGCAGGTGGATTCTTAACCACTGCACCACCAGGGAAGTCCTCCCCCCATATATTTTAAATCATCTCTAGATTACTTATAATACCTAATACCATGTAAATGCTGTGTAAATAGTTGAAAATACAATGTAAATGCTATGTAAATAGTTGCCCTGCACAGTCAATTCAAGTTTTGCTTTTTGGAACTTTCTGGAATTAAAAAGAATATTTATTTCCATCCAGGGTTGGTTGAATCCCTGGATGCAGAACCTGCAGATATGGAAGGCCAACTATACATATCAGAAGTCTTACTTATATACTGAGTAATTTCACTTTTAGAAATTTATCTCAATGTAGGATTTCCCAAGCTAGTATAAAGGAAATATGTACTGTTCCAGAATATTAATAGGTATATGAAAAATAAAGAAAATATTCTGAACAACAACAAAAATCTCTTCTAATCTGCTCTGGTTCTCAGACTTGGTTGCACATTATAATAATTACCTGAGGGGTTTTAAAACATATTGATGCCTGAATCCCACCTGCAGAGATTCTGATTTAATTAGTTTGGACTTGTTGTCCCTCCTGTCATGATATTAGCAGCCTATGATTAGTATTGAGAACCATTAATTCATTAGAGGCTGTAGATGGTAATCCTGTTCACATCTTTGGGCCTGTATTTTTTCACATACAAAATGAAGGCATTAGAGTATATTATCTGTAAGCATCCTTCCAACTGGGATACTCTATGTTCATACAGGAAAATCTCTTATTTAGGGCTTATAGGAAATATTTGCTGTCTCTTTCTAGTGATTTATTGGTGTGTGTGTGTGTGTGTGTGTGTGTGTGTGTGAGTGAGTGTGTGAAAGAAGACCACATGTATCAGCCTTATAATGCTCTGAAATAAGAAAAGGTATATATTTTTACTATACAGAAACCGAGATAATAAAAATTTCATAGTCATCAAGCCCTCCACTCCAACAGGTGTCAGGCATGATGTTAGAGGAAACTGTCACATACTTATTGTAGGGCCAACTAGAGCAAGAAACAGAACTCTGAAACCAGGAGCGCTGTTTTTTTACATTGTCATTTGTTTATTTATTTTTATATATGTCTTAATCTGTCGGGGCTGCTGTAACAAAATACTGTAAACTGGTGGCTTATAAACAATAGAAATTGAGAAATATAAATATCTCACAATTCTGGAGGCTGGGAAGTCCAAGATCTAGGCACTGGCAGATTTGGTACCTGGTGAGAGCCCACCTCCTGGTGCAAAGACATCTGTCATTTGCTGTGTCCTTACATGGTGAAAGGGGCAAGGGAGTTCCTTGGGGTCTTTTTTATAAGGGCATTAATCCCATTTATGAGGGCCCTCTGCCTTCTATTCCTAATCACCTCTCAAAGGCCCCACCTCCAAATACTAAAACACTGGGGACTAGATTTTAACATACAAGTTCCGGGGGACAGAAACATTGAGTTTATATAGCAACATAAGACACTGAGAAACATTAGCAAATATCAAGTAATTCTTTTTAAAGCATCTAGGTATATAGTATGAAAAGGACTTCTGATCCTACAGAAGCCTTCTTATGCTCACTCTGTGCTCATGATTTCTAATATTTTTTACAATTTCCTTTTAAGTATAAGGTGTATGATATATATTCCAGTTAGATAAATCTTCCATAAATAAAGAAATAATTTTGTTTTATTAGTTTTGAGTTTGGTCAGTTGCCAATAATATTTTGTTTTTTCAGCTGAATAAACAATAAATTCAGGGAGCTATTTACATGTGTGGTACACTTGAAAGAAACTTTTTAGAACACAGAAGCCAAAGTCATTCACTCTATCATTAAAAAGATAATGAATTAGCCATTTAGGGATGCATTTCTTCCCAAGGAAAACTACAAGTTATTCCTCACAAGCTAACTTCACTGCCCCCACACAATTAGACACTGAAGATCAGATAAAATGGTACTGCACTTATCACTGTGAACTATAAACCAAAAAAATCTAATTACCCATTTCGATAACCAAAGAAATGCACTTTTTAGAGGGGCCCTGAACCAAGATGGCAGAGTAGAAGGACGTGCTCTCACTCCCTCTTGTGAGAACACCAGAATCACAACTAGCTGCTGGACAATCATCAAAAGGAAGACAATGGAACTCACCAAAAAAGATACCTCACATCCAAAGACAAAGGAGAAGCCATGATGAGATGGTAGGAGAGGTGCAATCACAGTAAAATCAAATCCCATAACTGCTGGGTGGATGACTCACAAACTGGAGAACACTTATACTACAGAAGTCCACCCACTGGAGTGAAGGTTCTGAGCCCTACTTCAGGCTTCCCAACCTGGGGGTCCAGCAATGGGAGGAGGAATTCCTAGAGAATCAGACTTTGAAGTCTATTGGGATTTGATTGCAGGACTTCGACAGGACTGGGGGAAACAAAGACTCCACTCTTGGAGGGCACACGCAAAATAGTGTGTGCATCAGGACCCAGGGGAAGGAGCAGTGACGCCAGGGGAGACTGAACGAGACTTAAGTGCTAGTGTTGGAGGGTTTCCTGCACAGGCCGGGGGGGTGGCTGTGGCTCACCATAGGGACAAGGACACTGGCAGCATAACGTCTGGGAAGTTCTCCTTGGCATGAGCCCTCCCAGAGTCCCCACCAAAGAGCCCAGGTAGTCTCCAGTGTTGGGTTGCCTCTGGCCAAACAACCAACAGGGAGGGAACCCCCAGCCCCACCCATCAGCAGTCAAGCGGATTAAAGTTTTACTGACCTCTGCCTACCAGAGCAACAGTCAGCTCCACCCAGCACCAGTCCCTCCCATCAGGAAACTTGCACAAGCCTCATAGATAGCCTCATCCATCAGAAGGCAGACAGCAGCAGCAAGAACTACAATCCTGCAGCCTGCGGAACAAAAACCACATTCACAGAAAGACAGACAAGATGAAAAGGCAGAGGGCTATGTACCAGATGAAGGAACAAGATAAAACCTCAGAAAAAAAACTAAATGAAGTGGAGATAGGCAACCTTCCAGAAAAAGAATTCAGAATAATGATAGTGAAGATGATCCAGGACCTTGGAAAAAGAATGGAGGCAAAGATCGAGAAGATGCAAGAAATGTTTAACAAAGAACTAGAAGAATTAAAGAACAAACAGAGAGGAACAATACAATAACTGAAATGAATACTACACTAGAAGGAATCAATAGCAGAATAACTGAGGCAGAAGAATGGATAAGTGAACTGGAAGACAGAATAGTGGAATTCACTGCTGTGGAACAGAATAAAGAAAAAAGAATGAAAAGAAATGAAGACGGCCTGAGAGACCTCTGGGACAACATTAAACGCAACAACATTCACGTTATAGGGTTCCCAGAAGGAGAAGAGAGAGAGAAGGGACCAGAGAAAATATTTGAAGAGATTATAGTCGAAAACTTCCCTGACAGGGGAAAGAAAATAGACACCCAACTCCAGGAAGCACAAGAGTCCCATACAGGATAAACCCAAGGAGAAACATGCCGAGACACATAGTAATCAAATTGGTAAAAATTAAAGACAAAGAAAAATTATTGAAAGCAGCAAGGGAAAGACAAGAAATAACATACAAGGGAACTCCCAAAAGGTTAACAGCTGATTCCTCAACAGAAACTCTACAAGCCAGAAGGGAGTGGCATGATATATTTAAAGTGATGAAAGCGAAGATCCTACAACCAAGATTACTCTACCTGGCAAGGATCTCATTCAGATTCGATGGAGAAATCAAAAGCTTTATACACAAGCAAAAGCTAAGAGAATTCAGCAGCACCAAACCAGCTCTACAACAAATGCGAAAGGAACTTCTCTAAGTGGGAAACACAAGAGAAGAAAAGGACCTACAAAAACAAACCCAAAACAATTAAGAAAATGGTCATAGGAACATACATATCGATAATTACCTTAAACATGAATGGATTAAATGCTCCAACCAAAAGACACAGGCTTGCCGAATGGATACAAAAACAAGACCCATATATATGCTGTCTACAAGAGACCCACTTCAGACCTAGGGACAGATACAGACTGAAAGTGAGGGGATACAAAAAGATATTCCATGCAAATGGAAATCAAAAGAAAGCTGTGGTAGCAATACTCATTTCAGATAAAATAGACTTTAAAATAAAGAATGTTACAAGAGACAAGGAAGGACACTACATAATGATCAGGGGATCAATCCAAGAAGAAGATATAACAATTATAAATATATATGCTCCCAACATAGGAGACCTCAATACATAAGGCAACTGCTAACAGCTATAAAAGAGGAAATCGACAGTAACACAATAATAGTGGGGGACTTTAACACCTCAATTACACCAATGGACAGATCATCCAAAATGAAAATAAATATGGAAACATAGGTTTTAAATGACACAATAGACCAGATAGATTTAATTGATATTTATAGGACATTCCATGCAAAAACAGCAGATTACACTTTCTTCTCAAGTGCACATGGAACATTCTCCAGGATAGATCACATCTTGGGTCACAAATCAAGCCTCAGTAATTTTAAGAAAATTGAAATCATATCAAGCATCTTTTCTGACCACAACACTATGAGATTAGAAATGAATTACAGGGAAAAAAATGTAAAAAACACAAACACATGGAGGCTAAACAACACGTTACCAAATAACCAAGAAATCACTGAAGAAATCAAAGAGGAAATCAAAAAATACCTAGAGACAAATGACAGTGAAAACACGATGATCCAAAACCTATGGGATGCAGCAAAAGCAGTTCTAAGAGGAAAGTTTATAGCTATACAAGCCTATCTCAAGAAACAACAAAAATCTCAAGTAAACCATCTAACCTTACACCTAAAGGAACTAGAGAAAGAAGAACAAACAAAACCCAAAGTTAGCAGAAGGAAAGAAATCATAAAGATCAGAGCAGAAATAAATGAAATAGAAACAAACAAAACAATAGCAAAGACCAATAAAACTAAAAGCTGATTCTTTGAGAAGATAAAACAAAATTGTTAAACCATTAGCCAGACTCATCAAGAAAATGAGGGAGAGGAGTCAAATCAGTAAAATTAGAAATGAAAAAGGAGAAGTTACAACAGGCACCGTAGAAATACAAAGCATCCTAAGAGACTATGACAAGCAACCTTATGCCAATAAAATGGACAACCTGGAAGAAATGGACAAATTCTTAGAAAGGTATAACCTTCCAAGACTGAACCAGGAAGAAACAGAAAATATGAACAGACCAATCACAAGTAATGAAATTGAAACTGTGATTAAAAATCTTCCAACAAACAAAAGTCCAGGACTAGATGGCTTCACAGGTGAATTCTATCAAACATTTAGAGAAGAGCTAACACCCATCCTTCTCAAACTCTTCCAAAAAATTGCAGAGGAAGGAACACTCCCCAACTCATTCTATGAGGTCACCATCACCCTGATACCAAAACCAGACAAAGATGCTACAAAAAAAGAAAATTACAGACCAGTATCACTGATGAATATAAATTCAAAAATCCTCAACAAAATACTAGCAAACAGAATCCAACAACACATTAAAAGGATCATACACCACGATCAAGTGGGATTTATCCCAGGGATGCAAGGATTCTTCAATATATGGAAATCAATCAATGTGATACACCATATTAACAAATTGAAGAATAAAAACCATATGATCATCTCAATAGATGCAGAAAAAGCTGTTGACAAAATTCAATACCCATTTATGATAAAAACTCTCCAGAAAGTGGGCATAGAGGGAAACTACTTCAACATAATAAAGGCCATATATGACAAAACTACAGCAAACATCATTCTCAATGGTGAAAAACTGAAAGCATTTCCTCTAAGATCAGGAACAAGACAAGGATGTCCACTCTCACCACTCTTATTCAAGATAGTTTTGGAAGTCCTAGCCACAGCAATCAGAGAAGAAAAAGAAATAAAAGGAATACAAATTGGAAAGGAAGAAGTAAAACTGTCACTGTTTGCAGATGACATGATACTATACACAGAGAATCTTAAAGATGCCACCAGAACACTACTAGAGCTAATCAATGAATTTGGTAAAGTAGCAGGATATGTAATTAATGCACAGAAATCTCTTGCATTCCTATACACTAATGATGAAAAATCTGAAAGAGAAATTAAGGAAACACTCCCATTTACTGTTGCAACAAAAAGAATAAAATATCTAAGAATAAACCTACCTAGGGATACAAAAGACCTGTATGCAGAAAACTATAAGACACTGATGAAAGAAATTAAAGATGATACCAACACATGGAGAGATATACCATGTTCTTGGATTGGAAGAATCAATATTGAAAAATGACTATACTACCCAAAGCAATCTACAGATTCAATGCAATCCCTATCAAATTACCAATGGCATTTTTTATGGAACCAGAACAAAAAATCTTAAACTTTGTATGGAGACCCAAAAGACCCCAAATAGTCAAAGCAATCTTGAGGGAAAAAAACGGAGCTGGAGGAATCAGACTCCCTGACTTCAGACTATACTACAAAGCTATAGTAATCAAGACAATATGGTACTGGCTCAAAAACACAAACATAGATCAATGGAACAAGATAGAAAGCCCAGAGATAAACCCACGCAACTATGGTCAACTAATGTATGACAAAGGAGGCAATGATATACAATGGAGAAAAGACAGACTCTTCAATAAGTGGTGCTGGGAAAACTGGACAGCTACATGTAAAAGAATGAAGTTAGAACACTCCCTAACACCATACACAAAAGTAAACTCAAAATGGATTAGAGACCTAAATGTAAGACCGGACACTGTAAAACTCTTAGAGGAAAACATTGGAAGAACAGTCTTGAACATAAATCACAGCAAGATCTTTCTTGATCCACCTCCTAGAGTAATGGAAATAAAAACAAAAATAAACAAATGGGATTTAATGAAACTTCAAAGCTTTTGCTCAGCAAAGGAAACCATAAACACAATGAAAAGACAACCCTCAGAATGGGAGAAAAATATTTGCAAATTAATCAATGGACAAAGGATTAATCTCCAAAATATATAAAGAGCTCATGAAGCTCAATATTAAAAAAATAAACAGCCCAATCCAAAAATGGGAAGAAGACCTAAATAGACATTTCTCCAAAGAAGACATACAGATGGCCAAGAAGCACATGAAAAGCTCAACATCACTAATTACTAGAGAAATGCAAATCAAAACTACAATGAAGTATCACCTCACACCAGTTAGAATGGGCATCATCAGAAAATCTACAAGCAACAAATGCTGGAGAGGGTGTGGAGAAAAGGGAACCCTCTTGCACTGTTGGTGGGAATGTAAATTGATACAGCCACTATGGAGAACAGTATGAAGGTTCCTTAAAAACTAAAAATAGAATTACCATATGATCCAGCAATCCCACTACTGGGTATATACCCAGAGAAAACCACAATTCAAAAAGACACATGCACCCCAATGTTCATTGCAGCACTATTTACAATAGCCAGGTCATGAAAGCAACCTAAATGCCCATCGACAGAGAGATGGATAAAGAAGATGTGGTACATATATACAACGGAATATTACTCAGTCATAAAAAGGAACAAAATTGGGTCGTTTGTTGAGACGTGGATGGGTCTAGAGACTGTCATACAGAGTGAAGTAAGTCAGAAAGAGAAAAACAAATATCGTATATTAACGCATATATGTGGAACCTAGAAAAATGGTACAGATGAACCCGTCTGCAGGGCAGAAATTGAGACACAGATGTGGAGAACAAATGTATGGACACCAAGGGGGGAAAGCGGCAGGGGGATGGGGGTGGTGGTGTGATGAATTAGGTGATTGGGCTTGACATGTATACACTGATCTGTATAAAATGGATAACTAATAAGAACCTGCTGTATAAAAAGATAAATAAAATAAAATTAAAAAATTTTTTAAAAATGCACTTTTTAGGGAAAATAACCTGTTTTGGAAAAAAGGTCATTGTATGTAACAGATAGTTGGTTTTAAATTCCAGCTTCATAACTTAGTATATAAAATGAGAAAATCCACTTCACATGAATTATTAATATATAAATAAGCATACAGTGCTTTTAACGTAAAATGCCTGGCACATAGCAAATGCTCAATGCGTGTCAGCATTTACCATTCTAGGGATGATTTGTGTTTAAATATTACTAAACATTACTTATGAGGCTTTTGATTAAATGTTTTAAAGAAGATTAAGACCTTTTTTTTTGACCTTGCCAATTATGCTACAAAGTGGATTATCTCTGTAATGTGAGAACACTGTAGTTCTTGTTAATTTTTTTATTGTTAGTTTCACTGCACAATATGTCTAGTATCAAATAGTATTTGGCCAGGTATTTTACTGATGTTGTAATAGTTTAAAATAGACGAATAGTACAAAGAAAGTGAAAATGACCACTGGGGTCCCAGAAACCAGAACCTGGTAGGGAGCACGGGTAGTGAGTGGTGGGCAAACTTATGCACAAGATTCTAATGGATGCCCTTTGGTATTTTACTGGATCTGACCAAGCAATATCTTCTTTACACGGAGTAGTGGTGTTGAGCTTCTGGGCATAAACCTCTCATCACCTCAGAATAAATCGTTGTTTGCGCTATGAAAATGATGAAAGCCCACAAACAGTCTTAGAAGCAAGACCACGAAGTAATCCTGCAAAGACAGTAAAGCAGCAGCAATATAGTCATTACGATCTAACTGGCTGGGCATTGATGGATCTTTGTTTATTTCACTGAATGGTAATATTACGAAAGATTATTTGGGTGGCAACAGTTGCTCTTCTAGACATCTCCTTTCTTTCTTTCTTTTTTTTTTTTAATTAACCACCACCCTTGAGGAGTGATCAGGGATAGTTTAAACCGACTGACCTGGGTTGAAGAATTCCTAAACTGCCCACACCATCCTGTTTCTCAAGACTGCCTTTAGTTTTGGTGGATGAGAAAGCACTTGTTGCCATTTCCTTTCTGAGAACTGCTGAGTTAGGAGGAAAGGAAGTGAGAGATGTTCGACTGAATTCTGTCCTGTGGGGGAAGTGCAGGGCTGGGTTGGGCTGTGCCTCTGAGCACAAGCTTCTACTTTTGTGGGGCTGGTTTCCCAAGTGTCTGGTTCCTCTTTCTAAATGTCTGTAAAATTGGTTTGAGCAGTCCTACCTAATCCCCTTTCTGGGAACAAATGACCCAGGGTTCAGGGAGTGGCTAATTTTCTTTGCCTAAACTCTGGGCCAGATTGGGAGTCTATGGGAGCCCTGATGTTGGATGTGGTTCTGCCATTAACTCACGTTTCATCATTGTTTTACTGGATATTGAAATCATGCTTATAATATTATCTTACATCATTTTCCAGCATTACGTCAGTGTCTTTGGCACACTGGACTTTATTTGTCCATGAATTGAAAGCTTCTGCTTCCTTAAGAATGACTTGCACCCCTGTTAATGCTGTGATTATCGTTGAAACTCATTTCTTGTGCTGTAATATATCTATGCTGTTTGTTTGCAGATGTTTGGGAAGTGGTGTGGTTGAGCTAAAAATATTCAGAAAGATTCAAGGAAAAAGTCTTCTGCCACACAAATTCTCTGATACTCTTCTCAATGTATCTGTTACCATCTCAAATAGTTAATTACATGATTCTCTAAAGCCCTATAGATATATGTTGCTGCTAATACTTTATTTATTTAGTCTGTTTTTTACTCATAATTCCACTACTGCAATTTAAGTCTAAAAATTACCTTTAGGCCGGAAGACTCTGGGGTCAAGACTGCCTAGATTCAAAACTCAGTTTGGCCTTCTCTGGCTATGTGGTCTCAGGTGAATTTCATCATCTGTAAAATGGGGATAAAAATTAGCAATCACCATGTAGAATTGTAGAAAAGATTAAGTAATCACAGCTTAAGCTACTATTGTCTCCTTTTCTTTAATCATAGAAAATAGGCAAGGGGAAAATATTTATTGAGTATCTACTATTTGCTAGGCACTATTATGAGCCCATGCAATCCTCTGTGAGGTAGACATCCTTTTATTTTTGGATGATTAAATT
Organism: Mesoplodon bidens; assembly: GCF_964165515.1. Lineage (NCBI taxonomy): Eukaryota > Metazoa > Chordata > Mammalia > Artiodactyla > Ziphiidae > Mesoplodon > Mesoplodon bidens. The sequence goes on from NC_138165.1 coordinate 70,511,340, forward strand.
ATGACTAGAAAGCTTAATCAACTGTCCTAAAGGTCACACAGCTAGTAAATAGTTCACACCCAGGTTTGCTTCTAAAGCACATGTCCTTTTCACTACACAACATAAAGAAAACTTTATGCATCTTTTCCCTCCCCAGGTTATAATGTTTCAGGGTCTCCCACTGTTGTCACACAGTTATTTTGTATGTACGAAAACAACTGCGTGACTTGATAGCTCATGAAATGACATGGAGGAAACTTAAATACATATTACTAAGTGAAAGAAGTCAATATGAAAAGGCTACATACTGTATGATTTCAACTATATGACATACTGGAAAATGAAGCCAGTAAAAGTATCAGTAGTTGCCAGGGGTTAGGGGAGAGGGAAGGATGGGTAGGTGGCACACATAAGATTTTCAAGGCAGTGAAACTACTCTGTATGATACTATATTGGTGAATACATGTTATTATACATTTGTCCAAAACCATAAAATGTACAACACCAAGAACCAACCCTAAGGTAAATTATATGGACTTTGGGTGATGATGTGCTAATGTAGGTTCATCAGCTGCAACAAAGGTACCACTCTGGGGAATACTGATAATGGGGAGAGGTTATGCCTGTGTCGGGGTAGAGAGTATAAGGGAAATCTCGGTACCTTCCACTCTAACATAAAACTACTCTAAAAAATAGTCTGTTAAAAAACAAACAAGCATAAAGAAAAGCAACATGGGGAAGCGATGTAATCTAGAGAAGCGTAAGGAAAAATAATAAATTTGCAAAGGAATTTAACTACTTGTCTATCTGCCTAGCATTATAGAGTGAAAAGCACCAAGACTAGGTTGACAACTTGTGTTGATGCCCTGCTTGCTCACAAAGTTCCTGGGTGACCTTCAGCAAACTACCGCACCTTTCTGGACCCCAATTTTAAATATGCTTAAAATGAGGCGGTTGTGTTGATCTCTAACTTCCCTTCCGGCCCTAAAATTCCAGCCTTACAGCTAACGACCCATCCCTACCTTTTTTTTTCTTTCAACCCAGACCAGCCACCCTAGCCTGAACCTTGTTCTTACTCTACCGCATACTTTTTGGCTTACCCACTGGGTCCTAAAACACAGCAACCGTTAGCAGTGACTGCGAAACTAAAGGGCGGGGGGGAGGACTGAACTCTGAGAGGAAAAAGAAACTGCAAGAAAACCCAGAAGACTGACAGCAAGTGGTAGAAACCTGAAGAAGTAAGACTAGGCAGGGTAGAGACGACGCTGCGCAGCGACGGCGGAAGCTGGAGGAGGGTGGGGCGGAGCCGAGAGTCGATTGGACGGCTGAGGGGGCGGGGCCCGCGCTGACGGCATGTCAGCGGCTGGGGGGCGGGGCGTCGGGCGAGCCAGACGCCATGGGACGTCACAAGAGGCGGGGCGACCCGGGGGTCCAGGCGGCGCGCGGTCGCGTTCCGCAGTCGGTGTTTGGTACTCTGGGTGCGCGGTAGTTTGGTCTCTGCTCCGGGTTCGCTGTCACAGCCCGTCACTCCCCGGAGCCCGGGACAGACAGGGCAACGCCCGTGTGTGTGTGAGCGGGACTCAGGGCAGAGGCGTCCTCTCGCTGTCTTTTTTTTTCTTCCTTTTATCCAAAGAAGGGGGCAGTTCTCGCGCTTGCCTTCCTGTCGCCCCGTTGGGAGCGGGGTTGGTGTGCGGAGTGGTTCGTCTTTTTTTCTTTTAAACTTGTGAGCGTTTTTGGTTTTGATTTTATTTTTTTCCTCCCCCTTTTTTTAGGCTCAGTGCCGTCTGGACTGGTTTCATTGGTTCCTGACTAACCGCTTTCTGCCCCTTCTCTCGCCACCCCCGCCCAAGGTCGCCCCTCTGCCCTCGCCCCTGGCCCGGGGGGTGGGAAGCTTTGTCAGGCTCCCTGCCCACTCGAGTCTCCGCAGCGTAGCAGCACCTGCTTCAGTATGAACGGGGACAACGACCCCCCTCTTTTTATAAAAGATATTAAGCCCGGACTGAAAAACTTAAATGTCGTCTTTATTGTGCTGGAGATAGGTAAGTGGGGTCCGCAGCCCGCCTCGCCGCCCTCTGTGCGTCCCGGGACAGGAGGGAAGGGCGCCGCCGCCGCGAGCCGGGGGCTCCCGTCCCCCTTTCCTCCCTTTCCTCTTCCCTCCCCCATCCACGTGGCCCCCGTTGGCCCGAGCTGGGGCCGTAGCCTACCTGCGGCGAGAACCCGGGGTCGACCTCTTCCCACCTTTCAGGTGCATTTTGATCCCGGAGGAGGAGTTAGCTTTTTGGAAGTCCTCATTATCTAATACACCCCTCCCCATTTTGATTTTTAAATCCTCACAGGACGCGTGACCAAAACCAAAGACGGCCATGAAGTGAGATCATGCAAAGTAGCAGATAAAACTGGCAGCATCACTATTTCCGTGTGGGATGAAATCGGAGGTCTTATACAGCCAGGGGATATTATTCGGTTGACCAGAGGGTAGGTGTGCATAAAAGGGTTGGGGAATCAGAGTGCCTCCCAAGTAGGAGTCTGCGGAATCGGAATTGGCTGACGCCCAGGACCTTGGCAAATTCTAAAATTTCATCTTTTCTGTGGGCCACCCAGAGGATTTTTAAGCCCCTTCATTGTTAACCTCAGGTGATGGACGGCATTGGGATGTAACACCTTCGCCTTTAAAAGCAGTCAGTTTCAGCCGAGTCTAAACAACCCCACCCTCAGTTTACAGATTAAGTAGATTTTTAAATACTGTTCTGGGATTATTGAGTCTTTTTTAGTAGATTGTTAAAACTAACATAATCAATACTTCATCTTTTTCATAAACTATTTAATATAGTTGTCATTTCGCTTTTTTTCCAACCTTTTCCCCTTTTTAATGACTTTTGAGATCCTTCCCGTATTTTATTTGTATACTCATTTAGACAGTGTGGACGTAAATCGAGATTGTAGCTGGAGAATTTAGTAGGTTTTGTAGTGTGTCAGATTTGTACTCGGATGTGAAAGTTGAGAGAGGAAGTTTACAATATCTGGAAGGCACGTTCTTGAAAATAATTTCTTGTGCCTACTGCTGTAAGGTCAATGTTGTACAAAAGCAAAATGATGTGCAGAAAATATTTGGCAGAAAGATGTCTATGATACCTCTGTCCAAAAGAGTTAGTTGGCAGATTGGCTTTTAAAAATAATTTAGTACAACCTTTTTCTTTTTGATTAGTAATTAGACTACCTTTAAAGATTTACCAAGTATTAGGAAGATAAAATGCCAGAAAGGGGTCTTAAAAATAGATTTTGGAAGCTTTATGATCAGTAGAATTGTAATAATTCATTGGTCATAACTGTAGGAAAAGTGGGTGGAGATTGACGTTGGCATAGTAAATAGAATCTCAGAAAAGTGTTGGATCACCCTGAAAGTAGGAGCTTAGAGCCCTTTGATAGTATCTTACAGGTCTTACAACATCTTCAGGAAGTGAGGCAGCGTATCATCAAAGAAGGAAGTGAGAGTCAGGACTTAGACATTTTTTTTCTTATACACTGACTCATTATGACACTGGCTATGTCTTTTAAACTTCCACATCTTTAACTTGCACAAAAGAGAATTTCTACCTGGGAGGATATGGTGAGAATTAGCATAATTAAAGTTTTTTGGCTGCCAAAGTATCTCATCCAGTGATTAGAAGTTATTTTACACACTGTAAACGGCATCTCTTTTCAATTATTTTATATTTTGTAGTCACAGAAAATACATAAATGTGTTCATCAAAAAAACTGGAAAAACTAAGTCAGTAGCCTTATAGTATCTATAGAATTTTAAGGAGTATAGTTACCAAGGAGTACAGTTTAAAGGAAAATTCAAAACCAAAGAAACTACTGTTTTTTAACTTCAGTGTATCCTTGAAGTTATTACACTTTTCAACTTCCTTTTCTGTAAAATGGGAATATTTATACCTTACTAAAGTAACATATCTAGCAGAGTCTGGCCCATTGTAAGGCCCTTAAATTCTGGTTGAATCTAAGAAAAGTAGCTTTTGAAGAAAGGTATACATCTCAATAATGGTAATTTGAATATTGGCATGCATATCAGAAAACCCTGCAAACATTGATCTCATTCCTGAAGTAAGTGAAAGTTAAATGTTTTAGTTGTAGTAACTTCAAATTTTCTCTCAAAATAGGCATTAATTTTTACTTTAGTAAGGTGAAATATTAGTGCAGTCTCCTAAGTCACTTTTTGTGTAACTTAAAAGTGGTGAATGGAGTCTTTAATAAATAGCCTTTACTAAATGAAGAGAAATATATAATGTGAAACGAGAAAATTTTTATTAACCTGTATTAAAAGATGAACTATCATTATACTTAAACAATATTTGGTTATAATTTATCTTTCTAAATCGTGAAGTTACCATAGTAGTTGTACAAAGAACCACTGAAACCCAAGTCTTGGGCTTATTTTATAATATTGATTAATTTACATTTGTCTTAGATTTGTGAATAGGATTATTTTATCTAATGATGCTGCCTGCATTCAAAATTGTTCTCGGTAAATAATTGTTCAGTCAAGTTGTTGCTAAAAATTGGGAATTTGGAAAAGCAGATAAGCGAAAGATTTGTGATCACAGTTTTTTAGCCCCTTGATTAAATTTTACTAAATTTTCAGTAGCTTAGGAATAACACATACTAGCCTATGTGTTTTATGGAGGCAAAGGAAAAAATATATCAATATCTGGTAGACCAAGTACATGCGTGTAAAAGTAAACACTAGGGTGTTGATTTTATATGCCCTGTGTTTGAAAAGTAATTTCTGCTTGAATCTCTGCAGTTTGAATGTTCTCCCTTTCTTAATTGACTAAAGATGTGATCTTTGGAGTATAACAATGCTTGCTTTTCAAAAAGACTTCTATTTTCTAGGGTTAGTTATCATTTATATAATTATGTCAAAATTTGGCGGTAGAGTTTTCTTTGCATTATTCCTTAGTAAGTAACAAGTTAATCAATGGTAGATACAGGGTTTGAGCCCCACCTGCACCCCAATACAAAAAAAATAGTATAAAGATTTATTTAAGTAGAAGGAAATATACATATTTCCATAGAACTGATGTTTCTTTTCTTTCTAGGTATGCATCCATGTGGAAAGGATGTCTGACACTTTATACTGGAAGGGGTGGAGAACTTCAAAAAATTGGGGAGTAAGTATCAAGATGCATTTAATATAATTGAATAAATTACAAATAATATGTACAGAATAACTGGTAGGTATAAACTATCAACCTATTTGTTGACTTTTTGACTGGTAAACTGAATGCTTGCAGCAGCTTAACTTTGCATGTATGTGCTAGTTTAACACCTATCAGTACTGTTTCCTGTGGTTGAGAATGTCAGTTTTTCCTGTCACAGAGCATTAAGAAGCTGCACTTGAGACAATCCCCAGTGGGACCGTTTCTGTAGGCTTTGGGAATGTATATCTTTCAGATGTCACAAGTGCCATTTGAAGTAAGTTCTGTCATCTAGTGAATTGCCAGTTAAGAAGCTGGGTGTGGGTTTTAGGCCATAAGTTTAATTTTTCTTTTTCTCTGCTTATGGGTGAATATGTACCCATATGTAAAAGGACTTGCAGCAATGACAATTGAAGTCCTGTATTTATCCACAGTCTAGGTACTGTACAGGCAGCCACAATGCAAGCTTCTATAAACTACTACCCTGGTAATCTCCACCCTGACTTGGAGGAACCATCCTCTCTAGGGGTGTAAAGGTAATTCAGCCTCCATGCTGGCCTAGACATTTGGGATGTACTCATAAAGTATGGTGTAGGCAATGAGCCAAATCATAAAGTCCATTCTGTTTGGTTAATGCCTGACATCAACTTAATGCCTGTCAAAATAGAGGATATCTAAAGAGAGAAGCCACAAATGGCACCAAAAATAAATAAATAAATAAAGGAAGGAAGAATGTATTTTACACTACAGGAATAAGATACTTCGGGAAAAATAAGCAATCTTGCTAGCTTTTTTTTTTTTTTTTTTTTTTTTTTTTTTGTGATACGCGGGCCTCTCACTGTTGTGGCCTCTCCCGTTGCGGAGCACAGGCTCCGGACGCGCAGGCTCAGCGGCCACGGCTCACGGGCCCAGCTGCTCCGCGGCATGTGGGATCCTCCCAGAGCGGGGCACGAACCCGCGTCCCCTGCATCGGCAGGCGGACGCTCAACCACTGCGCCACCAGGGAAGCCCTTGCTAGCTTTTAAAGATCAGAAACTGGTAACACTTCGCTTTTGCTTAGGAGGAAAATTAGGATTCACTTATGTTCGTACTTAGAGTAGTAGAGCAATGTATTATGAGAGGTCTTAGCATCAATATTACAGAAAGATTGAGGATCCTGTTCTGACTTTCCTGTATAGAGAGGTATGTATAATAATGGAGGTCGGTTATGTGAAGAACCACTGGGGGTCACTCAATACATAGTGACTTTGTCAGGGTCAGTCCAGGAGTTACCAAAACTGATTTTGATTTATTTGTGGGTTGAGGAGCTAAGAAAATGCTTATGTGTAATGTTTATCAATATACACCATAGTCAGCTGATAAGAAGCATTGGGATAAACCGTGTCTTGATAGCCAGTTGTCTTTATTCATGCCTGCAAAATCCACTTTTAACCTTGAATGATTATCTTTGCAGATTCACAGTGATTGGTCAAAGAGGGACTGGATGAAAGTGTGTGAGTGGATTAGTGCAAATCCATCACCATTGCTGGAAAAACTCTGGAACCCTAAACATGGTTCAGAGGCATCAATCAGCCTATGTGGAAAAACAGGACAAAGATATGTTTCTGTGTCCTTGATCTTTGACAAGGACAGAAGAAGAATTAAAATACAAAATAGAATGTTTTAAACATTGTAGGCAATCAAATATTTGATTTTTTTTAAATGAAACAAGCATTTAGAAAGTTTTTGTTGTAAATGAATAGAGTTAGTTAGCATATTGCTGTTTGGTAATTCATTTGACATCTACGTTCTTTATTCCTGAAAGTTAACGTGTGTTATGTAAAGAAAGGTTGATTATTTCAGAAGTCATTCAAATTGTCCTTTATTGTCTTTCAGATTTTGTATGGTTTATTCAGAAGTGCCAAATTTCAGTGAACCTAACCCAGATTATCGAGGACAGCAGAACAAAGGGGTAATTAATCCAAATGTATTGTCTGTTTTTATGATTAGGCTAATTTTGACTGTGTACTACAAATCTGTGGCTAGGTTGCCAAGCTTTTCATATCCTAAGTATAATGGAGACAATTTTTAAAAGAATCTTTTTAAAGATTCTTTAATGAATTCTTTTCCATTTTATATGTTTTGTGAGTCTGTATAGGTATCTGTAGTATCATATATGAAATGTCCAGTCAGCCCTCCACATCCATGGATCATTGAACCAACTGGGATTGCACTGGTTAAATTTGCTGATGCAGAATGTTCCTATACAGTATGCCATATTGCACAAGAAACTTCAACATCTTCAGATTTTGGTATCTGGGGGGGTCCTGGAACCAATCCCCTTGGGATACTGAGGGACGACTGTATGTGCCATTTAGCAGTTTAGCACTTTCGAGGAGCAGGTAGTAATATCAGGAAGATGTAAGACATAACAGGAGCTTTGAAAGGTCTGGAAACATTCCTGAATATTTTAACATTGAAAGGACTTGGATAAATCTTTTTAAATTGTTTAAAAAAACCCTTGAAAGTTAAAAAAAACAATGGCTACAACATGTTATAATAGTATGTTTTTTAAAAAATCTTCATTTGATTAAATTAAAGCATTTTTTTTAATAGGCACACCGTGAACAGAAGAATAATTCCATGAATAGTAATATGGGTACAGGTACATTTGGACCAGTGGGTAAGATTTTTTTTTTTTTGGTATATTTGTGATCAGGTGTAAGAATTAAGGGAATCTATCTTATGAAAATATAACTGATTTTTCTAAAAAGCAGATTCCCTCTTAAGTTAATTTATTGAGCACATTCTGTATTTAAACATTTGGGCCAGTTACTGGGTGAACGTTGGCTAATAATAAGAAATCTAAGTTTTGGTGATTCATTATGTTATTTTCCAATGATTTTTACAAAATTTCTGTAATCTAGTGATTATTTATAATAAATGCAGAATAACTGGTTATTTTTGTGTACTGAAAGCAGTTTATCTTCAGATTGATGCTCACCTTAGTTTTTCACATGCTCATAGCTGCCTCTTTAAAAGATTGGCCTTTACCCCTCAAATACTCTCAAAGTTCAGTGGTTCTTGCATCCTGTTAAAGGTCTTTTGAAGCCTTTATTCTTAAAGAACAGAGGAAAAGTCTTTTGTGATTGGAGTGCTTTAAGGTGGCTGAAGTTTTATTTGACCTGTTGGCTACATGTTTGAGCACAGCTGATGATCATTATGTTGTGGGACGCTTTGGTTTTTCCTTTAAAAAGTTAGAATTACTAACTTGTCTCCTTTAAAACATTGTTAACCTTATTTGAACCAAATGCCAATACTTATATACCATTTTGCTTTTTCTTTTTCCCTTATAATGTAGGTAGTGCATTATCTATGCTTTTTTCCTACTTTATTAATTTCTCATTCTATTACCCAAGTTGCTCTTTTTTCCTCTCCCTATTAATGCAAGCATCAAGTTAATATATTTACAGTAATTATACATTTGGGAAAACCTAGGACTCAAGCTGAGTTTTATCCAGTAGTTTAAAAAAATAAATAAATAAAATAAATAAAGGAGTTTGTTTTCCATAATATTACTTGTAAGCATTAATAGCATGTGTTACAACTTCAAATAGATGTACTTCTATTTGAAAATGGTGATGATTTTTTATATTCTTTTTTAGGAAATGGTGTTCAAACTGGCTCAGAAGCAAGGGGATGCCAATTTTCATATGCTGGTAGAATCAATGGCCGGGGACCTGTAAATCCACAGCTACCAGGAACATCTAATAATCAAACAGTCATGACCACAATAAGTAATGGCAGGGACCCTCGGAGAGCCTTTAAAAGATGACCTATGCCAAATACACACATGTAGTTTTTAAACTACGTGCTCTACTTGAACACTTAACTGCACTTTTATTTATTGTTAACTGTGAACACTGTCCTTTATCCGTTTCCTTTTATGTTTTTGGTTTGTTAACAAGAGTGGTTTGTTTTTATAGCAGAACTATTAAGCTGCTCAAGTCTCCTGTTGAAGAATGGGGACACTGAAGAATAGGGGCATTTATTTTTAGAGCAAAAAGATCTTTGGATATCTTCTAAAATACCTGCACCCATTTCATGGGTGAGTTACTTACGACATCAGCATTTTAGCCTCTATGAGTCTATTTTCTGTATAAACTTTGTAATTTTTAAAATAAGGCTTAGTGGGAGATGTTCTTTTGGCTTAAAAACAGATATGGCCAACTAAAGCAGGCTTAGTGGGAGATGTTCTTTTGTCTTAAAAAACAGATATTGCCAGCTAAAGCAATAACCACCAAAAAAGCAAAAACATGGTTAATGCTAACAGCAATTTTTGAGTGTTTGTGACTCCAGGAATGATTGACTTCTTCATTGAGTGACTGCCATTAAGATTTTCCAGGGACTGAATCATCCTAAACTCTTGTTCTGTTACCAAAAAACATATTCTTTATCAGAATTATGGAATAGAATGTGATCTGTATTATAACAAGAAATTTTTAGAAGAAAACTACATTTACTTTATCTTAGGGTAGTCCTATTAATACTTATCAGCTTTGTACATTACACTGAATGGAAATTTAAAACTGAGGCCTTGAATGTTTATTTTCTTAAACTACTATGTCAAATATTGAAGTTTAATTTGAGGGAGTTATGAAGTCATAATAAACATTGATCTAATTTTTACAAATCATGGTAGATAAGTATTATAGTGAAGGCAGTTCAAATTGAATTTATGTAGAAAAATGTAATCTTAATTTATAGCATCCTAGGTACTTGCAGAAACTCAGCCTGGAGTGAAATTCCTAGGTTCTTACTTTATTTGAAGGGTATGTGTGTGTGTTTATTGTCAGTTTCTGAACACAATTCACAAAGCCTTATCAGCAAAAGTTAAGAAATGGCTCTCTCAAAGAAGCAAATACAGCTTTATTTAGAAATGTAAAGGTAGAATTTATTTATGTGTTGTAAATGGTGTCCAGTTCCACTTTTTACTGTAGGGTGGATAACTGGTAAATTTTTCCTTTGTTGGAATTAAACTCTTCTTCAGCATTATCTCTTGAATAAAACTTAATGTTAACAGACCTACCTTATTTTTGCTCTTTGAATGGTTTACAATGGAGAGCCAGTACCTTTTACTGTAGTTGTAATGATGACTTCAGCCTGGTGACTACTTAGCTTTGTATTTGTCACTGTGTCTTTTTTTCCCCACTTCAAATAACAATAATTTAAGTGGACTTTGTTTTCTGAAAGTGCCATAGCATTTAAATATAAACATTTGTGCCAGATATTCGTTTGCTCTAATCCAGTGTGTCTAACAGGTATTTCAGTATGTCACATATTAGGCACTGTGTGGATAGTGTTAAGGGGTAGACGAAATAATAATCTCAAGAAGCTTATTGTTTATAGTATTTCAGTAACTGGGGATTATATGTTATAGAAATAAGTTTTTCCTTTATTCATATACTGATGATTATAGTTAATTTGGCTTTGTGACTAGTATTTTTTAAAGATGTTCACAAAATTACAGATGTTTGGAGTAAAAAAAAAATTACAAATTAGTACATAATTTTTTTTTTTTAATCTCAGTAGATATAGGAGCACTAACGCTGAGTTATTTGTGGGAGATTAGTGTTAAAGTTGATTTTAAAAGAAAGGATTTTGGAGTTTGGAAGATTAAAATAATCAGGTATGGATTGCTGAGCTTCCAATCCTGGCCTTATTTTCTCTTCACCTGTGATGTTGGGCAAGTTATTCCACTTGAAACCTCTGTAAGCCAGGTTCCATAACTATAAAAACAAGTAAGTGAGTAATATTACCCCTTTGTATAGTTAAGATTTTCCTGTGTGAATGAGTAGAATGATTTCTGGCTCCTAATAAGCAGTCAAATGTTCGTTGTCTAGTCATACCTCGAGAACAGAAGAAAATGCAGGGTTAGGTGTGGAAGTATTGTTACCCTTTAACGTGTTGAGATTAAGTAGAGAAAGACCTTATCTTTTACTTTTGTAATTGACATTTGCCTCAATCATTTAACCTTGTTGTTCTGTATTTTTTTAATCATTTATTAACAAATTTCTTTTTTCTTAAGGAAAGCCTTCAAAACCAAAGCAAAGTGAGTTACAATCCATAATGAATATTTGCCTTCCCAGCCTGCTTGGACAGTACTCATCAAGAAGTTAAGAGGAAGAAAGTTTCCTACCTTCCTCCTTCCTGGCGCTTTCAGCTATCAACTTTTAAATAAGTTTAAACACCTACTGAAAACAAAAGCCATTTAGTATAGAAATACACACTGCTAGGTTTGGGCCCCACTTTATTTTTACAAACCAGTTCTGAAGTGGATTGAAGTCTCATTAGGCAGGTGGCCCCTCCTGTCTAGGCAGGTTCTTTGGGAGTTGCTACAGTACAGACATGGAAAGATGAAACCCATAAGCCCAGATGATGTATAATAGTGAAGGCTGCAGTATGCTTTCTCATGGACACTTAGACTGGTTTTCCTATAGTATACCAACTCATTTTTGCTTTGTTCCTGTAGTTTTAGTAATTGCGTTTTAAATTTGAGGACAGTTTAACTTGAGGCTACCCTAAATATTTGTATCACTGAGTATTTGTCACTTGTATTTTTATCATTTAACATTTTAAGGATGTTTAATTTGCTGGGTTGAGTAATAATGCCAAGGGAGTGATACTAAAAACAAATAGACGTGAGGTTAGTAAAAAAGTAATCTTATGATATATAAAGAACATTTAAAGTATAGGCAGTTTTAAGATAAACTAAAAAGTTTTCTCAGAAGGTGCAAATTGAGAGTATTTTACATCAGTCTTAAGACACAGTAGCAGTTGTTAGTTTATATGGATCTGACATTCCAGTTTACTTACTGACATGACTTCCCTTTTCTTATCCCTTAATAATACCATTAAGTGTCATAATGTACCATAATGACTGATTGCTCCAAGCAATTTTAGGCTGCCATGACTCTTAAGAGACTTTAATGTATTCACAAAGGTTCTAGAGACAACAAACCAGAAAACCATGTGAAAAGCAGTATCAACATGGAACACTTTTCCACACCAAAGTCTGTTCTTACCTCTAGAGTTGTTCTTGGGAAAACTTGCCCTATGATGGCCTCTTTTTTTTTTTTTTAATCTATTTTTCCTTCTCTTAATTTGTTTTATCCCCTGTCTGATGAAGGTGAACATTTCTAGTAGAAGAGGGTCACAGTCGGTCTCTGGTATGGGTTTAATGACAGGGGTAAAAGCAGATACACTTGGCCGTAGTGAAAATCTGTGTATTGAGGTTGCAGCCAGTTATTAAGTAAATGGAGTAAACAGCCCACATTTCACAAAGTAGCCATAATGACTAACAGTTAAGTTATGCTCCTGAGGAAATCTAATTGTGACCTTGGAAAAACAGCACTATCATGAATGATGGTATGTTAGGACCCGAGGGAGAAAAACATTCTACTTTCCAGGTGTGTTCAAGTGTTTTCCAAATTCCTCAAGGTTTGCTTTGTTAGGGATGCACAAGAATTTGTCTTCCAGTACTGTGACCACATTACTCCAGGTTTCTGAGCTAAAAGTGTATAATGATGTTTCTTAAAGCACTAATCACAGGCAAGAGAATCAAGTCCAGACTATCTCACAAGCCCCTTATTTAGTATGTTTCCTCATTAAGAACATTATGTCCAAAGATGTTACGAAGAGCTGTTTACCACAATGAGATAATCAGTATGATGTAAAGAAGGTGAACATTTTAACAAGTTTGGCTAGTAGACATTTAATCACTTAAGTCTTTTTAAAGGTCTTGATAGGTAATACACAATCCTACCGTGGCTCCCAAAGTTTTAAAAACATGCCTCCTGAAAACTTAGGGACTAGATGTTGAATTATATTAGAGCTCAGGTCTCTTGAGACTGTTGACACACCACAGTCCTCACTGTCATACCATGTTTACTGTCTAACAGCCTCAACTGAAGGACCATTGACATGTCCTTAAAAATCAGGTCTTTAACCATTTTCAAAAATTTGAGTACATTTTTTAAGTTTTCATGCCATCAAAATTTATGCTTCTGCACATAGAAGAGAGAGTCCAGTTTTTTGGTCCACAAATTGAATAGATGTTGAATAAAACTCTCAAGGAATGGTTTATAAACCTATACGAGATTCTCCCCAAGAACTTGTTAAATGTATGGATTATTTCTCTGCTCTACCAGAAGGAGAGTTTTTAAGTGTAGGTCTGGGAGAGCTGCACTTGAAACAAAGTCCCTGAAAATTTTTGTTCCCTGCCCTTGATATCTCCCATTAACAAATAACTTTATTTTGAAGTGTATGTACACACATACACGTACCAGTTTATCTTTGTGAGGCCAGAATATACCAAGGTTCTGTATTATAAAATGTGGAAGAATTGTACTTGGAAGCATATACCTATGAAGGTCAGAATTGATGGGTAAAGCAGAGTAGTTCCCAGCAGAATGGAGTTTTGAGTATGGCCTCTGGATGTGAGCTGAGCACTGAGTTTTGAATTAGGTTCAAATAGAATATTTTAAGATCAGATTACCCATAGTGGAATCGCCTGGCTTCCTTTGGACCTATATAGATCAAAGTGAAAATAAGCCTTTTCACCCTAGGTTTCTGTTTTAAAAAAAAGATTTTATTGTTGCTTATTTCAGCAAATCGGTTTGCAGCATCTTCTACCTTCCTCCTATCCCCCAAAGCGTTCCTCAGTTTCTTACTTTATTATGTAGAGAGGTGCTGGTGGGGTTGGAGGCATGATAAATATTACTGAGAATGCCTACAGAACCTACCACTTAAGATCTTAATCCTGTTCTGTTCAGAGAGATGGATACCATAAATACTTTACATAAAGAAGTAATATACCAGGTATGATTTGACTGCCATGTGGGGCTAGTCTTTTGTTTTAAATATTTATAACCCTAGTAGGGAGCTGAGTAAGACCTCTGACCTAAGTCTCTGGACTAATTAAGATAGAAAACCAATAGAAACAGAGTGGTCAGCACAATTAGTGCCATCTACTGGGTGATTACTATATCGTTTCAGTAGTATAGACATCTGGCTTAATGTGAGGAAAAGGTTCCATTATTTCATTATTGGATAGGAATTTTTGATGGTTTAAGCATCATATGGAAGATCATTAAGGAGAAGTTGGGCTATCGGTTTAATTCTAGTTTACGAACAGGCAGTACCGTTGTCAAAAGTAAATTCCCCTCAGCTAAGCAGGTTTATTAAACCCTGAACTGCCCCTAAAGCTACAGAAAATATGGGAATAGTTGCCAAGTTTTGTATGCTTGTTACATTTAACAATAATACTGGTGGGAAGTGTAAACTGTTAAAAATACCTTTGGGTGGGTGGTGGTTTGGTAAAAACAGTTGAAGTAGAACACGAACTGCCCTTATAAATTTTATTGCTTTACTAGTGGTATTTTGTCAAATCCTGGCCAAGTGACTGCTGTTGTTCTTGGAGCTATGTTAGCTTTGCAGAACATAACCTATTTTAAATGCCAGAGACAATGTGCTTTGGTGAAAAGAACTGGTTTTGAGCTGAGGAGATCTTGGTTTGAGTCCTAGATCTACTATTTACTGGCTCTATAATCATGAGCTTCATTATAAAATGAAGATATTGGGGCTATATGCTGGCAGGGCTATGAGAACTATGTGAGTCAATGTATGCAAAACATCTATTCTGTATCTAGGGCTTAACAAATGTTATGTTCTTTCCCTGTGAGCAGTGAAAATAAGAGGCAAGTACTGGTCATTTCTCCATGCCATTATTAGGAGACAATCTTTTCTATAATTTAAAATCTGGAATATTAAGCAATTTATATAATTGCGATTAGGTTTTCTAAAAAAAAAACACAAGATTTTACAGTCTTCTGGGTGCAGAAAAGTACGTGTCCTGACAATTTACCACGATTACGAGGATAGCATGTCGGCTTGAGTCTTCATCATGAAGTCTGCCCAATACCTGAGTGCCCTGTGCTGTTTCTCCATTCACCTTTGCCCAGAGGGTGTGGGCATCATTATGAAGGTGCAGGGGAAGAGGAAGGATGTGTGGGCCAGGGTTTGTGTCAGGGAGGAGGTCAGTGGCCAAGAGGAGAGCAGAGGGTGCTGGGAGGAATTCTATCTTCCCAGTAACAGTCCTCAGGATTGCTGTGTATCCAGAGTTTGCTGGTTTGCTTCTGATAAAGTATTAGGTAACTTTCCCCAACGTTTTATTATGAAAAATTTCAAACATGTTGAAAGAATTGTAGTGTAAACATGTGTGTACTCAACAGCGCGATTTTACCATTACCATCTATGTTTTTTTCTTTTTTAAAATTATTTTATTTATTTATTTTTGGCTGTGTTGAGTCTTCGTTGCTGCGAGTGGGCTTTCTCTAGTTGCAGCGCGCGGGGGCTACTCTTTTGTTGTGGTGCGCGGGCTTCTCATTGCGGTGGCTTCTCTTTTGCAGAGCACGGGCTCTAGGCATGCAGGCTTCAGTAGTTGTGGCACCCGGGCTCAGTAGTTGTGGCTCGGGGGCTCTAGCACGCAGGCTTAGTAGCTGTGGCGCACGGGCTCAGCTGCTCCGCGGCATGTGGGATCCCCCCAGACCAGGGCTTGAACCCGTGTCCCCTGCATTGGCAGGCGGATTCCTAACCACTGCGCCACCAGGGAAGCCCTATGTTTGTTTTTATTCATCCTATTCTGGACATCCATTAGTCCATTTTTAATACATTTCAAATAAATTGCAGACATCAGTGCGCTAAATATTTCTCTATTTCAGCATGTCTGTTCACTAGATTTCAAGGTTTTGCTGTTTTTAGTATAAAATTTACAAAGAAATGCACAAATCTCAGGTGTACATTTGTGAGTTTTAACAAATGCTTATGCCACCTGTGTAACTCCAGCCTCTATGTAGATATGGAACATTGCCATCACTCCAGAAACTTCCCTCATGCATCTTCCCAAGCAAATCCCCCTCCCCACGGCTCCAGTGGCAGTCACTTTTCTGATATTTTAAAAACCACTCTTAGCTTAACTAAAGGTAAAAGTTTCACATGTGCCAAGGTCAGCTCTAGATTGCCTCACTGAACTATGTAACTCCTGTTCCAGCCATGCCAGAGTGCTACCAAACCCAGCACCCTCACACACCTCACAAGTGTAATTCCATGACCTTGGTATTTTTTATTCTGTCTTGTTTCAATTTAGCTCCAGGACTGCCCTTGCTAATATCTATTTTTTCCCCCTCAAGATTTACATCTGACATCCTAGATTCTAGGGGTAGAAACTGCTAGAATGAAGACCAGCTGAGCAGGAGGACTTGCAGTCCCACGGGTGTGGCTGAAGGAGTTGGCTACCATGAACATACCATCTGCCCCAAGCAGCTCTGAGTCAGGAGTTGGAAGGGGAACCTCTGGCAGGACATGACATGAAGTCCTCTGGGATGGAGTGCCAGGCATGCAAGAGGCACCTTGGAACTTCAGTGTTTGCAGGTCAAATGCTCAGCTATTGAGCACATTTTGAGTCGAAAATCTGATTTTCTTAAGGTTTGAGCTGACCAGAAGTGTCTTCTGCTCCTTACGGTTTTGCCATTTCTTCTCACAGGTAGGGATTCAGAGTTGTTATACTCAAGAGTATAAAAGTTCCTTGCCAAGAAAAGAGCCCACCACTCTCAGTCTATAGGGAAGCATCCCTGGATGAAACACACTAAAGAAAACACAATTGTGTGTTCTTTCCCAGTTTGTGCCCACATGTTTATATACACACATGTTGATCACTGCCAACAAAGCTTTTTCTGCATTAAGCTGCACATTTCCCAGTCTTAGGTATTTTCCTTTTTTCATTACTTGGTCTTTCCACTTCTCTAATGGGTGACCCATAATTATTGAGCACTTACTATGTGCCAGTACTATGCTAGTGAGTTCCCTACATTATCTCACTGATTCTATTAAATGACCCTGTGAGGGAGGTTTTGTTATCCTCACAGATTACAGATAAAAAGACTAAGATTTAGGAGGATTGACATAATTTGCCTGAGATCACACAACCAGGAATTTGTACTTTCAACTACCTAGCAATATGGAAACTGGGAGGCTCCTGCTGACTCACTGGACAGTGTGGACAGGAGATGGGGTTTGAATTGGTTTTAAAAGGGAGTGTAAATTCAGCTATAGGTAGAGGCGGAGATGGAGAACAGGAATACAGAATTTGACTAATTCACATTTTCACTTGGAATTAGTCATACTTTAAATGTCAACTGAATATATACCCAATTAGTTAAGGAAATTTAGTTTACAACAGAGGTGGTATCTTGATAGGGAAACTGGAATATTTAGATCCCCTCCTCCCAACACACACAAATATTAGAAGAACATGGGTGAATTCCCCCATTATTTGGGAATGGATAAAACTTATTCTAACGATGGCTCAAAATCCAGAAACACAGGAAAGATTGCACGGTTAAAAAAGCATAAAGACAAATGATAAATTGGGAAAAATATTTGTAATTATATCACTGACAAAGGGCTAATAGTCCTAATATATACAAAGCTTGTAAAAGTGGAGAAGAACAATCACTCTGTAGCGACTGATAGCGAAAAAATGGATAAGAAATATAGGCAGTTCACAGATAAAATCCAAATGGTCCTAAGCATATGAAAAGAATGCTCAACCTCATTCATATTGAGAGATGCAGATTAAATTGCCACTGAGATACCATCACTCACTTTTAGATTGACAAAGTTATTAAAGTTTGAAAACACACTATTGTATGGGCACTGACACTATGAGAAACAGGCACTTTCATTCATAGTGGGAGGGAATACTAATGGTCTAATCCTTAGGGTTAGGAGGTTGGGGGATTTGGAAATTTTACATTTGAATTTGCTCTGTGAACCAACAACCTTGTCTCTGGAGATCTATCCCTGTGACAGATTGCAAATGACTGCTAGAATACCGCTGCCTGTGTGCATATCTTTGGGTAGTCACCCTCTTCCCCATGACAGTGAGCTTGTCTGAGTACCCTAGGACAGTAGCAAAGTTAATGCAAGCAGAAGATTGAAAAGTACTTGTGCACTGGGTCTTGTTTTCTCTTGACGTGCTTGGAACCCTGAGAGCACGACAAGAACGTATAAGTGAGTGCTAGCTAGCCTACCAGAGGGTGAGATGCCACTCGTGGCTTCTTGGCCGACAGCTGACCAACCTCCCAACATGTGAGTGAGTCTACCTTGAACTCTCCAGTTCCAACTGAGTTGACAGCTGACTTCAGTCACATGAGTGATAACAGCAGAAGGAAGGACAGGGCTGAGCTCTGCACAAATTGCTGACCTACAGAATGTTGAACTAATAAATGATGCTCTATGCCACTAAGTTTTGAGGTAATGTGCTATAGATAGCAAAAACTAACTGATACAATACCGAAGATACTCTGATACAAAAATGAAAAGACATGTTCACTGAAGCATTGCCTGTAATAGCAAAAGTCTGGAGACAACTCAGATATCCACCAGTTCAGGGATGGTTGAATACCGTGCATTCACTCAGAGAATACTAAGCAACTGCAGTAGAAGTCTCTCTACGTTTACGAAGTGATTTTCAGGATATACTGTTAAGTGGAAAAAAGCAAAGTGCAAAATAGTACATATAATGTGCTACCTTTTTTAAAGAAAGGGGAATGTGAATAGTTTTGCTTTTATCTTTAAAAGTGGTAGAATTGACAAATTAATGAAAAATGATTTCTTGAAGGAAAAGGAAGAGGACATGAATGGAAGCTAGACTGCACGAAATATTCTTTGTTTTGTAGCTATAACTTTAGAATCATGGAAATGTTTTGCATAGAGCTGTATACAAACACACACATATATAAAATCATGAGAAGACCCCAGCTGAGCACATGTGAGACTCACTGGGAGGTTGGCTGAGATGCCAGCAGAACTCACTGGGAAGCCATCCATTTGGGTGCTGCCAATCTCTCTGGGAGGTGAGTGCCCCTATGTGGAGCTGCGGCTGCCTGCAACTACAAGAACAGGCAGGGGAGAGCACAGTGAGGCCCGGAAGAGACACCCCTTCCACCTCCAGGGTCTCTGTGATGTCCGTAACACCTTGCCAGCTGGCAAAAGAGAAATGTTTCTAGGGTCCAGTTCCAGAATCACACATTGGAACAAAGAAGGGTTGGTTTGGAGCTGCGGAATGTTAAACTGATAACTGGCACACATACTGAGGTATTTATAGATGAAATAATAGGATGTCTGCAATTTGCTTCAAAATAGTTCTGTGGCTGGGGTATAGATGAAACAAGATTATTCACATGTTGATAATTGTTGAAATTAGGACTGGTTTATAAAGGTTTATTATACTCTTCTCTCTACATTTTATATATGTTTTTCTCATATATATATATATATATGACATTTGTTTTCTCATATGTATATCATGTGTATCTCATATATATGAGATAAACGTATCAATGCATACGCATGTATATATATATATATATGTATAAACGTTTCCTACTCATTTTCATTATAAAACGAGTTTAAAAATGTGAATGCAAACACATTATGTGTTCCTAGGACGCCTACACTTTATATTGTAATCTAGTAATCTAGGACTGCTAGAATTTGGGAGAAGCCAGCTATCAACCATATGCAATCTGAGTATGCCCTGACTGGGAAGACAGAACTGTCACTCTGGCTGACAATGGGAGAGAAAGGGATTTCCCTCCTATTGGCAAGTTTGGGGGTGGGGCTAGGAGGCCAGTACAGGTAGCAACATGTTCTTAACATTGAAAGGGGCCAAAACAGTTGCCTTAAATGAGTTAATGTGTGTCAGCACTTAAAACAGTGCTTAGGGTGTTCTAAGTGCTATGTAAGTGTTTGTTGTTGCTGTTATTTCATGTTAATGATTTTCCCATCATCAACTAACCTGAAATATGCCCTTTGCTGACAAGGCCCCCTCCTTTCCTCCTGCAGTAGTATCTTCAAGACTCCATATAACCCAGAAATTCAGACCTTAAACTGTTGAAGGAGAGAGCTGACTAGTACCCAAGAGTGTCTTGGTTTCCTCTTTTTCTTGCCTCTCTAGGGGAGAGGCAGCCAGCAGTACTGGTTACCGCAGCACATGCAGCAACAATAGAGACTACCAGCAGTGCTGGGGGCAGAAAGGTGGCCGTGGCAAAAGTACAGGTCACAGCGAGGGCAGCAGAGCCTGCAGCACACAGCAGGGCCCTGGACCAGGGCAGGGTACTGGTGGGGTCCCGGAGGAACTCAGTGCCCAAAGGGGCATTGTAGGCACCATGTAGGCAACTACCAGGGCACAAGGAAGTAGATGAGACATCTGGCCACATGGCAAGGGTGGGGTGGGGTTGTAGATGCCAAGGGGCTTAACAGTTAGTGGGACGAAGTTGATTAAACCTTGACTGGAGATTTTGGAGGAGAGTGTTTCATATACTGCCCCCTCAGTGGTGGCGGTATGTGCATGTGTATGTGTAATGCCCACATGCATCTGTGCACGTGTATATGGACATCTTTTTGCATGCAGCAGTGGCAATAGGAGATTCAACCCCCCAGTAAAAAGGAGTCAAACTTCATATTTAGAGTAAATAGACAAATAAGTGAACATTGCTGGGTAATCAACCTGATACACATTTTTTTCTCTACAGTGGAGTTGCATTTCATACACATACACATTTAATTTATGGGAATTCAACTAAAAGTGCTTGGCTTAGCAAACCAACAGCCTACACAACAATAAAAAACAAGATAAAAGTGAGAGAAGGACAAAAATATTTATTTTAATCATGCATCCACCATGACACCAACAACTAGTGCTCCGCTGCATGTCTAGCTCTTGTGTGACTCTCAGAGAGGAGCATCTTGCTGCTCCGTGGGATTCTAGCCCTTAAAGACATGGTTGTGTTTTTTGTTTTTTGGTTTTTTTTTTAACAGAACATGCACTCTAAAATGCAAACCAGCTACCTTATTCAGAACTCAATGAAGAATACCAGCTTCTCACTCTCTCTTCTTACAAAATTAAAAAATGTTGAAAATTATATTTTTCACTTATATTAAGTGGAATCATTTGAAAGTGATATATATTACTGAGTAGGGCTGTATACACAAAATTATGCATTCCAAATTAGTTTAAGGGAATAACAAATTTAGCTGCTATGTGATTTTATTTTACATGCTGACTTTAGACCTATCCCTGCATAAAACATGGCTCCTCTGTATGATTTCTGTTACATATAATGAATCAAAACAAATGTCTCATGTGTAGGTGTTGAATTAGTGTGGCTCAGAGGGTGTGTCAAAATTCAATGTTTATCATTTTATGTCATACAAAACAACAATAGATCCTTAAGAGCAGGGTGGGTTGAGCATTGAAAAGTGAAGATGAAGTTTAAATGTAGCATCTAGGGAAGGAAGGACCAAGGGATGATGGAAAACAACCCTTTTCATATCTCAAAGGGACTGAACAGTAATGGGTAGAAATGTGGTAGAGCTGTCACAAGGACGTGAACTTGGATATGTAAATTGCAAAACCCAAGTCTGGTTTACCTGGTCTTATGTGACAATGTGAATATTATAAACTGATGATCATATTTGAGGCATCTGTCCCCACCCCGAGCCCTACATTTTAGCCATGCTGTGTAATGGTGTGAAGAACCCATTGATCCAAAGCAATCTTGTGGCCGCCCCTCTGTAGGACTGAAAGTGCCTTTGATTCTGCCTGTTACCGTCCCTGTTCTTTTTCTGGAATTATCAGTTCTTCTGTGGGTTCAACCTGCTTGGATTTCTTGTTCTCTGGAGGCAGAAGGGCCTCCTGGGAGGTGAACTCAAGCTGGGGCTCAGGAGCATTGGCTCTGGGCAAGCTGGTGAGACGGCCTGGTACTTGTGTTTTGAGGGGGAGAGGAAGGTGGTGGGAAAGGGTAAGAAACTTCCTGGGAGGAAAGGATCTGAGCACATGGAATGTGACCCAAAACAAAGTCTTAGTCATCAGAGCTAAGGGAGGAAGCTCTGAATACAGTGCATCAGCCCTCCATTGTGGGTTAAACTCAATATGAACTCTTTTGGTTTTAAGTTTTTCTAGGACTTCAAATTATCTCTTTACATATGGTGTGGAATTATATGGCTTTATAAAGAGTAGTTTCAAATGTATGAATGTGAAATAAGTTTATTATGCTCTAAAACTTTAACTTGTCTTATCTGTGGATAATTTAAGCCTCTTGTTATGGGGCAGAAGTATGAGGTTTTGGCTTTCCTGTTGTGTATTCTTTAGACTTTGGAATGTTAATAATGTTAACTAATTTTTCAACATAAGAAAATACTTTGGAAGATTTCCCAACACATTTCAAGAATGGTTTGGGAAGAAAGTTTGTTTTCTCAGTTTGTTTTATGTGATTTCCACACAAACTTCCTAAAGCAAAATCAATATGCAATAAATGCTGGAGCTGGTGCTGTCAGTTTCTCACTAACAAGTACATTAGATCGAATCCCCTGTCCTACTCATGTACTCTCCGTACATTCTGTTTCCAGGTACACTTTGAGAAAATCAAACACAAAAATGTCTTGCTGCGTGATCATTTCTATCTTGCACTATCCTCTTACCTCTTGCACTTTTTTTTTTACTGCTTCCAGTAGAAGTTCTACAAAGCTGCATGGTATTTTTTTCCCCCTCTGGTAATAACTTTATTGAGGTACAATTCACATATCATACAATTCATCCATTTAAAGTGTAAAATTCAGTGGATTTTAGTATATTCACAAAGTTATACAGCCATTACCACAATCAATTTTAGAACATTTTCATCACCTCAAAAAGAAACCCTGTACTATTTATCACCTACCAGTTCCCCTAATCAGTGCTAAGCAACCATTAACCTAATTTCTTTTTTTTTAGTTTCTGCTTTATAACAAAGTGAATCAGTTATACATATACATCTGTTCCCATATCCCTTCCCTCTTGCGTCTCCCTCCCTCCCATCCTCCCTATCCCACCCCTCCAGGCGGTCACAAAGCAACTAGCTGATCTCCCTGTGCTATGCGGCTGCTTACCACTAGCTATCTACCTTACGTTTGGTACTGTATATATGTCCATGCCTCTCTCTCGCTTTGTCACGGCTTACCCTTCCCCCTCCCCATATCCTCAAGTCCATTCTCTAGTAGGTCTGTGTCTTTATTCCTGTCTTACCCCTAGGTTCTTCATGACATTTTTTTGCTTAAATTCCATATATATGTGTTAGCATATGGTATTTGTCTTTATCTTTCTGACTTACTTCACTCTGTATGACAGACTCTAGGTCCATCCACCTCATTACAAATAGCTCAATTTCGTTTCTTTTTATGGCTGAGTAATATTCCATTGTATATATGTGCCATATCTTCTTTATCTGTTCATCCGATGATGGACACTTAGGTTGTTTCCATCACTGGGCTATTGTAAATAGAGCTGCAGTGAACATTTTGGTACATGACTCTTTTTGAATTATGGATTTCTCACGGTATATGCCCAGTAGTGGGATTGCTGGGTCATATAGTAGTTCTATTTGTAGTTTTTTAAGGAACCTCCATACTGTTCTCCATAGTGGCTGTACCAATTCACATTCCCACCAGCAGTGCAAGAGTGTTCCCTTTTCTCCACACCCTCTCCAGCATTTATTGTTTGTAGATTTTTTGATGATGGCCATTCTGACTGGTGTGAGATGATATCTCACTGTAGTTTTGATTTGTATTTCTCTAACGATTAATGATGTTGAGCATTCTTTCATGTGTTTGTTGGCAGTTTGTATATCTTCTTTGGAGAGATGTCTATTTAGGTCTTCTGCCCATTTTTGGATTGGGTTGTTTGTTTTTTTTGCTATTGAGCTGCATGAACTGCTTGTAAATTTTGGAGATTAATCCTTTGTCAGTTGCTTCATTTGCAAATATTTTCTCCCATTCTGAGGGTTGTCTTTTGGTCTTGTTTATGGTTTCCTTTGCTGTGCAAAAGCTTTGAAGTTTCATTAGGTCCCATTTGTTTATTTTTGTTTTTATTTCTATTTCTTTAGGAGGTGGGTCCAAAAGGATCTTGCTGTGATTTATGTCATAGAGTGTTCTGCCTATGTTTTCCTCTAAGAGTTTGATAGTTTCTGGCCTCACATTTAGGTCTTTAATCCATTTTGAGCTTATTTTTGTGTATGCTGTTAGGGAGTGTTCTAATCTCATACTTTTACATGTACCTGTCCAGTTTTCCCAGCACCACTTATTGAAGAGGCTGTCCTTTCTCCACTGTACATTCCTGCCTCCTTTATCAAAGATAAGGTGACCATATGTGTGTGGGTTTATCTCTGGGCTTTCTATCCTGTTCCATTGATCTATCTTTCTGTTTTTGTGCCAGTACCATACTGTCTTGATTACTGTAGCTTTGTAGTATAGTCTGAAGTCAGGGAGCCTGATTTCTCCAGCTCTGTGTTTCGTTCTCAAGATTGCTCTGACTATTCGGGGTCTTTTGTGTTTCCATACAAATTGTGAAATTTTTTGCTCTAGTTCTGTGAAAAATGCCAGTGGTAGTTTGATAGGGATTGCATTGAATCTGTAGATTGCTTTGGGTAGTAGAGTCATTTTCACAATGTTGATTCTTCCAATCCAGGAACATGGTATATCTCTCCATTTATTTGTATCATCTTTAATTTCTTTCATCAGTGTCTTATAATTTTCTGCATACAGGTCTTTTGTCTCCTTAGGTAGGTTTATTCCTAGATATTTTATTCTTTTTGTTGCAATGGTAAATGGGAGTGTTTTCTTCATTTCGCTTTCAGATTTTTCATCATTAGTGTACAGGAATGCCAGAGATTTCTGTGCATTAATTTTGTATCCTGCTACTTTACCAAATTCACTGATTAGCTCTAGTAGTTTTCTGGTAGCATCTTTAGGATTCTCTATGTATAGTATCATATCATCTGCAAACAGTGACAGCTTTACTTCTTCTTTTCCAATTTGGATTCCTTTTATTTCCTTTTCTTCTCTGATTGCTGTGGCTAAAACTTCCAAAACTATGTTGAATAAGAGTGGTGAGAGTGGGCAACCTTGTCTTGTTCCTGATCTTAGTGGAAATGATTTCAGTTTTTCACCATTGAGGACAATGTTGGCTGTGGGTTTGTCATATATGGCCTTTATTATGTTGAGGAAAGTTCCCTCTATGCCTACTTTCTGCAGGGTTTTTTTTTTTATCATAAATGGGTGTTGAATTTTGTCAAAAGCTTTTTCTGCATCTTTTGAGATGATCATATGGTTTTTCTCCTTCAATTTGTTAATATGGCGTATCACGTTGATTGATTTGTGTATATTGAAGAATCCTTGCATTCCTGGAATAAACCCCACTTGATCATGGTGTATGATCCTTTTAATGTGCTGTTGGATTCTGTTTGCTAGTATGTTGTTGAGGATTTTTGCATCTATGTTCATCAGTGATATTGGCCTGTAGTTTTCTTTCTTTGTGACATCCTTGTCTGGTTTTGGTATCAAGGTGATGGTGGCCTCGTAGAATGAGTTTGGGAGTATTCCTCCCTCTGCTATATTTTGGAAGAGTTTGAGAAGGATAGGTGTTAGCTCTTCTCTAAATGTTTGATAGAATTTGCCTGTGAAGCCATCTGGTCCTGGGCTTTTGTTTGTTGGAAGATTTTTTATCACAGTTTCAATTTCAGTGCTTGTGATTGGTCTGTTCATATTTTCTATTTCTTCCTGATTCAGTCTTGGCAGGTTGTGCTTTTCTAAGAATTTGTCCATTTCTTCCAGGTTGTCCATTTTATTGGCATAGAATTGCTTGTAGTAATCTCTCATGATCTCTTGTATTTCTGCAGTGTCAGTTTTTACATCTCCTTTTTCATTTGTAATTCTATTGATTTGAGTCTTCTCCCTTTTTTTCTTGATGAGTCTGGCTAATGGTTTGTCAATTTTGTTTATCTCCTCAAAGAAGCAGCTTTTAGTTTTATTGATCTTTGCTATCGTTTCCTTCATTTCTTTTTCATTTATTTCTGATCTGATCTTTATGATTTCTTTCCTTCTGCTAACTTTGGGGGTTTTTCTTCTTTCTCTAATTGCTTTAGGTGCAAGGTCAGGTTGTTTACTCGAGATATTTCCTGTTTCCTAAGGTGGGATTGTATTGCTATAAACTTCCCTCTTAGAACTGCTTTTGCTGCATCCCATAGGTTTTGGGTCGTTGTGTCTCCATTGTCATTTGTTTCTGGGTATTTTTTAAATTTTTTTATTATTTCTTTATTTATTTAACTTTTTTTTTTTTTTTTTGTGGTACGTGGGCCTCTCACTGCTGTGGCCTCTCCCATTGCGGTGCACAGGCTCCAGATGTGCAGGCTCAGTGGCCGTGGCTCACGGGCCCAGCCGCTCTGCGGCATGTGGGGTCCTCCGGCACCGGGGCATGAACCCATGTCCCCTGCATCGGCAGGCAGACTCTCAACCACTGCGCCACCAGGGAAGACCTGTTTCTAGGTATTTTTAAATTTCCTCTTTGATTTCTTCAGTGATCACTTCGTTATTAAGTACTGTATTGTTTAGCCTCCATGTGTTTGTATTTTTTACAGATCTTTGCCTGTAATTGATATCTAGTCTCATAGTGTTGTGGTCAGAAAAGATACTTGATACAATTTCAATTTTCTTAAATTTACCAAGGCTTGATTTGTGACCCAAGATATGATCTATCCTGGAGAATGTTCCATGAACACTTGAGAAAAATGTGTATTCTGTTGTTTTTGGATGGAATGTCCTATAAATATCAATTAAGTCCATCTTATTTAGTGTATCATTTAAAACTTGTGATTCCTTATTTATTTTCATTTTGGATGATCTGTCCATTGGTGAAAGTGCGGTGTTAAATTCCCCTACTATGAATGTGTTAGTGTCGATTTCCCCTTTTATGGCTGTTAGTATTTGCCTTATGTATTGAGGTGCTCCTATGTTGGGTGCATAAATATTTACAATTGTTATAACTTCTTATTGGATCGATCCCTTGATCATTATGTAGTGTCCTTCTTTGTCTCTTCTAGTAGTCTTTATTTTAAAGTCTATTTTGTCTGATATGAGAATTGCTACTCCAGCTTTCTTTTGGTTTCCATTTGCATGGAATATCTTTTTCCATCCCCTTACTTTCAGTCTGTATGTGTCTCTAGGTCTGAAGTGGGTCTCTTGTAGACAGCATATATATGGATCTTGTTTTTGTATCCATTCAGCCAACCTGTGTCTTTTGGTGGGAGCATTTAGTCCATTTACATTTAAGGTAATTATCGATATGTATGTTCCTATTCCCATTTTCTTAATTGTTTGGGGTTCGTTATTGTAGGTATTTTCCTTCTGTTGTGTTTCTTGCCTAGAGAAGTTCCTTTAGCATTTGTTGTAAAGCTGGTTTGGTGGTGCTGAACTCTCTCAGCTTTTGCTTGTCTCTAAAGGTTTTAATTTCTCCAACAAATCTGAATGAGATCCTTGCTGGGTAATCTTGGTTGCAGGTTTTTTTCCTTCATCACTTTAAATATGTCCTGCCAGTCCCTTCTGTCTTGCAGAGTTTCTGCTGAGAGATCAGCTGTTAACCTGATGGGGATTCCCTTGTGTGTTATTTGTTGTTTTTCCCTTGCTGCTTTTAATATGTTTTCTTTGTGTTTAATTTTTGACAGTTTGATTTATATGTGTCTTTGCATATTTCTCCTTGGATTTATTCTGTATGGGACTCTCTGTGCCTCCTGGTCTTGATTAACTATTTCCTTTCCCATATTAGGGAAGTTTTCTACTATAATCTCTTCAAATATTTTCTCATCCCTTTCTTTTACTCTTCTTCTTCTGGAACCCCTATAATTCGAATGTTGGTGCATTTAATGTTGTCCCAGAGGTCTCTGAGGCTGTCCTCAGTTCTTTTCATTCTCTTTTCTTTATTCTGCTCTGCAGCAGTTATTTCCACTATTTTATCTTCCACGTCACTTATCCGTTCTTCTGCCTCAGTTATTCTGCTATTGATCCCATCTAGAGTATTTTTAATTTCATTTATTGTGTTGCTCATCATTGCTTGATTCACCTTTAGTTGTTCTAGGTCCTTGTTAAATGTTTCTTGCATTTTGTCTATTCTATTTCCAAGATTTTGGATCATCTTTACTATCATTATTCTGAATTCTTTTTCAGGTAGACTGCCTATTTCCTCTTCATTTGTTAGGTCTGGTGGGTTTTTATCTTGCTCCTTCACCTGCTGTGTGTTTTTCTGTCTTCTCATTTTGCTTATCTTACTGTGTTTGGGGTCTCCTTTTTGCAGGCTGCAGGTTCGTAGTTCCCGTTGTTTTTGGTGTCTGTCCCCAGTGGCTAAGGTTGGTTCAGTGGGTTGTGTAGGCTTCCTGATGGAGGGGACTAGTACCTGTGTTCTGGTGGATGAGGCTGAATCTTGTCTTTCTGGTGGGCAGGGTCACGTCTGGTGGTGTGTTTTGGGGTGTCTGTGGACTTACTATGATTTTAGGCAGCCTCTCTGCTAATGGGTGCGGTTGTGTTCCTTTCTTGCTAGTTGTTTGGCATAGGGTGTCCAGCACTGTAGCTTGCTGGTCATTGAGTGAAGCTGGGTGCTGGTGTTGAGATGGAGATCTCTGGAAGATTTTCGCCATTTGATATTATGTGGAGCTGGGAGGCCTCTTGTGGACCAGTGTCCTGAAGTTGGCTCTCACCCCTCAGAGGCACAGCACTGACTCCTGGCTGCAGCACCAAGAGCCTTTCATCCACACGGCTCAGAATAAAAGGGAGAAAAAGTAGAAAGAAAGAATCAGTAGACGTAGAAAGAAAGAAAGAAAGAAGGAAAGAAAGAAAGGAGGGAGGGAGGGAGGAAGGAGGGAAGGTAGGAAAAAAAGAAAGAGAGAAGGTAAAGTAAAATAGAATAAAGTATGATAAAATATAATAAAGTTAATAAAATAAAAAATAATTATTAAGAAAAAAAAACGGATGGATAGAACCCTGGGACAAATGGTGGAAGCAAAGCTATACAGACAAAATGTCACACAGAAGCATACACATATACACTCACAAAAAGAGGAAAAGGGGAAAAAATCATAAATCTTGCTCTCAAAGTCCACCTCCTCAATTTGGGATGATTTGTTGTCTATTCATGTGTTCCACAGATGCAGGGTGCATCAAGTTGATTTTGGAGCTTTAATCTGCTGCTCCTGAGGCTGCTGGAAGAGATTTCCCTTTCTCTTCTTTGTTGGCACAGCTCCGGGGTCTCAGCTTTGGATTTGGCCCCGCCTCTGCGTGTAGATCACCGGAGGGCGTCTGTTGTTCGCTCAGACAGGACGGGGTCAAAGAAGCAGCCGCTTCGGGGACTCTGGCTCACTCAGGCCCGGGTGAGGGAGGGGCACGGAGGCGGGGCGAGCCTGCGTGGCAGAGACCAGCGTGATGTTGCACCAGCCCAAGGCGCGCCGTGCGTTCTCCCAGGGAAGCCGTCCCTGGATCCCAGGACCCGGGCAGTGATGGGCTGCACAGGCTCCCCTGAAAGGGGGCGTGGACAGTGACCTGTGCTCGCACACAAGCTTCTTGGTGGCGGCAGCAGCAGCCTTAGCTTCTCATGCCTGTCTCTGGGGTCCGCGCTTTTAGCCGCGGCTCCTTTAAGCAGCGCTCTGAATCCCCTCTCTTCGCGCACCAGGAAACAAAGAGGGAAGAAAAAGTCTCTTGCCTCTTAGGCAGCTCCAGACTTTTCCCCGGACTCCCTCCTTGCCAGCCGTGGCGCACTAACCCCTTCAGGCTGTGTTCACGCCGCCAGCCCCAGTCCTCACTGTGCGCTCCGACTGAAACCCGAGCCTCAGCTCCCAGCCCCGCCCGCCCCGGCGGCCGAGCAGACAAGCCTCTCTCGGGCTGGTGAGTGCCTGTCGGCACCGATCCTCTGTGCGGGAATCTCTCCGCTTTGCCCTCTGCACCCCTGTGGCTGCGCTCTCCTCTGCGGCCCTGAAGCTTCCCCCCTCCGCCACCCGCAGTCTCCGCCCGCGAAGGGGCTTCCTAGTGTGTGGAAACCTTTCCTCCTTCTCAGCTTCCTCCCACTGGTGCAGGTCCCGTCCCTATCCTTTTGTCTTTGTTTATTCTTTTTTTTTTTTTTAAATTATTTATTTATTTATTTATTTTTTATTTTTTGCTTTATAACAAATTTAATCAGTTATACATATCTTTTGCCCTACTCAGGTACGTGGGGAGTTTCTTGCCTTTTGGGAGGTCTGAGGACTTCTGCCAGCGTTCAGTAGGTGTTCTGTAGGAGTTGTTCCACATGTAGATGAATTTCTGGTGTATGTGTTGGGAGGAAGGTCATCTCCGCGTCTTACTCTTCCGCTATCTTCCTACAACCTCCGCATGGTATTTTTTTTTAACTTTACAGGAAGAAAGGAGAGAAAGTCAGTTTACAAGAATCATTGGCTGCTTTTCCTGATTATAGAGGAGGGAGAGCAAAAGATGTCAGCAAGCAAGGCTCTATCCTCTGTTGTTTAATTCTTACCTCCATTTTCCCTCTTTCAGATTGGTGTCAGGGTTCACCGCAGTTCCAGAGGAGGTTGACCTGACCATCAGCAGGGCTACTTAGAGGCCTGGTCCTTCTTCACAGCAAGTGGGGTTGGGCCCAACTCTGAATCCAGCCATGCAAACACTGCCCATGAAGCCCTAGCAGGTCAGTCCACTGGCTTCTCTTTTCCTTTCTTCCACAATCACACACAGAGCCTTGCTTCAAGCTTCTAGGAATTAATAAGGGAAGAGACAAACATTAGCCTACCAAGATTCTAATTAACTTTGATGTGGATTTATGTGTAAAGTTGGATGAGTCACTGATTTTTAATAAATGGGAGAGAAAAATCTTAAAGATTAATGTAATAGCTGAGAACACAGGAGGGAGAACTTTGATGCTTGCTTAATTCTTTTCCCCAACCCACATCATTTGGAGAAAAAAATATCAAAGACCTTTACAAAAGGGGGAAAGGAAAGGGGATTATGCAAATTAAAAGTTCACAGGACTAAATCATTACTCTTGTGCAAATGAGCTTCTCCTTCATGTGCTTTTCAGGAGTGTTTTAGGGCTATATTTGCTGAGGATACATTCCCGAGGATAATGAGAAATGGAGGCATGGTAAAAAAAGAGACTGATTATAAATTAACTGATCTTTCTGTGTGTTACAGAGTTCTATGTATTGAGTTTTCCGCCTCCTCCCACCTAGTCCAGGCAGCTGTCAGAAACCTAGACTGGTATGGCTACCTTTCCAGCTGTCCTTAGAGTGGTCTAAGCTCTTCATTGGCTTCAGGGCCTTTGCTGTCCTGCCCACTCTTTTGCCCTGATTTGGGGACTAGCACAGAGCGAAGGTTTCTGACTGCTAACAGAAGCTTCTCACTCTTGGGTGAAATGGTTAAAACCAGCAGGTCTGTGGGCTCCTAGGCCACTCACTTTCCAATTTGATGGAATGTTCCAGTGTTGAGTGTCATCAAGGTTAAATGATTTAGCCTAAAGCTCTCTTTGGCCTGATAATAGACAGCTGCAATGTATAAAGATATATTTTGAGTTGTTGTACAGATTAAGTATCCAACTTTTTCCTAAATGGTAAACTGACATGGTGAGAGATATGAAACAATGCACAAGGCCTTATTGTGTGTAATTAACTGTGGATGCTTCCGTAGCTTAGACAGCTGGTTTGAATAAAATTGTAATTTCACAGCCTTACCAAAAATGTCATTAATCTTTTATCATTTTATAAAGTAAGAACTTAGTATATATTTACTGATAATGAGAGGAATATGTAGGTTGACATAATTTATTGAAACTTTATTTCACACTTGAGTTCTGTGGACAAATATTTATAAATAACCTCCTGGGATGTACATCTTTTCTCACCTGTCATGGTTTTGCTTAGAATAAATTCATGAGACTATATGCCACAGAGACTGCTGAAGGAAGTAACTAATAGTGGTGAAGACTATGAAGGCTGACTTCTGGCTTTACCTCTTATTAGCTGTGCAACCTTGTTTAAGTCCCTTAACAGCCCAATTTCTTCAGCTCAAAGATAGAGATAATACCACTGCATCCCAGAGTTCTGTATTAAATGAAATAACGTCTGCAATGTACACAGGCCAGTGTTGGGCATGTAGGAAAGCACTTAATAGCAGAGCTATCATTCCTAGAAACAGAATTACTGGGTTAAGGGTATGCATATTAAAAATATTTATACAGGGCTTCCCTGGTGGCACAGTGGTTGAGAGTCCACCTGCCGATG
The DNA here is from genome assembly GCF_964165515.1 of Mesoplodon bidens. Lineage (NCBI taxonomy): Eukaryota > Metazoa > Chordata > Mammalia > Artiodactyla > Ziphiidae > Mesoplodon > Mesoplodon bidens. Next base: position 70,543,738 of record NC_138165.1, read on the forward strand.
TAAGAGACGCGGGTTCGTGCCCCGGTCCGGGAGGATCCCACATGCCGCGGAGCGGCTGGGCCCGTGAGCCATGGCTGCTTCCCAATGGGAGAGGCCACAGCAGTGAGAGGCCCGAGTACCGCAAAAAAAAAAAAAAAAAGTATTGATACAAATTGCTAAAGTTAATCTCAAAATTTGATTATAAAGTTGTGGGACTCATGAATGAGTATATGATAGTAAGAGATAATAGGGATGCCCATTAATGTAAGAGTCTGCCCCTAGTATTCACCTGTTTGTTTTGTATCTGTTCTCGCTTCTTCTGATAACAGCGTTTGATTTTCCTTGGGAGAACTACATTTCCTCCATTCTCAATCCATGTAGTGCAATAGGGCTGACCCCATCCTGTGGCTTCAGCAGGGAGGAGGAGTATATGAGACAGTCCTGGGTAATCAAGACAATGTATCCCCCTGCCACAATGATTGGTTCAGTAATGGGCATATGACTTGAGCTGGCCCAATAAGAATCCACTGTAGCATATTTATTGATAGTATTGGGAAAGTGACACCATCTTTTTGCTGGGGTTGCTAAGACTGAGCTGCTGGTCATTCCTTCTATCTGTAAAGAATCTACTGGGGAATAAAGCATGAGGAAATGCAGATCTGAGATATGTTCACGTTTGAACACTTGGGTATAGCTATGTCACATTTTGAATTGCATGAGTCAAAATATTCCCTTTATTGCTCAGATCACTTTGTGTCGGGTTCTTACTGAAAGGTGACTAAACCCAACAGATCATATTATGTCCCTCAAGGTCACATCCTGCGTAAGAAATAAGCAGAGTTTCTATCACATTAAATGTCAGAGACATTTATGTTCCAAGATATTTCTGAATGATGGTAGGTCACAAGTCAATATGAGTTATGTGATGCTTGTCTGAAGTTGTCATTGGATTAAGACCTACATTGGACAGGTTTAGGTTTCCTTCAAAAGCATGACTGCAGCTATGGATACTTGTTGATTACCTGGTAACTAGCCATGGTTCTATGAAAGTATGTATGTGTCTATGAAGGTAAATACAGGGATTTTTTTAAAAAAAGTTGAATGATTTGTTAAAATGAAAATCTGCAAACTGTATCTATTGGTGTTAATTTCTAAGACTTCTTCCTGGTAGGTTTGCATTACAAAACATAAATATTGTCTGTATTTAACTTTTTCCTTTGTCCATAGTGAATATACAAAGCTGAAATGCAGGGTCCTGTTGAGGGGTCACAGAAAGCAAAGCCAAACAGAACATAAAGACCAAACTTGGGAGACCTTTGAGCACTGGTCCAGAGCATTCGCACTTCATTCTTTGTGTCATGAGGGGTCCTTAAATATTTTGAGAAAGTTTCTAGAAGATTAATAGGGCAATGATATGCAGATGAGAGGAGAAGAGAGGAAACAAGAGGCAAGGAAAGGAATTACTGGACTCGCAGTAATTCAGGTTGAGATTTTTTTTAAAAAGTGGGGCAGTGGGAATGGAAAACAAACAATGGATGGGGGAGGCATTGAGAAGGAGGAGAAAATAAGACTTGGCCACCTCAAGAAGAGTCAAAGATGAGCTTTATCATTCATTTTTTAAAAAGATAAGTTAGTTTGGGGAACTGATTTGGTTTGGTGGAGGTACTGTGGGTAAGGTAGTTAGTTTGGTTTTATATTTATTTGTACTCTTTTCGATTTGGATTTCGGTTCTCTTAGAAGATGAACACAGTATCTAGAGTGGGAGGTAACCACGAGGTGGCCCTGGCAGTTGAAAACTGCTCTCCCAGAGCTATATGTAAAGAGAAGTATGAAAAGTAACTTTAAGAGCAATAATCTTTATCCATAGCCCGTGACTGTATTAACTCATCCAAAGAAAGAATTGCTCATTAGAAAGGGGGTTATTTGGTAATGAAATAAATAAAATGGTGAGCCATGAAGATAAAGTTTGGCAGTGTCCAAAAAGCATTGTTTGGTATAGTCTGAGGCCTTAGGCAGTCTGGTGTGATTGGCAGATATGACCCAGCCTGTTGATGGATGGATGTATCAGGCTATTTTAACCTTATGACACTTCATAATTTGTTTTAATTTTATGCTCACCAAATCAACCTTCTAAATATAATTTGGCTCCCCATATGGTTTCTATGCCGGGAGAAAAATTCCTTTTGAGTAGCAGGTCCTTTTTCATTGTCTGTCATTAAATTGATATTCTGGGTAAGAAGCACACATGTCAATCATGAGTTTCCACAGTGTTGAGTCATCATCCTCATGAACTGCGCAACCCTGAGTCACGGGCAAAACTGGGTTTCCCCATCTGTAAGGCTGAGGGCCAGTCTCTGCCTGGTGGAGAGCTACCAGGTCAAAGCCTCACGGTAGGTAGGTAGCTGACCTTCCCCCTGGTATGTTTTGACATTTCTATGATCTCTTCTCTTCAAGCATATATACTCCCTGACCCAGAAAACACCAGGCAACAGAGAATCAACAACAAGGCCTTAAATCTGCTAGAAGATCTGCCACAGGCTGGGAGAATTAATAGCTGGGACATTTTTCCACTTGGGGAATTTTAAGGCACCACCCAAATCCTATTTACTTTGTTTAGTTTTGCATGTGTATGTATGGGGTGTGTGGTGTGTGTGTGTGTGTGTATAGAAAACAATAATGAGGAAACAAAGTGAGGAAACAAAACATAATGAGGAAACAAAAATGAATAAAAACAAGTTAACACCCCTTCCCAGAGGCAACCATGGTTTGCATTCTGGCATATTTCCACCTAGGCAATTTCTTTTTACTTTTAATTTATACGCAATTTTAAAACCTTCATTATTCCACTGTAGACTAGAAGTAGCAATCTAAAGAAAGGGAAGAGAAAGAAAAGTTATAAAAAGTAGATACAATTTGTTAAAGCTCATAGTGTTCTGGACCATTTCATGGGCCATAGCCATGCACAGCTCAGTGATTCCTGGGGTCAGTCCCTGTACTGTAATTGGTACAATAATAAATTTTCAGCATGATGACCTCAACTCATCATTAAATGGTTAATTTATATTTGGTATACTTCTGTTAATAGAAGATATAAAGAATACACTTCTGAACTATGTCCTTCAAGCTGGTTAATATGTATAAGGAATGAAGTAAACCCTTAGCTGTATGGAAACTTGATTATACAGAATTCTTCTTTTTCTATGGGCTTCAAATAGACAAGATGTAGCTAAAACTATTGGTTGCCTCTCTGGCATCCGTTCCACCCTTCTCCCATTAGTTGGCAACCATACTTTTGGTGGGGCTGACATGATTCTAGCTCCAGAGAAAGGCTCTGCTTGGCTTAAACTAGTCATGATAATCACATCCCCTTGCCCCAGTAACTGATTCAGGAAAGAGCCTGGAGCTGTGACCTAAACCAACAGCTCAAAGCATTTCTCTGGCCACAGTGACAATTCAGAGGTAGATGTTGACCCCAATTCATCAGTCAGGATAAAGCCATTAGCTTCTGTTCAGCGGCTGTGGAAGAGAGGCTCTCTTCTCCTGTAATCTGAGATGTACATTTGAGTCCTGGAACTGAGGCAACCACTCGTTACAATGAGAAAGTCCACCTGAGGATTTTTTTTTAAGACAGCAGAAGAGATGATCTATTGTACACATGTTACACTCAGCCACACCTGAGAATACAACTAGTCCAGAATGTCACAGAACCAAGAGAGCCTGTTTTGGTGTGTGCAAAGTGGGCCTCTCAGCGGGGGCTGTGGCAACAAGATGGCTATGGAAGTTCTAGATCCGTTGAAACAAATTCCATGCAGTAGCATGCAATCTAACAACTTGTACCATTGTGCCTGGCCACCTGCCTTTCATATTTCTGCTCTTGTGGCCTCTATGGGTGTTCAAGGTAGTGGTTTACTTGGACCTCTTAACTCATCTTTCTTTTTTCTTTTGGGCTTCAGCCTGCACATCTGCTTCTTCCTCCACTTGGCTCTCATGGTGTGGAGGTTTCTAAGAAACCTAAGCGCTAAGGCCAATAGCCTGCCTGAGCATTAATTCAACCCATGGAAGAGGGCAGAACTGAGACAGAAAAAAGAAGCCAGAATCCTAAAATTCATTCTACACCTGGGCTTGAGCAAATGATTTTAATTTATATTTAAGCTATTTTGATTTGCATATCCAATACTGTGCTTTGTTGGAGGTGAAGGTAGGCCATCAACACATAAATGTCCGGAAGTTCTGTTAAAGGCATGCATCTAATGTTCCAGACACCAGTCAGGGCTGGGCTTGAGTCACCATTACGAAGAAGATAGCATACCACACAGGAGCTGCTCAATAAATAAATATTGGTTGAGCGTGGTTGGAGTAGTCAGAATGGGTCAGGACTCGCTAAGAGTAAAGACAGAGTAGAGGTCTGAAGACTCAAACTCCAGTAGGCGTAAGGAGGAAAGATTGCAATTAGTGAAGGAGCCACTGAAGAGATAGGGTGAGAGGCAGCATGTTGCCCTATCATTGTGCCTAATAGAAAAAGTTTCCATTAAGAGCTGGTGATCTACAATGTCAGATGTTTCAGAGGTACCAAGATAATCAATGAACAAGATGAACCTGGTAATTTGGAAGTAATTGGTGACTTGGTGAGATGCACAGAAGCAAATACTAAGTGACTTTGAATTCTATTAGATTTGGGATAAATATGGTGTAAACAAAGTTTCCCAGAGACACTGGCCTAACGAAGTACAGCGTCATAGTGATAGACACAAAATGGATTTTCTTTGGTTCTGCTTCTATTTTCTTTGTAGAAAAATCCAGAGATTTAAAAATTCTTTACACCTTTTTGGGGAACTCCAGGGTGTTTTTTTATGTTTATTACAAACCACTGGTTGCTAAGTGGCATTCACCATTTTCCTACTGTCCTCCTCTGACTCTCTTGGGGGACAGGTGATATTGGCAAGGGCACTGGGCAAAGAAGAGAAGTGACTTCTAGAAGACCAGCCAGCCACCAACCACTTTCCACAGCTTGTGGCCTTCACTCTGGGAGTTTCACTACCATCAGGGCATAGCTAGTGCTCAGCCCTGGGCCTCAGAAATCTCATTTTTCCAGCACCCCAAGAGAGTGCCATTAACCCGGCTCTCAGAGGCTTGTCTCCTATGCATGAATTTGTCAAATTTTAGGGAGCATTATAACTGTCAAGAAATGAAAATGCCTGGATTGGCAGAAGATTGGTGAGCAAGGAATCCAAATATTAGGAGTGATTTGATTCAAGAAGTATCCCTCAGCTGGAACAGATTGGGGTACCGTTACCAAGAAGTTCAAAATGTTAGTGTTCAGTCAGAATTCCTTTTCCTCTAGGTAACACTTGCATAGTTATTTGTAAACATTTTCTTCCTCTGGGATCCTGTTTTTTCCTCTGCTCATGTGGCTGATCATCTTCTATTCGTGTGGTTTTTCTTTCAAACATGAGTCTGATATACTTGATTAGGGTTCTACTTACAACCAATTACAGTTCTGCCTCCTTGAGACTGCTCTCCGCCACCTTGATTGGAGTTTTAACTGTTCACAAACATTCCCTTCATAGATTTTTAAAGACAGTCTTTGAAGCTTATTCCCATAGTTGAAAATGTGTATCCAGTGACTTCAATATTTTCTAGTTTGTTCATTCATTCATTGCTCATCCATTTATTCATGCATCCATTCCATAAATATTCAGCGTATGCCTCCTCTGTGTCAGGTATTGTGGTAGATGCTGGGATAATAACGATTTGTAATAGAGTCACAGTTTGGCCCTTCTCAGCTTCTGACGATGAGTACTGGGAAAGAGTTCACTCTAGGCCCTGGGGATGGTGATAGTTCCTGCTGCTATGGGAGCCCAAGCATCAGTGCCTATGGGAGAGTCCACTGATGTCCATCAGTGATGGTCACTTTTCCTTGTTGATGGCTCCACTGCCTTAGTACCTAGTATTGGACACTGCCAGAGGTGGTAGTGAGGCCTCTGGGTCTGTCCCTAAGTCTGGGCTCAAGGCAGCCAGGACTGTGAGAGCATGCATAATATACATTGAGGGTGCCATGTTCTGATGCTGCAGAGGCTGATGGATTCCATGCTAATCACTCTGCTGTCTTGAACTTCTGTCTGTTTTAGCATTCTCACTTTTTCCATTCTCCCCCACCCCAGTTTTATTGAGATATAATTAACACATTGTGTGAGTTTAAGGTATATACTGTGAGGATTTGATAGATGTATATATTGTGGAGATATATAAGGTTAGTCACAATAAGGTTTGTCAACACATCTTTCACCTCATATAATTACCATTTTGTTGTTGTTGTGAGAACATTTAAAATCTACTCGCATAAAAACTCTCAACTATAAAATACAGTATTGTTAACTGTGGTTACCATGCTATGCATTATTCCTCTCATAACTGGAGGTTTGTATCCTTTGACCAATATCTCCTCATTTCCCTCACCCCCCAGCCCCTGAGAACTACAGTTCTACTCTCTACTTCTATGAATTTGGCTTTATACGATTCCACACATAAGTGAGATCATACAGTATTTTTCTTTCTCTGTCGACTTATTTCACTTAGCATAATGCCCTCAAGGTCCATCCATGTTGTTGCAAATGGTAGGATTTCCTTCTTTTTTACAGCTGAATAATATTTCCATGTCTTGGCTATTGTGAATAATGTTGCAATAAACATGGGAGTGCAGATAGCTCTCTGAGACAGTGATTTCATTTTCTTTGGCTATGTAACCAAATGTAGGACTGCTGGATCATATGGTAGTTCTATTTTTAATTTTTTGAGGAACTGCCATACTGCTTTCCATGGTGCCTATACCAGTTTACATTGCCACCAACAGTGCACAAGTGTTTTCTTTTCTCTGAGTCCTCAGCAACCCTTGTATCTTGTCTTTTTGATAATAGTCTTTCTAACACATATGAAGTGATATCTCATTCTGGATTTCATTTGCGTTCCCCTGATGATTAGTGGTATTGAACATCTTTTCATGTACCTGTTGGCCATTTGGAAGTTTTCTTTGGAAAAATATCTATTCAGGTCCTTTGCCCATTTTTAATTGGATTATTATTATTATTATTTTGCTTTTGAGTTATATGCATTCTTTAGATATTTTGGATATTAACCCCTTATCATACATACAGTTTGTAAATATTTTCTACCATTCCATAGGCTACCTTTTCATTTTGTTAACTGTTTCTTTTGCTGTGCAGAAGCTTTCTAGTATGATGTAGTCCCACTTACTGATATTTGCTTTTGTTGTTTGTGCTTTTGGTGTCATATCGAAAAAAATACTTGTCAAGACTAATGTCAAGGAGTTTTTTCGCTCTATTTTCTTCTAAGGGTTTTATGTTTCAGGTTTCAGGTCTTGTGCTTAAGTCCTTAATCTATTTGAAATTAATTTTTGTGAAAGGAGTAAGGTAGGGGTCCAACTTCATTCTTTTGAATGTGAATATCTAGTTTTCCCAATACCATTTATTGAAGACACTGTCCTTTCCCCATTGAGTATTCGTGACTACCTTTACAAATATTAGTTGACTGTATGTATATGAGTTTACCTCCAGGCTCTCAATTCTGTTAGATTGGTTGACGTATCTGTTTTTATGCTAGTAACATATTGTTTTGATTACTATAGCTTTGTAATATAGTTTGAAACCAGGAAGTGTAATGCCTCTAAGTTTGTTCTTCTTTCTCAATATTGCTTTGAATATTCAGGGTCTTTTGTGATATCATACAAATTTTAGGATTTTTTTCTATTTCTGTGAAAAATGCCTTTGAAATTCTGATAGGATTGCAGTGAATCTGTAGATTTCTTTGTGTAGTATGGACATTTTAACAGTGTTAACTCTTCTAATCCATGGACATGGATATCTTTCCATTTATTTGTGTCTTCTTCAATTTCTTTCACAATTTCTTATAGTTTTTGTTGTGTAGATCTTTTACTTCCTTAGTTAAATTTATTCCTAAGTATTTTATTGTTTTTGATGCTGTTGTGAATGAAGTTGATTTACTTATTTATTTTTAAGGTAGTTTATTGTTAGTGTATAGAAATAAAACTGATTGTTGTATGTTGATTTTGTATCTTGAAACTTTACTGAATTCATTTATTAGTTCTAACAGCTTTTTGGTGGTATCTGTAGTATTTTCTATATACAGTATTATGTCATCAGCAAACACACAATTTTACTTTTTTCCTTTCTGATTTGGATGCCTTTTATTTCTTTTTCTTGCTTAATTTCTCTGGCTAGGACTTCCAGTACTATGTTGAATAAGAGTGGTGGTAGTGTACATTCTTCTCATGTTCCTGATCTTAGAAGGGAAGCTTTCAGCCATTCACCATTGAGTATGATGTTAGTTGTGCTTGTCATATGTGGCCTTTATTATGTTGAGGTATGTTACTTTTATACACACTTTGTTGAGATTTTTTTTATTATGAAAGGGTATTGAATTTTGTTGAATACTTTTTTTGTATCTATTGAAATGATCATGATATTTATCTTTCATTTTATAAATGTGATATACCACATGTATTGGTTTACATATGTTGAACCATTCTTACATCCCAGGAATGAATCCCACTTGACCTGGTGTATGATAATTTTAATGGGTTATTGAATTAGGTTTGCTAATATTTTGTTGATAATTTTGGCTTCTATATTTATCAGGGATATTGGCCTGTACTTTTCCTTTCAGTTTTAAGGTCTCCTCTTTCATTTATAATATTATTTTTTTGAGTCTCCTTTTTTTCTTGGTTACTCTAGCTAAAGTTTTGTTAATTTTGTTTATCTTTTCGAAAAATCAACTTTTAGTTTTGTTGACCTTTTGTATTTGTTTTCTATTTTCTATTTCATTTATTTCTGCTCTGATGTTTGTTATCTCCTTTCTTTTGCTAATTTTGCACTTACTTTGTTCTTCTTTTTCTAGTTTCTTGAGGTGTAAAGTTAGGTTGTTTATTTGAGATCTTTCTTTTTTTTTTTAATGTAGACATTTATTGCTATAATCTTCCTACCTAAACCTGCTTTTGCTGTATCCTATAAGTTTTGATATATTATGTTTCCATTTTCATTTGTTTCAAGATATTTTTCATTTCCCCTTTGATTTCTTCTTTGACCCATTCGTTGTTTAGGAGTGTTTGTTTAATTTCCACATATTTGTGAAATTTTTCAGTGTTTCTTTTATTATTGATTTTTACTTTCATACCATTGTGGTCAGAAAATGTATTCAGTGTGATGTTAATCTTTTTAAGGTTGCTAAGGTTTGTTTTGTGACCTAATACATGATCTATCCTGGAGAATGTTCAGTGTGTGTTTGAGAAGAATGTGTATTCTGCTGCTGTTGGTTGGAATGTTCTGTATATGTCTGTTAGGTTCATTTGGTTTAAAGTATAGTTCAAGTCCAGTGCTTCTTATTGATTTTCTGTCTGGATGATGTATCCATTGTTGAAAGTGAGGTATTGGAGTTCCCTACTATTATTGTATTGTTTTCCATTATTCCCTTCAGATATTTTACATATTTGCTTAATATATTTAGGTAATCTGATATTGGTTGCATATATTTATATAATTTATTGTTATAAATTTTTGATAAATTAACCCATTTATCATTATATAATGACCTTCTTTTCTGTTGTTACAGTTTTTGACTTAAAGTCTGTTTTATCTAAGTATAGCTTTTGCTATACTTGCTCTCTTTTGCTTTCTATTTGCATGGAAAATCTTTTTCCATCCCTTCACTTTGAGCCTATGTGCGTCCTTAAAGCTGAAGTGCTGAAATGAGTCTCTTGTGGGCAGCAGATAGTTTGGGGCTTTTTTGTTTTGTTTGTTTTTTAATCCATTCAGCCACTCTATGCCTTCTGATTAAAGAATTTAATTTAGTTTACATTTAAAATAATTATTGATAGGTAAGGACTTGCTAATGACATCTTGTTAATTTTTTTTCTGACTGGTTTTTAATTATTTTGTACCTTTCTTCCTCTCCTGCTGTCTTCCAGTGTGAATTGATCATTTTCCATAGTGGTATACTTTGATTCCCTTTTCTCTATCTTGTTCATATTGACTACAGGTTTTTGTTTTGCAGTTACTCTGAGGTTTACATGAAACATCTTACAGGTATAACAATCTATTTAAAGCTGATTGCAACTTCAGTTGTACTAAAAAATACTACCCTTTTACTCCCTCCTCAACTTTTATGTTTTTGATGTCACAATTTACATGTTTTTCTATTGTGTACCCATTGAGAAATTATTGTAGCTAAAGCTATTTTTAATATTTCTGTCCTTTCACCTTCATACGAGAGTTAAGTGATTAACATACCTCCATATTACAGTGTTGAAGTATTCTGAATTTGCTGTGTACTTACCATTATCAGTGTGTTTTATATGTTCATATGTTTTCATGTTACTAATTAGCATCCTTTCATTACAACTTACAGAACTTCTTTCAACATTTCTTGTAAGGTAGGTCTAGTGTGATGAACTCCCTCAGCTTTTGTTTGGGAGTCTTTATCTCTCATTCTGAAGGACAATGTTTGCTGGGAAAAGTGTTTTTGGTTGGAATTTTTTTTTCTTTTAGCACTTTGAATATATCATTCACTCTTCTGAACTCTAAGGTTTCTGCTGAGAAATTTGCTCATAAACTTATAGGGGTTCTTTTGTAAGTAACAAGCTTCTTTTCTCTTGCTGCTTTCAAGATTCTCTCTTTGTCTTTTATTTTAGACAGTTTTATTATAATATTTCTTGGAGGAAATCATTTTGGGTTTAAATTTATGAGCTTCATGAACTTGTATGTTCAAATCTCTCCCCAGTTTTGCGAAGTTCTCAGCCATTATTTCTTTAAGTAGCTTTCTGTCCCTTTCTCTCTCTCTTCTCCCACTGTCATGCCAGTAATGCACACATTGTTTCTCTTTACTGTGTTCCATAGATCCCATAGACTCTCTTCGTTCCTTTTCATTCTTTTTCCTCTTTCCTTCTCTGACTGGAAAATTTCAAATGGATAATTGTTAAATTGTTTACCTCTGTTCATTTATAGCTCTCTGAACATGTTTACAGCAATTATTTTAATCTTTTATCAGGAAATTAATATATTTCCATTTTGGGGATGTCAGTTACTGTAAGTTAACTGTTCCTGTGGTGACGTCATGTTTCCCTAATTCTTCATGATCCCTGTAGCCTTGCATAGGTATCTGCACATTTGAAGAAGCAGTGACCTCTTCCAGACGTTATAGACTAACTTTGGTATGGAAAGTACTTCACCTCAGGGTGGGTGCATGTTGTAGCATGCTGCAAACTGGGGTCTAGTGGTAAAGGTCACCAAATGTGGGGGCTTGTGGTGATTCTGGTTCTGGGGGAGGTATAATGTCTTGTTGGCTTAGGCTGCTGAGGTCCATGGCGTTGACAACTGTGTGGTCCTTGGCAAGCACTGAAGGAGTTCTGCAGTGGCTGTAAGGCCTGTTGGGGTCTTTAGCAGGGCCTCCAGTTACCAGAACAGGGCATCAGTAGTGGTTGGCACTGGTGGTGTGCATACACTTGACCATGGAGGCTGACTTCAGGTGCCTGTATAGTGGCAGGGGCTGGATGCAGACATATACATAGTGGTTGCGGCCAGGGCCAGCAGTAAGTGCTGGGGCCAACTGTGGGCATGCTAGTAGCTGTGGAGGCCCTGGCTGCCAGCGTGCACTTGTATGGCTGTAGGTATCCCCACAGGTATGCATACGGTAGTGAAGGCCAGTGATGGGAGTTGGGCCAGGGGCAAACAGGTGTACAGCTGGAGGTGTTGGCTACAGGTGAGCCAGCAGCGCAGGCCAGTGACAGGAGACTGTGTCAGGTCTGGGCCTACAGTCAGCTTTGGAGACCCTGGCTGTCCATGTGTACTCCTGTGGCTTCAGGGTCTCCCTATGGGCATGTGCATGGCACTGGAGACTGGTGACAGGAATTGGGCCAGGGTCTTGCAGGTGCACAACTGGAGGGGGTAGTCCTCAAAGCACATACGGTTCTGGGGGCCAGCTGCTAGCATCTAGGCTGGTGTCTCACACTCACACAGTAGCAGAGGCCAGCACTGGCTACCAGTATGGATCCCAGCTTTGTTGGGGAAAGGGGAGGGAAGGGTTGGAGAGAGAGCAAGGAGAGAGCTGTGTCTGCAAATGGAAAAATCTTCAGGGGGAAACCTCAGTGGTGAGATCTGTAGGGGGCCTGCGGCAGCTGTGTTGCCTTGGTTTCTTTAGCAGTGAAAGCTGCTGGGGTCCTCTGCAGAACCAGTCACTGGGAATCTGCTCTGCATGGCTCCCCCCACTTCATGGTTCCCCCGCTTCATGATTCCCATTGCATGTCTGATCCTGTTAGCCTCTGCTCTTCTTCCTTGTTTCTAGCCATCTCTAGATGTGTCAGCTTTGTTAGTCTCTAGATAGGGCAAGACTGAAGAGGGTGTTTCATGAAGCATCCTGAAAGTCTGGGGAAGTTGGTCACTTACCTTGTTCCCGCTTTCCTGGTGAGGGGCACTCTTTTGAGCCAGAGAGTTCCCTCTTGGTACCGTGCAATGTCAGCCTGGAGGACAGGATGATGTAAGGAAAATGAAGCTATTTTTTTCTTTCTTTTGTGTGTGTGTGGTTATTCTCAGAGGGAATTTTGGTCCACTGTGTTGCTGAAGTTTCTTAAGTGGACTTCTAAGCTCTCCCAGAGCTAATTTTGTTCGTGGATAGCTATCTAATTGTTGATTTTTGTTGGGGGTGGAAGCTGGGGTCTCCTACTCAACTGTGATGGTGACATCACCTGCTTTCTCACTCTTTAATTGTAGCCTTTTTTTCTGGGACTCACCACCCTCACTCCTACCACTAAATTGTGCATCTTGACTCTCCCCTTAGAATGAGTTTTTCTGAGGAAATTCTTTTTTTTTTTTTTTTTTCCTGCTGCAGATAGACTCTTGATTTACCTGCTCCACCATTCCTAAATTCCCCAGTAAGCAAACCTTAGGGTGAATTGATATACTTCTAACAGATTATGTACCTATAATAGATTCATTAAACTCTATCATACACACACACACACACACACACACACACAGAACAGTAATCCAGGGCCTAGTGAAGGAACTTCACAGTAAGAAGGAAGGACTAGAGGGAGGGAATAAAAAGGGGAGGGAAATGAAAGGGGAGGAAAACAAAAGAGGAGGAATGGAATAAATAATTAGTTCTGGTACAGAATTCAAGAAATTGAGTACATAATAAATCCTTAATAATTTAAGGGAAGAGGAATGGATGGAAGTAAGTAACAGTTTTAGAGATTCTAATACATTTTTTAGAGAGTGTATGTTATATAATCTAGAATGTATGAAAAGAAACACATTATGATGGCCAAGATACAGTGTAACTAGAATATGTAGCATGATATTTAAGGCAAAATCCTCAAATACATTTACACATTTACTTCATCTCTCCAGGGGTAGAGATGTCATTTCTTAGGAAACTTCAGGTGATGAGGTTGTGCCAAATTCACGTGAACCATCTGTGAAATTCGTGGGAAAAAAGGAGCAGTAGAGAAGTTGCTTATCCGCAATGTAAGAAGGCTGCAGCATTAGCTGGAAACCTTGTGTCTGTGATGGGCTTTTCACATCGCTGAGAGGCAGAGCCCCATGCTGTGAGAGGCTGAGGCCCTTGCTGGGACATGCCGTCTGCACATTTGCTGGGTTTCTTGTGTTGCTGGGCTCTTTGTGTTTTGTGGTGCAAGTCAGAAGCAGCGGAATATGTGAACCGGGGACAGGTATATTAAAGATCTCCTGTAGCTTTTGGCTGCATGTATTTCAACTACTTAGAAACAGTAGCTCCAGGTTCATACCTTCTGTCCTTTATGTGTTTAGTCAGTTACAAAGCATGTCTTCGCTTTGTAAAACGAGAGCCGGAAGGCTGATTTTTACATTCAGAAAAAAGGGATGTGTCAGACTCATTGTTATCAGGAGTCTTATACGTGTGATACAGTGTCCCGTGGCTGTAGAGGGCCAGGCCGTTTCTTCCAGAGGTGAAATCTTTAATATAAGTTTAACTGCATGTTTCTAAGCAAAGACCTTCTTGTCCAGCTATAGAGACAAAAAAGTTTGCAGAGAAAATGATGTGTGTGGACTGCTCTCACTATGTCCTTCCTCTGCCTCAAGACCTTGATCCAGATAAAGTTAGATGAGGGTGACCAAGGTAGAAGACAGAAATGATCTGATAACAATGGAATCATGCGCTACATGGATTTCCAAAACAATTTTTAGAAGTATTATATTAGTCATGTTGTCTCTTTCAGTTGCATGGAATAAAAATTAAACTTGAACTGTTTAAAAAAAAAAAACTAAATGTATTGACTTCAAGGTACACGATCAGGCAAGGCTGGATCCTGGTGTACAAGGATTGTTGTCAGGAACCTGACTCATTCCATCCCTTGACTTGTCTTTTCCTTGGTGTTGGCTTTGTTCTTAGACTCTTTCCAAACAACTGAAGCTTTACGTTCTGTCACCTCAGCAACCCCAGCAAACTGTCTCTCTTTCCTTATAGAGGCAGAAACAGTTCTCCAGCTGATGCTCATTGGTCCAGGTCAGGTCATATATCCATTCCTGACCCCAGCATTTACTCTGACGGACAGAACCTGGGCAGTGTGCCCACTCTTTCCCCTCAGTCAGATTTGGCTCAATGCCACCCACACCAATGATCTAAGAGTAAGAGAGGGATGGCTCTGCAAACTGTATGAAAGAAAAAAAACCCAGATAACTTAAACAAATGCAAAGGTATTCTTTGCTCTTGGATGGAATGACTTAACCTCATAGAAATGTCAACTTTCTCAAGTTAATATATAAGTTTAAGGCAAAACCAATAAAGATACCAGTGAACTTTTCCCCTAGAGCTAGACAAATTGAATCTAAAGATAATGTGAAAAATAAACAAGCAAGAACAACTAGGCAAACCCTAAAATGAAAAGCAATGAAAGAAATTATATTTTAATATCCCATTAAACTTTCCAATATTACCTATTATAAACAATACAGGAAAGTATATTTTCTACACGTCTTCTTGTACAAATGTGCAAGATTTTTCTTTAAGGTAGCTCCTTAGAAGGGAAATTAGTAGGTTTAGGGTACGTACATTTACCAAATTAGTTCTTAAAAAATTTTATTTTTAGTTCAAAAGGTTTAGGGACTTACCTGGTGGCGCAGTGGTTAAGAATCCGCCTGCCAATGCAAGGGACACGGGTTCGAGCCCTGGTCCGGGAAGATTCCACATGCTGCGGAGCAGCTAAGCCAGTGAGCCACAACTACTGAGCCTGTGCTCTAGAGCCCACGAGCCACAGCTACTGATGCCCGTGTGCCACAACTACTGAAGCCCGAGCACCTAGAGCCTGTGCTCCACAACTAGAGAAGCCACCACAACAAGAAGCCTGCACACCTCAACAAAGAGTAGCTCCCTCTCGCTGCAAGTAGAGAAAGCCTGCGCACAGCAACGAAGACCCAACACAGCCAAAGATAAATTAATTAATTAAAATTTTTTTTTTAAGTTTTAAAAGATTAACTATAGTGTGATATACATATTTCTGTATAAATGTTTTACAATTACAATTTATATCATTATTGGAAATACCAAGGCTAATAGGACCCACCCCATGGAATGAGAGTTAATTGAGAGTTGAGTTTACTCAATAATTAGTATCGGGCTTCCCTGGTGGCACAGTGGATAAGAATCTGCCTACCAATGCAGGGGACATGAGTTCGAGCCCTGGTCCAGGAAGATCCCACATGCTGCGGAGCAACTAAGCCCATGCACCACAACTACTGAAGCCTGCACGTCTAGAGCCCGTGCTCTGCAACAAGAGAAGCCACTGCAATGAGAAGCCCGTGCACTGCAATGAAGAGTAGCCCCTGCTTACTGCAACTAGAGAAAGCCTGCGTGCAGCAACAAAGACCCAACACAGCCAAAAAAAAAAAATTTAATATCATAATTATATTAGAGAAAAACCTAAACCTAACAGGCATTGTGATGGTGTTAACTGAACTTCCAATCTCTCTTCAGCAGGGAAGTCACATAACTCTTGGCTGGCCCCTTGTCTTCTTCAGTCATCTTAGTTCTTTGTGGCCCCTGATTTTCATTTTGGTTCTCCTCCCATCCTTTTTGAATTGATTAATCCCTTGTATCAATGTCTTTATTACTTAAAAGAATTTTCAGACTCTGAGTTTTTAAAAATTCACACTTGACGGAGTTTTCTGGTTCAAGCATCTAGCACAGCATTTGACAAATAGAAGACCTTCTGTTCAACTGAAGTCTTTGTCAATTACAGTTTATAGCTCTAACTATCCCTGACCTTATTTGCATAGCTCCATGCAAAGTTCCATACTGGAACTTCCAGTGCATATTTGGAAATAGTATTGCCAGATGGTTCCAACAAGAATACTAAGATCAATTGAGGGAAAAAATAAATTGACCACAAACCCAAATTACACGTGCCATCAGGAGCAGTTTGTTGCTGACAATCCGTATTACCTCTTATGCTTTACATTAGATAGTTTTTAATCAAATGTTTATTTTTCAAAAACACACTTTGTTTTCAAACAAGTGGATGATATAGCCCAAGAAGGCGAATTCTTTTTTTTTGAGTCAACGCTTAATCTGCTTTGTTAATTTGTCCATATATTAATCATGACCACTGCTGATATTGTAAAGGAACTTCTCTGTAGTGCACTCCAGAACATTTTTTTTTCTGAGAATTATGCAAACTGGAGTAGCATTTTACAGCTGAATTTATATTTACCAGTGAATCTTAATGTTCACATATCTTTATATGTCTATTAGTTATCCATTACTGTGTAACAAATTACTCCAAACCTTAGTGGCTTTAAATGGTCACTAATTTATTTTATTATCACTCATAGTATTTATTGTTTTTACCAGTCAGGAATTCATGAGTGTCTTGGCTTGGTGGTTCTGGCTCAGGGTTTCTAATGAAGTTGAGTCAGTTGTTAACTGGGGCAGCAGCCATGTAAAGCTCTAACTGGGGCTGGAAGATGCACTTCCAAGGTGGCTCACTCACATGATTGGCAAGTTGGTGCTAGCTGTTGGCTTCTTGCCATGTGAGCATCCCCAAGAAACTGCCTGAGTAATGGTCTGCAGAATCGTGACCCCTGTGGCAAGTATACTAGAGTCTCTGTGTAGAATTTTCAAAATATCACTCTTATTCTGGGATTCTGATTATTTACACTGATAAGGATGGTGTGGGAACAATTTAGAACTAATAGTGTACATAATAGGAAGAATTACATCCATGTTACGATTTTCTGAACTCAAAGTCAATGGCATTCTGTCTGCCAAATTTAGGGTGTTATTCAAGGTCATTTTTAGGACAATCCAGTGAGGTGGGTGTTATTATCACTTCAAATTTACAGATCAGAAAACTGAGAAAGCAACTGCTCAGATAATTGCCCCATGGAGCTAAAATTTGAATTTAGGCATTGGACTCTGAAACCTGTGCTCCTAAAAATTAAGCTATACTGTCTCCTCTTTGGCTCTTTTTTTTTTTTTTTTTTACAAAATTAAAACTTCATTTTTTTTCTTTTTTTTTTGAGGTACGCGGGCCTCTCACTGTTGCGGCCTCTCCCATTGCGGAGCACAGGCTTCCGGACGCGCAGGCTCAGCGGCCATGGCTCACGGGCCCAGCTGCTCCGCGGCATGTGGGATCTTCCCGGACCGGGGCATGAACCCGTATCCCCTGCATAGGCAGGCGGATTCTCAACCACTGTGCCACCAGGGAAGCCCAAAACTCATTTTATTATTAGAATTTGAATATACAATAAAGTAGACAAAGTATTTCCTGAACATACATGTACTCAGTACCCAAATCCACTGACTATCAACTTATAGCCATTCATGGCTCATCTACACCTCTCTCTCCCTTATTTATTTTGAAAGAGATTTCAGATATCATGTCATTTCATCCATAACTATTTCAGTATGACTCTCTAAAAGAAAAGGGCTTTTTAAAACATAAACATTGGGCTTCCCTGGTAGTGGGGCGGGCGTAGACAAATAGGCTGCAGGCAACTTCACAGGTCTCAAACAGCAGAGCATTCCTGGTCTCGGAGAAGGTTTGGGCTGGAGGGTGAGAGGACCTGAAGGGACATCACAGTGGGAATGAGGAGGATGCAGAGTTCATGGACCATTCAATTGGAAATCGGTGAATATACAGATTTCACGTCATTTACTTCTGTTTGCCTTATTACTATCATCTTTAATAACCATGGACCGGGTGCTCTCCCCCTGCTGCAATGACTCTGCATATGCCCACGAACAAAGATACAGCCCCCAGGGAAAAGTGAGGAGTCCCAGAAGCTTGAAATGACTAAGATCCTGAAAAAAATGATCCTGAAAAAAAGATATTGAAAAAAATAATTTCATTCAACATGTATTTTTGAGTTTCTACAAAGGGGCAGAGATAGTTCCAAGGATTGAGGAAACAGTGATCACCACAGGAGATAACCATTTTGCTTTTAGGCATTCTCAAGGGGTTGCCTAGACAATAAAAAGATAAATAAACAAAATGCATAGCATGTATGACCATGTGCTATGGAAAAGATTAAATCAGGGAGACGGAATAAGTAGTGTTGAGTAGGAAGGTGATGGGCAGTGATTAGGAGGGGAGATTGTAATTTTAAATAGGTTTGCCAAGAAAGTCCTCACTAAGAGAATAACATTTGAGTAAAGACCTGAAGGGGTGAAGAAATGAGCCGTGTGGATAAGTGGGGAAAAAGCATTTCAGGCAGAATAAAGAGTAAGTTTACCTAAGGTGAGGGCATGCCTGATGGGCTGATAAATAGCATAGAAGCCAGTGTAGCCAGTACGGAGTGAATGGGGGGAGACAGTTAGGAGAAGGACACAGAGAGTAACACTGGGAGTGTGTGTGTGTGTGTGTGTGTGTGTGTGTGTGTGTGTACTGAGATGGGACACATATAAAGAGTTTGGAGGAGAAGATACAAACCTTCCTTACAAAAGAATTCTATTTTGTATATATTGATATTCTCCTCTTCAGGAGATGGACCCTCTCTACCTTGAAGGTGGGCTAGACTTAATGACTTAATTTTAAAAAGAGACTATAGGAAGGGAGAAATAGTAACTTTCCAGTAGAGAAACCTGGAAAATACTGGAAAGTTGTCCCAGGAAATACCGGGAAACTGTCATAGACTAGAGGAGACTAGGGAGATATAATGAGTAAATGAAGTGTGTCATCCTTAGATCCTGGAACACAGAGGATATTATTAGAAAAACTGATGAAATCCAAATATTTATTAATATTTAATAATCCAAATTATTATTAACTAGGAGACTAGTTAATAATAATGTATCAAGGATTTTGTTCTGTTTTGGTTTAGCTTTGACAAATGTTTTATGGTAGTATAAGATATTAATGATGGGTGAGAGGCATACTGAAACTCTCTGTATCTAGGAGAATGCAAGCATCTCCTCTTATTTAGAAAAAGACGTCCCAAGATTGTCTATATTACCTGGAGCCCTGAAGTTATTAAAGAGATTCATTATGGCTGTGAAAATAACCTTGGACAGCACAACAATATGGAATAGGTAACCAGAGCCAATATCAGTTGCCTTGGTTACAGGAGACTTGCTGCTTACAAAGAGAAAAAGTCAAGCAGATTCAAACTTGACCTTGCTACCTGTGAACTACAAAAAGGAAAACACCAGTCCTTCCCAGGGAATAGTACAGCATAGACCTACTGAGCCTGGGAGGCTAGGAGGGCAAGATCCATGTGGCTGGCTAACGCTACTTACCAATTTCTGCATGTCTCGCTTGATTATGTGTTTTCCTTGATGTGGGCCCATTTATTCAGAGCTAGGATTTGAGTAATTTAAGTACTTTTTAAAGCATTTATTTTATATCTTGTACATGTGCTACCAAGATTGTTGTAGTAGTTTATACTCATTAATTTCTCATTTATTTTACATATAAAATGTTTCCATTTGTTAAAACAACAATTAAAAACAACAACAAAAAGACTGAACACAGTATGGAAACCTAGGGACTTATTACTAACAGGGCATAGAAATATGTTAGTGAATTCAATTTCTAGCTTCAGCATTGACCATCTACATGATTGTGAATTTATTTCTCTTATTTCTTCAAAGAAGTCTTTATTCTCAGATTATTTTTGTTTTCATTATAAATGATAACTTTAGGGCATGTCATGTTCCCAGTGTATTTGCTAAATTTTATTATTAAGCACATTTTTTTTAACCTTGCTTAGATATATAAGGCACATTTTCCGTTCTAATCTAAAATCCCCAAGGGCACGTATACGTTGGGAAAATGTATTATCTCTTGAGATAGCGATATTTCATTCTTTTAGAAGAGCTTTAATGCCTTCCACCCTCTGACCACCACCTCCAATCTTTCCAAATCACTCCCTGTACTATCCCATCCTCAATCATCTTTCAAATTCACTGGGACCTCCACTGATCTACCACTATTCCATTGTCCCTCACCCTTTAATGTTATCATCCCCCTACTTGCCAAGCTTAAATTCCATGACCAAGCTTTATAACTGCTCCCTTACGTATACCCTTGACTCTTCTAAAGATAGGCTGTGATTTTAGTGTTTGAACCAGGAGGGGTTCTCAAAACAGACCATATACACTTTCTAATGGAGTAGAATAGAGTATTTCTCCAAAGGCAGCTTTTCAAGAGAAGGCTCTCCTGTGTCAGTTCTGTTAAAAAAAATTATTAAAAATTTGGAAATAAAGCAAAGGGATGGCTGTGTGTCTTTTCAGCATCATAATGTAAGATTGTCTAACACGCCCACCCAAGAATTACTTAATTCTTTCGGATAATTATCCTTTTGTTTGACATATTATTTTGTATTGATTAGGGCCTGTATTCTGTGATATTACATGTTAATGTATAAAGTTTTATCTGGTAGAGGTGCAAATGATTTCCGTTTATAGAAAATATAACCCTGAGATGATGATTTTATTGCTTTGTAGAATATCAACCAGTTTTGTATCTAACCTAGCAATCTATTCCAACGTTCTTCCTTCAGTTTCTATAACTACTCAGCTCTCCATATCCTCTTTGAGCCAGATTTATCATCCTGCTGGTTCCCTCATGAATGAGTTATGTAAATTTTGACATACTTAATATTTATGAGTCACAATTGTAACATTAAAACATTTTTACTTTGACAGTTCATTGTTGCTTCTGCTGCCTTCCTCCTGCCACCACCTGGAGGAGCAGAGGGTTGCCCAAAGCAGAAAAATTTCTAACTCTACATAGTCCTAACTTTGGATTCCCGTTTCTTTTTCTTTTTCATCTTGTGCTATCCCCTACTTTAAGGTGTTTGTTGTAATGATTCAATCCAATGACAGTACATCATTGGCACTTGAGTTTTAAAAATTTGTGCTTTTGACTATTTTCAAGCAACTTAACATGTAGCGATTTGCAGTTTCTCTGAGGAGTGAATTTTGGTTGTAAGCTTTGCAATACTGATGTGCTAGAATGACTCACAGAAATAGGGAGGCATCCACCACAGCCTCTGATTTCAACTTGGCTGTGTTTTTTCTCATTAGCATGCACACAAACTCTCCTAAAGTGATAAAACCTTAGTTTCTTTGTGTAAAATGGGCTATAAAAGAAAATAGCGTTGGTAACGGTAGTAAAGAGAAAGAATAGAGGTCTAAGAAAGCAATCATTCTTGGCCACAAAATAGAAGTTTTGGAAGTGCAAAATATACCATCAATTCAGTTAATTTAGCAAAAAACATGAAAAATATTTGCCCTAATAATCAAATACTTAAAGTAATATATTTTACTCTCATTAAGTTGTCAAAATTTAACAAATAATATTGGTATTTCAAGGGTTTGAGAAAGGCTTGTTCTTGTCTGGAATGTAGAGCAAGAGAGTGGAAAGGTCACTGAACTTGTAATAATAATATCTGAGTTCAAGTTTTAGCTCTTCTACTAATTAGCTGTAGAACCTATACCTAAAATGTCTTGGTGGTAAATTCTAGGAGGACATTGTTTATTGATTTATTGAATAGGTTACGTGAAGTTCTAGGTTTAGGATAGATCAGTGACTATTATAAAGATCTCTGCCCTCAAAGAGGTTTCATTTTGCATTGTAGGAGGAAGAGGAGGGAAGAAGGGAAAGATAGTGAATAAAAATAAATAAATAAATAAATTACTAAATACCTTAGAATATGACAAATGACAGAAATTTTTTTAAAAGTTAATTAATTAATTTTTGGCTGCGTTGGGTCTTTGTTGCTGTGTGCAGGCTTCCTCTAGTTGCAGCGAGCGAGGGCTACTCTTTGTTGCAGTTTGTGGGCTTCTCATTGCAGTGGCTTCTCTAGTTGCAGAACACGGGCTTCAGTAGTTGTGACACGTGGGCTCTGTCGTTGTGGCTCACAGGCTGTAGAGTGCAGGCTCAGTAGTTGTGGCGCATGGGCTTAGTTGCTGCGAGGCATGTGGGATCTTCCCGGACCAGGGCTCAAACCCCTGTCCCCTGCACTGGCAGGAGGATTCTTAACCAATGCACCACGAGGGAAGTCCCCAGACAATTTTTAAAAAATGAGACAGGGTGAGTGGGCACTGGCAGTGTGTGTGTGTGTGTGTGTGTGTGTGTGTGCAGTTGTGTCATTGCAGTAATAAATGAGGTGGTAATAAATGAGGTGATAAAGGTAAGCCTCCATGATATGGTGACATTTGAGCAAAGACATGAAAAAGTTATGGATTTAACCAAGCTGGGAATAACATCTACACAGAAGGAACAGCTAAAGTGTAGGTGCTAAGGTGGGAGCTTGTCTGGCCCATGTTCTAGGAAGAAGAAGGGACTGATGTGACTGGAGCGGAGTGATCAAGGGGAAGAGCAGTTGGAGATGAGGTCAGAGAGGTAAGCAAGATGGTGTTTTCAGTCCTGTAAGGTCTAGTAAGCCATTGTCTTTTACTCTGTGCCAGGGGGAGGACAGTTGGGGATTATGAACAGAAGATGGATACAAGAGTGTTTTAAAAGAATCACTCTAGCCGCCATGTTGAGAGTCTTATAAAGGGGCAAGGGTGGAAGTGGGAGAACTGTTAAGAGGCTACTGCGGTAGCCAGGTGAGAGATGATGGCATGCAGCAGGTGGCAGCAGAGAAGGTGGGGAAAAGTATTCAGATTCTGAATATATTTTGAAAGTACAGCAAATGAGATTTGTGGTTGGAATGGATGTGAGCTGTGAGAGAAAGGGAGAAGTCAAAGAGGGCTCCAGCATTTTTCATTTGCTGAATAGGAAGGTGGGGTTGTATTAACTAAGAGAAAGCTGAGGGTAGAGCTGGTTTTGGCCGTAAGATCAGTTCAAATTCGGACATGTTGTGTTTAAGATGTTTATTTTACATCCAAGGACATACAAATCTGGAGCCTGTGGATGTGTTCTGAGTTGGAGATATAGATTTGGAGGTCAGCAGCCTATCACTGGTATTAAAGCCATAATACTGCTTTTTTTCACCAAGGGAATCGGTATAGTCAGAGAAAACTGAGCCCTGGGGCACTGCAACATTCAAGGGTCTGAGAGAAAGAGGAAGAACCAACCAAGGAGATTAAAAGGCGCAGCCAGTGAGATAGGAGAAAACCCAGAGAATGTTGTGTCCTGCAAGCCAAGTGAAAAAGTGTATCAAAAAAGAGGGAGTGATCAACTGTGCCAAATCCTGCTGATAGGCAAGCGAAGGTAGGACCGGGCTGCTGGATTTGGCAACATGATGGATATTGTTCACATTTAGAGTGAACAGTTAAGAGCAGTTTCGTTGGAGGCAAAAATCTGACTAAATTGGTTTTAATGGAGAATGGCAAGAAATAAAATACAGACAGCAGGTATAGGTGTTCCTGGAGGTGTTTTTCTTCAAAAGACAGGGAAGAAATGAGCCAATAGCCAGTGGGTTAAGTGGAATCCAGAGAAGTTATTGTTTTATTTTATTTTTTTTTAATGTTTTTAAAAGATAAGAATGACATCAGTATCTTACTTGCATTTGAATGAAAATGATCCAGCAGAGAGTGCTGGAGTGATGTCTTTGAGTAGGCTGTAGGGAATGGGATTTAGTGCCTAAGAAAAGCTGTTGGCTTTAGGTAGGATCATGGATAGTAACAGACAGGGAGACAGAGATGTCATACGTGTACTGGTAGGTTTGTAAATATGGTGGGTGGAAGTCTGTGGAAGTTGTCTTCTGATTGCTTTAATTTTCTCAGTGATGAAGGTAGTGAAGATAGGAAGGAAGTTTGGGTATTTGAGAAGAGTGAAAGTGTGAAAAGGTTATTTAGCAGAGTGGGAAACTGAATGATCTTGGGAAAATAAGTTGTGATATTCCTGTTGTTGTGATATGTGTAAGTAGTATTAAGAGCATATTTGAGGATCCATTCATGAATTTAAAGTGAGACCATTCTGCAGAACTGTATGTTTTTCTCCAGTCACAGTTAGTTGTAGGGTGGAGGTTTGGCACAGGCAGAGATTTAGATTGTAACCAAGATTCTGGTCTTCCAAGTAAGTATGATAAATCTGAAGAGGGGCAGAAGAGTCAAGGGTATACGTAAGGGAGCAGTTATAAAGCTTGGTCATGGAATTTAAGCTTGGCAAGTAGGGGGATGATAACATTAAAGGGTGAGGGACAATGGAATAGTGGTAGATCAGTGGAGGTCCCAGTGAATTTTAAAGATGATTGAGGATGGGATAGTACAGGGAGTGATTTGGAAAGATTGGAGGTGGTGGTCAGAGGGTGGAAGGCATGAATTTAACATTAAGAAGGGTTGCATTGGGCTTCCCTGGTGGCGCAGTGGTTGAGAATCCGCCTGCCGGTGCAGGGGACATGGGTTCGTGCCCTGGTCTGGGAAGATCCAACATGCCGCAGAGCAGCTGGGCCCTTGAGCCGTGGCTGCTGAGCCTGTACGTCCGGAGCCTGTGCTCCGCAATGGGAGAGGCCACAACAGTGAGAGGCCCACGTACCGCAAAAAAAAAAAAAAAAAAAAAAAAGAAGGGTTGCATTTATTGCTAATAACATGGTCTTAGGGCTATGGCCATAGAATTAGAGGCTGTTGACATGATCAATGGAGAAGAGAAGAGAAAAGAAGAGAAATTTTCAAGGAATTGAGAGACCAGGGTGCAGGCATGATGATCTACTTGTGTGTCCATAGGTTCAAGAATGAAGGCAGGAGTAGCACTGGATAGTACAACTGTGAGTCAGGAGCTAGAATCTAAAGAGATGAGGGGATAGCAGAGTCATCAATCAATGTGTGATATATGATGATGTGAGATTCAAGTTGGCATTTTTAGGGAAGATGGAGGGAGAAGTGTCTGAAAGCCATGAGGAGCAAGGATGACACCTACTCATCTCCAGGCCCGAAGATCTGAAGGCTACAAAAGGAAAAGCAGTCTCTAATTGGAAGGCTGATAGGGTATTCTCAGGGGAAAGTCAGGTTTTGATGAGAGCAAGAAGGTGAAGGTAGTGTTCAAAGAATGTTTGTGAAAATAGAGGTATGGCAGCCAGTCACCAAGATGATACCCAGTGATCCTCACCCCCTGGTATGTAAGCCATGTTTTAGTCCCCTCCTTTACTGAAACAGCTGACCTGTGTGACCAGTAGAATACTGCAGAAGTGATGACGTGTAATTTCTGAGGCAAGGTCATACTGCAGCTTCTGCTTTGCTCTCTTAGATGACTGGTTCTTGGTGAATCCAGCCACCAGGCCATGAGGACACTCAAGCAGCCCTGTCAAGAGGTCCTTGTGGAGAGGAAAAGAGGCTTCCCCCCAATAACTACCACCAACTTGCCAGTATGTGTGAACTACATTGAAAGCAGATCCTTCCTCCCCAAACTTTCAGATGACTGCAGCCTTGTGAGAGACTCCAAGCTAAAAGTGTCTAACCAAGTCATTACCTGATTTCCAATCTGCAAAAACTATGCTATATAGTAAATGATTGTTTTTATTTTAAGTCACTAATTTTTGGAGTTATTTGGTATGCAGCAAATCTATTGATAATTAATACAAGTTATTTTGCAAATAATGGACATGAATTTCAGAAAGCACCATGGATGGGTTTTCGGGAGTGGTGGAAGGGAGAGAGAAGATGAAAGAATAGGATATGTAAAGAGTTTTAAAAGGATTAGAGTGTGGGAGATAAGAGGGATTCTAGGAGGGTTTGTGGTGGCTGACATAAATTAGGATAAATGAAAAAATGAGATAGTTGTCAAGACAGATAATGGTAGTGAGAACATGTGTTTGGTGGTGAAGAAGGAGGGAGTTTCTGAAAATCTGTCTTCACCTTTGATTATGGAGGTGGAAGGGCTAGGGAGGGTGGTCTTGGCCCCTGGGCCAGTTCACTCTTGGTCACTGGTCTTACATGTGTGTTCTGTGTGGATCTCTGTTAATAGTATGTGTTTATTTCTCATTTGATTTTCATATTATTATCCTTACTTCACAAGTGAGAATGTTGAGACCTAAGGAGGTTAAGTATCTGGTCTGAGGGCACATAGCCAAGTAAGACAGAGTCAGAATTTGAATTTGGGTCTCCTGACTTTAAATTCTGCCCCAATTCTGTATTTTACCTGGAGACAGAAACATTTTAAAACCAAAGTACTTTAATTTTCTAAGGGTAGGATGGAAGTTATTCATCTCAGACATGGATTTATGGAGTGTAATTATAAATTCTCTTTAAAAAGCCCACGTGATACCTCTGCATAATGACATAGAAAAGAATCCAATATGAGAACCATTTACAGTTGATCAGAGTAATATCAAGTACCTGGACGATGCCAGCAAATAAAAGAAAAGAGATAAGAACCAGAAGTACAAAATGGATGTTAAATGCATTGTTTTATTGCCCTTCTCCCCAGTTAGAATGTAAATTCTATGAGGGCAGAACTTTGCCTTGTGCCTGGCACTCAGTAGGTGCTCAATAAATATTAGTGTGTGTTAAAAGAATGAAGACATGGGGTTCAGCCAAACGAAAAGTCTTTTGGATGAAAACATTCTAAGTAACATGTTCAAGATAAGAGAGTGGGTCAGGACAAGTCGAGGGCAGAGTTATGAGGTTGAAGAAATTTGTCATCTGGACTTGTTCCTTGTCTATCCTGCCTGCTGATCCAGACTCCACGGCAGGTTCACGTTCAGAGACATTTCATCACATCATTCCTGTTGCTGCTGTTCTCCTTTAGGTCCTTAGGAACATTGAGAAACCAATAGTTTTTACCTGGCAACATATTAGATCATCTGGAAACTTAACAAAATAAAAAAATGCAACAAAAAACAGTTTCTGGGTTCTCCTCCCCTACATGGTCTCATTTAACTGGCTTGGGATTGGACCCAGACATTGGCAGTTTTTTTAAAAAGTCCTCTAGGTGATTTTACTGTGTAGCTAGGATTGAGAAGCAAGCAGCAACTCAGTAGTATTATCTTTCTCAGAGAAATCTGAATGTTGAGAGATCTGAGGTTGATAAGAAAGGAATGCAGTTCTGACTAGCACAATTTCAGACATGAGTGGGTGGGTGGAGGGGCATCCCCAGAAATCACACCACCTAGATCTAGCATGGCACTTAGGAGGTACTAAAATGTCTGCTGAAGGGATGGATGAATTCATACCAGCTCCTTGCTCTTGCCTAAAGGCTGATCTCTCTACCTGAAGAGAAGATTGAGCTATGGAGACTGCTCTGACCATGGAACAATCTGGGAAACAATAATTCTAGATCAGTTGTGAGAGGGATGCATGGGTGGGAGGATGACTGTAAAGTCATGTGTAGATGAAACATAAATATGTCTTGCATACACATACTGCTTTTTTCAAAAGTGTATTCAGAATACCATGGTGAATAAAACAAAGTTTTCTTTTTAAGCCTATTATTTAATTCACTGAAGCCTTTTTTTATTTTGTATTTTCTTGTTCAGTAGATAACAATTACATTTAATTACAATTATTTTTGAATCTAGACTTTTTTTTTTAACATTGAAAAAAAGTCTTTATATTTAAAAAGAATGATACCGTCTCATCTAGTCTGGAGGAAAGATGTTTTGGAGGAGTTTAGGACATGCACAAAAGTGAGAGTAACTGGTGGAGGACTATTCTGTGTATACTCAATATATTCCGTTTTATTTTGCGCTGAAAGAAGCTGGAGTTAATATGAGCTCTGAGCACACAAGTTTGATGTAAAACAAAGCATTTGCATCCTGCCCTTCTCAAAGGGTGACCCGACATCATTCTTAACTGTTTTAAACAAACATAAAAGGAGACAGTCCCAGAGACCTGTTTGGGGCTTCTGGGATACAGAGTTTATCCATCTTCCCTCCAACATAACCATAGCTCTGATTACTGTAAAAAGCAATAACATATCCCTCTTTCATGATGACTAGCAGTCAAAAGAGTCATCCATTACTTTATCAGCTCCAAAGAAGAAGGGGTAAATGATAAAGTAGCATCCTTGCCTAAAATGAATGAATATATTGGCTAAATGCTTATTTTTGTAGTGACTCACTGCTTCAAGCTGACTTCTGAATCAAGTATACACAGGCCACTTGTACATTCTCCATCAAATCATTAAGAAGTGAAATGACAATGACCAACCACTCTCTCTAACATTTATTATATATGAAAAGCATTTAGGAGATGTAAAGACCAGACAGTTATGAAACAACTATAAAGATGTAAGACTGAAAGCATCAACAGTGACATTCAGCTGCTCAGTAATGCCAGAAAATGGTTAGCGCCCTTTCGTTTGTGACTTTAATTCTCATGTAGGCTCAAGACAGGAAAAGGCCACCAGCATATAATGGCTGAATGAACATTGGATTTGGAGTCATATGGCCTGGTTCTGAGTCACTGCTCTGACAAAACTTGTTGAAACAATTACCCGAGCAAGTCACATAATCTCCCAGAGTCTTAATTTCCCCATCCTAAATAGGAAATAAGAATTTCTGCTCCACAACTTTAGTAATGGAGGTTTAGTTGACATACTGAGTATTGTAGAAGTATTTTATAAAATAAAAAACATCATGCAGATATTTGCTATTATTATTGCATTAATCATCAATGACCTTATTCAGTCCAAAATAGTGCTGCCCAGATCATGGCTTCATAGTCTGCAAGTTCTGGGCTTAGAGCATCCCATATCCTCATCAGTAGTAAATATTTATTCTAGGGCCCAATAGTAGTCATGTGACTTTAGCTTAAAGGTAATTGTAAATACATTTCTGTAGATATCCATAAACTAGTAGTGGAGAGGAAAATTGTCAAAACTTATCTGGGGAGAGTCAAGTCTACTATTATTTTTTTGGGGGGGTATTTTATTTTATTTTTTATTGGAGTATAATTGCTTTACAATGTTGTGTTAGTTTCTGCTGTACAATGAAGTGAATCAGCTATATGTATACCTATATCCCTTCCCTCTTGGACCTCCCTCCCACCTCACCCCCCCATCCCACCCATCTAGGTCGTCAACAGAGCACCGCGCTGAGCTTCCTGTGCTTTATAGCTTGTTCCCGCTAGCTAGCTATTTTACACATGGTAGTGTATATATATGTCATTAATGTGAAAATATTGACTTTTTGGTAAGGTCCATAACAAAGGGTTTTAAAAAGTTCTGGAACGAGGCAGGAGAGTGGCGGGGAGGGGGAGCTGGATGAAGGTAATCAGAAGGTACAAACTTCCAGTTATAAGTACTAGGGATGTAATGTACAACATGACTAATATACTTGACGCTGCTGTATGTTATATACGAAAGTTAAGACAGTAAATCCTGAGTTCTCATCACAAGAAAAAAAATTTTTTTCTTTTATTTTGTATCTATATGAAATGATGGATGTTCACAAAACTTACTGTGGTAACCATTCCATGAAGTATGTCAGTCAAATCATTATGCTGTATACCTTAAACTAATGTAGTGTTGTATGTTAATTATATCGCAATAAAACTGGAAGAAAAAAATTAAGTAATTTGAATAATGTAAAAAAAGATTAAGGAAAAATGGAGATATTGGAACCTTCAGGAAGCTTGCCACTAGGAGGGGAGAACTGTTCAAACAATAGGTAAATGAGGACCTGCAGGGGCACATTGTGAGAGCCAACAGGAGCTGCCAGGTGCTGCAAGTTGCCAGCTGTGTGTGTGGAAGTTTTCAATGGTGTGCATGGAAGTTCCCCTTGCTTTCTAGTAGAGCATGGCAGAGATGATCAAAAATCCCATGTAAGGTACGGGAAAATTATTAGTATCTCAGAACTGAGGCTTTACCATATTAGCATCTTTAATTGCTTCCAGAATGCTCATACTAGAAGCTACTGGCACCATATTGAATTGAGGACTCACATTTCTTCTACCTTCTGTGCTCTGCTCAATACAGGAGGTCTTTGTAGTTCCATATTTATTAATATTCACATTTTGGTTTCTGGTGCTCAGATCACAACCCCAGAGAGTGAGTGCTGCCTTTGCCTGATGGCTTCCTGAATTACAATTAAGAGCATGAAGTTTCATATCCCAGTATCAGTTCTGGCCTCCCTGACCCACAGCAGTTTCCACCAGTGGCTACTACCACACACCCTGTGCACCTGGGAAGGGAGATTATACAGAGATATTTATGGTGAGTCAACAATAAATAAATAATTATCAGCTTCTGGACAACCAAGCAAGAAGGAAACAACAGGTTATATCACATTCATCTGGCTTCAGAGCATTGTATGGTCTCTGTGGACCCAAAACTTGTTTAGCTTTGAATTCCTTTTCATCTCTAACCACCTCCTCTAGCACCCTAATATACCTTGTCTAGTATTGTTTATTTAGCTAGGCCCACATTTTGCCTTTTCTTGTTTCTAGCATTGACTCCAATCTTTTACCCAATACAATTGCTTCCCTGATGAAGGATCCTGGAAAGTGAGTGGCTGAATAGGTAAAACTTGGAGGAAGCTCTCCCTTTTGTCTTTTCAAGGCTAAACAGGACACATGAAGTTAAAATAAATAATACAATCATGATTTTTTCCACCTGTACTAAGTAGAATGAAAATAGGCTTACCTCATCAAATACTTTTTTCCAGTAAAGAAACATATGGCCTGACCATATTTCTCCATTTCCTAGGATTAGTAGAGGATTCGAAATTATAGTGAAAGATCGAAGGAGATGATTGTGGGAAGAATCAAAACCCTAAAGGAGAGGTCATTCAGCAGACATGTTCATAATGATTCAGAAGACCTTCAGCTTCCAGAGGAATAAAGCTTTACAGTGAACAGAGGGTATTATGCAGACATATCCTGCAGAAGAACTGCTGGACAGATTGGTGTCCATATGAATTCTTTTGGCAAGAGATACTGAAAGTTCTGGATTTGTGAAGTTAAAATCTGGTAACAGATGAGCTTAATGAATCAGAGAAAGGCCAAGTTCAGCTGCACATGTGTAGGTTGTGTCCTATTACCATTGGGTATTACTACTGAATGATGATACAGCATAAGCGCAGCTGAGTCAAACTCTAGTTCCTCTGATCAGGGTAAAATTAGGGTCAAGTAGAACAACATTCTCTAGTGAGTAAAATGAGCCAAAAGATTCATGGTATCTATTTAAAAAATTATTTATCTCTCAGTCTCTGTTTCTCTCTTGGGTTTCTTTGCATTTCCATAACTCCTTAATCCCAGAGTGAATTTATTTTTTTGTAGTATGATAGCATTTTTAATATAAAACATTAATTTTTAGAATTTAGATTTGTGGCTTATTAAAAGTTTTTTTCCCCCAAACAGATGATACAGAGTAGTATGTTAAACTTGATTACGTAGGAGTGTACTTAGGACAGAATGAGTGATTCACACCAGTGAAACAGAATTTCTGCTGCCCCTTTAGTCCCTAACTCCACTGAAATTAAAAAAAACAATAGAATGTGTGCTAATATTTACTCAGTCATTTAATATTTTATAATGAACATCGATAACTTTTAAAGGATGTAGGTACAGCAGCATTTCTGTTTGTTTTGTCATGGGTCTGGGATTTTTGTGCAGAATTTTCACGGTTCTCTGGTTTTTAAATAGATTAGTGTGACACTGTAGAACATTTCTTGTTAGTGGGGAAAAATTGGCAGCAATAAATGTCTAGCAAATGTAGGGGTATATCTCCCAAATAGAGTATTCTTAAAGCTCTGGAGACTCAAGGACCATATTCTGTTGGGTCTTATCTTTCTCCTTTGCCTACTCTCACTCCTCACACCCCTCACTAACCCTGACATCGCACGTGTACCAAATGCTGAATTAGAGCTAGGTCTTTCTGTTTCTGTCAAATCTAAAAGAAACCCAAGTAAATTATAAAGTTCCTGTACGCTTTTCCTGAAGTACTTTGAAGAGACAGCAAACTGGAATTACGTTGCATGGCACCTGGCAAACATGCCCATTCTCCACAGGCTACAGCACTCCCCCGGCCCTAACTCTGTTCGCTCTCCTAAATGGTCAGAACCCCACCTCCTCCTAGCTTTGCCAGCTCCTCTGCCCTTCCCCTACTGCCTCCTTCAGCTTCCAGGTGGATGCCTTTCCTGGGTCTGCAGCTGTCTGCCCTCTTGGTTTTTTCTCTTCAACAAATGCCCCGTATCAGCATAAAGAAGGCCGTGGAAGTGAAGAGCAACCAAGCCATCTCCTGCAATTGGCAGAGGAAGAAACGTGGTGAACACACTATATTTAGCTCTGTCAAACAGACTCAGACACATTCTAGTACGAACTTAGAACTCAGACCCTGCTTGGGAAATACTGGTTGTTACCAACCGCTCTTCCTTCCTCACGCTTTTCCTTCCACATCTCCTGTTTTGCACGCTTTGCCACATGCAATTTCCGTGGGGAAAGAAATGAGAAGCGCTAGAGGCTATTCAGGAGGTAGGGTCCCGACTGACTCTTCAAAGGGAGGAGGCTTAGCTTGACTCTGGGATATGGGGCATGGGCCCAGAAGGACACTGTTTACTGCAGCTCTGTGCAGATTAAAAACACTTGGGAGGGCAGCTCCAAGCCCTGTTGCAAAGGGATAAAACGGGCCCAGAGGCCGGCGATACTACGCCTACGCCTGCGCCGAGTTGGGTGGAGTGCAGCTGCCGTCGATAATGCCTCTTCCCTCCTCCCCACGGTGCAGGCAGCCGGTCGACTAGGCCGTTGGCCCTCAGGCCGAGCCTCATCCCTTATTGAGTTCTGGGGAGCGCCTGGCCGATGTGAGGGCTGTAGAGACGGACTTCGAGGGCAGGGTGAGTACAAAGCCGCGGGAGCCGTCTCGGGCGGCGGCTGGATGCTGGGGTTTCCCTGGACGAGCGCGGCCCGGAGGGCGGGGAGGCGTCGAGTCCTGCCGGGCCTGCAGGGAGCAGCCTCGCGGTGGCGTCCTCACATCCCAAGGTAGCTTCTGGGTTCCACTCTTGCCCCAAACACCACGGGTAACCCCTTCTCCCCGACCCCCGGGGCCGAGCATCGCAGAGGGTCGCGCGGGGATGTGGTCCGGGCGGGAGAAGCTGGCGTGGGGCGGGCTGAGGCCGGTGTCTCCCGGGCTCCGGTGCAGCGAGCGGTCGCGTCTCTGTGGGAGCCGGTGTTGTGTCTGTGAAGGCGGAAGCCTTGACTTTGGGGACGAGCCTAATGAAGTGCTTACTCGACTGCGGCACAGACCCTTCAGCGTTTGGGAGAGGAGAGCCTTGCGGAGGGCCTGGGGTGGGGCTAAGCTTGGAGCCCTTTTACCTGAGCGTCCCTTCTACTTTTTTTCACGTCAAAATGAAGGTGGAAATGCTATAAGGCCTTATTTTTCAAATTCCTTGATGGTTTTTTTTTTTTTCTTTCCTTGTCTTCTTTATATCTCACCTTCTCATGCTTTTCTTCCTCCGACCTTTCATCTAAAAACTGACCACCCCTTTAGAGGTTTTTACGGTAAAAAACAAAACCAAAAAAAGAGAATCTTCTGTTAAACCTACATAACTGAACAAGTTGCATGGCTCAGTATTTTCACAATAGTCAGTTTATACTATTCTCTTAACTCAAAACGTTACCTGAAAATTACAGGCCCTCTCCCATTTCTCTTCTCAACCCCTCCCTCAGCAAACAGGCCTCAAAGTTTTTCATTATTTTGGGTCGATGAATATAAACATCATGAAGATACGTGATGACCAGCTTAAATGTACTAGAACGTTTAGCAATGATTGAGTTATATTTCTGAAGTTACCCTCGTCGTGGAGGAAATTGGTGGGAGTGAGTGTAAAACTCTACAAAGAAAACAATCCCCAGGCAGTATGTTCCGGTTCTTGTGTTGGTATTCTAGTCACTAGGGGTAAAATAAAAGAGAAAAAGACAATGCATATTTATTTTGAGAAAGCTTAGACAGAAATTTCTTGAAAGAAATTTCAAGAGGGGAGAAAGCGGAACAAAACTAGAGAGGGTGTCACAATTCAGGTCAGGAGCTTGCAGAGACTGAAGGTGTAAAAGAAGAGACAGTGAAGGTATCCAAGGCGGAAGGGGTGGGCAGTGGAATCAAACACATAGGAAGAAGGTGTTAAAGTTTCATAACACCACGGTTTTATTCTCTTTAAGGAACTTATCCTGTATTGTTTTTCTGATTATTTGTGAACATGGCTTCTCTTTTCTTCTAAACTCCTTGAGGCTGGGATCCAGGTTTGTTTTGCCCATGTTGTGGGAAAGATGGTAAACCTTGGGCACTCCCAGGTGTCCAGCACACATCCAGAGGGCACTGGGTGGTCTCAGATGTTTGCGAGGAGATGAAGGAGCCTAGGTGCTGAGTGAGCAGAGGGGGAAAGACTTAATCAGGGTCTTGGAAATTCTGATGACAAATCTAACTCCAGTTTTGTGGTCTTGATATTTTGTTTATTTAAGAATTTATTTAAATACAATTAAGTGTGATAATCTTGACTACCTTCTTTATCTCTTATCTCACCAGATACATATCTCACCAATATATACCATGAATAAATACGTTTAAATTACAATAGTGAGCCATGTTCATTGTGGAAACAAGCATGAAGCAACTATAATTCTTTTCAGACATATCAACAGCTGTAGCTATAGGTATATATTTATAGGTTTTGGTACCATGTAATATTTGATAAATTGCTATTTTATTTAATAATATAATATGAGTAACTTTCCACATCATTAGATTTCAGTGAGATGTCAACAAATCTTTGAGAGCAAGTTATGTTAGAATAAATCCATACTGTGAATCATTTATTCTGTAACTTGGAAATCAGATGTTTGGAACCAAATGGTATCATTAGTCAGGAAAAGACCAAATTCTTCCTAGGAACTTGAATAATCATGAAATATACAGCTCTTCACTGTAGAGCCCAGTATAATAAAGCCATTTGGAAGACGGGACAAGGGTATGGCTTCTTTTAATAGCATTTTTGCTGTAATCTACAAAGGAATTTAATAGTGATTAATGAATTAATATTTGTAAAGCATTTCACAATACATTTAATTTTAAAACCATACAAAGCATTATCCATAAATATCAATTTAGGGCATGGTTTTGCCCTTTATTTTTTCTACAAAGAAGAAAAAATGTCATTCAGGATAGAAAAATGTCTAATGTATTTTCTAGTTCTTAGTTTTGAGCTCATATTCTACTGAAAAACATATTCTAGAAAATGATTTAATGTCAGAATTACAATACCTGATTTATTATTCACAGCACAATTTTTTATTAAATACATTTTCAATCCTATTATCATTTTTTAAACTACTTAGCTCCAGTCAAAATGAAAATGCCCATTTCTTCATCTTTATTCATGCCTTTCACATTCCAGTACCCTAGAAAGAGGTTTTCTGCATCGGTAAATGAAAAATTCTGGGTTACTCAGTATATCTGAAAGATAGAAAGTTGTAGTGGAAATGAATGATGAAAAAGCTCTACAGCAGCAACCATTTGCTTCATTGTGTTTGCTGCCCTAGGATAGTATCTGTTATTTTTGTCATCAGCAAAACCATTTGGTTCCCTTGCCAGTGTCATTTATTCTCCCTGCCTTTTTCTGGGAGTCTAGATGGCTTAGTCAGCTGAGACTTGAGAACATGCTTTTTCCCCTTATGCATCATAATTGGGAAAAGTTTTTCTCCAAAAGTAGCACTAGGGTGAAAATAAAGTTCTTTAAAAGGCTATAGTAAGAAAACAAAAAAGATGCTTTCTTTCTAATGGATGTAAATGGAAATGTAGTATTATGTAATGGGCTCTAAGAAGTCCTAGCTGATTTGTGACATGAAAATATATTTCCTCCAAAAACCATGCTTCTTGGAACTTTATTTTCAAATGACAGACGCCTTAGAGGGAAACATGAAAGGCCTGCTACTATTTAAAAAGTCTGGGTTATTAAAAACATATATATGCATTCCAGATAAGACATATAAATTTCAGAAGGACTGTCTTCTAACACAGATTTTGTTTTATTTTTTTACTTGACATAACAGAGAATTCAACACCCTATTTCATAGATGCCATCTGTTTTTGGTTGATCTTAATTTTCTGGATGACTGCTTTTCTTCAGATATTTCCAGTTACAACTAAATTTCATTTAATAAGAAATGTTTAGGTTAGTTTGTGATCAAGAAATCAGATGTTCTAAATCCAAACATATTTTAACAAACTGATTTGTAATTGTGTTAATGCCAGGACAAAGTCCATTTTTGTTTGGCTCTTTAAAGGCCAGCAACATATAGGGCCATATTTATTTTAATTCCACTTCATTCTGACATTTCCTAAAACAGTGGTATAATATTTATTATAAAGGCAAATTCTGGCTCATTAATAATGAAAAGCTGATTACAAATTTTTAAACTTTAACTTAAAAATTAGAATTTTTGATGGATTGATTCACATTTCAATTGACAAGTTTTATTTTATTTTTGACAAAAAAATCAGCATTTCCCACATTGGTCCTGTTATAAACATTACAGGAATGCTTGTTAAAATACAGACTCCCAGCCCTCTTATTCTGATATAGTCAGTCTGGGGCCTAGGTTTAATCATATCACCATGTGATTCTTAGGACCCAGCAGAGGCAGGAAACACTGGAACAAAGCTGGTTCTCAACCCTTGTGACATACTCAGTCATCTGGGGGAGTTTTCAAATAATGTCAATGCTCAGGTTTTCCCCCAACACCCATTAAAACAGACTCTCTGGGCGCTGGAATATTAAAGTAAAAATTCCACTTCCCTAGACATAGGATTCTGTACTATATACACTGATGGGAAGTGGATGAAACAATTATGTGAAAGTTTCTCTGCATATGATAACTAGAATTCTGAGATAGCTAGAATGTCAGCTCCATGATCACAGGAACCATCTGTGTCTTGTCATCTGTTCCTTTATCCTGAGCACCGTGACTTTCACATATATCATGGATGCACAGTAACTATTTATTGATTAAATAGTAGTTTATATTGGCTAAAATTGTAACCGTCTTCAAATGTTGAGGTCCTGCTACAAATGAACTTGAACAATTGGACGCAAAATACAGTCCAACAATGGTTAACATTATGGTAGATAGCTGGTGATGTGAGGGGAAGACTGATTGCAAGGTATCCGAGGTGAACCAGAGAGGACTTTCCCCAAGAAGCCCAGAGTGGGTGCCTATCTCAGCAGCCATTACTGTCTGTTGGTTGGCAGTGCATGTAGTAATCACATTTGTGAACCTCTATCTCCACTCCTAGGAATGGTACAGAGTAGCAGCCAGGCTTTGGGGACTAGGAGAGCAGAATCTCCTACCTCTGCCTCCTAGCCATCCATTCTGCACCTGGACCTTGTCAAAGCACACACTTCTATGAGTTAATTTTGGCCCAACTCGTCCTGCACACATCTCCTTCCCCTCCTGTTATCAGCCATTGCCAGTGTGTGTTTGGCACTCTGAGACTGTCATTTTGTTGTGTGACCACAGTAGCACCTAGCATGCTGCCAACCACACAGTTGTGGCCAATTCTAATACTTAGAGATGATGAATGTAATAGACAAAAGAGGATGACCAGGAAAATACCACCCTTAGATAGACAGGAAAGGAAAAGGTAATGATAGAGGACAGTGAAATGGCAGGAGATTTTAATGTAGTTTTCATTTTTGCCTTTTATGTAAATATGAATACTTGGCTAGAACGAGTCTCAGCTGTGAGAGGAGATTGGTTGGCCACCTAGGACTGGGAAAGAAGTAATTAAAGAGTACCTGGAATGTCTGGGTACAGTGGAACTAGCAGGACCAGATGATTGGCAGTGTAATGCAGTGGAAGGAGAATTGGATGAATATTCAGAACACCCAGAATCTAGTTTCAGTTTAACTGCTTACTTACTGAGTGACCTTGGGAAAAGAAGGCCTCTGAGTCTTGCTCTCCATACCTGTAAAATGGAGATAGTGTTACCTACCTCATAGAATTGTTGTGCAGAGTTAAGTGAAAAAAATCATGAAGTGCTATTTGAACCTAGGACACACTTAACACTTGCAGATGTCACTGTACAGCTGTCAGCATTTGCTTCTGAGAAATCATGAAGGACAGTTTTCTGCAAGATAGCAAGCCTAAATTGTATCAGTTTGCATTGATACATGGGAAATGAGTGGAAAAAAGTCATCAGGCAACTAATTCTCAACAATGTAAAAGAACCAAGAGATCGGGAAGCAACCCATATGGCTTTAGGAAGATCAAATAGTGCCTTACCAAGTTTGGTATTTACCCTCTATAATTGAGGAAAAGCCCTTAAATATAAGGAAATGACAGTGGAATCCTGCATGACTGTCAAGATATCATTGTAAGCTGAGCTCAAAACTTTTTGACATATGTGTGATTATCATTAATTAACTTGTATTGTGTCCTATATTAAAAGATAATAAGGTAAGGAATCAGCTCAAGGATTTCACATAAAATTGAGTCAGTTTACCAGGATTTCACGAGTTGGTTTGAATATAACATAGACTCTGAAACAGGTGGTATTTCCTAAGATTATCAAGAGTAAGGGAATTCAATCTATTTGTAATCCATTTCCTGTGAGTGGTAGAACTGGAATGTCTGTGCCATTGCCTTACAAAATGCTCGAGTGTGGTAGAAAGTGAAAAAATCTTCCATGTCTAGCGATTATCCATTGATCCCGGTGCCCCCGAGAGCAGTACTTCTCCAAAGGGTTGCCTACTAATCACCAATAGCAGAATCATCTGAAGAACTTGTTAAAAATGCAAATCTCTAAGTCCCTTGGCAGATTTACTGAATGTGAACTCTGGGTGGAGCTTAGAATGTGAATTTTATCAAACACCCTCCAGCTTCTTATGCTCACTGAAGTTTTTAATCTGCAGAGAAGGGTGATATTATTCAACATCTGTTAATCATTCTTACTATGAGTATGGCTCAGAGAATTGAGAATATCATTGAACATTCAGATGAGTCTAAATATGAAGGGATAGTTACTATTCTGGAAAATTGAAATACAAATCAGTGATTTTGAAAAATTTGGAAGCAAGTCATTCAAGCACCGAATGAATTATTTCAATGATGAAAGCAAGGAGATATAACTGGAAACCAAATCTCTATGTTGTAGTAATAGCCATCCTCTTGGATTGGTACTTTTCAGGTCACCTCCTCACAGAATCTTCACTCCTTTCTAGACTTTTTTTTTTTTTTTTCCCCCTCCAGGTAGAGAATGCCGTTATCAGGTTAATGAACCAAATAGCTGTACTCCCTGGGGCTCAGTAGTTCTGATCCTAGATTACATTTTGGAATAGCCTGGAACAATTTAAAAAACTACCAATTCCCAGGCCCTATTCTCAGTTTAATCAGAATTTTTATAGGTGGGGCCCAGGCACTGGTGTTTTTTAAATGCTTCCAAATGATTCTAGGTTGGAGGAGCAGGATTGAGAACCACTGTGTACATAAATGGAGGTGGGGTATAGGAGATAGGAGGAGAGAAAGATGAACACGCTTTCTAACTCAATTATGCTTGTGTACAAAAACAGAATTTTTAAGTGTTTAAGCCAGTATATCTGAATTAGCAATGTTACTAGCCACGTTCAGTGATCACGTCAGTTTTCCCTTTGAAATTTTCTAACATCTGACTCCTTCTTTAGCTTCATTGTCCTTGCCAAATTTAAGGTTTTCATCTTGCCTGGGTACAACTTCAGAAGTCCTGAAGCTGGCCTTCCTGTTTGTTTTGATTATTTGGTCTGCCTGAAACCTAAGATGTGAGGATGTTTCCCTGGGGGTCAATTCATTCCCTGGTGACAGGCTTTGTGGATCTGTCAGGAGAGTTCTATGCATATGTACAACAGATTAGTTACCAATTTTGTCTTTTCCATTCTTGAGGTTGAGATCAGATGCCTGAATAGTAGTTGGCATATTGGAAAGGTTTGTTATCCCTAGTTTGGTCATAACTGTGACTGCAGCAAAGTTAGCCTAGTTTCCTCATTATTGATTGATTGTCCATTCACTAAATTTATATTAAACACATGAAATATTCCAGGCATTTTCCTGGGCACTGAGTACAGTCTATCAAGATAATATACCTAATCCTTGTCTGGTAAGCAGCTCATTGTTACCTCTTTCTCTCCTGCTTTCTACCCTTCTTCCTCCCACCTCTTTCTTTCCCTCTCCTGCATAGGAGAACCTCCTTCTAACATTCATGGAGCCTGGGGCAAGGGTACAAATGAAGTCTATCTACTATATGTCTTAAGTATTTAAAAATTGTAAAACAAACTTACAAGCTGTTAAAGTATTTTCTCTCCTCCTACATTGACAAATATACCCTTGTACTGAGGGAGAAGTGTTCGAATTTAGAATTCTCAGACTCTTCAGAATTTTGAGTTAGGATATGGTAGTTCTGGGAGAGTCCACTCCTGGTACCCTGCACCCAGCTGCCGCTTTTTCTTTTCCCACCTCTTGCTCCTCCAGCTCTTGGAGGGGCCTCCCATACATGCATGTTATAGAGCTTGCAGGTCCAGTCTCTGTCCAAGGCTACTCCCCCACTCCTGCCAGTCAGCTGCCCCTTGGCCACCCTGGAAGTGTGCACACCAGTTTGGTTAGCCCTTGGGAGGGCAGGCCCTGGGGGGAGGCCTAGGCAGGAACTGGCTCAGGGTTATTTAGGCAGGGAATTTGAAGGTCTTCCACTCCCAGAGCATGGTCGGTGTGGGGGATGGGTACAGGCTCCCAGTAGGCATGTCCTCTTGACCCCAAGGGGAGAGACGCAGCTAAAGGACAGCCTGAGTGGGACCCCTGTTGAGTGTGGCATCCTTTAAAGTTGGGGTTCCTCTTACCTGGGCCTAAGAGTGGTTCTGCTTTTACCTGCCTGCTTATTTTGCTAATTTGACATTTATCGAACACCTCCATTAAGTGCAAGGCATAGTAGGTACTATATGTGTTGGTGCAGGAAGGGAGGAATGAGGGAAGGATGGGAAAAACTTGTTTTTCCCTCTTGGTCTCACTTGGTTTCTCCGTTGGTCTCCTTGTACACTGCACATCTCTGGGACCACCATGCCCCCCCACCCCCGCCAAGGTGTCCATGTCCTATCTTTGTCATGAATACAGTGGAGGAAAGGAGGGACAATTACATTTCCTGTCTTGGACTCTACTGACCAAGGTCTGCTCCTGTTAGGCTGGGAGCAGAAAAGGCTGAGTGAGATTTAAACTGGCACATGGCACCTACCTGTAAACAGGAGTTAGGCTTTATACTCAAGATTTGATTCCTAATTCTGGGAATCTTTTGCATCCATTTCAGATTATGTTTTAATAAACACAAATAAGTTCATCTGTGTAAAAATCGAATTGTATTTTACTCTTTCCTTGCTGATGAGTAGAGAGAGTTCAGAGGCAGTTGCAACAGTTTACTTCTGAGCCCAATAATAAATATGCAAATGCATGTTAAAGTAGAAATCCAATTTGAAATAATTCAAGTGAAATTACATAGAGGAGGTTAGCTTAAACAGGGACTTTCTACCTGTCTCTT
Organism: Mesoplodon bidens; assembly: GCF_964165515.1. Classification (NCBI taxonomy): domain Eukaryota; kingdom Metazoa; phylum Chordata; class Mammalia; order Artiodactyla; family Ziphiidae; genus Mesoplodon; species Mesoplodon bidens. The sequence continues at coordinate 70,585,643 of NC_138165.1, forward strand.
TCTATCTGGTGCTGTGTAGAGAGTGTAGAATCAAAGCCAAAGATTGAAACTCAGATTATACTGAGCACACACAGGCACTTTCCGAACACCTTGGGCTTTGAGACCGTTGGGGCAGCTGTTAGGATTATGTTGTGCTTATCTAGGAAGAAGGATACCTGGTAGTAAACCCCTCTAGGTAAACCTGAAATAGGGAAAGATAATTGAGGAAAAATACTAGTAAGTACTCCATGAAGAAGTGTACTTTAAGAATAAGGAAAGGCAGTTGGCAGTGAAAATCCTTGAAAAATATGCTGTGGGCTTTTGAGAGAGAAAAAGTATGAAAGGAAGCAGAGTTTCTGAAACCAAATCTTAGTGTAAATTGGGTAGGAGATCTCTGGGACTGTGTGCCTTGATTGCTTAACCCGGGTAATTATGCAGAGGGAAAACTTTCTGGGTATTTGTTGTTGAATAATTTAGTTTATCCTGCTGATTGAAAAATATCTAAACCAATACCAAATTGGCTTTAAATTGTTTCCATATTAAAACCAATGAGAAAATTTTTTAAGTTCATTGTGTGTGTGTATGCTTTCCTTTAAATACATTTTAGCTCTTTCCATAAAAATAACTCATTTGGCAATTGAATTAAGTGATTTGATTAAAATGAGTAACATTCAAATAATCAAGATAGTTAAAAAAAAAACACAAAACTTCGTGAGAGTCATAAAAAGCCTACTTGTACACTCCAATCCTTGGAAATCATTAGCTAATGTTTTGATGATCAAATAATAAATATATAAGTGGATTAAAGAAACATAAATGCAAACTCATCTAAATTTAATTTACTTTAGATAAAATCCACATATATGTTTGAATATTGAATTTTAAAGATGTAAATACTTTAGGGAGAAAGCAGGAGTTTGAGAGTAAATACAATAAATTAATTATAAGTTTTTAAGAAGTTATCCCCAGGTACCCTTTATCCTTTACTCTTGGCTTTTGGTGGAGTCTTTTGCATAAAAAATAACATTGTAAATCTCTCTTTTTGTTTTCTTTATACATTTTTTTCTCTGAGCGGGTAAAACCACGTTAGAAAGTGCACTTCTGCCTGTACGAATCCTCTTCTCCTGGGGCTTGTGGATGGAAGAGTTTTGAAGGGTGGCCATGGATGGTTTGTGAAGAAGATACTGTCCATGTTCCCTTTTATTCTCTACCTCAAAGATTCAACTTTTCTATTTATATTTTAATTTATAATTTATATATACCTAGTGCCAAGTATAATTTAAGATTATGGTAGAGGGCACATTTACTGGAAGACCATGAACACAGAAGTAGAAAATTAGTGTATGAAGGAGAGAAAAAGCCTACTAAAAACTTGGGTTAATACCATTGCAGTATTCATGCTGAAGCATGGAATCTAGCCATTCTTTTTCCAGTTTGGTGAATTTGTGGATGTAGGGCTGGCTCTACATTGGGTTAACAAAATAAACATTTTAGTTAAAGTTTTTTGGGGGACAAGTAAATGAAATGTTTTGTGTTTATTTGATTTGCACTGCCTGTACTCACATAAGATTGTATTGTATCTGGAGAAAAATTTATGTGCTTATTGAAAGGGATATGCTTGGCCTGGGAGTAGAAAGTCATCTTCACAGGGCACTTTCTCTCTGGTGGTAATACACACTTAAAAATTCAGTTGACTTAAGAAGTTGCTTGATGTTGAATGAAACCAGTAAGAATCTGGTAATGATAATACAATAGTTCCCAAACTCACCTAATGAAGTGCTAGAATAGTTAAGGAAAGTAATTACCACCTCCTGCCTTCCAACTCTGATCCCAGTATCATGCAGTAGGTCTAGAAGGAGAGGCCAAATGAGCTTACAGAATTACATATATATCATTAAAATTCACTCAAAATTTATGTTCTATCTCATAGCTGCATTTCTTTTATGTTAATAGTATGTTTTAATTTGACATCTAGTAATATTTTAGAAATACACCATTGTTTACCCTGGGGCTCCTCATAATTCCAGAATCACCCTCAATTCCCCTGAGGATATTCATACAACGATTGGAAAACCATTGTCCTAAAGGGTAGTTCCATCAAGCTGTGATGATTTTGTAAAATGTCCTTGTTAACCCCAGGGATGGTTCTATCCTGGGAAATAATTTTCTAGAAGTACTTGGTGATGTTGGAGACATAAGGAGCCATTTATCTACAGGATCATCTTTTTCAACACTTGTCACTGCAGTTCTTCTGATTACATCATTTTTCTGCTCTCGTCTCAAAAACTTTACAATTACTCAACTACAAGTTTATGACTGCTTCAGGGGGAGAGAACTCTAGAAATTGACCTTACTTTATACTGTCTTAATCATTTTTCCCCCTTCAACAGCAATAACAAAAATTATTGAGTTTATTCTATTTCTAGGGCACCCTCCTAGGGAAACAAAGAAGTACAGGCATGATTCCTCTTCTTAACCTACATAATACAGTGGAGAAGACAGATCATATACATGGAAAGAAAAATAATTATAAAAGATAGCAGAACATAAATGATATATTATTTAATTAACTATTTAAGTCAGTGAATGCATACTAAGAGCCTAATCTTGATCAGGCATCGGGCAAAGCTGTGGAAGAGATCCAAAGGAGAGTAAAGTGTTCTTACATGTGAACATAAGCTAGTACGACATAATTAATATGGCGATTGATGTACGTGGAACTTGCTATGGAAGCACGAGAGGGAGGGACTAGCTCTTAGGCAGATCTTGTGAAGCAAGAAGGTTTTCTCCATTTTACTGAGTGCATCTTTTCTATTTTGGTCATCACTTATTTTCCAACTCCACAGTCCATCACAGGAATCGTTGTCTCACCAGTTTCTTGGGATTTTGTCCTCTCTTTGGATCAGCTCACCTTTTTTCCTTCTTAGCTCTTAGGACTGGACTATGGAGTGCCCATGTAGATACATGAACTTCAGACTTTGTTCTCCAGTCTTCAGTACTGCCAGAAGTCCTTTTACACATCCCATGTAAGTTCCCTCTTCTATTCTCAGTAGCAGCTAATACAAACTTTTACTGTTCTTCTCAACCCAGCCTCAGCTCCTCTGTCAGTGGATAACTTTCTTTGCTTCACAAAGAAAATTTAGAAACCATTAGTATGCAACACCATCGACTTCTGGTCTTCTTTCTAAATGCTAGGCATGTTCCTACCTCAGAGCCTTTAAACCAGCTGATTTCTTTACCCGAATCACTCTTCTCCCAGATGTTTTCATGGCAAACCCACTTTTCTTTTTTATGTCTTTGCTTAGTTGTCACCTTCTCAATAAGGCTTACCCTCTTTATCCTTGAATCCCATTCCACTCCCTCTGCAGACATACTCTGCTCCCCTTACATGTACATGCTCAATAAATATTTGTTGAATGAATGTTGAACTCCTATACATCTTAACATCCCTGTCTCCTACCTAATAAAAAAGAGGTCCCTCTGCCTGCTATGGATAGTTCCTCTTACTGCTGTTTCACTTCCTATTCCCTCCAGATCTTTAGGAATCTAGAATCGGTAATTATCCAATCTCTTCTTCATCTCTCTAACTGTTCCATCAGCACATACATATTTTTCAGTCTCTCATAAAAAAAAATCATCCTTTCCATTATAGATTTTTCCCTCTAGCCATCCAACATCTAAACTTCTTGAAAGAAGAGCCTTCACTTACTGTGTCTGCTGCGTCATTTCCTGTTCACCCCTTGATTTCAATCTGACTTCTGACCATCTGTCTGATGAAGAAATTGTTTCCATAAAAATGATCCGTGGGCCCTGTTAGGTCAGGCCCTTCTCAGGGCTCTTGTATCATCCTCGGCTCCCCTCCATCATACATTCTATTGCATGATAAAGGGCTTTGTTGTTACCTTGCCCACTGGACTTTTCATTTCACATATCCATTTTTTTGGGTCACTTATTCCACAAATATCTATTGAACGTTAATATGTACAGACAGTGTTATAGGTCCTGAGGATTTACTGGTAAACTGACACAAAGTTTATGCTCAATGTGGCTTATAGCCTTATGGAAGAAACAGACATTAAACAAGAAGCAAATACACAATTGTAAAATTAAAACTGCCAGATGGTTTTGAAGACTTACATGGTGCTGTAAGAGTACTTAAGAAGAGAACTGGACCTTTCCAAAGGCTTGAAGAAGATATTCCTAAGAGAAGAATGTGAGGGCTGAGAAGTAGAGCAGAGCAGGAGTTATATGGTCAAAGATGAACGCATGACAGTAGGAAATGGCGTGTGTAAAGTCCTGCAGTTGGAGGGAGCGTAGAGTTTGAGAATATGAGAGAAAGCTGATGTGGCTGGAGCCCATGGATGTAAGGGAGGAGTGACAGATGGTGAAGCTAGTGAGAGTCAGAGGCTGCATGACACGGTGATATTAAAAGAGGTTAAGGATTTGGGTTTTTTATACTAAGACTATGTGGGTGTCTTTAAAATGGAGGTTGTGTCTTCTTCATATCTTAACCCCTAGCCATTAGTTCAGAGCAGACCTCCTCATCGAAGCTCATTAAATGTTTACTGAATGAAGGAAGAAATGGACATTTGAACTAGTCTCAAAGCAGTATGATTGGGCAGGAAGAAGGGGTGAAGGACATTTCTTTGCCAAGGAATCAGTGTTTAAAGAAACATGGAGGTATGAAGAAGACACAGTTTGCTTTGGATAGGGCAAAGGCTTCAATGTAATTGAATGGGGAGTGGGATGGGGAAAGAAAGAGGTTAGAGAGATGAGGGGACACAGGGGAAGGAGAGCAGGGTGGTGGGCTGCTGAAAGAAATGATCCAAGACTTCAAAGGAAGGTGAGAACACCGAGGGCCAGAGCGGTCAGGAAAATCATCTCAGAATTGTAGCATTTTGGAGGTTGGATGAGGATCTGTATTTTGTTTGGAAGGACAGTTAGACAGGCAGAGAGAGATGAGAAAGCATTCTCAACAAGGGAAATGAAATCCATTATGGCTTGGAGGCCAGAATATACTGGAATTCTTCCTTTTCTAGTAAAAGCTGTGTCCCTCTTTAACCTCTATATAGGTTTCATCAGTTTTTTTCCTGGTCCATTTCCCATAATGAATTGTGTGAAAAAAAAAGTCTTTACCAAAAATTTGCCTAAATCTTAAAAAAACATATTTTAAAGCGAGTATTTTACTTTTCCTAGGTGATTTGTTTGACTGGAAGTAACTTACAAAAAGTGGGGAAAGTGATCATTTTTTTGTTCATAAATGTAGATTAGCTAATACATTTTGGGCTGCATGGTATTTTGTTTATTAAGCTCACTGTCAGCCTCTTTTATTGCCAGCTGAAGTACAGTAATATGATTTTGTTCCAAATTTTACACTTTGCCAAAGGTCTGTTTCTCAGCTGCATTTTGGGAACGGCTGTCAGCCCCAAGCAATCTGATTGCTTTTCATGAATGATAAATCACTTCCCTGTACACTGATTTGTCTAGGTACAATAGGAAGAGACATCTTTCTGCCTGGTATGTTAGCAGAGGAACTGGTAGGCTAGGATGGTGGGAGAGAAGTGTGAAAGTTCTAGTGGGCATTTCCTTAGTGCCTGATGTTTAATTAATGATAAATTCATTTTGAGTGGATATAGGAAAGAAATTCTCTTTATTAGTGAGTCTAAAGGCATTGGGAAAAAGCAATGGTTCTTTCTCTATTAGGAGCCATTATCAATTTACTACTGGGTCGTCTGTTTGAAAATAAAAAGAAAAGATTCTTCAGGATCAAACATTCATTTGTTTAAAAAATTGCCCAAACAAAGTTGTAAGGGTTAAATGGGTGTTAGAAGTTACAAGGAGGGAGCTCACGTTTCATTAAAGTATTCAATTACTGAGACTCAGCAGTCCATGAAAATATTTATCATATTCCCAGCCCAGCTGAGACCGTATCTGCTCCAATTTTCCTTGCACAGAATCACAGAAACCTACATTTGCTGCTTCACATCCAGGGAAACGGGAGAAAGGCTGAAGGGGGTGGGGGCATCTTATCCTTAACATATTATATTTACTGCTTGAATTTTAGTTTTGGAAAAAAAGTTTTGAGGTGAGAGGTCCTCGAGGGAATTCAAGTCTTTCTGTTACCTTGATGTTGGTTCATGATGGTGTTGTCCCTGTGTCTCTGGTGGGCTACAGTCAGTATCTTTCTCTGAGAGATCCCACCATTCTATCCGCCTAGCTCCTCTTCTTGAATGTAAAAAAAAGTAATCCTAAATCACAGATTTTCACTAAGCACAGTAAGTGGCCTGCGATAGCACATTCAGTTTTTGGCCCCCAATTTGTGAAAGTGTCTCCCTTAACTGTAAGCATAGATAGCCTTGCTATGTACCCCCCGCCCTCATCCTGTGCCCTTTCTTTGTGCTCCAGCCTCTGTAGGGACTGTTTGGGGGCTGGCGGCTCCAGCCAAGCTGACTCGTACAATCAAAGCTGAAAACCTATTGGCATCATTCCTCAGCTGGATGTCAGCAGGCAAGGCACTTACTGCAGGGATGCTCTTTTATTTTAATAAGTAATTTATTTAATGAGCCAACAATGGCAAAATGTCAAATACAGAGACTTCAAGGATGAACAACATAATTACAAGGAGCAGGAAGTCTACTGGGCTTGCGATATTCAGCATCCTCAGAAATGACGTTCCTTGAACTGATTTCAGAATCACTTGGCAACTGACTTGAAAAAGGATCTCTGCCATTAGTCTTGAGAGAAGTAATGTCACCCATATTAAGGTTTAGAGTTACTAATATGAAAATGGCAAGTCCTGGGTGTAGACAGTGTGGGGTAATATGGTGGGTGGTTGTATTTTGTGAGAAGCTTTATAGCTGGCCCAGTGGTACATGCCTCCACCTGCCAAGTCACCCGTGTGGCGGCATCTGATGCTTGCATTCAGTGTGGGAAAGGGAGAGGAAAGAGCCCTCCACTTTGGTTCTGCTATCAATTCGAGGTGTGTCCTTGGATGACTCACGTTAGACTTTGAGATTCTGATTTTCCCTTAAAGTAACATTCCCTCCAGTGTACAAGATGTCTTCGTTAATTCCCCAAACCTGGCTCTGGTTGGTTGTGAGTTCAAATCCTATAATGTAAAAGTGAAAAACCAGTTAGCCTAAATGGAGAATATAAAGGTTTATAGTAATTCTCTTGATCCAACCTTAACTTAATAATTATCTGTTGAGTACCTACTAGAAGTCAGGTACTGTTTTAGGGACTGGACATATGGCAATGAACAAAACACCCTTGCTGCCATAAGGCTAACTTTCTATTAGTTTACTGACAAAGTTGTCATCAGGTACCCCTAACTCACTTTGAAATGAATATTCCTTCTAGGAGCGTGTATCAAAATTAATTTCTTTCTGGTCACGTGAAAAATTGTTGCACTGTGAACTGTGCAATGTTTGATGTGTTTATCTAGCATATTCTTCAGCCATTCCAATTAGTTTCTTCTTCCTGTGTTAGAGTTTAATTAAAGCTCATGTTGCTTAAGTCTTCCCTTCTCACTCTGGAGGGCTCTGCAATAGGCCCAGAATCCCTTCTAGGCCCACATGCAGGGGTGAAAACCTGATTTTCCTCAGAGTCTGGGGCTCTGTGCTGCTCCTCTGTTGGCAAGGGTGCATGACTGTGAGATACTGATTTGCCCATTGTGCTGCCTGGCTCTGCTTCTGAAAGGAATAATGTGCATGGCCGGTCTCCGGTTGATGTGTGAGAGCTGCCAGTTGGGAGCATGTAACACTTTATTTTCCATCCGACTTAGAATTCTAAGGCTCAGTGTCCAACATCTGTTGTCCCTCACTTTGGAACCTTTAAATTACCTTTTTAAATGATTATAACAGTAAAGTATAATAAAGAAAATAAAAATAACTCATCATCCCATGACTCTGAGTTAACCATGATAAGCCTTCTCTTTTCATGTATGTCAAAGTATATGCAGTTTTGTATTCTGTTTATTTTTTGTCAGCAGTATATTGTGAGAATATTTTTAATAGTGAGAATACTATTAAAAATCTTTGGAGATCTAAATTTAATGGCTGCATAATAATCAGTCATATAGCTTGATCACAATTTATTTAACCAATGCCTTAATATTGGACATAGTTTCTAATTTATTACTCTTTAAAAATACTGTGGGTAATAGCCTTGTTATGTATTTCAAATATCTACCTAAGTAATTCCTTAAGAAAAATTTCCAGAAATGAAATTATTGAACTAAATGACATAAACGCTCCAGCCACGTATCACCTAACATTTGTCTAGAATGGTTCAGAAACTATACTTTTGCTAGAATCATGCATTACATTTTAGAAAAATTGATGTCAATTTGTTAGGCAAAAAAGTATTTCATTATTGTTTTATTTTTTAGTTACAATACTAGTGAGATTGAATATGTGTTTCACATGTTTATTGGGCATTTTTTTTTAGAAATTTCATGTAATGTCTGAAACATTTATATTAACATATTTCCATACAAATAACCCAAAGAAAGTTTAGTATTAGTTGTTTTTTTGATTTGTTTGTTTTTTTATACTGCAGGTTCTTACTAGTCATCAGTTTTATACACATCAGTGTATAGATGTCAATCCCAATTGCCCAATTCATCACACCACCATCCCCACCCCACCGCGGTTTTCCCCCGTTGGTTTCCATACGTTTGTTCTCTACATCTGTGTCTCAACTTCTGCCCTGCAAACGGGTTCATCTGCACCATTTTTCTAGGTTCCACATACATGCGTTAATATACGACATTTGTTTTTCTCTTTCTGACTTACTTCACTCTGTATGACAGTCTCTAGATCCATCCACGTCTCAACAGATGACTGAATTTCATTCCTTTTTATGGCTGAGTAATATTCCATTGTATATATGTACCACATCTTCTTTATCCATCCGTCTGTCAATGGGCATTTAGGTTGCTTCCATGACCTGGCTATTGTAAATAGTGCTGCAATGAACATTGGAGTGCATGTGTCTTTTTGAATTATGGTTTTCTCTGGGTATATGCCCAGTAGTGAGATTGCTGGATCATATGGTAATTCTATTTTTAGTTTTTTAAGGAACCTCCATACTGTTCTCCATAGTGGCTGTATCAATTTACATTCCCACCAACAGTGCAAGAGGGTTCCCTTTTCTCCACACCCGCTCCAGCATTTGTTGCTTGTAGATTTTCTGATGATGCCCATTCTAACTGGTGTGAGGTGATACCTCATTGTAGTTTTGATCTGCATTTCTCTAGTAACTAGTGATGTTGAGCAGCTTTTCATGTGCTTCTTGGCCATCTGTATGTCTTCTTTGGAGAAATGTCTATTTAGGTCTTCTTCCCATTTTTGGATTGGGTTGTTTGTTTCTTTAGTATTGAGCTGCATGAGCTGCATTTATATATTTTGGAGATTAATCCTTTGTCCGTTGATTCATTTGCGAATATTTTCTCCCATTCTGAGGGTTGTCTTTTCATCTTGTTTATGATTTCCTTTGCTGTGCTAAAGCTTTGAAGTCTCATTAGGTCCCATTTGTTTATTTTTGTTTTTATTTCCATTACTCTAGGAGGTGGATCAAAAAAGATCTTGCTGTGATTTATGTCAAAGAGTGTTCTTCCTATGTTTTCCTTTAAGAGTTTTATAGTGTCTGGTCTTACATTTAGGTCTCTAATCCATTTTAAGTTTATTTTTGTGTATGGTGTTAGGGAGTGTTCTAATTTCATTCTTTTACATGTACCTGTCCAGTTTTCCCAGCACCACTTATTGAAGAGACTGTCTTTTCTCCATTGTATATCTTTGCCTCCTTTGTCATAGATTAGTTGACCATAGGTGCGTGGGTTTATCTCTGGGCTTTATATCTTGTTCCATTGATCTATCTTTTTGTTTTTGTGCCAGTACCATATTGTCTTCATTAGTGTAGCTTTGTAGTATAGTCTGAAGTCAGGGAGTCTAATTCCTCCAGCTCCATTTTCTTCCCTCAAGATTGCTTTGGCTATTCGGGGTCTTTTGTGTCTCCATACAAATTTTAAGATGATTTGTTCTAGTTCTGTAAAAAATGCCGTTGGTAATTTGATAGGGATTGCATTGAATGTGTAGATTGCTTTGGGTACTATAGTCATTTTCACAATATAGATTCTTCCAATCCAAGGACATGGTATATCTCTCCATGTGTTGGTATCATCTTTAATTTCTTTCATCAGTGTCATAGTTTTCTGCATACAGGTCTTTTGTCTCCCTAGGTAGGTTTATTCCTAGATATTTTTTTATTTTTGTTGCAGTGGTAAATGGGAGTGTTTCTATAATTTCTCTTTCAGATTTTTCATCATTAGTGTATAGGAATGCAAGAGATTTTTGTGCATTAATTTTGTATCCTGCAACTTTACCAAATTCATTGATTAGCTCTAGTAGTTTTCTGGTGGCATTTTTAGGATTCTCTATGTATAGTATCATGTCATCTGCAAACAGTGACAGCTTTACTTCTTCTTTTCCAATTTGGATTCCTTTTATTTCCTTTTCTTCTCTGATTGCTGTGGCTAGGACTTCCAAAGCTATGTTGAATAATAGTGGTGAGAGTGGACATCCTTGTCTTGTTCCTGATCTTAGTGGAAATGATTTCAGTTTTTCACCATTGAGGACAATGTTTGCTGTGAGTTTGTCATATATGGCCCTTATTATGTTGAGGTAGGTTCCCTCTATGCCCACTTTCTGGAGAGTTTTTATCATAAATGGGTGTTGAATTTTGTCAAAAGCTTTTTCTGCATCTATTGAGATGATCATATGGTTTTTCTTCTCTGGCTTGATGGGAGGGACTGGTGGTTGGTAGGGCTGACCGTTGCTCTGATGGGCAAAGCTCAGTAAAACTTTAATCCACTTGACTGTTAATGGGTGGGGCTTGGTTCCCTCCCTATTGGTTGTTTGGCCTGAGGTCCCAGAGGTCTCTTAGGCTGTCTTCATTTCTTTTCATTCCTTTTTCTTTATTCTGTTCCACAGCAGTGACTTCCACTGTTCTGTCTTCTAGGTCACTTATCCGTTCTTCTGCCTCAGTTATTTTGCTATTGATTCTTTCTAGTGTAGTTTTCATTTAAGTTATTGTATTGTTCCTCTCTGTTTGTTTGTTCTCTAATTCTTCTAGGTCTTTGTTAAACATTTCTTGCATCTTCTCGATCTTTGCCTCCATTCTTCTTCTGAGGTCCTGGATCATCTTCGTTATCATTATTCTGAATTATTTTTCTGGAAGGTTGCCTATCTCCACTTCATTTAGTTCTTTTTCTGGGGTTTTATCTTGTTCCTTCATCTGGTGTATAGTCCTTTGCCTTTTCATCTTGTCTATCTTTCTGTGAATGTGGTTTTTGTTCTACAGGCTACAGGATTGTAGTTCTTCTTGCTTCTGCTGTCTGCTCTCTGGTGGATGAAGGTGTCTAAGAGGCTTGATGGGAGGTACTGGCGGTTGGTAGGGCTGACCGTTGCTCTGATGGGCAAAGCTCAGTAAAACTTTAATCCACTTGACTGTTAATGTGTGGGGCTTGGTTCCCTCCCTATTGGTTGTTTGGCCTGAGGCAAACCAGCACTGGAGCCTACCTGGGCTCTTTGGTGGGGTTAATGACAGACTCTGGGAGGGCTCACACCAAGGAGTACTTCCCAGAACTTCTGCTGCCAGTGTGCTTGTCCCCATGGTGAGCCACAGCACCCCCTGCCCCCCGGCAGGAGACGTTCCAACACTAGCAGGTAGGTCTGGTTCAGTCTCCCCTGGGGTCACTGCTCCTTCCCCTGGGTCCCAGTGCACACACTATTTTGCGTGTGCCCTCCAAGAGTGGAGTCTCTGTTTCCCCCAGTCCTGTTGAAGTCCTGCAATCAATTCCCACTAGGCTTCAAAGTCTGATTCTCTAGGAATTCCTCTTCCCCTTGCCAGATCGCCAGGTTGGGAAGCTTGATGTGGGGCTCAGAGTCTTCACTCCAGTGGGTGGACTTCTGTGGTATAAGTGTTCGCCAGTCTGTGAGTCACCCACCCACCAGTTATGGGATTTGATTTTACTGTGATTTTGCCCCTCCTGCCGTCTCATTGTGGCTTCTCCTTTGTCTTTGGGTGTGGGGTATCTTTTTTGGTGGGTTCCAGGGTCTTCTTGTCGATGATTGTCCAGTAGCTAGTTGTGATTCTGGTGTTCTCACAAGGGGGAGTGAGAGCATGTCCTTCTACTCCGCTGTCTTGGGTCTTTATTGGGCATTTATTTGTTTTTTATTCTGTATATTGTCTCTGCTTCTTTATCTGTTTTTCATACATGGTGTGTACTGAAAAATGGTCTCCCAAGGATGTCCATAACCTAATTTCCAAAACATGTGAATATGTTGCCCTACATGGCAGAGGGATTTTGCAGATGTTTTAAATTAAGGACCTTGAGTTGGGGAGATTATTTTGGATTATACAGGTGAGCTCATTAAAGGAGGAAGACCGAAGGGTTGGAGTGACAGCAAACATGATGGTGGAAGCAGAGGTCAGAGAAGAGAGAGACCTGAAGATATTACTCTGCAGGCATTGAAAATGGAGGAAGGGGCCACGAGGCAAGGAATGCAGGTGGCCTCTTGAAGCTGGAAGAGGCAGGGAAAGGGGTTATCTTCTAGGGCCCCTTGAAAGAACCATTACTTAGGGCATCTTGACTTCAACCCAGTGAAACTGACTTGGACTTGTGACCTCCAGATATGTAAGGAAATAAATTTGGATTGTTTTAAGCTGCTAAATTTGTGGTAATCTGTTATGGCAGCAGGAAATGAATACACAGTGTGTTCTTATTTTACTTAGTGATATGTACATTTTCTTCTGTACAGTAAGGTTATTAACTTATATGTTACAAATATTTTTCACAGGTTGCAGTTTGCTTTTAAATATTTTTATAGTGTTTTCTGAAAAAGAGTTTCATTTTTAACTTTTAAAATATTATTGATATTACATTAGATAAATTTTATGTTAGTGGTATACAAATTTAAAAAATTATGCAGTCAAATCTATGTATCTTTTCCTCGGTGATATATTGGTTTTAAATCAGTTTTATATTCACCAACATTACTTCCAGCATTTTTATGGTATATGATTTTTTCATTTATCATTCTTCATTAAGTTTTTATATATTTCTAGTCCTATTTCAAGGCTATCTTGTCTGCCCCATGAATCTGTCAAGTCCTGTGCTATTACAACACCATCTAAATTATTGTAGTTTCATAAAAGTTTTTATATCTAGTTAGCCAAGTCCTCATTCATTACATTTTGTTAACATTTTTTTAAAGCTGGTCTCAACATTTTATTTTTCTAGATGAATCTTAGAATAATTTAGACAAGTCAAAAAATTTCATGGGTATTTAAATTAGAAATTTGCAATAAATCTGTAAGTTAAATTGGAAAGAATGGCATCTTTTTTTTTTGCGGTACGCGGGCCTCTCACTGTTGTGGCCTCGCCTGTTGTGGAACACAGGCTCTGGACGCGCAGGCTCAGTGGCCATGGCTCACAGGCCTAGCCGCTCTGCGGCATGTGGGATCTTTCTGGACCAGGGCTCGAACCTGCATCCCCTGCATTCACAGGCAGATTCTTAACCACTGCACCCCCAGGGAAGCCCCAAGAATGGCATCTTTTTAATATCAGCTCTTATCAGAGAAGAACATAGTATGTTTTTCCATTTATAAAAATTAAAAAATGTATTTTATAAAGTTTTGTAGATGTATTGATGTAATCTCAGATGTTAGTAAATAAGATTAGTTTTAGGCATTTTGTATGTCTTGTTACTATGGGAAATTGGAATGTTTTTCCATGGTATTTACTAACTGATTTGAGCTGATATACTGGAAAGCTCTCTATTTTTGTGTATATATCTTCTGCTTTACTGAACTTTACTAATTATGAGTTTTTCAGTTGATTCTTTTTTCATTTTTAGGTATATAATTATATCATATGCAAATGCTGGTGATTTTATCTCCTATATCCTAAAAGTTTACCTTTTTTCATTTCTAATTTTAAAATTATTGACCAGTCCTTCCAGAACCATGTTGTATGTTAACATGATGTGTCTTCATCTTATTCATACTTTAAGTGATAATGTCTCAAGTAGTTCATATTCAGTGTGGCTCTGACTATTAGTTTAAAAACAGCCTGATTTTTCATGTTAAAGAAGTATTCTCATCCTAGGCTAAAGCATGGACTGAAAATACTTGTTATCACTTTTCTAACTGAATCGTTTTCTGAATAATAAACTCAATTTGTGTTTCTAGGATACACTCTGTTTTGCTTACTGAACATTCCTTTCAATGTACTGTAGAACTTAGTTGACTAGATTGTTTATTAGGATTATCAAATCTATATTTACAAATGAGACAAGGCTGTAGTTTTAATATTTTCCTCTATCCGATTTGGCATTGAGGTGGCATAGAGTTTCCTAAAATATTTTTGGTGCTGTAAGTTTTTTTCTGTTTCCTGAAGCATATATTGCATGGAGATTCATAAATCTAACTGCTTTGGATCATATTGGAGGTCATTTTAAAAGTGTTATTCAATTTCTTTTACGATTTCTTCTAATCAGTTTCTTCTACTTAAGTCATTTTCATTAATTTATATTTTTTCACAAAATTGCCCTTTTATTGAAATCTCAATGATTTAGGCTTCCAAAGAATTATTTGGGTGACTATGTTTTCAGTTTTTCCAAAATGGTACATAATTACTACCATTCCATATGGTAGTAATTATTAACTTCTCCCTAATAATAGGACAGAAGTTAATTCATTATATGCAATTGATGTCTTAGGGCTTAATTCTCTCCTGGAACTGGTTGAAAAGGGCTGGAATAGAGTTATATATAATATTTTAAAATAATACTTTAAAATAAAAATTTCCTTATCTGTTTTTATATTCTCTCTCTTCGTATATTTACTCAATGTAGGGATTAAATTTTTTTTAGGTTTATATATTTTTTCCCAAAGAAGCAGCTCTTGAACCTTATTTACAATTTTAATGATTCTGTTTACTAATTTGGTTATATATATATATATATGTATTTTTTCCCCTACCTTCAGATTCTAGTAGGTTTCTTTTGTTGAACTATTTCTAATGGTTTGATTTGAGTAGCTAATAGGAACACTCTGTGTAGAGCTAAATTGCTAAGGTAGGGAGGGGAGAGTGCAGGGACGGGGATAGATAGAGGTATCAGCTTGGAAGGCTGGTATAGGTAGAATCAAGGAGGGCATTGAATGCAAAAACAGATTTTATACTGAATTGTAGAATTGGGTGGTAGTGGTTGTAGAGCTGGGAAAAAGTTATTTACTCTGTGGACAGTTTTACTCAAGTGGCTGCCCAGAGTACACTCTCTTGTAAAGACAGTCTGTGCTGATTAACCCATTTCTTGGTTACAAGGTATTTTTGGAGGGTCTACCATGAGTGCTACATATGGAGCACTGTCTTAGGGGCAACACAGACTATGCAAGAGGAGTGTGACATTTTTGAGCATTTTGTTGCAAAAGCAAACTAAGTTTTTGGTACCCATTCAAAGAAGGAAGATCATAATCAGGATCTGGAATAAACAGAGAAGACTTTCTGAAAAGGCAGAATTTGAGCTGGATCTGAAAGAAGGAAACAGTGAAGGATTCAGCAATAAACCTCACTAGTTTGGAGTGCAGTGTGGAGAGAGCCTATTGGAGATGAGAGTGTGGAGAGTGGATGAGTAGAGAATGGGCTGATAATAGCCAGAACATACTAGGTTTGCGGAGAACCCTCACAAGCCAACAGAGTTGGTGTCTTAGTGCAGTAAATGGTTGGGAGCCATTGAAGGTTCTTGAATAGGGAGTGACCCATTGAAAAGTGTCCTTTTCTTATGATTAGGTTGGCAATATTATTTAGGCTGGATCGGAGGGGAGAGACCTGACTTTTACAATCAGAGAGGAAGTCACAGGAGTTCATGTACACAAAGTTAAGGGTGTGAATTTAGTGTCTGCTGGAATACAAATGAAAGAATGATTTTGAGAGGTGACAAATGGACACTCAGAGAAAGGCAGGGAAAGATTAATGACATCTCTCATTTTGGTTCTTAAGTATTTGAAAGTGGATGGTTGTAAAGGGATTATATTTGAGAAGGAATGTAATGTATTGCATTTTAGACTTGTTGAGTTTGAGGTTATGGCTGGACATACACGCTTGGAGGGTGGCTATAGTTGGAAATATGAAACTAGTGTGCAAAGGACAAGGGGATTAGCAGTTTGACCAAACCATGGACTTGGATGACTCCATCAAAAGGTTAAATGCAAACAGAGAAAAGCAGAGTACAGAGTCCTGTGGAGCTACAACATAATTTTGGATATTGCTGGAGAATAAATTCAAGATGTGTAAACTACAAAGGGTGTGGGAAGTATTATATGGAAATTGAAGCCAGTAAGTATAAAAATAACATGTTAGATTGGTTGGCAGCAAAAAGAGAAACATGTGCTACTTGAAAGAAGGGAAACAAGGTCAAGTGAACAATAACATTAATGATAAAAATAATAATGCTAGGAAAGATTTTATATAGTGTAAACATCAGATTATGCTTGAAGGTATGCAGGGAAATGCAGAAAGAAGTTATACAGAAAAAGAGGATTAAGTATAGGAGCAAATTTTAGTCTTTCTCTGAAATATATTAGCTACACTGACCCAAATACATTAATCAAACTGTATAAAATATAGGTACCTTATTAGAAGTTCAGATAAACTAAACTGGATGTAGTCTCAGAAAAGTATATTTAAGTCAGTGATAAAGAATAAAATACTATTCAGTATTCGTTAGCATACAATATCCAAGAGCAGAGGAATTGACAGTTGACAAATATGAACTAAGTTCATGCTAAGAAGTTGTAGGAGAGTTAAAATCAAGGGTTAATCTATTAAAGAGTAACTGGATGGTTTTATCAGTATTGCTGACTGTTTGGACCTTCAATAAATGAAATCTGTGTGTCTTTGAAGTTTATAAATCAAAGTGACTTTGATATGAGCTTCTTTGGAATAATTGGAAAAAATACTGTTTTTTTTTCATTTCTTTTCTCTTGAGTTGTTAACTTAGAATTTGCACACTTCTCTCAGAGTAATAAAATTTAATCTAAAGTTCAAGGCAGCTATTTATATTTTATTAAACTCTTAAGTTTAAGATAATATTTCTTGGAATAGTGATTTACATATGGCTAAAAACTTTACAGGGGAAGAATCAGTTACATAGTTTTTGTGTGTGTGTGTGAGAGAGAAAGGTAGAAAGCCCTGAGAGTAACAAGTAGAAAATTATTTTTGTTTCTGGATAGGGAAAAGAAGATAAAAATGTATATTTCAAGACATGATTTAAAAGACCTTTCTCTTGCTTATGCTGAGGAGGAAAGAGGGAAGAATCAAGGAGCTGGAGGATTGAAGTTAGAAACAAGGAGAGGATACTTGGAAATGGGGTCACCCAGCAGGAGACCAGTGCAAAGATCAGAGAGTGCTGGGAGGCCTAGATGAAAAGAGAGAAGGGCTGGCAAGGAAGAAAGAGATGGGTCGTAGGGAAAGTCTGCAGGAGCCCCCTGAACTGGTCTGATAGTGTTCTTTTCTGCAGAACTGCCTCTGAAGTCCTAAGGCCTTGTCCTTACCGCCAGCCCTCTATAGAGTTAAAGACCCACTGTGTTTAAGTTAGCATCTCTCTCTAGTTGCCAAAGAAACATTTTTTCTTCCAGTAGAAATGTTGTTTCTCTTAAACACAACATAATTTCTTTTCCTCTGAAAAGCTTTCTAATTAGGCTTAATTTTGCTCTCCACTCTGGAAAAAGTCTGTGCAGAAAAGAATGATTTCCCAGAGAAAACTATAATTTGAAAAGATACATGCACTCCAATGTTCATAGCAGCACTATTTACAATAGCCAAGACATGGAAACAACCTAAATGTCCATCGAAAGATGAATGGATAAAGAAGATGTGGTACATATATACAAGGGAATATTACTCAGCCAAAAAAAGAATGAAATAATGCCATTTGCAGCAACATGGATGGATCTGGAGATTATTATACTAAGCGAAGTAAGAAAGACAAATACCAACAAACACATGAAAGGATGCTCAGCATCACTAATCATTAGAGAAATGCAAATCAAAACTACAATGAAGTTTCACCTCACACCAGTCAGAATGGCCATCATCAAAGTCTAGAAACAATAAATGCTGGAGAGGGTGTGGAGAAAAGGGAACCCTCTTGCATTGTTGGTGGGAATGTAAATTGATAAAGCCACTATGGAGAACATTATGGAGGTTCCTTGAAAAACTAAAAATAGAACTACCATATGATCCAGCAATCCCACTACTGGGTATATACCCTGAGATAGTCATAATTCAGAAAGAGTCATGTACCACAATGTTCATTGCAGCACTATTTACAATAGCCAGGTCATGGAAGCAACTTAAATGCCCATCGACAGATGAATGGATAAAGAAGATGTGGCACATATATACAATGGAATATTACTCAGCCATAAAAAGAAATGAAATTGAGTTATTTTGTAGTGAGGTGGGTGGACCTAGATAGAGTCTGTCATACAGAGTGAAGTAAGTCAGAAAGAGAAAAACAATTCCTGTATGCTAACACATATATATGGAATCTAAAAAAAAAAAAAAAGGTTCTGAAGAACCTAGGGTGAGGACAGGAATAAAGGCACAGACGTAGAGAATGGACTTGAGGACACGGGGAGGGGGAAGGGTAAGCTGAGACAAAGAGAGTGGCATGGACATATATACACTACTAAACATAAAATAGATAGCTAGTGGGAAGCAGCCGCATAGCACAGGGAGATCAGCTGGGAGCTCTGTGACCACCTAGAGGGGTGGGATAGGGAGGGTGGGAGGGAGATGCAAGAGGGAGGAGATATGGGGGTATATGTATATGTATAGCTGATTTACTTCGTTATACAGCAGAAACTAACACAACATTGTAAAACAATTATACTCCAATAAAGATGTTAAAAAAAAAGACAAATACCATATGATATCACTTAAATGTAGAATCCATCATAGGACACAAATAAACCTATCTGCGAGTCAGAAATAGACTCACAGACATAGAAAGCGGACTTGTGGTTGTCAAGGAGGAAGGGGGATGGGAGAGGCAGGATTGGGAGTTTGGGATTAGCAGATGCAAACTATTATATATAGGATGGGTAAACAACAAGGTCCTATAGTGTAGCACAGGGAATTATATTCAATATCTTATGATAAACCATAATGGAAAAGAATATGAAAAAGAATACATATATGTATAACTGGATCACTTTGCTGCACAGAAGAAATTAAACAGAACATTGTAAATCAACTATACTTCAGTAAAATTAAAAAAAAATAGAATGATTTCATTGATCTCCATACATATTTAGACAGACTTCTCCTATTCTGCTGGGAAGATGGCTAGGGTAAGACTGTGCCAGAAACCTGGGACATATGTGCTGTTCCTCTGGTTCAGGGATATTCTCAAGTAAATCAGGGATCTAAGGTTCGCTGCCCTGTTTAGTTCCAATAGGGTCATGAATCAGTAGGGAAGGGCATTTTCTACTGCCTGTGGAAATCTACAGAGAACTTCCTTCCATGGATTTAGCCAATCCATTATCCTGACTATGAAAAGAGTTTGGCTTGCTTTAGATGAATAGGATATTTTGGAAAAATTAAAGAACCAACTGGAGAGGAAGGACAGTGGAATGGTTATAGGCATGGACTCTGGAGCCAGAATGATTGGATTTATATCCCAGAGCTACCACCAACCAGCTGTGTGACCTTGGGCAAGGGCTGGCTCTTCCTGTGCCTCATTTCCTCATCCATTAAATGGAAATGATGGTAATGTGATAGTATCTATCTCATAAAGTGATATATGATGATAAACAATAATAATACCTATAGGTTGTTGTACTGATTAAATGAGTTGGTATATGTAAAGGATTTATAACTGCACCTGGCACATATGAAGTGCTTTGTGATTTAGTTGTTATTATTATTTTTAAAAAATTTTTATTGGAGTATAATTGATTTACAATATTGTGTTAGTTTCTGCTGTACAGCAAAGTGAATCAGTTATACATATGCATATATCCACTCTTTTTTAGATCCTTTTCCCATATAGGTCATTACAGAGTATTGAGTAGAGTTCCCTGTGCTACACAGTAGGTCCTTATTAGTTATCTGTTTTGTATATAGTAGTGTGTATGTCATTCCCAATCTCCCAATTTATGTTGTTATTATTAAACAATGAATTCAGTGTCAGAGACTGATCCTATGTTTTCTATAATATGTAGGTTATGGTTTGAGGTAAAAATTGTTTTATAAAGTATCCTTTCTCCCTAATATTTCATATGTTTTTTTAGAAACCAAATCATACTTTTCCCACTGGAAAATGACAATACTGTTGTTTACTTACCAACTGGGTACTGTGTCCCATACTTTTGTTCTAGTGCCAAATTAAATGAAGATCTTTGACTATTTCAGAATAGGTCAATTGATTTAGTTCAGTGAGTTGCTGTTGGCTGCAAGTTTTTCTTTTTTTTTTAATGTGACATTTTAATGAGTCACTTTTTTTTTGAAAAAGAATTTCTGTATTAGAACTAGAACACAAAACTTGTCGTCTTATAAGAAACTCAAAATTATAAATAACATCAATGATAGAAAAATCTGAAAGGAATTGTTTATCTTCTGTCTTCCAAGAATATACCAAGGATTGCCCATTTTTCTAAAAAGGACCTTGAAGTTTAGATTTCTTTTTCATTTCTCACAGTATATTTCTAGAGGTAGAAATTCACAGATGTGTTATTCATTCATTTAATTTATTTATTATAAAACTTGTATTGAGTGTCTACTTCATGTAAGGCAAACCACTGTCCTAGGTGCTAGAAGTACAAAGATAAATGAGACACAATTCTAGTTCTTTAGCCATTTTGTGGTGGGGATAAGATGATATATGGATAACCAAAATATATGATATAATTTCCTAAATGGCATATCAAAAAGATAAGGGGAATGCCATAAAGATTTAAGTAGCAAAGTTAATTTGAAGGGTTAGCAAAATTTTCATGAATTAAATGATATTTGAGCTAGATATTGAAGAACAGGTAGAATTTGAGAATAAGAGAAATTGGCAAAGGGAAATTTTGGCTAAGAGAATAGCATGAGTAAATGTAGAGAGATGGGAAAGGGTGGCAGACATTTTTGAGAGAAAATGTATTATCCAGTTTGGTAATAAATAAGATAATCTAGTAGTGAAAGATGCTATAAAATAAAAATAAAGTAATGAAATGACAAGTGACAGGGCTGGGAGAAGAAGTTACTTTAGGGTGGGTGTGGCAGGGAAGACTTCTCTGAAGAGGTAAAATTTGATGTGAGACCAGAATAATGAGAAGGATCCAGGCTTTTGAAGGCCTAGGGAGGGGAACTGCCAGGGTTAGTGATAAAACAAGCTTGTCTGATGAACAAAAAGGCCAGTGTGGCTGGAGAGTCATGACCAGTGGGAAGAATGATACGAGATGAGGTCAGAGAGACAGGCAAGAGCTCAAAGGATCTTAAAGATTATGGCAACTATTTTGAGTTTTATTCCAAATACAGTGGGACATTGCACCACTGGAGGATTTCAAGCAGAGGAGTGATGTCTAAATTACATTTTAGGAAGAACACTAAAG
The DNA here is from genome assembly GCF_964165515.1 of Mesoplodon bidens. Classification (NCBI taxonomy): domain Eukaryota; kingdom Metazoa; phylum Chordata; class Mammalia; order Artiodactyla; family Ziphiidae; genus Mesoplodon; species Mesoplodon bidens. The sequence goes on from NC_138165.1 coordinate 70,607,288, forward strand.
TTGCTGTGTAAAGAGTGGACTATGGAATATGGAGGGACAAGATGGAAATTAGGGAGACCTCTTGGAGTTTATTGCAGTAAACAGGCAGCAGATGGTGCTGCGTTACACTAGGGTGGTAGCAGGGAGATGAGAGCTCATTCTGGAAAGATGGGGAGTCATAGAGTGAAGCCTTTTGCACTCCCCCAGTCTGAAGATTTGGAAGTGATTCTGGAGGTAGAAAGGGGAGTAAAATTATTTACAGATTTAGATTTTTTGAGTGTCTACACTTTCATTTATTTTTTTCCTGTGAAAGATGCATATTTTTTAAAAACACTCATTAGTAATTGATTAGTACATCATATAATAATTCTATGATACCTTAGTGATTTGACAAATAAGTCTTAAAAAGTTGTCCACTTTATAACTTTTGTAGAATCAGATTTCCTTTTCCCCTGGGAACATTTTCAGGAAGACAGAATAGAGACACAGATTTGTTTTCTTTTTGTTTTTAAGCGTAATGAGTCCCTATGATACTGTGAAAAGGGGTCAATAGTAACAAAGGTTTGCTGATCTCATTGATGCTGTAGCCTGAGGAGTCCGGAAGTTCTAAGGCAGCAATGCCCAACTCAGATGTTTAAAAGACCGGACAGGAAATGTGAATGATCTAAGTGGGGAGCTGTGTGGAATGGGGAAGACTAAAAAGCTTGTCTTCATCTAAAAGTGAGTAGTGATTCCTCAGTTGTGGTGATGTGGGTCTTCTAATTTTTAAGGGAAGAATTTGGAAAGTCCCTCATCTTTAAAAGATAACAACTAATGAAAAGAAATTAGTACACTGTGCAGGCCAAAGTAAAATGTGTTTGTGGACTTGTTTCAGCCTAGGGGGTCACGACTTTGCAAGCTCTGAAATGAAATCTTCTCCAACCACCGAGGAAGGCTCTGTTTCTGCTAATCTATAATAGAGCCAGAAACAAAGCTCAGTGCCTTGAAAACCTGGGACCCAGTGGGGAGGGAATATAGGCAGAAAAGCCTGTGAGAGTTGTGGGAGAGGCTGAGCAGGAAGAGGAGGCAGAAGAATGAAATAAGAATGTTCGGCAAGGTGGGTGGTGTGGTCTGATGAAGACAGGACGGAAGAAGCAAAGAAGCATTCTGCATGTGATCATCTGGACCCCATGAGTGTTTGTGATCATCTGACAATAGGAGTGTTTTCTTTCTGGTAACAGACACTTCATGTCATTCCAGACACTGCAGATAAATCTAAGGGATTATATAATCTTGAAGTGATATTGGCCCTTAGAATCTGTGGCTTCATTTTGGGGAATTATAGATACAAGCTTATTTTCAACTTATTTTTTAAAAAGCTTATTTTTAAAAAAAACTAGTTTCCCAATTAAAATCTCTTTGGTGGGCCTCCCTGGTGGCGCAGTGGTTGAGAGTCCGCCTGCCGATGCAGGGGATACGGGTTCGTGCCCCGGTCTGGGAGGATCCCATATGCCGCGGAGCGGCTGGGCCCGTGAGCCATGGCCGCTGGGCCTGCGCATCCGGAGCCTGTGCTCCGCAACGGGAGAGGCCACAAGAGTGAGAGGCCCGCATACCGCAAAAAGAAAAAAAAAAAAAATCTCTTTGGTGAAACTGGGATTCCCACTGGCCTTCTTGCCCATGTGGCTGAGTCACTCCAGTTCTTAGGGATCTTCCCATCAGCTGAGTATACAGCCCTGATTACAGATAATATTTAGAAATCAATCAGTCAGGTACTCTTCTTATAGCCTCTTTGCATTATTATGTATTTGACAACAACAAGTTAACTTTTTTCCATATATTTATCTTCCCAAATACTGAGTAATTTTGAAGGCTGAAGATCTTAGCTTATTCTTTTAGTGTTCACCAGAGGGTTAAATATCATACCTTTATACCCTGTAGGTACCCTCCCCCTAAAAATGTGTCCTGTTTATAAGATAACAAAATACTGAGTTGAAGAGCAGAAAATTAGTGTTAGCCAACTGCATTTCCATGTGAGATTAAAAAAAAAAAAAACTTTGATTTTTTTTCCCCCACTGTATTGAGACTGATTTTTTAAAAACTTAATTGACAGCTATTTTGTCATTGCACTGGCATAGCTTCTGTGTTATGGAGCCCAAGAATACCTCTATCCAAAGCAGAAGATGGTAACAGTTCATAAACCTGGAATTTACCCAAGTCATTTAATTAGCAAGCATTTAATGAGTTTTTTTTTTTTTTTCTTTTTTTGGCCAACCAATCTTTAGAATTGTGGGTGCTTTGTGGCCCAGTGTCTACCATGGTTACAGCATCGCCATTTGGATCAAGGATCATCAGAGAAAGGCATAGCCAAGGACATCTGCAGTTGCAGAACACATTAGAGAAAAGGGATATTGTCTTTCTTTCCCCACACTATGGTGCTGGCTGAAGGAATTTCCTTGCAGTCTGGTTAGAGAAGCTATAAAAAACTTCAGTGAGTATTTGAAACTAAATATTCATATGATATGGAAAACAATGCCAGAAAATTAAAAAGAACAGGAAATACATGAAGTACCACTTTGTCAGGGTTTTTTTCTAAAGCATTTACTGCAGATTATCAAATGTTCCTTGGGAGGGAGTGGAGGGAGAAAGCTTCCAGAAGAAGAAGAAGGAGACCAGATGAGCAATGGTGCAGAGGTAGCAGAGGGCTGGGAGCCTGTAAGGATTGTGGACTGTCTTGAATGGCTGGAGGAGAGGAATTCTGCCAGGAGTGTGTTGGGGACAAAAAGTGGAATGTTTGTGGGAGTTAAAAGTGGAATAGAACTAGCTTCTTCTTCAGGATTTACTTATGTGTCTGCCTCTCAGGTAGATGAGAACTTCTTCTAAGGAGAACCATATTTTATTTTTTCCTCTCAAGACCAATCCATACTTAATATTCTTGCTACTTTTTGTAACCTCAGTATTTACATAAGTGCCTAGAAAATGAAGCCCTTTATGAATGCTGAATCTGATAAGCGTGGGACTCAGCTATGTATGGTTTTGAGGAAGTTCAGGTTTGGTTCTGTGTGCAATGAGGAGTCTTTGAAACTTTTTGAGAAAGGAAATCATACAGTCAAAGCCGTGCTTTCTGAAGATAACACAAGCAGTGGTATGAAGGAGAACAATTAGAGAAAAAACCCAAGGCAAGGAGACCCGTCAGCAGCTGTCAGAAAAATCTAGGTAAGGGGGCCAGAGCCCGAGCTGAGGGATAGAGGCTGTGAGAGTAGAACAGAGAAATAAACTCAGCTTTGGCAACATTTTGATGTAGAGAATGCAGAAAATGGAAGCAAGGGCCTGGAATTACAGTTACCTGTCAAACTCAGTTTACTTAAAAACCTTTCAAGTACATGATTCAGTAGGCTGCCTCAGTTCTCTTATTTCGCACTTGTTGGTGAAGTCTAGCATGAAATGTTGGCCTTCAGAAACAAAAGCTGGACTAAGCCAACAGCTTGATATTATCCCCAAATTATTGTGGCTCATGAAAACTTTGAAGAGCCTTGAATGCAAGAGCCATTTATATAAAACATGAGGGGCTCCAAAGAAAGGATTAGGGGTTAGTGAACACAGTTGCTCCTGTCAAATTTGTCAGATAAGGGATAAAAGTGTCAGTTTTGCCTCAGAGATTTTGCTTAATGATTTGGAGGTGTCTTCAATATGACAAGTTCATGCAGCTAGATTCAATTGTTTCTTTAAAGCATTTGCCTAGTTGAAGATTGTGGTGATGATGAGGAATATGCTGTCTGCTTTTGGAACATCCTGTTGTTGCTTTTTTTATTTGAAAAGTTTGTGTGAAATCAATAAAATGTTCTTCACAATAAATTTTTTTTCTAGTGAAGAAATATTTTGGCTGCTTTCTTCAGCATCTTGATATGAACTGAAAGAAAGCATTCATAGCAAATGTATGCCATAGCTTGACAAATTGAGACTGGCTTCCAAAGCAATAAATATATAGAAACCCGTGACTTTACCAAGGCTTTCATGTTTGTTCACGAAATGATAAAATTTCAAGAAAGTACCTTCTGACAGCCTTTGAAGGTTGTGTGGAATTATTCAGTACCCACAGGTGAGCTACTAGTTAAAGGAATTGCCACACATGTCAACAGCCAAGGCATCAAAACAATACCAATTACCTATGGAGTGTCAGAATCCAGTGATGTCAGAACAAAGGAAGTATGCAGTTTACCACTTACAAGGTGGTTTAAAAAAAAAGGATGGATGTATGAGAAGCAACATGGAGGACTTCTAAAATGAAATATGCTATAGCAAAGTAGCAGGCATTATCTAGTAGATAGAGAACAGTATCTATTTCTGAGTCCTTGGTGTTTGCAACCCAAAATGAGGATGAGGCCACTCTTGGACTGAATATTGAGTAGACTGTGGAGGAGGAATTGGCATAAAACTGGTGAGAATCCATATTCATTAGATAAAAGATGTTTTATTATCAGATAAGCAACAAGAATTAATTCATTTCAAATTACGTTTATTGAACATTTGCTTTGTAAAGTATTAAAATAATACAAAAATTTAAAAGAACAAATGAACTTACCAAGAGTCACCAGTAACAACTAAATCATTATTGATTAGAATCAGGCCTATCCTTTGGCCAAATTGGGGTGAATGGCTTTTAATGTCCTTTGTTTCCTGCTTTGTTCCTCTGCATCTTTCTCCTCTTTTAGTTCCTTCCTTTTCTTGCCCTGCAGCTGCTCCTGTCTGCTTTCCCAGACCTTTCCTGTTCTAGAGGAATGTAAGGGAAAAAGCTAATTCACCCTATGGCAGTGTTCTCAACTCCTGCTCATGTGAGTAGCCCAGGGCTGGGTGGGACAGTGCTCCCAGAGTTTCTGACTTCATTTTTCCTGGATGAGGTCTGGGCATTTATGGCTGTGATTCAACATTTTTAAGTTGACATCTAAAATGTTTCAACATAAGTTTAGCTTCAATAATGTACTTTTCTACCTATTACAAATGTTGTTATTTTAAAATAAAGCAAGTAAATAATTACATGCGTCCAATGAAACCAAAGACTAGGGGATTTGATACCAATCTGCCATTATCCATTTAAGAAATAGATGAATATGCCCTCTTTTAGCCCTTGGACATTTTATATTTTTCCTTTTCCTCCTTTTCCTCCTACTTCCATTTGAGTTCTCTCACAGAATTTTAGGTGTTTTGATTATTTCATCACATTTCTCTGCAAAAAGAACATGCTTACCAGTTGAAATTTAACATTAAAAATTTTTCCATAAAGCTCCAAGTTAAAATTACTCTCTTCCTCAGTTGCATTATCGTTAAAAGTACTGTTAGCATGGACTTGACATATATATATATGACAAATTTTGATAACTATTCAACTTAATAGGTATAATTTTTTTGGAGATGAAATTTTTAGTGAGATATATAGGGCTTTAAAAAATATGTTAGTTTAGTGTTCTTTAACATATTTACCTGGTGGTAAAACAGGGTTCAGCATCAATAACACCCCATTTTTCATTTTTGTAGGTGCAAATGCTGACAAACTTCGTTCACATAAATAGATGGGCATTGGAAAGGACAATGTCACTCAGTTTTTCAAAAACTTCTTCTGAATTGTGTGCAAAAAAAATTACTTAGTGATTTCTCCTTAAAAGCATTTAAAAATATCAGTGGAAACCTGGATTTGGTTCTTCCTTTAGTTATGTTGGAAGCAAAAAAACTACCTGAGTAACTTGCAAAAGAATTTATCTGTTCATCAAACCACTCACTTTCTCAACAGCAACACCAGATGGATCCACTATTAGATATTCCCCCAGTGCCAGCCCAGGAAGCGTACCACTGTAATATTTGTATGCTTTTAATTAATTTATTCATTAAAAAAAGAGATGTGAGAACCCAGAACTGGGTTAACATCTCGACTGCACTTGATCTTGAGCAAATGAATTGTTTTTTAGGAAAGGGAAGAAATGGAAATTGGAGATCTTGGAAAATCTTTTCCCATTCCCAGGTTACGTATATTTAATATGTTAGTCCTCTCATGAGTATATTTACATAAGTTAAGATACTTAAGGAAGATGTGGTTAATTTGAAGACATTAATTCTTGGAGGTAATGAGCTTGTGTATGGGAATGTTTTCCCACCAGAATCTCTCAGATCCTATGTCACCTGCAACCACAAATTCTACCTATTTCTTTTAGACTTGCTTGGTTGGTATTTTTTAAAGTTTTTATGAGTTCAAATGAAGTAGATTTACCACATCAAAGAGTAAACTATCAGTGCTATTTAATAGAAATATAATGAAAACCACATATGTAACTTTAAATGTTCTAGTAGCTGCACATAAAAGGAAAAAGAAAAAAGGTGAAATTAATTTTTATAATATTTTATTTAACTCAGTATATCACAGTGCTGTCATTTCAACATGTTATCATTATGAAAATTGTTAATGATATCTTTTACATTCTTACTTTTGTACTAAGTCTTTGAAATCCAGTGTGTATTTCATATTTACAGCACATCTCAATTAGCACTAGTCATACATATGTCATGTACTCAATAGCTACATGTTCCTAGTGGCTACCATATGGGCAGCATGGCTATAGATAGTTGGAAAGTAAACTTCGTGCACTCTCTAATACTGTTTTGCAGATGTAAAAAGCAGGAAGAAATGTAGACCCACTAATTTGCATTTTTCTAAATGACATTCTTTACCCCATATCATACTCCCTGTGAAATCTGGCACTTTACTGAAGTTCTAATTAACTACTGTTTTTTGCAGTGTGTATCACTTCATGGCAAATGTGCATGGTATAGTACTTATCACACTCTAAATCACATTTGAAGTAGAATAATCAAGTCTATTTTTCATTAGAAAACTGATTTACTCCAGTTTTTTATTAGTTGTATTTGTTCCCTCTACACTGCAAAAATCAATAGTTTTAGATGCTTCTCAAGCACTAGGCTCAGTCTGAGTTGAGATCTACTTCTATGGGGATTGGGGCCCCTTCGCTCCTATTTTTCCTCCTCTTTTTTTTCCCATTTCCACTCCTCACCTCTCCTCTCTTCCCTTTCTGCCATCAGAAGCTCAATTTTAATACAGGCCCCCACGTGCCCAGTTCCAATGGATGAATAATGATTGGTAAATGATCTAGTTTTCCTTTGCCAGTGATTGGGGCAGTGGATCTTAAACTTTAGCATGAATCAGAATCACCTGGAAAACTTGTTATAACCCAGAATTCTGGGCCCTAACTCTGGAGTTTCTGATTCAGTAGGCCTGGGATGGGGCCTGAGAATTTGTATTTTTCACAAGATCCCAGGTGATGCTGCTGCTGCTGGTCTGAGGACCACACTTTAAGAAGCACTGGTGTAGGGTATAGATGTGTGATTAATGTTGGTCAGTAAGCCGTAAGGACAACTGCGAAAGTTTGTCCTTGCTAATGAGAAATCATCCAGGCAAAAAAGTGTTCTTTTTTTTTCTCTCCCCACTCCCCCATCTCCTTGCTTCCTTCTTTGGATGCTGTCATGTAAGGTCAAATTTGTTGGAGCTGCTGCAGCTATCCTGTAACAATGAAAGGGAACCAAGAGAATTTAGAGATGCCCTCTACATTCTGACATTAGGAAGCTCCTGAAAGACCTACTTCCACGGTCTTGTGTGTAAAATAATTTTAAAAGTCTTTATCTTCAAGCCACAATGTGTTTTGTTTTCTGTCGTTTGCAGCCCAAAGCATTCACCACAGATATAGTGACTGCTTATCTCAAACCACCGTGCCATTAACTGCATTGTAATGGAATGGTACTGCATGGAATAGTAACATAGACTCAAAACGATGTCATCACAGAATTGTGGCACTAAAACCATAATGCCTTAAAATACCACCAAGTCTTTGTTTTTTGATAAACATGCCACTTGTGGGTGTAGTATCTCAGGGCTAGAGTTAGAGGAAGCTATGTAGACTGTCTCTATGTGTAGGTTGGATCCCAACAAGCTGAAATACAGTATCCAGAGTATTGTTTCATGGATAAAGTATGGGAGATATACTAATCAAATTAGCTAGGAAGACTAGAGAAAGTGTGTGATGTCCAGGACTTTCTGGAGGGGAAGATGACTGCCTCTCATTTTATCATGATTCTTTGTTTAATGATAATATATCACCCCCCAACCTCCCGACCCAGTAATCATGTCTATCTTGTTAACCTTTGTATGACGCCACAAATGGTAAGCTCTTCAGAAGGATGGTGACAATGCTTCTTTGTTTCCTGTTGAATTCCAGTACCTTCTAAGACAATCATAATTGGTATTCAGTGCATTTTTATTGAATAAATGGACACATGTATGTTCATTATAAATGTTCGTTGTAAATGAAATAACATCTCTTAAGTACAATCTAAGTGTGATCCAAGTATACTGGAGGAAGAGGGAACTTTTCCTAACAAGTGGTATTTTGAAAATTTCAAATGTCTAAAATGATTAAAGCTAAAGGAGATTTCAAGGCTGGTATCAGGCAATTCAATTTGAAGCAAAGCTGCTTCAAACCTTCTCCACTCCCAGCCATAGGAAGAGGCAGACAGTTATGAAAGCTTGCAGGCTGGCAGGAAATTCTAATTCCTTGGAATGCCCTGAAGAAGGCTGTAGATTCTGACTATTTTACTGTGTAAGACCTGATAACCCTGGAAAAAAAAAATAGAAAAAACACATAAAAGAGGCCACGAGCCCGATTAGAGGGCCAGCTTGGAGCTGTGTTATCACAGGTCCTCAAGAAATCAGCAGGGCCAGAAATAAGGCAGGCTGCAGGCAATTACAGATTGTCATTAAAGTTAAAAATATGACCCACAGCACTGTTGCTGTATTGCTTTAGACTACTAAACCTCCACGCTGTCAGTTGTGACACGAAGCATGGGAAAGGACAGTCAAAATTCTATGCTATGTCTGCATTTTATTACAGAAGTAAAAATCTGTACACTTTTATACATTTAAAATAGGTAAGCATAGACTGATTTTTATGACGTAAAGAAAGATTAGAAAGGTGGAGAAGAGATGTTCAGTATACTTAAAGAAGAGCATTCAAATGGCTACGTCCTAATTGCTTAGGTTTGCGTGGTAATATAATCAGTAACAAGGATGACTGTCCCACTTCTTCAACAGTTTTCAAAGTCAAGAATTGCAGACAGTAGACAATATAGGTATTGTGTCTGATGAATTTAACAAAATGCATGAGGATTATGGCCAATAACATTTCAAGTAAGTGTTTAATGTGCTGGAAAAATTCACAACAGTGAAAAGACTTAGATGAAAGAAGATTCAATTCTGAGTAAGGGCACAAGGATTAAGTGAATGTCAAGATGAACTTCCCAGTATGGATCCATTCTTTGTATAACAATTGAACCCCTACTTCACAGCGTGGTAGAGTGTAATTTAACTCAAGAGGGCTAAATGTGCTAAATAGGAATGATTTGGTAAAGAAGGAAGGATTTTTAATGTCAAGGACAAAGCAATTTGTGATTTAGTTTTTAATCTGCAGACAGTAGGTAGTATCAAGTCATCAAACAGTCCAAAGAATAGGCCACTAATTGAAACAGAACATGGAAACATTAATGAAATTGATTAGAAGTCACAAAGCAGCTGGATTTGTCAGCATTTCAGCAGATGGAATAGATCTGGTTGATGAAATGACAAGGCTCTGAAACAAAACTGGAAATTAAATGTACAGCCAGATAGTCCTGGCACCAAAAACGTACAATTGCATAAAATTTGAGGGACAGGCCAGGAAGAGATCTTGAGAAATGCTCCTGAATGGCGTTAGAGAATACAATTGTTTGTCATTTGGCTCCAACCTGCCACTTCTGATGACTGCTAGGAGTCTGAGAGTTGGTATAGTGAAATACTCGATGCTATTGCTTGGGTTTAGGTGGCGATATCACAGGGAACAGGATCGCTTTAGAATATCTTCTTTTCACTCTTATTTTATAACTACTGCTCCACGGGCTTTGTCACATTACACAAATGCAACGTTTTCCCAGCTATGTACCTTGAAGCACTAGGGACCCAATGAGATGCTCATAGACATTCAGTGAAAAGGTTGCTTGGTCAAATAAGTCTGGAGAAGTCTGTATAATATGATTCATTCTAGAGAGTCCCAACACATATTAGCATAGCAAAGGCAAAGTCCTATAGAAAGTGAGAGTTTGCTAAGCTTTCATGACCACTGAAATGAATTTTTAAGAAACACCTATACTCTCTCAGAAGGACTATTGCTTTGGAGCAAAATTTGGAAAATGTTACCCTGGTGTCCCCAAAGCATTCATAGACCTGGGCCCTTCTAAGTACCTACTTCCTGTTGTCTGGGAAAATGAGGTAACTCCTGAAGAGTCTAGCTCACCATGAAATGTTTGCTTAACAATTAACATCCCATATGTATTTGATTGTATTTGGAAAGATGCCTAATGTTTTGTGCTTATATTTATGTGGGTTATAGACTCAGTTCCTATCGATGATCACAGACAGGCTTCAATTCTGTTATGCTGAGAGTATTTGTCTAGTGCATCATCTTGTTTTAAGGTGTCAATCCTGGGTAAGGAAAGCAAACCTAGTCGTCAGTGATACCAAGTTCTGTGGTACACAAGAGCATCTCTTTAGGTTTTACTTAAAATAAATCAACATCTGATTAGATCAAACATTTCTTCTTTCATTGCCTTATTTATTCTTTTAAAAAGTTTAGGCAGTTGTCTAAAGGCTCCTTTGAATATTTCCTAGTTCATAGAATACACCCAGTTTCAAATTACCTTAATTTAAAAATTAACAATGTATGTGCCACAATGTGTAAAAATGAATGACTTTTTAATTTTTTACTTTTATTATTATTTTTTTTTGTGGTACGTGGGCCTCTCACTGTTGTGACCCCTCCCGCCACGAAGCACAGGCTCCAGACGCGTAGGCTCAGTGGCCGTGGCTCACGGGCCCAGCCGCTCCGCGGCGTTTGGGATCCTTCCGGACTGGGGCACGAACCCGTGTCCCCTGCATTGGCAGGTGGACTCTCAACCCCTGCGCCACCAGGGAAGCCCATGACTTTTTTAACATCAAAAAATCAATTAGTGTAAAAAACCATATTAATAGACTAAAGGACAAAAACCACGTGGAAAGGGGAAGGATCAGGAAATGAGGAAGAAGACCAGTTGTTTTCACCAATTCTGTGCCCCAAAGAGGGAAAAAAAACCCTGTACAAACAGAGAATAACATTTCTCACCAGAATTGAACAAAATGAATCAGGCACACATAGTATAAATTGAAGTTATTTATATCTCCTCAAATTTCTATGACCTATTTACACAGGAGAACCCTGAGAGTCATGTTTTTGTGGAATATTTAGCTAAGGGTACAACTTTTACAACTCTTGGGCATTGTAACCATGACTGTTTACAGATGTGTGGCTGTAGTTCCACAGAAGATCGTTGCACCATGTGAGTCCGTGGGGATTTCTGTATTCTGTCTGCTTCAGTCTGATTGCAACATATCTTCTCCTCTTTCTTAGCAAACTCACTCACTGCTCTAGTTGTAGGCATTTCAGCTATAAGTGAACATTATGTTTTTGAAATGATTCTTTCTGCTCTCCTGATTTTTCCTAAGGCTTTAATCTCAACAGTTAAAATTGAGATTGAAATAGAAGCAATCAGAAGTATACTCTCAAGAAAGAATATCTCCTGAATGGGATTCAGTTAGTGAAATATATTCTTTGGTTTCAATTTTCTTACAGGAAGGAGAGCATACTTCCTAAAATTCCTATAATTAGCATGGATTCTATTTTTTTCAAACATGGCTGGATATAATGTATAGAATGTCAGCAGTATTCTCATTGGTGGCTTTATGTACTGAAGACATTTACTGACAGAACCAGGAAACATACCTCATCTTAAAGAGGGCTCAGATGGACTACTTCCTGGATAGCCATTTAGAGAGGATAACAGCACTGAAATTTTGGATATTGGTACTGCTGATTTGTTTAAATTTGTGCTCATTTAAACTCTGCCTTTTGGACAGGAAAGGAACAAGCATGGTTTGATCTGTTTCTTAGTTCGTTTCATATTTCTTCTTTCAGAAAAGAGCAAGAAAAAAAGGGAGAGGGAGGTAGGAAATTGCAGATATTTTGCTATTTAAAAAACTCATTTACATACATTTCCAACAGGTAAATTTATAAAGCTGAGGTGTGATTTACATGTAAATCAGAGTTCAGAACATTTCTTGGCTTCAGGATGTGAAGACTACCATTGGCTAAAATGGCAAGAGAAATGGGCTCAAGTTAGAATATAACCTGGGATGGGTGATGCTCTGGTGGGCAAGTCCTCACCAGATTTTCCCATGGGCCTAGAACTGTAGTGAATCATTGATTACTGCTTTCAGGTGCTGTGGCATGCTCATCAGGACCCAATAATTATAGCATGACTTTGGGGAGTGCTTCCAAGGACTGGGAGATGCCCACTGCAGTGTTGGTAATTGACTCTTGGGAGATGGTCAGTTGTTTTCATTTGTCTTGAGAAACCACACTTTATGAATGTGTTCCATAAATAAGAAGATAATACAAAGATCTCAGTAGACTGTATCTCTATAAATACAGTTTTCTGAAACCCAGAACTGAGTAACTTTAAAGTTGTAGGGCATGTCAGGACAGATTCAGTATCTGATGTCCTGAGACTGCCTAAGCAGAGTCATTTCTCTTGGAAAGTGACAAGCTGTCACTAGAAAGTGAACTGCACTCCTTTATTGGTTTCTAAGAGTTTGGCCTTTCAGAGAGTTTCTATATCTAACTGAACTTGTGGTGACATATTTTATTCTCCCACCAACTCTTCACAGGATGAAATATGAACTAGGTTAGCTGGCCCTTCCATGAGCTAGCTCTCTTACCTTCTGAATACTTTTACCTTAGGGAATGACTGGAATCCAGGAACGTGATTCTGGACTGCTACTGAATGATGAAGAATCCTTGTGTATGCCATAGTCACATCCTGGGTATGGGGTTAGTAAAAATAGTGGTTGTGTCCCAAGTGAAAGTTTGAGGCAAGGTGGAGTAGCATAGCATTTGCGGGCTACTTTGGAAGGACTTCATTTCACTCCATTTCTCTACAAGTCCTCCTCCCTTTCTTTAACCATAAAAACTATGTATTTTAAGATTTGGAAGATTCTTACATCAGCTTACCTGATGAACACTCATTGCCTCTTGGAAAATCCCTTCCTTCTTGCCTGATGCCTGAGTCAAGAACTGTTAATAAGGATGTCAATCAAGGGATCCTCCCCCTGTTTTTTTCTCTCTTTCCTTCTTTCATTACTCCTTTTCCTGTGCAAGTCACATTAAATTCTTTTTAGAATTCAATTCTTTAAAGAATCGGAGTTCTTTTGGGGACCATGACTATGAGAGTAGAAAACATGGTTGCTTGGTATACTTTTATCAAGAGGAATTGACAGCAGTGAAGACAGATTGTAGAGAAAGGTGAAGGAAGTAGAAGAATCACAGGCATCTAGCCTCAACCTAGAAGAAAGGCAGGGTAACAGACCATGCAGTATAGTTTGGGAGATGAGCCATAGTCAGGGAGAAGATGCTGAGTTTAGTTTTGGACATGTTGTATTGGGGCAAACTGACGTGGAGATGCAAACAGCCTGAAGTTAAAGCCTCAGGTTCATGAAGCAAATTTGAGAGGAGTATTCGTTTCCTGTAACTGCTATAAAAAACAATTCCAGAGGCTTGAAACAACACACATTTATTGTCTTATAGCTCTTGAGATCAGAAGTCTGAAATGGATCTCACTGGTCTCCAGGTCTGCATTCCTTCTGGAGCCATTAGGGGAATAATCTGTTTCCTTGCCTTTTCCAGGTTCTAGAAGCCACCTGCATCCCTTTGTTTGTGGATCCTTCCTCCATATTCAAAGCTAGAAATGCACTTCACTTATGGGGACTCTTGCGGTTTCGTTGGGTCCATCCAGAAAATCCACATACCTGAAAAGTCTCTTTGGCCATGTAAAGTAATCAGGTTCCAATGATTAGGGCATGGGCCTCTTTAACAGGGGCATTATTCTGCCTATCACAGGAGGCATTTGTCTGGAGGTATAATTGGATTTACCCTTTTATGTATGAAAGGGAGTATGGGTAGAGAGAGAAGCTGGGAGAAGTGAAGAATAAGACTTGCTCCTCTTAGTTTTCTGTCATCTTCTTTTCCTATCCCCTTCCCCTTTCTCTTCTCACTATCAGGAGTAATTCTCTTCCCCTACTTTGTTTTCCTCCCCACACTTTTAACTAGTCTCGGGTCTTCTCAAACAAGGCTTTAACTGTGTTGGCATTTCTCAGGGAAAATTGAGTGACTTTATTTCCTTGTTTATTCTCACCTGTAGCCTTGCAAAGTACTGGAATTTTTTCAAAAGCAAAAGGAGAGCTTATTTTCATTCGTTTAGCCTTAGTATAGTCTTTAGTCAATATCTACTTAGAATGAATTTTATAAAATAGCATTATAGCTGTACTACGGCTAAGTGAACCACATGCAGTTCATCCTTTCCCTCCATTTAAATAATGAGGAAATAATTGTGTTTTCAATACTAGGACTAAACTGCTATGCTATTGACAAAGTCTTAATTGATTTGAAATATGAGAAAGCTCATGCCCTTTTCTGATATAATTGGTTTAAACCCTTGGGTACTCTACCGGGATTTAACTACTGAGAATGTTTACCGAATGGTGCCTTCCTGTTGGGCCCTGTGCTCAGTGCTGCCACACTGAGAGGCTGTGTGCTGCAGGCTGAGAAACCACTTAACCTACGGCAGCAGGGTATGTGGGCTTTGGTGTCTGCATCCATTCATTTAATCATTGATTTAAAAATATATATTTTATTTATTTATTTGGCTGCGCTGGGTCTTCGTTGCAGCATGTGCGCTCTTAGTTGCGGCATGCAGGATCTAGTTCCCAGACCAGGGATCAAACCCAGGCACCCTGCATTGGGAGCGTGGAGTCATAACCACTGGACCACCAGGGAAGTCCCGATAGTTGATTTGTTAATTCTGCATTAAACACTGGAGTGCCTCTAGTGTGCAGGCACTGTGTAGACCCTGGGGATAAGTCCTGAATAAACCATAGTCCCTAGCGATTAAGATACTTACAGTCACTGGTTGGGGTTGGGAGGGGAAGTCCTACAAGAAAATAGGCAACTATATTATACCATGAAAAGTGCTGTGAGGATGGTGGGCCTACAGTCCTATGGGAACGTATATGTGTAAGAGGTATTCTAATCCAGACGTGGGGCTTCAGGGAAGGCTGCCTATAGAAACTTGTATCTAAGTTGAGTCCTGAAAGACCTGTAAGAATTACCCAGGCAAATATAGAGATGGGAGGAGGGCATTATGAGCTTTCCTGGGAGAAGTGCTAGCAGGTGCAGAAGATGAGGCAAGAGAGAGCACGACTGAAATCCTTACTCAATTCCTTCTCTCTGAGTATCTTTGGGAAATACTTAAAACTGTCCGAGTCCCTTCATCTGTAATAATGTGTCAAGGCATTGGCAAGGAAATGAAATGGAAGAGTTGAGAGATAATATGTTTCTTGTTTTTTTGTTGTTGTCTTTTGTTTTTCATGAGTTACATGGTAATTAATCAGTGATCCTCCCCACTCCACAAAATAACTAGAAAACAAAATAAAAAAATAAAATCCCAACCTGAATATGCTCTAGATTTCTTAGCCTGACAGTATCAATGTACTTTAGACATTGATTATTCTTATTCGGACAGTATCAATGTACTTTAGACTATTAAATGTATCAATGTACTTTAGACTATTAAGTGATTAATAATGATTTTAATTTGTCAATCACAGTTGAAGTAGTACTCATCTCCAGCTGTCATATATATATATATATATATACGCACATACATATACACATATATATATATATTTTAAACTAAAGCCTTATCCTTTACTTTTCAAAACACTTTGACAAATCATGAATGCATGCCCACATTGCTTAAAATAGACCAATCACGAGCCTAAAAAATAGCATGTGTTTTCCTTGATTTCTGTAATGCATTTTCATAGGAAGTTTTCTTCCAGGGAAACCCTGAGTCTGTTAAGCTGGAGGTGCTCTTTCAGTTGTTGGCAACAGTTGGGGACAGTGGGCATGATTAAGAGGGAGTGAAAGCATTATTTTAAGTGAGGACAGTTTAATCATGCTGGCTGATGAACGCATCCTGCAATTTAGAACAATTTGTCCTTTCTGTGCAAGTCCACATTATCATCATTTGTCATCACTCTTGTTATAAATATATTAAGCACATAGGGATTCTGGGCAATACTTATTTTTTCAGGGCAGGATTTATAAAAATTATTTATTGATCAGTAAATAGGCATCCCAAATTCATAGAAAATTGAGAGACGACATGGCATAGTGAGTCATGGAGTATCAGTGAAGAGGTTAAGTCCAGAGGCTTTTGAATGTCAGAAAGACCTTGGTTTAAATTCAGCCCTCACTTTAAAAAAAAAAAAATTCAGGCCTTACTCCATGGCCCTGAAAAACTATCATTGTCTCTATGCCTCAGTTTTCTCATCTGTAAAATGGTGATATGAACAGTACTTTCCTCAAAGTATACTAAAAAGAATTAAATGAAATGCTCCATTAGAATTAATTATATTTCATACATATCTCTTCATGAGTGGTAAATGTTATTAAGTATCATTATTAGAGTTGTAATTTTTTTTCAAGTTTAGCTCATGTTGCAGTTGCTGAACTGAGGAGTCAAGGGATAGGAGGGAGTTGGTAACCCTGAAAACCCTTTCCAATGAGAGAATCAAAGGAAGGCAGTGAGATGTGGGCCAAGATCTCAAGTGTCAGTTTTTACAGGTTGGCATATCATCATGCATGCATGATAGGTCCTGCATCCACTGTCTGGATAATGATACAAGTAATGGGATGTCAGTGAATCAAGTCAAGGAAGGTCCAAGTTGGAGTGATAAGATTGTGAAAGTTGGCCCCCAAAGATTTTGCAAGCTGTTGCCTTTCGAATATAATTCTATCCTAATAAGCTAATAAAATCTAGAAGTGTGAAAGTGAGTCTGAGCATGGACTTACCGTTGACTCTTGCCTTATTTTTTAAATAAGCACAGTACTTTCTGTTCCTCTCTCTTGAGATATATTTTCCAGCCAGAACACTTCAGAATAGATTTCTCAGGCCACCTCCATTAACACTGCACCTCTTCCCAGTGCAGGTGTGGGCCTGACCTCTCCAGGCCTGGATTAATAGGGCCTCACTCCCAGACACACAGGCAACTTGCTAAGTGGCCTTCATCTCTCCCTCTGCTCTGCAGAGGGCACTGCTCAATGCTTGTGAGTAGGCATGCTTAATTAAGTGAAGGGTCCTTACTTTTAATAACATTCTATTTTTAATTCTGAGATGTTCTTAATTTTAATGACAATTCCACTCTTAAAATGACCTGGACAGCAAGCCAGAAATGCTCTTTGGTGAATTTATTAGACATTATTTAGGCTGATAACAATCTGTTTTGTAAATCAGGAGAAATTGAACAATTACCCAGATGTCCCCTGAGCAAGGATCACATTGGATTTGAACAGATTGCCACCCCCCCCTTTTTTTCCCCTTCACTGCTTCATATTACCTTTCTTGCCTTTAAGAGTTTGCTTGACGGTAAAAGAGGGAATATAAACATGAATCTGTGACAATATGCTACATGACCCACATGTAACACACTCTGGCTTTCCTTGAATAAAGGCTTCATGACAAGCCATT
The DNA here is from genome assembly GCF_964165515.1 of Mesoplodon bidens. Taxonomy (NCBI): domain Eukaryota; kingdom Metazoa; phylum Chordata; class Mammalia; order Artiodactyla; family Ziphiidae; genus Mesoplodon; species Mesoplodon bidens. The sequence goes on from NC_138165.1 coordinate 70,625,009, forward strand.
GCAGGAAATACTTAAGGGCTTTATAAGCCTAATTAGAATTTCATTAACTGAATCATAAATTACCTCTGGCTCATGTCTGCTTGTTACCTTTTCCCTCTCAGTTTGGATTTTGACCCATGGGTTTCCTGTTTAATGTGGCAGCTGCTTAGATCCTATGTGAAGGGTAGCCTTGAAATGCATGCAGTCAAGGGGCTATCCTTCTCAGTCTGTTTGAAGTGCACTTGGAAATTGTAGGCTTAGCAGGAAGAGAAGCTCAAATGCTGACAGACACTGCAGCTTGAAGTGTTAAATGGGCGGCACTCTAAGGGAACGTGGAGACATGATGCCTCTGCACCAAGGGTGCTTTGGTCTTAAAAAATCCAGATCTCATTTGAAAAGACTTCATGTAGTTTCTTCCCTCGATCTGAGTTTCAAGATTCACTTAGAATTAAAATCAGGCAGTAGTAAAATATCAAAAGTTTAAAATGTCACACATAAACTCATCAGTTTATGGAAATGGAAGAATACTGAGGAAGGTACATCTGGAATGTAGTCCAGTAGCTCTGAGAGTTATGTGCTGCTCAAAGGTTTCAATCCTGTATCACCTAAGACAATCTGCTGGCTGCTTTAAGTCTGACAGTTCATAGCACATTGTAAATTCACCTGAATCTGATTTATGTACATGCAAACACTGTAATGAGAAGAATTACTATGACTGTTAGTGGTAGATGCTATCTGAATGGACGCCAAGATGTTGGCTGATTGTTGGTGCAATGCCAAGTTTCTGTTTTTTTTTCTCTGTTATGTGTGTATATGTGTTTTAATGTGGGTAGATCATTCTGCACTTTAAATTGTTCAGGGTTTTAATTGGCAAGATGTGTGGCATCTTGTTTGGTTTGATCTGGTTTTCTGTGCATCCAGTGGTACTGGAGTTGACTCTCTGATACCAGTACAAGATTGCCTTGATACCTCTCTGTCTACACAGCTTAAAAAAATTACAATAGTTTTTTTTTTTAAAGTTACTGTAACTGAGATAGGCTGGGACCTGGGACCCTCTGCTGCAGTGCTGCAATGCTTGTATCTGGACACACCTCTCCTCCAGCAGCAAAATACAAAGAAACTGTACAGGACTAAAAATAACTGTGTGCATGGGGCAGTTGGGGCAAATTCTGGACCCAAAAGATACAAAGAGACCAAAAATTCCAACTGCTACTTCTGAAGAGCCTGGAGCAAGAACAGGGTGTTGGGAGCAAAAGCAGGGTACTGTGCATGCCCCCTGCACACAGCACCACCTAAGGCGTGGGCAAAACACCTAAGCCACCCCTCTGGCCCGACCCCTGGACACACCCCTATCCTCACCCCATATGAGAAACAAGGGAACCTGTTGTTTGTTCTCACTCCCCTCTGCTGTAGCAGGGGCCCCAGTAAAACCTTGCCTGAATTTCTTGTCTGGCCTCTAGTCAATATCTGTTGATTGGGGAAGGCCAAGAACCCTGGTTGGTAACATAACTAGACTCTTTTATAGATTTAAAATTTTTCCTTTAGTGTTCAAATTTTGACGACTTTAATTGGATAATTTCTGCCTCTTTATCCATCTGAAAAATAAAATATCAGGGCCTTAGACCAAGAGTCCTTAAACTATTTAATTTCTGTAGCTCCTGAAGGAAAAGTCCATCTACTTTTACAGTTCTCTGCTGAGGTTATGGGAATGGATTCTTTGAAAATGAAGATTTTTCCAGAAGATCTTTAAACTTTTTGAAAAACATACAGCTTATTTGAACATCGGGAGGCCTGAGGGAAATCTGGCTGAAATCTAGATGCATAACCCAGGCGAAAATGCTGACAGTTACTTGGCCATCTCCAGACCATTTTCTTTTTTAGGGCCACAAAATTTCCCACTCAAGACAGGGGAGAGTGTCTACCATTTCTAGTCTTATGAGGCCTGAGATCGCTTCCTGTCATAACTGTACTTAACTAGCATTATACTTTAATATCAGATACTCTCTTTCTTCAATATCACCTTAGCAAGTCCAGCTACACCCAAATGTCAGAAACGTTCCTCTTCTTATAACTTAAGCATACCTAGGAAAGAAGGGCAAAGAACTAGGGATTTCATGTTAGTGGAAGAGAGTCTGGAGACCCCTCCTCCCATGGGCCTCAGTTCTCGGTAAGGATGCAAAGAAGAATCTGAGGGCTTCCCTGGTGGCGCAGTGGTTGGGGGGTCCGCCTGCCGATGCAGGGGGCGCGGGTTCGTGCCCCGGTCCAGGAGGATCCCGCATGCCGCGGAACGGCTGGGCCTGTGAGCCGTGGCCACTGGGCCTGTGCGTCCGGAGCCTGTGCTCCGCGACGGGAGGGGCCGCAGCAGTGAGGGGCCCGCGTACTGAAGAAAAAAACAAACAAACAAAAAAGAATCTGAGGTATTACTGGTTGCAAGAGAGTTTATTGTAGATAAGGAGAGAACAGAGAGACCACCTCAAGAGAGAGGTGGGCCAGGCCAAGGAAGGCAATGGCCCCTGAGGGCTGGGGTGTAGAGTTTTTAAGACAAGGTCGTTGATTGACAGATGCAGGTTATATAACAAGAGGCTCTGACGCGCATGTCCTTCCCATAATTCAGTCTGTTATAATCAGATGCATGTATTCATTGAATATTTATGAACATTTAATGAGGCTAATGGCCGCCTAAGGTTATCTTTGGACACGATAGCGTGAGGTGTGCACATATATGCCAGAGTGGGGTAAGTCCCTCCAGTCGGCCAGTGGGGGATTTTTCCAGACCCCTGACCATTTTGGAGTACTGATGGGGGCGTGTTTGGGGCGGGGTTGGCAAATAGCTTGGCGGGATTAGGCGGGTATTGGACTTTCAGCCAACGGGGCTGCCTCTCATTGCTCATGGCTAACTTCCTGCCTAGCACTTAAGACAAAGAAAAAGAATAATAGGGGAGCTGGCATTCTAAATGCAATTAGTACAATAAGGCCAGACCCCATCTTTCAATCAAACATTCAAACCTCAAATTTATACTGAGCGCTTACTACATACATGGTACTATGTGAGGTATTATATTGTCAGGAAAAATTGTGAAATACTGATATGGCCCCCCCCCCAAGAAAAGAATCTGAAGCGTCCTGTCTAGCATGACCGACCCTCTGGGTCATCTCTGATTTTCACTGTCTTTTAGCTATTTTATAACTCTCTAAGTTGTAGAGAACCAAGAATAATGCAAATGATTCTAGTCCCTAGAAATGTAAATTAATTGTGTCTGGTGGAATTAAATTGATTATAGCCCTGTGAATAGACCTGTTTGGCATCTAGTTATGAATTTATTTCAGAATTCCTCATCTGATTATATATGCATGGTACTTTAAATTCTCCTCTGAACAGGTTGTAACATCTTACTGGTCCCCTCTTTAATTATTGAGTTAAATAAAGTCTTGGCATGTTCATTTTATATTTGTTTAAGGGTCATGATTATGCTGTCTTTTAAACACTAATAATTTGGCAGCAAAAAATATGATTCATACTTGCTCTTAAATTGTTTGCTTTTTAATTGGGGAGATAAGACAAATAGCTACAAGTTGACATGCAATTCTGAGCTCTCTTAGTCAGTAGGGTTGGCGTTACTGTATATTTTTAGGGCAGATTTTACTAATCAATAACTCTTTGTACATATTCTTTCATTTCTTTTAACTAGTTGATTACTTACAAGTGAGAAAATTCATGTAAAAAAATAAAAGGGTTATCTTTTATAGGCTGCTGTAGCCACAGGGATTAAAAAAAAGTCTTTTCTGGATGACATTTTTTCATTATCAAAATAAGAATTTTATTAATATCTAGAAAATAATAAATCATGGAAAATAAGAAAACTTGGATATCATGGAAAATCAAGGAGAATAAAAACAATAACCCACAGCTCTACTAAGTAATGCAAACATTTTGGTATGTTTTCATCTCGATTTTCTAGGCTAAGTTTTGTTGTTGTTTTTGTCTTTAGTTTTGTTTGGATGTTTGGTTTGTTTCTTTTGCATAGTATATGTAGCCTGAGTAATGGTCCCCCCAAGGAGCCACATCCTAATCCATAGAACCCATTAATATGTGAGGTTACATGGTAAAGGGGAAGTAGAGCTGCAGATGGAACTAAGGTTGCTAATCAGCTGACCTTAAAATAGGTAGATAATCCTGGATTATTTAGGTGGGCCCATATAACTACAATGGTCCTTAAAAGTGGAAAAGGGAGGTGGAAAAGGGAAAGCCCGAAAGATGCCAGCTTGCTGGAGAAGAGGGCCACATGCCAAGGAATGCAGGTGGCCTCTAGAATCTGGAAAAAGCAAGGAGATGGATCTTCTCCTAAAGCATCCAGGAGCAATGCAGTCCTGCCGACACCTTGATTTTAGTCCACTGAGATGCATTTCAGACTTCTGACCTCTAGAACTATGGAATAATACATTTATATTGCTTAAGCTACTAAGTTTGTGGTAATTTTTTTTACAGCAGCAATACGAAATGAATACAGTGCACGTACATAGAGATTTAAAACCTATAATATTATATCATATGCACTTACAAGTTATTTTAAATATTTGCAAACATAATTTGTAATGGACACTTCATAGTTTACTTAATTACTCTTATTATCATCCATTTAGAATGTTTCTATTTTTCTATTAAAATATGTTCCTATTAATATAATTTGGGCATAAAGCTTTTGTATATTTTACATTGTTTCCCTAGGATATATTCACAAAAATAGAATTATTGCATCAAAAGGTAGAAGCATTTTTAGGGCAAAGAGTTGTGAGGAAAGGCAGAAGAAGATCATAGAGTTCATATTTCTGACCAACAGGAGGGTGTATTTTCAACTCTTAGCAAACCCACTCCAAAGAACTGAGTAAATAATTCCCCTTGCCTCCTTTTCCACCTTCCTTAGTTGCACAGTGCAACACAACCCAAAAAGAAGAGCGAGGCAAATTTGAAATATCTGGGTGACAGTCTTATAGACTCAGATAGAGAAAGCAGCAGAGTGACATCATTAACCTTGAAATAAGTAACTGGTGAAAGGTACAGAATTTAGCAGAGCTTCTTGAAAAAAAAGACAATCTCCTTCAAGTGCATTTAGAATGACAATTTTTTTGTGCAATTAGGACTTGTATAAGATGGCGATCATCTTGGGATGGGGCCTCAGAGGGTGATCACAGTTTTCAGAGTACAAGAAGATATTTTGAGAATGGACAAGAGATGCTTCCTTTGGTACTATGGTTCAGGTGTTTGCTAATTCCTAGTAAGGGGGAAATTAATGTTGGAAGCAACTATATTATTTCAACATGTTATTTATAATCAGCTGTGTGGTAACCCACCTGTAATTCTTACTCTATATAGCAGACTCAGTGATTTCCAATAAATCCTATTATCATTTTCCTAAATAATAACATATCTCTCCAGGTGTTCTCATAGCTAGGGATCCTGGCAAAGTTGACAGACTTGACAGTTGTAGTCAGAATTCCTGTATCTCGAGTGTGCAGACCAGGACAATAATGCCTTCTTCCTCACTCCTCCCCCAGGCCTACATGGAATATTGCCTTTTTCTGGGTATGCTGTACAGCACACTGTCACATCCTGACTTTGTACCTTCAGAGGCTATCCTTGAAGTAGATAAAATGATGCAATCAGTTGGAAAAAAGAATAATGTGGAATCTTTCAGTTGGCTATGTCTTGGATTCCCTAGATAACTAGCAGAAGAGAGGTTTTAAGCTCTTAAGCCTATCTTAGTGAAATAAAGACTTCATTCCTAGATATGCAGGAAAAAGTGAAACTGGGGAAAACAAATGAACTGAAAGGTCCAAGCAGAATGTTAATTATTATATTTTAATTTTTCCATTTATTAAAAATTCCTCAGCCACCACTCTATCATCTCTGACTTATTTTACATATAATTTCATTTAACATGCTGTGAGAAGGTGAATCAGGATAGGTTGTAGTGTTTATTAGGGGTGTTTGAGGGCTGGGGAGGTGATTTCCTGGGACATATCCCTGTAGGAATGATGCTCAGATTAAACAGCAAGAAGACAGCTGAGTGGAAAATGTGTCATTCCAGGATGGAGTTGGACCTTGACTCTGGTATAAACTGGTATAAAATTAGAAAAGGAGGGCATTAAGTGTTGGCCTAGAACCACAGAAGAAAGGTTATAATTTCACTAGGATAATGTTTCTTTGAACGAGGTAAGTTTTACGTGGGACTGCAAGGAGGATGTGGACTACTACAGATATTTAATTAAACATTTGGGAGAACAGTCTGCCCTCCATATCAACAGCTTCCGCATCCACGGATTCAACTAACCATGGATTGAAAATATTCAGAATAAAAAAATTCCAGAAAGTTCCAAAAAGCAAAACTTGAACTTACATAGAATTTACATTGTATTTACAATCATTTACATAGCATTTACATTGTATTAGGTATTATAAGTAATCTAGAGATGATTTAAAGTATATGGGAGGATGTGCATAGGTTATATGCAAATACTATGCCATTTTATATAAAGGACTTGAGCATCTGTGCATTTTGATATCTGTGCGTGGGTCCTGGAACCAGTCCCCCACGGATACAGAGGGACAACTGTAATAAGGAAAAACGCTGAATAAAATGGCAACAATTGCTCAGGAGCCAGCTAGCAGTTCCTCTGCTTTATTTTTCCAGGGTAGAGACATTTGCTTAGAATGTAATGGATTTCGAAATAATCACTTTCATCCTAAATGAATCTACCCAGGAAGAAAAAGCTATTAAGCCATCAGTGCCGTCGCCTCCCTGTTCCTTACCTAGGTTTTAAAACAAAATGCTTGCAAACCAAGGATCTCATTTTCGAGAGAGGCCTGTGAGTTGACAACATTGCCTATGGAATCTTAATTTGCAAACATGTTCCAAACATTCACCTAAGAACTTAAGTTCCTAAAATATCAATTATTTGGAGATTAGATATTGAGGACCTATGATGCCATGTAAAGATGTATATTATAAGGCCACTTTGGAGAAGTGTATTTGCAAAAAATATTATCTGAATCTAGTTGTTTCAACATTCAATTGTGTGAATAAATTAAGTATTCTGATTCCTAATTCTTGCTTTGCACATGTAAATATGGTATTTTGTACTTGTGGAATTGTTTAGATAATTAGAGATTTGGATTCTGTGCTCAAAAATCAAATCTTTCAAAGGCACATTTGGCTGAGAAGAGTGGAGCAGTTTTTTTCATCTTTGCTCTTTTGGGTTATGTGAAAAAGAAAGTTCTCATGGTCAACTTAAGTTATGTTGCTGCCAACCACTCAGAGTGAAATGGCAGTTTGTGGAAATCAATGAATCAGGAGGAAAAAAAATGGTGAGTTTAAAAAAAGAGAGTGAGATTAATGTGGAAAGATTTCAAACGGTACATAGGTACCAAACACTTATGCGCCTGGGCAGTTGCAGGGGGGCTTTGTGTTCAAATATCTATTGAGCATCCAATAGGTGGTAGGTAGTCTGTTAGGTGCTGATGATTCAGGAGCAAACAGGCAGAAAAAACCCAGGCCCAATTGGAAAGGACCCAGAGAAAGGATCATTGAAGAGTCTTAAGGCCAGGAGTGTGCCGTTGTAGTGCTGACCATGAGGGAATCACATTTCTCAGTTTCTGCCTCATTGGCTCCCTATTAACCAGCCAAGCGGCTGAAAAAGCCACTTTTTCAGCCAAGCGGCTGAAAAAGCCTTTGCAACATTACCTCACAGGTTCCCTAGACCTTGCAAGGCAAGGGTTGGGGCTTGAGTCCACGCTCAGAGAGTTGTCCTTCTGAGTATACTTTGATGATCCAGGTCTGGGGTTTTTCAAGCAGGGTTAAACTATTCATCCAAATAGTGAACAGAGAGTTATTTGGCTTCTCCTATGTTCTGGACACCATAAAGATACAATGGTGACAAAACATTCACAGACTCTGCCTCGTATAGTTTTGAGGCTGGTGAGAGAGACAGATATTAATCAAATAATTTAAAATACCAAAAATATGATTGCAAACTGAGATCAGAAGTTCAGGGCTCTGCAAGAACGCAGAATGGGGACCCCCTCAACTGTGCTGGGATTCGAAGGGTGAATAGAGTCTAGCAGGGGAGTGGGAGTGAGAGGCTTGTTCCAGAAAGAGGCCAGCTTATTAGAATTCCTGGGGTTGGGAAGGAAAAAGGTCATTATGGCTGGACCATGGAGTGCTGGCAAAAGGGAGGTAAGACTCTGGGCAGAGTATGCAAGGAAGGTAGGTACAGAGAGAGAGAGAGAGAATCCTCTTGACGTTAGTTGGGCTGCTGGTGGTTTCTAATCAGTACAGAGAGAAGCTCTCTGCTTCTAGTCTGGAAGTTGGGGGGATGGGTGGGAGTTGGGGGTGGTTTGGGGAAGGCATTAGATACATTTTTTTTTTTTTTCAAAGTTGGGCTAACATTAGGCAGATTCATGAACTGGGGATAGTTTTTTTTTTTTTTTTTTTTTTTTCTTTTTTTTGCGGTACGTGGGCCGCTCACTGTTGTGGCCTCTCCGGTTGCGGAGCACAGGCTCCGGATGCGCAGGCTCAGCGGCCATGGCTCACAGGCCCAGCCGCTCCGCAGCATGTGGACTCTTCCCCGGACGAACCCATGTCCCCTGCATCGGCAGGCGGACTCTCAACTGCTGCGCCACCAGAGAAGCCCATGGGGATAGTTTTTGTTATAACATTCTAGGATCAAATGGAGTAAGATACTATCATGAAATACCAATGTACCATTGGTTTATCCATATCTAGTCACTTTCTCTATTTCATAGGCGTTAAGGAGTGGTTTGATAACATATTTCCTACAATCTAACCCAGTGCCTGCCTGGAATATGCACTAAAAAATATTTGCTGTTAGATTAAGTTCTGTTTAATCACAAAAATCAGTACCCTGTAGACTACAAGCTAATGAAGGCCTTATGTATATGATGGAAATGCAAGCCATGGGAGTTGGGGGAAGAAAAATGGGGATCATAACTAAATAATTTACATATTCATCCCCAAAACTGAATAGCCCAAGTTCTGGAGAATAGATTATTTTCTTAATCACTGGAATTTGGGGATAATTCAGAGGCATTTTCTTATGTAAAAGAATGAGACTTTATGATTGTGAGAATTTTGTCTGCATGATTTACCTTCAGAAGGTGCATCATATCAGAAAAAAACTTCACAGTAATTTAAAGAAGTGATCCTACATGTTCTCAGGAGTATTTTGTACTATAAGCTCTGGTATCAAGGCTAGTATTCTGACAATAAATCCATTTGTATTTTTAGTTGGATAAAAACTTTTGTTTATCTTGTTCGGGTTTAAAGCAGCAGTTTTCAAACAAGCATCTCCATACAAACCTGGAAGTCCACAGATTTTGCAGGAGCTACAAAGTCATGGATACCTTTAAGGGATCAATTTCCAGATCCACAGATTCTACTTAGACTCTTTCTTAAAACTAATCTCCCAGAAAGAATGGCTGGGGAGAATCCTTCCCCACTGCCCTTCCACAGTCACTCTCCTTTATTCTGTATAAGATAACCATGCATCTAACCCATCTCTAATCCCACTGTAGTGTCTAACCGTAATATTTGAGACTGTGGCTCCTGAGGGAGAATCCTGTAAGAGCAAAGCAGAGAAAACTTTGATAAGAATTACTGATGCACGATGCACCTTATTTCTATATCATTCCAGCAACACACTCATGTCTTTCTGTCTCAGTCCATCTCACAATGAATTTGAATTTATAGGTAATAATAAATTAAAATTTTCAGCTCCAAAGTTTTGACAAATATATGTTTGAAGCATGTATCAATGTAAAGTATGTTGGTAAATACATCCTCTGCAATAATTTATACTTACAGGAAAAGTTTTAGAGGTTAACTTAAAAATATGAAAGGGGATACATAGTTTTTCAAAAGCTCATGGATTTAAAATACTAGCAGTTGGGGGCTTCCCTGGTGGTGCAGTGGTTGAGAGTCCGCCTGCTGATGCAGGGGACGTGGGTTCGTGCCCCGGTCCAGGAGGATCCTGCATGCCGCGGAGCGGCTGGGCCCGTGAGCCATGGCCGCTGAGCCTGCGCGTCCGGAGCCTGTGCTCCGCAACGGGAGAGGCCACAGCAGGGGAGGCCCGTGTACTGCAAAAATAAATAAAATAAAATAAAATAAAATACTAGCAGTTGGGAATAAGAGAATGTGTGGCAGCCCAGTGAATGAAAAGGAGCTCTCAAACTTCTCACTAGGAAAATGATTTAGCACCAATTAAACAATTTAAACTTTAAGTATACAGGTTTCCTGGGGGATGATTATATACGTGTATATGTGTATGTATATATTTCTCACAGCTGTTCAGGGGGCAAATGGTGGATTTGTTGAGTTTTTCACTGACACTCTTGCTCTTATTCTAGAGGAACATAGGCTATCTTATTCAGCAGCAAAGTTGTCTTCCAGGAGTTGAGAAACAAATGTCATTTCAATTTTTAAACACTCTGGAACCAGGACCAAGAGAAGAGTGTTTTAACCCCAGATTTAATACTCAGAGGTCTGTCTTCTCACTGTGAAAGTAGTGTGTGTTGTAAAAAAAATTTGAAAATACCATAAAGTATATTAAAAAACCCAGCAATGCATTGCCATTTAGTTGTGTACGTATCCTTCTATTCATTTTTCTATGTATAGAAATTTCTTTCTTTTTAAACATCGGAATCTTACTGCTACAGTTTGCAAGTATTTTTAAATTTTAAAAATAAGTCTTGATCATTTCCCCATTTCATTAAATGTTATTCTACAATGTCATTTCTAATGATTGAATAATATTCCGTTGGAAAGAGGTACCACCATTAATTAACTCTGCATTTCTCAGACTTGAGCAAATACGTGAATCCTTTTCAATGGAAGAATAAATTCTCATGCTCCCTCCTGAGTTGACTTATGTTATTTTTATTGTGTAGTTACTCTCTCTATAGAAATATAAAATTAGTATTAATTCATGGTCTTAACCTGTCTACAACTATAAAACCAATACAAATTTACATTTAAATTTAGATATAAAATCAATATCATTAAAATGGCACCAGTCATTTAAGGTGATAGTTTATGTTTAAAAGTAGGATGATAAATCCTACTTTTTATATTTTCTTTCTTGGCATGGCTCATTTGATTCTGAGCCTGGTGGACCATCATCTGAATTATCTTGAATATCATCGTCATTATTTTTCCTTCTAATAATAAACTCATTTTAAACCTGTGATCTGTTATTTTCATGGGTCAGTCAATTTAATGGTGCACTTCAAAGTACATCAACAGAAGTTTAAACAAAAATTCTTTACTACTAAACCTATTTTTGTTAGATACAAAGACAGCTACTCACAGTGTGAATGTGACATTGACAGCTATTTACCAGTGGTAACTCAGTCCTCCCACAGCTCTTCTTTGAACTGCCATGTCAGCTATGTTCTTAGAGTACTCTGGAGTTAGCCTTCGCTTGGCACTACTAATGTGACTATAAACACAAACACAAACTTGGGCATTGAAATCATAACATAGCTGTTAGTTATAAATTGGTCTACCAGATGGTCCAGAATATCTTTACATGAACATTTTTAAGATTATCGTCAAAATAAAAACACTGGATTAAAAAAAAAACCCTTTCTTAACTCAAACCCTCAAGTATAAGGCTTTTGGAGCCCTAAATTTACCAAATTCTCTACTGCTTGATATCCAGTATATTAGTTTTTCATTGCTGCCATAACAAATGACCACAATTTAGTGTCTTAAAACAACACAATTTGTTTAGTCTTACAGTTCTAGAGGTCAGAAATCCTAAAACTGTGGTGTTAGCATGGCTTCATTCCTTTTGTAAGATCTAGGGGAATGTCTGTTTCCTTGCCTTATCCTACTTCTAGAGACCGCCCTGTTCTTGGCTCATGGCCCCATCCTCCATCTTCAAAGACCTCACTTTAGTTCCTGCATCATTGTCCCTTCAGCTTCTATGTCATTAACCCCTTTGCCTTCCTCTTATAAGAAATTTTGTGATTACATTGAGCCCATCCAGATAAGTCTTGGGATAATCTCAAGATCCTTAACTTAATCATACCTGCAAAATCCTTTTTATCATGTAAGGTAATATATTCATGTAAGGTAATATATTCTGTAAAGTAATGTGGACATCTTTGGGGAGGCCATTATTCAGCCTACCATATCTGAATACTAAAAACTTCCCTTATTATAAACGAGGCTGTGATGTTATATGTAAGTTACAAACAAGGCTGTGATGTCATGTTGTTGTGTTCATCAGCCATGATTATTCTTTTGGAATAAATTTCTAGTGCTGGAATGTATAAATCACAGGTTTGTACACTTTTTAAAAAGGATTTTTAAATAAACAATGCCAAATTACCTTCTGGAAGGGTTGTACCAAATTATACTCCTGACAGTTGTGCATAGAGTACCTTTTCCTGTTTCTTGACTGCAATGGGTATTATTATTTGTTAAAAATTCTTTGCTATTTGATAAAAATATATTCACTATTATTTTATTTTAGGGTAATTTGATATTAATTGTTTTGATGACATTGAACATTTTAAAATATATTCACTGGTCATTTGTACAAAAGAATGATAATTTAAATGAAAATTTTAGTCAAGGCTACATTGCTTATAGGGGTTTGCTTTGTTCTACAGAAATCACCTAACCTATAAGTGGTATCTTTCTGAAATTGCAGTATCATGAAGAAAACGTAAAATGCCTTTGAACTAAAGTTCACATCAGAATGTTTAGGAGAGTGAGCTAATTGTTTAGATGGATGCAAGGGTGATACTGTTCAGGAGGAAATTAATTCAGCCCAGTGTGTTCTGTGTACAGGGGCATCATGCCCTTCTAACTGGGATAGCCTGATCATACACAGAGGCGTGTCAGAGCTGGGGAGTGTCATTTGTTGCTGCTGCACTAGGCTGTGGTCTTCTCTCCAGGGAAAACATCTTGTGATGTATTTACATCCTTGCTCAGTAAGAGCTAGATATTTTGTCTGGGACCAATCATTCCCTTATTATGATTGTAAAAATATGAGCAACAGAAAAACTTTCTAAATAGATGACCATTTGAAGGAGTTTTAGAAATTGTTTTATAACACAGTTATTACACGCTCAATGAATAAACATTTTAAATTCAGGTAAGCACAAGAAAAAAAAGAAGTTATGGTGAAGAAGGAATATTTCCTAAAGCCTTCTCTTATCCTCAGGATGATTGAGAAGTCAGAGGCCTGCGATGTGAGTCACAAGAGAGTCTACAATGGTAAGACTGAATGCGTTAGAAACAGTGGGCAGGGTGTTATAGGTGGCTAGATTTTATTTGTATAAAGACTCTAGCTTTTCTCCCTCCAAAGAATTCCCAACTTGTTGCCAAATTAGGAAAAACAGGCACAACACAAGGCATTTAACCCTGTGGAAACCTTTCTAAAATATTGCTGTTAGAGTTTTGGGAGCCAAGGATATCCTCCTTTTCCTTGTTGAATCACACCAGGGCTTTGCTTTCCTTGAGGAAGACAAATGTCAGTGGTTTTCTTCCTTTAAGATCTCCAGGAGGAGGCTGTTTTTAGCCAAGAGCTGCTGCTTTGCCTATCACTGCAGTGCTGTGTAGGATGCCTGGTAGAGAAGGCAGCTGGAGAGGAGGACGTCTGAAACTGAGCCCGTGTAAGGAGGGAGCTGGGCAATCAAAAGAGAATGTGCTGGGACTTCAGCACCCAGCAAGTGCAGCTTTTAGGCATAGCAGGCCAGGGAGCCTTTGGCAGTGTCTAGCCTTCCCGGCTGTTTCATTTGCTTGGTGTTCTAGGAAGATCTGATTTATTTGTAGCATTTCAGTGATATTGTGAGGTTAAAAATGTTTCCTTGTGCATGGTAATTAACAACAGGCTCTGCAGAATGGAATATTCCAGGACTTGGAGGATGCTAGGTATTTTATCAGCTGCAGCCAGCAGATGGTGGTAGCGTACCGTAAAAAAGCAAATAAATTGCACTTGGTGAAACTGGGAGGTTCAGTTTTGTTTTGCTTTGTTATTTAAGCTTGACAGCGCCCGTCTATATATTCTGTGGGCGCAGAGTGTTTGAGCCCAGTCTGATCTTAAACTTGTTTTATGATGATATCATTATTTTTTACTGCTACAAATTAACTGTCGGTTTCAATCTGCCCCATGTTTCAGCTGCCTTCCGGGATCATCTTGTCATTTATGCAGCTTTCCAATTTTATGGCTGAGATCAAGAATGATTCCTTAAAGGCACATGGGAAACACAATGTGTCTTTAGAATGAAAAGTGGGAAAGTGGATGTGAACTTTGCTACATCGCATACTGTAGGTAGGCAGGAAAGATAGATAAGGGCAAATCACTAAGGCCCCTTTCAGTTTGAAATTTGAGTCTTGACATTTACCCAGGTGCAATCATTCATGTAAGTATCCATAGTGACCTACTATCAATGGAGTGAAATGGAGCTAGGTGAGTGCCAATGTTATCTTACAGAATTATATTCAAACATATGAAAATGTAAAGAGGAACTTGCAGGCAACACCAGTGCTTCCAGATCTGTAGGAGAGTCTTTCACTAGGATATAAAATATCACTTGAAGTCATTCATTCATTCTTCCTTACATCTAATGCTTATTGAGTGCCTACTAGGTGCCTGCTCTTGTTCCAAGTGCTGGGGAGTCCTTGCAAACTTATTAGGCAGAAACTTGATTGCTGCCTAATCTTTTCTGGAAGTGTAAGGGCAAAAAGAGATTAAGATCCCCTTTATAGAGATGGCACAGCACCATTGATTGATGATAAACTTGAAGGAGAAAGGGGTCATATCCCAGCTTGCCCCAGTCAAAGATTTCCATCAGCAACACGCTGTCATAAATCTATCACTGAATTCTGCTGCCAGCTAGCACGCTGTCTGAGGATGTACTGAGAGACAGGGAGAACTCCCTGCCAAATTATCCGCCGTCTACAGAATGTTTGTTACTCTAGCTTCCTAAGTAATGTGATACCTGCTCCTAGAACTTGCTGGTTTTTATCAGAATTGAATAAAAATGGCTATTCTATAGCATGCTCAGTATGGGCCAGGCGCTTTTCAGGTATCGTTTCGGTCTTTATAACACTTATTCAAGGTAGGCATTATTATACTCTTTTTAGATATAAGATAACTGAGGCTTAAAGAGGTCGATTAACTTGTTTGGTAAACAGCCAAGCCAGGAATTTCACAAAGGGTCTGTCCATGCTCCTCCCACTATGCCATACTCCCTCTCCTTTGAAGCATTGTTTGCTACAGCACTGTTCCATTGGCTAGAACAGGTATGGAAGAGAGATAAAGGCAGCCATCCCAAGATTTGCGCCGAGAGGATGACAGATGTAATGGAGTCAGGCAGAATGGGCCCAGAGTCGGCCCCTCATCTGGTCTGCAGAGCTTTGGAATGTTGGGAAACAAAATCAGCAGACATGGCCTGGAGGTTTAGCCAGCAGAAATGGGGTGGTCTGTTCCGAGCAAAGTCTGCAGGGCAGCAGCCCAACTGTGGAGCTAAAGGCAGAGAAACAAAGCACAGTTACAGCTGCCACACCAGGAAAATCTTTACTTGAATGCAGGGTATAGAGAGGATGGATAGCGATGCATTGGTCTTTTCAGCTCCAGTCTCAGGCGAGGATAACAACGCGGCTGACAGAAGCATTTTGAAACTCAGACAGCCACCGATATTTACCTATAGAGAGAAAGTGTGCAGGGTGGGATAAATGCACAGAAACACTTTGAACACTAAGCGTCGTGCAAATGGGTCCACTGTTGATTCTTAGCGGAAATGTTCACATCTGCCTCATGAACAAATATTACTCCTGAGACCACCTTTAACAAAGTATTTAGTCTGACCTCTCCAGACTGCATTTACAAGCTCATTTCTCTCTTTACGTTTAGGGCTTTCCACTGAGATGGAAGTAGGCTCTGTGCAGGCAGTCCTAGAAGACTTGCACAGGAAGAATTTCAGATGACAGAAAATAATCCTAAGCTATTTTGCAGTGGGTTTCCATTGAAAGGTGTCATATCAATGCCGTAGAAAAAGAATGAGAGTTATAGGAAGTTAATATAAAGAGATATAAAGGCACATTAGGGTATAGCATCAACTGGTGTGGCAGACCTTGGAATGCCAGGAACCAAAATTGTCATTCATTGCCTTTTAGGTTTTCACCCCCAACTTGACTCCTTTTCCATATGCACATGATTGAATCCCTTGTGACTGTGGACATAGCCAAGTTTGGAGAAGTACTTAGGGTAGTTTAAGAATCCATTAGAATCATTAGCTCTCCTGTGAGCTAGCCAGAATGATCAAATTTTGTCCAAGCGGAACTAGTGTAGTTGTCGATCTTACTTACTTTTCAAAAGAATTGAAAAGAAAATCTTATGCAAGATTCACTCACAAATGCCTTCTAATGGTTCTTTAAAAACATTCTACTCATCTCCAGTAAAAATGGCTTCAAATTTATGTTACTGAAGGTCATTTTTCAAAATGTATTGAGACTTCATTTTAATACTCTCTGAACTCAGGTTACCCGTAGGATGGTTTGGAATTGAGCAGTCTGTGACTATAACATAAGTGATGTAAAAAAAAAAAAAAATTAAGCTGCATATTTATTTGATTGCTCAAAGTTCTCAGTGCATTATCTGGATAGCCTGTCCATTTTTGTCTGGGTTAGTGTCAGAAATTTTCAATTACCAGTCCGCCCTGCGCAGGACTGATGTCATCTCCATCACTTTGACAGCCCCAGGCTCCCCATCCAGTAAGCATTTCTTGAGTGCCCATGATAAGACAGGAACTCTAGACTGGAACACAGTGCTCCTCCATCTAGAGATGGCAGCAAAGACATTTTCCTCCCTGCATAAATAAATGTGTGGATAATCAAAGCTTCCCCCCCCCCACTCTGCAAGCTTCTCTTTCCCCTCTCCTGATCCTGTAGAGGGAAGGAAGGCATGTAATTTTTTGAATTTTGAGTGTTCAATTGAAAGCTAAGGCTGATGTAAGTACGATTTGCTCCAAGCTATGGTGCTTGATGTTGTGTGCAGATATTTGGTTGTGTTTGGTCTTTCTGTCTCATTCTCTCTCTCTGTCTCTCTCTCTGCTTTTGCTGTAATCTCCTCAGAGTCAGGAAATAAATACACTACATTGTGTCAACTACCACACCCCCTGCAGCCACTGCTGCTCTTTTATGCCTCAGGGCCTGCCACCAACAGCTTGGAGGCACTTTTGGTCATTGAGCTGTCTTGATCCTGTAAACCACATGATATTTGCAGCTGATGTAGGAGAACAGACACCCAAAGATACCGATCAGTAGTTTTAGGTAGATCCCAAAGATCTTTCAATCTTAGGAACCTCACATGTTCAAAACTCTGTCTCGGTGGAAACATTTTTGGTATGGCTATATAGACATCTGGAGTATTTGCCTTTTGATGTAAATCATTTATATTTGTAGAAACGATTGTAGTTTTAGATCCTTTAATCACCTATTCTGGACAGTGTTGCCAAAGGTAGGGAATGAAGTATAGTGAAAAGCCCAGGGGATGAAGCCTATGACGCCACTCTAAAACTTTCAGATTGGAGCAAGTTACTCTTTACAGGTCTCACTATTTCCATCAGTAAAGTGCTAGCAGTAATGCCTTCCCTGGCCTTACTTAATATAAGAAAATAAAAGTCTTTTAAAATTCCAAAGTGCTTCACAAGTATATGGTTGGAAGGAAAAATAACATTTATTCAGCCTCCTCCCTGTATGACTAGCCATGCTAAGGTAATAAGCCATGCTTATACTATTGTATAAGGAGAGAGCCTTGTCAAGAATAGTCCTTACTCTAAATTCTTGTACATAAACAGGGCATCATGGCACAAGCAACAGGCAGTGTTAGTTTCATGGCTAAAAATTGGATTTTGGAGCCTTGCATTTTGGAGCCAGGCAAATATGGATTCAAATTCTAACTTTACCGTTTTGTGACCTTGTCATTTAACCTATTTTCTCATCCATAAAATAAAGTTAATAATTTCTATTTCATGGAGTTTTGGCAGAGATTAAATGAGATAAAATATGTGGCATGGTGTGAGTATGAAGCGCATTTATTAGTTAGGAACTTGTGTACTTTTCCACCTGAAAAGGTAATTTCTATTTGCTTTAGGTGAAATATTATGCCCTCACTAAAGTTATTAATTCATAAGAGTTATATTTTTTATTTCATAAGCATGCTTGAATTTCACATGAGACAAATCTAGTTTTAGCCAACAATTTTTCCTGTATTGACCTCTCCCATTGAGGATTTAACAAACTTGTAGCATCATCAGCTTTTGTAGTGATTAGTCACTACACTATTCTGTTCTTAGATTCATGGTCTGCCACAAGCTCTCAGCCAAAAAGAGCCCATCATCATCGTATTGCTGTACTGCTCCTGCTATGTCAGAAAGGGCTGAGTTCAATTTATACTGGATCCCAGGGAATGTGCTTCTTCAGGGAGGTGTTAAGGTTTAGCACATAGACTTTAGAGATAGGTCACCTGAATTAAATCCTGGCTTTGTTCATTATTCACTGTATGACCTTGAGAAAGTTACTGAACCTTTTAGATCTCCACATTTTCATTTTTAGTGAGTGGATAATAGTAATAGATGAGAATTATTTAAGCTCTTCCCATGTGCCAGATTCTATGCTCAGTGTTTTACATATACTAACTCATTTAACCTCACCACAACTTTACTTTGGAAGTAAAGTGAGGATTACTTCCAACACTCATTTTAAAAACAAACAAACATAGAGAAAGAAACCCAGAAATATATTTTCTGGAGATACACAACTAGTAAATGTTCCAGTTGGGCTTCAATCCCACCTACTAGCTTGTGTTCTGGAAGTGATAATACTTCATACTAGGACTGAACTCTTAACATTGTCTGGCACCTGTAAACACGAAAAAAATGTCAGTTAATGCTATTAGCAAGAAGGCTGCTCCTCTGGTTTTAGTACTTTTGTCCACCTAGGTTGCGTTGTCCTTGGTTGAATTTCTGAAGAGGTAAAATTCTCAGTTATGAGACTGAGCTCAAGCTTATTAAAGAGATAAATTTGTGTTAGTGTTAATTCAGAAAACCAGTCTAATCTTAGACTTCTATAAACCCCACAAAATTTTAATAAGTTTTTACTTCACCCTTTCTTCTTCTCCATGTTCCTTTCCTTACTTTATCAATACATCTTATAAATATTCATTGATCCCCCAAATAAATGCAAATATTAGAAATAAAGTTTTACTCTCTTGCACCAATAATAAAACCAGAAGCTGCCATTTACACTCACAAATCAGGATTCTAATCCCCAGAGATGGTATATCAACTTGATCTGAGTATGAACAAAACTGTGCTGACCCTCAGTACTCCCTCTGGAGAAGGTCAGAACACAATTGTGGCCACAAAGAATAACCACTAAGCTCGGATATAAATAGCAGTGAATTGGTCATGCTGACTGCCAGCTTTTGTTGCCCCTAGGCTAAAAGATGTTTGGAGAAGGGTCAATGAAAGCTAATTATAACTTGAGGGTCTTGCCTTGATTGTATGAGGCCAGGGTTAGAAGCCCTTGCAAAGCTGGAATTTTGCTCTGCTTTTGAGAAACGATTTCTTTACAGATGTGGATGGAGCTGAGGAATAAGGGAGGATGCCAGAGGGAGCCTTGTAATAGCTTACAGCTATCCTTTAACCGGAAGTCAAGCTGCCATTTTCCTCTTATTCTCTGGTTCTTGGTTTGTAATTTTTTTCACTGCAGCAAGTATTCTTCCCACTTCCCTGTCACAGAAAAATGTGGCTTTCCTTATCTGTAAGGTGTCTTTAATTTAGTGGAAAATAGAATTGAGTCCACTGCCCACTCCCTGTTCCAGGAATGTTTTTCTCAAAATAGGAAATATATAATGTGTAGGCTGGGTGGCTAGAATTAGGTTGGATCAGTATGAAACAGGGAGATTTGTTTGCTTCAGAAAAAAAAATCTCCCACTGCCTTGGCTGCTGCAGAATCCAGGACAAATATCTGGACTCAGAGGTATAGAAACCAACTATCCTGAGTGGATTAGTATAATGATGTCTCTCCCCATGGATTCCCACATGCCCTTTTAACAAAGGCTTTTGTGGCCAAACTGGCATTTCTAGTTAAGATTTTGAAACCATTATTTTTAATGCCTTCTCATATTGATTAGGTCAAAAGAGAAAGAAATGGACTTTCCTATGGAGATAGGCAAATCTTTTCCTTCTTTCTCTGTTTTTATAATGAACTCAAATATAAAGCTGGTCTGTTCTCTAGATATCCAGATGAAATTAATCACCTCAAAATGGAGAGGAGGAAAGTTCCAAGTGCAAAATGTTATGTCTGAGTTTTTTGGTGGGTTCAAAGCACCCATCTGGGTAAAGACTACCGATTTATTGCTGTCTAGCCTTTGGATTCTTATTTCTTATCTACCTGTTGGATAATAAAGGCTTAGATTTGTTTTGACTGTTTCAGTACATCACAGAGCAACAATGAAAACGAGAATCACTCCATCTCCAGCACAAAGTCTGGGAGGAAAGATGGGGAAAATGACTCACAGCATGTTTGGAATTTGTAGTGCCCATAATTGAGAGATGCGGAGGGTCACAAACCACAGGAGACGTGTACATTTCTTACTGGGTGAAGGATTTCCATGTAACATGACTCACCGAATGCAAATAAAACTTGTAACTTAGGAAAGGAAACTTCTTTTTACTCCCCCAGTTCTCTCAATCGAAAACTTCATTCCTCCATTAAGAAAGAATTGTGCTTTGTGATTTATAAAGGCTATTGCTTTTTCTTTAAGTTGAATGTTAACGTTCTGCCTTGTGCCCTTAACTTAATGGGTATTCTCAAAACTGGCAGCTTTTCTTTCATGCGGGAAGAAGGAATAATTCTGAATTAAGAGCACCAAAATAGGTTAAGGATACATTATGCCAGAGGCTGTAGATTGTTAACAAGCAAAGAAAGCACAAGTCATAGGGGATAATACAATTAAAGGCAACTGGGTAAGATTGCCAGCCATTCCATCCCAGTGACTTCACCTGTTGATGCCAGGGTGACCCTTTCCAGTCTGTCTAAAATTTGACAGAGTCCTAGGTGTTTTTCTAATTTCTGAGTGAATGGCAAATAGCATAGTAGATGCTTTAGGTGCCCTGCTTGAATCCCTTTACATTCCTTCTCCTCCAGCTGTGAGCATTGGTTGCTAAAAACCCACAGCGGCATGCCCCACCTGCCTCCTCTCTCTCCCTCCTCTTCCAGAAAATTGCTGATGGCAGCTGCATCTCCCACGAGGTTATGATCTTCCAACTAGGAGCAGCCAATGATTGATGGATATGGGGCTGCAAATGGCTGGCCCCTTTGCATCAAAGGAGAGGGTCCTAATTAATTCTGTGGTGTGATCCCACGGATCAGGTCAAGACTAGTCTGTATACGGGACCACATCCTTGCTCAGCCCTTTCCTCTTCCCTCACCTGCTTATCATACCCTCCCCTGAAGAGCTTTCCCCTAAGAGCACTCCTTCAATAAACTTCGTGCTCCTAAAACACTGTCTCAGGCTTTGATTCTCCAGACATACAACAGTAAGTCTGTCCATATATTTTAACTTATTTTGTCCTGATGAATTAAACAATACAATGTCATTGTTAACCAGAATTCTACTGGCAAACAATAAACTATTCTCTCTGTATTGTTAAAGTCTGTTCTATTGACCCTTAATAAACCTTTGTAACAGAAGAAGAAAAGTTCCTTCAGTTCAGTACTGTTCTCTGTGGAGCCTTTATCCATCAGCTTACAGAGAAGAAGCATGGTTGGCAAAGGATCAAAGCCACAAAGGTTGGAAATTTGAACTCAGTGCCTGATTTCTACTCCCTTCCTTCCAACTGTGGAAGTTTGTCTAATATTAACTCTATTTATAGTACTCCTTCTAAAAGCTTGGCTTTTCAAGTTAGAATGATGTCCTTCCACAATAGGAACAATTATTGTGGCCTTAGTATATGGTAGTCATCTGGGACATGATAAAAGATTTTCACTTGGAATCAAACAGTCCCTCCAAGTCTGAAATGGTATGTATTTCTGGGGTCTTCTGTAATTAGAAATGTGATTGTGTAAATGTCTGAAAATCTGTACTGGTTTTAAAGATATTGGCTTAGAGCCCATTCTAATCCAGCTAAAATTTGCAGAGTTTGAAGGTCTCCTTGTATTGCTACCAGCTAGTGGTACAAGGGTGGGCTGATTCAGCAATTGGAAGAATGGTGATTCTAGCTGACAGGCACAGTCCTCAAGGAAATGTCAGGTTGACCCTGCTGCTTAGAAAAACAGAGCATACATAGAATTGATTAAAAAAAAGACATAGGGAACAGAAATATTTTAAAGGCAATATTTCTGTTGGGTAGGGCAAGGATTCATGATTCCACAGTGGAACTTTGAACCCTTCATGGACATCAAAACTGGGCTTTGAACGAAACATAATGTCCAAATATGCTGACTGATGCACCAAATTAGATATTACTGATTCTCAATATAATATTTTGGTCTAAAGAAATTAGTTCTTTGTTTCTACCATGTTGTGGCTTATTTATAATCAATATCTTCTAATTCGTTCTAAAACATTCTTTGTAAAGCAAGCAGGTGCTTGCTGTTGTCTGTTTAGCCATCTGATGTTCATTTTGGTTCAATTTTGGTCATGTTTGTAAGTGATTTTTGCTGGATTTGGAGGATGTAAAGTTGTAAGCATTGAATCTTTGAGATTTATCCATCTGAAAGTCAGTACTGAAAAGTCAGGTAATTGTTTTTAATATTATATAATATATGGTTTATTTGTGAAAATTACAGAATTTCACGTTCTAAGACTATTTCCCAGGGATTCTGTTTCAAAAAGGTCACTGCTTCTTTTTTCTTTGAAATAGAACAGCTGTATTTATGCATGATACCAAACCATATACATGATATACAACAAAAAGTTATCCTGATACATTTCTAAAAAGACTCTGTTGCTAGAATTACTGTTTACAGAATAGTAGTATATAATCATTATAAGAAATCACAGAATGGTAACATTTAAGCATCACAGTCCTGATCTCAAGGCTCTACTTTTGTGTAGTTTAATACCTACACAAGCTGTTAGAATTACAACTCCTCTTCAATATAACCATCAGCTTTGAGAGTGCTAGGTCATGCCACAGCATGACAAGGTCACTGCTTTTTAAGGAAATACAAACACATTTTGTTGCTCTTCTTGAATTTCCAAACAAAAAAGCTTAGAACTTGCCTTTTTTTTTTCAGTACGCGGGCCTCTCACTGCTGTGGCCTGTCCCGTTGCGGAGCACAGGCTCCGGACGTGCAGGCTCAGCGGCCATGGCTCACGGGCCTAGCCGCTCCGCGGCATGTGGGATCTTCCCGGACCGGGGCACAAACCTGTGTCCCCTGCATCGGCAGGCGGCCTCTCAACCATTGTGCCACCAGGGAAGCCCCAGAACTTGCCCTTTTTTACTAAGAAAGTAGAGGTAATTATTATAGCCACTCATGCTCTTATTTGAAATCCTTTTCCCACTTGCCATATGATTATCATGCCACTTGAAAGGGTTAGGTAACATAAGAATCTCTGAAAGTTAGGTAATTCCTATCCTGTTTGATAGAAAGAAAACAAGACTTGGTGAGTCAAAAGAAAACAGATTCTTCCAGAAAACCTGAATTATTTCTTACTACTTTCCCTATGGCCCTCATGCATTTTATAACCATGCCTATCTAAATGAAAAATCTATTAAATTTTTGAAAACAAGAATGGTGGCACTGACAAAATGTTTGTGTTTAAGTTGTATCAGACAAAAATTGGGAATATAAAAGTGAACTTAAAATTTTACATTTTAATGTACTGTGTTATTAGAATGTTATATTCTCTAACTGTTATATTTGTAAGATTTATTGAAAGGAAATTCAATGGAATTTGAAATGTTAAAATCCCATGAGAGTAAAATGTTGACTTTGATTAGCCGAAGCATCTCTAGTAGCATTTTTCTAAGTCACAACTTGGTAGGGAAAAAAATTAGTGGGTAAGAGGAAGGAGACATACTATACAGTGATTATATC
The DNA here is from genome assembly GCF_964165515.1 of Mesoplodon bidens. Classification (NCBI taxonomy): domain Eukaryota; kingdom Metazoa; phylum Chordata; class Mammalia; order Artiodactyla; family Ziphiidae; genus Mesoplodon; species Mesoplodon bidens. Next base: position 70,649,128 of record NC_138165.1, read on the forward strand.
ATCTCTGAGTTGGTTTAAAATATTGGTTTAATATTTAAAAATATTCATTCTCTGGGGGAGGACCTTCAAGATGGCGGAGGAGTAAGACGTGGAGATCACCTTCCTCCCCAAAAATACATCAAAAATACACCTACATGTGGAACAACTCCTACAGAACACCTACTGAACAATGGCAGAAGACCTCAGACTTCCCAAAAGACAAGAAACTCCCCACATACCTGGCCGTGTGGCTGACAGGGTCTTGGTGCTCCAGCCAGGTGTCAGGCCTGAGCCTCTGAGGTGGGAGAGCCGAGTTCAGGACATTGGTCCACCAGAGACCTCCTGGCCCCTTGTAATATCAACCAGCGAGAGCTCTCCCAGAGATCTCCAACTCAACGCTAAGACCCAGCTCCACTCATTGACCAGCAAGCTCCAATGATGGACACCCCATGCCAAACAACTAACAACACAGGAACACAACCCCACCCACTAGCAGAGAGGCTGCCTAAAATCATAATAAGTTCACACACACACAAAAACACACCACTGGATGCAGTCCTACCCAGCAGAAAGGCAAGATCCAGCCTCATCCATCGGAACACAGGCACCAGTCCCCTCCAACAGGAAGCCTACACAACCCACTGAACCAACCTAGGCCACTGGGGGCAGACACCAAAAGCAATGAGAACTACGAAGCTGCACCATGTGAAAAGGAGACCTCAAACAGAGTAAGTTAAGCAAAATGAGAAGACAGAGAAATGCAGCAGATGAAGGAGCAAGGTAAAAACCCACCAGACCAAACAAATGAAGAGGAAACAGGCAGTCTACCTGAAAAAGAATTCAGAGTCATGATGGTAAAGATGATCCAAAATCTTGGAAATAGAATGGAGAAAATACAAGAAACATTTAACAAAGACCTAGAAGAACTAAAGACCAAACAAACAATGAACAGCACATAAATAAATTAAAAATTCTCTAGAAGGAATCAATTGCAGAATAATTGAGGTAGAAGAATGGATAAGTGACCCTGAAGATAAAATAGTGGAAATAACTACCACAGAGAAGAATAAAGAAAAAAGAATGAAAAGAATTGAGGACAGCTTCAGAGACCTCTGGGACAACATTAAGTGCACCAGCATTTGAATTATAGGGGTCCCAGAAGAAGAAGAGAAAAAGAAAGGGTCTGAGAAAATATTTGAAGAGATTATAGTTGAAAACTTCCCTAACATGGGAAAAGAAAGAGTCAATCAAGTCCAGAAAAGCTCAGAGAGTCCCATACAGGATAAATCCAGGGAGAAACATGCCAAGCATATTAATCAAACTATCAAAAATTAAATACAAGAAAAAATATTAAAAGCAGCAAGGGAAAAGCAACAAATAACATACAAGGGAATCCCCATAAGATTAACAGCTGATCTTTCAGCAGAAACTCTGCAAGCCAGAAGGGAGTGGCAGGACATATTTAAAGTGATGAAGGAGAAAAACCTACAACCAAGATTACTCTACTCAGCAAGGATCTCATTCAGATTTGACGGAGAAATTAAAGCATTTACAGACAAGAAAAAGCTAAGAGAATTCACAACACCAAACCAGCTTTACAACGATTGCTAAAGGAACTTCTCTAGGCAGGAAACACAAGAGAAGGAAAAGACCTACAATAAAAAACCCAAAACAATTAAGAAAATAGTAATAGGAACATACATTTGATAATTACCTTAAATGTAAATGGATTTAAATGCTCCAACCAAAAGACATAGACTGGCTGAATGGATACAAGAACAAGAACCATATATATGCTGTCCACAAGAGACCCACTTCAGACCTAGGGACACATACAGACTGACAGTAAGGAGATGGAAAAAGATATTCCATACAAATGGAAATGAAAAGAAAGCTGGGGTAGCAATTCTCATATCAGACAAAATAGACTTTAAAATAAAGACTATTACAAGAGACAAAGAAGGACACTACATAATGATCAAGGGATCAATCCAAGAAGAAGATATAACAGTTGTAAATATTTATGCACCCAGCATAAGAGCACCATAGTACATAAGGCAAATGCTAACAGCCATAAAAGGGGAAATCGACAGTAACACAATTATAGTTGGGGACTTTTAACACCCCACTTTCACCAATGGACAGATCAACCAAAATGAAAATAAATAAGGAAACAAAAGGTTTAAATGACACATTAAACAACATGGACTTAATTGATATTTATAGGACATTGCATCCAAAAACACGAGAATACACTTTCTTCTCAAGTGCTCATGGAACATTCTGCAGGATCATATCTTGGGTAAAAAATCAAGCCTTGGTAAATTTAAGAAAATTGAAATTGTGTCAAGTATCTTTTCTGACCACAACATTATAAGACTACATACCAATTACAGGAAAAAAATGTAAAAAATACAAACACATGGAGGCTACACAATACACTACTAAATAACCAAGAGATCACTGAAGAAATCAAAGAGGAAATCATAAAATACCTAGAAACAAATGACAATGAAAACACGATGACCCAAAACCTATGGGATGCAGCAAAAGCAGTTCTAAGAGGGAAGTTTATAGCAATACAATCCTACCTCAAGAAACAAGAAACATCTCAAATAAACAACCTAACCTTACACCTAAAGCACTTAGAGAAAGAAGACCAAAAAAATCCCCAAAGTTAGCAGAAGGAAAGAAATCACAAAGATCAGATCAGAAATAAAAAGAAGTGAAGGAAACAACAGCAAAGATCAATAAAACTGAAAGCTGTTTCTTTGAGAAGATAAACAAAATTGATCAACCATTAGCCAGACTCATCAAGAAAGAAAGGGTAAAGACTAAAATCAATAGAAAAAGAAATGAAAAAGAAGAAGAAACAACTGACACTGCAGAAATACAGAGGATCATAAGAGATTACTACAGGCAACTCTATGCCAATAAAATGGACAACCTGGAAGAAATGGACAAATTCTTAGAAAAGCACAGCCTTCTAAGACTGAACCAGGAAGAAATAGAAAATATAAACAGACCAATCACAAGCACTGAAATTAAAACTGTGATCAAAAATCTTCCAACAAACAGAAGTCCAGGACCAGATGGCTTCACAGGCGAACTCTGTCAAACATTTAGAGAAGAGCTAACACCTATCCTTCTCAAACTCTTCCAAAATATAGCGGAGGGAGGAACACTCCCAAACTCATTCTATGAGGGCACCATCACCCTGATATCAAAACCAGACAAAGATGTCACAGAAAAAGAAAACTAATGCCAATATCACTGATGAACATAGATGCAAAAAAATACTAGCAAACAGAATACAAAGGCACATTGAAAGGATCATACACCATGATCAAGTGGGGTTTATCCCAGGAATGCAAGGATTCTTCAATACATGCAAATCAATCAAAGTGATACACCATATTAACAAACTGAAGAATAAAAACCATATGATCATCTCAATAGATCCAGAAAAAGCTTTTGACAAAATTCAACACCCATTTCTGATAAAAACCTTCCAGCAAGTAGGCACAGAGGGAACTTATCTAAGCATAATAAAGGCCATCTATGACAAACCCACAGCCAACATCGTTCTCAATGGTGAAAAACTGAAACCATTTCCACTAAGATCAGGAACAAGACAAGGTTGTCCACGCTCACCACTATTATTCAACATAGTTTTGGAAGGTTTAGCCACAGCAATCAGAGAAGAAAAAGAAATAAAAGGAATCCAAATCAGAAAAGAAGAACTAAAACTGTAACTGTTTGCAGATGACATGAGAGTATACGTAGAGAATCCTAAAGATGCTACCAGAAAACTACTAGAGCTAATCAATAAATTTGGCAAAGTAGCAGGATACAAAATTAATACACAGAAATCTCTTGCATTCCTATACACTAATGATGAAAAATCTGAAAGTGAAATTAAGGAAACAGTCCCATTTACCATTGCAACAAAAAGAATAAAATACCTAGGAATAAACCTACCTAAGGAGACAAAAGACGTGTATGCAGAAAATTATAAGACACTGATGAAAGAAATGAAAGATGATACAAATAAATGGAGAGATATGCCATGTTCCTGGATTGGAAGAATCAACATTGTGAAAATGACTCTACTACCCAAAGCAATCTACAGATTCAGTGCAATCCCTATCAAATTACCAATGGCATTTTTCACAGAACTAGAACAAAAAATGTCACAGTTTGTATGGAAACACAAAAGACCCCGAATCACCAAAGCAGTCTTGAGAAAGAAAAATGGAGCTAGAGGAATCAGGCTCCCTGACTTCAGACTATACTACAAAGCTACAGTAATCAAGACAGTAGGGTACTACTGACATATAGATCAGTGGAACAGGAGAGAAAGCCCAGAGATAAACCCACGCACATGTGGTCACCTTATCTTTGATAAAGGAGGCAAGAATATACAGTGGAGTAAAGACAGTCTCTTCAATAAGTGGTGCTGGGAAAACTGGACAGCTACTTGTAAAAGAATGAAATTAGAACACTCCCTAACACCATGCACAAAAATAAACTCAAAATGGATTAAAGCCCTAAATGTAAGGCCAGATAGTATAAAACTCTTAGAGGAAAACATAGGCAGAACACTCTATGACATAAATCACAACGAGATCCTTTTTGACCCACCTCCTAGAGAAATAGAAATAAAAACAAAAATAAACAAATAGGACCTAATGAAACTTAAACTCTTTTGCACAGCAAAGGAAACCATAAACAAGATGAAAAGACAAACCTCAGAATGGGAGAAAATATTTGCAAACGAAGCAACTGACAAAGGATTAATCTCCAAAATTTACAAGCAGGTTATACAGCTCAATATCAAAAAAACAAACAGCCCAATCAAAAAGTGGGCAGAAGACCTAAATAGACATTTCTCCAAAGAAGATATACAGTCTGCCAACAAACACATGAAAGGATGATCGACATCACTAATCATTAGAGAAATGCAAATCAAAACTACAATGTGGTATTACCTCACACCAGTCAGAATGACCATCATCAAAAAGTCTACAAGCGATAAATGATGGAGAGGGTATAGAGAAGAGGGAACCCTCATACACTGTTGGTGGGAATGTAAATTGATACAGCCACTATGGAGAACAGTATGGAGGTTCCTTAAGAAACTGAAAATAGAACTCCCGTATGACCTGGCACTCCCATTACTGGGCATATACCCTGAGAAAACTGTAATTCAAAAAGAGTCATGTACCACAATGTTCATTGCAGCTCTATTTACAATAGCAAGGATATGGAAGCAACCTAAGTGTCCATCATTGGATGAATGGATAAAGAAGATGTGGCAAATATATACAATGGAATATTATTCAGCCATAAAAAGAAATGAAATTGAGTTATTTGTAGTGAGGTGAATGGACCTAGAGTCTGTCATACAGCGTGAAGTAAGTCAGAAGGAGAAAAACAAATGCCATAGCTAACACATATATATGGAATCTAAAAAAAAAAAAAAAAAGAAAAAAATGGTTCTGAAGAACCTAAGGGCAGGACAGGAATAAAGACACAGACGTAGAGAATGGACTTGAGGACACAGGGACGGGGTATGGTAAGCTGGGATGAAGTGAGAGAGTGGCATGGACATATATACACTACCAAATGTAAAATAGATAGCTAGTGGGAAGCAGCTGCATAGCACAGGGAGATCAGCTGGGTGCTTTGTGACCACCTAGAGGGATAGGAGGGTGGGAGGGAGATGCAAGAGGGAGGGGATATGGGCATATATGTATATGTATAGCTGATTCCCTTTGTTATAAAGCAGAAACTACCACACCATTGCAAAGCAATTATACTCCAATAAAGATGTTAAAAAATTTTCCTTTCCTAATTCTTTCTTGCCCATTTTTGGAAATAAACCATGATTTCTTGAACTGGAACTAGAATTTCACTATCAATCTCTTTTGATAGTTTGGTGAAGTAATTGTTTGAATAGAGTAGTGGTTTTTAAGTCATTAAGGCAGGTTAATCACCTATGAATAATTAATTATTTTTGTGGACACAAATATGGGAGCACATGGAATAAAAGATCATTGTTATAATGGAAGCCTTAAAATAGTTAAGCCTCAACTATATATGTTCATAAAAATGGCAAAGATAATCCAAGAGATAAATACTTCAGAAGTCATCTGATATGTTTACATGCATTTATTTCATTGTTAGAGCAGATTTTCTTTCATAATTAAAATGTTTAACATCAAATTAATTTGCATTCTCTGAGTTTCTACCGACTGTTGACACAGTGAGGTCATCTAGTAATACTCAGTGTTAGAGGTCAGACAGTCCAGAAATAAAACATTTATTTTATGCAGTTAACTTACTAAGTGAATAAACCACATTTGGTTAATTGAGAACTATCTTCAAACAGGAAAAAAAATACAAAAGCATGGTAGCTGCACGCACAAAATGCATAAATACTCAAGCCTTTGCAACACATCGTGATATGTATTTCATTGTGTATATAAAATATTTGCTAAGTTGTTCAGATTCTCAAACCATATAATGTGAAATCTACTGTAGCTGTACTGAGAAAGGATGGAATTGTATGTTGACAAGTTACCTGCTCCCCTTCCTTAGGAGTTTTCCACAGGGCCATCCCTAGGATGTAGTGGGCCTCAGGCAAAATTTTTTTTGTAGAGTCTCTGTCAATAAAAAAAATTTTGATTTAAAAAAGTGTTATAAAATTCATGGACCTATATAAGGTATGGTAATGTTCAATCAAGCTTCAGAATAATGGATAAAGTAGAGCTATTTACACATTTGTTTATTGTCCAGTCATTGCATGTAAAGAATCTTCACAGGGGCTAGTACCTAGGTGCTGTTTCTTCTTGTTCTTTATTGTCAACTGCATGGTTCCTGGCTAATTTCATATCTCCCACTATGTGAGGAAAAAGGTAGCAATACTGTTATTGTTCACAATGCAGTGGCTTTTCAGACTGTTTTAATTGAAACAATATAGACCTTCTTGCCTCTGTGGTTTCTAATACCATTTATTTAAGACTGGATACATCATTACTCATGAGTCTACATCATCCATCATGCCATGATCACTGGTTTCCCAGGACTGTCTCAAAGGTTTTGCTGTGCTTTTCTGATGGTGATCACAAATGCAAGTCTTATCTAGTATATGCAGGAAATGTGAATGATAAGTTGTTTTCTGGTCATGTCAAATTTAGTGTTCAGAATTTTATAGCATAAACATGGAATGATACATCCTTCAATTATGTCTTCTCTTGAACTCTTTAGGTGGTGACCACGGCATTCCTAGAATATGATCTCTTTCAGTGTTGGCTATACCCCTGCCTTCTACCACTTTCACCAGTGGGAAGATAGGGACAAGAAAAGTGGTTCCATTTGTATAAGAAATGTCCATCCCTTGTCCAGCATGGCTTAAGACCAGCTTAGTGGGGAATAACATCAATACATGCTGTAAAGCAAGAGATGACATGGATTGGAAGAATCTCTGGTCATAGGGGAACAAAGGGCTCGAAAACTCTTTGCAGTGTTTGGGGAGGGTAAGGCAACCCTGGGGAAGGAGCCTGACACATGATGTGGAACCTGAGGAGGAAGTGGAGTGATGGCCCTGGGTGAAGGACCCCTGCTGCCACCTTGCTCCCTTGGTGCTGTAGGTTGGAGGTGGCACTCTATCCTAAAAGCTTTTGTACCAGCCCACATGCACGGCTCCAGCCCAGGGGTTGGTAGTATACCATCAGTATCCCAGAGCACTGGACTTTTCTTGTGTCCCTCAGAAATGTGGGTTTCCCCATATCAGCATGTCAGCACTACTCCAGAGGCCCAATCTCATTCATACTCTCATGTCTTCATTAAAGAAATACTCTGCTAGCTAGGAGTATTTTCCTCCTGAAGGCTCTTTGGGGCATCTGGTTTACCCCTTGCATGGGTTAGAGGTTTAGACAGCACTTGAAGGGGAGAAATGGAGACTGGGGCCCACAAGGGTCCTTATCTGACCTGAGTCTTCCTTTCTGATCACACCAGACAGAAACTTAGAATATTTCTTGGAATGTTCTTTAAGGCATAGGACTCCCTGAGGAGCAGGCACAGGACAGGGTCTCTGCTTGTCTGGGTTTAAGGGAAGTATGGGATTTCCTCATAGCTTCTCTGTTGCATTTCTCTCTCTAGCAGTTGCCTCATACAAGGGTTTGTTCTTAAATTGCTGGTAAGTTACTACTAAAGTTCCCTCTTCCATGTCCCAGTAGTTAACCTGTAAAGATGTGTTTTTAGGACATCTCTTTGCAGTGGAGATGAAGAACTCTAAGCTTTTAAGAGCACATGACACATTCTTCAAAAGTTAATGTAAATTCTTAAGCATTCACATGAGGTTTAATAGTCCATCTACATTTCAGAGCAGTGGACCAAGCTCTGAGGAGAAACTTTTGGCTCATGGATGCTTCACACAGAGAAAACACTCATGGAAATTGGGGCCATTATTATTGCTTACTGTGTTTTCATTTAAACTGATGAAAGCAGAACAGCTTGTCACTTCAGTAGAAAAAAAAATGGAATGTATGAATTTTGTGGACACTTCAAGAGTTGCAAGTTAAGAATAGTAATGTAAATCTATTTTTTAATGTCCGGTCCCATTCACAGAACAATGAGAGGTAGTGGAAGTCTCTTCGTCTTTTTGTACTTAGAAGACAGATATGAAAAATTGGTATTCTAAAGCCATAGATCAAACACTGTAGTTTAAGAACTTTAGAATGACAATAATTAGAAAGAAATGCATGTTTTGTGGAAAAAAGAAATAAAGTGCTTTTTATTTCTTTGGTGTTGCTATGGAGAAAAGATGTGGTAAGGCTCACAGGGTGGAACTTTATTCTTGTTCTGAAGCATAGAAAAATTCCTGACTTCAATTTAGTTTTAACTGATTTATTCTGCTTTTCTATTTTCTTCCTTCTGTTCCCCCTCCCTGCTTCCTCTTCTCCTTCTTCTTCCTCCTCCTCCTTTTCTTTCTTCTTCTTTTTTGGTACCCTTCCTTCACATGTGTGGACATTCTATCAAAACACTTTTGTACCTAAATAGATCACCTCCTCCAGAAGTTATTATTTAAATTTACTTTGGAGAAAAATTACTTGATTCTCTTCCAAAATAGGGACTCCTGAGGAACCCATCTGCTCTAAGAGAAGTAGGTGTTTCAGGTAGAACAATGGGGCTGATGCAGACTCTGTCCACCATTTGAAAATCCTTGAGGTAATAAATAATCTGTCTTGGTTTTAGGGATGATTCATTCTTGATCGCTTTGCTTATTCTTATGACTATTAAAAAATAAAAAGCTACTTCTATGTAGCTGTGATAAAGAATAATGTAGATCCATATTTGCAACTAAGGAAAGAGCACCAGAGAGATTAAATGAGAAAAGTTAGGTGCAACAAGATCCTGATTATTTAAATATAAAGAGAAAATATACATATATATCTTTTATATTTTTTCCTGGAAGAATACATAAGAAAACTTTGACCATGGTTATCATCAGAGTATAGTGTTCGGAGAAGTGGGAAAAGGCTAACTTCTTTAATTTCCATTTAAAACCTTTTTGCATCATTTGAATTCCCTTACTGTGTTCCACTATGTGGTAGGCAAAATTCTAACATGGACCCAAGATTTACCACCTCCCTGGAGGACACACCCTGCATAATCCCCACGTCTGTGAATATGATAGATTTTACTCTTGCGATTTTATTATGTTACATGGTATAATTTACTTTAAGAGAGATTATCTAGGTGGTCCTGACCGAATCACAGGAGGACCTATAAAGCCTGAGAGGTTTTTTTTGCTGCTCAAAGAAGAAGAAGCAGTCAGAGATTCAAAGCACACTAAAGAATTGGATGTGCCATTGCCGGCTTGAAGATGGAGGGGACTGCAGGGTAAGGAATGTGAATAGCCTCTAGGAGCTGAGAGCAGTCCCGGGTTGACAGTTAGCAAGGAAGTGGGGACTTCCATGCTACAACTGAATGCAGGGAACTGAATTCTGCTAACAAGAATGTGCTTGGAAGCAGATTTTCCCCAGAGCCTCCAGATGAGATATCTTGATTTCAGCCTTGTGATACAGTACGTTGAATCCAACCATGTACAGCAGGGATTATCTGGGCATTAGGATTATGGACCATTTCTCCCTACTTAATAATTGTTTAATTAAATAAAAAATCTTAGGAAGTATTATTTTTAAAAAACAACTCTTATTTTAAGGAGACCATGTACTTGTTCAAAGTTGGATGTAAAATTACTTTACCTAAAGTAAGTCAAATTTTCTCATTGATTTCTATTGTGTATTTTTTTTTTGATTAAGCAAATTAGGACATATTCAAATGATGGAATATAAAGTAGCCATTTATTTATTTATTTATTTATTTATTTATTTTTGACAACCCAGAGTTCCCTTGCTTTATTTTTTAGAGACAAATCAAGGGATTTTCCTGCACTATTTCAATCCTACATACCATGTATTCAGACTATGAATTCAAGTTCAAATAATGGTTAAAAAGAAGACACCCTAGAATAGTATTCCCAGGTGTCCAATTACTTAACTTTTCTACTACTAAGCTTGACTTAGATGTCCAATTTTTTTTTTTTTTGCCTTATAACAAATTTAATCAGTTACACATATACATATGTTTCCATATCCCCTCCCTTTTGCGTCTCCCTCCCACCCTCCCTATCCCACCCCTCCAGGCGGTCACAAAGCACCGAGCTGATCTCCCTGTGCTATGCGGCTGCTTCCCACTAGCTATCTACCTTACGTTTGGTAGTGTATATATGTCCATGCCGCTCTTTCACTTTGTCCCAGCTTACCCTTCCCCCTCCCCATATCCTCAAGTCCATTCTCTAGTAGGTCTGTGTCTTTATTCCTGTCTTACCCCTATGTTCTTCATGACATTTTTTTTTCTTAAATTCCATATATATGTGTTAGCATACAGTATTTATCTTTCTCTTTCTGACTTACTTCACTCTGTATGACAGACTCTAGGTCTATCCACCTCATTACAAATAGCTCAATTTCATTTCTTTTTATGGCTGAGTAATATTCCATTGTATATATGTGCCACATCTTCTTTATCCATTCATCCGATGATGGACACTTAGGTTGTTTCCATCTCCGGGCTATTGTAAATAGGGCTGCTATGAACATTTTGGTACATGTCTCTTTTTGAATTATGGTTTTCTCAGGGTATATGCCCAGTAGTGGGATTGCTGGGTCATATGGTAGTTCTATTTGTAGTTTTTTAAGGAACCTCCATACCGTTCTCCATAGCGGCTGTACCAATTCACATTCCCACCAGCAGTGCAAGAGTGTTCCCTTTTTTCCACACCCTCTCCAGCATTTATTGTTTCTAGATTTTTTGATGATGGCCATTCTGACTGGTGTGAGATGATATCTCATTGTAGTTTTGATTTGCATTTCTCTAATGAGTAAAGATGTTGAGCATCCTTTCATGTGTTTGTTGGCAGTCTGTATATCTTCTGTGGAGAAATGTCTATTTAGGTCTTCTGCCCATTTTTGGATTGGGTTGTTTGTTTTTTTGTTATTGAGCTGCATGAGCTGCTTATAAATTTTGGAGATCAATCCTTTGTCAGTTGCTTCATTTGCAAATATTTTCTCCCATTCTGAGGGTTGTCTTTTGGTCTTGTTTATGGTTTCCTTTGCTGTGCAAAAGCTTTTAAGTTTCATTAGGCCCCATGTGTTTATTTTTGTCTTTATTTCCATTTCTCTAGGAGGTGGGTCAAAAAGGATCTTGCTGTGATTTATGTCATAGAGTGTTCTGCCTATGTTTTCCTCTAAGAGTTTGATAGTGTCTGGCCTTACATTTAGGTCTTTAATCCATTTTGAGCTTATTTTTGTGTATGGTGTTAGGGAGTGATCTAATCTCATACTTTTACATGTCCCTATCCAGTTTTCCCAGCACCACTTATTGAAGAGACTGTCCTTTCTCCACTGTACATTCCTGCCTCCTTTATCAAAGATAAGGTGACCATATGTCCGTGGGTTTAACTCTGGGCTTTCTATCCTGTTCCATTGATCTATATTTCTGTTTTTGTGCCAGTACCATACTGTCTTGATTACTGTAGCTTTGTAGTATAGTCTGAAGTCAGGGAGCCTGATTCCTCCAGCTCCATTTTTCGTTCTCAAGATTGCTTTGGCTATTCGGGGTCTTTTGGGTTTCCATACAAATTGTGAAATTTTTTGTTCTAGTTCTGTGAAAAATGCCAGTGGTAGTTTGATAGGGATTGCACTGAATCTGTAGATTGCTTTGGGTAGTAGAGTCATTTTCACAATGTTGATTCTTCCAATCCAAGAACATGGTACATCTCTCCATCTATTTGTATTATCTTTAATTTCTTTCAACAGTGTCTTATAATTTTCTGCATACAGGTCTTTTGTCTCCTTAGGTAGGTTTATTCCTAGATATTTTATTCTTTTTGTTGCAATGGTAAATGGGAGTGTTTCCTTGATTTCACTTTCAGATTTTTCATCATTAGTATATAGGAATGCCAGAGATTTCTGTGCATTAATTTTGTATCCTGCAACTTTACCAAATTCATTGATTAACTCTAGTAGTTTTCTGGTAGCATCTTTAGGATTCTCTATGTATAGTATCATGTCATCTGCAAACAGTGACAGCTTTACTTCTTCTTTTCCAATTTGGATTCCTTTTATTTCCTTTTCTTCTCTGATTGCTGTGGCTAAAACTTCCAAAACTAGGTTGAATAAGAGTGGTGAGAGTGGGCAAACTTGTCTTGTTCCTGATCTTAGTGGAAATGGTTTCAGTTTTTCACCATTGAGGACGATGCTGGCTGTGGGTTTGTCATATATGGCCTATATTATGTTGAGGAAAGTTCCCTCTATGCCTACTTTCTGCAGGGTTTTTATCATAAATGGGTGTTGAATTTTGTCGAAAGCTTTCTCTGCATCTATTGAGATGATCATATGGTTTTTCTCCTTCAATTTGTTAATATGGTGTATCACGTTGATTGATTTGCGTATATTGAAGAATCCTTGCATTCCTGGAATAAACCCCACTTGATCATGGTGTATGATCCTTTTAATGTGCTGTTGGATTCTGTTTGCTAGTATTTTGTTGAGGATTTTTGCATCTATGTTCATCAGTGATATTGGCCTGTAGTTTTCTTTCTTTGTGACATCCTTGTCTGGTTTTGGTATCAAGGTGATGGTGGCCTCGTAGAATGATTTTGGGAGTGATCCTCCCTCTGCTATATTTTGGAAGAGTTTCAGAAGGATAGGTGTTAGCTCTTCTCTAAATGCTTGATAGAATTCGCCTGTGAAGCCATCTGGTCCTGGGCTTTTGTTTGTTGGAAGATTTTTAATCACAGTTTCAATTTCAGTGCTTGTGATTGGTCTGTTCATATTTTCTATTTCTTCCTGATTCAGTCTTGGCAGGTTGTGCATTTCTAAGAATTTGTCCATTTCTTCCAGGTTGTCCATTTTATTGGCATAGAGTTGCTTATAGTAATCTCTCATGATCTTTTGTATTTCTGCAGTGTCAGTTGTTACTTCTCCTTTTTCATTTCTAATTCTATTGATTTGAGTCTTCTCCCTTTTTTTCTTGATGAGTCTGGCTAATGGTTTATCAATTTTGTTTATCTTCTCAAAGAACCAGCTTTTAGTTTTATTGATCTTTGCTATCGTTTCCTTCATTTCTTTTTTTTTTTTTTTTTTTAAGTTTATTTATTTATTTTTTTAATTAGTTTCTGCTTTATAACAAAGTGAATCAGTCATACATATACATCTGTTCCCACATCCCTTCCCTCATGCATCTCCCTCCCTCCCACCCTCCCCATCCCACCCCTCCAGGCGGTCACAAAGCACCGAGCTGATCTCCCTGTGCTCTGCGGCTGCTTCCCACTATCTATCTACCTTACGTTTGGTAGTGTATACACGTCCATGCCTCTCTTTCGCCTTGTCACAGCCCACCCTTCCCCCTCCCCATATCCTCAAGTCCATTCTCAAGTAGGTCTGCGTCTTCATTCCCGTTTTGCCCCTAGGTTCTTCATGACATTTTTTTTTTAAATTCCGTATATATGTGTTAGCATACGGTATTTGTCTTTCTCTTTCTGACTAACTTCACTCTGTATGACAGACTCTAGGTCTATCCACCTCATTACAAATAGCTCAGTTTCGTTTCTTTTTATGGCTGAGTAATATTCCATTGTATATATGTGCCACATCTTCTTTATCCATTCATCCGATGATGGACACTTAGGTTGTTTCCAGCTCCGGGCTATTGTGAATAGAGCTGCAATGAACATTTTGGTACATGTCTCTTTTTGAATTATGGTTTTCTCAGGGTATATGCCCAGTAGTGGGATTGCTGGGTCATATGGTAGTTCTATTTGTAGTTTTTTAAGGAACCTCCATACCGTTCTCCATAGTGGCTGTACCAATTCACATTCCCACCAGCAGTGCAAGAGTGTTCCCTTTTCTCCACACCCTCTCCAGCATTTATTGTTTCTAGATTTCTTTTTTTTTTTTTAATTAGTTTCTGCTTTATAACAAAGTGAATCAGTCATACATATACATCTGTTCCCACATCCCTTCCCTCATGCATCTCCCTCCCTCCCACCCTCCCCATCCCACCTCTCCAGGCGGTCACAAAGCACCGAGCTGATCTCCCTGTGCTCTGCGGCTGCTTCCCACTATCTATCTACCTTACGTTTGGTAGTGTATATATGTCCATGCCTCTCTTTCGCTTTGTCACAGCTTACCCTTCCCCCTCCCCATATCCTCAAGTCCATTCTCAAGTAGGTCTGTGTCTTTATTCTCGTTTTGCCCCTAGGTTCTTCATGACATTTTTTTTTAAATTCCGTATATATGTGTTAGCATACGGTATTTGTCTTTCTCTTTCTGACTAACTTCACTCTGTATGACAGACTCTAGGTCTATCCACCTCATTACAAATAGCTCAGTTTCGTTTCTTTTTATGGCTGAGTAATATTCCATTGTATATATGTGCCACATCTTCTTTATCCATTCATCCGATGATGGACACTTAGGTTGTTTCCAGCTCCGGGCTATTGTGAATAGAGCTGCAATGAACATTTTGGTACATGTCTCTTTTGGAATTATGGTTTTCTCAGGGTATATGCCCAGTAGTGGGATTGCTGGGTCATATGGTAGTTCTATTTGTAGTTTTTTAAGGAACCTCCATACCGTTCTCCATAGTGGCTGTACCAATTCACATTCCCACCAGCAGTGCAAGAGTGTTCCCTTTTCTCCACACCCTCTCCAGCATTTATTGTTTCTAGATTCCTTGATGATGGCCATTCTGACTGGTGTGAGATGATATCTCATTGTAGTTTTGATTTGCATTTCTCTAATGATTAATGATGTTGAGCATTCTTTCATGTGTTTGTTGGCAGTCTGTATATCTTCTTTGGAGAAATGCCTATTTAAGTCTTCTGCCCATTTTTGGATTGGGTTGTCTGTTTTTTTGCTATTGAGCTGCATGAGCTGTTTATAAATTTTGGAGATTAATCCTTTGTCAGTTGCTTCATTTGCAAATATTTTCTCCCATTCTGAGGGTTGTCTTTTGGTCTTCTTTATGGTTTCCTTTGCTGTGCAAAAGCTTTGAAGTTTCATTAGGTCCCATTTGTTTATCTTTGTTTTTATTTCCATTTCTCTAGGAGGTGGGTCCAAAAGGATCTTGCTGTGATTTATGTCATAGAGTGTTCTACCTATGTTTTCCTCTAAGAGTTTGATAGTTTCTGGCCTTACATTTAAGTCTTTAATCCATTTTGAGCTTATTTTTGTGTATGGTGCTAGGGAATGATCTAATCTCAAACTTTTACATGTCCCTGTCCAGTTTTCCCAGCACCACTTATTGAAGAGGCTGTCCTTTCTCCACTGTACATTCCTGCCTCCTTTATCAAAGATAAGTTGGCCATATGTGCGTGGGTTTATCTCTGGGCTTTCTATCCTGATCCACTGATCTATCTTTCTGTTTTTATGCCAGTACCAGACTGTCTTAATTACTGTAGCTTTGTAGTATAGTCTGAAGTCAGGGAGCCTGATTCCTCCAGCTCCGTTTTTCGTTCTCAAGATTGCTTTAGCTATTCGGGGCCTTTTGTTTTTCCAAACAAATTTTGAAATTTTTTGTTCTAGTTCTGTGAAAAATGCCATTGGTAGTTTGATAGGGATTGCATTGAATCTGTAGATTGCTTTCGGTAGTAGAGTCATTTTCACAATATTGATTTTTCCAATCCAGGAGCATGGTATATCTCTCCATCTATTTGTATCATCTTTAATTTCTTTCATCAGTGTCTTATAGTTTTCTGCATACAGGTCTTTTGTCTCCTTAGGTAGGTTTATTCCTAGATATTTTATTCTTTTTGTTGCGATGGTAAATGGGAGTGTTTTCTTGATTTCATTTTCAGATTTTTCATCATTAGTGTATAGGAATGCCAGAGATTTCTGTACATTAATTTTATATCCTGCTACTTTACCAAATTCATTGATTAGCTCTAGTAGTTTTTCGGTAGCATCTTTAGGATTCTCTATGTATAGTATCATGTCATCTGCAAACAGTGACAGCTTTACTTCTTCTTTTCCAATTTGGATTCCTTTTATTTCCTTTTCTTCTCTGATTGCTGTGGCTAAAACTTCCAAAACTATGTTGAATAAGAGTGGTGAGAGTGGGCAGCCTTGTCTTGTTCCTGATCTTAGTGGAAATGGTTTCAGTTTTTCACCATTGAGGACAATGTTGGCTGTGGGTTTGTCATATATGGCCTTTATTATGTTGAGGAAAGATCCCTCTATACCTACTTTCTGCAGGGTTTTTATCATAAATGGGTGTTGAATTTTGTCGAAAGCTTTCTCTGCATCTATTGAGATGATCATATGGTTTTTCTCCTTCAACTTGTTAATATGGTGTATTACATTGATTGATTTGCGTATATTGAAGAATCCTTGCATTCCTGGGATAAACCCCACTTGATCATGGTGTATGATCCTTTTAATGTGCTGTTGGATTCTGTTTGCTAGTATTTTGTTGAGGATTTTTGCATCTATGTTCATCAGTGATATTGGCCTGTAGTTTTCTTTCTTTGTGACATCCTTGCCTGGTTTTGGTATCAAGGTGATGTCGGCCTCGTAGAATGAGTTTGGGAGTGTTCCTCCCTCTGCTATATTTTGGAAGAGTTTGAGAAGGATAGGTGTTAGCTCTTCTCTAAATGTTTGATAGAATTCACCTGTGAAGCCATCTGGTCCTGGGCTTTTGTTTGATGGAAGATTTTTAATCACAGTTTCAATTTCAGTGCTTGTGATTGGTCTATTCATATTTTCTATTTCTTCCTGAGTCAGTCTTGGCAGGTTGTGCATTTCTAAGAATGTGTCCATTTCTTCCAGGTTGTCCATTTTATTGGAATAGAGTTGCTTATAGTAATCTCTCATGATCTTTTGTATTTCTGCAGTGTCAGTTGTTACTTCTCCTTTTTCATTTCTAATTCTATTGATTTGAGTCTTCTCCCTTTTTTTCTTGATGAGTCTGGCTAATGGTTTATCAATTTTGTTTATCTTCTCAAAGAACCAGCTTTTAGTTTTATTGATCTTTGCTATCGTTTCCTTCATTTCTTTTTCATTTATTTCTGATCTGATTTTTATGATTTCTTTCCTTCTGCTAACTTTGGGATGTTTTTGTTCTTCTTTCTCTAATTGCTTTAGGTGCAAGGTTAGGTTGTTTATTCGAGATGTTTCCTGTTTCTTAAGGTGGGATTGTGTTGCTATAAACTTCCCTCTTAGAACTGCTTTTGCTGCATCCCATAGGTTTTGGGTCGTCGTGCATCCATTGTCATTTGTTTCTAGGTATTTTTAAATTTCCTCTTTGATTTCTTCAGTGATCACTTCGTTATTGAGTAGTGTATTGTTTAGCCTCCATGTGTTTGTATTTTTTACAGCTCTTTTCCTGTAATTGATATCTAGTCTCATAGCACTGTGGTCGGAAAAGATACTTGATACAATTTCAATTTTCTTAAATTTACCAAGGCTTGATTTGTGGCCCAAGATATGATCTATCCTGGAGAATGTTCCATGAGCACTTGAGAAAAATGTGTATTCTGTTGTTTTTGGATGGAATGTCCTATAAATATCAATTAAGTCCATCTTGTTTAATGTATCATTTAAAGCTTGTGTTTCCTTATTTATTTTCATTTTGGATGATCTGTCCATTGGTGAAAGTGGGGTGTTAAAGTCCACTACTATGAGTGTGTTACTGTCGATTTCTCCTTTTATGGTTGTTAGTATTTGCCTTATGTATTGAGGTGCTCCTATGTTTGGTGCATAAATATTTACAATTGTTATATCTTCTTCTTGGATTGATCCCTTGATCATTATGTAGTGTCCTTCTTTGTCTCTTCTAGTAGTCTTTATTTTAAAGTCTATTTTGTCTGATATGAGAATTGCTACTCCAGCTTTCTTTTGATTTCCATTTGCATGGAATATCTTTTTCCATCCCCTTACTTTCAGTCTGTATGTGTCTCTAGGTCTGAAGTGGGTCTCTTGTAGACAGCATATATATGGGTCTTGTTTTTGTATCCATTCAGCCAATCTGTATCTTTTGGTGGGAGCATTTCGTCCATTTACATTTAAGGTAATTATTGATATGTATGTTCCTATTCCCATTTTCTTAATTGTTTTCGGTTCGTTATTGTAGGTCTTTTCCTTCTGTTGTGTTTCATGCCTAGAGAAGTTCCTTTAGCATTTGTTGTAAAGCTGGTTTGGTGGTGCTGAACTCTCTCAGCTTTTGCTTGTCTGTAAACGTTTTAATTTCTCCATCAAATCTGAATGAGATCCTTGCTGGGTAGAGTAATCTTGGTTGCAGGTTTTTCTCTTTCATCACTTTAATTATGTCCTTCCACTCCCTTCTGGCTTGTAGAGTTTCTGCTGAGAGATCAGCTGTTATCCTGATGGGGATTCCCTTGTGTGTTGTTTGTTGTTTTTGCCTTGCTGCTTTTAATATGATTTCTTTGTGTTTAATTTTTGACAGTTTGATTACTATGTGTCTTGGCGTATTTCTCCTTGGATTTATTCTGTATGGGACTCTCTGTGCCTCCTGGACTTGATTAACTATTTCCTTTCCCATATTAGGGAAGTTTTCAACTATAATCTCTTCAAATATTTTCTCAGTCCCTTTCTTTTTCTCTTCTTCTTCTGGAACCCCTATAATTCGAATGTTGGTGCGTTTAATGTTGTCCCAGAGGTCTCTGAGACTGTCCTCTGTTCTTTTCATTCTTTTTTCTTTATTTTGCTCTGCAGCAGTTATTTCCACTATTTTATCTTCCACCTCACTTATCCGTTCTTCTGCCTCAGTTATTCTGCTATTGATCCCATCTAGAGTATTTTTTATTTCATGTATTGTGTTTTTAATCGATGCTTGATTCATCTTTAGTTCTTCTAGGTCCTTGTTAACTGTTTCTTGCATTTTGTCTATTCTATTTCCAAGATTTTGGATCTGGGAAATAGAATCTTGGATCATCTTTACCATCATTATTCTGAATTCTTTTTCAGATAGACTGCCTATTACCTCTTCATTTGTTAGATCTGGTGGGTTTTTATCTTGCTCCTTCTCCTGCTGTGTGTTTTTCTGTCTTCTCATTTTGCTTATGTTACTATGTTTGGGGTCTCCTTTTTGCAGGCTGCAGGTTCGTAGTTCCCGTTGTTTTTGGTGTCTGTCCCCAGTGGCTAAGGTTGGTTTAGTGGGTTGTGTAGGCTTCCTGGTGGAGGGGACTAGTGCCTGTGTTCTGGTGGATGAGGCTGGATCTTGTCTTTCTGGTGGGCAGGTCCACGTCTGGTGGTGTGTTTTGGGGTGTCTGCAGACTTTTTATGATTTTAGGCCACCTCTCTGCTAATGGGTGGCGTTGTGTTCCTGTCTTGCTAGTTGTTTGGCATAGGGTGTCCAGCACTGTAGCTTGCTGGTCGTTGAGTGAAGCTGGGTGCTGGTGTTGAGGTCGAGATCTCTGGAAGATTTTCGCCGTTTGATATTATGTGGAGCTGGGAGGTCTCTTGTGGACCAGTGTCCTGAAGTTGGCTCTCCCACCTCAGAGGCACAGCACTGACTCCGGGCTCCTCAATTTGGGATGATGTGTTGTTTATTCATGTATTCCACAGATGCAGGGTACATCAAGTTGATTGTGGAGCTTTAATCCGCTGCTTCTGAGGCTGCTGGGAGAGGTTTCCCTTTCTCTTCTTTGTTCTCACAGCTCCTGGGTCTCAGCTTTGGATCTGGCCCCGCCTCTGCGTGTAGGTCGCTGGAGGGCGTCTGTTCTTCGCTCAGACAGGACAGGGTTAAAGGAGCAGCCTCTTCGGGGACTCTGGCTCACTCAGGCCGGGCGGGAGGGAGGGGCATGGAGTGCGGGGCGAGCCTGCAGCGGCAGAGGTCGGCGTGACGTTGCACCAGCCCGAGGCGCGCCGTGCGTTCTCCCAGGGAAGCCGCCCCTGGATCCCGGGACCCCGGCAGTGGCGGGCTGCACAGGCTCCCGGAAGGGCGGTGTGGGCAGTGACCTGCGCTCGCACACAGCACAGGCTTCTTGGCGGCGGCAGCAGTAGCCCCAGCGTCCCACGCCCGTCACTGGGCTCCGCGCTTTCAGTCGCGACTCGCGCCCGTCTGTGGAGCCCCTTTAAGCAGCGCTCTTAATCCCCTCTCCTCGCGCACCAGGAAACCAAGAGGGAAGAAAAAGTCTCTTGCCTCTTCGGCAGCTCCAGAGTTTTCCCGGACTCCCTGCCGGCTAGCTGTGGCACATTAGCCCCCTTCAGGCTGAGTTCTTGCCGCCAGCCCCAGTCCTCTCCCTGCACTCTGACCGAAGCCCGAGCCTCAGCTTCCAGCGCTGCGCGCCCCGGCGGGCGAGCAGACAAGCCTCTCGGGCTGGTGAGTGCCGCTCGGCGCCGATCCTCTGTGTGGGGATCTCTCCGCTTTGCCCTACCCAGGTATGTGGGGAGTTTCTTGCCTTTTGGGAGGTCTGGGGTCTTCTGCCAGCGTTCAGTAGGTGTTCTGTAGGAGTTGTTCCACGTGTAGCTGTATTTCTGGTGTATCCGTGGGGAGGAAGGTGATCTCCGCGTCTTACTCTTCTGCCATCTTACCCGGAAGTCCTCTATTGTGTATTTTTAATTACTCATTCCTGTCTCATCCTAGCAAAGATACTATATAACAGAAAGCAGCGATGTGTTTCCATGAGAGAAAAATTCCCTAAAATTCAACAAACAAACCAAAGTCCCAAAACAAAATGAATTTGAAAACTTTTGCCAAGCGAGTGACTAAACACGCAGTTTATTCCAGGGCACATTGGGATTGCAGGAGGGAAGGGTATGTCTTTTTGGTTTGCAGTGAACCAGTGAACCCAGTACCTTCACAAGTCTTGGTATACAGTATGTGCTCAATACTTACTTGCGAATTAAAACAAATGAATGTGCTTGCTGTCAGTGTTGCGTTTCTAAAGACTATAGGTTTTCTTCCACTCAGAGTCTCCCTTCCACCATTTTGTTTCACACTTCAGAACAGAGAAATCTCTACTCTTGTGTATTCTTTACATCCACACAACTGTACTTTGTACTGTTTAGATTCCTTCTATCTCCATTCTGGAAATTTATGGTATGTTACACAGCAGAGCTACAGGATCTCCATTAACTATCTTGTGTGACTATTTCTCAAATAACAGTTTCCTTGAGGCTGAAGATTTATTTTTCTTGCAGATTATTTGTTCCCTCTTGCTTTGCTTCTGTAAATTCTATTCTTTCTGTAGGGGGCTCCCAGCGCTTTCCCCTTGCTCAGTAGGTAGAAAGTTCCTAGATGGCAAAGACTCTTCTCTTGTCAGTCCTATCCACAGACCAAGCACAGGGCCTGGCACATATAGATGCCCAATAAATGTTCATAAAATGGATACCTTTATTGGGGAAATGTTTCTAGCAGACAAAAACACCCTGCAGTTATTGGATAATTCAGGCCTAACTAATTTTGTTTAATCTCTGAAAAGTCTAGCTATAAGGTAGTTGGAAAATATCTTTTGGTCTCTGACAATAAAAAGAGTGATAGTAGAAAGAAAAAAGAGAGAGAACTAAAGAGATAATGGAATTACACCTAAGGTACATCAGTCTCCCTTTCTCTGGTTAATTTTTGGGGCAGTCCCATAAGCTAAGATATTCCTTTTCTCCATCCATCCTGAGAGGGAAGGTGTGGGGGCTTGCTTTTGTTATGTAGGAATTGAAAATTATTGATTTAAAGTTCCTAGGACATTTGATGTTTCAAATAAGGGCACATTCCTCAGAATACACTGCCTTTCTCTGCATGTCATTGGGGTTCTGGATACAATTGACCTGCACTGGACCTTGGAGAACACAGCTAATCCATGTGCTTCCACAGAGCTTAAAGTGGTTGCAAGCATAAAGTTTCTCCTTAACAAAGGACATCTTGCCCCTTGTGCTAAATCGGTATCAGTTTTTTTTCCCCCAGCTCTGAGCTCTGAAGTCTCCATTTAGCATCCAGAAAATTGAGCTGTGTTCTTTTGCTTTAGTACCTCATTACTAACAATATAAGGAGTTGAAGAACGGGAGTGTCGCTGGCCATTTCGCTATGAAATACAGCAGAGCAGGGTGCAGACTTGCTTTTTGTCATCTGTAGGACCTCCAGGTTATTGATAGGAGTAGGTACTTTTCTACTGGAACATAGAAATGGAATAGTCACATTATATGCTCAGTTTACGCCAACAAAATACCAGTCCCATTGGCAACCAGGGGCTCTGCAGGTAACCCACAGGTAGGTAGTGCTGCTAATAACAGGAAGTGGTTCTATCCCATTAGAGAACATATAACCACCTTTCAGTGTGATTGGTGACTGTCTCCTCAGTGCACTGACTATGCAGCATTAACAGGAATCTTTTCACAAATGCAGTAAGTGGCAAGAGAAAATTTCTTACAAGTTCTGGCAAGGGTATTTTTGCATTTTCTATTTCCCTAAGAAAAATTTTCTGCTTTTGCTCAAGGCAAATCCAATCCTGTTAGTAGCTTTCTATTCCCATGTCTGTGCCTCCAGGTGGGGAAGGAAAACCCAAGAGTGTTCACTTACAGACCAGGGGTCAGAAACTGATAGCCTGTGCCGAGGCTACATGCCAGCAGACAGTTCCAGTTGGCTCAAACAGTGATGAAAATGATTTGAGCTAGTTGCCAGAAATTAAAAGCCAGGAGATTTTCATGTAGAAAAGAAATCTGAATTTTGGCTCTTCTTAGAAGAAGGTGAAGCTTTGGGCCTGACTTCTCACATGGCAAATGGAGTTGGGTGGTAGATGCCAGTTTACCACAATTCAGAGTGGCTCCTAGAATGTACCGTCGCTTTCTGGGAATTAGCAACTGTGCCACCTTCAGGCTGGTGAAGGATGAAGGTGTCCCATAAGAGAGGCCACGGCCCACTTGTAACTGCCCTGCCACAATCGCTGCCACCATCTCGAACCATGTTACTTCTATGTGAGCCCTTCAGGCATTTGAGTTTGTGACCACTGCCTGAGCCCTTGGAAGAAGCCACTGACTGCAGCATACATCCTGATGAACGAGGGCTGGCCTGGAGGGTTTTCTTTGATTGCTTGCCTACAGAAATGGAGGCACCAGCATTGGCTTGATGTCGCTCCTCTTTTACCTTGAGAAGACAGCTGGACGATTTTGCAGGAATCATCTTCAAAGGCCAGGTCTCCATATCGTCACGGTTCACCTTACTTCCCAAACACCCACACGTCTCCCATCCCATGCTGATTTGCCATTTGCTCGTATTTTCAGCCTATGAGAGGATGTATCCAGGCAGGATAAAGCAGCTTCTCTAGCATGACACAGGAATCTGACTCCTTTAACTTGGAGAGTTTGAGGCAGACTTCTTGTGCCATCTTTGAATTAGCTGATTCTAGTATCTATCTCTGTTGACAGCTTGTGCTTATTAAACCGTGCCCCACAGTGAACCCTGCAGCCACTGACAATGGACAATGCCAAGGAGCTGAGAAGCCCCTCTGTGGCCTCAGCAGACCCGAATAATAGTCTCTCTGTGGCTCCCCAAGAATCGTGAGCTGTTTTTTCTTAGCATTAGTATGACAATCATTAAAATCATTTGCAAAGTGCAGCTCTATGTGATGCTATATACGGTGCGATAAAATGAAGTTAATACCATGCCATCAGGGAGCTTATAAAGTGATTCATAGTGAAGCACAGTTGGGTGATACAATTAGGAGTCCTGTTTTGGCAGTAGCATGGATTTCAGAGTGGGGTTGAGCACTGACCCTGACACTCAATAGTTACGTGAACTTGGACAAGTCTTTTAACTCTGTGACCTTCAAGGGAAAAATAGTTAAATTGTAACATGATGAGTGAGAACTTAGAGTGGTTAAGAACTCTGGAGTTCCCTCGCTCCCCTCATCAAAAGTCTCAGGTGTAAAAACAGTACCTTTCTAATAGGATTCATTGGATTAAACGAGATAATGTTTGTGTCTAGCATGTGGTAGGTACACAGTACTCCTGACCGTTGGCGTGCCCAGCCTGGCATAAAGTAAGATATCAGAAATGTTGTTCTCTCTCCCCCATGCTTGTGTCTTCCTGCTTTGGGCACTACGAATTTCCAAGTGGGAAGGACAGATGGTTGTATTGCTCAGTAAATATTTACTGAATTGGTTTTACAGTGGAAAGTCTTTAAGAGTATGAATATCAAGCTGTCTTGCTAAAGGTGTAGTTTCGTAATTGGGGCAGTTTGTGTGGAGAGTTAAAGATAATTTTAGAGTTTCAAATACTACAGGATAATGCAATGGTTAAAACAAAAATAAGAAGGGGTCTTCCCTGGTGGCGCAGCGGTTGAGAGTCCGCCTGCCGATGCAGGGGACATGGGTTCATGCCCCGGTCCGGGAGGATCCCACATGCTGTGGAGCGGCTGGGCCTGTGAGCCATGGCCACTGAGCCTGTGCGTCCGGAGCCTGTGCTCCTCAGTGGGAGAGGCCACAACAGTGAGAGGCCCGCGTACCACAAAAAAAAAAAAAAAAAAAAAAAAAAAAAAGAAGAATGTATCTTTATAATGTGAGTTACTGCCTGTTCCCTTTAGGAATGAGGTCCTGGCTTCAGAAGTGTCTATTTCAACACCCAGATCAAGCAGAATACAAAGGTTCAGTGCCAGTTTTATCTGAAACTTGTTTTGCAGTGTCACAGTCTTGCAGTCTTAGGAAAAGACTTGTGGTTGCTATGGAACTGTTAATAATGATTGCCACCCTTACCTCAATTCCTCATACTCCTAATCTCCAACATAAAATCACTTAGACTTGGGCCGTAGGGCAGTAAACAAACTTTTGAGGAAGAATTAACTGGGTTTGGGCATTAGTGTCTTAATGTAGGAAATGACTTTCATTATAACCTTTACTTACACTAGTGGCTTGGCTATGTCAGAGCTTCTAGTTTCCTGATAGTGAACTGAAACGCAGGAGGTTCAAACCTTGTTCTTCTGCATGAGCATTGCTAAAAGCAGAAACATTTTGGGCTTTCATCTTACAATAAATGTAAGAAAAAAATATTTATTTTGTGCAGAACTGGCCTTAGTGTGGGTCTTTTATTTTCATGTATAAAAAGAAATTCAACCATGTACTAGATTCATAAGTAGAAGGGGAAAGAAGAAAATATTCCTGTTGAAATACATATGTCTATATATTTTAAAAATAAAATCTCACAGAAAAATGACATCGCTGCTCTATTTCTGTGAGATCTGTGATCTGTGTAATAGACCCTTCTTGTTCCTGAATTATATTTCTAAGATAATGATCTCAGTGCTTATTAATGTATAATCTTTGGGGGAAAACTAATCCAGTTCTTGAGCTCCAGGCACATAAAGTTAAGAATGGGTTACTGTGTGGGTATGAAGAAGACATAACTAATTTGGGGACTTTGTAGCCTTGCCAGTATACAAATAATTCAACAATAAACAGAATAACTCGTTTTCATTTCCACAACTGCTGCTCTCTCTAATCCCTACAGTATGTGTTTTCCAACAATTAGCTGGCTTAATTCTTTGTTCCACTGGTTAGGATTTTAATGTTTCAAATGAGGAACAGAGAATAAATGTCTGTCCGTCAAATCTAAAAAGATGCCTGACACGCAGATAGTTTCTAGGAACAAATAACATAAGCATTTTTGAAAAGGAAATGTAAGCCTTGCATTAGCTCTGGATGGCCCAACTCCTTGACTGCAAAAAAGTAACAGCAACTTTGTAAAGGTTAAACAGGCATGTTCAGGGCCCTGAGTGAAATTTAGTCTTCTACCAACTGGATGGCACTGTAGAAGACAAAGGTGTATCTGTGTGAATAAACTGAACATACAGTTCAATACATTCATGTTTTCAGGGCTATTTAAGGTATTATAAGGTCTGGTACAAAATAATAAAAATGTGGATGGAACTATCAGATTCATCAAGCTGCTACAGTAAATTCAGATGCTCTCCAGAGCTGGCAAGGTGATGTCAAGAAAGTTAAACTTGAAGAATGAGACTTGGATTTCTAAATGAGATTGAGGAAAAAAGAAAGCCAAGTTAATAGGGGAAATCAAAAATAAAAAATCAACATTATGGCTACATTTGGAGGAGAGTTTAATAATCAATTCTTTCTGCTTTTTTTAAAGTTTTCTGCCAAGAAACTGACATTGTTATGTACTTTTTAGTTTTAGGTTTATTTACTCTTCTTTAACACAGCCATTGTTAGTTCAACAATCTAATATTTGGGGTACATTATTGCAAAATAAGGACACAGCTGTATCAGTTATGCCATCAATACATTTGTTAATCCTATCCCTTTTATAAGGCAAAGCATAGTTTGTTAATACTGTTTTAGATTAGCTGTATTTGTAAGGTTACTTATAATGAGTGGTACATACTAAAGGTAGGGCATTTGCTCTCTGGTACAACTGTCTTTAAACTGTAATAGTTTTCTCAAAACATTACCATTCTGTAATTAAAAATAAAGCAATATTTTAGTATAATGTTAGCAATAGTAAAAATTACCCTGTCTGAGTAAATGTGCACATACACATAAACACTAGCATGCTTTAAGAAGTTGAGAAACATATTAATATTCTGTGAAATTAATATATAAATAAAATATGACCTGGAATGAAATTACCGTTATGTACAAAAAAGGAAAACTTGATTCTTTCCCTTCCCAGACCTGTTGATTCTAACATGTTACAAACCTACATTACATCATTTGAAGTGTAAGGATTATTTCAAATTTGGAAAACATTAAAGAATAGTATGATACAACTTCCTACAAAAGGCAGTATGTATTAATTAATTTTGAAGATTTATGTTCATTCCAATGTTAAAGAGACATCCTTTTGAACTTCCTTAGGGAAATATTTGTAATGTCTTTTATTAAGAAAAAAATGCAGCTTTAACACAGTAAAATGTTTTTTTTAGACTATTTGAAAACATTAGAAAATAAAAATATTGTGAAGATATAACATGATTCTAGGATAAATGAATTTCTTCAGCATTGTTATATGAGTAAATACTTGAACTAATATTGTAAATATTTTACTTTTGAGCACATGCTTTTTTCTCTGTCTTCATTCTCTTTGCCATTCTTTGTTTCCTGTTTCTTTTATTTTCCAACTTCTCCTTAGTTTTCTTTTTCTAATAGTCCCAACTTTTCTACATATCTTACTTCGTTAGCTGAACATTATAGTCTTTCAATTAACAATGTTTTCTACTAAGTAAATAGCCAACTTTCTCTTTTACCTTTTAAGAAAAGTGTTTTCTTCTTGAAACATAAAGTAGTTATCTCTTTAGCTTAAATACATATGTATATTATATATCACACACTTAAAGAATATAGATTCACAGAATTCTATGGAAATTCAATATATTAGTGGTACGCTTATTCAGCAAGCTTCTGGAATGACAAAAAATTAATCACATTTCATGATTAGTATCTTATGTAGCCTCTGATGTATCTGACTTAGCCAAATTGATCAGTGTTTTTTGACTGCTCCATTTCTTCTTCTGGGCAGTCTTGGAGAACTACAGAAATGGAACCTAAGAGTAAATTAGAAGTGTAGACCCTGACAGGTTGCCTTCATAGTAAATCTCGGGCACGTGTGTGCGCCTACTGTGTAGTAAATGATGACTACCTGGACAGTAACACGGTGTGAGTGGGGCGTGCTGGAGATGTACAGGAGTTTGTTTCTAGGCTCTGGTTACCCACTTAACTGAAAGCACAGGCTGGGCACAGAGCGCTGTGCCTTTAGGCGGTCTGGTCCACCTGGAGCACAGCTGGCTGCACCGGCTCCTCATCTGA
Organism: Mesoplodon bidens; assembly: GCF_964165515.1. Taxonomy (NCBI): domain Eukaryota; kingdom Metazoa; phylum Chordata; class Mammalia; order Artiodactyla; family Ziphiidae; genus Mesoplodon; species Mesoplodon bidens. Next base: position 70,677,446 of record NC_138165.1, read on the forward strand.
GCGCTCTGCCTCGTGGGAGGTTAGCACGTAGCCTCCATCATAGCACACCTGCTGTGCTTGTTCCAAGACCACCGACTCTTCTTCTTCATCTTCCACAATAGTCAAGTCGATGTTGCTGTCCATGGCCGAGTCACTCCCTCTTGAGGCCGCCCTCCCAGCATCCCCCTCCGTGCTCTTCCCTTCCACCAGTACGCTGGTGAGGGATGCTTCGGAAAGACGCTCCGCAAATGAGCTCTCCTCGTGGTCATTGGGCACCTCACTGCTAGGCATGTCTTCTGACTTGGTCTCATTTTCTGCAGGGCTTTCTCCCTCTCGGACTTTCTTCCGACTGAAAGTGAGGGGAGAGACCTTGAAGGGGGAGCTTTTCCCTGAGGATGTTTTCTGGTGATTGGAAGTGAGAGATTTCTTAATCTTCTCTCTCCTCTCTGCAGATACGATCTTTGTCCCCAGCTTGTTCATCTTTTTCTCGATGTTCTGGCGAGAAAATGCTTTCTTGAGGCTATCCACTTTCCGGAGACTGGATCTTTTTATTTTCTCTGCCCGGCTTTCTTCCATCTTTTCCTCTGCACTGTCTTCCAGAGCCTCCTTGTCATGGGGCAATTCATCATCGGACGAGAGGTCCACTGTGTGCAGAGTTTCCTCCAGGGACTTGTTTTCATCAGCATGCTCCTCTTCCTTCCCTTCTGCTAGGCTGGAAGCTGGCTCTTTCACAAACACACTGGCAGGGATCTCATTTTCTTCCTGAAAAGATGGACAATGTAAATTTCACATTAATAACACATTTCACAAATAGTCCTGAACTGCTGTAATTTCTGGGTATGTGTTTTTTGGCATGACAGAAACCAAAGGTCTGTGGCTTTGGTTTTCTAGAATATGAAAAGTTAATTCTAAACTGATCAAGTCATTCCGCTTAGGCTGGATAAGGCCAACGGCTGCCTCTTGGGAATATTATGAGGGCATCTGGCAAGGGCTCTATCAGTGACAGGCAGGGAGGGAAGTGGGCTGTGGGTCAGACAAGACAAGGAAGCTGCCTAGATAAGGGAGCTAAAGTAAGTTACTGTGAACCCAGAGGGCCTCTCTCTCATACGCTCAGGCTCTATTCCTGCCAAAATCCCACTGCAGAAGAGCCTGGAGGTCAAGTTAGAAGACAAAAGATGAGGACTTCCTAGTTCTCTCCCCTGCCCCATCTTTTCCTTAAGTGTCAGGCACCAGGTAAAGCCTCTATCAGGTTCCCTCCCCAAGTAGAAGTCGAAAGTAAAGGCATGGTCAACCTTGGTATCTGTTTAAAAATGCACACTAATTTTTCTAATGACCTAATTTTGGAGTAAGAGAAGCAAGGGCCAGCCTTACTGGGGACCCACTCACGAAGCCTTGTGTTTAGAATGTCCTTTGTGGGCATTATAAGGAGAGATGGTATACTACAGCCATTTCTGGAGTAGTAAGGGGGAATCATGCTGCCAGGCATAGCTTATCAAGCCTCTCTGTTAAATAGGGCTTCCTTGGGCAGGAGTACTTCAGCCTCCACCTAGGGTGAAGAGTGAAGAGGCAAACTCAGGAATCTGTGCACCCTCCTCTTATTCCCAGCACACCTCTTTCTCCAGTTTCTGGGTGTACAATGATCTGCCTCTCCCTCTGCCTCAGGGAGCAGAGCCTGAAAACTTGCCTCCAGAGAGTGCAAGGGGGATGGTTCTCCAGTGTAGCGAAGCAGGGAGATTTGAACTCAGATAGACTTGGGTCACACAGCATAGGAATCCCTTTGATTTTTTTTTTTTTTTTTTTTTTTTTGTTACGCAGGCCTCTCACTGCTGTGGCCTCTCCCGTTGCGGAGCACAGGCTCAGCGGCCATGGCTCACAGGCCCAGCCGCTCCGCGGCATGTGGGATCTTCCCAGACCGGGGCACAAACCCGTGTCCCCTGCATCGGCAGGCGGACTCTCAACCACTGTGCCACCAGGGAAGCCCCCCTTTGATTTTTATATTTTTCTTTAAATACAGGGAAATGAGAGCCAGCTAGCAAAGTGCCTTCACATCTTCATCGGAAGAAATGGCACAGTGGAAAGAACATGTGACAGGAGGCCTGAGTCTCAGTTCTTTCTGTACTGCTCAATGGCTCTGAGGCCTTCAGCAAATAGCTTAATCTCCTTGGGTCTCAGTGTCTTCCAAATGTGAACAAGAGGATTTGACCCAGATTAGCAGCTTTCAAACTGCACTCCCAAGGGTATTAGGAGTTCTGCAAGAATGCCAAGGTGGGCCAGGCTCCAGAGCCCACTGCCAGCCGGGCTTCAAGCAGAGCCTCAATGTTACCTGATTATATTGTGGACTGCCGAGTAAACTTTCAGTTTGAAAAATAACTGGATTTGGTGAATTTAAAAGTCTATGTGTTAAAAAAAATAATAATAAATTAAATAAATAAATAAAAGCTCAAAAACAAAACAAACAAACAAAAAGTCTATTTGGGAGCTAAACTTCATGCAAAGTTTATGTTAATGGGTAAGAACTTCCCTTCTTATTTTGCAATTTTGATTGACTGAAAAGTCAGTAAAATTGCGGTAGTGATCAAAAATATGTTCTAAGGGTATACCTGTATACTTTCAACTTCTCACTACAAAGACTAAGTGAACAATGTTTTAATATAGAGAAACTTAAAAATCCCTCTCCTCATTAATCACCAAATAGTATAATTACAATACTCTCTGAAAAGATACAGCCCCATGTCCCCCCCTTACACACACATACTCATAACAGAGTATGAGTTCCATAAATTGGTTAGAAACAAAGTCTTGGGTAGAGTAAAAAGCAGCACGTCTGGTTAAATAGAATCCTTGGTAGAGTTAAGAAATCCCAAATTCCGTTTCCCAAAGCTTACTCCCATTTTGAATATCACAGAATGTCAGAAACACAGTATAAAAGATAAAGTAAAAACTTGAAATTTGCACGGGATTCCCACGAATAACTTATGACATGGACCTTTACAGAGGGCAACTCTGCCGCGCTTCAAGTCTTGACTTGCCTCCTTTTCGTCGGCGTGTATTCCCTGTGAGGGTGGGAACTTCTGTCTCCTGTTCACCGTTAAGTCCCGCGCCTAGGGTAGTCCCCGACAGCTCAGCAGTTATTTGTTGAATGAGTGCATGTTGAGTGAGGAGGCTTTCTAAGACAGCCCTGAGGGGGGCTAGAGTGGAGACTGCCCCTGTGTCGGGCACTGCAAAAGAATGGACTTAGCTCTGTGTCTAGAAGGACATTTGCTGACTGCTGCTGCCACTGGGAAAAGAGGAGAACCAGGCCTAAGGGGCTCAGCAGTTTCCATTTTTAAGGAAGGATTTTATTCTCAGTGGATGAGCATTACTAAAAGAGGGGCAGACTGCAGAAATAGCTACGGCTCTGATGCTTAGTCCAGAAGCAAAATTACTTCTGGGGTTTGACAAGAGGGTTGGGAAGGTTTGACAGGAGTTGCTTGCAGGAAAGGAAGAAACGTAAAACGTAAAACGTTATTAAAAGTCCTCAGTAAAGGGCTTCCCTGGTGGTTCAGTGGTTGAGAGTCCGCCTGCCAATGCAGAGGACACGGGTTCGTGCCCCGGTCCGGGAAGATCCCACATGCCGCGGAGTGGCTGGGCCCGTGAGCCATGGCCACTGAGCCTGCGCATCCGGAGCCTGTGCTCTGCAATGGGAGAGGCCACAACAGTGAGAGGCCTGCGTACCGCCAAAAAAATGTCCTCAGTAAAGAAGGCAGAAAGTCAGGTGGAAAATTAAAAATAAGCTTTGGTTACTAGAGGAGAGGTGCATTTTGTGTAGTATAATCTCAGGTTAATCAGAGGTTTACCTTTGATTACTGTTGATTACCCTGATAACTTCCCTTTCTTCAACCTCAACAAAAGATGTCCATATTAACTGTACTTCTAAAAGAATTAAACCAATAATATTGCATTTTTAATGCAGTGTAAATTTTATTGTTAAAAAAGCACAGTTACTGTTGAGTGTTAGACTCTTGTCTCTCTCACCATGTGTCCTTTGAGGACAGGTTTGGGAAAAGTGCATTATCAGGTGAATCAGAAGTGATCTGTTGGTAGATCAAACTGCATACATGAGGGCAGTCAAGAGATGGTGGGAAACCCAATTGAGCTCTTTCAGACAATGTCGGGGAAATTTATATAGGAACTCTTTGATGCCAACTATGAAAATAAACCCAGCAGGAACAGACATAATCCAGAATGAGTTGGATGTGTCTTAATACAACTGGAAGCAAGTGAGATATGCCTTTTTGGCCAACTGCTATGCTTCTGCTGTCATTTTTATTAATCAAGCAGTATTTTGGGTTATGTCTACTGGACAGTGTTTATTTTGTGACTTCTTATAGTTCTCCCCTGAAGGTAAGCAAGCCCTTTCCCTTCACATAGAAATTTGTGAATGTCCAAGTACATGTGGGACTTACATTTCCATAATGTTTGTTTAGAAGCAGAAAAATGCTGACACTCTTCAAAATCTCTATTCTTTAGTAAAATGTATACATGGCATTTGACTATAAAGGAACGATTATAGTGGTGGAAATTCAACTTGAACTTCAGACAGTGGCTCCTCTGTAACTGCACTGTCCCCCAGGTGTCCAGTCTTACCTGCTCATGTGTCCTCCTTCAGGCCAATTACACATACCTTATGGAAACACTTGATATTTCACCTGCCTACAGGTGAGGTGATACTCCTGCCTTCAGCCTCCTGTTGTAATGTTTTTGATCTGCTTTCTCTTACAGATTCTAAGACTGATGGCTCTTTCAAGGGGGAGGATCAAATATACATCCTCAATTCTGTCACTACTTAACTATGCTAGTTACCCATATATCCACTTGGGGTTTGTAACTCCTTAACATGGCATTAAGAATCCCTTGTGAGTTGCATTGCTTCCTTGGATAGTTCTACCCAGGAGAGGCCCCCAGCTGCAGCTGACTATTTGCCCTATAGAGTTATTTTTTTATTTTTAAAAGTTTTTTTTAACATCTTTATTGGCGTATAATTGCTTTACAATGGTGTGTTAGTTTCTGCTTTATAACAAAGTGAATCAGCTATACATATACATATATCCCCGTATCTCTTCCCTCTTGCGTCTCCCTCCCTCCCACCCTCCCTATCCCACCCCTCTAGGTGGTCACAAATCACCGAGCTGATCTCCCTGTGCTACGCAGCTGCTTCCCACTAGCTATCTATTTTACATTTGGTAGTGTATGTATGTCCATGCCACTTCCTCCAGATTTATTTTCGAAAAGGTACGTAGCCCCACTGATGCAGCTGCTCCTGGTTCTGACCTTTCACAAGGACCCCTAGGGGTTTTTTAAAAGGAAAGGAGGGCTTCCCTGGTGGCGCAGTGGTTGAGAGTCCGCCTGCCGATGCAGGGGACACGGGTTCGTGCCCCGGTCCAGGAAGATCCCACATGCCGTGGAGCGGCTGGGCCCATGAGCCATGGCTGCTGAGCCTGCGCATCCGGAGCCTGTGCTCCGCAACGGGAGAGGCCACAGCAGTGAGAGGCCTGCGTACCGCAAAAAAAAAAAAAAAAAAAAAAAAAGGAAGGGAGAATTAATCAGTACACTTCTAACATATATGAATGATATGCTTGCATCATAAGAGAGAAAAGGAATGGAAAGAACTCTTGAAAAAGTGGCATTTTTTTCCTTGCACTTTCGCTTGTTTGCTGTTTATACTGATTCTTGTGAACTAACAGTCTCAAGTCTTATGTGCAGATATCAACACAGAGAAACTGGCCAATATGCTGGGTACTTCTTGGTTTGGTGCTCATGGAAGCAAATCTTCTTTGCACATAGATAGATACACACACTTTAAAAGAGAAGGAGACTCTATGACTAGCATTAGAAAAGTAAGTCATTTAAAAGCTTGAACAGGCAGTTTGTTCTCCTGTCACTAACTTATCATCCCCGTTGTTAGAAGAAAATAACAAAGGCTGTTACATTCCCACAGGGATGTGGTGGCATCCTAGAGGGATATGAGGACCATAAATTTGTGTCCATGGAATGTTTTGTCCAATAATCTCTAAATACTAGTTATGAAACTGGAACTGTGCTCACCTGACATTCTGATTTTTAGGTCTCTTTTACACATGGATGGTTTTCTCCAGTTTGTGTTTCTGAGGTATAGATTGCCAAGTGGATAAAACCATTGATTAGAAATGTACCCCTAAGGCAGCTGTTGGTGGAATCAGCAAGTCATAAGAATAAAATGTATTAGTTATAATCCCTGAGCAGTCTTTCCCATTCTCGAGGATTTAAAAGTTTCATTATTTTTCAGTGTTATAGAGGGTTCAGTTCTTTTTTAAGATCACACTGCTTAGGTGTTCTTCGTTGCACACACACAAAAAACACAAAACAAAACAAAAAACAAACCACACTGAATTGTTTAAAAGCTATTGTAGAAAACCCAGTAAACATGAACTTTGCCGTAGTGGGATTATAGTGTTTGTTTTCACTCATTTCATAGTTCAACTCTATAATTTCTATTATTAATAAAATGAAACCTTGCTAGTCACTTTGTTTCTCAGGGCCTCTGCTCATTTGATATAAAATGAGGTTAACCTAAATGATTGTTGAGGTGCTTTCCAGCTCTAAAATACTTGATTCTGTGATATTAACCTAAATCCTACGAAAACTAGCCTAACAGATTGCAAAAGTGATCTCACAGTGTACAAATGCCAGACATGCTTTGTTTCATGCAAGAATCAAAACTATAGGACCTGAGTTACATTGGAGAATGCTTTTCATTTGTTCAATTAAAACAGATATGGATTACAAAACAACAGAAGGGGCAACATTTACCTGGAAGGGCTGCATCTGAGATAGAGTCTCGTTTTTTAATATGTGAGAGAACTAATGATTCTTTTGAAGAAATACCGATAATAATCAGTTATTCATTTAAAGTGCCTGAGGCAGTGCTGACATTCAATAAGTGTAAATAATAACAATAAGAACTAGTATTTTGTTTATCTCATAAACTAAAGGGCACCAGATAAGTAGCACATCAAAACCAGTATCCCATTATGGGAATATTAATCAATGTGATACAAACATTGCGAGCTGTCATATAAAGGTGACTTTGGTTATTTATATGCCCATTTCTTCTAAGTCTGTACTAATTTAGCGATTTTCAGAGCAGTGGCTTTGGATAAATACAGTCTTTAAAAAAATTAATTTAAAAATAGTCTGAAGATGTTATACTTTTAGCACCTTTCTAAAATTCTGTTCTCATCAAAGGAACCCAAATGATGAATATTTGAACACATTTATAGGCTTGATTCTCCATGAATGTAGCCACAGTAAACATCTAACTTTTACTCTTTTCACCCAATTTCACAATTTCATGTGGATGAAAGTGTAAACTGTCCATGAGTACTCTCATTTTGTTCCCTGGATTTGAAATCATTCCCAAACTGCTTTGTCAAGTAATCATTACTAGAACTTCAAGAGGCCTTAAGTGGGCATCACACCCTCAGTGCCAGTTACCTGTGAAATTCTAGTCTCTTCAATCAACAGAGAAAACTTCCTCTTAACTGTAAATTCACTGATCTTTGTACAAATTTTATTTTTAGTAAAAGATACATATGCACTTACAGGCAAAGAATTAGTCTTATTAGTCTTTAGCATTTTCTTTTTGATCAGCAACCTCTCTGAGTCTTATTTCATTTATACTGGCTCCTGTTACAGTATTTTGAATTCAAACATTGATCTTAAGCCATTATTTAAAAAAAATATAAAAAGGGAAGCTGCTAAGTTTAACAAGGATTTTACAATTTATTTTATTGCTCAGAAGGAGATGAATTTTCTCCAGTTTTAGATTCTACTGGTTATAATTTGAAGTAATTGCTCAGACATGAGAGGCTTAACAGCTACAACAATGTTGTAAGTTTAGCACAGACTTAAATAAATAAATGTCATATTTTAAACAGGACAAATTAAGGACAGATTTCAGAATTAAAAAAAAATGTTCATGTGTATCTAGTGTTACTAGCATCTAGTAGATCAACCAACCAACCAACCAACCAAAAAGCCCCTGCAGATTTTGGAGAACACAACAGGACTTTACAAACTGGAAACATAATCTTCTAAACACTGTAGGACTGAATATGATCCAGTCAGGTGACAGATTTTCTTTCTTCACTCTCCTATTTTTACGTTAATTCTTTTTGTCTTAAACTAGCAAAACAGTGGATTTAGTAAGGGAAAGTCTAGCATAGGGGTCAAGTAGACTGAAAGTGACAAACAACTTAGAGACCTGAAGTGGCACCTGGTACATTATCCACCCTCCTCACTCTGCAGGTCTAGAAAACATCTACCCTGTGCCCCACTGTGAAGACTGTGCTGCTACTAGAAGGGTCTATTTAGAGTAGGCCCTTTGGGCAGAGTCCTGTGCTTTTAAAGGGCTTTGCTTTCTTTTGCTCTGGTGGTGATGTAATATTGATTTCAACTCGGTAGTTGTCATACAATGTATGGCAGGGAGTTGGGAGTGTGTGTGTGTGTGTGTGTGTGTGTGTGTGTGTGTGTTTAGCTTTTAATAAATCCCAACTAAAAAAGCAAAAGCATAGCTGTTTGAAGATGCTGGGTAGGGTGAGATCAGTTTTTACTAAAAAGCCATATTTCTAACCAAGCACAAGTATAGCCTCCTCTCCATGCAAATGCATTGCACATCCACCCAGGAAGAGCTTCAGTTCTTTGAGCTTACACCATGACAGTCGCTAACCACTTAAAATATGTTATCCCATTTATTCCTCACCCTATGAGAGAGATATGAGGGAAGAAGCACTAATGTTTAAGAGCACACACTTTGGAGTCAATTAAATATGAGTTGAAATCCCAGCCTCACCACTGCCTAACTAAATAGTTTCAGACAAGATATAAGTATCTCTGAATCTCAGCATCCTCCTCTGTAAATTGGTGCAGTTGAGATAAACTACAGAAAGATACTTAGCAGAGTATGCAGGGCTTATTAAAAGCTCAAAATACTTTTGCTCTTTCAAATATTAATAAGATGTACAGATGAGGAAACAAAAGCTTGGAAAAGCTACACAAGGTGCACAAGATCACATAACTGGCAAGTGGTGAAACTAGGATTTGAACCAGTGTCTGTATGACAAAATTTATCTTTTCTCAACCCCTATACTGGACTACTCTCTAACACAAGTTATTATTATATCCATCGGCATAATGGATATAATATAATAATTATAATGGATGTAATAATTTACTACCCTAGAAACCCCTACTTTAAGAAGGATCAAGAGAAAGAGCAACTTTTCCACTGAGGGACTTCATTTGTATTTGTTTTTTCAGAATAGTCATCTTGCAATGCCTTGAGAGTTGATATTTCTGATATCCTTTAGGCTAATAAAAGATCTTACATTACATGACTTAAGAAAGGTCCAGTTCCTTGCCCCTCTAATTCTTTGTCTCCTAAACTGCTCTTTCAAAAAAGTCCTTGGGGGCTGCTTGCTAAGAGGCCCTGAATGGAGCCTGAACACATTGCTTTGGATTCTCTTAGCTTCTACCTTGGTCTTGAGCCCCTGTTTCACCTTGTCCTCACTATATGGAGAATTCCTACCGTTTCTGGCTGTAATTTCACACCTGTCAATCCAATGTGACAAAACAGGAGACCATGACAGGGCTTCAGCAGCAGCCCGTGTCTTTAAGTTCCCAACAGTTGTTTTTTTAAATGTCAGATTTACAGTTCTCTTGAAATTTTTAGTCACGTATCTTTTCCATCCCTCTCCCCAACACGTACAGAACATCCTCCGTGGCAAAACAAAACAAAAACTGATCCCGACCTACTGTGATTTTCCTCTACTACATGAATAATTTTTTGTTTTTCCTCCTTAACTGAGGGATAGGACAAGAGAGAATCTCTCTTGATTCATACTGGAAGGAGGGAAATTTCCTTTGATGACTCAGATTTAAACAGGTCTGTATATGTTTGGTTTTGTTTGGAGATCAGTGTTTAATCTAGAAATGCCTTGAGAGTTGAGATTTATAATATCTTTTAGGCTAATAAAGTTAGGATTTTATATGGCTTAAGAAAGGCGCAGTTACCATATCTCTTTTCAGTTCATCTGGTTCATGAAAAGCTATTCCATTTGCATTAAAAGCTAAAAAATTTCCGGTCTGCAACAGACTGCAAGGTATAGAAGGACATCAGCTGCCTGAAGCTTTACAACATTAAGTGCAATGTGGGGGGACAAGAAAGCAGCGAGATGAGTCTTTCCTTTTATGGAGAAGGAGGCTTAGGTTCTAAATTGGCAGAGCAGATTCATTTAGAAAAAGAAGGCTCCCTCGGTTTAAGTTCCAGTTTCTAAATCTCTTTGGGGAGATGAAGGCTCTTCTTGTGTGCCTTTCACAATCAAACATTTGGTTATAGCCTCTCCCCTCCGTGGCTCTGAAATCCTCTCCTATTCACGTGGTCACAATGAGACAGCCCTGGGGCAGGGATGGCAATTGCTTCCTGGGCTCTGTGCTGGCCGGGCTCCACTGGGCGGAAGGGCTTCCAGCGTTAGGCAGGGCTGCCCTTGGATTCACAAACGCCCACCTCGTGGGGGAACAACAGTCCCACACAATCTCCCTGTTCCAAAGAGCCTCTTGCTACATTAACTGCATCATTGATGCATTACAAAAATTAAGTGGCCTTTTCATTCCAAGGCAGCCATTTGAAGGAGAAAATATCCTAGGCTAGCCTTTGTAACTGATAACACTGCTTTTGTTTTACTTTACAGTTGTGGTCTCTCTGAGCAACGAGAAGCACATCTAGTGTGTTTGTAGAGTAATGCTCTGTAGTTTCAGTGCATTTGCTAGAAAAAAGCTCAACAAGATTGCTGTAGCCAAAAGAGTCTCAAAAGTAGAAAGCTAGTTCATCTCTAATGGAATCAATCTTCAATACTTGGTTAGTCCCCAAAACATTGGTGACCTTTGGACCGAGGGAGGCTTTAAAAAGTTATTAATTTGACTTGATTAAAAAACAAAACAGAAAACTCACATGATCACCTCATTTCCACAAAGAGTTAATAAACAGCCAGTGAATTAATTTGCCCTGTCCAGCTAACAGCTGCAGTCAGAGCCCCACGTTCACAATGCAAAGAGACAAGTGAATTTGACTAGTGTGCCTGCACCTGCTCACCTTTCCAACCTGTATGGAGGTGCTCCTGACAAATGACCCCGACCTGCTATCTCCTGAGGCACCTGCCTTGGGTTTAGGCTGCAGTGACCTGGGGAATTCCCAGCCCTGTGTGTAGATTGTAGATTTCACATGCACCTGCTGAAGGCAGCGGGGACAGGGCTGCGCGTGTGTGTGTGTGTGTGTGTGTGTGTGTGTGTGTGTGGTCGGTCCCTGACAGGCAGGACAGATGTAAAAATGGCTGTGAGAGCCAGGCGACTGAGATCATGGATGTGGAGTCCCAGCTGGGTGGGCGGAGAGTAGGGGCACTGACCTGGAAGATGAGCACCTTGAAATGGTTGCGCCTGAGGAGCTGGGCGTGGTTGTTCTCTAGCCGCTTCACTTGCGCGCACTGCCTCTCCAGGCGCTCCTTGACGGCGCGCGTGTGGGCGCTGACCTTGCGGGACTTCTCCAGCAGCTTGCTCACCGTGTTGCTGGTGGAGGCCTGGTACTTGGAGAGCTTGGTGAGGTCGTTCTGGATGCCCTTCACGGAGCCCTCCAGGCTTATCTGCCGCTGCTCCATCTTGTGCTGGTTCTCCTGCACGGCGTCCAGCATGTTCACCAGCTTGTCCAGGAGCGTGAGCACTGTGACGGCGTTCACCTGCGAGTTGTCCCGGATGGCCTCCTCCGTGCTCCCCGGGTTCAGGCTGGGGCTCGGTGTGGAGGAGGGCACCGGGCTGGAGCTGCCCGGCTTCTCCTGCTGCATGTCAGGACCCGGGTGCTGGAACTTCTCGGCTTGCGCAGCGTCCTCCCCCATAGCTGGACAGGTGGGAACGTTCTTTCTGGCTCCGGCGAGAAGGACGGTGGACAGGGGTGCAGAGCGTGGCCCTCTGGTTCGAGCTCAGAGCACCGCTCTCTAGGACTGGCAGAGGTTCAGACGGGCAACAACTGGCTACACTGATCAGGGGAGCTGCATTCCAGCTGCTCTTAAAAGACCTACTCCACCCAGTGGGAGGCGAAGGATACAGAACTGAGAACCACTCAGGGTTTAGAGGCATGCACACGCTTCCTAACCGCGTACTCTTCGGCACAGGTCACTTTCCTGCAGTTTAGCTTTTCTATCCTGTGCCTCTTCCCTTTTAAAAATAAGTTCAATGTCATATTTCACTCATGACTTCATCTAGAGGCGGAGAAGAACACGCTAATTTGGCCCAGCTCCACAGCCTCCAATTGGCTAAAGCTAGTAAACTTTTCTCTGGCTGCTATGCTGCGTATGCTACAGAGTGCCTGTTTGTTTTGTTTTTTTTTTCCTGGATACAAGTTATTGTAACGGAAAGTATTGTTTGCCTTTGCCCTAGAACAGACTGATGGGCTGCAGAGCGCCTGGTGTCCTAACGGAAGGGGCCAAGTTTAAAGGGTACTTGCAGTCAAGTTTGTAGTGTTACTTTTTAATTTCCAAAGGGATAGAAGTAACATAATGACAAGGAAAACAGCCCAGTTCTTACTCTTGCAATTGGTGATGCAAGATAAGATGAAAGAGATTGAAATTCAGGGATGTTAAGACATGCGATGCTGTTACAGTTATCATGTAATAGATGGAAATTTTCTGAATGATCACTTTAAAAATAGAATTTCTTTTGAGAAGTAAAATTGACATAGGAAAAGCCCCCCCCAAAAAAGTATGGTTTCTTTAAGAACTTACCATGCTGATCTGTTTTAACTAATTTTGAATCAGGGCTGAGAGATTTTCTCAAATGCCCATCTCTGCAAGGCATTTATTGACACGTGCCCAGAAGTGTGACTCTCCGGCAGGTTGAGCTGGAGTTTCTGAAGTGCTTCTAATGTTTGACATTTCCAAATTCCTGCTCAGTGAAGTGGCACACCTGTTCTAAAATGTGGCCCTCCTCAGCTGAGCCCTTGGGACCTGGGGCTTATTTCCTAAAACGACTTTACATGCTTGAATTGGTTTTAAACATATCCAGCCTTTGAACGTGCTTTCAGCAGGAAGTTTGTAATAGGCCTTCAATGTACAATTTTAAGAAGAACAAATACCAGCTCATTTTGGGTCAGGGTTGATAACGGAAAAAGTGCCATCCTTCAACGGCAAAATGTACATGTGAGCCAATCAGGAGGTCATTCGTTGTCACATTTATTGAATTTGTGAGTCCCCACTATCTGTTTGGTTCTATATTTGATGAACTATCTAGAGGCTACTAATAAAGTGTGATCTAAGACCCTGCCCTCAGTGCATATGCCTGCTGGTTAGGGAGATGAATCAAAGATTTTACAGAGGCCCCCAATTTTCCTTAGATAATTGGTACCCCCCAAACCCACTTAAAGTGAATCTTTTCAAAATAGGGAGAAAAAAAGTAAAAATATTTGGTTGAGACAATATCTTTTAAAAATGTAAGAAAATTATTAAAATGGATTTACCTTACATTTAACAAAATTTAGTTGGTCGGTGATGTGTTAAACATTAGAACAAAGGATGAATCAAGTGTTAATTCTGAGAAGCATAATTTTCTAACAAAATTATATGGTATCATGACACAATATCCATTTTACATTTGACTTCTGTGGGGAAATCATAAAGAGGGTCATTATTACAAAAATATTTGAGGGCTTCATCAGTTTTCCAAGAGCCTCTCTTATATTTTGACATTCTAATCATTCCCTTTTGAGGCACTTATTGTGCCATCATCTGTGTGGATATTTTCTTCTTCAAATGTTAAGTATTCCAGCTGCAGATTCTCATTTCCCAGAAGAGTTGCCCACGATTCAAGGGCTTCTCTAACATTACCTTCATCAACTTCATGATTTCTTAACATATTTTGAAAGATTTGCAATTTCACACTATAATCACTTTACCCTGATTTTGCATTGATTTGCACTGAGTTTGCATTGCATTGTTGGGTATTGTATAATCAGTTAGATGAATAGAGACATTAAAGACACGGAATGAGGTGGGAAAAGGAGAGAGGCTAGTTGTTAAACAGGAAGAAAGGTTCGCATGTGGCTTATTTATTTTTTAAAATTAATTGTGAATAACACAAGTAACTTAACAGTTGTCTATTGCTGTGTAACAAACCAGTCTGAAATTCAGTGGCTGAAAACAACAGTCATGAATTTTATCTACTCATGATTCTGGGATTGGCTAAGCAGGGCTTAGGTGGAATGGGTCATCTCTTTTCGGAATGTTCATATAGGAATCTGAGATGGTCTCAATCACATGTCTGGCTCCTTAGCTGGGATGACTAGAATCCTGTCCTCCATCTTTAAGCCTCCAGGGACTCTCACTCTGATCTCTCTAGTAGGGGAGTCACACTTCTTTACCTGGTACCTCAGGGTTCCCAAGCAGTGGAAGCAAAAGCTGCAGGATCTCTTAAGGTTAGGCTCTGGAACTCTGTCCCCTTGTCACTTTCATCACATTCTGTTGGGCTAAGCAGGTCAGTCGGTTTCAAAGGGACAAGAAATAGACTTCATGTCTTTAGGGGAGGAGCAGCAAAGTCCCATGATAAAGGGTGAACAGCATGGCAGAGATTGCTGTAGCCATCTTTGGAGAAAATCTACCTCAGCATGAATATATTTTTCTTTCAAAAGACTATTACAGATAAAGCTGAAGGCCCTATCAATCACCATTTTCATTCCATTCCCTTTCACCTTTTGTCAGAAGTAATCATTTGTATGGATTTGGAATACATCTTTGGAATTTATATTTATAAGCGATCAATTCATTAGTGAATAGTTTCATGTTGTGTTGTAATTTGCTTTGTTGCACAACCTTATGGGATCCATGAGGAGCTGTATCATGGTAACCTGTCCTGTACAAGATGGCATGTAACTAAGTAATAGAGTGTGACACAAATGCTAAGGGCATTGAGAATTTATGCAAGAGGAAAGCAAAGGTAATAAAAGAAAGCACTGTTGATGAGTTTGAATTTGAGGAAACCCTGAGCAGCTACACTCACCATCTAGCTGACCTTAAGTCCTATTTCTGTCTGAAAGAGATTAGTGAAATTCAGCAATCAATTCTTAAAAGAAAGTTTTGAAAAATTATATCTACTTATTACATACTATGATGTTCCTTAGAAATTAGGTAATGGAGTTTAGACTTGATACAGTGGCAGATAGGAGGCTCCTAGAGGTTTTTGAACATGTGAAAGTCTGTGTTTAAGAAGGATTAGTGCAGCAATAAAAGGTAGCAAGGGTCACTTGGTTGGTAATGTTTGTTGAATGGGAAATAAGTGCTGGGCATTGGGGCTGCAAAGGTGAGTGACATATATTTGTGGCCCTTTAAAAGCTCCCACTTTACTGGGAGAACTAGGCAGGTGGACAAATACTGGGTATAGATATACAGGTGTGGTGCTGAAGTGGGGTAACATGAGGGCTTTAGTCATGGCAGGGGATGGCTAGGGGTCTGAATTCTCTAACTGACCACCAGCTGCCTACTGTTACCTCAGGTCTCTAAGTCATATAAGCACAGAAGTCACTCCAAGAAAATGCTTTATTACTGGCTAGGGCATCCATCCCAATCTCCATGTGGTTTCCCATTCTGTAAGCCCCAGGTCTTGGTTAACCCTTCAGTATAATTTCTAAACCAGAGGCGGAGGCAGCTCAGTGGCCGCCTTGGTTCGCCTTTTCCATTTAAACCCATAATCCTGGGAATCCTGATATTCTTGTTCTTCCTACTGTGGCAGGGATAGGAGACCTGGAATGATGAGCCCCCAGAAAAGAAAGTTTTTTTCCTCAATGGCTAAGGAAGCAGAGAAGACTAAGCTGGCCACTCCATGTATCTTTTCCTTTGAACCCTATATTGGTATTCAGAAGCCTTTCAAATGTTGGGTTCCTTCTTGAGTAGGAGGTCATATGAGTATATAAACCACCTGAAAGAAAGAGGAACAACATAACACAGTTGTTTTTTTTTTTTTTAAGAGAAAGAGAAATAGAGAAAACAAAAGGAAGGTGTCTTCCAGGAAGAAGAGAAATCTTTCCACCTTTTTACTCTTAATGAAATATCTTTCCACCACCTACCATATAAATGTGAGGTCTGCTTTATGTCCCTAACTTCTGGCTGTTGAGAGGCAATTCTCCATGGATCTTTCATATTTCTGAATGTCTTTTGAGCGGATACACTGACAGTCTTTTGTTCTGGACTGCCTTTTCAAAACTGTTTGTATAGTGAACAACTTTGGAAAATAGTAGCAGAGGATATATAGAGAGAGCAGATGGTAGGGTTATTTGATGTCCAGTATGATAAAGATGATGTTTTCCTCTGGGGCAAAGGTTAGGCAGCTTGTTTGCCACCTCTTATAAAAGCTTGAGGTTTCCTAAACTTGGGTTTCCTCGGATGTGATGCAAATCCATGACATGTGCAGGATCCACCTATACCCACCTCTGTGTCACCCCCATGTGACTTGGAGGGGAGGCAAAGGGAGCTGATGTGAACATGAAGCTATGTTCCTGCTGTGTCATGAGCAATAAAGTCTTTGTCTCTAAGCCAGGAGTCTCTGACCTTCTGCTATGAAAACTGTAGCAGGTTTTACTTGTTTGTCTGCAAGTAGGGTAAAATGTCTGACCGTTCTCAGTTCTTGACACTGGTCAGTTTTTTTGTTAACCATAATAGGTTGTATGAATGAAGTTAAGAGAATGAGGCTGAGAATATGGAAATTTGTTTAAAGGCACTGGAACCAGAAGGCTGGTTAACTCAGGAGCCTCGAATGGCATTTGCATCTGCATTTTTTGTGGACTGAGTATTGCCTGGGGAGATGTGTCGGGAGATGATTTCTAGTGGTAATCTTGTCTTGGCACAGTAGGGATTTCTGATACCAGGGCATGCTCACAGCTCAGTGCCTTTGCATCAGGAGAGAGTGGCCCCTACACACTAGGAAGGTCTCCAGTCGGTATAATGGAATCTTGGTGGTTACAGGTTTTATTTTAGAGACTGGGGAAGGTTCCTATCAGAAGAAGCAGAGCTTCTGTGTACATATTCTTGCTTGGTGGTTTTGGTTTTAGTGAGTGGCATGGATATTTGCTTCCAAGATTTATTTATCAAGCTTCTAAGAATGCATTAATCCATATATCCATTGAATATTTATTGATCACCAATCATTTGCAAGGAATTGTACCCATTTCTGAATGCATATTATTGCATAAAATACATTTGTCCTTATTCTTACAGAATTTAACTTCCTTAAATTAAGGAAGGGAGATATATAGAGTCTGTGTTTTATATTGAGGTTATGTTCCAAGAAAATGCAATATGGTAGATTAAAATTACTTGCTACTCTTCCCACTGAGAGGTGGAGTCTAATTCCCATTTCCTTATATAGTATCTGGAATAGCCTTAGAGTGTGCCAGAAGTAACATTCTGGTACTTCTGAAGCTAGGACATGTGAAGGTTTATAATTTAATCCTGGATTTCTTGGGACACTAGCTTCATGTAAAAAAAAAAAATCTGACTATACTGAGCCTTCCATGCTATGAGGGAGCCCAAGCTAGCTACATGGAGAGGATATGAGAAGAAAAAAATGCCTGGCTGGCCCCAGTTGTCTCAGCTATCTTTAGCCACTTGAGTACTTCCTTTCCCCTTCCCTGCCCAGATGATGCCGCAGTCATTGCAGAGCAGAGATGAGCTATGCCCTGTCCAAATTTCTAACCCACAGAATTGTATGCCTAATAATTTTTGTTTTATGTCATTAAGTTTTGCAGTGGTTATGCAATAATAGATAACTGTACACATGTAGTTTGCAATGAAAATGCAGTTCATTAAGAATTATTATTAACAGTGTAAGTTTGTTCACAGAACTCCTGTATCAAATATTTTTATATGTCCCACTGTTCCCAGAACTTAACTCCTGAAATAATACTGTACAGCAAAATAAAAGATTTTGTGTAATTATTCTTACCTTAAGAAAAACTTAACTCTGAGCTTCATACCAAAGGTGGTGGGATAAAAGCATATTACTGATAAAAGGAATTAGGCAGAAGGGAAGGAGCTGAAGGATCATTTGACCATATCCCCTTCACTCTATACTGCATCCTGAAGTGGGTACCGATGAAAGTGAGGGTGCAGTTTGGAGAAGGCCTGAAGGTCCTGCCTTTTCCTTATCCTTTTGCTGAGACAACATAGAGGGATTGAGTGTTCACTTTCACTAGAAAGATTAATGGTGAAAAAGCACATGATCACATGACCCTAATCTCTCCCAACCACGTCGCCATATAACCCATCAATGATGTCAGTGTGAAATAGAGCAACATATAAGGAAATCCTGTATAAATGAGTGATGGAGCATAAATAATGTATAGCGTTGACGTAAGAGGTAGAATGTACTTCACTTCCCATATGTTATCACTTAGGAAATATCACATTTTTGGAAAGTCTAGAGGGGCTTACACTCTTAAGGCCTCCTCTGCCTCTTGGACTCCCATTTCCCTGCATGCCATTTCCATGCTTCTCCATTCCTGCCCCGTTGTGAACTCCAACCCCTGCTTTAAGCATGTCAGAATCCACTCACACAAAGCACTCACAAGTGTAGTGAGTGTTAATGAAACTTCAGGGTCATAGTCAGGAAGATTTCTGACATCTTACTGGTTCCTGTCTTCCCAGTTTCATGTTTTCTGTTTTCTCCTTACTTCCACTTCCTATTTCACGAAGGGAAATTTTACTCAAATACTGGCTTTGGGTTTTATTCTCTATCTCAAGGAGATATGTTATTATCATGAAAGACAGTTTTCTACTTTCCTAAGAAGAATTCTGGTGCCAGTTAAGATAACTAAACCAAGGGGGGAAAGTGGCAGGGTGGTGGTGGTGGTGGTGGTGGTGGTGGTGGTGGTGGTGGTGGTGGTGGTGGGATGAATTGGGAGATTGGGATTGACATGTATACACTAATATGTATAAAACAGATAACTAATAAGAACCTGCTATATAAAAATAAATAAGTAAAATAAAATTCAAAAAAAAAGATAACTCTTTCCCATCTTGTTTTATTGTCAAGATCAAAGGCAGGGAGACAAGTTAGAATATTGCTTATTCATCATTCATTCCTTCATTCCACAAATATTACTGAGCAACAAGTAGGTGCTGGGAACATAGCAGTGGTCACAAGACCAAGTCCCTGTTCCTATGGAGCTTATGCTCTGAGGGGTGGTGGTGGAGAGAGATGATAAAAAGTAAAATGTAATGTCAGCAATAAGTACTATGAATAAAAATAAAGCAGAATAAGGGGCCGGAGAGTGACATGGTGCTGTGTTAGATAGGGTGGTCAAGGAAGTCCTCCTTGAAACAGGGCCATTTAAGCAGAGAGATGTTGCAGGAATCCAGGTGAGAGGACAGGGCCTTCTTCTGTCATAACATAGTGTTTTTAACACAGTGATGGAGTTTTAGGAGGGCACATGTCCACCCAGCTAAAACTACACTTCCCAGCCTCTCTTTGAGCAAGGTGTGGACGTGTTACTATGTTCTGTTCAGTGGATGTAAGCAGAAGTGGTCAGGGTCACTTCCACAGGCTGCCCTTCAAAGGATTCGGTGTGTGCTCCACAGATCCCTACCCCTCTTTTCTCCATATTCTTTTCCTAGGAGATAGTAAAAGCTGACTTGGATGCAGAAATGGAAACCATTGAATTGCAGATTGAAAATGGCAGCTCTTCCTTCTCTTTCACTCTTGCTCCCTCATAACTCTCCCTCCCCCCGCCCCCCTTCCCCTTTCTCTCTCTTTGTCCCTGCCCAGGTGAGTCAGCTCGCAAACCATAAGAGCTGAGAGCCTGGACTCTCAAGCCAGACTTCCCAGGTTCAAATACCAGCAAGGTTGTATGACTTTGGAGAAATTGCTTTTCCTTTCTAGGCTCCAGATTCTTATAAAATGAGGATAATAATAATTCTTACTACCTTTGTTATGAGGATTAAATGAGTTAATATTTTTCAAATGCTTGGACCAGTGCCTGTAACATGGTAAGCAGCATATGTGTGTGTTAAATACATAAATGAAATAAATAAAAACTCTTAGTATAACTGTCTAGTTTAGCTTCTTGGCTTTGAAGATGTGATTTGAGTTTTTTCAAAAATATGTTCATGTCTTGTGTTGCAGATGCCATATTCAAAATTAATACTTCTTCTGCGGTTTGCTTCTGCCTTGCTCATTCACAGAGCACTCCATGGCACACCCAGAGGAAATACATGGGGGTGCCTCAGCCTTCCCTACCAATAAATTAATCAACTACTTTGAGTTGCTACATGCTCAGCATAAACTGAGACACTTAGATAACAGGAAAAAAATGTAAATCAAGGTCTTCATCCTGGAGAAGGTCAAAGTCTTTGGGGAAAAGTAAGTTTTACGCACGAGAAGCAATTAGAAGACAATACAAGGCAATATCTAATGAAGCGCTGAAGTTGTCCCTTTTCAGCTGCAGGAAACCCCTTAACCTTCTGATAACCTTAGCTTTGCTTCTCTCATTTCAGAGCCCTAAAACAAACAGGAACTGAGGCAAAGAGATTTAAATGAGAAGAGTAACTTAGTACTAATGCTTTTTTTAGACTGCAGTGCTTTTCATGTATGTTGTCTCAAGACACTGTAAGACCTTGTAAAACAATATTTGAAGGAAGTGGGCAGGAATTCTGCTGGTTTTTCATGGCCGTACTGATGCTTGGGAAGGCCTAGGGCTCTGGGCAGACTGAGATGAGCAGATTAATTTGTCACTCGCTTCCTCAGTTAGATAGACCTTCTCCAGCCTTCTCTCCATTTCCCCTCTCCCTTCCCCAGCACCCTGCTGCTGTCATTGAATCTTAAATCTCCCTTATGAAGGAAATTCTAGAGGTTCCCTTGGTCACCTGTTTCAGAGTTTAATAAGCCTTACTTTTAAATAGTTAATTTTGAGGCCTATCTTGTGAATTTGTTCCTTGAAGTATCATGGTGAAGGGATGTTAGGAAGTCATACAATTTTATCCTCTATTCCATACACACAAAAAAACAAAAATCAAGGACAACAAAAACTTCTTACCCTGTCTTAAAAGGAAATTATATTAGTTTGAAACCTTTAAAGAAGGAAATTCCAAAACCATTTTGGTAACCAAGTCTGGTATTTGTCAGGAAGTCCTTCTTCACAGATAATTTAAATCCTTGTAGCAGTAAAAAACCATTTCCTCTCATTCTGTTCTGTTTTTTTGAGTCAATGAACATCTACATAATGGATTTCTATAAATTACCTATTAATCATATTTCTGTAATTTCTACCTATTCATGTTAAAAGCTAGGATCCCTGATTAAATTGAGGCTGTATCTATGTAGAACCCACTTATATAAATATTCTTTATCAAAAATATTTTGGCAGTGCAGCATGTCTTAGCAATAAAATATTTTTGTAGGCAAATAATGGTGATAGCAAGGAGCACTTGCCTGGTGGTTTACACTTAGAAAGCACTTGAACTATCTTGAATTATCTCTGAATGCTAAAAATGTGAGATTCCAAATTCCTCTCCCTCTGGGCTCACATTTGTTGGCCTCAAATAACTGTTATCTTAGTTGAAGCTATGGTTCTGTTCCAACTGAAAAAATAAATACTGAGTGAGCCACAAATCCAGGTAACAAGCATAGGTGACAAGAGCAGAGGCGGGAAGCGTTTGGCTGCTTGTCCACATGTGCAGGACTGCTTTATTAGAACATATTTGAGTCTCTCTTTCTAAAACAATTTTAGGCTCTTCCATAGACATAGCCATAATACCAAGCCTGATTAATGGCAAACATGATGGAATGTACTATAATGCAAAAGGAACTTAGTGTCTTTAGGCCTTACTTTCCTCATTTGTAAAACTTGTCTACTTGATTTCTAAGGCCTTTTCTAGTGATAACATTTTAAAATTTAATGAACGCTTTAACATATTTTTTGCAGAGTAATTTTGTTAGTATTGTCTCAGATTCTCAACTTTAAAAATAATTCTGACAAACATGCCAACTCGTGGGTCAGGGACTTCTACGAGGGAGGGGCCCAGTCACTCTGCCCCACAGTCCTACACCTCCAACAATGGACTCTACTGCTCCTTCCTCTTTCTGGTGTGGGCTGGGGCCTAGGCTGGGCCTGGGGTCTGACCCTGTGACTCGGAGCCCAGGTCCTGGTCCCCCACTCCATCCCTTAGCCCTTGGGATGAGCTGCAATTGGGGTCCAGAAGGCTCCCTCCCTGCCGATGAGTCTTTCAGGTCCTGACTGCTCACCTCTCCCAGCACTTCCACCTGCCCTCCCCACCCAGCTTACACCTCAAGCCCAGCTCACAATGCACCTTGAACAGAGGGAGGGGAGGGCTCATGGCTCCCCCTCACAGCCTGAGGGACCATAGCACCTCCTCTTCTTCTTCTCTTTGTATTTAATAAGAACTAAAATCAAACAAAAACAGAAACAACCAGGAAAATAAAATATGAATAGAAATCTGAAACAGACAACACAGCATCCTTTGGTTACTGGATCTCACCTCTGATCACAGCCCAGGTAGTTTGACAAAGTGTGGCATTTGAGTGGATTGGGATGTCAAAAGACCTGGACTTGATTTTCAGCTCTGATACTAACTGGATGACATTGAGCATTCAACCTTGAGGGACTGGGTTTCCTTATGTGTAAGACGAAAGGTTTGACTGGATGATCTAATTCAATTCAGTAAACCTTTATTAATAGCTTCCTACATTTAAGACTCTTAAATGGGACACAAGGGTGGAGTTGGGGGAAAATACAAAGATAAAGCTGTGGAGAAGCTCTCATTGAAATACAAATCCAATGGGAAGAAAGACAGGGTTAAGGATTGTAATAGAAAAAATAAATCACAAAGTTCTAGGAGCACAAAGGGGCATGATGCAATTTTGAGTTCTCAAGTTATTATGAAAGCTGATGCTCACCTATAGCTGAAGAGCCTTTCAAGGAAAGGTGTATTTGGTCTGCAGTTTAGACACTGTCACTAGTGCATACAGTTCATTGCAGCCGCTGCTTAGAACCACAAGCTACTATGGTGATTAGGCATGTCCGTCTCTCCCTGCTAATTGCACTCCTCTGCAGGGTGTAAGAAATGAAAACATGGGAAGATGGAGTTTTTCCAGTTCAGGGATTGACCTTTAAAAGAATCAGGGCAGAGAGAGGGTAATGAAGCCAGTAGAGGAAACTGGTGTAAATACCCCTGACATAAGATTGAACTAATTTAGTTTAAATGGGAGGAAGTCCAAATTAAATTGGAGAAAAATATTATCTGAATTATGGGATTTTTTTAAAGAAATGAAGTTATATTATTTCAAGTATGTGTGGTAAGATGAACTGATTTCTAGAAAAGCAGTTGTAAGTTTAAGTGCTATTGGAATCTTTTAATGACTAGACAAGTTCTGATTCATTAGGACTATCTTTTGAATGCCTATAATTCATGTATTAACCTGTTTAAAATAAAATGACTAATCAAGCTCTTTAAATTTTGTTCAATGACTGCCCCCTCCCCTTTTATGTAAACAGTTCAGACATAAACTGGAGTCCAATGTACTTCTAGTTTTCAAAACTTTACAAATTAGTGGGGTCTGAGCAAATGCTGTCTCATTGGTTCTTGTCTAACGTTGCAATTTTATTACAATCAAATCTGAAACTTTTATGTCTAAAAAGCTGTCCATAAAAGAGATCTCACAGAGGGTGGCCAGCTGGCTGCTTCAGGCTGTCATATGCCATGACATAGTGAAGGGAGACATGATGGGAGAGCTTCTGGAAGCACTTCTTGAACACAGAAATATTGACAGCCATTGGGAAGATGGAAGTAAAACAAAGAAGTAAGGAGAGTTCCTCACAGAGTCTGCTCAAGCTTGGCTAGTAGTTAGGAAAGAAAGAGGTCACATGTAGACAAGAGTTAAGGAGAAGCTGAGAAGACAAAGTTAAAAAGCATTCTGAAAGGGGAAGCGGTCTGGATGCAGGAGCCGCCAGGAGCAAGAAGCTACCCGGTGGTTTTGTTGAAGAATATTTGAATACCTGGGCAACACAGTGTGAACTTCTGGGGTCAGCTTTGGAAGCTATGAGAGTGCTATTAAAAAGGCAGGAATTGTCATGTGCTGACCTTCCACTCTGTCCAATTTTCTAGTTTGTAGTTCCAGAAATTTAATCTTATCTGCTCACTCTTAGATGCTAAGGTTTGGGGGAAATTGACTCATGCTATTCAAACTCACAAGAAAATGATTTAAAAAGCATGTGTATTAATTAATAGAGATCTACCCGGCATAACAATGCACAGTGGTCATTTCCTCTGTTCTGGCTCACTGTCCTGGAGGTTGTCCCTCCTCCGGTACAAAATTACATATCAGAAAGTAGCTCAGTAAGTGCTGAAATAAGGCAGAGGAAGACAAGTATTCCTAAAAAAATATTTTACTGAGGGGAGAGTGACTGTAGGTACTGCTCTTTCAGGTTTAGGGCATATTTCTATTTGTTCTCCAATTACTAGCCATGGGGGTGTTTTCACAAATCTATAGTAAAATTTAAAAGAAAAAGGGAAATACAATGGTCTTACCATAAAACCAAATATAAGTAACTTAATGTGCTTTATTCTGTGATTATGTCAGTTATTTTTGGTGTTAAAAACCTTGATTTTAGGGAATTATAGTACTATGTTTGTA
The DNA here is from genome assembly GCF_964165515.1 of Mesoplodon bidens. Classification (NCBI taxonomy): domain Eukaryota; kingdom Metazoa; phylum Chordata; class Mammalia; order Artiodactyla; family Ziphiidae; genus Mesoplodon; species Mesoplodon bidens. Next base: position 70,702,178 of record NC_138165.1, read on the forward strand.
AACATTTTTTTTAACTTAGCAGAATGAAAATACTGGCAACCCTATGACAGTCTCAATTTTTCCTTTTTTTTGGAGGGTGATTTATATTTCCATGAAATCCCAAAGTCTGAGAACCACTGGGTTAGAAAACTGAAATAAGATCTGTACTATACCAATGGCTTTTAAACTTCTGATCAAGACCCACAGAGAGAAATGCATTATCACATCAAAAAGAACATGCAACCCACACATATATAAATATGTATATACAAATATTTACAATAGAAATAAGTTTCACAAAACAATACTTTACCTCATGCAGTATACCCTGGTCTAGTCTATCTTACTTGTTAAAAATATCAGTTACTAAACAACAATTTGATTTCATGACCCACTAATGGGTTACAGCCCATAATTTGAAAAACACTGCTCTAGACTCAGAGCCCTCTCATCGCAGGACACAGCTGAATAAACACTGACAGGTGTTTCCTTTTTGGATATCCTTTTCTGGATTCCATTCAAATCACATCCCTCCTGCTGCACATTTTTTTTTTTGCCCTAGAAAGGTTACAGTACAGTTGATTAAATAAGAACTGTCTTTATGCTAGTTGTATCCCTGTCCTTAGGATATTCTCTTGCTGCCTTGCTTAGACTGAGAAATATTCTCTACCTCTGTTGGATTTAGAGATCATGTTGGTTCTTTTTACAACACAAGGAAGTCCCCTGGACTCATTAGCCCCACATTTACAAAATACATTTTACAGTAGGTCATTCTGCAGACTAGCAATTCACATCTGTTTTAATTGATTCTATTCACTTCAGTCACAAAGCATGACATTTTAGTTACTACTCAAATTCAAGATGTGGGGAGGGACAGAGGGGGACATCTTATTCCAGCCCTCCAACACTGACGAAGCATGCAAGATAGAGTCCAGAGGAGAGAAGCCAACTCAATTAAACAAAAAGAATGGTTAAGAATAAGTTACAATGGCCCCATATAATTAGTTTGGCTATGTAAGCCTGCCACCAGAGTAATGAAGAATGGAAAATACGCCAGGCATGTTTTGTAGTCGCTATCATTTTCTTTTGGACCCTAGGGTTGAAGCCAGTGCAACAGTGTTATGTGATGGTTCAGAGCATGCCTGTGGTGACAAACTGTCTGCGATCAAACCCCTCCTCTGCCCTTTACCCTCATAGGTAGGTACTATTGATGTCCTGTTTTCAAATGAGGGGACTGAGCCCACCCCAGAGAGATTAAGTGACCTTGGACAAGTTTCTTAACCTCGCTAAGAGTCAGCTATTAAACGAGAAACACTAAGAGTACCTACTTCATAGGGTGGCTGTGAGGATTCATTGAGTTTATATATGTAATGTACTTAGCCTGGCCACATGGTAAGCATTTAATAAATTTTAGTTATTATTGTAATTATCAGCTAGTTGTTTACACGTTGGGTTTTAGAGTCAAGTCACCTGGATTCAAGTCCTAGCTTCTACTTACTAGCGGTATAATATTGGGAAAAGTACTTAATTTTTCTAAGCCTCCATTTCTTCATTAAAAAAATTGTGCTACTACTACTTACTATAGTGTTGTTCCACATTTCACAGATTTAATAATACCACACAGTGCCTATTACATAGAATATACATAAATACCAGCCAGCTAGCCAAAATTACCAACGTGCCTTCATTTTGCATTTATTTATTAAATACAGTCTTTCTAATATATTAATTGAGATCTTGACTTATATGTCAGAATCTTGGCTAAAGCACAGTTTAATAGCTCTTTATCTCTTTGTTTTCCTACAAGAGAACAGCATTCCTTCCCCCAAAGAATCAGATGAACATGAAACTTTAAACGAAACTGAAGAATTCACTCCAGTTCAATAACTGTCCTTTTGAATTTCCATTGTGTGCTAAGCACAATATCCTATAAGGCAAATTTATGCCTGGCAAAGGTTGAAGAAAAGCCAAATTGAAAAGACTACTATAATTAGAACTTTTGCTAATGGCACTTGAACTGATTAATGTCCGATAGTACCTACTCTACCGAAGCATCATTTTTAGACAGTTATACATTTATATTAAATTAAACGTTCGTTGAATAGATGGGCTTATGTAGTAGTGTCTCCATATAGCTCTTGGAGTTAATTCTGTAATGACACAGCCAGTGTATCTGAGGGCCTTCTCCCTTACTGTTTTCTGTGCCTGGAACGTTGTTGCCATTTCTTGTCACATGGCTGGCTTTTTTCTCATCATTCCGAGTAGTCTTCCCTCGCCGTTCTACCTAATGTGGGTCTTATTCTCAGCTTCTCTCCACCACCACCGCACTGCGTATTTTTTGTGGTACATATCACTATTTGAAATAGTCCTGTTTATTTGTGAGCTTGTTGTTGTCTCTCCTGCTAGATCTAAACCTCTGTGAAAACAGGGACTTGTCTATACTATTCACTCTCTGTATTATTTTTTCTGTTTAAATTTAGCAGCTTAAAACAACACACATTTAACATCTTAACAGTTTCTATGGGTCCAGAGTCCATGCCTGGATTATCTGGGTCCTCTGCTCAGGGTTTCGCGAGGAAGAAACCAAGGTGTTGGCTAGGCTGCAATCTCATCTGAGACTCTTCTGAGCTCATTCAGGTTGCTGGCAGAAGGCAATTTCTTGTAGTTTTAGAACCTAGGTCTCCTTTTCCTTACGGGCTATCAGTTGGTGTGATATTTTCAGCTTCTAGAAGCTACCCAGGGTTCTATCCATGAGACTTTCCCACAACGTGGCAGTTTATTTCTTCAAGGTCAGCAGGAGAGTCTCTGACATCTAGATCTTTTTTAAGATATCACCCGATTAGATCAGGCCCACCTAGGATGATTTCCTTTTGATTAAGTCAGAGTCACCTGATCTAGGGACCTTGTTTACACCCTGCAAAATCTTCTCACTTTTTCCACATAAAGTAACTTAATCAGGGAAGTGATAGCTCATCATATTCACAGGTGCCCCTGTACTCAAGGGGAGGGGATTATACAGGCAGGTACACGATGGGTGGATCTCCTGGAAGCCAGCTTATAATTCTGCCTATCACACTGTTGTGGCCCTGAGACCTAGAAGAGCCTCTGACACTGAGTAGGTATTTAGTACATACTTGTGAATAAATGAAAGAATAAATGCCAATGAAACAAGAACCAAGCAATCAGTGAGAAATGAAAATAAACTGTCGGCTCTGCGTTCAGATATATGTTTTGCATCCTATAGTGATTTCAAAACAGTCATGTGATTTGATTGTCCATTTAATTTACTTTCCTTCCTGAGGGGGTTTATGACTATCACATGATATAAAGGGAAATCAATCTGTATTTGTTGTATTATATGAGCAAAGTTTCTGTAGTATAATCTTGATGAATTATTCTGCCCAGCAACCCTATGCAGATGAAATCTTAAACCTAAGGATGCTAGAAAGGCTTGCACATGGAAGCCCAGCACATCATTAGCAAATCAGGAATAACTGAGATTAGAACTTGGACTTTTGCTGTCTGTTGTTCAACATTTAATACTGCACTGCTTCCCCAAATCAGAGAAGAAGGAGGCATTTTCATTTCTAGGAGAAACGATTTAAAATCAAGTTCAGAAAGATGTTGTCAGGGCTATATCTAAGATACAATGTTGTGAAACGACCCTCTTAAGGAAAAGTCGGCAGTCTCATTATTTGAGACCTAAACTGGAGGGATGAGGCAAGCATAGGATAGTGTATTAATCCGCTTGGGCAGCCACAACAAAATAGCACAGAGTGGGTGGCTTAAACAACACACATTTATTTTCTCACGGTTCCGGAGGCTAGAAGCCCTTGATCAAGGTACCAGCAAATTCCATTTCTGGTGGGAGCTTTCTTCCTGACTTGTAGACCACCATCTTCTTGCTGTGTCTTCATATGGTTCTTCCTCCGTGCCTGCCCTGGGGAGTGAGAGAAAGCTTTGCTCTCTCTTCCTCTTCTTATAAGGACACCAATCCTATCGAATTAGGGCCCCACCCTTATGACCTCATTTAACCTAATTACCTCCTTAATTAAACACTCTATCTCCAAATACAAGTCACACTGGGAATTAGGGCTTCAACATATGAATTTGGGATGCACAGTTCATGACAGACAGCCAAGGAAGTTACAGGCGAACACAGGGAGCCAGGTAAGCAGAGCAAGTAAGAGCTCAGGCTTTTTTTTTTTGGCGGTATGTGGGCCTCTCACTGTTGTGGCCTCTCCCGTTGCGGAGCACAGGCTCCGGACGTGCAGGCCCAGCGGCCATGGCTCACGGGCCCAGCCGCTGTGCGGCATATGGGATCCTCCCGGACCGGGGCACGAACCCGTTTCCCCCACATCGGCAGGTGGACTCTCAACCACTGTGTCACCAGGGAAGCCCAGAGCTCAGGTTTTGAATTTGAATTCCAACTCTTCCTCTTGCTTGCATCAGGGGCAAATCCAATTGTTGTGGGCCCTGGAAAGTTTTGTATTCCCTGTCTTAAAGAGGGCTTTAAGACAGGGAATACAAAATTAAGTATGGAGTCTTGGAAGCGGCTTATGCAAACACTGGGCTCTGAAGCTTAAACTTCACTAATTTGGCAGCAAGTCCTCCTCTACTTGCTGTACAGCTAAGCAAGTTACTAAACCCCTCTGAGTCTCGATTTCCTCAGATGTAAAATGGAGCTACTAATTATTATATTTAAATCCTAGAGGTGTTGAGAGGATTAAATTGCAACTTATAAACTCTCCTCATTAGCTATTTTTATTGTTACCTTTATTATTATTGTCACTCTCATCATCATTATTCAGCTTCTTCATTTTACAGATGAAGATATAGACAAAAAACTGTTATATCATTGTCCTACACCACACAGCCAGTTAGCTAGGAGACTGGGCCAGAGTAATTCCTCCTGATTCATGGTCTGTCTCTTTCTACAGCTCTGTAGAGATGGCGTTTTGTACTTTCTTTCCCCAGTATTCATACCTGTAAAGAAGATGTTGGTATAATCACAATCTTCACCCCCTTACATCTACTCTATGGCTGTTATAGAATGAAAGAGATCTAAACAGCAGATATTACTTTGGTTGGATTTAAGCTTTATTTTCATTTTTATCTACATCTAATGGGGTTGAGGTCTATGAAATAAAAAGCTATATACAGTCAATCTAAATTTTTTATCATTACTAATTGGAAGGCTAAGTTTCCATCTGCATTTGGGTTGAAATGATGACTTGAAAACAAAGAAGTTCTCATCTGGGAGTGATTCCCAAGTTCCCACATGCACAGATTTTGCCAGGGACCTTAGAAGATTTTCCTGGGAAAGTTCCGAGGAGTCAGTCCCAAGGGCTCTAACGCGCCCCTTGGAAATCCGTACTGGATGACAGAACTTGGCTCTTCTCCATTCCCCTCACAGCCCCACATATGTGAGAATCGTTCCATGTTATCTTGGCTCTGGCAGAACTCTGTGCCTCAAGCTAGTTTTAACACTTTTCAAGTACAGATAATGTTGATTCCAATGTACCGGAACTTTTTTTTCTTTCAGTGACCCACCACATATATTCTGGCTTGCTCATCAGGGCTGGGCAGTTTCAGTCTGATTGATATTGGACCCGAAGATGTTCATCCTTAAAATTAGTACAGTGTGGAGGATAAGCAACATTTGACTCAGGGCTCTAAATCTTTGGCCTCTGGGTCTGAATGAAAAAAAAAAAATACAACCGAGTAGTAAATATCTTTCTCATTTCTCTCATTTCCAAATGCACAATTATAGAATCATGAAACTATCAAAACAAACTATGTAGCAATTTAGAATCTACAAATGTATAGAACGTGGTTCAGCATGGGTTTTCCTGTTCTGCTATTGGCTGTAATAAACATAGGTAAGTAATAATAAACATAGGTAAGTTATTTAACCTGTAGTTCTTATTTATGTATAAATAATAAAAAGAGGTTCTTAAAGCTCCTAGAGGAAAAAGTGTCACTTATCTACAAGGAGGCTATGAATATTATTTTATTATCATTATTAATATATCTATCAGAGATAATGTTGCTAATGTTGTATGACTAGAAAACCAGTGCTGATTTTTGCTTTAGGATCTTCATGAGGACCCTCCAGGTTTGTCTACTAGACCTGCTGTTTGTTAAACAGCCATGAGCATATAGTAAAACCGGCCAGTTAGGAGAAGTGTAGTGACAGCCAAGCACATCTGTCAGGGGACCTCTCCCTTTCTCTTCTCCGTCCTTTTAGATTTGTAGTGGAGAGGCTGGTGGACTCTTCCTCTGGGCTCTGCACCTTTCCTAACCTCCTGCCTTCAGGTTCTCTGCTCTGCTGGTTTCGGGCAACTGCACCATCATCCTTTTTTTTTTTTTTTTTTTTTTTTTTTGTGGTATACGGGTCTCTCACTGTTGTGGCCTCTCCCGTTGTGGAGCACAGGCTCCGGACGCGCAGGCTCAGTGGCCATGGCTCGCGGGCCCAGCCGCTCCACAGCATGTGGGATCTTCCTGGACCGGGGCATGAACCTGTGTCCCCTGCATCAGCAGGCGGACTCTCAACCACTGCGCCACCAGGGAAGCCCCACCATCATCCTTTAACTTCAGCTTTGCATCCCTGTTTACACTTCCTCCACAGCATCACAGTTCCTTCTTTCTAGTCTAAGTCTCTCTTTTTGGCCCCATCCTATTCAGTAGAGATTCTTAAAGGTATCAGGGCCTAATTTATCTGCCCTATTTTTTTTGTTTTAACACCTTGTTATATCTTAAGTAGTTATTAAGGTGTTACATTCCTACAGACATAAGAGAAGAAAACACTTGATCACGAGGACTACCAGTCTTTTCTTTGTAAACTCTTTTTGTATAATATAGAAAGATGCAAAGAATGATTTCTTGGTCAGTTACACATCGAAGCAATAAAAAAGAAGTCTACCTGGATCCAGATACTATCTTCTACCAAGGCTCCTCTTCTGATCCCCATCACCATATTAGTCTATATGCTGATATTTGCCAGCATGGGACTGTTTACTTCTTAATATTTATGAGCAGAGTATTACATCCAGGAACAATATCTTCTCAGACTTGAACTTAGAATAGTCATTCTCAATCATCATTTATTCAACAAGTGTGTGCCAGGCACTGTTCTAGGTGCTTGGGATAAATCAGTCAACAAAACAGACCCCCCCCAAAAAAAATCTCTGCTCTCCTGGGGCTTGTTTTTCATTTTAAATGTTTATGTAAAAACACAGGTGAGTTTCTATACCTGCTTGCATCCTCCAGATATTCCTGCATTTTGCCCTTGAGTGCAGTAGTTTGTCTTGTATAGGAAATAGCGTTCCTCCCAGCACAGTGAAAGTTATGTCACAGGCTGACTTTTCAAACAGGATGAGATTGGCAGGCTTCTCTTGAAGCCTGATTTTGCATGCTTCTCCAGAGTACCAGTGTGAAACCACTTTTCAACTGGAGCAGGGTTGTGCCCCTGGTTGTGAAATGCTGTAATCCCAGCTCAGGTTTGCACAAGCAATGTGTGGTCAGTGTTAGCCACAAGCACTATGCAGAGTTTTCATTTATTTTTTTGACAAGACAGAGTTCAAAAACAGTTAAGTAAAACAAAGTTCACTGCAACATTTCCAAAAGTAGTAACTACTATTTGACTATTTTCAGTGGTAAGAATAAGAAGTTTAAGAGTAGGCTTTAGATAAAGCATGGAGAATTGTCACTGTTTAGGAGATTTGGAAAGTAAATAATTATGCTTGGATTAAAAGAAGACTAATTCATTTTGCTGTGCAGTAGAAGCTAACAAGATTGTAGAGCAACTATACTCCAATAAAAATTAAAAAAATAAGACTATTAACACACACAGGACATGGATCAAAATGGATTGTGTGTGTGTGTGTGTGTGTGTGTGTGTGTGTGTGTATCTTAGGGAATAGAAGAAATGTGACTTGTGAGTTGGGGAAATGTAAGGTATCCCCTGGCTTCAGAACCGGTAATCTCTCAAATGCTTCATAAATGCACAAGATGCTCCCTGGGCTGGATTTGAAAACCTCTGAATTTTCTGAAACAGCTGTACAATCACTTGGAGACAGTTTACAGTTGACTGCAAATCAGAGGAGGCTCCTATATGTCATTTGTTCTAGCAGGCACGGGGAATGTATTGAACTTGTGAAATGTGCCTTTGATAACCCGTTAACAAAATCTGCCTGGATTACAACCTCCAACCTTCCAAACTCCCATTTTCCCTTTTTACCCCCATATTAGGGATAGTTAAAATCCTCAGCCCTGGGAGCATGGAGGAGGCTGTTTTCAACACAGGCTGTGGTAATTTGTTGAGTGCACCTGGGCTGTGTTCCTGGCTAGATCCTCCACATACCCAGTCTGGACATAGAACTGATTTCTGTCAGCTCTGATGTGCCTGAAAAATTTCTTTCAAGGCAGTTTCCTCTTCCAACATATCCCAGGGGAATTTCCCCTAGGGGGTGTGAGGCAACATTAGATTGTGACTGTGATAAGATATTCCCATGTTGGAAGAGTTTTGTATGACAAGCAGCACGTTACATCTGTTGTTTTCCTCATACAGGGTGTATTTCACAGGGAATGATATTGGAACACAACCCAGGACTCTGTCTTAACTCCCCTGCAGTCTTGTACTTCCCCCTCCTCAGTGATGGCAGACCCCGAAACACTTAGTGATGTATGGTAGCCTATCTGTGAAGTGTGCTGAATGCAGTGCATTTGCTTTCCGACTCTGGAGTATTGTGTTTCATTTTGAGCATCATATTTTTGAAAGGGATGTTGACAAACTGGAACTCAGCCACCAGAAAACTTTTTTGGAACAAGGTCGGAGAAAAAATAATTACATTCCTGTTTGCCTAACTGGTACCTGAGCAATAGAGGACTCCAAGGATGGTGAAGAGTCAGCAAAGTGCAATGAGAAACTGTTTTAAAAGAACTGGAGGTGTTCAGCCTAGAGGGATCCATTATTTATTTATTTTTTTGCAGGGGGTGGTGGCCATGAGCCAAATGTTTGAAAGGCTGTCATGTGAAAAAGCAAATTATCTTTTCTTTCTCCATGTAGTTCCAGTCAGCAGAACTAGACTCAGTATGTGGGATTCATGGGTAAAAAGATTTTTATTCTATGTAAGGAAGATCATTCTGCTTATTAGAGTTGTGCAGTGGTGGAATATGTATGTACAAACAAAAGATATAAGATCTTGTAAAGAGAATCCCTATACTGAATACGTAGTCAGGTCAGATATGTGAAGATTTCTTCCAATTCAAATATTCTATAATTTTCTGAATTAGGAGTTTCTTGTTCAATTTTCATTTTGACAGAGGATTGATAAAGGCTTGAAAGACTTTTTTTTTCCCTTCCTATGTCCCCTAATAGCAGAAGACAATTGAGCCAACTAAGCTATTCCATGGCTTTAACAAAATTGGCCTTACATCTGTTTGTTTTTGTTTTTTTGAATTATTTTCCCTTTTGAAGCATATAATCCTGTATTAAGGAAAACTTACAACATCAACTAAGTATCCATGGATCCTCATTGTAGTCTGGACAACCTCCTAAGATTTTAAATGAACTTTGGTATCTTGTTACTTCCTTGCCTGTAGAGCTAACCTGTGAGTTTTGCCCACCCAGTATCCGTTCCCATTCCCTCTCATTTTCCACGCCCCCACTGCATGTGGTCTTGGTATTTCCCTCAATCAAAGCTCCCTGCCTTGGGGGACCGACTCACACTTAGCCAATCAGACTCTCTTGGGAATTGGAGTGATGAGTCCTGTGACACAAGGACTGAGAGTGGTTGGCCTCACTGCAGCTCCCTGTGAAGGTCAGGTCTTTTAGTTCTGGTTTCCTGGATCTGCATGCAGATGGCAGCTTGATCGCACAGTTGTTTGTTAGGTAGCCATATTGCTTGATTGTTAAACGAGGAATTGATATCAAGATTCGGAGTGTTTCCTTGTTTCCAGTGAGAAGGCAAAATGAAATATATGCAGTGTGTACAATTAAGCATCTTTCGGGGAGAGGCTTCCATGGGCTTGCTTAACCAGAGGCCTTAGGGTGTGAGAATTCCTGCTTCCTGAAGTGCTGGAAAGTTAAGGTCAAATGCTGGATGTGTTTCAAGTTCTGAGACAATACCAGCCGATTTCAAAGCTGGTGTTTGTGTGTGCGTGCAGATGTATGTGTACAGAACCGGAGAGGAAAAGCAGCCTCTAAAACTTTGCTTTGAAAGATGCCAAAACACTGGGAAAGATATGTGTGTTTGGATGAAACCTGTCTCTTGTAAATACAAGGCGCAGGGAAGCCTGACTCCTCTTGCCCTGCTTTTGAACTTCTGTTCACATTAAGCAATTTCCCTCACCTTGGCTGTTGAACTTCCCTTTGTAGTGAAATTCATGAGTACAGTGACCTGGCAAGAAAATGGTAGAAAGAAAGGGTGTGTTGGACTAGATTGCATTTTTCCTGAACACTGAAATATCAGGATGTATGGAACATGAGTCATCACTTTCTGCTGGAAACTTTTATGACCTTTACAGAGTAGGTCAAATTCCTCCCAAGCTGTGCTTCTTCACACCCCAGTGCATGACAGTAAAAGGGCAAATCCTAGGGAGGCAGAAGCATATTCATATTTTTTTCTTGCAATCTGTTACACATTATTTTTTTTGACACACTGCTTCACATGATGGTACTAATGGTGAGAACTAAGGTCAAGTGTGTTGGGAGATTTGCCTGGTCTGCCTGTTGTGAGTGTTCTAACTCAGGTGGGGTAACCTGGAGCCCTGCTAGCCTTAGGATGGTGGTAAAGGGGAGGAGGGTCTCTTTGAGGACTTGGGAAAATCATTATAGGGGAGGCCCCTGAGGGAAAAGCCACATTCCATACTGCAAATCCCAGCCTGTCAGCAAACTAGAACTTGATTTGATAAACTAGAACAAACAGGCAAAAGTACTGCAACAGTGTTCTGGTTAAGGGCCATTTTGAAGAGGGCCACTTAGTTCTGCTTCTCTGTCAGCTCTGAGGGCATCACAGTTTGACCAATGACGTCAATAGAGAAGAATCTGAACTCTCAAGAAGAGTTTGTGTTGCATATACTATACTTTTAAGAATCTGGGAATTGGGGTGTGGTGTAAGGGAGCAGGCTGGGAAAATGCCCTGAAAAATTAAGCTTGAGTAGAAGAACTTGGTCATGGAAGAGCCCCCAACTATGTCAGCCCCCATTTTTTTATTCTACAGGAATACCTCATCTTTCTAAAATCATTTAGAAATGCAGAAATCTACACAGTGGATTTTTCTATCTAAAACATACCTTTAAGGCTTCTGACCACTTTTTACTTTGATCTTTTTAAAATGAATTGCACACTTCTTTGCTTTCTTAAAAGATTTAGTTAAGATAATATAACATTTCCACTTTTCTGTTTACTGTCAGATGCTTGGCTGTCACTTCTTATGGCTGCCATTCCTGCCTCTAATGGACTTTCTCCCCATGACTAATTTGCTGCTTTTAAATGGCAATGGCTAAAAATTCAACATGGATAAGCTTAGAAATGTTGATGATATATGTCTTTGAATGGGAGAGAAGAAACTCTCAAGTCAAGAGTATGAACTTTAATGAAATGAGTTTGGTGACATGCATTGTCTCATCTTGGAGACCTTTGCAGACATCTCCCAGAGGACCTTTTTTGTCCATCTTTGGTTCTCAGTGGTGTCTTAGACGTTTGCAGTTACCAGATAAGTGACCCTCAGATAGGTAGGGACTTTTCTTCAAAGGTTAGAAAAAGAATCAAAGATACCTATCCACCAATTGGGAGCTGGGGTCAGCTGCAGAGTATGTGGCAAAGTCATTTAAGTTCAACAGCTTGATCGCTGTTCCCATGCTTTCTCTGAGTGAATGCAGAGGAGTCTTCCACAGTGAAGATGCTGTGCCAGCATGAGGAGAAGCAGCAGACAGCTCCTAAAGATGCTACATATTGGGGACAGGCTGGAAGGGCAGTGTTTGGAAGTAACAGACAAAATGGGGAGGAGCCTTCTGCAGAGGGTGGCTGCAGACTCTGACCATGACCGAGGGTAGCACTCTGGGTTTTTAATTGAGCCAGCTATAAAACTGAGTGACCTGTCCTTTGGGGCTGTATTTATCAAGAACTCAAATGCCCTGTCTTAGAGCATCTAGGAGCTTGGAAAAAGCACCCCCCCACCACCAATACTTTTATTTTAGACTAAGCAACCTAAGCGGATGAGAACAAGGCTGTGCCCTAGGATGAGCTGGCCAAGAGCCCAGAGTCTGTGACTCCAGAGCCACTGATATTTTTTCTTATACCATAATGCTTTTACATGTAAAATGTTGTGAATGCAACCAAAGATTTTCCACTAGAAGCAAACCTATTACTAGTTTCTGGATATACAAATCCTGATGCTAAGGTTAGGTGATTTTTCACACTTAAGCAAAAGATGGCACTTGATCCTCTGTGGTAAATGGTCAAATGATTTAGAAAAGTTGTTTTTATATTTTTTATCTATCAGTAGATGGCAGGAGATACCATCAAATTAAGATTTAAAAAGGAAAGAAAATGATAGAATTCAGTCTTTGTTCCTCGTATTACCTGGAAAAACTGGTATCTAGGGTAGTCAGTGTGCTGTTGTGCAGTACCTAGGGAGACAGTATTTCTGAATATGGATTTGAGTTCAGTTATTAGTTTCCTGATTAATCAGGCAAGATTACAGTTACTTTAAAACAATAGTCAAATGCTGGAACTAAATTGACTCTTTTGAAGAGACACCAGGAGAAACGATTCATCACTCATGTTGCTAAGATTAATTGGGCATTATAATTGTGTTAAGTGGATTCACACACCATGTAAAAATCTAGGAGCTTTTCCTATTTTCTTTGTTCCTTCCTTCCTCTCTCCTTCCTTTCTTTCTTTCTTTCTTTCTTTCTTTCTTTCTTTCTTTCTTTCTTTCTTTCTTTCTTTCTTTCTTTCTTTCTTTCTTTCTTTTCTTCCTTTCTTTTCTTTCCTTCTCTCTTTTCTTCCTTCCTTCCTTCCTTCCTTCCTTCCTTCAAGCAGAGAAGAGAGAAAATAGAGCTAGTTACCTTCAGTGTGAGTTAGGGAAATCCAACATCCTAACTGGCTTTACCTAAGATTATGGGGATAGAGCACCACAGTTAAAACAATACTAACTAAACATAGGGATGTTTTCCACATGCCTTAATGGACTCTGGTCCCATGAGCTGATGATTTTCATGGTCATTTTCATCAAGATTAAATTTGATTTTACTTATTTTTCTGAAGTGCAGACTTCTCTTAGAAGTACTGGACCTATTTTTTCCTTATTTGGAGATTACAGAAAGTTGAAGTACTGTGGAATTTCCAAGATTTGAAATTGTCAGTCTTCATGTTGTTCCTTTTTTATCTACTTGCCACCATTTAACAATGATATGATTCTTCTCTATGATACAAGCATTTGAACCAGCTACTTTATTATTTTTCCACTCTTTCCCCATTTGAATTTCTCAGAGACTTTTTAGAAAAATTCTCAATCGTTTATTGGCTTTTTTTCTTTCTTTGACAACAACTTAAAGCCATCTGTAGGTTAGGAAAGCCAAGTGTAAGAGCATTCACGTGGGGATCACATCCATCGCCAATCTTTGTTAATGTGGAGCTAGAAGTCATCATGGGCGTGGCCCAAATGGCTCCCCAGGTTGGGAGCATTCAATCCTGGAAGACAGAAATGGAACTGGATTTGCTTTCAAGAGAGCCCTACTACTTTTCCTTATAAATATCTCTACTAGGAAAAATCTTTCAATCAAAGATACATTATGTCCTCCTTTAAAAAAAAAAAGATCCAAACTGTGACCAGTACCAAAATATCTTCTCAAGGACTATAACAAATGATGTGCCCAGTCTCTGGTTTGTCGCCTGAAATTCCCACATTTGTCAATCAGTGTTACCAAGCTCAGTACTGTGCCATTGCACTGTTGGGTCAGGGTATGGTACCTCTAGGTGGGGCATGGAGTAGCCTGAAGACCCTTTTTACAGAGATTTTTAAATTTATTATATGCTGTAAATTTAATATTCTATTTTTCAGGAACACTCCTTCCACTCTCTAAAGTGACAATAAATTACATGTCTACACTATTTACTGGTTGTCTGTTTCTCCTCACTTCCCTTTCTGATGACTCTACCTACCTGTTTTGTGTGTACCATTATCTCTGAGCTCAGCTGCTAAGGATGCATATTATATATCATCATATTTTCCTCTGTATAAACTTGTTTACAACAAAGGATCTTATAACTTATTTCACATAATAAGTTACAAATGACTAATAAACATCATATAAAGTACTAACTCTCTTAAATGTATGCTGATTTTAATAGAAAAAAAAAACCTTTAAAGCCAAAAAAATACATCTCTAATCAGATAATTGTGAGGCAATATGGAGAGTCTGAGACTTTACCCTACTTGTACGCAATCAAGTTTGCCTGTCATAGTTTCATGGATGCTGGCAGAAGATATAAGACTCCTGGGTCAGAATTAAAGGACAATTTATTACTCTCAGTGATATTAGTAACCAGATATTGGCCCAATTCTCACACGGTGGTGCGAAGAGGGCTATGTAATGGTAGCACATGCAGTGATTTGTATTACAGGAAGGGAATCCATAAGTTAGTGAACCTGAATCTTTTATAATGGGCAGTAAGCCTGTCTGGCCTTTGCTGTGGAGGGAGATACTGTCTATTCCAAGGCTGTTCACTACACAAACACACTGGAGAAGATAGTCAAGAATAAAGAAATGCAGAAACATGAGAGACCCATGGAGATTTGTCTCCCAACAGTAGTTGCAGATCAGTAAAAGGACTGGGAGAAGTCATCTGGGGAATCTGTTTTTGGCAAATTTTAAGTCTTACTAGAGGCAAACATGTACTTTGCTTATGCATGGGTCTGACTTCAGTTTTCTAAATTATCCCAGAAAACTGGTCTTCCTACTTTAAGTACAAGTATACCTCGGAGATATTGCAGGTTCAGTTCCGGACAACCACAATAAAATATCACAGTAAAGCGAGTCACACAAATTTTTTTGTTTTCCCAGTACATATTAAAGAATTATTATTGGGCTAAAGTGTCTAATTATTTTTTTAAGTTTCTTGATTGCTTTTGCCAGATTGCTTTCAAGAAAGATTACATCAATGTATACATACACATGACAGTCTTCGAGATTGCTTTTCTCCCTACATAGTCATCACAGTTGAGTGTTTTACTTTAAAGAATATTTTAATGAAATAGTTGAAAACTATATTTTTTACTTAGTATGTCTGATAGTGAGGAGGAAATATTTTATTTTATGTTAATTGGTTACTTAAATTTGTTTTTATGAATCATTTATTTGTGTTCTTTGCTCATTAATCCTGTAATATCTTAGTATTTTTCTTACTAAGGAAGAAACCTTCCATGTAACATTTTGTGTACTAGAATTTTGTCAGATATTTCCCCGATATATTATTTTTTAATGTGCTAAAATTATTTTTAGACATTTGGAAATTAAAACTAATCTAATAAAATAATTAACCATTATCCATATGATTTATTCTATTGCTTAGATATACTTATCCACTCAGGATCTTAAATATTTACTATGTTTCTTTTCAGGTATTTTATGTTTTACTTGTACTTTTTTTTTTTTTTTTTTTTTTTGCGGTACGCGGGCCTCTCACTGTTGTGGCCTCTCCCGTTGCGGAGCACAGGCTCTGGACACGCAGACTCAGAGGCCATGGCTCACGGGCCCAGCCGCTCTGCGGCATGTGGGATCTTCCTGCACTGGGGCACAAACCCGTGTCCCCTGCATTGGCAGGAGGACTCTCAACCACTGCGCCACCAGGGAAGCTCATACATTTTATTTTTTAAATCAGTACTTCTGAGTACCTTTTGATATATGATATCGGCAAGGACATTTCCTTCCCTAAAATTTAAGCCAATTTCCCCAACAGTGAGTGAGCTATATTTCTTACTCAATTATTTGTGGTGCTTTCTTGACCGTGTACTAAATGTAAAATTGTAGGGTGTCTATAAAATTTAGTGTTGGAAGTATATTCTTCTCTCCCCTCACAAATGTGTTGTTGAATGACAGTCTTGTGTTGGATATAGGCTGCATCTTATTGTTGCTTGTCTCGTGAGGACTGGCATAGATATATTAGAAATATTTTATTTCATGTATTCATAAGAACAATTAAAATGACCTAAGACTCATTATAACTCCAACATATGCTCTAAGTTCAACAAAAATATTTTCCAAAATTCAAGAAAATATTTAAATGGTAAAATATATCATAGGTTTTTCATCAGTTTTGCATTTTGAATTTTTTGAATTTTTGAGAAATGAAAACTAACTGTATTCTTCTAGTGTGAAGTAACCTGCTTTAAAACTCAGTTTGCTTCATGACCTTTTTTTTTTTTTTTTTAGATTCCATATATATGTGTTAGCATACGGTATTTGTTTTTCTCTTTCTGACTTACTTCACTCTGTATGACAGACTCTAGGTCCATCCACCTCACTACAAATAACTCAATTTCGTTTCTTTTTATGGCTGAGTAATATTCTATTGTATATATATGAAGAACCTAGGGGTAAGATGGGAATAAAGACACAAACCTACTAGAGAAAGGACTTGAGGATATGGGGAGGGGGAAGGGTAGGCTGTGACAAAGTGAGAGAGTGGCGTGGACATATATACACTACCAAACGTAAAATAGATAGCTAGTGGGAAGCAGCCGCATAGCACAGGGAGATCAGCTCGGTGGTTTATGACCACCTAGAGGGGTGGGATGTCGGGGTGGGATAGGGAGGGTGGTGGGGAGGGAGATGCAAGAGGGAAGAGATATGGGAACATATGTATATGTATAACTGATTCACTTTGTTATAAAGCAGAAACTAACACACCATTGTAAAGCAATTATACTCCAATAAAGATGTTAAAAATAAAAAAAAAAACTCAGTTGCTACCCATTTAGAGAAGAAAATTGCTCCTCAGGTGGTACAAGACTTTTTTTTTTTTTTTTTCCTACTGTGGTGGAGGTCGGGAGGATTCCTTAAGAAATAGTTTACATTCTTTGGTGAGGAGGAATAAAAAAGTATGAAAGATTGAACATTTTCCTTTTTTTTTCTTTAGAGCTATGTAATAATAGGCAAAACCAGGTTTTATGGAAAATCAATGGAAGTGAGTTACTCTGACAGAAATTTTTCATCCTTCACTGATTATGTGATGCTCCAGATAATAAATATTTTAAGTCAGTACATGTTGGTAACTTATTAGGCAGTATGAAATAATGAAAACAATACAAAAGTCTGGAGATGAAAATACTTAGACTGGTGAAACAGCAAGTCTATATAACTATTAGGTACTATCTAGAGTTTTAATATTATAGGTTAGTGGACCAGAAGAATATGGTTAGTAAAAGAACTGGGCATTTTCCATTTCTTTTAAAATTGCCTCCCTCTATATTTTTCTACAAAGGTTATCCTTTTACCCAAAAAGAAAAAAATCTCAGAAAAACATCTTTTGTTACAAGTCTGAGGATGTAGTTTTCTTTCTATTTTATTTCTATTTTCCTCCAAATCAGACAATGCATTCACATCTCTAGCTTCAGATGTTATTCATAAGGATCAATGCAAAAATTACATTCTTCACAGAATATAGAAATACTAGGGTCCATGAAACTCACTTTCAATAAATTCAAGTTATTATTTGTTTCACGCTAGTGCGTCACCAGCTATTGAAATCCATGTTGGAGAAACACAACTGCTTCAGAGATGCTTGGGGTAGAAGAGTAGTGTGTGCTCTGACCTTGTAAGAGCTTAAGGGGGCCCCAGGCAAATCAATATGCATCTCAGAGAGAAGAGAGTCCAGGTAGAGTGGAGTCAAGCACGGACTCTAGACCCAGTTGCCAGTCCCATCCTGGCTCTGCCACTCAGCTTAAAACTTTGTATAAGCCACTTAACTTCTCTCTTTTAGTTTCCACATTTGTAAGATGGATATTGTTATGAGGGTTAAATGAGCTAATCTATGTAATGCACTTCGAACAGAGACTGGCACAGACTAAGAACTTGATGTAAATGTTTATTAAAGAAACAAAATAAACTTCTTGGGTAGGACATGAAGGCAGGAGAGAGAGAACCAGGCATATGGAGTTTCCATGAGCTTGTTTGTCTGAAATGGAGGATTCTGGGCTGGGAAAAGTGGAGAAAATGGGTCTTGAGAAGATTCTGCAGTCCACAATCAAAGTTTACATTCACTTCACAGAGTGGGATTAAGGCTGTTATCCAAGTGAAGGGCCCATTTCTGTGTGCAGAATGTGGGTGAAAAGGAAGACGGAAAGCTGAGGGACAGCAAGAGAGAGACCGTGCAAGGCTTCCTCCTTTGTTTTTCCATTTACACCTGTGACTGCTTATGTGTTTCTGTCACTGCAGTTTCCTTTTGAAAATAGGTGAACTATAAATTTACTTATTTAATAAGGTAAAAAGGAAGTACAAGTAATAAATAATTAAAAATAAGTAAGTCCTGGGCAAGGAGATCATCGTCGGGCTGAAGAAGTGGATTTAGGGCTCTTGGGATGACACAAATACATAGGTCGTATACTGACTAAGTGGAGAAGAGGCAACATACACATTATGTTGAGTAACTGGACTCAAGAAAAGGTAGTTATGACTGATGTGTGAAGATTTTGAATGTACTTTTAAGTAGAGAGGTCCTCCAAATAGTAGGCAATGTGGGATTGGATTAAGCAGAGAGAAAAGGAGAGGAGAGAACGTGGAGAGCTATTTTAACACTGGGGCAGCTTTGCCCTTTGCCACAGACATCCAGAGATGCGGTGACTACAGTCTGTCACCTAAAAGGAACCATTGATGGAGATACCGTCTTCAGTGATAACTCTTGGTAGCAGTGAAAGTATGGTTTTAAATTAAATTTGAAAATTTCCTCAAAGCTGCTTCTTCAAAGACAAATGACCCTCTTATGATATGTGTAGTTAAATAAAATAATGGATGGGAACGGCTTTGGAAAACATTAACGTGCTATATAAATGTAAGGTGTTATCATCATGTACTCTGTGTTAGAAAACATGCCATAAAAAGAGATTATTTTTGTGGACTAAACAGTCAAATATGGGCTGCATGACAGCACTGTGAAGTAGAGTCATAATTGATAAACGACTGTGTCCAGAGAGGGTGGATTAATGTGCGGATGCTAACCTTGAAGAACACGGCCGGTGTAACACTACAGGGTTTTTTTTGTTTTGTTTTCTTTCTCTGGCCCTTTCTTGTATAAACTATTTTTCAGTGAGTTAAAGACATACTTATCAAACTTAACGATAAGTCTGCTATGTGGAAGGTAGCTCATATACATCAACCATAGGAAGTATACTGCTGGATGAATAAACCAAGCTTCAGATAGCTAATAGCTTGCCCAAGACCACTCATAAAATGGTAGATAGTATTATATTATAACTTTGAGCTAGAATAATAACTTGCCCAGTAGAGTAGTAGAACTGAGATTTGAAACTAGGCAATAGGGAGCCAGAGAATGTACACCTAAGCCACATTGCTTCATTATTCATTCACTTATTTAACAAAGTGTTTATACTTACACCAGGGATTGATCTGAGCCTCATACAAATGTTACTCACTTAATCCTCATAACAATCTTATGAAGTAGATTCTTTTCATTTTTTAGCTTAGAAACTGAGGCACAAGCAAGTTAAGTAACCTGCCCAAGGGCGCACAGCTAAGTGAGTGGATTCAAACACAGGCAATTTGGTTGGGGAATCCATGCCTCTGACCCCAGGACATGCTACCCCTGCTCTGTGCTAAACTGCTTTCAACACTGTGCCCAACTTCACACAGCCAGATCTGAGGTGAGCATGCCCACTCCTTAAACCTGGGAACCAGAAATTCTTTGAGGTTTACCACGGAAGCAGTGAGCATTTATGATTCAGCTGATTATCTTTTGATCTACCTTGGAGCACCCATGCCTGAAGGCATCTTTTGTGATGCCACCAATTCAATCCTAGACTCTTGAATCCTTGTCTGTGGTTTTCAGTGCCAGACAGCATTTCCTCCTGCATAAAATACCACCTTATTCTCATTACATCTCCCCATAAAACTTGCATCAATTTGAAAATTGTAAAATGCATTCCTTTTTTATGCAGACATTTAATCTATAGTACAATGACAATTGAGCAATATATCCTCCTGCATACTCAAATACCATCCCAACTCTGCAGTTTGAAAATAAATTGACAGTCTTAAAATTGGCAGGGGTTTTAAGGAAATGAAATACCCGCAACTACAGACTTTTGAGAATGTTTATCTGCAAAACGAACTAAGGACACACTTTGGCTCGATCAACAGATTCTACTTAAGAGAGGTTTCAGATAGAACTACCAGGCTAGCAAATCTGATATGAACATATCTGTGGGCCAAATGCTGAGTTTCCTGCTATGTGTATGGATGAAGCCAGAACTTTCAACCTCTCACTTTCAGAAAGAGTGAAGTTTAAAATATAAAGGTGTTGTTTTTGCTTCACACGCAAATGTCAGAGCAAGATATTCTGATTTCTCTTGATTGGCTCCAGGTGATGTTAAGTGGCATGCAGGAAATTATTGAAATCAATCTATCTTCAAAGGCTTTCTTTGGAATTACAGGATCTGAATCAAAATGTAAAATAAAATTATTTTTATTTTAAGTTCCCTTCCATCATCTTTCATAGCTCTCACTCTACCAAGGAGCAAGTAAAATAGCATCTTTTTTTTTTTTTGCCCTCTGGAAATGTTACTGTTAGAGCTTTAATATTTTCCAAAGAAATACAGTGTTTCTTAAACAATTTGACTCTTGCTTACTGGGTTTCTAAAGGGTTGAATTACTAGCTTTCTCAAGGGTTAAGAAAGAAAAATTTCCCCACATCAGCTCATCAGCATAGTGACTTACATATTAACAAGAAAATGCAGAGCATGAATCATAAAGAATCCAGCTGACACTGGGAACAGTAATACACGACCAACCGTAATTGTTAAAAAGTCTAGATATTCAAATACTGCCATCAGAGAACTTCTAAGCACCCGGAAAGAGCAAGGGTCCTGATCAAAATCCAAATCTAATAGAAAGTGGCATATTCTAGAAAGCAAAATGAAATACAGAGTAATTAAAAATATAATTTTGAAAGTACTCTTTTTTAAAAAAAATTTGATTTATTTATTTATTTTATTTTTGGCTGCGTTGGGTCTTCATTGCAGTGCGCAGGCTTCTCATTGCAGTGGCTTCCCTTGCTGTGGAGTATGGGCTCTAGGCACACGGGCTTCAGTAGTTGTGGCATGTGGGCTCAGTAGTTGTGGCTCGCGGGCTCTAGAGCACAGGCTCAGTAGTTGTGGCGCACGGTCTTTGTTGCTCCGTGGCACGTGGGATCTTCCCAGACCAGGGCTCTAACCTGTGTTCCCTGCATTGGCAGGCGGATTCTTAACCAGTGCACCACCAGGGAAGTCCTGAAAATACTTGAATATCTTGTTACGTGTTATGTGATTGGCCGACTGACAGTATTAACTTTTACCTATGAGTTTGTTAGAAATGCAGAAGCTTAGGCCACACCCCAGGTCCTCTGAACCAGAATCTCCAGGTGATTCATATGTACATTAAAGCTTGGAAAATCATTTAAAGTGTTTTTGAGGATGGAATTATGTGAATAATTACTGTTTTTAAAAAGCAACATAACATACCAAGAGATAATGGTCACCCTTATTTTACAGGGGGGCCACCATTTCATAATGGGAAAAATCCTTGTATTCTATTGCTCTGGAAAGATAATGACTGATACAGAATTATTCTTCCTGGAGGAGCAAAAGCAGTTCTAGGGGAAGGAATATCACTCACCAATTTCAGTAACAACAAATGCCAGCTTGACCTGCATTGTTATTTCTGACGCATCACCTTGCATTTCTCGTCACATTATGCTGGTGGATTCTTTTCCTTCCTTTTTTATTTTTGGCTCAGGGAAGGAAACTGAGCTAGAGGTTGCCACAGGCATTTGGAAACATGGTCCTCCTTGTCCCGTTCGATCTGAGGTATCTGCTGCAGCAGCTTTTTCCTGGGTGATTGTAAGAGCTTATCAATCATGAGACTGTGGAGATACCTGAGCCATCAAGCCAGCACCTCTCCCATGACCTGATTACTTGTGTTAATAATAAACTAAAGCTAGTTTATTATGATAGGAGATGTGGGAAACATAGAAATCAGAGTGGTGCCCTGAAGGGGGCAGGGAGCAAGTGAGGGAGCTGGGACTAAGTGAGGAGAGCTGTATCCCTAAGTCACGTGTGAGGATGAAGAGCAAACAGGTCTTCCCGCAGCACTGGTTATGGGGAGCAGACAGCCACCAGTCACTCCCTGCTCCTTCTTGGCTTCCTGACAGCAGGGATAGCACCTGCTACCACACATTTCTTGATCTATGGTCTTGGAGAAGGTTTATGCGGAATTTACTAGGAAAGGAGATGTGGCTGTGAGACACAAAGACCACATTATTACTTCTAATAGTTTACATTAGCTGGAGGATTAAAGGGGTGCAGGTGGCTTTGTAACCTAGGAACCATCTAGGCTGTGAATAGAGAGAACTGCAGTCCCAAGGCCCTGGGTGAGAAAGTCCACTGCGACAGTGTCATAGACTCGCTCACATTGCAGACTCACTCCTCCTCCGCTTGGACAGGTTGATGTTATAACTAGGACTTCTGAGTAACTCCAGCTAACTTTGCTATTTGTATGTTTTGAATGATACGATTTTCTGTCAGGGTCAAAATAAACTTGCAACTGTATAGCTAAACTTTTGTAAATGAGGAGGGAAAATTTTAATCCAGTTCGACTAGGAATAAGCACCCTACTAATGCTATTTTCCACTTTTTCTTGCCCTGCCAATATTCACATTCACAAGGGGCTCTTCTTCCATGTCACTGTCATGCCTTGTCTCACTGTTGCTCTGGTCTTCTAATTGCTCTCTTGGATTCCATCCTTACCACCCCTGTCTGTCCTCCCCATAGCAGCCATTATACTCACCCCAAAATGTAAGGTGGGTCATATGCCAGTCCTCTGTTGTAAGCCCTCCAGCGTCTTCCCATCCCACCCAGAGGAAAACCCGAAGTCCTAACTCTGGTAGCCAAGCCCTGAGGACGTGGCCGGCCACCACCCACACTCTGTGCCATCTCTCTGACATCACCTCCTGCCTCCTTCTCCATCGCCCAGCTACCCTGGCCTTTTCTGTCCTCAACCACACACTACACTGGGCATGTCTCACCTCAGGCTCTCTGCCTGGATTATAATTCCCCAAAATAGTACTTAAACGTATCCTTCACTTTAGGTTTCTGCTCAAGAGTTACTTTATCTGAGAAATTCCCCTCAACAACTTATATAATCCCTATTTTCCAATACCTGTATACTTTAAAAACATCTGATGCATTATATGGCTGCCTTTTTCTTTTTCTTTTTTTTTTTTTTTTTTTTGCGGTACGCGGGCCTCTCACTGTCGTGGCCTCTCCCGTTGCGGAGCACAGGCTCCGGACGTGCAGGCTCAGCGGCCATGGCTCACGGGCCCAGCCACTCCGCGGCATGTGGGATCTTCCCGGACCAGGGCACGAACCCGTGTCCCCTGCATCGGCAGGTGGACTCCCAACCACTGTGCCACCAGGGAAACCCATGGCTGCCTTTTTCAATATATCTCTTCCCCAACTAGGAAATAACTCTGTGCAAGCACAGATTTTGTTTGTTTTCTTCACTGTTGTCTCCCCAGTGCCCTGAAGAGTGCCATAAAAATAGTAAATATATGCTCAGTTAGTATTTGTGAGCGAATGACTTCCAACGCTTGTTGCATGCCTGGTACTTTGCTCATTTTCTCACTCTACTTGGTTCAGAAGCACTTTTCTACCTTCATGCTTTTGTGTTTCCCTGTTTCTTCCAGCCTGGGGTGTCCTCTACTCCCCTGTGTCAGCATGTTCAAGTCTTCCTTTTCTTCAAGTACCCTTTCCTCCAGGAAACCTTCCCTCAGTCTGTTCTCAGAGGTGGCAGTGTCTCTCCTCTGATCCACCAGCACTGTCTGCTTCCTTCACTGCACAACTTAGTCCTCTCTGGCCTATATTAGTATGATTCATCTTCTGGAAGCTTTGAAGAGGGGCCATGTCTGGTTTATCCTTACACCTCTTTCCCCCCAGACTCTACTTGCTGCTTTGTACATAGAAGGCGCTAATGCACATTTGGTCAGTCAGTATCACTGAATAGATTTACTTTCCTGTAGCAATGTTGATTTGATCGTGATGCTGTGGTATTTGGATAAGAAATGGTAGCAGAGTGATCTCATAATCCTGTGGTTTCTCTTTTTCCATAATCTGCCCTTAATGATTGGTTGGTTTGATGTTTTGTGTGTGAGAAGGGTAGAAAGAATTTTGCTCTTGGGTCTGGTTGTTTTGCTTTATTTTAATAAGTGCTTGAAAGAGAAACATTTATACAAGAGACAAAATACTTAATAATCAGAAAATCATTTGTTTTGCTCAGTTGACTCACTCCCAGGTTAGATTAGTAACTGGGGAAAAGGTTTCTATTATAGAGAACTCTGTTACCATCTTTCACTGCCTGAAAAATCCTTTTCTCTGCCTTTCTGATGAAAGCCTTCCCTATATCTTAGTGCAGCACTAAGAAGGGAAAATCAAGAGCAAGAAATAGCTATGCTTAGAAAGTTACCTGTTTAAAAATCTGATTTTTCTTAGCGTGGATTTTTCAACTCTAAACTGTCACGATTCTGCATTAGAAGTTCACAGTGTACTTTTTCTGTGAACTGCTCTAATTGGGCAAGTTTTGCTGTGGCGACATTAGGGCTCATTAGGCTTCTCTTATCAGAGGTGGAAGCTGTGAGATTTCAACCAAGCAGAGGATTTAGATTCTAAATGAGAAATATAGATTAGCATTTCACATAATGAAATAATGGACTTCAGTGTTACCTTTCTAGTGACTAAAGCAGGAACTTAAATCCATTTTAGGTTTCCTTGTTTAATCAATAAATAAACAGGAGACACAGAAGATTTATTTCTTCTGTGGCAACAAACAGCATCATTTTTCTTAATTATCATTAGTTTTGCCTCTCCTGCTTTCAGATTCTTTGCAAGTAAAAAGCTTCTCTACATTAAGGAAAAGGATATGAGATATCTGTTGTGTTTCCTCTCTCATACACCCAGAGAGTTTTTCCTTTTCTGTGGCAATCCCTGTATTTCTTAATTAAAATCTAATAAAGCCAAAGGTTTCGCAAGGTTGTCCGGGCTACCTTAAAGACCAGAGGTTTCAGTAGAGGTGGACAAAGATCTAGGCAGCTGTAGGAGAGAAAACAAATAGTTCGAACTTTGGATCCACAGATGGTTATGCCTGCCAACTGTTATGAGCCAATGAATATCTGGCCTGTCATTTGTCATATTTATTGCCGTACATAATGCTGTAATTTCTCACGGCGTGGTTATTTATCTTGCTGTGCTCTCTGAGCAGCTAAAATTGCAGCCATGTTGGAACGTATGTATACTTTGTGGCCTGCCCTTTGAAAAGCAGCCATGCAGACTGGCACACGCCTCCCCGTCCAAGGACTGGAGAATGTTGCAAACGCAACTGACTGGCAGATGATGGGAAATTCTGACAACAATTGAAACTGTGCTTCCAGACTTGTTCCTGTGTGTTTAGCCACAGAGCCTGAAGGGAGCAGAAGCTCTCCATTTCCTTTACTCCTTCTCAGCGGTGCCAGGCTGGTTTCCTGAAGTGGTGGAGTGGTGAATGCTGCCATATCTGGAAGCTTCCCTGGAGTGTGCACAGAGCCCTCCAGTTGTACAGTAGGAAAGTGGGCTCTGGGAAGGAGCAGGTTGAGGGTGGGAGAAAGAAGGCACGAGGGACTCAGTCATTGATTTCTGACAGCCGTCTGCGGGCACCATGATGTCAAAAGGAGCAGCAGGGACACCTGTCGCTACTGGCACCTCCACTGTTGGCAGTGGTAAGTCAGTGAATAGAAGCCACATGCTGCCTAGTGACAGAAGGTATGACTCACAGGTGGGCAGAGAGAGTCTTCAGGGTACCATTGCTCACCTGCCACATCTCAGCATCCATGATGAATCATTGGGTCCAAACGGGGCCTTTAGTTGCGGCAAATTTTAGTGCACATTGGAGCCTCCATGAATGGCAGATGTGAAAATGTAGGTGCCTTTCATCTGTACAGGATTAGCTGTATTCACTCACTGAGGTGTGAAACTCACAGTTTGTTATAGGTCACTCTGCAGTTTGTGATAAAGGGGCTCTTGGCCACTCAGACCCTGCAGCATATCAGACCTCACTTTAGTCATTGGTTTTCCTTACAGTCGTTTCAATCAGAAATGTAAACAGTAATTATTCCTAAGAGTCCTGAGACCTCTCTCTTCCTTTCCCTTCAAAGCAGTGACATGGCCTTTAGGTCTTCAGCAGAAGAAAGGAGAGACAATGATGTCATTATTATTACTATTAGGGTAAATGTTAAAACGCTGAAGATGAAGATGCCAAAATCCTTAACCCCTGCCTTAACCCTAATAGCCTCATCTCTCACCCCCTTTCAGCTGTGGAATATGTGGCATTCCCTTCTGCCTCAGTTCTCTGCGCAGCCAAGACTCTAACAGGCAAGGTAACTCAGAAGAAAAAGGAGGCTCTGAAAATCGAATTCTGAAAGTTTACTTCTGAAATATACCTTTCTTCATGAAGAAATAAAAAGAGAGGTAACTGTGGAAGCTCTAAGGCTAACTAGGACCCACCACTTGGGTTATCTGAGGTCTAAAAGGCTGTGCTCAACAAAAGGAAGAATGAGCGAATGACCTAGTACCACCATGAGAAACACACAGGAACCCTCATGAAGAGAGTCAGACAGCTTAAGACTCAAAAACAACAGAGACTTTTGAAAAATGCCAAAGAGGACAAGAAGCTTTTAAGGCACCCTCAGCACTGAGTGTTTGGAGTGGTGGTGCAAGGTCAATGAACAACTTAAATATCTGTTCTTCCGTGTCCTTATTTGCCTCTGTCTCACTGGTTAGGCAGAATGCTTTTCTGAATAGGAAGGATGGGAGAGGAACTGGTAGGTCAAAATATGGAAAAATCATCAGAGAGCACGGTTTAGATGTGCAGGTCTAGACACCTCTATTTCTCGTGAAGACGCGAATCACTATGTCCCAGCGCTTGAGGGAGCAGAGCCAATGGGGGAAGCGTGAGCAGCCCTAAACAGGGTCAATGTCTCCGTTTTCCAGAAGGAAGGGTATAGTGTTAAACAACCGTTCGGGTACGTATAAAAAGGGAAGCACAGTTGGGAATGAGTGCCACAGTCACAGAGCAAAGAGAATCTAGGAGAGCAGCAGAGACAACACTGAATTTAGTGAAATGGGTTAACGAGAGCGACGTGGATGGTACTGTGCAGAAACTTCAGAATGGGCAACCTGTGCACAAAGAACAAAGATCCTTACTGCAAAGCAGCGATCGTTGTTTCAGGCCTCGGTGATAGATGGGAGGAGAGGTTGTGTTTCTCCTGAAATCCCTCCATGCTGGTCTCTCCTACCCCCTGGAATACAGCCAGCGTTTAGAAGTTGTTTTTCTAGTGCATGACTTGACTCTTTGTCCTTCCTCCTTTTCATCATTTCTCACACACTAACCTGAACTCATACATTTGGTCTAAGGGTTATTTGTATTGGGAAGGCAATTGAATTGTGAAAGATCTGGTTAGCAACTGTTTGTTTGAAAGGTAGCTGAGAGAAGATTTGCTAAATGTTTGCTTCCTGGTCACCATGGGCAAGCTAATGGCTCTGATCCTTGGTTTTCTCATCTTGGAAATGGGAACAATAGCTGGGTGGCAGTCAGTGCTTTCTCCTCTCCAGATCCCTGCCCTCTCCTGTGTTTTCTTTGGTCTTTTCCTTGGCTTTCCATTCATTTAATTTTTGGCTTATTACACAGCACATTTTATCAGATTCCCAGGATTTTGTTTCTTGGCCATTCTAAGTAAATAACAAACTCTCTTAAATCGCTGAAATGTGACAAGAAATGAAAATAAAGCAGAAATTCAATCAGAGCATGTTAGGTCTAATTGCTTTTTATACCATTGTAAATAATCTCAAGGTGCCCTCCAGTTTGCTGCATTCGTCTTTGCAGCTTACACCGCCCCCGCTTCATGACGTAATTGAAAGACACTGAGTGAAAGGGGCTGCAGGTTCTAGCAGGAGCTTTGCCACTAATTAGCAGTGTGACTTCGGACAAATCTTTTTACATCCTGCCTCTGTTTCATCAGCACAGTAAATGGGTTGACCTATATTATCTCCCAGGTCCTTTCCAACTCTAGAATTTAAAATGTCCATGATTTCAAGCCAAAAACTATATCATGGAATGAGGTGACAGCATGTGTAAGTGCAAGTTGATTAGGGAAATGGCATAGGATTTATCTTTTAAATTGGCTTTCACAATAATAAATTACTGAGTAAAGATACAGAAAAGGGAGATACCTTTTATGTAAGTGTTCAAGGAAGCATAGCTTATTTCAAACAATGGTTTCTGAAAATAACCTTTCATTCTTTGCCCTTATCTTTTTCCTAATGGATGGCATAAAATGGATGCTCAGCCTGAATAGTGGCTTTCATTCAATTTTAAGTCACCCTGTCATGTTGTGTACTGCTGATTTCCACGTTAGCTGACATTGCAGGATGTAGCACAATGCAGAGTGAAGAGTTAGAAATGTGACATGGCGTGTCAGAAACAATGCTTGCTTTTTGCAGATCAGTTATCATTTAAAGGCTGGTATTTAGAACCATCTTTAGATAATTCAATAGCTCTGAGTCTCTTGTAGGGAAGATGTCAACCTGAGTTAATTTTTTTGCTTATCAGATATGATGGGACAAGATGACACTAAAACGGTTGAAAGAAACTTTCCAGAATGCATATTAAAAAAAAAATCAATTGCAGCTCTTTTTACAATAGTCAGGACATGGAAGCAACCTAAGTGTCCATCAACAGATGAATGGATAAAGAAGATGTGGCACATATATACAATGGAATATTACTCAGCCATAAAAAGAAACGAAATTGAGTTATTTGTAGTGAGGTGGATGGACCTAGAGTCTGTCATACAGAGTGAAGTAAGTCAGAAAGAGAAAAACAAATACCGTATGCTAACACATATATATGGAATCTAAGAAAAAAAAAGAAAAAAGGTCATGAAGTACCTAGGGGTAAGACGGGAATAAAGACACAGACCTACTAAAGCATGGACTTGAG